>NC_066864.1:4378527-5766027 GCF_025177605.1 Cucumis melo | reverse complement strand
ATCCCAAAAGTTCTAAAATTAAATAGTAAAAAAAATAAATTATATTGCAAATATGATTCATAAAATTTCAATTTTGTCTCTAACTTACTAAACTTTAGAAAATGTACAATAAGTACATAAGGTAAATTATCAAAGGAATATTTGAATGAATAGTATTCTACCCCTAGATGAGAAGGAAAAGCTCTATTTATAAGGAAGATTTAATATACAAAGAAGTAAGTTACTAAGTAACTAACTTAACAGTCTTTTAACTATAGCAATTAACATCCAATAAAATTTGAACTTTTAATTCTGTAGTTTAGTATATTTATGAATTTTTAAGAATATTGAATAGCCAATAATCTATTATTCCTATTAAACATGAGATTGAAATTCTAAAAAATTGTTAGACACAAAGTTGAATGTTAGAGACTTAATACACATGTGTTAAAATTTTTTATTAAAAATAGAGTAAAAAAAGTTGAAGTTTATCAAATAAATACAAATTTACAAAGTTGGATTTAAGTCGACATTATTTAACACAAATGACTCGAACAACTATTAATATAGCTATAGAACAATAATATTACTGTCATAGAACTTAATTGTGTTAGATAATTAAATATTTGATAATGGATGTTTTATCTTTTCATATTGTATAACTAAGGTCGTACCTAAACTATGAATCAAGAGAAAGTATTTATTTGAGTATAAGAGAATGTGACATCTTCTTTTAATTTCAATTGAAGTCCAAATGGGGATCCTTCATTCGTGGTTATTGAGGTGATTCTTGGTCAGCAATTGAGATTTCCTTAGTAATTTTACGTGCAACTTTATAAAAAATAATCTAATATAATTATAATTATAATTTATTCACTACATTAAAATTAATCAACTTGAAAAACAATAGACACTGTCAATTTCAATATATCTTATAGCTAACGTATTTTCTCATCCTTTAGAAAAAAAATAGAAAAAATACAAACTAATTAATTTCAACATAGTGAGGGGTAAATTAGTAAAAATGTTCTTCGTCATCGTCGTCATCACGTTCACCGGAAAATATTATTTCTCGGTTGAAACTACTGTACCTTCCTTCTCCTCCTTTCCTCCAGCTTCTTCATTTTCCCTTGTTTTGACGTTCAGAAATTCAATCAAATCCCTCAATGATTTGTCACTCTCATCGCCTTTCAGCAGCTCCTCCGCCACCTCTGCTGGAGTCACTTTCGCACCGGGAATCAATTCCTCAATTTCACCGAACAACGTATGGTTCTCAATCCCAAGGTAATTGGACGCCAGAACCCTAAATCCACATGGGGTGCAGTACGACATGTGAACATGAACATCCATTCTTCCCGGCCGGAGCAAAGCCGGATCCAGCTTCTCTTTATGATTCGTCGTGAATATAATAATCCTCTCGTCGCCGCAGCTCGACCATAGTCCGTCAATAAAATTCAACAAACCGGATAACGTCACCAGTCTTCTCCTCCTCGAAGTCGATGGGTCTTCTTCTTCATCCTTTTCCGAATCTCTGTCTTGAAACTCAACTGAACAATCAATATCCTCCACCACTAGAATCGAACGGTTCGCAATTCCCATCAACAATTTCCGAAGATCCGAATTGCATTCCACCCCTGTTAATTCCAAATCATAAACATCGAATTTCAAGTAATTCGCCATTGCTGCAATCAAGCTCGATTTCCCAGTTCCAGGAGGACCGTACAGCAAATACCCTCTCTTCCAAGCCTTACCCACCTTCCTGTAGTACTCCTTCCTCTTCACAAACCGTTCGAGATCATTCAGAATGAAATGCTTAATCTCAGAGTCCATGGCCAGCTTCTCGAACGTGGAAGGGTGATCGAGATTGGTCGGAATCCATAAATCGGAGATGCTACCATACATGTTCTGGTAGTCAAAGGTGTAGATCTTCAAGGTTTTAGTCTGCTGCTTTAGTTCTTTAGCCTGTTGGAGAATGTGGGGCAAGTAGGATTTGAGAACCATTTCTCTGTGTTTCTTGTGAAAACAGAGCTCGAAGGATCGAACGACGGACCTATAAGGGGAACGGGGGTTGTGAAAATTCTCCCGCTGGACTTGTTCGCAGATGAGGACCCAATGGAATTTGACGCCATTAAAGGTGTCGATAACTTCCTCGTTTCTTTCAACGGCGGTGGTGATGTTATCTTCCTTCTCGGGTTTGCTAACTTTGAGTCTGGTAGTGGAAGGAGAGATTTTGGTGGCTAAATAAGTCTCAGCAGCTTCGTAGATTTGGTTGGGGCCGAGACCGTCCATCTCGTCGATGACCATGGTGAGTTGGGAGGAGAATCGGGAGAAGATGTTTCGAACGCCATCGTAGAAGTATTCACGGAATTCGGAGGGGAGTAAGTCGTTGGCAATGGAGCGAACGAGGACGGCGGTGGCGGCGAAGGAGGCGGCAGCTGTGAGAATGGCCTTGGCGTTGGAGATGTTAGATTCGGCGAAAGAGGGATCAAAAGCCATGGGAAATGGAAAGAGTGGAATTTGGCGTGGAAGAGAAAGAGGGAGTTTGTGTTAGTTTAAATAAAGAAGAAGGAGAAGAAACATGGGAGTTTCGTTTTGTGTCTGTCTCGTCTCTGAGCCCCATCGGATTGACTAAAAGTCTTTGAATTACTTTCTTCTACCTTTTCTTCTCTATTCTACTTTACATCAACATCAAGTAAAAAGTAAAAAAAAAAGGAGATAAATACCAAGTGATAGATGCTAATAGACATTCTATTTACAAACAATATGTATTGATATATTGCTATATTTATAAGTATTTCAGAGTAATCCGTACTTTGTTGAATTTGAGTTGATTGGATGGAGGTTGAATTCAAAGATGGCTATTGGAGTAGTAATAACAATAATAATAATAATAATAATAAGAAGGTGTGAAAAATGATAATGGAGAAAAGAGCGTGTGGGGTAGGACGACGTGTCCACTATGGTGATAATACTGTTGGCCTTGGGGATTCAAACTGGAAAGAAATGGTATTTGCTTGCCCACCAAGATAGGCTTAACCCTTCACCCACCAAATCCATTACCCAAAATCTCCCTTTTTCTTAAATAATATTAACAAAACTAACCTTTTATCCATTCCTTTCTTAATTACTAATTAATTAAGCTCTAATTTTTTACCTATACTCTACTTCCACCATTTTCCGCATCAATCTACATTTAAATCAAGTTTAAATGCTAGAGGTCTCTTCTTAGTTCAATTCATTCATACCTATATAATTAATGATATATAGTTTTGTCCACACACACACACATATATAAAAGTTAGGCCGTACTAAAAGAAAAAAAAGAAGAGTCTAATTTGTCAGCTGGATTTCAAAATGGACTGAAATACCCAAACAAACATGTAAGCCCATTTCTTGTAAATGGGCTAGAAGCCCAATTGGTGAACTTACTTACCATTGAAGAAAGTTACGAAAATAATTGAAGCAAAAGTATATTATTTTTCGATTTTTATTCTAAGAATAAAAAGGTCCATATATATATATATTTTTTTTAAAATGGCCATTTTGAAAGAAAAAAGAATCCTAAAGAGATTTATGGTCATTTATTAATATCATCATCCAATGCTTCCATATATTTTAAATTAGGAAGCTTGTTAATAATAAAATGGACAGTGATTAATTATGAAACTCCATCAATCATATGGATTCTTTCTTCTTTCTTTAATTATGGATTATGATCCCATTCCTATTCTTCTTCACTCCCACCGCCCATTCCCATTCAAATTCCCACAGTCCTCATCCTCTTCTACTTCTTCTTCTTCTTGAAAGCAAGAAGGAGAGAGATTCTAAGCCCTAATACGTGTTTTGAGGTCTAATTAGTACTTCTACAGGTGATGACTTTGAGCAAAACGCTATTTTCGAGTTTTTTTTTTTTTTTTTTTTGTTAATGTTGTGACATTTTTCATTTCAACTCCTCTAATTAAGTCCTCAATACAAAATTCTCGTCAATCATAATAAATAAATAAAAAAAACCTTTAAGTATGCAATTCAAAAGCCTATGTTCAAAGCGTCACAAGACGATCCCGTTTGAGAACAAGTTAGCCAATTCTAATCCAAATAGCCGGTGGCACAATAGATATATATCGCAACACCCATTCTTGAAAAAAGGTTTTAGAAAACGGATCTAGAGGAAAATGTTTTCACAAATATTTGAAAACATATTTGAAAAAAAAAAGATGACGTTGTAAGACTATAAGTAATTATAATAAGGAACATGATGATAAATCTAACCCCATATAGTAATTAGAGGTATATGTTAAAAATGAAAAGATAGAAAGATCGACTACCCTTTAATTAAAATTGTAAAAATTAAACTAAAAAATAAATTACAATTACGTCAAAATAAACCTAACTCAACTTCCATTAAAGAAAAAGAAAAGAAAGATTGAATTTATAAGAAAAAAGAATGGAATGGAAAAAGATGATGATATCAATAGTGAAAGAAAGAGGAGAAGAAAGAATAAATGAAAAATAAAAAAGTGAGCAATGATATGATATGATATGGTTCTCCATAGTATTGATTAATAATGAAAAAGAGGAAGAAAGATAAAAAGGGAGAAATAAATAATAGTGACGAAAAAGGAAAAATAAATGAAATAAAAGTTAGTATATAGAAAGCAATCCAAAGTTAACCAAATATGTGATTGATACGATGATTATCAAAAGGCATCTTTTTTTGCACCACAAAAGGAAATGAATGATACATATATATATATATATATATAGATTATAACTCATCGTTGAAAAAGGATGGATTATAAAAAGAAAAACTAAAAAAGAAGGGTCATTGTCAATTGAAAGTATACAAATTATGTTCCTTCTATTTTATTTCTTAATTATTAAGTGGACATCAATTAGAGTTTAGAATTAGACTTTTAACAATAAATTTGTTTTTTTTTTTTTTTAAAATTAAGCTTCTAAATATTAATTTTACATTCGATTTTCATTATTTCTTATTTACTTTTTATCATTTGTTTTAAAAAAAACTAAGTCAAATTTTGAGAAAAAAGATATTTACAAAATTCATGTTTTGTTTTTGAAATTTAGCAAAAAAAATTTAAGCGTTGTACTTAAAAAAACATGCAGATCATAGTTTAAAATAGAAAGTAAATAGGCATAATTTTCAAAAACAGTAAAGAAAGTAAGGAATCAATGAAACACTTCCTTTAAGTACTCAAACAAAATTCATAAACTTGATTTGCAATCTAACGATGTGTTTAGATTACATTTCAAATGTTTAATTCAAAAAATAAGTTATTTTTAAAAAATTAAAGTGTTAAGAAATCACTCAAAATAGTTTTTAAAGTATATTTTAAACCATTTTTACAAAAAAAAAATAGTTTAAATAAAAATAAATTTATTCAAAATCATTTTTCTCTTAAATCAATTCAAACGGACTCGAGGATTAATTTAACTTAATAAAAAGTATAATTTATAAAAACTAGTATAACATTATGGTACCGGTGAAATTTATATTTTATTTTAGTACACAAAGAAGAAAATTTTAAAAGATTAATAATTTATATAACAAATAAATTTTTTACACTATTTTCTAGAATAGTTGCGAGAAAAGACAAAATAAAAGCTTATTGAGAGTTTAATAGGCTAAAAAAATTATTGGATATTTAAATATACTTTACCACTATAACATATTAACGTTTCACCTAAATAGCTGCAACATGTCAAATGACGTGATTGTTTGTTTAAACACAACGATTTTTATAAAAATTGACAACCCAAATAATATAAATAGAGATTGACGTGACTATCATTCAAATATTGATTTTATAGTTGTTTCATATTTACGGTCTAGATTACACCTATACATAAAAGAATAAATCAACCTTTTGTATATAATCATTTTGACCCAAATAGCCGTGATGATGGATAAAATAGAAATTATGAAAAGTTAGTAAGGAAAAAATAAAGATGTAAAGATTTTCCAGGCTCTTATTGCTTTAAAATTGCTTAATTTTTTTTAAAGGACAATTAGTTAGAGTTCATTTAAGGAGAAGGGAAAGAAAATGTAGTTGGTGAGAATTTTCTGTCCCTTGAAAGAAATAATATATACTTACATGTCAGCATTCATTATGGGTAACCAATCAAGATAACTAAAAATTAGAAGTTAGAACAAGTAGTGGCATCATTTTATCAAGAGTCACATAGCACACAAAAATGAAAAGATAGAATCATTCGTACAAAGAAATGAAAGAATCCAAACAAAATATGAAAATAGATTTTGGAACAGTTTTGATGGAAAATTTGATCCTTTCTAATGGAGGCGGAAGTTGCTGAACAGTGAGACAAAAAACAGTAACATAAGAGGGAGAGAATAGTTGGAAAGAACGTGTGTAATAAGACAGCAAATCCAACAAGGTTTGAACCTCAAATAAAAAAAGAAAGAAAGAAATATGTGTGTGTATATATATATGTAATTGGGGTTGTTTTGTTGGGACCCTTGAAAGGAAACAAACAACAGCAATCCATCGAAGCAAGGAGTTGTTTATTATGGGCATTGCCGGCCACAACACTATAGAAACCTGTCCCTATCATTCATTCAACTTACTTTCAGAGTTGTTATCATCTTACGTTAGCATTAGCCACTGCTTGGTAACAAAGTTGCTGCTACACATCCATTTTAATGGCCTTTTGGTTCCTCTTATACCATCATTTTCATATATATAAAAGTGCTCACAGACCTGACCCTGACCCTGATCCTGACCTTGACCTTGACACTCCAAGAACCTACCCTCCCTCCCTCTCCTGGGTTTCCCCCCATAATTCTTAAAAATCTCAAAGTGGGTCCTTTTCATTTCCATTTTTCTATAGGAATCTCCAAAGCCATTCTCCATATGTAACCCCCAACCAAATTTCAGTATCAGTTTTCCATATATATTCACCTTTTTCAAAATACTTTTCCTGCCAGAATTGAGGAAGTGTAAAGGTAAATTGATGCAAGGAAAGAGAAAACTGGAGTCAAAAAGGGAAAAGTTGAGGGAGAGAGGAAAGAAGAAGCAAAGATTAATGGATTCCTTGTTATTATTAAATCATGCTAATAATAATCTCATAACTACGATATGTGATTATCAGTTCAGATCCACAAAAGTCCCCTAATTGAGAAATATAATGAAAGACAGCTAAATATAAGTATAAAAGATCAACCAATTAAAGCCAGATATGAATGCTCAAACCACATGTATAGTCTGATCGATCTCCATCAAATAAAATATTGGTGGGCATCTAAGGAGTCCTTCAATTATATGTTAGAAGCATTTAGTTTCGACCCCATATAAACATCAAATCCATATATCACAATCATAACTATAAAAGAAAGTGAGTGGTTATTTTCCACTATATGATAAATATATTCTATCAGTAAACAAACATAATAGACCCCAACTTGAAATAAAGATTAAACACGGGTGGATATCATATAATGTGTCGTTTTTATGGTATGGATCTTTCCATTCTCATGCTTAAGCATCCAAGGATATACATTGGCGACCATTTAAATATATACCACAATCTTATCTTGTGAACACTTCGACTCTCTCTAATATTTATATATTGCAGCATCTTGGAAGAGTAATCCCCTATCACATTGGAACCATTCATTGTTTTCATCAAATAGTCTCAATCAGAAGAGTTCGAGGGTGAAAAGTTGAGGATGGTGTGTAAGGAAGGGCTTGCGTTCATAGCTCAAATATATTTTAACCCTACAGTGGCAGCACTTCTTTCCATAGCTATTTTAGTGTTGGTTTCGAAAGTTTGGTGGAGACTGAGGAGCAAGAATGATGGAGAAATTCCTGGTCACTTGGGGTTACCTTTTGTAGGGGAAACCTTCTCTTTTCTTTCTGCTAATAACAGTACCAGAGGGTGTTACCACTTTGTCAGACTCCGCAGGTTGTGGTAAGTGGTTCTCTCCCTCATGGTGATTTTGGATATTCTTTACACAAGTACTTTTATCAAAACGACTTCTAATATTCCCTTAATATGGTTCCAATTTTCCTCATTGAAGGCCATCAAGTTTGGACCATCTTTCTAAATTTTGAAATTTATATGTTTTAGATGATTCCTTAAGCTTCTCGTCTGATAATCTTAGAGCTTTTGGCTACAAAACTAGACTTTGCCTATCATCGGATAAGAGTCAACTCCAGTGAATTTCTACACTTAGACTTCTGGTGAGAATTGCATGACTATTTGAGAAGATAGATCTACACACACATATAGACATGCATGCATACATAGATTAGCATATACATCCCAGGCAGTTTAGAACATGCAATTGATGACTGTGGTGACACTAAACCAGGCATGGTAGGTGGTTCAAGACAAGGCTATTTGGAAAGATACACGTGTTTGTTCCAAGCGCAGAGGGGGCAAAAGCAATCTTTACCAATGATTTTGTCCAATTCAACAAGGGATACGTGAAATCCATGGGAGATGCTGTTGGAGAGAAGAGTTTACTATGCGTTTCCCATGAGAACCACAGAAGGATTAGACGTCTTCTATCCGATCCTTTCTCCATGACTTCTCTGTCTAAGTTTGTCAAAGAATTTGACGACATGCTCTCCAAAAGGCTAAAGAAACTAGAAAAAGATGGGAAAAGTTTTGTACTGCTTGATTTTAGCATGAAGGTTACAGAAAATAAAATTTTAGTAATCTTTCTCAAACTTGTCTGTTTGACGTGAGCAGTCAACATATCTTATTTTTATGTTGTGTGATTTGCAGATAACATTTGATTCCATGTGCAATATGCTAATGAGTCTAAAAGATGAATCTACACTCAGACAGATTGAGAAAGACTGTAAAGCCGTCTCTGATGCCATGTTATCTTTCCCATTCATGATTCCAGGAACTAGGTACTACAAAGGCATAAAGGTACAGTCAGAAGCTTTAAGATATAGGCACGTACAAAACAATTTAACGAGGTTTTTTGTTTTTTATACTTCTTTCAACTTTAGAAACATATATATTAATTAACAACATGTTGAGCAGGCACGAAACCGACTCATGGAAAAATTTAGAGAGATAATTTCCCGACGGCGGAGGGGAGAGGAGTCACCAGAAGACTTCCTGGAGTCAATGTTGCAGAGAGATTCATATCCTTCAAATGAAAAGCTGGATGACTCGGAGATAATGGATAACCTATTGACACTGATAATTGCAGGCCAAACCACTACAGCTGCTGCTATGATGTGGAGTATCAAGTTCCTGGACGAGAACAGAGAGGCCCAAGAAAGGCTGCGGGTAAAGATCCAAAACCTGTTAAGTTGTTTTGAAAAAAACTTACAAACGTTAACATTAACCAGTGCTTTTCGTTCTTTTCATTCCAAGCACTTCTGAGAAGTGAATACTAATAAGTAACACCCATTTCAAATCTCCAGGAAGAACAACTGTCAATTCTACAAAAGAAGGAAGATGGAGAATTGCTTTGCCTTGAAGATCTTAACAAAATGTCCTACGGTTCAAAGGTTAAGTAGCCTAAGTTTGTCCTTATTTTGTAAGAGTATACAGACTGCTTCAGATTGTAAAGAATTTTAGTCACAATGTACAAAGTGGCAATTGACAACTTAATTCATGTACATTGCAGGTTGTCAAGGAGACATTGAGAATGTCCAATGTTTTGCTGTGGTTTCCTCGTGTGGCACTAGGGGATTGCAGATTAGAAGGTAAGTTTCTCATGTCACTGTCATTCTCACCTGTCTTTGTGTAGCTCATCATTTGCATACTTAAAAACTACTATGTGGCAAGAACTTTTGACTTTTTCAAAAATTTTAAATTATTGTTTTCTTGTCATAAAATAAATGAAGGGGTTGTAGGGAGATACGGAGATAGGTATAGCGTAGCCAAAAGGCTAAATCCAATCATTGACCATAGAACTACTTCTGCCACTAGAATAGTAACATCATGTAAAGAAAGGCATTCTATCTATAGGTAAATAAACAGGAAAGGATGCCATGTGGACTTGGTATGCAGTTTTTGAACAAATTGATTCAATAGAGGGAAATGGGAGCCCCATCCAACTCACTTTGCAAATGATATGCAGATTTTGAAATAAAGAAAGGGTGGCATGTGAACATCGATGCAACATGCATTCATTATGACCCAGATGTGTACAAGGACCCCATGGAATTCAACCCTTCCAGATTTGATGTATCTACCTACAATCGATCACTGTTTCTTCTTGTTCTTTTTTCCTTCTTTGGCTACTAAACATATATTATTCTTAACCTATGGGGCATACCTTCAGGAAATTCAAAAGCCATACAGTTTCATACCTTTTGGATCTGGACCCAGGACCTGTCTAGGAATTAACATGGCCAAATTAACAATGTTGGTCTTCTTGCACAGAATGACTGGAGGGTACAGGTGAGTTTGTACATTCCTAGCAGTAGCCATTTCATCATGTTCCAATACATAATTCAGAATTTTCTTCTCCCTTCTTCTTCTTATCCTTATTATATAGTTCCGCTACCATTGTATTGTTTAGGTGGACGGTTGATGATCCAGATCCTTGCCTTGAAAAGAAGACACACATCCCTAGGCTGAGAAGTGGCTGCCCCATTACTTTGAAAACCTTATAAGATGGGACAAGCATAAATATGAGAACTTTATATCAGGTATAGGTATAGATACGAGTGGCAAGATTCTAATGCATAGTAATGAGATAAAATGTGAGGAAGCAGGTGGATAATATGCATTATCATGGCCTCTATTTATCCACTCTTTTCTAAACTTCACAGAAAAGCAAATCAGAAGAAAAAAAGACAAAAAGGAACTTTGCAAAACTGCAGTGTGAACAAAGAAACTATTACTGGAGTCTATAAAATTCACTATAATTAGAGAAAACTAAGTTAAGCAAGATTCCCTACTTGTCATTTGTCATGCACTCCATATGATCAAGTTACCTGTTAGGTTTGATTTTGCACAAAGACTTCTCTCTGGATTCTCCATCTGTCTGGCTCCGTGGTTTATTTTCTACTGAACATTGAAGTACATATTTTTTAAAATATTCTTATCTTTGTGGTGTGAATATGTGTGTAATGCTTGATAGCGTTAACGTTTCAATATTATATGATATACAGGTCCAATGCATAAGAATGAAAATATTTATACGTTTCTATAAAACTTCTCATAAGACTAGAAATATTCTGTACTTCGTAGTTTGTAAGAGAAAATAGAAACATGACAATTACAATGTTCTAAGGAAAATTGACTAATTTCCAAAGAATTCACAAACGTTAGTGATTATATTTACAACAAAAAAAGAAATTAAAAAAATTTGAAAAACTAAGCCTAGAGTCTTCGTATATCTTCGGATGGCTTGATATTTTTGAAGAGATAGTCAGTTATAGGGGTAGCATTTTCATCTTCTATCCACATCTATTAGTTTTATCTGCTTCACAAGTTACAAGCCTCGAACCAGTTATGTTATAGGAAAGAGCATAAATCCCAGCTTCACTATCCAACGAGCCAGGTTGAGCAATTGTTTGTGATCGCTGAAAGTTATAAGCAGTATTCCAATCCCAGAACCATAAACTACCATTGTCAACTCCACTCACCATTACACCCTTCTCACTGACATCCACCGCATGTTCTGCCCAAACTCCCCTCTGGGAAGATTAAATTTCTTGATATTATCCGCTGAAGCAGATGCAAAGACACTGTGTTGTTAGGATGTTGTGCCATTGCTCGAATAGATTTCTTCTGATGTGTTAGAGTTGTCATTGTTTTTCCATATCTACGATCCCAAAACGTAATAGTTAGGTCATGGGAGACAATCACAACCTGTAAATCAGTGGGTCGAGAAAAAAAACAGAGCAAATTGTGTTACCATGTCTTGAAAGGGCATCAATTTAAACCTCGAATGTCAAAAATTCGACAGACAGAATCACGACCCGCAGTAATCAAAATATCAATAGTTGGATGAAGAGCCAGATAATAAACACCCAAGATAAGAACTGATTACCTTGTTCTGTTAGAGATCCCAGCATTTGACTTGTTCTTCATCTCAAATCCCGTTGGTACGATCTACTGATCCAGTACAAAAACACATGCTACTTGGATCAAATGCAACAGACCCTACACAACTTAGGTGACCACTTATGACCCTGTAATTTTACCAATCCCGACGGGGTCACTTGATTCCGGTTCTTTCCATAATTACCGAATGTTTAACAATAAGATATTCTCAACCGTCGGAAACCGCCTACGAAAGCCGGTGAAGCAGAGGAATCGCCGGAGATGAACGAAAAAAAAAAAAGGTAGATGAAAATGAGTATTTATAGAAATCGTCGAGGGAATAGGATTGATTACCGAAAGTAATATATATTAATCTCATCATCAGCGGCGCGGAGAATTAGAAGTTAATTTACCTAAATTAGCAACTAAACTAAATATTAATTAAAAAATATGTTAATTATCATCGAATTGTAGGCTCAAGGATTGGGGACTTTTACCTAAATTTACCAACGCCCTCTTCTTAATACAAATTAAACATGAAACCCTAAACATAACAAATTTTATATTTGCCAATATTTGTCTTCGGTTTTTAGAAAGAATAAAAAAAGATATCAGGTACGTCAAATTATATGTATAACTTTTAGGTTAATGGCTTAAGCTATATATTTATGGTTTAGTTTATCTACTATATATGAATATATCTATTTATTTAGATGTATAAATTTTACGAATAAAATTACGTGTAGTTCAAATTTCGCCAATTTGAAAAAACTATTATCCTTTTACCTATGTTAGTTTCTTTTCTTCTGAAACAACAAAGCCTAAACACTGACAGGAAGAAAATAAAGAAAAACATCATTCTTGACAACAAACCAATAACCAATTCGAAAAAGAAGACCTCCACTTATCAAATCATGAAAGCTTTTTAAGTCGAGGAGTGGGTTGAAGAATTCCACTCCATATGAACAAAATGAAACGAAACATATTCAAATGTCAAATATAATCTTTAACTTTCTCAGTCAACACTATGTACTCCAAAAAAATTTGGATGAATATTGATACTTAGAATGCAACTCCTTTAACTCTAGTTAATAGCAACAAACTTAGTGATATATGTATGGTGATAAATTTTTGGCATACACGAAGAAAGGGTAATGGTCAATCTTAAATGGATGTTTGAAATAAAAACTAATATGTTTGGTGGATATTTAATAACTATAATAAAAGTTTATATATACACACACATTGGTAGGGTTTGAAATTTGATTGATAAATGATATATTGATTATATGTAGGCATATCAAGCAGTAAAACATCTCCGGACAAATTATGGTTTTTTATCCTAACAAAGCTAATTTAACAATAATTATAAAACAAAAATAATCAATTATTTATCAATCTCAAATAGTGTTCTTATTGTAAATTAACTATCATCTTTTCACTATCATTTTAGTTGAAGTAGGTATATTTTGTACTATACTCAAATATAATAACTTTGTTTAATAATTTCACATGGAGTATAAGAGTGATATAGACACATTATTGTTACCTTTTATATCATGCATATTTTTAGCAAACATTTATGATTGATATGAATATACTTCATATCATGTATGTCTTATTATATGTATGTAAGGATTAAAAAAATGACGATATATTCATAAAATTACAAATTCAATAGAGATAAAAGGAGGGTGACATCCTTTTTTTTTTTTTTTTTTACTCGAAAAATCGCAACATGTTGGCAATATATATGGAGTTGTTAGCAGATAAAGAAAATCATGGATATTTCTTCAAGCTTTTCCAAGGGGTATTTTCAATTTCTAAATTCTCAAATTTCAATTCAAAGCTTTTATTTCTAAAGACATTGAGTTTGAAAACAATAATAATCAAATCTCAATAATTTGTTGAAACTAAAATAGATCGGGGAAAAAGGAAAAGAAAATATCTACAAAAACTTAAATTACATGAAATAACTAGTATGATCTCAAATGATTTTATTTGTACCTTTATAAAACCAAAAGGCTTATATTTATACATCAATACTTTTTTGAGAACGTTCATAAAGCACATAGCAGTTTATCACATCATCGAACATATTAATTGTGTATCAAATATCGAACTTTCACGTCTATCAATAATGCATCATATAGAACTTTTCAGGTTTAGTAATTTTATTGGCCCAGTAGTGAAATATACATACCAAGTATGAAGCTCATCAAGGGCCACAGTTCAAAATTTTATGTGATTGAAATTGATTTGTACTCTTGGACAGTGCTAGTTATTGCTTGTTCCACCGGTAGCCTCTCCATGCTCGATGCACCATAGAATCCATGAACTCCCTTCGTTCTCTTCAGAATGAATGCTGCTTCAGTAGGGCCCGATATAGGACCTGAAAGTACCATTACATAGATGATAAATAGGTCACGACATTGTGAGATACAATGATTTTTTTAATTAAAAATAATAAAAGAGAAAAATATATGTCGTGCATGTTGTGAAATATTCATGTAAAAACATAAGTTAAACACCATAAAATTTAAGGTTTGGACGTGAATGTTTGGGTGTGAACCTTTGGGCTTGGAGAAAAGAGGGATATCGTGGCTGTGAGATGTCTGTTTTTGAGGAAAGAAAAGATCAGAGACAATTATAATAACCCTAAATTGTGGGGTCGGTGGTCTGTCTTTGGGTTGGGCTTTTGGGCTTTTAAATGTTAGTTTTATAATTAACTTTTTTTTCCAAATCTGAAGGTTCTGTGTCTTAAACGCGTCCTAGTCGTGGCTGAAATTATAAAAAAAGTAATAAGATAATTGACACGTCAGCCAGTGGTCAGACACATGTCAAGGCGTGTCCATGTTGGAATCTTAGGAGTGTTGGTGCTTCCTAGCTTTTGAAAGGGAAAGAAGGGAGATAAAAACACACTCAATCTTCTTCCTCTAAATTAAGATAACTCTCAACATAATTCGTCCAATTTTGTTGAACTGAATCATGAGTTTATTGGCAGACTAATAAGTTCTTTCAACTCTTTTACATGATTGTACCTCAGGCAATAGATCTGAAGTCTAAACTCAACAAGGTTTTCTCCAACATGCACAACCTGGCTATGCTAAAACTTCCATCTAAGATTGATCTACCCAACCATCATCAGTGTATCCTTCAATTATTAGACGAAGATGCTCACAATCTCTCTCATTTAAGCTATATATATATACTTTGTGTATTTATCATTTTAGCATTGCAATCTTCCTAGAAGATGTGGTTCTGAAACTCCTATAGATAGAGCTGACTGCATTTATTACCAACTGTGGTAATATTTGTATGATTTACCACATAATCCCAGCTTATAATAGTCTCTGTGTTGAGTGTTGGACCAATGGACAAGTTTATGGAAGGTTCAAACACTTCAGTGCAGTAAAGTAGTTAGTTAAGTTGTAAAAGCTAATCAATCATCATTGTAGTTCAGAGATGGTACCTCCATGACAGAGCACTAAAACATTAGGATTGATCCGATGAGCAGCATCTGCTATTGCCTGTACACGGACTACACTTTCCTCCATTGAGAGTGCAGTTTTGGCTCCGATAGATCCAGAGGTAGTGAGTCCCATATGGGCAACTATAATGTCTGCACCGGCGTTTGCCATGTCTAAGGCTTCATCTTCGTTAAAGGCATATGGGGTTGTCAAGAGACCCATTTTGTGGGCCCTCTCAATCATCTTGACCTCCAATCTGATTAAAAAAAATCCATGTGACAATAAGATTGTAAGATAAAATATTGAAGAACGATTTGGGATATAATATTTGATTCCATAATATACAGCCTACCCATATCCCATTCCTGTTTCTTCAAGGTTTTGTCTGAAGTTACCATCAAACAATCCAACAGTAGGAAAATTCTGCACTCCAGAGAATCCAATCGACTCCACCTGCTTTAGAAAGTAATCCATTCGACGAAATGGATCAGAAGCACATACTCCAGCAAGCACGGGAACTGTCTTCACCACCTATACATATTTATATGACTCAAGTTTTATATTCATCAGGATTAAGAATGCAAAATCAAAGAAAACTGTAAAATATGATATGACATCTAATGTAAAAAAAATATAGACAACATTCAGCTCTGTTCTTGGGTCCAAAAGAGTTTGAGTAAAATATTCAGGAAATTAAGACGAGTACACTTCAAATGTACAAAGAGGTTAACATCTCTCACTCAGGTTAGCTGGAGACTTCCCAAATAATCTACTGATATACCTAATTCTCCACATTCAAGATCTCCACTTCCACTGGGTCTATTACAGTGCTTGACCAGAAAAATCATTTCAAGTCATTCTCGATGTCCAATAAATTCCTACTTTATCGATAAACCGATTTCACTTCTAGGAAACACATTACTTCCAATGTTCATACATACAGAACTATGTTTATACAATTTATTCTTCAAAATTGTATGCTTGCAAAGCGTCGATCCAAATTTGTAGATACAATTCCTAGAATTAACTTTGTGAATCAGCAGGTACATAGAAGATAGAACTTACAGGCAATACTTCATTGGCCATTTCAAGCACTATGGCATTAGCATCGGCAAAAGGCAGCAAACCTGCTAAAGAACCCCTTCCAGCCATGCGAAACCGCCCCGAATTGTACACTACTATCAGATCAACACCACCATCTTCTTCAAACTTGGCAGATATCCCAGTGCCTGCACCAGCCCCTATTATGGGAACTCCTTTATGTATTTGAGCTTTCAAGTTCCCCAATATCGATCGTGTTCTTTGCAAAGTTTCTGTTTATTACATAATCAGATTAAGCAGCCCAGAAAAACTAATTACCGAAATTGTGTGCCTTCTTACACTAGAAGGTCAAGCAAATGATATTGGTAATAACCTGGTCTTGCCTCTGGGAAGTCACTAAGACTGTATGTAATGTTTCCATTGGCAGACAAATTGAACTTGGAAATGAAATCCTTTTGAAGGTCTTGACTAGTTTCAGCTAAAACAAGTTTTGGGCCACATGAGTCCGTATCTTTTGGAGTAATTTCCAAGAATGAGTTAACCAATTCCTCAGCGAACTCAGGATCATTAATATGATAAGGATATACCTTCACCTGTATCATAAAGAGGTTTAAGCTTTACAACACAAAGATGGGGATCAGTCAACAAAGAGAAGAACTCGATAATAATAACTTTACGAGTACCTGCCTATCATTATTTAACTGAATAGCTTTCTGTAGTTCCTCTATAAGAGTAGCAGTAGCCTCAGGATCATAAAATGACTTCCCTGGTGCATCCAGAGCAGATACACCATTCCGTGGCAGGCAAACACGAACCTTCGCTGATGAATTGTTGATCTTATCAGCTATAAAATGAGCAATTTTTCTGTTCTCCTCCACCGTAGTTCGCATTAGAGAAACCTGAAAAGTTATCAGTTTTCTTGTTTAGTATGAATGAAGAGAAACATAAACAAACTATTTCCAGCTAGCATGGAGACAGGTATGAAAAACTTTAACAAATCTGATCATAAAGAGTAGTGGATGATAACTTACTGTCCTAAATTGAACAAGAGAGACAAATAGTTAATTTGAGATATTACAATGTCAAAAGTCAATGAAATAAATTGCCAAGAAACAAACAAAACAGAGCCTCATATAAGAATCACCTGTTTATTATGTTCATATATATTCCTTCCGTGAAAATTTGAGGGTATTGTATCTTTGGATCCAAAGTTCACCATATCCACTGCTCCTACACTTAGAACTAATGGGATCCTCTTCTCTATAATGGCATCAAAGCGGGTACTGTCACAAGCCATGACACCTCCAATTAAATAGTCTGCGACCTCTGTGGTGGTGATGTCCAAGACTCCCTATGCGATACAGAAAGGAAACGTTCAACCATAAAAAATTAAGATAGAAAATAAAGAAACCTGTTAATGATCAAGTTATCTCCAATTGGGGGGATAGGATGGGATTACTGACCCTCATGGTTTTCTTTCATTCACTGATAAGACAGAAAACATTTTTTGAGAGAGTACAGGTAAACATGTTCGAGTTGAAATGATTTAGAAAACAACAAATTTATTTCTTTCACAAAAAATATATTTATTTTTTCAATAATACATAAAACAATTCCCAACGTGATTTCTATTTTATTATGCATGTAAGTTTTGAGGCAACTCAATCAGCAGCCGACATTGTCAGAGTCGAGGCTCTCGTTTGCCATACTCAACAAGTCAACATGCATTATGTTTTCCTATTTGGCAGTGAACTCACAAATCTTATCATGAAGCTACTTAAAATAAAATAATTCTCTTCATAAAAGCACCTGTATAAATCCCTCTTTGACCAGAGATTCCATTGCCTTCCCCCCAACCCCAGTAGCATGAAAAACAAGGGTTTCGTATCCTTCTTTAAGCAATCTTTCTTTAACAGCATTGACACAAGGAGTCGTAACCCCAAACATTGTTAAACCCACTGTTGGTTTTCCATTGGAATCACAAGAATCTTTCAACGTCTCAAGTCGTCCAACCACCATTCCAGCAAATGCAGCACCGGCATTGGATAAAATAACCCTACTGACACTATTAATCCCACACACATCCACTATAGACGGGAAAAGTATCACATCAGATGTCCCGATATAAGATTCTGTCTGACCACTCGCAACCGTCGAGACGATAAGCTTAGGTATTCCAATTTGAAGAGATTTTAACGCAGAGGATATCAGAGACGTCCCTCCACTGCCTCCAAGTCCTATAACTCCAGCAATAATCCCATCCTCCTTGGCTTTACTAAGATAAGATTCAAGTGCTTTACTCATTATCGAAATTGCTTTTCCTCGATCATCGGGAAGATCATTTCCAGTGAGATTATAGCAAGAGAGAACTTCCTCCCTCGACACGAAGAAAAAATCATCCAAACTGTCGATCCCAATCTGATGACTGGTAGAAACATCAACAATCGTAACTTCAACCTGTCATTTCCGTAACCACAAACAGTCAATACAAACAAAACGAAGAGAATCATTAATCAACAACGAAGATCCTGTTTACAGCCAGATAAAATGAGAATGATACAAATTTGGAGATCGAATTAACATCGTTTAGCTATAGCTCCGATAGTTCAAACAATCAAAGTTGAAACCATAATTCCAACCAAATCCACAGAAAACAAGAAGACAATGCATATTAAATTTTTTTTACATAAAGCTGAAGAGGAAAGAGGTTGGAAAGAAAAGTTGAAGAAGTGAAACCTTGAAAGAAGAAGCAGTAGAGAAGGAATTAAGGTTGCATCGAACGGAATCGGAAATGAATCGGAGCTCGTCAAGCTTTGTATCGGCGGTCGCGATACAGAAAACTCGGGGAGTTTTGGTTTGAAATGGTGTGGCCATTGTTACGTCTTCTTCGTTCTCGGAGCTCCCAACTACCGACTCAGGTAGAGGTAGGGAGACACACTTTACTGTGTGTTGTAAAAGATAAAGAGGCAAACGGTTTTGGTTTTTTTCCTTTTCTTCTCAATCGAAAAGGTTTCTTTCCATTTTTACTTTTTTTGAAAGAATGTTGCGGTAGAAGAAAACAAACCCCGAAAAGAGGATATTTGCCTTTTGGGTTGTACGGTTGGGTTGGTTGTCAAATAACATCACAATTTTTTTTCGCCTTTTTTGAAGGATGTGAGGAAAGTTTTACATAATCACGTTGAAAGTTGTCATGCAAAATTACTTTTGTATACAAAGCTTTCCATGTAAGACAAACTACTTTCCCTTCAAAATGTTTTCCTTCCTTTTTCTTATGGGCCAAAAGCCCATTTCATATACTATGAACCCCCCGTTGTAAAGTTTTGGCCGACTCCTACTGTAGAATTTCAGGCAGCAAATGATAGTCCAGATTATGATATTAGTATTATGATATTTCTAATGCTTAATACATTGGCATACTAGTAAGCATACACTGTTACTATTCGTAACTTTGATAATAAAGTAATGCAAAAGACATTTCAAATGCGCGTTACTACGTTGTTGCCTATCTTTTTCAATTTATAGCTATGATATTTTTCTAAAATTGACTAAAAAGCTTCAAGGTCTAGTTGTTTCTATTATAAGCATCATTGTTTTTAATTTTGTCACATGTCAGTACAAAAATCTACGTTACATCTAAATTCTTTTTCTTTTTTACCACATACTAACGGTAAGTATTTTTAACCTTTTAAAAAGTTTAATGAATATTAATGTGACCTAAAAAAATATTTTTTAAACAAAATACAGTAATTATTAACTTTTATATAAAAAACAAAAAAAAATCGAGATAATTTTCTATAATTTAGTTAGAAAACAAAATATTTATTAGCTAAAATTAAAATATTTGGATAAGATCGATAGGAACTCAAAAATTGATATGTTAGATTTTAGGTTTAAACTCAATTGAATAATTTAATAAACAAAAATGGACTAGTTAATTAAACATAATTCAACCTTGAAATTTTTTGAATAGTTTCTTTTACCTCTTTATAATTCTTTTAGTTGAACTAAAAGAAGAATATATTAAGAGAATTTTAATTTATTACTTTTTGCCAAAAAGAAAAAACTCCCTTAATATAAATTAATTTAATTGAAAAAGAAAAAAAAGTGGTGAATTAAAGACTTTTTCAAATTTTTATTTGTCATGGGAAGGAGTTTGTATAGGTAAATCGGATGTTATAGAGAATTATGATCAGTAGAAGTTTGTTTGCGAGATTATGGGTAAATTGGAAGTTACCTTATCGAAATCCAACACCGAATGGGTTATCAATAACTCACTCCAACCTACCTCAGTTTGGGGTTTAAACTGCCTTTGAACTATTGTTATTACTTTTTAATACAGTTTTTCGGATAATTTATTTGGACCTGATTAACAAAATTGGATAATTTGAGTTTGGCACAATGATTTACGAGTTGATAATTGAAAATAACAATATAATATTAATAATGATATAATTGGTGTATGTAATTTTAAGCTTTGATTATGAGATAGCAAAAGGTCAAAATTAAAGATTTAAGAGCCAATTGGATGAAGAGATGGGAGGATGGAAAAGTGGACCTTAGCTTAAGAGTAATTATTTACGTTTCATTCTGTAAGATTTTCTTCACCCTATAATTGTTAAAGCTAAATTCTTATTTATTCTTAAACAAGGTTAATAAATACCACATTTACCTATGATTTTTTTTCCCTTAATTTCATAAGGTAGGTGTTTTAAAATTTAAGCCAAGTTATTGTACAATTTTGTAAGAAATCAAAATATGAATAATATATACTTCATTTGAATTACCTTGAGGAAAAAATATTTTTTTAAAAACTATGTTATGTAATTGTTATCATTGTATACTTTAGATTTTTTTTTTCCTTCCAAAATGACTCATTTTAAAATTACACTTAAAATTGCATTTCATATGCATTCATGATCTCCTTATCTTTTATTGCATATAGGAAGACTATTTATTTTTATATCAAATTATTCAGTAAAGATTAGTCTATTTTTTATTTTTTCTTTAGACAGAAAAGAATATAGGTTAATTTAATATAGAATTATTTTCAACTATAACGTAGATTTGTCCATTATTGATATCTTCAAATTTGGAGGGCATTGTATAATAGAATACATGTTGTCATCATATTATATGTAAATTGAAGTGTAATACTGCCCTATTGACTTGAATATCTTTTTTCTTCTTTTGCAAAGTCAATTTATTTTATTTAACAAGAACCCACTTAATTAATTTCGTTTTAATTTAATTTATTCATATATATATATATAATTAATATATATATATTTATCGAGAGCCCAAGTGACAATTTTTATGAGTGACATGTGCTTTTGAACCACTCAAATTAATTGACATGGTATTACATTTTTCATTTATTACTCGTATTTAATATTTCTCATCATCTTTTAATAATAGTTGCATTTATCTCTTAGCCAACTTATACAATTTTTTATATATAATTATATATATTTGTGTCTTAGTATAAAAAGGATTCATTTTGTCACAATCTTATTGTAGGAATCTATAAGACATTTGGCCATGCATACATTGACATATATGCATATAAATAGGTAGTTAAAAAAAATCGGGTAATTATAATGAGATAATGTTTTTAGGGTTGAAAATCGAATATAAACAACATTTTTAAACAATTGTAAATGTGACAAAATTTATCGGTGGTCTACTCTATCGTTTAGTGTTATGGTCTATCACTAATAATCTTTAAAAACTAATCTAAATTTTGCTATATTTATAAAAAAGAATTTCGTTTGATCATTATATATTTAGGTAAAAGAAAACTACTTGACAATTTCACGTTAAAATAAAATTTAGGGTTTAATATTTTATTAATCCAAATATAATTCTTGAAAAATAACCTTAATAACCTTACAAAACAGAAATGAATGATTTTCTTTTCGGTATAATAAAACTCCTAAATATATTGGGATACAAAGTTGTGCTTTACTTTCAAAACTATAATCTTCCACTTTTAAAAAGTTATAATACTTCAATCTTTAGGATATGATCACACACAACATAAAATTTTGAAGTCTAAGTAAATAATAACTTCGACATACAAATTGTAATTAATTAAGCTTAAATAAAGAATATACAAAAACTATTTTAGTCAACCAAAATGAGAAAGAAAAAAGAAATAAAAGGACCCAACATAAAAAGGGAATAATATTAAAAGCAGCCAGGCAGGATGCAACTATGGCTCATGGTGGAAATAAATTAAAGAGAGACGACAATTAATTTAAACAAAGACTTCTTCTAAAGCTAAAATTAAGTGCAAAGAAATTTCTATGTGAATTAAAGTGAAAATAACTTGTTTTGCAATGTTTGTCCCAAAGTCATCGATGGGTTCAACGTTGGAAATATTAAGGAAAGAAAATTAAGGTTATTTGTCATGTTAGGTTTGGTTATTTACCAACAAAATTTCCTATTTTCCCACTACCCATATTTTCACATTCATTATTCTTCTACTTTCCTTCCAAAACAATTTTCCAATCTCACTGATTCTCATATCATTCATATATTATTTGTTGTTCGATGATATTAATATGTTGCAAATATAAAGTTTTAAAATATTTTAACAAACAAACTATTTATGATACGTAATTTTATTGAATCACATAAATATTATAGACTTTTAACTTTCTTTGAATTATAGAGTTCTCAAATTTTTGTCATTTTGATTTTTTTTTACCGGCACTATTGTGCCTAAACTAATTGACCTATTTAACCTAATCTATTAAAATTCACAAATCTATTGGCACTAAGATTGAAGGTAGTTTAGGGCTTTGTTTGACAAATTATTTAATTTTTAATTAACTTTTAAAATGAAGCTTTATCAACATAATTTTCACTCATAAGTTTTTTTGATTTGCTATCGAGTCGATTTTTATCTCACTTTTTTTTTTATATAAAAAGCTAATTTTAAAAAGAAATAGTTCTTTTAGGGAAAAAATAAAGAAAGAAAAAAGAATACAAAATTGAGTGTTTTAATTATCAATAAAGGTAAAAGAAAATAATAATATGAATTTTAGGAATAAACAAACGTAGATTTAAAAATACAAAACTAAAGACAAAGTCATCTAAATGTGGTAAATAGTTCTTTTAAACATAAAATTCAATTTTATATTTACCAATTAATTTTGTAAATATACTATATTAAATTTGTAATTAATTGGTGTACCTTAAAATAATATTTTAACCAAATTAAAATATATGAGGAAGAAATTAATGGTAGATAAATGTATAAATTGAACATCTTTTCATGTGATTTTTTTAGTTGTATTTTTAATTTCAACGTATTAATTCTCATTTTAACTAAAATATATCTAATTACATACCATTTTCAAACAGGTAGATTATATATAAACGTTTTCATTAAATTAGGATAGTTTATTTGACTTAAAAAAAACTAACTTAATGTTCTAAAAAAACAAAAAAATTGAGAAACTATTATTTTTAATTTTTTTCATAAAAAAAGTTTATTGTTTCTAGTTTCATGACAAGTGGAAATCATAAGATTAGAACTTTAACGTCTTGATCGGAAACATATTTTATTTAATAATTAAAGTATATCTAAATTTGCAAAAGAAAATTAAAAAAAAAAATATATGCTTAATTTTTCATAACCATTTTAATTAAGTCTACAAACAATATTTATACTCGTTAAATTTTTCATTTTTATAGTTTTTAACATTTTATCAATCAATTGTTTGCCTTAATTATGAAGAACAAAAAGAGAGCTCACGTAATGATATAGTTATTATTATTATTATTATTATTATTATTATTCTTATTATTATTGTTATTATTATTATTATTCTTATTATTATTGTTATTATTATTATTATGCATATTTTCCCAACTTCCTGACCGGCCGGATGGAGCACTACAAAACGAGAATCTATTACTAATGCTAACTACTACAAACATATATTCCAAATTTTATTCATAAATTATCTAATTTCTTAATCAATTGGTCAATATGACCCCCCACTATACGTTACATAATTACATTAAGAAAAATATCATTTAGAGACATCGCATAGAAGTTCTAATCTTGACCTTAAAATTAAAATGTCAAAAAAAATGGCCCTTCTTCATTATTTATAATTATCAATTACAAAAAAAGAAAAAAAACTAAAAAAATTACAAAATTATGAAATGGTCTTCCTACTACTAGTAATCAAGAAAAATCATTCCAAATTTAAAATTATACTTGCAAACATATCTACTAATCATATAGACACGCATAAGATAGCTACATTAATTATTTTTAAGCAACCTCAAATAATAATTTATCGTTGGAATTCGATTAAAGAATAGAGCAAGGAGGATAAGTTTCACGAGGTACGATGACATAGGACGATCCATAATAGGGCGGGCAGTGGTAGGGTGGACATGGGCAAGGAGGCGGCTCCGGTTTCTTTGGATCCGCCGGTTTCTTGTCGCCCTCTTTTTTCTCATCCGGTTTTTTCTCACCCGGTTTGGGTGGCGGTCCAATGCTGACGACATCGGCAATCTTGCCGGCGCAGGCAATCGCCTTCCTCGTACGTTTAACTATCTCGAATGGATCAGCCGTGCCGGTCACGGCCAATGTTCCCTTGGCTTCGTCTGTCTCGACCTTGTCGACACCTATAGTTAATTTGCAAATTCACAAAGAAAAAGAAAAGATTATATGGAAGTTGAGGAATTTAATGATATATCCAAAGAAGAAGAAGATGAAGAAGAAGAAGGTACCTTCAATGGCGGTAACGGCTTTAAGGACTTTGGTTTTGCATTTTTGGCAGGCAATATCAAGTTTGAGAACGGTTTTAGTTTGCGCCATGGGGGAAATTGGGGAAGAGTATAATGGAGGCTTTTCCCTTGAAATTCTCGTCGAATTGTGTAATGAAATGAAAGCTATTTACATGCTATGAGATAACGTTTTTATAAAGCTTCTTCCATGTCCTTTGCTTTGTTGGTATGAGAAAGTAACACATCATAATCAATTCATTTAAATTTTAAGCGGGTAAGGGATCTGATATCATATTATTAAAAATATAATTATTTAATTACTTTGAGATTTTCTTTTAAAAAATTAATTATCGTTGAATTTTATTTAAAATAAACTACAAAGGTGCGGTGGGAGAAGGAAAGAGTTACGAGGGAAAAAAATTATAATAATCCTAGGACTATAATAATCCTAGTGTTATGATAATACGTGTTTGGAAGAAATATTGTGATAGTAGTGTTATAATAATATGTGCTTGAGAGAAATGTTATGATTGTAATAATTTAAAAAATAATAATAAAATTTGGATTTAATTATTTGGATAAGGTAACGAAGGATTGTAAGAAAGGAAAAGATAAGAGAAGATATGATTGTTCAAAGATTAAAATAACCCTAATCCACATTTATCATAACCCTTGTATCAAACCTTATTTGACCCAATTTCCTAATCTTTTCCCCCCTAAACCCTCACCTCAAAAACATACCCTAAATAATTCGTATCCTTGAATTTTATCATTTATTTAAAATATACTACCGTCTATTTTTAAAATTTGTAATATTATCTTTTAAACTTTTCCATAATGTTTTTGAAAATAATTTTGAAGTAAAAATTTTCTAAAATTGCAAAATATTTAAAATATTGAAATAGTGTAGAATAAAAATTTAAATCATCGCTTTAGGTCGGTTAATCATCACCGTAAAATTTTGAATATTGATTTTTGTTTGACTATTAAAGAATTTGTAGTTGAATGATAGTTAATTAGAGAAGTTAAAAGGGTAATTTTGTAATGGTAAAAATATAGGAGTTATTTTTTCTTTTTTTAAGTAAAGAGAAAAGTTGTAATTAGGGTATTATATTTTTAAGAGTATATAATTAAAAGTAATTAAATTTAATTGTGCATATGATGGAGATGGGAGGTTGAAGAAGATTATTCAACGGTCAGATTGGGTTGTTCAACCTCTTCGATCAATAAGAAATTTTTAATTGTAAAAATTAAAAAAATTAAAAATTAAAAAAAAGAAAAAGAAAAGAAAAGAAAGGATCAATAAGGGGGATTAATCGGATCCGACGGTAGTGAAGAGTCTGACTTTTTTTTTCTTTTTTTTTTTGTTTGGTTTAGATGACTTTAAAGTCAGCGGATGTTGCACCGATCGTTAATTGAAAGAAACTTCTTAATTTTGTCAAGGTGAAAACAAACAAATTAACAATAAACATATAACATAAATATATATATAAATTGATGTTGTTTTTTAGCTAAGTAATTGCCCCAAATTAAATGACAACTTGTTTCTTTTTTTCATTCTTTATTTGGTTTCTCTCAAGATCATCGTTCATCCCAACAAATTAAAGGTTTCTTTTTATTGACTATAAATTTATATAAAATACACAACCTGATGTGATGTAATGTGAACAAGAAAAAGATACGTCACCCTAAGTTGTTTATTAAAAAAAAGAAATTTTAACGATTTTAAATCTCAAAATCACTGTAAATAATTTTTAAATATTATAAAATATTTTTGTTTACGGTTAATAAATAGTAATACACTTATATATGTCTATTAACGTTCATTAGTGTTTGATGATATGATGCTATTTTATTATAACTTTTATAGAGATTTATTAGGGTTTTGAGATCTATTACTTATTAGGGTTTAGAGTCTCTTTGTTGTAGAGATTTTGGAATGAGATTTCATACACATATTTAAAACATATCATAATGACATGAATTTTCTAATAGGCTTGTGATTTTAGAGATGAAGATTTGACTGTAAAAAATATAGCATAATTAATTAATCAATTAATACCGCTTAGTCATCACTATTACGTTTTATTATTATTATTATTATTATTAAGTATAAGTATATTATTTAGTTACAATAATCTCAACTAATACAGTTACAATTAATATTTTATATTATCTCAACTAGTTAAACTTAAATTATTGTTGTCATTATTATTAATAAATTAATTGAAGATCTACGTTTTTATTATTAGTTATTAATATCCTAATTAATTTATATTTTTAAGTAATTAAATTAAATAATTTATTAAAGTCTAATTTAAAAAACCATCTATTTTTATTTAGTTGATTAATTTTATATAATTATCTATTTGTTTTCTGACTAAACTACTTCTAATCTTACACATAGTTTGCTAAGCAATTATTGAACATTTTGATGTGTATAAAAATAAAATAAAAATTTCTAACTTTTAGACATTAAGCATGTCCGAACATGTATATTAATTATCTCAAATATTTAAAATCAACATATTTAAACTTCGTATGTTCATAATTCATACAAATGAAACAATATATACCATCCAAACAAATTACATAGATGTAAGAAAATGTTGATTTGACTATCAGTATAGAAAAAAACATTGACACAATTTTTTGGAGAATCGAAAATTTGATTTTGAGATTAATACCACATAGCCATATTAATTAAATTTTACCCGTGTCTTTTATTTTTCATAATTTTAATAACTTTTTAAAAATAAAATCCTGTTATTTTATTTTTTTTTGTAATTAAATATGTCAATAGTATGAAATATTTTACTTTATAAATATTTGATAAAGTTGATAAATAGTTTTTGTGAAAATTTTACATAGTAAACTTTTTTATTCTTAAAGAAAGGCACTAGAAAATTGCTGGGCCTATTGGACGGCAATAATCAATATGAAAACACATAAGTTTAAAAACACTTCTACGGAGATAAGAGAGTTTATATTTTATGTTTCATATATACATGTGTTATAGCACCAAATTTAACAATTAAATTTCAGATTAATCACTTCTTTTTTTAAATGTTTGTGAGATTACAAAAATTCAAAAATATTATTTTTTGAAAAATGGAATCCAAACTGGTATGGGACATTTATTTGTTAATCTCACTGAGTTTGGGAAACACTCCTTTGATGATCGTGTTTAACCCAAGAAGTTGAATAACTCAATTTTGCCAATTTTATTATTCAGTGTTAAGGTTTGAACATCTATTTTAATTAAATTCTGATATAAACAATTTAAAATACATTTTAAAGATGTTTCAAAATTATTTTAATTAGTTGTCAAATACTTTAATTTCCAAAATTAAATCATCTTCATCTTCATCTTCATATCATATCATAGATTATATATAAATTAATACTCGTGTGTCTTTAATTATTTAAAAATAACATTTTTACATTTTTATTTTTTTGCTTGACGAATATGTTTTAATTCCTATTTCATAGTGGAATTTAAAACTACACAAATGCATGGTGGAACCACATCGTCCGACAATGAATCTAACATTGTGATCTACATTGAAATTATTATTTGTCATTTTTGAGACATAATGGGAACTGCCCAAATTGGTCGATCCTACAATATTCAACTCTCATTATCCACAAGATTTTAGGTGGTGCAAAAATGAAGATCTATAAAATCTGTTCTCTCTCATCTCACGTTCTTCTTTTTACACATACCTGAAAATAACATAAATACTAAAACTTGAAGGAAACAAGGAAAGAGATATCTCCATTTTTGGCCAATAATGACACCACAATTCTTAACCACAAGTCTTTCCATTCATTTTAATACATAGAAGAACAAACATTTGCATACACACAACTATAATAGGTATATAGACATCATGATATATATAATTTAAGCTATTTGGTAACCCATTTATTTTTTGTTTTTTATTTTTAAAATCAAGTTTTTTTTTTCAATTTCTCCCCCGGAATGACCTTTTTTAAAGTATCTTAGCTAAATTTCAAAAGAAAAATTCTTAAAAACCACTTCCATTTTTCTTAGTTGTCAAAATGTGGGACTGGTTTTTAGAAAACATTATAGAAAGTAGATGACAAAAGACAGAGAAATTATTTAGTGATAGAAAAAAGTTTTTGTTTTTGGAATTTTGGCATACTATTTTTTAAAACATAAAGAAATGTTTATAGCCTTAATCTTTGAAAAGAAAAAAACAAAAAGACAAATGGTTACCAAAAAGGATCAAATATCGACTAACTACCAACAGGACCTAATTAACAACCAGAATTTGAGGTCATTTTCCATAATCACTTTGGTTTAGTAAGGGAAACAGTGACATTGAAAAATTGAGTTGTCTCTTTGGCCATACGGTCTGCAATGATTTCTCTGTATCTGATGAACAATTCATCCATAATTTCTTCTCCAAAATGACTGATAAGAATTGGTTCAGCCACAGCTCTCATGTACTTTGCTACATTGTATCCACTCCCCTTTAAACTTTCATCAACTGATTTTGCTTTGTTCACTTCATTATTATTCGAAACTTTCCAATCCACTTCTGAAACTCTAATGCTATCAATCACAAAAGATCCTTCTTTTGCAACCTCAATCCTTATTTCTGTTGGTGATGGCATGTATTTGGGTATGTGGAAACTCTCCAATTTCTCCTCTTCTATGATTCCCTGAAAAAGAAAGTAACTTGTGTATCTTATAAAGGTTGTAAGGTTTGGAGTAATTATCATTTGAAGGGTACTTTTATTGTTGTGATACCATATTAAGATAAATATGAAATTAGAGACGATGGTTTACCTGATCGACTAGGTCGTTAAGAGCCAGACCCAAAAGCTCCCAAATGTAAGAACATTCTTTGCTTGCTGGGTTTTGGCTTCTCCTTCCTAGCAATGTCAAAATCATACAACCACCATCCACCAATTCTTGTGCACGACACTTGAGAAATAATGAAAAGTCCTGTTGGAATTGGTTGTAATAGGCCTTCACAACACTCGTGGGGCTATTATCAGTCATGTAAATGTTTCTTTTATTCTCCTCCAACCCTTCAGGAACCTACACGAAGTTAGAGAAGGTAAGGGCGCATTAATTTGGGAGATTCAGTTGACTAAATTCTAGATGATATTTACTGTATCGTGATTATATATGGAGCCCTTGAAGTTATAACAGCTCCACTTAGTCAACTTCAAGCTAAGGTTCCAAACACCCTCTAAAGAATCTATGTACAGGCTTTTACATTTCAATAGAAAATTATGGTTTAAATCTGGTTTTAAACCTATAAAAAACTGTTATTTTGTTTATTACTTTAATTTTATTGTTTTTTTTTTTAAATGACATTTCTATATACTTTTTTACCTTAAGGGAAACTGCTCAAATTTTAATATATGCATGATGACAATTCATATAGCTAGCTTAGGGACAAGCATTTAACAAGTGAATATTAAAGGAAAAGAATTAGAATCTAGCAAAAATGAAAAATACTTCATATTTTTTGTTTAAAAGTTGAGAAACTAAAATAGATATTTTTAAAATATAGGAATAATATGAGAAAATAAAATCTAAAATTATTCATATTCAAACAAAAATTTTAAAATTTTGTATATAATGTATGTTATACAGAAACTTCTTTCGATCTATTCACCTGGTAAAGTGGTAATCACCTCTATAAATCTTTTTAAAAAAATGTTTTTGGCTCTCTATCAATCTTTGATGATGAGAAAAGAAGAAGAAAAAGAAGTTAATATATATTTACCTTAGATAGCCAATGAAGACTATAAGAAGAATGAACAAAATGGACACTTTTCTTAGGAAAAAGCCTTCCATAAAAAGAAGCAGGAACTCCCGTAAAAAGGCAAGGCCCAACATCACCTCCAATTTCCCTTCTCAAATTTTTAAGGAAATTAGGCAATGATTTGAAGATTGTATTGAAGTCATTTCCTGGTAAGTCATTTAACAATACTTGATATTCAATTGGTTTCTTCTTCAGTTTTTGACGGATTATTTCCACTGCTTTAATCAGTTCAGAAACAGCCATCAAAGCGTTGGGTCCTGAAGAACATCCCAAATCAGCTACCGTCAAACTAGTCGGAAAACTCGAACAATACAAATTGTTTATCGCTTCCTCCACAATCGGCTTCGTCATCGATATCACCTTCCACTGTTTTTCAAACAAACAAAATTATTATTCAACATGACGTACGTCCCTCACATAACATAACTTAATTCTTCCAAACTCATTTGAATGCATAATAAAATAAAATTGAATTATAGTCACTAGAAAAAGAAAAAAAAAATGTGGACCTGAAGTAGGGAGTTGCTAGCATAGCTAAAATCTCCTTCTCCTCCATTCATATGAAGAACTTGAACTACTTCCATTGTTATTATTATTTTTCCTTAGTCTCGATCTCTAGAGATCCTATATTCTGGGAGGGGGTTTCTGTGGCTATATTGAGGAAATGTGTCCTCGTTTTTATAGAGCCATTGGGATGCTCAAGTCAAGTCTACTTAAGTTACATTATATTTTTTAATCACCCTATTATTCACGTTATTAGCCACATGAAAACCTTTAACACCAATTTTCTAGCTCCTAATTTGTATAAATAAAATAACATTGTTTAATTTTAGTTTAATTCTATTTTGTATTCTTTTATTTAAATTTATTAGTTTAGATATTCCCCAAAACTACAGAAAAAGTTGTGTATTTTATTATGTTTATAAATATTCATAATATTTTTATAGTTTAAAATAATTTTCTATATTTTGAATTTGGCAGAAGTTTAGTAGTTTAATTATTAGTTAGTTTTCTTTTGTTTGTTTATTTGTTTATTTATTTTTTCGTTGCAAAAAGAGCAAGAAAAGGAATAAGTAGTGAAGATGTGGAGATATTTTTATAAAGGTTCTTTCGTTTACGTCCACCCATTAATGTGTTCACACTTAACTATGTGAACGTCAACTTTGGATATAGATATAAAGTCATCTTCAGTCTTTATCTTTGCAATATTTATCAATTTAATTTGCTTTTTCTCTTAAAATTATTTTAACAAAGTTTTTGTTGTCTAAAACATTGATATTTATTCATAGATAGTGATGTGATTTTAAAAATATTTACGGGTTCGTGTATGTTTACGGGTTCGTCTAACAAATTCATCATGTTACCATTTTTTTTAAGTATTTGAGATTTGCTCTTTCATCATTTTTTCTTCCTCTCTCGAATTTTTGTATCGTCTTTCTTTCTTTATTCTTCTTTTTTTTCTCTGTGATTTTTTTCTATCTTTCATTTTTTTTCTTTTTCTTTCAATTTTTTCCGTTTTTAGTATGGTTAAATATTTTGCCGAATTATTATATTTTTAAAAAAACTCCAATTTAGAATATATTTTATTGATTAAGTTAAAAAATTGATTTTTTTTTATTATTAATGGGATCAAGTGGAATGGATAATCGACAAATCCAAACAATTAATACAAACTTGAGATGACCTAATCATACAAACTTATCCCATAATATGAAATGAGTTTGTTATAGATCAAATAAGACCCAATATAATACTAAATTGACAATGTTAATTAAAAGGAATTCTCCTTTCAATGTGACAAATCATTTTTTTTTAAAAAAAAAATGCTTAACAATAGAAAAAAAAAATTAGAATTTGAAATGAGTAAAATCGATAATTTATTAGTTTTATTTGGTTCTGTTAATTTAAAATGACAGTTCAAAATGACTTGAAAAATTATTTTCTCCTAAAATTCTACCAAAGTACCCAACAAAAAAAAAATCACTAGATTTTTTCTACATAAATTGAGAAAAAAATGAGAAATGTGAGAAGATGAGAAACTAAATAAAATTCTCTTTACTATCAAATTCTATTCAAACAAATTTTTAGGTCTCTTATACATATCGAAAAATAGATGGTTATCATTTCAAATCAAAATTCTTACAATCTAAAAATCTATTCATTTTTATTTATGAAAATTTAGAGTTTATTTTCGTTGAACTCAACGTTACATTCTTAAATGAAGTAGCTAGAGATTTGAATTTCTCTACCCTTATTTTATCATAATATAAAAAGAAAAATCTCGTTGTTCTATTCTTAGTTACGTTTTGCTTTTTTTTAGCTATCTACATTTTTCTATATATATATATATATTTAAAATTTTGTAAAAAATAGACAACATATTTATCTTTTATATATAATAAATTTTTTACATTTAATGATTTTTTTATGAACGATAATTAGTTTTTTATTATTATTTTAGAAAAACCCCATATATCTTTTTAACACCCAAATAACTTTTTTTTTTTTTTGTATTATTTGTTTATAACTTATGATCATGTTTAATTCCTCCTAATGATTATATATTTTAAAATAGTTGGAGAGTTTTAAGTGGTTTGAGAATGCAAAAAATAGAATAAAATAAATTAACATGTGATATTAAATTAAACATCTTCTCTTCGTCTACAACTTAGAAGAAGTATGGAAGGGTTTATCCATTCACCACCGCCCATCTTTATGTTATGTGTTCACACTCAACATGCACTATCAACCTACTACGTCTCATACTCTTTATATTATCTATGAACTCATTTTTTTAATATCTAAAACCTTTAGTCGTTTTATCTTCTATACTCATGCTTAAATTGATTAATTACTTTAACTTTAAACTTTTAATTTGGTCATGAAACAGTAATTAAGACAATGATGTGATTTAATATATATATATATATATATATATATATATATTTGTGTTTAAATTGATTTGATGAAGTAGATGGATAAATTACCAAAACAGATTATACAAACTTACTTGCTTTTTGATGACTGGATCACATATGGAAAAACTTATCCTAATGAGAAATGAATTGTTATAGAAAATAAGACCAAATTATACTTAAATTGTGACCATCTTAAAGATCAAGGACTCTTTTTAATTGGATAGCTACTAAGCAATTTGATCAAATAATTATATCTTTAGCAAATCTTTAATAGGAGAAAGAATTGTCACATTTTCAAGATGCTCAATAATGAAATAAGGATTTGATAATTTGTTAACCAAATCTTGTTATAAATTATTCACTTAATTAAGTTATTTCGGAATCATAACTCTAAACCTTTTGTTTAAAACAAAATTTCTACCAAAGCGTCTTAAAATAAAATCCATTCAACTTAGATATATTTCTCCTTTATTTTTTTTAGTACCAACAATTATTAGGCTAAAGAATCAAACTTATCGAAGCATTCAAACCTCGTGGCCATCAAATTGTGGTTTATTTTTTACGATGAAGTTATCCAAATTATTATTATATTTATTATTTAGAAAGGTATTGCCAGCAATTCTTGATCAAAGGTATATATAAGTGTCAGTTGAACTAAGTTCATATTGACGATAAAATTAATTTAAAATGATTGAAATACTAAGTTCCAAATTCCCTCCTTAATTCTAATTCAATCTAAGAAACAAAATAATAAAGGAATCACGTGGTGAAATAGTGTATTTGTTTTTGTTTTTTGTTTTTTATTTTTACTAAAAACAATACTATGTTATAATAAAATTTGAATAATTTCAACTTTTAATAAACTGGGAACTTGAATGTTCAACCAATATAAAACATATCTTGCATTTTTTTTCAAAAAGAAAGAAAAAACATGGATCTGGCAGTCCAAAAACAAAAGTAGTTAGATCTTTGGACTCTATGCCCTAAATTATTGTACTCCATGAAGAAGAAAAAAATCATAATATGAATGAACTATAACCATTCATCCCATGATATTTGATTGTTTTAATGTTCACATACCTAATATGTTTTAATTTATCCAAACTTTCTCAATACTATTTTTATCAAACCATCATCAAATAAAATAGTCCCTCTTCTCATATAATATAAGTCAATACATTAAAAATGTTTCCTCAACAATGAATAACAAAGTTTTTTTTTTCTTTTTTATATTAATAATACAACATGTGAAAGAAAATATTGTATATATTATTAAGTTGAATTATATTGAAGTTATTGAAATCTTATTCTGTAAAATGTTTTAGTAAAATATGTGTTTAATGTATCTATATGGATATGGGTTTTAGAAATGAAATAACACTCTACTTTTCAATTCATGAAATGTTTTGGTGAATTATTTATCGGTCACTTCATTCTTTAATTTCAAGTTAAAAGAAAAAATATTTTTTTTTAATGAAGAAGTTACATTGCATCTATGTTAAAAATTTGTATCTTTTAAGATCCGATACATAACGAAGAATCAAAAAGTACATCGAAATATCTCAACTAGCATTCCAATGATATTTAAATTTGTGTTGTGAGTGATATATCACCTACTATCCTCCTTTATTTAAATTTTTAGGTCCCCAGCTGACACCATGATCACCTCATCCACATGGAATATTGAGTTCTATATCTATTCACATATATTCTTTCTTTAAATTGTGGAAGGTGTGGCTCTTATTTTGCTTTAATTTCTAAATTAAAAAGTTTTTCACGTTTTTGTGTCAAATTAAAAGATGGTGTTTTGAAATGATTGGCAAACAGATTTAAATGAAGTATGTGTTTCTTTTTTCTTCCTTCTAGAAAGAGTACACAACGATGGTTTAGTAGTAGGTTGTCACCAGAATATGTATATTAGATACGTAGTTTTGTAGTACTTTCGTCATCTTCACTTCAAATATAAATGTCTTTTCTCTCTTAAAATAGTATTAAAGATGGAAAAAATCAGCCATGGCGTATTGATTTTGATTATAAACTCATCAAATTATTTCACTGTATGTTAAAATAAGTATGGCAATTTTTACTCCTGATTTTATTTTTCTGCACTATTTCTAGTGTAAAAAACTGTGTAAAATCTTTATAAATTTCTTTTTTTAAAAAAAATTGGACAGATTAATAATTAAGTTTTGTCCAACTGTTCAGTTCACAACTAGTTTTGCAAAAAATAGTAAATTATTACAACAAAAGGGAAATAGACCGATTAGTATCAAACATTGGTGGATTAGTATCATACATATGTTTTTTATATAAGAAGATATATTGAAACACATAATAGAAACATCAATTTTAATAATATTTGGAGTGAAAACTTAACACATTTCATAATAAAGTTCTTAAGATAACACTCGTCTGAGTGTAAAGTCCAATATGATAAAATTAAAATTGAACAATGTTAGAATAATATATAGTCATTTCTTTTCCTTTCCTTCTCCCAAATGGTGTCTTAGATATAACAACATTCCAGAGAATTTTATTTAAGATTTTATATTTTCTTTTCCAAATATGAATATATTTTTTAGATCGGTTGAAAATTCATTCCATGGATTTAGGGTTTACTAACACAAATAAAATATTACGACACTAATTAAAAAATTGAAGCAAAATCTGACTTTAACACATTTTTGTCAGCTTAAGGTACATATACATATATACCATACTAAGACACACAATAATGACTACGTAATTTAACGACAAAATATTTGAGCAATTAATTTTTGAAAATGTTTCCAAGTACAATTTGGATAGAGGATTTGAACTCGTGACATTTTATTTTTGGGAACGTAGAGATATAAGTTGAGCTAAGCTTATCTTAACAAATTGATTATATTTTCAATCACTACCTTATGTTAGTGAGAGAAACAGTGAGATTAACAAACTGAGGTTTCTCCTTAGCCGTTCGATCTACAATGATTTGTCCATATCTGAAGAACAATTGATCGATGATTGCTTCTCCAAAATGACTTATAAGAATTGGCTCAGCCACAGCTCTCATGTACTTGGCTACATAATACCCACCATTATCATCCTTGTTAGTATTATCATTGTAAACAATATTCCAATCCACTTTTGAAACTTGAATGCGATTAACCACAAAAGATCCTTCTTTTTCGATCTCAATTCTCATTTCTGTTGGTGATGGCATGTACTTGGGTATGTTGAAACTTTCTAATTTCTCCTCTTCTATAATTCCCTGTCCAATAAAAAAAAAAAAAAAAAAGAAAGATCCAATTATTTCTCAAACAACATATTCTTTTGTAAAATGGAAATCAAGATCCAATTATTTTAACATGATACTTTGGAAAAATATATAACAAAGTTAAAGACAAAAATAATAATAAGATCATTTATATATTGCAATATAATTTTAGAGAGAAAAAGAGGAAGTACCTCTGAGACCATATCATTAAGAGCCATAGCCAAAAGCTCCCAAATGTAACAACACTCTTTACTAGTTGGATCTTGGCTTCTTCTTCCCAAAAGTGTTAAAACCATACTTCCTCCCTTCACTAATTCTTCTCTCCTACATTTCAAAAACAATTCAAAATCCTCTTGAAATTGTTTATAGTAAGCCTCCACCACGCTCTTTGGGCTTGTATTTACCATATAAATATTTCTCTTATTTTCCTCTAACCCTTCTGGAACTTTAGACAACCAATGAAGACTATATGAAGAATGAATAAAATTCACACTTTTTGAAGAAAATAGTCTTCCATAGAAAGAACCAGGCACCCCATTAAAGAGACAAGGCCCAACATCACGATCTCCAATTTCCATTTTCAAATTTTCAAGGAAATTAGGCAATGATTTGAAGATTGTATTGAAGTCATTTCCAGGTAAGTCATTTAACAATACTTGATATTCAATTGGTTCTTTGTTGTGTTTTTGTCGATTTTTTTCCACTACTTTAATCAGTTCAGAAACTGCCATTAAAGTGTTTGGTCCTGAAGAACATCCCAAATCGGCTATGGTGAAATTTGTTGGGAAATTGGAGCAATATAAGTTGTTTATCGCTTCCTCCACAATCGGCTTCGTCATCAATATCACCTTCGACTGTTAGACGACAAATCACAAAGTTAAACTTTTGAGTTCTGACAGTAATGAGAAACGAAACATGTAAAGAGATTATTCGAATATAAAGAATAACTTCAAATATTAATTACCTGAAGAAGGGAATTGTTAGCATAGCTAAAATCTCCAGCTCCTCCATTCATGTGAAGAACTTGAGCTACCTCCATTATAATTCGTCTTTCTTTCTTTCTTTTCTGTTGTGAAATTTGATTTTTTGTTTTGTTTTGGGAAGAGATTTAATTGTTGATATGGTTATGTTGAGGAGGAGGTCGTTGTATTTATAGAGTTCTTGTGGTGCTTTAACTTATATTAAAGACGAAAATTTTAAATGATTTACTAAAAAAGAAGCACGTTTTTCTCGAGTAATTAACATATGCATGTCATTTGTATATAAATGAAGAATGGGCTAAAATATCTTTAAGGGTAAGGTGGGGCTTCAAATCAAATTATCTTTTCCATTGGGTTGACTAACTTGAATACCTTCGACTCTTCAACTATTAACAGCAATTTAATAATATGTCTCTAAATTTAAAAAATATTAGTACCTTATTAAATCTTTTATTTGGGTTTAATAAATCTACAACTTAATTATTATATATTTACAAAGTTATGAGTTCTACTCATGTAAAACACTCTCTCTCTTGTCTCTCCTAAACTGTGACCTTAAGAATTTTTTTCTTCTAATAATGGAAAAAAGTATATCAGATGATAATTAAGTAATCACTTCAATTTATTTCAAATTCTTAACGAAAAGGAAGGGATCAAAAAAAGGCAACAAGCAAGAGACCTATTACAAACATGAAGTATTTCCCAAAGAGTTTGACACAAAAACTGGAAAATTAAATCTATTGTTGAAATTTTCCTCAACACAGAATAATTAATAAATGTTTATCATATGGATGGCCGTATTTTCTCACTTAAGAAAGCACACTTTTTTTTTTTTTTTTTATATAATAACTTTATAATTTATTTTATATCAAGTAATAATATTAAAAGCAATGTAGGTTATATTTAGCTAATTGTTTTAAATGATAAAACTATACCAAATTTAATCTCTAAAAATCTAATTTAACAAATATCCTTGAAATTTTGAAATGGTTTAAACAAAACATACTTATTCATTTAATGAATTTTTGTAGTTAATATTTTTCTATAATATATTTATGGTTAAAATTATTTACTTAATGAATTTTGGGTATTCCTAAGTTCCGTCGATTTAGACAAACTATGTTGAAAATATGTCTATAATTTTACTCATTAATTATCATTGCATTTAGTTTGTTATCTCTCCCATATTTTTATTCGTTATTTGTTTTAACTTTTATATATTTTTCATTTCATTATTGACGTCAACTACTCTGATTACTCTATTTTATATCAATTCAAATATATTAACTTTAACAAAATAACTACAAATGATTTCAAGATATTCTTTTCGGAATTAAACAAATTTCAGTGTTTAAGCTGTGGGAAAAATACTACGTAGGTGAAGTGTGAACATGGATAGTTTTAATTCACACATACCTAAAAAAGTAAAATAATTGAAATCAGACATAGCATAAAAAGTGGTAGATTTTTCTTTTTCTTTCTAAATTTCGTCGAATAGAGTTTTGTTAGATCCACCATTTGTTGGCTTTTTTCTCAATTTATTGTTTGTTTTTACGAAGGATCCAACAAAAGTTTGGAAATATTCATATGGTTGTCTTTTGTTGACCAGATTTAAATAGAATGATTAATTTACTCAGATTCCTGTTCAATAAGAAAAAACAATAGTACCACGTTATACGACAAGTTCCTGTCAACTTCATTGATGTGTTCTGTCATATAAATTTACATTTTAATGACGTTTGGTGCCAAAAAAGTTTTAAGGAAATCTCTAAACTTATACATTAATTAAAAAGTGTAAGTAGGAGACTTTCTTACGCCATCAAAACTCTTAGGATAGAGATCAGTTTGTACCGATAGATTTTGGGTCATATTATTTGTAGTATGATGAAGTTTTTCATGAGTAAATTCACATTACACACCCATTTAATTTATTTTTAAATATATATATATATATATATATATATATATATGATTTGTTTTTTTTATTATTTATAGAAGTAAAATGTATCACATCCACACCCACACCCATTTAATTTATTTTTACTATTTTAAAATGGTTATGTTTTTTTCTTTTTCTTTTTTTTTTTTTTTTTTTTGTCATTAGCAACCAAATTAACTCACCCCATTCAATCAAATTCAACCTCAAACATATCACATTTCACACTTTTTCCTTTTCTCTTTTCCTCAACAACGACAACCATTTTTAATTTAAAAATATTTATGTCTTTAAGGTCATGATCTATTGAAAATTGCTTAGAACTTCCATACAAGAGAAGCAAAAGAAAGGTCTTTGCAAAACTCTTCAACCGACTAAACCTTAGGCATAAATTCATTAAACATTAATCATAATAAACAATACGTGCGATGCATGTAAAAATCATACACGAAAAAATTATAGTTTTAACTTAACTTTATAAAATTACAACAGTCATTTTAATATTATAATATTTATATTCTTTTTATATTTATATCTTAATGTGTGGAAAATGAATAATAAATTTAGAAATATCAAAATATACTATCTCAAAATTTATAATAACTTTAATTAAAAAAATTAAAAGAAGAAAAAAACATGAGCAAGATTCTTAATGTTACATTAAAAAAGATTCTCAATATTATATAATTTAAACATAAAGAGTATAGACATATCTACATATCAAGCACGAAGTTGATAGTTCAAGTTTTTCCAACTTTTGTTGTGTACTAAAAAAACCTATAAATGAAGGAATATATACAAACATACTTCTATATAAAAAATAGACAAAATAAAAAAAAATAGAAGAGAATAGAAAAAAAAACCTATAAATGAAGGAATATATACAAACATTATTTGATTTGCTTTTCTTCTTCATCCCTAGCATTTTGTTGTGACTTGTGAACATGAGTGAAAATAAAAACAAAAAATGAGATATTTATACCTAAAGATTTGAAAAGGAAGAACTTAAAAAGGTTGAAAGATGTAAGAAATAGTTAATATGAGATAAGAGAATATGAATAGTTGGAAGATAGAAAATAAAAGGATAGAGAGGAATATGAATGGGTTTGAATAAATTTAAATGACATAATTAATTGAAGAGAAAATTTTGAAATTTTGAGAAAAATTATAATAAGAAGATAACAAGTTAAGAAAACGTAACTTCTATCTTGATAATGTGAAAATGACCATAAATATTAAAACTCTATGTGAATGACAAAATTACCACTAAAACCAAACAAAAAGAAATTTATAATGAAAGGATAAAATGGGACTAGAAAATTTCTCCACTCCCATCTTTTTATATATAGTATAGATATAGATATAAATATATTAAGTGAATGGAAGAAACTTTATTATTATTATTTTTAATATATTTGATGAGATAATCGAATTTGTAAGTTTTTAGTATCTTATTGAATAGTTTTGTTAGAGTGAGTTTGATTTATTGGTATATTAGCATGATCTCTATCAATCTATCCTAAGTGGTTGGAGGTGTAATAACCCTTAATCTCATCATTAATGTACTACTAATAATAATAATAATAATAATTAATGGGCTAGTATTGGTTCGTAACTAACTTACGAGCCTCACATTCCATGGGTGGACCAAAGCTCAAAAGGTCTAAAACAAATTTGTTTGAGTTTAGGGAGTTTAGGTTTGGTTGGTTGGGCCAACCTCCAACATTAAATCCAATTGGGCCCTCCTCAACGGACAACATAAAATTTAGTTTTCTTGTCTACTCAATCTTAAAATCCCCAAATCCCCCATGTTTATTGCTTTTCAAATACCCATTTAGTCTATTGAAGTTGTACACCTTCACCTACCTCAACTCCATACTACTCTCAAGAAAGTGAAATAATTGTTCTCCAGCTGTTATTGTAGTTAACAACTACACTACAAGAATAGCTAAATGAGCAAAAAGATAAAAGACACAGAGAACACAAGAAACTTTGTTAACCTAATTCGATAAACTCACTTTAATAATTTAGAAAGACACTCTTCCATAGAATCTAGAAATAATCATAAAAATAATTAAGTTCGTCTGAATTGTATTTGAATCTAATGAAGATAACCAGACTCTCCCTATAGAAGTAATTGATCATCTATCAAATTACTAAGTCTTTTTTAAATCTCTTATCCCACATCGTCAATAAAGATATCAAACAATCTTTGTATAATATCTTAAAAGGTAATAACCTATCTTTACAAAGATTCTTCACGAGCTGTAGTTTGGAAAACGTTTTGAAAGAATGCTGAGAATCGGGGAGAAAGATAATTGGTAGAATTGATATTTTCTTGTTGAAGACACGCATGACAAATCTTTTTAAAAATAAGAGATATTTAGAAAAGATCCCCAAGGAACATAAAAGTAAAGAAGATTTTTATCTTTCTTTAAAATGTAAAAAGAAACTAATTCCATATTTGTAAAAAAAAAAATGTAAAAAAACTCCCCATTTGTCAAAAATGTAAATGTAACAAATTCCTCCTTTTGACAAAATATGATTAGTTTTGTTCTTATGCACAACATTTGATAAGCTTGAAAATGCTTTCTTCTTAAATCTTAAAAAATCGAAAACTTCATAAAATATTCTTAAATACCACAGAACGGCACACTTACAATATAAATCTTCAGTTAACAAAAGTCTTTAAAATAAACAGGTCTTCAATAATCATCCTAACAAAAAAATGTCAACTACCAACCACTCAACAAACAAAAAAGCTTCCAATAAAACAGAAAACTTCAACTTCCAACAACATTTCATTTCAAGAAGGATAAGATGATGAAGGAAGTAGAGCCTTTAAGGCAACATAACATTTAATAGAAAACTATTTTATCCTCCGCTTCATCTTTGATTGCTTTGGCTTGTAATTAGGAATATTTGGTTTCTGATGAGAGGAGGCTAATATTTTTTATTATTATGTAATCTATAGACAAACCTTTCTTGTTTTTGGGCTGGAATAGACACAACCAAATTGTTCCGATTTCCCTTTTTATTTTGATAATCATATAACAAGTAGAAGGCAAACTATTAATTTGGAAGAAAGTCGTAGATCAGATCCACGACTTCAATGCGTAAACCCCACATTTTCTTTTTATACTTATTTAATAGATATATAGGGTCCAAGATATATATATATATATATTAAATAACGTTGAAAAATAAAATGTAGGATCCACGCATTGAAGTCGTGGATCCCGTTTACAGCCAAGTTGTCTACGAATACTGCTCAAATTGCTTACCTCTATCCTATTTTTGGCATTGTTTCTAAAAGATACGTTATTAAAAAAGATTCAGAACAGGAAAACTATACCACCAAATCTGTGAAAATGATATATATTACACAGCTGTCATGTAATATTTACGCAAAAACCACATTAAATATGTCTATAAAATATTAAACACAATAGGTAACATTTGATGGCAACTTAAACCTTTCCGATTCACGTGTATGTTTAAATTATTAAGCCCTGCATCACCTTGGATTTATTAATACTCACATTCTCCAAAGTCGTATCCTTCAAATTCATTTGGCCGCCAATCTTGAATGGGCGTCCACATTTATTATTTCATTTTCATTTTTCTATAAATGGCTATCCCATCCCAACTAAAGCTTTCCATCAATTAGTTAGTTTACACACAATACTACGACAGAGGCAATGGAGGAGGTGATCGAAATGTTACCAATGAATGGAGGTGTTGGAGACACAAGTTATGCTAACAACTCTTTCTTTCAGGTACTGTAATATTCTAATGTATATACTCTTGGATCTATTTAAATCTCAATATCACTTAAGTACCTTTGTTTAAGTGTATTTATAATCTTTTTAAAAAGTTTAGATTATTTCATGCAGCAAAAGATTATGTCAATGAGTTGGCCAATGACAAAGGAAGCCATTACAAAACTCTATTGCACAAAATTTCCCAGAAAGTTGGCCAATTGCTGACTTGGGATGTTCTTCGGGTCCAAATACTCTCACCATCGTCTCCAATTTGATCAAACAAGTAGAGACCACTCGTCACCAACTTCATAAAGGCTCTGTTGAATATCAAATATTCTTGAATGATCTTCATGCAAATGACTTCAATTCTATTTTTACATCATTACCAAATTTCCACCAAAATTTGGATTCCCAAATGGCAAATATCGGTGGTGTTGGTCCATGTTTCTTTGTTGGTGTTCCTGGTTCTTTCTACTGCAGGCTTTTTCCTAGTGAAAGTTTGCATTTTGTTCATTCTTCTTATAGTCTTCATTGGCTGTCCCAGGTAATATCAACTTAATAAATTAATCTTCCAAATGCCAAATTAATCTAGGGACTATAAATTAAGAAGTAGAAAAAAGAACCTAGAGATTAAAAAAAAAATGTAAGGGTATTATTCCAAATAATAATTTTGTAAAAGCAAGATTATTAAAGCTTAAAAAACAAATTCATGGGGGTGTTAGGTTCCTGAAGGGGTTGAAAGCAATAAAGGGAATATTTTCATATTTGATACAAGCCCAAAGGAAGTCCAAGAAGCCTATCACAACCAATTTCAAAAGGATTTTTCAACATTTTTGAAATGTCGAGCTGAGGAATTGGTGATCGGTGGTCGAATGGTTATAACAAGTTCAGCTAGAACATGTAAAGATCGATTGGATAAAGAATGTTGTTACGCTTGGCTGTTTTTGAATTTGGCTCTCCACGACTTGGTTGCACAGGTAAAGAAAGAAAAAGAAAAACTAAGTTCTCGTTCGATAACCATTTGATATTATTATTATTATCTTTTTGTTTTGAATTTAATTTTGGTTATCTGTATTTTTGGAGATGGGTAGGGAATGGTTGAAAAGGAGAAGATTGACTCTTTTAATATTCCCATCTATATGCCATCTTTATCGGAGGTGGAAGATGAAGTGTTGAGAGAAGGAAGTTTCATCATTGAACATCTTCAAATCTCAAGAATTGATTGGAATCTCTCTAACACTAATCTCAACAATATCCCATCCAAAGACATACTTAACAGTGGTTATAATTTTGCAAAATGCATAAGATCCGTTGCTGAACCACTTCTTGTTCGTCACTTTGGACAACATATTATCGACAAATTATTCAACAAATATGCAGAAATTGTTGTTGATCATATGTCTAAATACAAAATTGAGAACATCAATTTCAACATTTCTCTCATCAAAATTAAATAACATACAAAGAATCATCAATGAAGAATATATATAGATTCACCTAATGATCTTCTTTTTCTTTCTTCTTCTCCTATGTTCTAATTATTTAGTCTTTCGAGATAGTTAACACGTCGGTATAGTTAAAGTGTTGTAATTTTGTTAGTTTTAAAATTAGATATAGTTAATGTTTTATTGATCAAAATTATAATTTAATACCGGTACGTACATTAGTTAATGTTTTATTGATCAAAATTATGATTTAATACCGACATGTACATTTATGTTGAATGATTTGAAGTTTTTATGACAATAATTTGAAGTTTTATGACAATAAATCGCAGTCTCATGAGAAAATAAAACAAACAAATATTTTAATTTTAATTTAAAGATAGTCGGAATTCAAAAATGTGAGAGACAAGCACAAGTTTGCTAGAGTCACTCACAGACATTCGTATTAGTTTTAAAATACTAATTAATCTACGTATTAAATAAATATCAATTCTCCCAAATGCATTTACCAACAAAAGGGTATAATGATACCAAACAACAAAAGATACGTTTTTAGGTCAATATAAGTATAAGCTCAATAAATAATATTAAGATGTTAAAGAATACTAGATGACTCATCCCTTTTATAAAATAAGTAAACTATTATTTTTATTGTTTATTAATTTTGGGATGAAATTTTATGATAACAAATAAACAAAACACAAATTTTTATATAAATGGTCAATGGTTTGGATTGAAAAGTTCTATTCTTGGAAAGTTGGAAATTCAAGTAAATAAATACTTATAATATTCCACTAAAATTTGACCATATATATATATTTTTTATTCAGAAAGTACATTTGACCATTTATATTCAAAAGAAAACATGAAATATTATCAGATTGAACACTGCCTCTCTGTCTTTTTAGTCAATAAATTAAAGTTAACCACTGCAACAATATAATTTTCAATTGAAAAATAATGATTGGGTACTTTTATATATCTTTGAAGTCCTCTATTTTAAAAGTAGTTCGAAACTTCCATAGAAGAGAATTAAGCAAAAGAAAGATCTTCACAAAAAAATTTCAACCAACTGAACCATTGGCTTCTATTCGTTTAACACATTGATCTTATGATCATATAATACTTGAATGAACCAACTAATCCAAACTCAATTGATAAATTGTTAAATATTGGTTCATTAAAATCTAAAACTATATCAGAAATATTTAGTTCGTAGAATAGCAATATATATCATATGATTCAAGCATATATGGATAACTATTCTACTATGGGTTTTTGGTATTTAAAAAATTAATTCTATTTTCTCCTAAATCCTTACCATGAATGATGTTAAATTTTAAAAATAAAAACAAAATTTAAAAGCTATTTTTTTAGTTTTTTAAAATTTAACTTGGTTAAATAAATCATTAATAAAAGATTGATAACAAAAGAAGAATTTGGAGTTCTATAGAAATCACTGCAACTCCAAATTTCCTTTTTTGTTATCTATTTTTTCACTCATGATTTAAAATATAAAACCAAAATCTGAAAAGAAAATTAAATTTTTTTTTTGAAAAGAATTAGTTAAGAAGTCAACTATTATACTAACCAATATACAAATCTATTATAAGAAATAGAGAAATAAGATATATATATATATATATATATATATATATATATATATATATATGTTTAATTTTAAAGAAATGGTATCAGCCATTAAATAATTAAACAAGACAGAAAACAAAGTTGAAGAAATGTATTCCCTGTAGGGATTTTTATTTATTTATATATATATAAATTCCAATTTTGATGAAAGTTGAGAAAATAAAATCCAAGTTGATATATAACTCAAAAGAAATTAAGTGTTACATTTTGAAAGTAAGGAAAGTAATGGCTGCCAAAAGGTAACTTTGTCTAATTAATAAGATAATTAAATATTAAATACCTTTTAAAAACAATTGTTTAGATCAGTAGCTAAAATATTTATTAGGTTCCCGAAGGAATTGAAAGCTATAAAGGGAATAGTTTCATATTGGATATAAAGCCCAAAGGATTTTTCAATGTTTTCAATATATAACATAGGGAGTACTACAGGTTGGAATGGAGAAGATGGACACATTGATCAACATTTCTTTCTCTCTCTCTCTCTATATATATATACTCAGAAGTGAAATTAAAGCTGAAGTGTTAAGAGAAGGGAGTTTCAACATTGAACATTATCTCCATATCTCAAAAGTTGATTGCAATTTCTCCAACACTCAACTCAACCTTCCCTCAAAAAAGGACATAAAAGTGGTTATCTTATAACTTTGCAAAATGCATTAGATCGATTGTTGAACCAGTTGTTGTTCATGTGAAAGAACTACTGTACTGTACTTGATTATGTATACAAGATTGTAATAATAACAATAATAATAATAATAATTTTCAATATTGATAAGTGATAACGTGGAATATAGAGGTAATTGGTTATAATTTAGTTGAAATATTATCAGTTATCCAAACACACTGAGTGGTGGAGAAATTGGGAGCGATCACTTCAAGCATTGTGAATGGTTCTACATTGCATTGCATTTTTAAATTGATTAATAGTTGAAATGCAAACGAACCAAGTGGGAATTACACGAGGAAGAGGGACCAACATGTTCATCTAATATAACGTTATTCCTTTGTATGTTTGCAATCAATGAGTTTTTGTTGAGGGTACGGAAATCATAAGCTGACACATTGTATAATTCATTCTTTCATTTTTCCTTTCTTGAAATTATCAAGTATATATAGTCATGCATGCATCATATGACCATTCTAAAAAGATTGGCCTTCATCACTAGATTTTAGATGTGCAATTAAATATCTAAAAATGGAGTTTAGTTCAGTCCAAGAGATAGAAAAATTAAGTTTAATTGAAATTTTTCTAAACAAAAATAGTTTCATATTATAATTTAGATTTATAATGTTTAATTCAAACATAAATTTCGAATTACATTACAATACTTTTCAATCTTATCAACATATTTCTCGCAACCAAATGTTGAGATATATATAACATATGTGGTTAGGAAATTTCAATTTGACCATTGAATATATATCGAGACTATTTTATAATTATCAGAACAAACACGTTGTTCAAGGCTCTAACAAAAAAGGAAAGCTTACTCCTTTCACCAGAGAGGACCAAATTGTCGATATTAAGATGGGATGCACTTTGTATGGTCTCTACTCACTCACTTATCTTGTGGCCAAAAAAGGGTGAAATTGACTTCCTACCTATTGATTGACATACTTGTTCTTCAATCTCTTTAAATTTATCTAAAATTTAATCTATTCCATAAGCTTTTCTTTCATTTTTTTTAAAAAATTATCTATGGATGTCCCCATATTATATTTCTTTAGAAAAAAAAAATTAAAGAAAAAACTAAAATTAAACCAAATTTGAAAGAGAAAAAATATTATTTTAACATTATCAATGCATGTTATAACATAATAGTATTTAATATCTGTAGCAGAGTAGTTGGAGTTAGGAAGGGGGGAAGGTGTGCAATCAATGAGTTATTTGGATGTATAGAATTAATGTTCTACTTTCATTGCTTCTACCAAATAAGTCAGTGTTGGTTTGGAGAATACGATCTTTTTCATTGTCAATGGATTTTAAGATGAAAATTTATTCTATGATAAAAAATATTTGTGTGTATATATATTGACACATATATAAATGATTTTAACATATGTATTGAGTATGTTTTTGAACAAGTAAGATCCGTGTTTTTTGAATGAATTGTAAATTAAAAAAACGTGGATATATTGGTGGGGGATGAAGAGATAGAGAAAGAAGTTATATAAATAAAGGGTTGTGGATCCCAAACTCAATAAATAATATAGAAAAAGGAAAAGGCAGATAAAAAAGAGAGAGAGAGGGCCATTACATATCGATACCATTAGAGATGGAGGTTAGTAAAATACTTCATATGAATTCAGGAGTTGGAGACAAAAGCTATGCCAAAAACTCCTTACTTCAGGTCTTCATCTTTTAATTTTCTTTTTCACTCTTCTTCTGTTCTTCTATTTCTATCTATCATCCTTATTTCCTCAAACAAATTGTTCTATTTTGGAATTTCAAAATTACAAATTTTAATCTCTAAGGCTCTTTTATTCCTTAAAACGTTAACCCACATTGTATATACTAAAAGCAACATCACTAAATTTCTCATTTATGTCTCATTTAATTTATTAACCATTTAACTATTGATTTTCGATTTTCAAAAATTAAGTCTATATATTCAATTTTTTTTTTTATGATAGTTTGTATATTTCTATTAAAAGATTCGTATTGTTTCAAATTTTAAAAAACAAAAAAAAAATTACAAAATGAAATTTTAAAATTAAATGAGTGTTTATAAGGTTAATTTTAAAAATTAAAAATAAAAAATCATTGTGTTTTGTCTCTCTCTTTTTTTCTTTTTTTGTTTGAGTTCTCAAAAGAAATTAAAGGAATGTCCATTACTACAAAGTAATGCTAATTTTTAATTGTTTTTTTATATTTATTTTGGGGACAATCTTATAGCAAAAGGCAACATCCATAGCATGGCCAGTTATAAAGAAAGCCATTGAAGGGTTGTGCAGTGAAAACAATAATCCAATGACCACTTTAAGCATTGCAGATTTGGGATGTTCTTCAGGACCAAACACTCTTACTATTGTCTCCAATTTAATCAAACAATTTCAGCTTCACAATAACAAACCAATCCAATATCAAATCTTCTTCAACGATCTACCTTCAAACGATTTCAATTCCATTTTTATATCCTTGCAAAATTTCTTGGAAGATTTGAAGAATCAAATTGGAGCAGATTTTGGAACTTGTTTCTTCAACGGAGTCCCTGGTTCTTTTTATGGTAGACTTTTTCCCGACAAAAGTTTACATTTTGTTCATTCTTGTTATAGCCTTCAATGGCTATCTCAGGTAAAAAAAAATTCTCATAAATTACCATTGTAGTTTAGCCATGTGAAATTGAATTGATGTATATATATACATAGGTTCCAAGAGAGATGGAGATAATCAACAAAGGAAGCATATTCATAGACAATAAAAGTCCAAAGAATGTGATTGAAGGGTATTATAAGCAATTTCAAAAGGATTTCTCACTGTTTTTGAAGTGTCGTGAAGAAGAAGTAGTAAGTGGTGGACGAATGGTTGTTACATTAGTAGGAAGAACAGATGAATATCCATCGAATCAAGATTATTGTTACGCTTTTACACTTTTGAATTTAGCTCTCAATGACATGGTTGCTGAGGTGAAATTTCAAAACTCTTTTACTAATTAATTTGGGACAAAAAGCTGTATTTTCTCGTCACATTATTTATCGTTGTTGTGTTTACAATAATCAATTTACAGGGGATCGTGGAAGAGGAGAAAGTTGATAGATTCAATATCCCAAACTTCATGCCAAGTCCAAAGGAAATAAAAGATGAAGTTTTAAAAGAAGGAAGTTTCATCATCAATGAACTTAAAGTTTCAAGCATTGATTGGAATTTCTACAATACTGAAATGGAAGGAACAAAGTATACGTCGTTTATAGGTAACAGTTACAATAATATTGCAAAATGCATTAGATCTGTGACTGAACCACTTATGATTCCTCACTTTGGAGAAGCTATTATTGAAGAATTATTTTATAGATATAGTAAAATAGTTAAGGAAGAGATGTCCAAAAAAAGGATCGAGTTCACAAACCTCACTATTTCCCTTACTAGAATCTAAAATAATGGGAGAAAAAGGAACAAAAGATATATGATGGTAGCTTTGTGTTTATTTGGTTATATGAAAGAGGAATTTGTTGAGTGGTCTAAACTCAAATGTCAAATCAGCCCAAATTTAGCTGGATTTGTTAAATAGTTGATAAAAACTTTTAAGAGAATTAAGATCAATATATACATATATGTGTACATATACATATATACATATATGTGTACATATACATATATACATATATGTGTACATATATGTGTCACTGTTGCTGTTGATCTATGTCCACATGTTGTTGGCAAATTTATGTTATTTTATCTAGCATTTTATTTTATTAATTTTATTTTGCTTTTTTCTATTCAATGATAATGATTTTTTTGTATGATTGTTATTTATTAAGGTGGTATTCCTACGTCAAAATATTTGTAAATATAGTAAAATTATATTATCTTATACATTGATAGATATAATAGTAGCCTATTGCAATTTATTGATGGATTAGAATATAAAATTTGGAATTTTTACCAAATAATGATAGTAGATTTTAGAATGTACCATATCTATCTACTCGGTAGGAGTGTTTACAATTCAGTTTGAAGCTGAAACTCCATCGAATTGCAAAATGAAAAAAACAAAAAATCTCATCCAAAATGGAACCGAATTGCTCATATCTGTCAAACAGAATTAAAATGCGATTCGATTTCAATTTAGTTTTAAATCATTCCATATCATAAATGTACGTGCCTACAATCTCTTACATGATTGTTTAGCTTTCTATATGACCGTTCAACCTCATACGTGATTGTTTAGTTTTCTATATGACCGTTCAATCTCTTACGCGATTGTTTAGCTTTTTAGACCATCGTTCAACCTCTTACACGATCGTTTAACTTATTCTACAATTGTTTACTCTCTTACAGTTCGGTTTGACTTTAGAATTAATCAGTTTAATATCTTAAATCGAACCGAATCGCATAAGAAACGATTTCAATTTAAACAAAACCAAATCGAACCGCATGCATTCGAATTTGATTTGAATGAGTCCGATTTTCATTTTTTTTTTCTTTGAAGAGCCCTAGTAGTTGGCACACGGAATTCTGCACGGTGCACACCAACAAAATAAAATTTTAACAATCTTATCTTATATTGAGAATAAAAAAAAATAAATGACAACGTGACACCTATTAATTAGACGAGAGAGGGCTGCACTCCATCTTTTCAAATTTCAAGAGATATATAAAAAAATCAGTTATATTTATCTGAAACATGACAGTGTATTATTGTACTCTCACTGTGTAGGATTACACAATACATAGCTGTAATCTAGTCTGCATCTAACTTTTCTCTCTGCTTTCAATTTAAAATTTTTTATTTAAATTTTCTTAACAAACAAATTAATTCCTACTCTTCCCTTTTAGTTCTTCAGTTTTTAGGTTTGCATTCCCTGTATTTGAAAATTAAATACTTTTAAAATAACTATTAATTTTGCTAGGGGACTCCATTAATGACACTGTTCTCACCTGGAAAAGCATATTATAAAATTTAAATACGGATATGGGGATCAAAGGATGAAGAGATAGAGTTATAGATAAAAGGGTCCCTCCCTCCATACACCAAATCCTAATTAGAGAAGCAAAGGCCAAAGGGATATGGAGGTTTGCAAAATACTTCATATGAATTATGGAGATGGAGACAAAGGCTATGCTAAAAACTCCTTACTTCAGGTCTTTCACTCTTTTTTAAAACATATATTTGTGTGCTTTCATTTCATCTCATCATTATTATATATCATATTAACAAGGGGTTTTATGTAAAGTTGGTGGTGATCAGTTTTATTTGTGATTTTATGGTGTGGTTAGCAAAAGGTAATATCCATGGCGTGGCCAATCATAAAGGAAACAGTTGAAGATTTCTGTAATACTCTAAACATTCCAATAACCACTCTAAGCATGGCAGATTTGGGATGTTCTTCGGGGTCCAACACTCTTATGATTATCTCCAATTTAATCAAACTAATTCAACTTCACAATAACAAACCAACCCAATATCAGATATTCTTCAACGACCTCCCTTCCAATGATTTCAATGCCATTTTTAGATCCTTGCCAAATTTATTGGAAGATTTGAAGAGCCAAATTGGAGACGATTTTATCGGAAATAACTGTTTCTTTAATGGAGTGTCCGGTTCTTTTTATGGTAGACTCTTTCCCAACAAAAGCTTGCACTTTGTTCATTCTTCTTATAGTCTTCACTGGCTCTCTCAGGTAATTCTTAGAATCTTTGTTCTTTCAAAAAAAATCCAATTCCATATTTTATTCTAATTCAATGTTAATTATTTATATAATTATTTCTAGAGGTATCGTCATTATTCTAATCATTTCAACAATGTACAAAATAAAGAATATGCTCGAACCATGTGGTTGAACATTTAGATTATATACTTGGATAATTTGATAAAAATAATTCATTTGTATTTGTACATGTTGTGTTTTTTCCACAAATTTATTATTGTTATACAAGTGCTTTTAACACTGTGAAATTCAATGTTTAGGTACCTCAAGGAATGGAGATAATAAACAAAGGGAATATATTCATAGACAGTACGAGTCCAAAGAATGTGATCAAAGGGTATTATAAGCAATTTCAAAAGGATTTTTCACTGTTTTTGAAGTGTCGTGGAGAAGAAATAGTAACTGGTGGACGAATGGTTTTTACCATATTAGGAAGAACAGATGAATATCCACCAAACACGGATTATTATTGTTATGATATTAAATTCATGAACTCGATTCTCAATAACATGGTTACAGAGGTGAATTAAAATACAATATTTAATATATAATTATTCTTAAAATACATATTCTTCTTCTTCTTCTTTTTTCATTAATAAAATTGTCTAAATTTTACAGGGGTTGATTAAAGAGGAGAAAGTTGATCAATTCAATATTCCAAAATTCAGGCCAAGTCCAGAGGAAGTAAAAGTGGAGATTTTAAAAGAAGGAAGCTTCATGATAAATTGTGTTCAAGTGTCGAGGATTGATTGGAATTTCTACAACAATGGTGAATTTGATGGATTATTATCAAATAATAATGTTTGTGGTGAAGTTGATAGTAGTTATTATTTTGCAAAATGTATTAGATCAGTGTATGAACCTCTTTTGATTTTTTACTTTGAAGAAGCTATTGTTGATGAATTATTTCAAAGGTATAGCAAAATTATAAAGGATGAGATGTCTAACAACAAATATGAGTATATAAACCTCACTGTATCCCTTACTAAGATATAATAAAGTTATTGAAAATTATGCAAGACAAGCTTAGTTTTCTTCTACACACACATATATAGAATAAATGTATGACACATGCTTGTAAGAACTTTTGATTCTTTATCTAAATAAATAATGCAAATTAAACTTTCCTATTTTTATGTGAATAGTTTAATGAACCATTATTTTATACTATGGATCAAGTACGATTATAGACTTTATAGCTCTCCAACCATTTGTATTTACGAAAATACATATAAACATGAACGTCAAAATGAGTATATGCAGAAAAAGTTTCTCACAATTATAGAAACTTAAAATTAAAGTTTAAAAAAATACTTTTGAATTTAAATAAATAAACACTTTATGAACAAAATTAATAACAGATACTTGATTGAAAAAATACGTTTGGAGTTTCGAAATTATATTCGCACCATATTATAACCTTAAAAAAATAGTAAAAAAAGAAAAGTGAACTCAAATATCTATACCCCATCACCATCTCTCTTCCATTAATTAATTTCTTCTCTCCCCTCATTCAACCTATGATTAGCACTTCTCTATTTTTTATCTTCACTCTTACTACCTTTATTGTATATGTCATAAAAAGAAATCTACCCCTTCAGTCAAGATATATAGATTATGATAACGCAAGAAGAAGAAAAAAAAAAGGCTAACACCCAAGGGATCTTAAGATATCAATGTTTTAAATATGGTGTAGGATAGCATTTTGGACACAGGGCCTTAATGGATTTAGTGCACCAAAAGGGGGCCAGCAAGATGATATCGTCCCACGTGGTTGCAGATGACTGATGTGCTTGTCGGTGTCTGGGAAATTTCTTCGATTTCAAAATAGCAGTAATCATGCATGAGTTTAATCCAAATAATTTTAGTTTTAGAATTGATTTTGAGCTTATGAAATAATGTATAATAAAGAGTAAACCAAGGTTGGGTGTTACGTCGAATTTCCCGATGAGAATGAGCAGTTGAATGAATAAATGATTCCATAATTCGGTTTGGTTTTTTTTTTTTTTTAAATTTGAAAGTTTGAATATATTTTAAAAACAAAATATTAATAATTTTTTTTAATCTAAAACTAACTATAAAATATTTTTTAAAACCTTTGAAAGTTAGTTATGGAGATTTTTTAATTCAAAATACAAAGCATAGTTTTAGGTATGTTTTTGTATAATTCAAAATCTTTTACTCATGTAATCTGTCTAAACAATCTTGTATCAAATGTAAACGATCTTGTTGTATTATCTTGTATCCAATCTAAACAATTTTATATCAATGATCGGGTATCTAATATAAACAAACTTGTAGTATTATACTCAACTTAAACGATCTTGTTCCAAATCTAAACAATCTATTAGTAATATTTTGGTATACCTTTGTCTCTCTAAATAGACAACTAATCGTTTAGATATTGGTACACTATCGTTTCGTTTAGATATTACACCAAGAAGAAAAAAAAAAGATGAGAGATAAAGAAGAAGCTAGGAAGAAATTATGGAAGAGGAAATGAATAAATCATGAACAATAATAAGCGAGACTACGAAGAAATAAAAGTAATAACAAGGAGGAGGAGAATAAATTGCAAAAAAAAAGTAAAGTGAAGAATGGTTCCACAATATTCAAAAACAACAAAGAGCAAATCTAAAACAAAGATAACTTTGTGGGCTTTAATTTTTTATTATATTAGTCGTAAATATTTTTAGACTTAATATATTTATGTAAACGTCCAATCGATTAAATCAATAATAAATAGTCATTAATTATCACGTGAGCAGACGAATGCTCAACCATTTACACTAAATTCATATGTTTACTTCACGAATTTAAAGACACATTTGACAAAGTAAAACCTAACTCGATCAACATGTTTAATATTTTGAGTGTTGAACCATTTAAAAAAATACCAAACATTCATGAACAAAATCAAAGTTAATTAAAACCTAGCCCAAAAATTATTTTTTTAAAAAAATTCAAATAAAGTCAACTTTGATGTTTATTGGAAAAGTCAAATCTACATGGAATTGGAGTTCAAATGATAATTATTCAAATTAAAGTCAAGTTTATATTTCTCTATGAGAATTCCAAACTAAAAATGACACTGAAATTCCATACCTTCGAAATTAAGATTCAATTGTTTGTTTGTTTTTTTCTTAAAATATGTGGATGGAGAAAACGAATTATTTATTTATTTATTATTTTTGTGGCATGATCATTATATCGAAAGGCAATGTCGATAGTGTGGCCAATTGTAAAGGAAGCCATTGAAGATTATCTGTGCACTGAAAATATTCCAATTACCACTTTAAGCATTGCAGATTTGGGATGTTCTTCAGAACCAAACACTCTTACAAATCTCTCCGATTTAATCAAACAATTTCATAAAATAATTCAACTTCACCATAATAAACCAATCCAATACCAAATAGTCTTCACCGATCTTCCTTCAAACGATTTCAATTCCCTTTTTAGATCATTGCCAAATTTCTTGAAAGATTTGTAGAACTAAATTGGAACTGATTTTGGAACATGTTCCTTCAATGGAGTCCCTGGTTCTTTTTATGACTGCATTTTGTTCATTCTTCTTACGCTCTTCATTGTCTCTCTCAGGTGATTCTAATTCAAAATCTTGTTCTCTACATAAAGAACTCATATGATCATTTGTGCTATATTTACTAACAAGTTCCCGTATTATATACATATATGTAAATAGGTACCTGAAGGGATGAAGATGATAAACAAAGGAAACATATTCATAGATAGGATAAGTCCAAAAAATGTGATTGAAGGGTATTATAATCAATTTCAAAAGGATTTCTCACTATTTTTGAAATGTTGTGGGGAGGAAATAATAACTAGTGGACGAATGCTTGTTACTCTAATAGGAAGAACAAATGTATCTCCACCAAAGGAAGATTTTTGTTACACTTTTACCCTTTTGAATTTAGCAATCAATAACATGGTTAAGGAGGTATTATATTATTTTGTGTTCTTTTTTTTTTCTTTTTTTTTTTTTTTTTTGTGTTTAATTAGTGTCCAAATAGAATTCAGTATAATTTTGTTTTGTATGTGGTGGTGAATTCATAAGCAGGGGATAATCAGAGAAGGGAAAGTTGATAGATTCAATATTCCAACCTTCATGCCAAGTCCAAAGGAAGTAAAAACAGAGGTTTTAAAAGAAGGAAGCTTCATCATAAATCGTGTTGAAGTCGCAGGAATTGATTGGAACGCGTATAATGATGAATTTGATGAATCAAATGTGCTCGTTGATAGTAGTTATTGTTACGCAAAATGTATTAGATCTGTGATTGAGCCCCTTATGATTCCTCACTTTGGAGAAGCCGTTGTTGAAGAATTATTTCACAGGTTTAGAAAAATAGTTAAGGACGAAATGTCAAAAAAAAAGTGCGAGACTACACGCATTACTTTTTCCCTTACTAAGAAATGAAATGAACATTGAAAATTAGAGATGATATTATATATTGCTTGGATTGTTTTATGTAAGACAAACTTTTGTAAGAACTTTGATCTATGCTATATTAATGGAATTGAAATATGAGTATTTGTTATTTTCTGATTGTATTGATGTATATTATATGTAAATGGTGATGTGTAGAAATGCTTTCAAGGATAAGGCGGACTAATCAACACAATTGACATTTGTCTAAAGGAAATCGGTGAGTTGGTCTTTGACTTCAACTCAAGGCTGGTTAATTGAGTCAAACGACATACATAGTTGTTTTACAATAATTATAATAGATAATAATTTTAAAAATAATAATTAAATATATAACAACATTGGAAAAGAAATTGCAAATATATTATATTCATTTAGTTATCAAAAACACTAGTCCAAATTCTCCAATCTTCTTCATGTCAATTACCTCACTCTTAATCTTATTTTGAGAAAATGAGAATAATAACAAAGAGATTAAAATATCATTCCACGTTTTCTATGGGAAGGATATAGAGAATAATAATAATTTAGAGATTATATTCATTCATAAGTAAAAAACGTGGTTTGATGCTTATTATAAGCCATTTTGAAACAATTTTTCAATGTTTCTTTTCTAAACTATCGAAGCTAGACTACATATCATTTTAATACTAGTTGGAAGAATAAGTGAAGATTATTGGTTCAAATTTTAAGGAGGTTAGTACAGTTGGTAATTTTCGACCTTACCAAAGTAGTTTAGGTAAATATAAGACGCATTTCTTTCCGTCTATGTTAATATCAACCTATTTAATTGATTAAGGAAAAGTATTTTTAAGAGACATTCACGTATAAACACTTTTGATTAAAAGAAAAAAAAAATCATGAATCAAATTTGTTATTTGATTTTTTATTTTTTATTTTGGCTAATCTTATAGTAGGTTACTAATTCAATACATTTATTTATATAGGAAAAGAGGCAGCAGATTTATTTAATGTTCTATGTTACATGGCATCGCCAAAGGAAGTGGTTCTAAAAGAAGAAAAGGTTTCATCCTTAATCCATCGGTTTGAAGTTTCCCATTATTAATTTAAATAATTATGTTAACAAAACTGAATCAAAGACCACTAATTAAGTCTATGTCCATGACTGATATAGACCAATTGTGTAGCTTGTCTGTGAAACTAGTGATGGTTAATCATTTGACCTTGGTCATAACCTTTGTCACAATGTTTCTATTGCTTTAGTGTCGTAGAAGCACTACTTGAAACCGTAATACCTTCCAACACATACAGATCTTTTCTTTAAGGTTCTCCTTAGTTTAACCTAAATCCTAAACCTTTAGTAACTTCCACAGTTTTTCTTACAAAAGTGATTCAAAGAAAAATATGTCAACTACAACCTACCACACAAATCATTCTTTGGGTTGAATGGAGCTGGTGATACCACTTGTTATAAATTCATCAAAGCTCTCATATACCACTTTTTATAATTACTAAATCAGAAAATACAATGCAAAGTAATAGTTGGATAACGACAAAAGTAAAAAAAAAAAGAAAACAAATGACACAAAGATATACAATGGTTCAATCAATTTGGTCTATATCCACCTAACCATTTTAAAAGGGATCCTATTAAGAGCAATCAAATCCAAAATTACAAAAATCAACAGGTAATCAACAATCTGTAATTTAACACACAAATTAACTATACCCTCAACCAAACACCAAGAAACCGAGAGACCCACGTATCAGCAAATATCTATTAAAACCGAGAACCAAAGCCCACCGACAACCACCTCCTTTGACGAAGATCCACGTGTAGGACAACACACTGCAAACCCAAACCCAAGAAGAACCCACAGCAGAATACACCCAACGGCTAAACTCACACTCAGCGTGAAACACGCCGCAAAAACGCCGCCGAACACACACAGCTGAAACTCACCGAAAAATCGCTCAGAAAAACCGCCGCCTGAACAGCCGGAAGAACGCCCCTCGAAACTCTCACTCTACCGGAGATCTCCCCCAATGTCAAACCGCCCCAACTCTAACGGAGACCAACGTAGGAACTCACGGCAAAACGCCAACGTCTTCCTCTACGTCGGCTACCTCTCTGTTCTCTTTGGATGGTGTTTTTCCAGCTGCTCTCTTTCTCTATTCTGTTTTGAGACTGTCGCCTAACCCCTCACCTTCTCCTTTCATTTATTTTTTCTCAATTAAAAGACCCTAAAGAAGAAAATAAACTTTGATTACAAAAATATAATTCAAAGTAAATATACAGCTCTACCCTCGATAACGAACCAATTTTAAAATCTCTTAAATAATTTATCATTTTATAATGTTGATCCTTAATGGGTGATAGACTGATAAATAAATCTCATCCCCCTCCCAACAGAAGTCTAAAGAGAGATGGAGGTTAGTAAAATACTTCATATGAATTCAGGAGTTGGAGACAAAAGCTATGCCAAAAACTCCTTACTTCAGGTCTTCTCTTTTTCCACTTTTCATTATAAACTCATTTCAATTCCCTTTTTTCACTCTTTTCTTAAAAAAAAAAGAAAAAGAAAAAAAAAAACACATGTTTTGTGTTCTTCAATTTCATCTTCATCATCATAATTATTATCTCAAAAACAAGTTGATGCTACTGCATATTATGCTTCAATTCTCTTTCGTTTTGATTTTATAATTTACATATATATATACACACACACACATTAGCAGTAAAGTTTCATTTATTTATGATTTTTGTGATATGATGATTATAGCGAAAGGCAATGTCGAAAGCCTGGCCAATCATAAAGGAAGCCATTGAAGATTATTTGTGCACCGAAAATACTCCAATTACCACTTTAAGCATTGCAGATTTGGGATGTTCTTCCGGACCAAACACCCTTTCAATTCTCTCCGATTTAATCACACAATTTCATAAAATAATTCAACTTCACCATAACAAACCAATCCAATACCAAATCTTCTTCAACGATCTTCCTTCAAATGATTTCAATTTCCTTTTTAGATCATTGTCAAAATTCTTGGAAGACCTGAAGAACCAAATTGGAACTGATTTTGGAACTTGTTTTTTCAATGGAGTCCCTGGTTCTTTTTATGGCAGACTCTTCCCCAACAAAAGTTTACATTTTGTTCATTCTTCATACACTCTTCACTGGCTCTCTAAGGTGATTCTAATTCAAAATCTTATTCTCTACCAAGGCAATCACATGATCATTTGTGTTATATTTACTAATAGCTCTCTTATTACATACATATATGTATATAGGTATCTGAAGGGATGGAGATGGTAAACAAAGGAAACATATTCATAAACAGGACAAGTCCAAAGAATGTGATTGAAGGGTATTATAAGCAATTTCAAAAGGATTTCTCACTGTTTTTGAAATGTCGTGGAGAAGAAATAGTAAGTGGTGGGCGAATGGTTGTTACTATATTAGGAAGAACAGATGAATCTCCACCAAACGATGATTTTTGTTACACTTTGACCCTTTTGAATCTAGCTATCAATAACATGGTTAAGGAGGTGAAAATGTTATTGCGTATGTTTTTTTCTTTTTTGGTTAATTAGTGTCCAAATGCAATTCAATATAATTTTCTTTGTGTGTGGTGGTGAATTCATAAACAGGGGATGATCAGAGAAGAGAAAGTTGATAGATTCAATGTCCCAAACTTCATGCCAAGTTCAGAGGAAGTAAAAACAGAGGTTTTAAAAGAAGGAAGCTTCATTGTCAACCGTGTCGAAGTCGCACGAATTGATTGGAACTCGTATAATGATGAATTTAATCAATCAAATGTGTTTGTCGATAGCAGTTATTGTTATGCAAAATGCATTAGGTCTGTGTTTGAGCCCCTTATGATTCCTCACTTTGGAGAAGCCATTGTTGAAGAATTATTTCACAAGTTTGGAAAAATAGTTAAGGATGAAATGTCCAAAAAACAATGCCAGGAAACAAACATCACTATTTCCCTTACTAAGAAATAAGATGAACATTGGAAATCATAGATGACATTATATATTGTGGGATTGTCGTTATACAAGACAAGCTTGTAAGAACTATTATCTATGCTCTATATTATATTAATGCAATTGAAATACGAGTATTTATTGTTATCCGATTGTATTCATAAATATTATTCCATGGACTGATCAACCCAATTGCTTTTTCTACTCTTCTTTGACATTTCTCTAGAGGAAATAGATGAGTTGGTCTTTGGCTTCATCTCCAGGCCGGTTAATGGAGTCAAAAGACATACATAGTTGCTTTAATTGGAGTCAAAAGACATACATAGTTGCTTTAAAATAATTATAATCAATAGTAATTTTAAAAAATAATGATTAAGTATTTAACATCATTCCAAACAAAAAATTATAAATATATTATATTCATAGATTTTTATGGTTTATTAGTGATAGACCAACATTTACCTATTCTATAAGTGATAGACTCTTATAATCGATAGATTTTAACTGATTTTGTTATATTTATATATATTTTTTTAAAAAATATTGTTATATATACTTGGTTATTTTAAATATAATTACAATATTTACGACTATTTCAAAGAAAAACTATACGAAACAAGTATAATTGTGATTGAAAATTATTTGAAATAAAGGTAGGATTTGACTATATGGTAAATTTATTTGTGTGAAAATTGAAAGAGATTTTGAATAAAAGCACAACAAAGTCAAAATCTTTGGTCCCACCATTAATTAAAATAATGAAAATTAAGGTTGAAAATAAGCATTGTTTTTCTATTTGAATGGGAGACGGTGAAAACCACATGTTCCACGTTATGCATGCGTTTGTTTCCAAAGCTTCAATTAAAGATGTAAAACAGTCCCTCTACAATTGCCCATGACAATTAACCTCCTTTTCTACTGCTTATTACTACATAAATAGCTATCCTCTGCCATTTTTTCCTCAAGCAATTGAGTATCTCTTCTTCTTAGTTTGTTTTATTTGTTCTCTCGAGTCTCAATTTTTTCTTTTTCATGTTTATTTTCACTATTTGGTTGAATAAAGGTAAAGTTGTGTGTGCATAAATGACACCTCAACAAAATATCTGGTATAAATTATCTCTATTACTTGTTTTAAGTTATTTTACTTTAATTAAAAATTGTTCCAATTTTTTCTTTTTCTTTTTTCCATGTTAAAATTATTTTATTTCAATTTTCAAAGAAAAAGTCTAAAAAATGTATCAAAACTACTTTCGCATTCTATTAAGTACCATCGTAAAAGTTATTTTTTAGTTCATTGTATCTTTTATGATCTACTTTTACCAATATTAAGTATATTATTCTCAAATTTCAATTACTTTGATTTACAAAGAATGTAACACTCTAATAACATAAAAAACAATAAAAATCTAATAACATGAAAAGAAAACGTTCGAATGTGAGAAGTTTTGAATATTTATTTTAAAATTAATTATATTTAATCAAGAAATTTTAAAAGTCACATAAAAACTCGTGACCATTTTTTTTCATATTTTTAAATATCTGTCTATGTTTAACTATACTTAAAAGTAAAAATTTAAAAAAAAAAAATAGATGAATATGCTTCTCACCCTGTTTTCAACGTTTACAAAAAAAAAAATCTATTTATCGATGATTATTTTTCATATTTCTAAATTTACAAATGATATCATTTTTATTTTAATAATTAGTTGAGTCCAAAAGGATGTAAAAAGCTAAGTATGTAATAGACTTAAATTATATATTTACTTCTTACGACTAATTTTTGGAATTGGGTTTAAAGTTATATATTTAATTATTAAAACTATGATACATAGCAATATTAGATTATAACATTTAAAATAATTAATAAAAACGTGTTATATAAATTTCATTGACAAACAAGATGATATTGCTATCATAAATATATTAAAAGAATTTCTTTAAATGGAGTAAAATAAACTCATCCAATAATTAAGTTATATCATGATTTCTTTTATCTTTAAAAAAAATATATTTTATATTAATTCAAATTCTTCATTATATTTTATTTAGATACATCTATATATATATACAATTTGATGATGTAAGTTGATGCAATTATTAGTTTAAAAAAGTCTAAATTAATATAATCTCATACTTTATAAGTTTAAATTGATATTTTTTTCAAAAAAATAAAATTCTAAGAAAAAAACAAAATAATAATAATAATAATAATAATAATGTGTTAATCAAATAAGAACTAAATAATGATAGTGTGATAACAAAGAAGTCATGGGCAATTGTAGAGGGACTGTTTTACATCTTTAATTGAAGCTTTGAAAACAACACATACATAATGTGTATGGTCTTCACCATCTCCCATTAAAATCGAAAAATAATGCTACCCTAATTTTCATTATTTTAATTAATGGTGGGACTAAAGATTTTGACTTTGATCTCCTTTATTCAGTATCTCTTTCAATTCTCACAGATAAATATTTACCTAATTAATCTTCAAATCTATGCAAATCCTATCTTTATTTCAAATCATTTTCAATCATAATTATGCTTGTTTCATATTTATTTTCGTATACTTTTTCTTTAAAATAGTTATTATATTTAGAATAATTAAGTATATAATAACATTTTTAAAAAAATTATAAATATAGTAATGTTTGTCTAAATATGTCAATAATAAGAATTTTATCACTTATAGACTATATAGCAAATGCTAAATTTTGGTGTATTTGTAATTTTTCAAAAACATTACTGCATGCTTAATAATTGTTTTAAAAATTACTATTCATTAAAATTACTCTTATTATAATTTAGGAAACTAATGAAGTGAATATTTTGAAATAATGTGAAAGATTAGAGCTTAAAACAAAAGTTGATATATTTTTTGAATGGCATGTATAAATCTACTCTAAAATTTAAGAGCATAATTGAAACCTACGTTTTCATTATATACGTACATCATTATTTTTGAATGGATATGCCAATTCGTATTTTGTCTTTATCTAATAAAATTATTGAATTTGAAAACTTAAAAACTGACCTAAATGATCTAAATATATTTGGTGTCTTGTATATATAATAAATGGGAGTGTGCCCCTTCCTTTGCAATAGCAAGCATAGAATTTCAAGAGTAAAGAGAAATTTGAGTGGAAAAGATGTTGCATGTAAATGGAGGTATGGGAGACACCAGTTATGCCAACAACTCTAAACTTCAGGTTAATTTTTTTTAAATTATTCTGCTGATCACTATATATCCTTTATGGTTATATATTATTCTTAATATATATACTCAAACGTTTTATAAGCTCAAAATTTCATCAGTGAATTGTAGATAAAAGAATTTGTTTGGTTTATCATTTTTCCAACTAATTATATTAACACCAAAGTTTATTTTATGAGTTTTTTAACAACAGCGAGAGATAATATCCATGACATGCTCGATTGCAAAGGAAGCTCTTACCAATTTCTACAAACAACACATTCCAACATCCATAACAATGGCAGATTTGGGTTGTTCTTCAGGACAAAACACTTTAATGATTGTTTCTTATTTGATCAAACATGTTGAAGAGGCTCGCCAAAAGCTTCACCAAAGGCCTTTGGAGTATCAAATCTTCTTGAATGATCTTCATGGAAATGACTTCAATGCCGTCTTTACATCATTACCAAGCTTTTTGGAAGATTTGGAGGTCCAGATTGGAGGTGATTTTGGTCCATGCTTCTTCCATGGAGTTCCTGGTTCTTTCTATATCAGACTCTTTCCCACCGACAGTATCCATTTTTTTCATTCATCTAGCAGTCTCCATTGGCTTTCTCAAGTGGGTTTAAAGAAATTTCCTCCACTTAATTACTCTTTTGGTTTATTTTGGTTTGTAATTTTTTATTTTCATTTTCTTGTCTTGTTCAGCGTTCAATGTTGATATGTTTGTATTTATAACTTTAGTTCAATTTTATCATTGAACTTTTTAAAAAATGATTATCTTAATCTCTTAAAATAAAATATAAACGATAGTTTATCCTGATATTAACATCCTTTGTACTTCCATTTCTTATATGTTGTAAGACTAGCTAGCTGATATTTTTGGACTATTTATATGGCCATGAATATATTAATTACTTTATATACGTAATTAAGTTGTTGTTTGTGACAATATATAATGTATTTATTACTGTTACTTTCTATTTTTGTCTCTTCTCTCCCCCCACCTTATCAAATATATGTTTGTCAAATACAGTAATTATTAATATATGAATGTCACGTTGTTTTGAAAATAATTTGAAAAAATGTGCAAACAACTCTACATAACAAGAAGAAAAAAGAAGACCAGAAGTGTCGAGTGAGATATTGCTCTCAAATCTTTCTGATTTATAAAATAATGCTTGTTTTATTTTGTACTATATATATATATATATATATTTTGTTGATGTGCATTAATTAGTTGTATATGTTATATATGGTTAAATTATATGTATTGAATATTGCAGGTTCCTATGGGGATAGAGAATAACAAAGGGAACATTTACATAGGTAGTACAAGTCCAAAGAGTGTGGCAGAAGCTTATTATAAGCAATTTCAAAAGGACTTTTTAATGTTTTTGAAGTGTCGAGCTGAGGAATTGGTAATGGGTGGACATATGGTTTTAACTTTGGTTGGAAGAACAAGTGAAGATCCATCAAAATCTGGAGGTTACTATATTTGGGAGCTTTTGGGTTTAGCTCTCAATACCATGGTAGCTGAGGTAAATATGTCTAATAATATCTCCATATGAATTTAACTATATATTTAATAAACATGATGTTATTATCATTTACACACTGTTTTTTAACGAGACCAAATTTGTAACTTAATTTACTTTTTTTAAAAAAGGGAATTGTGGAAGAGAAAAAGGCGGATTCATTCAATATTCCATACTATATTCCATCGCCAAAGGAAGTGGAAGCCGAAGTGGTAAAGGAAGGAAGTTTCATCCTTAATCTATTGAAAGCTTCAAGTATTAACTTAAATCATATTGTTCGCGAAACTGATCAACAAGATCACTCGAGTAGTCCACTGATTAATAATTCCCTGGCCAATGCTGACGACTATGATTTCGCCAAGTGTATTCAATCTGTGGCTGAACCACTTTTGATTCATCATTTTGGAGAAGAGATCATGGACGAATTATTTATCCGACACAAAATAATTGTTGCTGATTGCATGGCTAAACACAAGATTATGGAATGTATTAATCTCACTATCTCATTAACTAAAAAAATGTAATGAGATCAGAGTTAAAGTTATTGCTACAACCTGATGCCTTGTGATTAATGATATGGAGATCGAGTTTAATGCAAGCCATGCAGAACATTGGATCATGGTAATAATTATTAAAATAATCTCCAACTTTAATTTGTATTTCTCTTTAATTGTGTAATTAAGTGGTTTTATTTTCAAATCTTATATTCACATATATGAATATCAAAGTTACCATTTGTTGTTTTTTTTTCTTTTGTTGTCTGCATATTCCATGTTTGTATTTATCATATTTATTGTGTTTCTTTAAATTTTCAATGTAAATATAATTTAATTTTAACATATAATTTTTAAAATCTAGTTAAAAAACATATAAATTGAGTAATTTAATCTTATTTTTGTGTGGTGGTAAGATGAGGAGTTGATCTCTTAATATATGAGAAATCATCGAACAAATACTTTATGATCTGAGAAGTGAAAATAACTCAGAGATCACAATTTGTTTTGTCCATTTCTTATTATGTTAGGTGTGATTTATATAACCATCAAACTTTCAATTTATATATATATATATATATAGTTAATATTGTGAGCCAAAACAAACCTAATTCAATTGTATTAAATTCATCACTATGTTTTTATTGTTTTTTTTTCTTCAATGCTTTGTATAACATTTGTAGAAATTAGATAACGAAATGTAGAGTAGTTAGTTATAAGTTGAATTAATTTTAAAAAATGCGACCATCCATCCAAGAGAAATTTTGTTCAAGAGTAAGAACATCAATTTATTTATTTACAATCTATTCTATATTCAAACCGTAATTTAACTTCGGAGGACGACGGCGCCGGATTCTTCCCAACGAAACCTCAACTCTCTTGCAATGAACGCGTCAATCCTTCGCTGAAATTCCATATTACTTAGCTCCTCCCGGTTCCCTACTCTTTCCGGCGAAACCCCACCTCCCCAAATCGCTTCCTCCTCTGCTTTTAGCCGTCGCAACTCTCCTCCACCGAATTCCGTCCATACCAGCTTCAATTTCTCAGATTCCAAACCGAAATTCTCCATTTTTTCGGTAAATACCGCCGCCCGAGTCGAGGTCACCTCTGAGATTACCTCTTTGTCTTCGTAGGCGATCTTCTCTTGCTCCGTATCAGAGCAGAGCCGTCCATTTGGCTCACTCCCAGCCAAAGACAGAGACGTAACGGCCCCGTCTTCTACCAGTTCATTAAAGAGCTCAGTTTCGACATCATTGTCACCGTTTATTTTCCCGCCGGAGAAATTGTGGGGTTTGGCAATTAGAGAGACGATGATGATGTTGCAGAGTATGAAGCCGAAAACAGGGCTTGTAAAATAGTTGGAGATTTGAGAAATAAAATCGCTGGAAACTTTGAGGACTAAAGGGAGGCGGCTAAATGTCCAGATGAGAAAACCCATTGCCCCTAAAACCTCTGTGAATCGGAAAATTTTCACCATGCTTTGAAGAAGATTGTAGACTCCCATTGCTTTCACTCCCTCTGTTTTCACTGTGGAGAGAAACGTTTCAATTTGAGCTCTTCTTCAAAGAAAGCGTGGTTTAAAGAGCAGCAGAAAAACACTGAGATTCCTTTGTTCCTTTCTTTCTTTCTTTCTTTTTTTTTTTTTTTTCTTTCTTCTTTTTTCTTTTTGGTTTGAACTTTCTTTGAATAGTTTATGAGCATAATATTTCAGATGGGTTTTCTTTTTTTTCTTCTTCTTGCTTTTAGGAAAAGTTGTGTGTTGGTGGTTGTGATTTTCTTTCTAAGGCCATGGGGGAAGTTCAGAGACTTCAAAGGAAGCTTTGTTAGTTCTAGGAATAAAATAAGTTCTTTTACGCAAGATTCTACGTGGAAGAGATTGGTAGACCTTATAATCTTTATAAGATATACAATAAGTCGATTACTTCTCTACAGTATATTTAAAATGATTTTACAGTGATTGTTCATGAATTTCTTGAATTTTTTTTCTAATATTTTGTCGAACTCAATTGAGAATTACAACTTTAGAAGTCAATTGATTTTGAAATGTGATGGAATGTTATTCCAAACTTTTTTTCAGAGTGATATTTCAATGTGAAAGTAAAGACGTCATTCTCTGTTTGCTGAATGTTATAGAAAGAAACTTTCTTCTCTCTTTTCCGGTGAGGGAAAGTTGAGGGGAATATGATATAGGAAGCGGTTGCCGGAGAAACTTTTGCAGTTCACTCTTTTTTTCTTTTTCTTTTGTTTGCTTTATCAAAAGTGAAGAGCATCTCATTTTATTGTATTTTTACTTTCTTATCGTTGAAGAGATTACATTTTATAAAGTTCCATTTCATGTGTTTTTGAGATATTTAAAACTAAGTATTTGTAGGAAAAAGTTGGTTATTATATATTTCTTTATTACAATTGGTTATATTAGTTTGCTTAAGAAAATAGTGAATATTGTAATAAAGAATAAAAAATAATGAAGGTAAATTGATAAGTAAATACAATAGTAATTCGAACTTTAACTCGTTGAGTGGTATTTATATAACAAGTGATAGTTATTATAATATTGAATAATTCTTCTTCCGAACACTCAAAAAATTAACGGTTTTTTTTTTTTTTTTTTACTTGGAAGTTTAGAGAAATTGATTGTTTTAATATTTAGTGATATAAGTGTTCGGTGTGTACAAAATTACTTTTAAGTTTTTATCTAATACATTTCTATTACATCCGAACATTTTAATTTTAAGTTTAGTGTGTCTTAATATTTTACGGAAAAAAAAGCAAGAAATCTATCATGAAGAATTATTATAAATAAAAGCAGTTGAAAATATTTACAAAATATAACAATATTTCATATTCTATTAATAATAAGCATCAATGACAGATTTCTATTTATTTTTATCAGTGACATTGATAAACATCGATAGAAGTTTATTAATGTCTATCAACTTCTATCACTAATGAATATAAAAATTTGTTATGTTTTGTAAACATTTTAGTTCTTTTTTGCTACATTTGAAAATGTCACATCTATTAAATATAAAGCTAAATGTTATGTCTAAAATGTTGTATTAATAATATTTTAGAAAATAATTAATCTGTTAATATTCTATTATGCACATCATTCAAGAACTTATTAGATACGAATTTTAAAATTTAAAATGAAATTAAAAAAAAAAAATAAAAACACAATGAAAGTATGCCTAAATTAGTAGTAATTGGCATATAATACAATTGCACTACTAAAAAAATATAAAAGCTAAAAAAAAGTTTATATACATTTTTAAGTCTAAAAAGAACCTATGAGACAGAAATCTAAAAGTTGAATGATTAAGCTATTTTTTTAATCCACCCCAATTGTTTACCCAAAGTTTGTCACATGACAAACTTTGTGTATTTATTTATTACAATGTGATAAAAAGTGGACTACACTTAAAAACATTTATTTATTTTAATAATCAAGCATAAAAAATTATTATAAATATATAAAAACTGTTTTAAAAATATTTTATAGAAAAGTCAGGTCATAAATAAAGTTATAAAGTTGTAGAACTTATAAGACCATTTTATTTTTAAGATGTTCATAAACATCAGCGTAATCGATGCAAGTCTTATAAATATATAAAATCGGATTTTGTTTAATTATGGGAGAACATTTTAAATCAAACAAAGAGTAGATTCTTCATGAAATGTGTGAATAATAATAATAGTAATAAACTGACTATAGTATAGTAGTTTTTGCAAAGCTGTGTCATGTGTGTGAATATCATATATTTTTGATACACAAATTATATTTCTATTCAACCTATCGCCCACATCGCTTAATAGAAACTAGTAGAGCCCGTCGCTGTCCTTGAGCTTCAGCCAAGTACGTCAAGTTCTTTGAAAAAAGAAAATTGATGTCATTGTGAATCCCACGAATTTGGTAAAGGCACATAAGCCGCCGAGTGGCTATTAACAATTCGTTTCTTTGAAGTGTTTATTAAGAAAACGAACCACAGTCCACACGATGAGACATCGTCCAAGAGGCTGTGGCGGCACAAGATGCTTCTTCTCATCCTCTTGAATAGAAAAAAACTCACCATTTATGGAACCCATAATCTTGATTTCAATCCTTTTCTTCTTCTTCTTCTTCCTTTATAATGCCTTTAACAGCCTCTCGGATTATTACCCAAATGCCGCTTTCAGTCGCCGCCACTTTTCGCCCTTCTTTCAAAACTACCTCCAATAGAATTTTTAAGCTTCAATCCCTTAAACCCACATCGTCTCTTCATTTTCCTTCCTCGAATCTTGTTTTCCTTCGTGGGTTTGTCTCGAAGGAAGCTCTATTTCGGAACAGCGGCTGTGGCATGGCTGAATTGACTAGAACCTCTTCTTCTGTTAGATGTGGAAATGGAGATGAGGGGTTTAGAAGCTTAGAGACAGAGTCGTTCTTTGATGGGTCTTCTGAATTTCGTCCTGTGACTGCGGCTGGTGGGCTGGAGGCTATACTCAATAAGTTGGTTTGTAAATTTTATTAGTTTCTCGTTCCTTCTTGATTTGGGTATGTGTTGTTGAGATCGGTTGCAGCATCCTAGGCCTTTTAATCACCGTCTAGAGACTAATCTGTTACCTTGAATCATTTTTCAAATTGATGCTTGAACAAAACCTTGGGTGACTTTGTTGATTAGTTGTACACTGTATATGTAATACACCCCCTTTGTTTATCATGTATGGGTCCTTAAATCCTATTGATTTTGCTTTTTATCTTTACCAAATGGATGACTTACTCATATGATGTATCGACACGTTTCCTTTTAGTCGATTTAGTACTTTTTTGGCCTTGAAACGTATAGTCTCAACTTTAAAGGTCCAGTTGTTCTCACATCCGTTCTAACTTTGCTCGTAGCGTTAGTGCATAGGAGTAACACAAAATTCAACGAACTTTGAGCAAATGTCATGCTTGAACATACATTTCCACTTTCTGCGGTGTTTGGAACTTTATCGACTTCAAACTGGGTTATTTAGGATCAAACTTTGTTAGTTTGGGAGTAGCTGTATTGTTTGGTAACATTGTTGATTCTTTCCAGAGCAAGTGGCTTGTAGCTGCCCTTTTTGCTGCTGTAATTCTTTTGAGGCATGATGCCGAAGCCTTGTGGACCGCCATGGGATCTGTTATTAATGCTGTACTTTCTATCGTCCTGAAAAGGATACTAAACCAAGAGCGGCCTATTGCCACACTGAGACCTGATCCTGGAATGCCCTCTTCTCATGCACAATCTATATTCTTCACTGTCGTATTTGTTGCCTTGTCAGGTAATTTCTTAACATCATTAAGCAACAAGCGATTTTGAAAGGCACTGTTTTAAGTTGATAGAATTCTTGCCTTGCTCCTATTATAACTTCTGCTGTTTAATTGTGGGGAACGACTTTTTATCCTGCATTCATGCTTTGGTCCTTTCTGCTTGGTATCAAGTTGTACAGAAAATTTTGGAAAAACTTCAACTTCCAAAGCACTAGTGAAAGAATCTGATTGAATGTTTCAGTTAGACATGGTTCAAGGCTTCAAGTATTTTCTAATTCTAGGGCATTTTCCTAACTTTTTTTTTTTAAAAATAAATACAGTATCAAAACCTCACTATTTGCATTATGCTCATGGCACACCATTAACCTCCATTAAAACTTTACTCATTGTAGGGGCCAACCATGAGAGACAGCCTAAGTTTAAGTTGTAAAGTTTTCAACCTAAGAACTTGAACCTAAAACTTAGAAGTGTGATTTCAACCTTATAGGTATAGCATCCTCCACCTATATCTTTACTTTCCTGAGGTTCAAAATAGAAGACCCCTACACCGTATTCCTTTTTCCCCTTTTACTTATTATTATCCAATCTTTATTCTTTTAAGATTGTGGGATCAAATGGAAGAGTTGTCACTCTGTAGAATTTTTTTTTTTTCTTGACATTGCTGCCTCATCCATGCACCAAGCACATTGTCTTCTTAGTATCCCATTTTTGTGCTTATGGGCCACTAAAGCTAGTAATCCAAAATTTAATTTACGAAGACTTTAATTGATCAAAGTTTATTTTTAACACCTGATGTTGCTGCAGCGGTGGAATGGCTAGGTGTTAATGCAGTATCATTGTCTATCTGTGGATTTTCCTTCATATTTGGTTCATACTTTGTAAGTTTATTCTCATATCTTCTCTTTTTAATTGAACCTGGCTGAAGATAATAGTTGTCTTGTACTTTGTAGCTGTAGTCCTTACTAGGGTTATGGCAATTTGGTTTGGTTAAATGTTTAATTTGAGGATTGGCATAAAGAACCTCAAGTTACATCAAATTGTTGAGCTATGAATGTAGTCGCTATGGTTGTGCTTAATTAGTCCTATCACTTATGTTCATCAACTTTTACTTGTGTCCAAGCACTCCAGAAAATAATTAGCTAATTAAAAGTAGAAATCAAACTTATCGGTTGATTATAAAATCAAAATATGGTTAAAAGATTAGATTCTTATTTTCTTTTCTTCTCTCCTGTATTTGACAGTCATGGCTACGAGTCTCGCAGAAGCTTCACACTATCAGCCAAGTTTTGGTAGGTTCTGTATTAGGTGGTTTCTTCTCCATTTTATGGTATTTGCTGTGGAAGGCTGTGGTTAATGAAGCTTTTTCAGACAATTTGTGGGTTCAAGTTGTTGTGGTCTTGGGAGCTTCTGGATTCTGTATAGGCTTTGTTATATACGTCTTTAACAATTGGTTCAGGGATGAAAAATAGTTGTAGTTACATGTACATTATTATCCTACATGCTTCAATTGGATGTGATTCTTAGTCTCATTTCTCGAGGTGAACAGGTGCTCGGATAATTTAATACAATTGTTAATTTCATTTTTTTTATGTGGTGAGATGAGAATTGTGTCTATGCAAATATAGATAGCGCGATTTACTTACTCAAGAGAGAGCCAATCTGAGTGACGAGTAGCAGACAGAAGGCGATCGAGCAGAGCGGCAACTGAACGAGCGAGGAGGGAGACAAACCCTTGGGTCAGGCAAACCCCAAGAACGAACCAATTCGATTTGAAATATTAGTAGAAATCAAACTGAATTGCTTTGGTTCCTTAAGCTCCTAAGAAATATTAGACTTTGATAGGAAAAAGGATTTGTTGAAACGTCGATTTCTTCTCTGTTTTACCCTTTGGGTTGGATAAGAGGTATTTGTTTTATACAGAAGAAAAGAGATTTATGCATCTAGTTTTCAAATTCATACATCATATCTTAAGAGAGAGCATAATTAATAACAATGCATTAGAGCATTCATAGGAAAAACACTTCTTAGATTTCAAGTTACAGTACTCAAAACACGAAATCACAAACCAGCAAACGAAATTGTGTATATGAAATTTGGAGTCAAGTAGCCATTCATACCCAACTCCATCAAACTCATTTCCTTTGATCCTACTTTCAGTTTCTTTCTATTATATGATTTATACTTATATCTATAAGAACTTGCAAACCCCAAATCAAAAACCACAAAAAAAGTTTCAGCTTTCTTCCTGGACGAAAGAATGATTCATCTCAAAGACAGAAACCCTTCCCCAAACCTCTTCATCCGCCATTAAAACACAACCCCAGATTCTCCATTTTGCAGGTAAGTTCTTTTCTCTTCTCAATTTCCTATTCGTTTCCCCCTTGCCGCCCTTGCCCTCTTCCACCTCTCGATATTTCGCATTCTAGCAAAAATCCTTCTGATTTGATACAGTCTTCGAGATTGTTGAGTAATCACGTTCGCCGTTGAAGGGTTTTGGCTCAGAATTATTTCGTACCCATCGCGAAAAGAATCCATTCCTTCCGTCAGTAGCTGCCAGAATAGGCCTCCAGCGGCGGCCCCTCCCCTTCTCGCCGATGCGTATATTTTGTAGTATACTGTGTTGAATAGAAGGTCTCTTTCGTTTGTGCTGTAACCTGGAACTTTCCATGATTTTCCAAATTCTGTGAGCAGGATTGGTTTGCGTAGAATGGACTCTGCATCTTGTATGTGTGTTGATATCCAATTGTTTAAGAAGGAAAGCTGGTATTGATCATTTGAGCTTGATAACCTATGAATTTGAATCCAGAAATTTTCTTAGAACCCTCTTAGATTGGTTTAGCTCTTAATCTCTTTTATAGTGAATCAGATAGGTTAAACCCATCTAATGGAAACGCCATATAACATTCAAGATTTTGTTGCTATGTAGTAGACGAGCGATTTACTCACCATTGATCAGGGTAGGAATGAAGAGTTGCAAAATCAATGCCAGGGATCCTGTTGTTTGCTATGAAGTCTGTACCAATGTTGAAACCTGGGTTGAGTCTCATTCTCTGTGGTGATGAGTGTCCATAGAATCCTTCTAAACCAGCTTCCAGCAAGTGGTTTCTATCAATGGACTTCACGAAGGAAGCCATTTCCATAATCCAAGCCTATATTTAAAAAAACAGTGTAAGCTTTAAAGATTTCATTACATGAACTATTAAAACATAAGACACTTGTCCTTTTGATGGATAGAGCATACTAATTCCTGGATAACGACAGCAATTGAGCTTCAAGGAACCTTTTTCTGATACAATAAATGCATTGGCTACATCTCAGATCCGTTAAGGGGAAAGCTACAACTCACCTGGATTGTCCTTCCGGATGGGTCTGATGTGCATCTAGGCTCATTCATAAGCTCCCAAGCCATTATTGTTGGATCATCCTTGTAATGAATTTTGGTGAAGCTGTTGTATCTGTTAAGAACGGTCTGAAGAAACATGAAATGAGACTTAGAATCGGCATTGCCAGACATAAATTTCAGGGTCCCTGACTCCTTTACTTCTTTCCTTCTATAAAGAACCGAAAGAACAGGAAAAGAAACTGGCAATTTATCTTACTCTGATATGATTTTTGTAGAATTCCTTCACTACTTGGTTTCTGAAAAAATCATCATCAGAATTTGGGTACTGCCCCTTACTTCTTGCCCAATTTACATACTGCTTTTTCCCTCCAAAGTTTTCGTAGTTGTTAACTAAGCTCAATATCAGCTTGATTCCAAACCTTCTGGCCTCAGCTACAACAAAGTCCATGCCCTGTGAAAGAGAAAGTTGAATAAAGTAAACATAATAAATAGCAGACAGAAAATAGGTCGCCTGAATCCTGAAAGATACCTGAAACATTTGTTCATTGTAATTTCCAGGGGAATATTGAAGAGGTCTATATCCACCATCACTGAAAGCCCAAGTTCTTGCAACCGTAAGGCCATGGCTTGAGGCTTCACGAAACACAGAAGAGACCTTCGACCTCTGAGATGGATCGGAAGCAACATACATCAACCAGTAGGCATTGAAGCCATTTGCATAGTAAGGACTTCCATTCAACAGAAAACGAGTTCTTCCAGTTCTGACAAAACCATCTCCTCCTGCAACCCCATGGATGAAAATGGCCAGCAACAGAACCAAAACCCAAAGCTTCATATCTGTTCTTCCTGTGCTACCAATGGGAATGGAAGAGCTTTGGTTACTTTCTGAGCATAAATGAAGAGAGAGATGTTTGAGCAGTTAGCTTTATTAGAGGCTGAGAATTTGTCTTCTTATCAACCGCTAGAAAAGCAATATAAAGACAACTAAAAAACTAGAGTCACCGGTGGAGTGAAGATGGTATCATTCCTCACCCTCTCTATTCTTTTAACTACATAGCAAGATTACTTTTTGATGAGCCCCACAAAAAGAGAAAAAAGAAAAGGAAAAGAGCCCAAAGATGGGAAATTGCAGGCGTTAAGAAATCTAAAGTGGAAGAAGCTATATTGTCTTATTTTCATTGAAATTTGACTGTTACACTTTTCAATCTATGATTATGCATTGATTGCAGGCATTAGCATATTTGAACTTCCAATTTGGACAATGTAGGCCAATTTATACCTGAATCGGGTTGTAATCAAACTCTAACCCTCCTACCGACAAAAAATTTGGTAGAGAAGATAGTACAAGAATGGAAGCAAGGTTAAATCTCATTAGATGCAGATCTTGTTTGGTGGACACAGCAATTGACGCAAACACTTTGGAGATTTCTGAAAAATGGGCTGACCCACAGTTTCCCAGCGTCCTCAACACGGCCATCATTATTCCATTGCCCTCCATAAAGATTTTTTCACCCTTGGTCACTGTTTTACATTATTTGTTATTATAGCTCATTATTTCAATTGGGTTTGGGAAGATTGAAAGTTACCCACTTCGTGAAATTTTGATCTGAATATTGAAACTTTACTACTGAAAAGGCGTTATGGGGGTTTGAAGGTTGAAAATGGAGAAAGATTAGTCTTTAAATGGGAAAATCTTTGGCGCAATCTACGGAAGGAGACAAGCGTGATGGTTTTAATTGTTCACAGTACAGTCTCCACTCTTTATTCTTCCCCACCATTCCAACCATATCCTTATCTTTCTCTTACCTACTTTCTTCTCTCGGGCTTCGTCTCTCTAACTAACCACTTTTAATGGGCTTAGGCCTAGTTCAGCCCTGACATAAATGACAGCAAAAACCACTTTCATCCAATCTCAAATTACTCGAAATCTTCAATCCTTCAAATTCTATAATAAACTTGATAAAATTGTGTTTAAAAGCTTATGTAGTTTTAAAGTAACGAACATGGTTCTCATCACTTCAGAATCACCAAAATGTGATTTATTTAATTTTTTAAAGTATAGAAAATGTGTTAATTTGAAACCGATTAATCACTTCACTGAGGAAGCATCTCGAAGGCGAATCCTATTCCGTGAATTGGTACAGGGGAATATATGAGAAAAAGGTGAGAGGCACGTAGTATTTATCCGAAGTTACAAAGCTTTACTATTATTCTATTACATATAAGAATTTAGTAGAGATTTGAAACTGATATCTATAAGTATTTTGAAGTCTTTCATAAAACAAACATTTTAAAGATTTGCTGAAAAGAAAGTTTTGATGAAATCCATTACCTGATTGCAGAGCTTAATAAGTTCAGCTATTTCTCAAACCATCTTTTTGCTGTCTTCGTTATAATTAGAAAATATACAAACCATCTTATTACTGCTATGAAATAATTTACTTATTACATAGCAGTAACAGGTGAATTATCATTTATAGTATATTACACAAACTCCCATCAAATTTTACCAATTATCCTTACCCTACACAATGCCAATGCAATGTTTGAATTGTTTTTAAATTAGCTTTTATTTTCATCAACTTAAACGGAAAAAGTTCAATTGAATCAAATCTATGCCTTGTCATGTTTCGAATTTTTTAATAAACTGAAAAGTCAATTCAAGAAAGATGAACCTAAAAAGACCCACTTACATGCTAAAAAGGCATGAAGCCAGTCCCCAACTTTAGGAAACATCACTCTCTTAACCTTCAATTAACTGAACAGAACTCCCATTTAATGCATCAATCTGCAAACATTAAAAGCTTAGTTGATACATCCACACCAAGCCATCAAGCTCAGATATTATTCTCATTTTCTTCTAACAAGAGCATTATTCAGAAAGACTTCATTAGAGAGTTCCAAGCCCTCTCTTCAAATATTTGATGCTCAAAGAAATATTTCAACTACAGTTAGTAGTAAACAGTCTGTATATCATTCATTGCATGACATTGCCAAAATTTCAGGTGTTATAACCCCTGTTAGATCTGGAAAAAATAAGAAAAGAATATCAAGAATCAACCCCTTTCACCTTTAAATTATAGGGGCCGACAATTTATAAGAACTATACCTTGGGGATGAGAATACTTCTGACAAACGCAACATTTGATATCAACATTACACCACATGTATGATTGACTGTATAGCTCCTTTTATTTTTCCTTTCTATAACACGGTACATAAGCTAAGTCTTGTGTCAGCGGTTATCAATCTGTTACATCGTCATGCTCGGCCTTCGAATTGTTGCTGGATGGCAAATCTTTTCCTGATGGAAGGTAAGACCAAGCTAAGACTGCAGTGCCAAGTGTGATTGCAGTGGCAACTGAACCCCAGATCCATCTCTGCCTCCTTTTCCTTCTCAACCTTTCGCGCCGTGCCAAATCTGACAACCAAATAAACACAGACAAAGCTTAGGCAGCAGTACAGACATTCTACGCATAACTAGAACAGAGAACTGAAGGTTAGAGAGATAGATCACATGGTCCAGGAATAATTCATGGAAAGATCTTATTCCCCACCGTTTGAATACTTTTTTCAATGCTTCACTGAACAATTTATGAAAGAAGAAAAAGCATCAAGACCAAATGGAAGGACAATGGGATGTAAAGGAACCAATGGATCCAAAGGAATCCTGTTCTACATCTAGACCTACACCCAGTGGAGCTCCTGGCAATGAAATTATATAGCTTGAGGCAACTTGCACATTTTTGACAACCCACAACTAATTGCAACAAGGACCCCATATTAGACGGGCACTAATATCCATGGAAAAAAAGTAGAAGCGGTAGAAGATTTACATAAAATACTTTGTTGTTACGTTCCTTCAAGATCCATTATTTCAATTGAACTTGCAAGGTGATAAGAGGGAACAAACTGAGAAACATACATCACTACCGGTGGATCAATCCTCAAACTAATACTGGAGTATTCAGAATGGTCATAAGAAATTTGTCAACAGTAGACAACAGTAACTCTTTGATCTGTTCACTGCATTTGCATTGTTTCTGGAAGTACATCAAGTCAACCACGGACAACTTTCTTTTGATAATATAAGCATCACTAATCAAGGACACTATTTAAATAGAACATGTGACCATGTCAACTAAATGGAATCCAACGACTGGCCAAGGTCTTCGTCCCTTACTTTGCATGTAAGAATAATCCTATGAAAAAACACGCTTCCTACTAATAATCATTCCTTCGTTACAGGCCTTCATCCCTAACTTTGCATGTAAGAATGACTAGAAAAGAAAAACCACGCCTCCTAGTTAATAATTGTTTCTATCATGCGCCTCTTAATTGGAAGCCTTTATTTATATGCACAAAATTCTAATCATTATAGTAACTTAATCACTCACTATTTCTCTATATATATTAGAAAGAAGTTCGATAAAAGTTCAATGCAGCGGCAACTTGGCAAGTGGGTAAGCAAGTCCAAGGTACAAAGAGTAAAAGTCATTAAAAATAAAGACATTAAACACACAATATAACGAACCCCTCAACAGCCACCACCCTTAAAAAGATAAAGCAAAAATAAAAAAGGGGGAGGTTAAGGCACCAACATTGAGTGATTGAAATTACAAATATCAATCGAGATATTATGCTCCTTCCGAAGGAAAAGAAGGTGTCTTTTATTTGGTTCGATGTATGGGCAAGCAACCATAGAGTGCTTAGGGTGCAGAGAGGAACACTAGCAAGGTTTAATCTTTAGTGAGGTATCACGTTTCACTTTGGGTTTTAGTTTATGTTTTATAGTTACTTTCTAGGCAATATCTTACCTAGTTGGAAACACTCTCTTTAGGGGGTTTTTTATGTGGGCTTGGTTTTTGAATGCCCTTGTATTCTTTTACTTTTTCTCAATGAAGTAGTTGTTTCGATCAATAAATAAATCAAGGTTTACAGATTTCTTACCTACAGCTTCTTGATTCCTCTGGGACATTTCATGATTCACTGCCTCATAGTAATGGAGCCGGTCCAGCAATCGAGCGATCTCAAAATTCTTGACTTCAAGCTGTGCCTCCATCTCAGCCTCCACCTCTGCCCTCGCTATACCCTTCCCAATAGATTCTGACACGAACCTGGCAAGATTAACTTGTTGGCACAATTCTTCAGCAGGGTCAGAATCTAACTGCTTCCCTTCTGTGGCTACTGTGGGATCTGAAGGAAGGGTCAATCCTACAAGCAATAGCTGTTCTCTGAGCCTCTGCCACTGGCACTGCAATTTATTCAGTGCTTCCTCGGCCTGCTTTCGTTTCTCTATTTCCATCAATAGTCTCATTTCACGTTGATCGGGTTCAATATCAGAAATGGATGGTTGTGGCACCCCTTCAGAGGAAAGCTCTACAGAAACGAACTAGGACATTAGTGTTGAAGTTGAATTCAAGCTAGCAATCATAATTTATGCAAGTAGTTCAAGGCAACCATATATTGAAAAGAAATCGACATTTCATCTCATACCCAATATTTCATCTAGCATGACCTCCGTATTTCATCATAGCATATCCATCAGTCCAACTTAACCACAATGACTTATATACAACGACTGATCCAGTTACACTAGATTCTAGAACATTAAAAAACGAAAAATGATAAAAGAAAATCTATTGCACTACAAAAGTCCAAAACAATTTTTGAACAATGACAAATGAAGTACCAACTAGCAAGCAGTGAATTGCCTAATTAGAGGCCAGAGCAATCTGTAGAATAAACTATTGGGATCAAGAAATATATGCCAGAAAAATATTTTTTATTCAAAGACCCATACTTACCTTCCCAAGCATCATAAAATTCACCCATAGGAGTACCAAACTTAGCTGAACGTTCAAAACCATTATCCTCTCCATCCGTGTTACTTGCAACACTCAAAGAATCATGTGGATCAAAGAAGTCTTCATTATCTCCAGTACTTTCTGAATTTGACACAACCTTCAATGAATCCTTTTCCTGAGCAATACCACTACTTGTCAGTATACTGCTTTCATGATTGTTGTGACTGCTTACAAGTTGAACGGCTGTAGCACCATGATCACCATCAACACACCCATTTTCACCAATATTACTACTACTAGCACAATCTAGACCATTTCTGTCTCCATGTTTGTCTGGAATAGGTGTGGTAACAGTGACAGAAGCACCCTCAGTCAATTTTACATCATTTCCATCAGAACGCTCCACGCTCCCATTTCCTACATCCTTATCATTCATCTTTTTATGAGAGACATCATCCTCAGAGAAACTCTTCAAGAGACGAGGCCCACGCCGCTTGTGATTTACAATATAAGGGGAAGGAGGGAAGGAAGATGGTGAATCCGGAAGAGGAGTTGCCTCTGGGGTGGTATAGAGTGCTGGCTTTATTTGAGGCCGCTGAACTTTTCTGTCAGCAACTGATGCGCTATTCCTCCTCTCCAACTTCGTGCTTGGAGCACGGTTAAAGGTCAAAGCAGGCTTAGGTTTAGGAAGGGACTTATCAATAGATTTCGTAGTTCCAGGTTCTAACAACCTGTCCAATGCAATTGTAGTGAATGTCGGCATGATACTGCATTCGAAGATGCACCAAAACCAGTTAGTATACATAATGCCAAGACCTCAATCGAATTGCACTAATTTAAAACACAACATTACTACAGTAATCACATCCCATAATAGTCCCATTCAGCCAAATTTTAAAAAACAAAGTACAAACCATTGCTCAAGTAATGCCAAAACCTCAATCGGCTTGCACTAATTTTTAACAAAAATATTGCTAGAGTAAACACACCTCATCCCGTTCAGCCAAATTTTAAAAAATATTGATAAAGTGATGCCAAAACATCAATCAAATTACACTATTTTAAAATCAATATATATAAAAATAAAATTTAAAAAAAAAAAAAAAAAAAAAAGGCTAAAGTAAACACAGCCCACAGAGGTCCTATTCAGCCAAATCTTTTTTAAAAAAAATGAAAAAAAAAACCAAAACCTTGAAATTAAAAGAATTCAAATAGAAAATCGCAAGCTAATCAGATATAAAGAACATCTTCATAACTACTTATTACACAAAGTAATCACAGCAAAACCAAATCTAAACGGGAAAAAGAAAATCGAACCCAATAAATCCGGAAAAAATCACAAAGCTCAACCTCCAACCAAAGATGAGAAGGTTTCAAAAGAAAGAAACCCCCCAAAAGAAATTGTATAAAAACTTCAAATTAAAAGAAGAAAAAAAAAATCCCAATAAAACCCATCAAGGATTTTCAGATGGCGCGCACACCCAACCCCTCAAACCCCAAAAAAAAAAATTCCCAAATCAAGATTCTCCATAAATCGAACAAAATCCCTGAGATTGAAACAAAAACAACAACCCAGAACAGAACATACCTCAAAAAAAGAAGGAGGAGGCGTGAAAAACCCTAGGCGGAAGAGGGAAGAAGGAAAGCAGAGGATCGGGGAGGAGTCGACGATAAGCTGATAGAGAAGAGAGAAAGTCCCATTTCAGAGTATGGATTCCATTTGTGTAGACTCTTCCCCGTCCTTCATAAAAAGAGGATGAAGATAAATGGGAAGGTGTTTGAAGAGAGAGAAAGAGAGAAATTGAAATTCCCCTCTCCAAGTTTTTTTTTTTTTTTTTTTTTTTTTTGAGGGTTGCAACGACCGCCTCTTCCTCTTCGCCTTGTCTCACACGCAGTCACCTTCTCCGCAAATATTTGAAACCCTTTTTTCTTCTTCTTTTTTTTTTTGGTTTCCTTCTCTCTCTCTCTTCTTTTTAAATCGAACAAATTTCTTTTTTATCTCTAATTTGCCCTTTATGGCGTTGAAATGCCGTAATTACCCTTCCCTACTCTTTGGAAACATCGCTCCACGCGAGAATGTTTTAGAGTTTTCGCATTACCCTTTTCTCTTTTCCTTTTTCCCAACGTGTCGTCTAAACGACACCGTAGGGCCTACTGCTACTACTTCTACTACACTGATATAGATATTTTATTTGAACCATGCAATACGATGTCGTTTTAGGGGTCTTCTTCTTCCTTTGAAAAGTGTGCCTTGTTAAAGTGCTCTAAATTTGGTGATGTGTTGGGTCACTAGCAGCTCTCTGTTTGTGGATTTTGATCTTTCTTTCCTCCTTTCCCTTTCCATAAATTCTTTTTTTTTTTCTTTTCTTTTCTAATAGAATTAATTCATTTTTATTCCTCAATTTCTGCTATTCCTTAATTTTTCCAATTATGCTATAGATTTTGAGAAAAAACTTTTTTTTTCTGTTGACAAAACTGTTTAAATTACTTATAAATATAGAAAAAATACAGTTTATTAATAATAAACTATTGTATCACTAGTTTGAAACTTATTAGAATTTGTGTTTAATAGATAAAGAAACGATGATTAATAGATAAGAAAGTTCTTCTTGAAAAATCAAAAACATTTTTCTCCGTCTATATTGAACGAGATCGATAATTTTTTTCAATCGATCTCAGAGGAGATGAATAGTAAAATATTAAAAAATTTCAAATTGATTGTTTTCGTTGTTTTGGGTTTTTTGGTGCATCTTCTTAAACATTAAATCAAGATTTTACAATTTTTTTATATTTTCAAATTTTTAGCTTTTTTTTTTATCTTTTCAAACTTTTAAAATTAAAAAAAAAATTGGTAAACTACGTAGATAATCGATGTTTTTTAAAAAGGTATATGGATCTCGGTTCATCCCATCATAATTTTGGACTTTATCCCATCGAGATCAACCAAATCTCCCAACAAATTGTTTACAAAATTGATTAAGATTCAGACAAAAATAATTAAGTTTTGGTATAAGAATTGGGAAAAATGGTAGATGAAAAATAAGTTATAATCAAATTTGAAAATTTTTTGAGGAGAAAAACGAGTTAGGGTTTCGAAATGGCTTCGAATACATTTGGATTATTTATAGAAAAAAAATGTTTTTTCGATAATACATTTTATTTTAAATGAGTTTAAATTTTAAATACTTCCATGTTAGGTTAGATATTTGTATGAGTATATACGTAATTTTATTTTTTTTAAAATGAATTATTTTTAAATCTCATTTTTTTGAAATGCATTTTGAAAAGTTACCAAAAAAATTTTAGATTGTTTTTTTAATTCAAATACACCATTCATATATTATAGTTGGTAAAGTTTTTTCTTCCACTTCAATTTTAGTGGTATTTACAAAAATTGGATTTAAATTCTTATAATTTAAGTGTTCTAGGTAGAGATGTCTATTTAACCGGCGTCGTTCCAAATGAGGTGGGAAATCCCAAATCGAGGAATGGGGAAGCTAGTGGGAAAAAAAAAATTCTCATGGGCAACATGGGGCGGGGACTGGGAATACATTCCCCGACCTCGATCCCCGACCCTGTCCCAAACGTAAATATAATTAATGTATATATATATATATATATATATATATATATATATATATATATTTATTTATTTATTTATTTACTTATTATTAAATATGTAAAAGAGTTAAAAAAAAACTATTTTGATATTTTTCTTTCCATTTTTTTATCTATTCATTCTCTTTATTTTTTCCCCTAATTTAATTTTTATGTGATTTTTTCTTAAGAAATATATGTATACATTGTGCCTTGATTTGTAATTTGTAAACTTTTCTTTGAAAAAATATGTTGTTGTGTCTTAAAAATTATGATGTAATTGGAGACTTTGTTAGAATACTTATACATTGATCTTTGATATTTTTTTTTTATGGATTTTTGAATTTTATGAATATATTTTTAAATATATTCTTTACTAGTTGAATTTTTATTTTTATCAACAAAGAGATTTTGATATTTTGAATTGTTTTAAATAAGAAAATCGATAATATTCTATAAAAAATAAAACAACATTTGAAATGTATATACATGTCAAGCGAAAAAATAAGATTAAACTAAAAAAATAGAAAATATTTCTCCCAAGGGAATTCGACCTCCGCAAAATCCCCGCCCTGTTGCCCACAAAAAATTTGGTGGGGATGGGAAATGGTACAAGGGGAGAGGGACAGGGCCGTGATATCACGGCGAGTGAACATCTCTAGTTCCACGTGTTGGAGTTGATAGAATATTTAAAGCTATATACTATAAATAAGCTAACAAGGTAAAAACATTTTCTTAGATTATAGATTAATGGGTTAAGTTATCTTTTTACATATTTATTTGAACTTAAAAATTTATAGATTTAACCGATAAAATTATAAGTTCTCTACAAAATTAATATCCACACAAAACATTAGAACATATTTATAAATAAACCCACTTAGATTAAAAAAAGCGATATCCGTAACGAATATTAAAAATTGCAAATATAGGATTTAAACCCACAATTCTCATAGTTGTAAGAGTGGGGACACAAACATACACTACAATCATATTTTATTGAAACTTTAAAATTAATATTAAAATACAAAAATCGACAATGTAAATGAACACGTACCTTGTTGACCTTTTAATAAATTCGTTCTTGTTCTTGAGTGATACCATTTTGTGTGAAAGTTGATATTCTTAAAAAAAAAAAAAAAAAAAAAAAGTGAAATTCCTGGTTCTTTTCAAATTATAAATATGTTATTAAAAATAGAATAAAAAGAAAGTTGAAATATGAAATTAGAAAAGAGGGTAGGTGAGGTGTGGTCAAAGTTGGCATTTGATAATTGATTTTGGGTTGAGAACGTCTTCTTACCTTTTAGAGAAAGAGAGCGAAATGGGTGCGCCGTTAAAATTCAAAATTAAACGGCGGGACTTTCTTCTTCTTTTCTATTTATTTACAATATCGATGTCTACATAGCAAAAGGACAGTGCTTGGAAATTCCCACTTCTTAGGCATTTGTTTCTTTTACCCCTCTGGGCTGTGGCGAGGAGCTTTTAAATGGGAACACTACTCCTTTGACCCTTTAATAAGTACCCAAATTTGTCTTCTCGTGCATTCAATATTAACACATGATGTTACTCCTTCACTTTTTTTATTCTTCTATTTTAGTTTTCTATTACCCATCCTGTTCAAGCTTAGATAGATATTTCAACGGTCTTGATTCAATTTTATAAAAATGTCGTACAAAAACTTTTAGAAATAGATGGAAATTGTTATAATTGATTAATGAATATTTTATTGCATCTTATTTAGACTATGATCGATTATTTTTAATTATTATTCTTTATGAAGTAAGACGATATGTTGATTTTTATTATAAACATACGTATAAATGTAGATTTGTGGATAGAAGTCTTAAAAAGAAATATAAAATTAACTAAACATAATATAAAATTTATAAATATCTTTTAGACGAAATGATGTCAACATTGTGTAAGTTTTAGATGGTAAAAGTAATTAAAATCATATCCATTCAATGTTTGAGGTGAAATGATACGAATGTTTAGTGAAAAAGGTTTCATTTAAATTATAAGGTTAAAAATAAATATAGACGTGATAAAGTTTTTTTTTTCAAAATGAGAAACTTATCTATATAATTTTTTTATTCTACAATATAAAATTTTGTTAGTTTAATCGAAATTCACATGAAATTTCTCATTTAAGTCAAAATCAGTAAAATTCCTAATGCCCATTAAATTTTGGTTACAACTTAGCAAGAGGTATTTGTTATTTCTCACTAAATGCATTAATAGGATAGAAATTGAGTAATTATTTTTGTTTTTAATTTTGTATATTTGAAATTTAGGCTTGTTATTTTCCTAAAATTCTATAGTATGGTTCTTAACATTAAACACTTCAATTTTGGGTGAAATTCTAAATATGTATTTGAAAGAGGCTAATGGCTAATAACCAAATATAGTTTCCTTTTTCGATTTTCAATTGAGAGGGCACCATTGTCTCTTTTCAGGTTATTGTTTCTCCATGTTTCATGTGGTTGTCTTTTTAGACTCCTTCCTATTGTAGCCTTTAGATTTGGGATTGCTCGTCTGAAAATGACTGTTCCAAAACTTTGTGAGCAAATTTGCAGCCTCAAAAAGTTTGTGGTTGTTTCTATACTGTTTGTTACAACAAATATATTAATATTCAATTCTTCTTCCACCTTTTCTTAGATTTAATTTCTTCCCCTGTTTAAGTTCTCATAAATTGGGATGATATCTCGAATAAAGTAGAAGATTTGATGTGATAGCAAAAGCGACTATACAAGATGATGAAGAATTATACTTCTTCATCCCCACCTAATTTCCTAAAATTAATTATTGTCCTCATCACATCTATGTTTTAGAAGATACAGCAGCAGCAAGATGTTTTGGTTCAACTATTATAATGCGAGGGATCGAATCACTAATCTTTGATAGTACTAAATCACTTAGTCTATCCGATTAACTATATGCTTAAATTAACTCATAATTAACAGTTTTAAGCTTTTAACAGTACATTACATACAAGTGACGGTGAATATTATGAGCCAAGGTCAAGAAACAAATCATTTTTATTTATAAGGGTAAGATCAGAGGCAACTCGATCTTTAACCTCAAAGCTTTGTAATATATTCTAAGGGGTGGAAGAATTCGGATAGAAGATTGCTGATAATTTCAATCTTCCTTTTACAACTTAAAACCAAATATCTTTCCATTGACATGTATATAAGTGGAAGAAGAACAAACAAATATGAATTAAATCATTTAAAGTAGATGACAGGAGCATTTGCTTTCAAATCCCATAGTCCTCCTTCCTTCAAATACTCTAGATACCTTGCAAATTCAGGCCTGGCTGTCGACTTCCTCTTGCGGCGAAAATCAAAGAAACTGAAAATAGGGTGTCCTCCTTTGTTAGCTCTCTTTGACTGCTTCTGTTTTGCTTGAGCAAACTCGGGGACTGTAATGTCAAAGGCCGATTTCCTCGATCCAGAACCAAGTACTATGGTTGGCAAACTGGTTGCCCTCCTCAGCTTTCCTTCCAACAAGCTAATGGTAGGATCCTCCGCGAGGAACTTGTACCTGTGAGGGCATCTCCTGGTACTCAAAGCTCTCAACATTGTTAACAAGTAAAGTTAAGAGCACAAGCAAGTTTTAGCAAGAGGACGGGAATGGCTCTTGCTCAATAATGGAGAAGGGAAAGTGAAGAGGGTTGCTTGTGAGAGATTTGTGGAGAATAGGTTGTAGATTTATGGGTTTCAAATGGTCAATATTGGCTTGCCAAATGTTATGCAAGCTCGACATACGTTCCAACAGATTGACTTTATCCTGCTTTTCCCAACTACCCTCAAGAAATAAAGATTTAACCTAATTATTATAATATTTTTGGAATCTTTCTTATACACACAACAAATTATGTGCATGCTTTAGGAAGGTGGGCTCACCTACCACTTTCTTCGACTTTTCTTTAAGTTATTTTATAATCAACAAGATACAGCCGGGCACGTGCTTCATTTCCACATTTTTAAATGTGCATTTGAGCAAGAGACTGGCCATTTTCACTTAAAAAACGAACCAATTATTGGTAAGTTTATTTTTCTGCCTCGAAGCTTCCTTCAGGTCAACATTTTTAGACATTACACAGCAAAGAAGGTTACAGTGTACAAACAAGATGACTCTATATTTCATTCACTTTCAATTAATTTAATGTGATTCCATTTCGATTTTAAGAGTGGAATTCAAAACTATACATGCTTGATGAGCATGAGGTCTACACTTACCGGCACTACTAAAGTTACACAGGGTGTAGCCAAAAAGTGGCAGATTTATAAATCTCTCGTTACACTCTGACCTCAGGCTACCGCTCTTCTGAGTTGAATTTGTTCCAAGCTTCCTGAGAATCATAAAGTGACGACCCAGATCATTAGAAGCAGTGTTTCTTTTTCAGAAAATATATATATAAATATATGTAATACACACACACGCACATTAGAGGCAGTTTACACCGCCACAATGCTAGTCCATAGGTGAACAAATAATAATGGAGAGTGCAACTGAAGCACGAGTTGCTTCTAGGATTGTTGATATCAGTACGAGAAGGAAGAACAAATGATAAAATAATAGAAAATAACATTGCGAGAAAATAATAGAAAAGCAGAGAAGTGGCAACTGCCACTCAATTTGTTTCTTCTAATAAATGTTGCATATACTTGTTAATAACACACCTTTAGTAGATCAAAGACCTTCTCGCATATATACTTTTGCTGAATACTTGCACCCCGTTGTTGCAATTTGTCTGGATGAACACACAGAGTCGCTTTCCTGTAAGCTTTCTTTACAGCAACGGCAGTTATAACTTCCGTTAAGTGGATTGGCTGCCAACCGCTATCAGGTCCAAGGATCTGCAAGAAACTTCTAAATTAGTCCATATACCCTTAGGAGTGCTTGTGCCCAAAAGTTCAGAGATTAAAGCTTGGTCGCTTCACCCTATTCATTTTAAATAAAGGATCGGTCCGAAACCTCTACAACTATGTGCATCAAACTTAAATTCAATAAATTCTTGACATATATTCATGGAACTAGAATGCAGCATACTTCAAAAGCTAGAGGATGCCAAGTGAAGTTTGTAATGATTCAACAGAAAGTTATACAAACGAAAAGAACGGTAATAGACACCACATTATGCCTTGAAAATCCACCACAAGATTCAGTCCTAGCAAGACAGAGTTATTATAGGACACAACCTTATAGATAAAATTCAAACATAAACGTACATATTGCAATGTAGAAAGCAACGCACGCAAGTTCCCTTCCTTCCCACTTGACCATCTCCTAACATCAGCATCCAATGTCTCAGCTAATCTCTGAAAATAGCACAGATTCATGACGTCACAAATCTTTAAAAAAATAATTGAGAACTTCATGTTGTAAAGAATAATACATTTCTCTCAGCTTGCTCTCTTTGTGCCAGAAGATCACGCATATTTTTTTCTGCCAGAGCTTTTGCCTGGAAGAGACAGTAAGTTGTTAGTCATTTCTAATGTATACACAAAGTCAATCATAAACCAAAACGATGGATCAGAATCATACTGCACGTTCTGCTGTTCTTTGATGCCTCTCTAATCTGGCTTTACACCTTTGAGGTGATTCACCATCAACACCCTCATACCGCTCTGCATTACAAAATTTCATGCAGAGAACATATAGCTCAGGAACCAGAAAGAAGTATGATCAAAGGCAAAAAGAAATAGGTAGGGGGCATGATATACGTATGCATATATTGATTGCTGATCCCATACCATCATAAGCCGAGTAGTAGGCATATCTTGAAGCAGTGGCCGAGCCAAAGCTCTGAGATTGTAGGCTAGGCTGACCCTGACATCCACCATCCATCTTAAAATTCACATTATGTTCCACACTAAATATCAAGTATTAAAGAAAAACGGCATTATATACTTACGGAGGATGAAGTCTTCTGTCTCATTTCATTATTTCTGGAAGAAGCAGAGAATTTGTCAGAAACAGATCTTTCCATTCTCTCTCTTGCCCCAAAAGAAGTATTGTCAAACTTGGCTTTCTCTGCAGCTCGCTCCCTGGCCTCTGCAGTTGCTCTCTCTACAGCTGCACGCTCTGCCTTTACCCTTGCCTCCATAGCTGCTGCCTTCCCAGCCAATGAATTTTCTCTCGCCTCTGCACATGCTTTTTCCAATCTTTCACGTGCGTCAGCCAATGCTCTTTGTCGGGCTTCGGCAGTCATCCTCTCCAGAGCAGCCCTTTCTACCCGTTCACGAGCTTCAGCACCTACTCTATCTCGTGGTTCAAGAGAAATCCTGTCAATAGGCATTCTATCCTTCTCTCTCTCCCTCTCCCTTTCTCTCTCTTCTTCCAATTTTCGAAGAATGTCATTCTCACATTCTGCTTCACTCCTTGCTCTCTCACTCTCTTTTCCTTTAGATGTATGGTTCTGGTTTACATTCTTTTCCTTTCTTTCTGGGGCATGGTTTGCATTGACCTCACAGGAGAATTCCCCACTCTTCCGAGTCCTTTCTGAAATATTTTGCCACGTTGACTTCAATCCACTTCCTTTCTCAGCCCTTGCATTGACCCCCTGAACTGGCACTTTCTGTCCCTTATCTTCAACATTGTCAGAGGACTTCCCTTTATCTTCCATACAACAGAACAAGTTACTTTCTGGATGTTCAGGAACAGAACCCATTCCGGTAACAAACTTCTTGGTCCCTACAAACCCTTCAATGCAAACATCTGCCTGGCCTGCCTTCTCATCACTTCTATCCAGAGAAAGTGACGATTTCATATCTTCCATCTTGTCTATGTTCTCTCCCTCGTCCATGCTTGTTGAATTTTCAGATGAAAGTCCGTCTTCCGAGTTAGTTGGTTCTGATTGTGTATGTTCAATTTCGGATTGAAATTGCGTTTCTTTGGCTGCTCTTTTAATCAATTCATCAAAAGATAGTTGTATATCTGCATCTTCCATTTCAACTGGAACTTTATGGTGTTCTACCTCTGGCTGGCACACACCTGGCACACAAGGATTTCTGTTAAATTCAATATTTTCATTAACTATAACTGTAGTGTTTCGCTCTCCACTTTCATCTACAATAGAGAATTCTTCAGACATTCCTCTGGGACATGCTAATTCAATGGGTAAGTGGTCGTTGTCATCTTTCATTTGAAGTGCAGCAGCAGATATTCCCAAATCATGCACTTGAGATTCTATTGTTGAATTTACTTTGTGTCTATCATCCAATCTCTTTAACCCATCATGCTCCAAACTTGTACCGTTGAGATCTGGACTAGATTGTGAATCTTTAACCCGCATCGAAGTCACTTTACACCTACCCACATCTCTTGACATCTCTTCAATGTTCAAATCCTGGAAAGAATCATCGACTCCTTTTTCACATACTTCTCTGTACTGAAAATCCTGTGCCCTTTTGTTGTCATCTTCTATCACATGAGCTAACTCAGGTCTCTCACTGACTCCAACTTTGGCAGCCTCTTTTTCCTTTTCCCCATGATCTTCCATCTCATGAACTCCTTCCAGTTGTCTTTTACAAGCCATCTGTCCCATAAAGTTGTCATCCTCAAGAACCAAATTCAGTCTTTTCTTATCTTCTGGTTGCTCGAGGAACATCCTCATTTTTTGCTCAACCTTTTCCCTTTCAGAAGCCTCTGGGAACATCCCTCTTTTCTCATTCACAGTGGCTTCCATTTTATTTGCATTGTTTTCTATAATATGAGATTCCTTGAGACTATTTCCACTTTCCTTTCTTTCAACAACCTTTTTCTTTTCTTGTTCAATATCCCTTGGTGAAACAGGTGGTTGCTCAACCCTTAGCTCACAGTCCAATTGCCTAAACTCCATAGGCTTTTCACGTTTCTCCAGATCGCTAGCACAACCCATTTGCTTTTTCATTTCCATAAACCCTTGAGCAACTCCAAATTTCCTATCATTTGCTTCAAGATCACAAACACCTTGGTGAATTTTTAATTTCACCTGCTCTTTTTGCCTAGTTTCGTGTATATTTGGCTTCAGTTTGATCTTATCTTCCTCCTTTCCATGAACCATATTCTCCAAATTCTTCACTTCCTCATTCAGAACGTGAGCTGTATGGAATGTGTTTGCTTTCTTGTCTTGATCTTTATCGTTCTCCCATGCATTGTTGGTCTCTACTCCAATTTGTGCAGTCACAAAGTTAGAAATTGCATCATCTTTCACCGAATCAAATTCCTTACTGGATATATCTGCTCTTGCCAATTCAAAAAACTCTGTGGCGTCTTTCCATTCGCTGCAGCAATCATGGTTCTCGGACACAAAAAATTTACCCCCACTTCTAATTGGTAGGGTCTTTTCAGCATCTGTTAAAAGTTCCTCTCCTCCATAGTGTGCTGAACAAACTTCAGTTGCCCTCACATCCTTTTGCCTCTCCTCTCTGGCAGACAAACTCATCTCATGGCCATGAATTTCCCCAGCACCCAGCCCACTTTCATTGGCCAAAGTCCTAAATCGATTTGGAATCTTCGACGATTTCCCATCCTTTTCTCTCATATCATTTTTTGAGTCCAGTCTCATCCTTCCATGGACCCCTTCCTTCTTCCTCTTCCACAAATCTTTTGCATTTTGTAACTGTGCTTGAGCTTTTTCCATTGCTTCTTTCATAGCTGCAGCAGAGGCCGCTGCAGATGAGCTAGCATCTACCTCCACATCAAATAAAGGAAGAGTATCATTGTCCGAAATTAATTCAGAAGCAGATTCCCCACAACTCAAAGTCCTTCTAGCGTAGTCCCTCTTTTTGGTAGCAAACTTGGGAGGAGGTCGAGCAGGTGGTGGCACTTGCGAGGGTTCAGTTCTAAGGCTAATTTCAGATACAGTTATGAAATCCTCGCGAGAACGACAAACACCTCTACCATATCCATTTTGAGAAATAGGGTTATCCTCAAATAATGGTCCAGAGTCATTATTGTCCACTAGGGGTGGCATAGTTTTCCTTGGATGTTTGCCCTTCACCTTTCCTGTATCAAAATCTATATTGAGATAGTTATCATCATTGGTCTGCAGTGACGGATCATCATCTGTTGCCTTTGGCGAGGGATTTCCTTCATCAACCAGATATGAGAATCCAGGAAGCATCTCCAACTGGGTAACGTGTATCTTCCCATTTGATATATTTCCATTACTTTCTCGGTCAACCTTGTTATACGATATGCAAAACTCGGTGCTCTCTTCAAACGACTGTTTAGAGTCTCCATTTGACATACAATGAGAATTTCCAGAATGATCCGAACAGTCTGACAAGGATTCAGTTCCTGCTGGAGTCCTGTAAATGACAAAAACAATACAGCCGCATTCTACCATTAAGTTCGAACATGATTAGATCAATTATCAAGATACAAGACTCTCTTACTATTCCGACTAGAAAACCCATACCACTACCTATTTGCTACTTGTCACTATGACCATTATTGGCCATGACTCGACATACCATCACCTTCACCCTTCGACTGTCCACATTCCGAACCCAAAAATAGGAAACATTCCAAAATGTTAACCATAAGCAATGCCCAAAACCAAACTAAACAAGAAAACGAAACAAAATGCAATTAAGATACGCTCAATTTCAAGTTACAACACATTCCACAGAAATGAACGAACAAAAACAACAAAATTCAACAAGTCTCGGGCAGAACATAAACATAGTCATACCAAGCTTCGTCGGAAGAGCCATCATCAACGCCTTTAGAAGGCCCAACCAATTCATCATAAGAAATCGCAAAATCCAAACCATCAAACCCGCCAAAAACCTCCGCGTAGTCAAATGCAGAGCTCCGAGCGTCGAAGAAAACCTCAGATTCATTAACAGCAGGAAGATCGAGAATGGGAATCGAGGAAGCACGTAGCGCGTGAAAGCTGCCGAAAATCTCACCGTAGTCTTCAAAACGAGGAGACAAAGCAGAGACTCCAAACTTAGGAGGACCGCCATAAACGTCGTCGTAGATAGTTTGAGCAACAAAAGGACCACCACCATTACTACCATTACAGATTTTCTTAGAAAGCGAGGTAGAGCCCCTGTTAGGGAGACGAGAATGTGAGAGATTATCCATGTAAAAACGAAGAATCTAGGGCAGACTCAGTCGTTAAGTACAAAGCTTGGTTGTATAATAGCGTTTCTTGAAGCTTTCTCTTTTCTCTTTCTCTTTTTGTTTAGTCTGGTGAGAAAGCCATAGCCACACTGCAACAAACAGGGTCAGATGTAACGACGAGACGAAGACGAAGTGAAGGAAAACGTAAAAAAGGCGAACAAAATTCTTTTTCTTTTTTCTTTCTTTTTCTTTTTCTTTTGTTTTTCCCAAAAAGAAAAAATATATATATATATATATGTATTGTGAAATGACGATAAAGGGCTTGTGATATTATTATAACAAACGGAACTGAAAAGAAAGAATGAATGAATGAAAGAATGCGATGGCCGATGAGGAACAGAAGTGGATCGTACGTGTACGTTGGCAACCGGATAATCCGGGAAGCTGAGGACGGGGAGAGTGGTAGGAGGGTAGTGAAAGAAAGAAACAGGGAGAGCGGGTAAACCGGTAAGTGTCAAAAGGGGGAATCTTTTTGTTCCTAAAAAATGGATATAAATAACATTACATAATGGACACATGACGTTGTTGTTTGTTTTGTGGAGCTAAACTACTCCAATTAAAAATCACTTAATTGGCCGTCGTCTACCCCCAACGGTTTTTAATTACCATTCAACTGATTTCATTTGAAGGCTAATTCCAAAAAGTTAAAGATATGAAAAGAATTGTTGTTTTGGGAGAGGAGTATGGGGGCATTTAAATGAAGAGAGAGCAATTTTGTTCTCCACATGCAATTGAAAGGGACATTTGGATGACATATATAATTGATATGAGACCTAATTGATCCAAAATGGATACAAAAATTTGAATGCCCTGAGGTTTGTGATCAGATGCCCAATCATTTTCATTGATTGATAAATGTTTTTTTTTTCTTTATTTTTATATCTTTGTGTTATTTGGGTGACAGAAACGAAGTTGACCTTTCACTATCCAAACACTAAGAACAAAATTTACAACTATGTGTTTCTTTCTTTTTCTTTTCTTTTTTTTTTTCTTGGACATAATTGTTTGGTGCAACCTTGCAAATTACAACTCACGGAGATAAAAGTTTTCATTTTTTTCCCTAAATTCTAAATAATTTCATCTCAAATGTTGAGTAAAATTTTAATTAAATATAAAAGAAACATAAAAAAAAAAACTTAGAAAAGATTCGAGGTTTGATCCACCATAGTATTGTATTAAAAAATAAATAATAAAAATGATAATTATGTTGAGATTATCTTCGATAAGGATGTTAAAAAAAATCGGTAACGCAACCAATCCGGACTACCCGTACGGTTTGGGTTGGGTTAAATTTTATGTTGGGTTAGATTGGATTAGAAAATTGGAGAAAAAAAGGTTGAGAAGGGTTGTGCAAGTTAGGAGTAGATTGACCCGACCCAACTCAATTATATATACATATATAGATACATATATATACACCTAAAACCTAAAAGTAAACCTCATTTTGGAGGAACATTCTATCCTTAGAATTTGAATGTATAACATATATATATATATATATATATATATTTGTCACCTTGTATCTTGAATAACAATTTGTTCACCTTACATATTAAAAAATAATATGAAAATTTGTCTAAATAAATCATGGAGAGATGGAAAAAAAAAAAACTCGTCAACCCAACCCAACCCAACCCGAATGTTTTGGGTTGGTCCATAATTTTCCTCCAACCCGGCTTATGTACACCCCTAATCTTCGAGCCTAAAGTTTTATATCAATCCTATTTTTTATCATAAAGAGTCCCTAAATGAGTGATCCTACGTGGACCAAGGAAGTAGCACTATATAGTCTCTTTTTGCTAGAGTAAGAGACATTACCATGGTTTACCACTACATGGAATTTAGTATTGATCAAAAGAGCTCGACCATAGAGATCTCGGAAGGCATCTACACTAACTTCACAAGCTTGGGATAGGAGAATCAGCAGTAGTAACTCTTTGAGGAGCCAAATCAATGACATTTGATGTCTTGGAGCATGGGGAAGCAAGCTTGTGAGCTTGATATAAATCACATAGAGAATCCATAAACATTAGATATCATATAGATGATGAGAATAGTTTGTAGTAAGAGTCCATAGAATAAAAAAACAGTATGATCAACCATTGGCAATCTACAAAACCAATGGATTGAAGGGGGCATGAACTTTTCTTTTAAAAAAGTTAAGGAAAGTACAAAAGCATACATCCATACAAATAAATTAAAAAAAAAAAAAAAAAAAACAGAAATCAAGATTTCAATGTTCATCATCATGAGAAGAAGAGAATTTTATAATTTGAGCTGAGAATTAAGCCCAGAAAGTAAGAAATTTGACTTTTGAATGAAATCTGGTATATGTCTTATTTGTAATTAGCATTAGGATCGAATCCTTAAATTCTCCTTAATTAAATTTTTATTCCTTTAGTTACTTACCAAACACACATTATATAATATAACTGACACTATCTTCTTTTCATTACTTTTAATTTCAATGCCAAAGTATTGTTCTTTACCACCGGCGGATCTAGCATAGGCCCAGGGGGGGCTCGAGCCCCCCCTCAACTTTATTGCTATTATATAATATATATAAAAAAAGCTACTTAATTTCAATATTTACTATTAGCTTAGTGGTTGTTGTGATTGTCAGCCCCCCTTCCACCTAGGTTCAAATCTTACCTATGTAATTTATTTTTCATATTTTTCTTCCAGCCCCCCGTCAATATATTTTCTAGATCCGCCACTGTTCTTTACTCTTTTGTTGCCTCTTGCTTCATTTTTTTAAAATTATTATTATTAAAGATAAACCCTAGAAATCCAATAAAAAAATTAGTCAAACTCCCAATGTTTCCATCTTTTTAGGGTGGGAATTCTATCAATATAATAATGATACTATATATTGAAAACAAACATTATTATTCTATCAATATAATAATAATAATAATTCATATACTTTAATATGTATGTATAATATTTAAAGACAGGTCCTTGAGGTAAAACAAAATAGGGAGTAAAAGATAATTTTTGATATAGTTGTATGTATTTGAGATCACTGTCTTTTTTTTTTTTTTTTAATATTAATTTCATTTGGCATATTCAAATAATCAAAATCGAGTTCATTGTTTAACAGAAACATAGTTCAATTTCGATTATGTAATCTTTTGTTTTAAAGTTGAAAATGCGAATTTTCATACCCCTAATCTTTTGTATTAAAAAAAGCCATTCGAATTTATTGGTGAATTGAGACATATTTGGGAGTATATATTCTAAAATGGTCAAATCACTTTCCATTTCGAAAACTATCGAGAAGTGTTAATTTTAACTATTCGAAATTAAAAATAATGTTTCTTAGTAATTTGATAAGTGGTTTTAATAATTTTAAAACCAAACTCTAGAAATGCATTTAATCTCTAACTTAGGTGTTAGTAGTTTATTTATAATCGGATAAAATTTTAATATATACTCGAATTGAAAAGAAAAAAGAAAAAGAAAAAAAACACTTCCTTGAAATTTAAGTTGTGTTGTTTGAAGCTTCACCTTGAAGCACTTTCCCATCTAAAAATAGAACGAAAGATATACACTATATGCTTATTTAGATATTGAAAATCTTGTGAACTTTTGTTTTATAGAAGCTTCATAATATAATAACAAATAAAATAGTAATAGTAATAGTAATAGTAATAGTAATAGCAATAAAAGAAATAAAAACAAAAACAAGGTATAAGCTATATTAATTGATACTTAATAGCTACATGTACATGGGAGGATGCATGGTCATGGTGGACCCTTGTGTTGGCCACTTTATGACAATCACATCTAACCCTAAAGCTGAATGTGTCATCATTCATTTCATTACCCCCATCAATTTTCTATTCTTATATACCTTTATGATTAATACCCATTTAAATCTATAACCATCTATATCTATATCAATCAATTAAGATCATAATTTCAAATAAGGAAAATTATTGAAAATATTTATTAAATAAGTTTGTCAATGTCTACTAAATATATTGATACACATTGATAAAAATCTATAATTGATACAATATGAAAATATTATTCATACCAACTTAATTTATACATCCTACAAGGAATTGAGGTAATGTAATGCACAAGGGAAAACAATGAGATAATGAGAGGTGTTTATTTGGATAATACAGTTTCAATTACTAAATTGAAACTACTTTCTATTTATTCTATAGTTTTTTTTTTCTTTTCCAAAATTACTGATATTTGAATTTAATTTTTACTCAATACTAACAATTTCAAAATTCAATTCAAATCTTACTTAAAAAAGTAATCTTTAGAAGTTAGAAACTGGATTCAAATTAAATTAGAATATAAGAAAAAAGGTACTTTGCTTCAGATTTCGAAATTTAAACATAAATAGATGAGTGGGGGATAGCATTTTGAAATTTCAAAGACAATGGTCAAACGTATGTGACAGCTTTTTACTGACCTTCCTATTTACATTGATTAAAAAAAAAAAAAAAAATGCAACCTCTTATTTATGGTTTAATAAATTCAATTTATAAGTCATTTTCAATCTTGTCAACTTCCCCAATCATGGAGTGAAATGGGAATTTGGTTGTTTTCAGCTGTCCTGTTCTATTATTATAATCGATCAATCCCCTAACTATATTCATTACAAAATAATAATTTATCACCAAAAATAAAAAAAAAGCAATAAAAAGAAAACTCCCAATAACCTAATTTGTTTTTTTTTTTTTTTTTACAATCACAAATCAATTATATTATCTAAAAATACATGGCAGAATCTTAAAGAAGTAGAAGCTATATTAAAATTAGATTATAAATAAGTATAATTTTATATTGGAATGGGGAAGAAGATGGTTGCTTAAAGATAAAGAGGATAACATAAAAAAAATGGAATGATTAATTCAAATAATAGCAAACTAAAAAGGGAATAGCAGGCTATGTTGGGATTAAAGGTGAAATAATAAGGAATGATTAGAAGAAGCTTGAAGCAGACTTAGTCCGTTTGAGCCGCTGATGGATATTTATCCAAAGTCCACTATTGGGCCGCCGCTATCAAGGCTCATTTCAATGAGAAGTTTGATTTGGAAAATTTTGACAAAATTGATTTGAAATTAGTATGATAATATTCTAATAAGGGGAGTGGGGAGGAAACATTGTTGAATGAATAAAATATTTGTGACAGAAATTTTTGTTTTGGACTGATGACAGCTGCATAACATTAGCTTTCATTATACTTTATTTATTCATCAAACAAGTCTCAAAGGATGACGACATCTTCAACTTCAAATAGTAACCCCCACACATATAAAAATTGTTACCCAAAACAGTGTAAACGAATCTTGAAAAGCCAATACTGTGATACATCTAAACAAACAGAACAGAACAGAACAGAATAGGCTCCAATTTGAATAAAATGTATTGCACGTGGAAAGGAAGCATACATAAGTCTTCCACTTATACATTGTTCATACTAAAAAATTGAGCAGTTACATTTGATGGGTTAAAAGATGAGGCAGTAAGTGTGCCTCAGTAAATTTGCTGCTAATTGTTTCTTTAACAGCCAATCTCTTATTGCATTTAAAAAGAAAAACTTACTGCCTCAAGCTTTCAACTATGTAGGCAGCATACAAGTCCCTACAAATTGGAAATCAGGAGTGAGTTAAATAAAAAGCTAGATATAAGTTCTAAAACTCTGCACAAGCGTCAATCAGAAACGAAACATGGAAGCTTACATGGAGTACTTAATGGCATCAACGGCAGCTTCTGCTGGCAGGAAGTCTTCCACATCGACTTTCTTGTTTTCGTTCTTCTTGTCTTTTTAGTTGAAGAGATGTCAAGGGAAAAGCAGAATGTGTGGTATAAGAATAAAGAAAAACAGACAAAAATGTTTTCATAAACCGTGTTTGGAATCTAATGTTAAAGCATTTAGGAGGATACAGTCCTCGAAGAATCGGCGAATTTCAGCCAGACGGTGTGGGGGAATCTCCTTGATGTCTGTATAATGGCGGAATTCAGGGTCATCGGCACATACTGCTATGATTTTGTCATCCCTTTCTCCCTACAGCATAAATGCAAAGGTTAGCATCTGCTTTCAAAGACAAAATTATCTGTAGGATAAAAACATTTGATTTGTTGAACCTGGATAATTGTAAACAGATTAAAGAAATGAAAGGGTCGTTTACTTGGTCAATCATAGGCATCAATCCAATAGCACGAGCTCGGAGGAAAGATCCTGGTAGCACAGGCTCCTGTGCCACAGTGAAATAGAAGAACAGTAGTCAATAACGATATTAAGTCTTATAGAGATTAAAGAGACAAATCACTCTAACTTATTGGATTTTACCTGCATCAGTACCAAAACATCCATAGGATCACTATCTTCACAAATTGTACGTGGGATGAAACCATAGTTGTGTGGATAAACAACTGATGAGTAAAGTACACGGTCGACCTATTTCCACAAATTTATACATCAGTCATCTTTTTCATAAACAAATTAAAATCAACAACGTATACATATAAGACACATAACATGACTACAGTAAACGTTTTAAGTTAAGTTGTATGCAAGAATGTCGATATAATATCCATAGTGCATGATTGTGACAAAACAATCGCAAGACTGAACAATAAGTATGTTTGATATTTATCATGCAAATACGCAGCTTCAAGGATGTGATCTATGGTGTTCTGAACTGGAGAATTGTATAAGCAAGATTATGAGATTTTGAAATATTCAAACAGAAGACATCTATCCTCCCTCAGACTTTCTAAATGAGAAGCCATCAAACTCAGAAACTTAAAACAATGGGACGAGACAAGTTTGTTGTAATAATTCTCGGAATGTAGCCATATCTACATAAATTTAGTACAAAAATAAACAGTAAGAGAGTCAGTGAACACACTTTTATAAGGCCGCTGGCCTTGTCAAGCTCATATTTAACCTTGCTGCCTTTGCCTATTTCTACAACCTGCCACATACATAGTAATACTCAGTTTGGAGTTTGGTAGAAAGTAACAGAACATAGTTTCGTATAATAAGCAACTTGTTTTAATAAATCTCAAGTCAATTGCTATTGCTAGTCCCTTAATGATTCTCTGGACAATAGCTCAAAGAACCAATCTCCTTGACACCTTCCAGCAACTCTTTTTTCAAATGTTATCATCAATTAGCACTGTAATCGTTAAGTACACCAGAAAACCTTACACAGTTGAAAATCGTCGGTGCACCGGGTCCTGAAATTAAAGATTCAACCATTAGCACTCAAGATGTAATGCAGATATACACAATATGGAAAAACTTCAAAAACCAAATAGTCTTTAGCATGTAAGATACAAAGCTAAAGTTCGTACACATTCAGTAGAAGAAGAAACTCATTAAAAAAAACAGAAAGTTCAGATACCAATCTCCAAATCGTGCCAAGGGTGAGCAGCGACAGATCTTCGAGACAAGGAAGAAAGAATTCTTTCATTGAGCCGAATCCTAGGGAACCCCATATTCGAAGAACTTCCTCCTCCAGCACTGTTTTCCATATTCGCCTAGCACAATAGCTTTGAATATGTAAACACGGTTTTCATTTTATCATTAGGAATTCAACGTTCGAGCCGAAAGGGATAGATCCAAAGGTAAGAAGGAACAGAGTAAAGATTATTTGATACATATATATAAAAAAAAAAAGATATGAACCTCACGATCTAATAGTATGAAAGTATTCTCAACTAATCGACGATGAGAAATTACGATGAAATTTAATCCAACGGAAACACACCAGTATCATCATACACGTACACAGATGTGGAGTTGTGTACAGTAAAAGAAAAGAGCAGAGAAATCTGAAAGAAATGGGAATGAAAAGTAGAGGAACTCAAGAACGATAAAAATACAGTTTAAGCTAAAAAAAAAAATACAGAAAACTACCGTTCTTCTCCGTCCTCCACCTTCCCGAGAGACACGAACTCTGTTTTTCTTCCCCATGGGATCATTCATTCAAGCTCAAAACTCAAAATACAACAGTAAACAACAGAGTACGAAGCAAAGTAATCAAATCAAACCAAACCCACGAAGAAAACATAATGAAAGAATATCATCACTGAATCGCAACAGCTTAAAGAACAAAAAAGAAAAAAAAAAGCTCTGAAACAAATTAAAGAAAAAGGCGAAGGGTAAAACATCCAAAAACCTTGAAAGATTGATCACTCTCTGAGTAGCTGCGTCGAGAATAAGCTTGAATTTGGACACACAACAGCGATTTGAGCAAATTTATGGCAATATATTCTATTCCTAGCAAGAGCAGATGAAAAAAAGACGAAGGCCAGAGAATTTTGGCAAGTTGAAGACGCCGAGTCAATCTTGGTCGTTGGATTTGACTGGAGTCAATCCTACGGTTGAGGAAGGAGACTCGTGTCAGAATTGTATTCTCGTTTTCGAATTTGGATATCTTTGAAAGTACCGCGAGGAAAGTGAAGGCCCAGTAGGATATTGCCACGTATAGAAAGTAAGTTAGTGTTATGACTATGAACAAATGGGATCTTGCCACGTAAGAAGAGCTCATGTCACATCAATGTATTTGATTCTGTGCTGATGATGATGCGTTTGGTGGGATATTGGTATATCCATATGAAAGCACTTTTGCCTTTGCCCTTTTTGTTCGTTTGAAATACAATTAAATTCGTGTATTATTGTATTGTTACATACACCCCCACATGCTTCTATCACACTTCGGAATTACAATTTCAACATCTTTTTCTTAAGTTAGAAAAACAAAAATTAACTTCCACCTTTTTTAAATTGTGTGTTCTTACATAAGCATATATTTTTAAAATTATACTTAGAAGCTCCTTTTTTTTTTCTCTCTTGACAATACGATAATAATGATTAATTCTTAACTTTACATATATATATATATATAGAAATATTACACATTGCTAACTTTTTGTTCTAAACTAATTTTGAATTTGTGTTCGAAATTTAAAATGTCAATATCAAGGTATCAAACTTTTTTATTTTAAGAAACATGGACACTAATATCAATGGTAAAGATATTTATGAAAAATATTAAGTAAATTTTTTTAAAAAATATATTTAAAGAAACAAATATTTAATTACTTTTAAACAAGTGTTACATGTTTATTATTTGTATTAGAGAAATCTTGTTCTACATATATCTATGTTGTTTGAATTTTTCTACGATATAATGGTAATGACAATTTATTCATGTCGAATTCATGAAAATGTGTAAATATCAATGAAAATATCCATATATTGACAAAATAATTTAATACCTCAAATTTTTTTTTTTGCAAGTTTTGAATTTTTAACGGTTTAACTTTCACTTTAGTATCTAATAAATTGCAAGTTTTCAAATTTGACATGTTTGTACGAGACAAATTATATAATTATTATTTGAGTATTCATTGGTCTTGTGTAGAGATATAAAGGAAGTAGAGAATTTGAGTACGCTTTTTTTAATACAAACCTCTAATATTTTCACCGGAAAAAGAATGTCTCATACTAATTTCAATAAAATTGGACATTAACCCTAAAATTTTCCGATTAAGCCAATATTAAGATCTCAAAAATATATAATGAAAACTCTTAAATCTTTAAAAGAAAAGAATTCTTTAAATTGACATAAACATAGAACCACAAATCAAAAATATCGTTGATCTCTAGCAATAATATTGAACAAAAATAGTTGACCTTTTCTTGTAAATTTCTCCTTTTATATCTAAAAGCACTTATTCTTTTTCACGTTGGAATGGAGAATGTAAAACAGAATCGACAAGTCCAGCAATAGAAAGAAAAGACATCACTTCCAGATATTTATAAAATTTTATTCTATTTATTATAACTTTTTTCAAAAAGAAAATTATTACAATGAACAATAATTATTATAAAGTGATTAGAGGAAAATTATTAAAAGCGACCACCACGTAATCACCATTCCCTCTAGACTTTGGATGCATAGTCAAACTATGATGCTTAGTTTCTCTTTTGTATATCCAACTTATAAAATGGATATTAGCAATTGTTCTATTATAAAATTAAAGAAAAAAAAAAACAAAAACAAAAACAAATAACCTTTCACCATTATCAACATTTTTATCAATCATAGACGAAGTTGGTGGAGCTTTTCCTGTACATGCTCATGAACTTTGCCACAAATTCTGCAAGAAGAAACTCATCAAAACTAGAATGATTTTTTGCTAACGTATGATTTTTGAATCTTAAGACTCTTTAGATTAATTTTTCAAGTATTTATAAATACTTATTTAAACATTTAGAAAGTGAATCCAAGCACGTTATTGGTAACATTTATAATTTACCTTCCAATTTGGGTAAAGCACCTACTCCAGTTTCAATTGGGAGTCTCTTGTTCTGCAAAGAACACATGCTACTAAGTATCAAACTTGCCTAACAATGCCTGAATAAGAAAAGAAAGAAAAAAAAAAGGGAAAAGAGAACTAACATAGTAAGCATGCCAATAATAAAGTTCCCTTCTTGATCTCATCTCAATTCTTTTCAGAAATTGTTCTACAAGCTTCTGCACATTGAGGAAACATCTTTTTATGAGTCTCAGCACAAGTTAGGTAGTTTGGATGTTATAAGGGAAATAAACCAACAGGTGATGCTCTTAATGCAGTACCTGGAGAATTAGTTTAGGATGAACTGAATCAACTAGAAGCTTCTGAATTTTTTCTTTTACTTGGTGTAATCTGAAAAAAAAACGTAAGAGAATTAGCGATTTCTCAAATAAGAAGTTCGATCAAAAGAATGTCAAAGTTCTGCTTGAACTTGTTCCCTCAGAGTTCAGCATTCATTTTATTTACTTTGGTTACATATATTATACAAGAAATGGAGTTACCTTGGATTCGATGGGTCTTCGAGAATATGGGCCGCAAGTTCTACCACGGCATCTTCCCATCCAATAGGGATTGGCTGGTCATCAGAAAGTGGATAACTGCAAAAGGGAAAAAGTTTTAGTTCTCAAGGATTATGTAAAAGTATTTTCAAGTTTTAAATCGCTGCTGTGTCAAACTCTTAACTTGTGTGCCTTGCATGCTTCTAGCGCCATGATTGCTCTTCTCAGGTTTTGCTTTGCTTTAGCAGCAATCTTAGAAGCAAAGTTCATTGGTAAGTCAAATTCCTCCTTCTCTGCTATTTTGATGAGGACATCCATGATCTGGAAAGTCGGAGATGGCCCAAAACATAAAAAGTTCAGCACGGACATGACTATTCAAATAGCAGTCTTAGTTTCTCTCATCTTGAAAATCAATGAGAATTTATGAAAGGCAGATACAAGATAGGGCTTACTTCATGAGTTACAGGAGGGTTAATTTTGATAACTTTGCAGCGGCTTATCACCGATTCAAGGATGCCCGAGTCGTCTTCACAACAGAGTACAACTTTGCAAGCATCCTTATAGCCATCCATAATCCACCTAAGCAAGTGCTGAATATCCTCTGCGGCTTTGTCTACATCTATAAGGACTACCACTGGAATTAAGAACATCAAGTCAGATTAGCATTTGGTTTCTAAGTTTGTAACGTTTTAACATAATCATTAGAAGTTGGACCTTTGAAAATTGCCTTTGGATTGACATTTCTTGCTTCCACATTAATAGAATATTCACTGCCTATTTCTTTAGCCAATCCCAGCAAAGCATATTTAGCATTTGATTCCGAGCTTAAATTTAGCTCCACGTGGTGAGCACTTGATGTCAATGGAACGAAGACTTGCGTCAGTTTTCTTTCCTGTTACCATATCATAATGAGCTCTGACATTTGTTTTGTGTTTAAAGTTTATGCTAATTATAAATTTATTACCAGAAAGAACCTATCGATATTTTACCATATCTATTCAGTTACCTGAATCTGGAATCGTCGCAAATCATGAGAAACCTGAAAAGATTCAAAACAAGGCAACAAATTCAAGTAATATAAATGTCAAAGAAAGTTTTGTTTTTTATGTCATTACATCGGCTGTTCAAAGACATACATTCCAACATGAATCACCATATATCTCACGCAGAAGAGCCATCATCAGCACTCTTTTACCAGATCCTCGTGGACCTTTGAACAGAATGTGGGGGAAACTGTCCTGTGAAACCTAAAAATTAAATGAAATGGGTGTGAAAAAGACCATGCAATAAACTGCACAAGTATGGGATATGGTTGCAGTCTACAAGAGTAATTCAACGAATCGATCCTGCCTGAAAACACTTACTAACTGCTTGAGAAGTTGGGCCTCATGCTTATGGAAAGTGAACCCATTTAAGGAAACCGGTCGATGCTGATCCGCCCAGAAGGGTTTCAAGTATTCAACAACGTTTGCCTTTTCAATATATGTAGCTTCATCGAATGGTCGCTTTTCAGGCGATTTTGTTGTCCTGCAAGTCCCATTCCTCATACAAGAAAACCATATATCATTCTTCTTCTTTCGTCTGTTGGCTATAAACCTTTTAGTACTTTCACTTGTTCTTCCACTCACATCACTGATCTTACTATTTTCCATGCTAATTCTACTACTATTTTCTCTACTTACAGCAGCACTACTGTTTGTGGTCGTTGACAAACCTCCTCCAGTAGAAGAAACCTCTCTACCATTAGCATTTACTACCACTTGATTATAAGTATCATCATTCTTTTTAGTCACAAATGTAGGTTTTGGACTTATATAGTTCTTGAATGCATTTCTCTTTGCTGTGACATTGTTATTCATCCCAACAGGCAAACCATCACGAGAAAAGAATATATCCCCCGGCGAGATGGACCCTGTGCTTTCAACCACAGGGTCATTAAAAGCCAAACCTCTATTAATCCTTCCATCTGCAATCATCTCATTCATTTCACCAATAGATGGAGACTTCACGTGGGAAATCTCCTTTGGTTGCTGCAGGATGGAGCTGACCTTCAAGGTTGGAGCTGCTCTCTCTCTCCTTTGAGATAAATCATTAGCAGCAATCATATGTTCATCTCTCATCCTCAACCTTGGAGCAGTCACCGATCTCCTACTATGACTTGGTTTTTGACTTGTTTTGTTACTCCCATGAGAATAAGTGAACTTCTCCTCTTTTCTTGACCTCATGCTAGAGCTTCCAATTTCCTCCCCCGAAGCTTTAAAAGGAGACTCGTGTCTTCTTCTTTCTGCTCTTGACAATGGGCTGATGTTTCTCTGAAGCATAACAAGAACACTGTCGTCTTTGGCTGGCCGGCGAGGGGTTTGGCCACCGTTTCTCCGCAAACCAGGAGGAGAAACATTCGCCGCCATACTGAACTTCTTGGATACTGCCGAATCAGTTCTTCGATTATTGTAATCTAGTACAAGTTTCTTCTCATTAGGATCATTCCAGGGGCTTTCTTGCCATTCTGTCTCAGTATCAGACGGCTCATAACCATCCTTCCTCTGCTTCATTAAGTTCAAAGCCGGACTCATTTGGCTCTTTCAAGTTGCGATCACCGATTCCGGAATCCTAATTCAGAGCGACGGTCTTCATCGCAACAATCAATGGAGGAGAAGGGTTTCAGAACTATTGGGAAATATAAGAAACCAATGCCCCTGAATTAAGCGATACAAGTAAACAAAAAAATATAAAAAAGAAAGATGGGAGGAACAAGGAACATGGTATTTGAAGTGAAATACGAATCCTGCAAAAATAAATTGTCGGGATGCTGAAGTCCAAAGAAGCGTTAAACACGAGGATGATTCATCGATGGCGACGATGACAATAATTCTCGAAAACGAATAAGACAAGATAGGGAAAATGGCAAACGACTACATATAGATACCGAATCTGGTGTTGTTTTCCTGAAATTTCTAAGCTGGTTTTTGAGAAAGGTAGCAATTAGGCTTTGTCTTTGCCGATCTCTCCAGATATTGTTGTCTTTATCCTCCATGGCCATGGTGGCTGCGGCTGCAGAATGTGAAATGTGCAAAAGAGTTGAAGCTCGATCAAAGCATTGTGCAGTGAAATTAATGGTGGTCATTGCTGATGAAAGGAGAACAGTCCTGAAACTTTCTTCTACCTCAGATCATTGGACTATTCTTTGTCAATTGCTATTGCGACTGCTCACTCCGTTGACTGATTTTTGTACTCTTTCCTTTAAATTATTTTCACAAAACTCTACCATCAAGAAGTGCTTCTCATATGTATGAATTCAAGAACAAAAATATCAAAGGGGTTTGTTTTAAAATAAAATTGAAACTAACACTATAATTATATCGTCAACAATTTCGAAATTAATTTGAACTTTTAGTTTGAAAGGTAGAAAGATGATCCCAATAAATGGTGTAGATATTTATGTGGAGTATATATATACAAAAAATTAGTATGCAAACTTACCACTCATATGTGCTTAGTAATTAATAAATTGTTCAGCCTTAATAAACAACGTTATAATTCAATTCATTGGACAAATTCATTTTAATAAACAACATTATAGATTCGATAAGATCCAAAATAACCAAAGGTATGAATACGTACATAAACTACCAAACTAACTATAATTCAATTCGATTCGTTAAGATATATGTACGTTCGTTTAAGAGACTTAAATCTCACGATTTTTAAGTTGAATACAGATAAAAACATTAAAAACTTATTATTCACATCTACGAAAGTTCTACATTATTAAGAATATTTATATATTCAAGAACAAGTCAATTTGTTAACTTATAAATTATTAATGTAAATTTGCTTAACTTATTATATTAGAAAGGAAGAACAAGTCAATTTGTTAACTTATAAATTATTAATGTAAATTTGCTTAACTTATTATATTAGAAAAGAAAGGAAGAAAAAAAAATTTGGACCATTTCTCGATTTGTGCGTGTCATCCTTGCGCAGGGGCCATGCTAATCTTCTCTGTATCATTCCAATTTTATCGGATGTCCCCGAAGGGACAAGCTCATAATTCTACTACGATAAATATATAGGATATTCGAGTGTCTTTCCTAAGCAATGTGGGAATTCTCTTAAAAGGCCCAGAAGAATATAAACTATTAAAATAAAGGTACCCCTACCTACGAGAGCAATAAAGTTACAAAAAAACAAATTGGGATGTCCACGTGGTTTTACCGTATTGGCCAACCTAAAATTTGCCTTCCCATTACAAATAATTTTTCTTTTTTCTTTCCATTACTTTATTTTCTAAAAGTTGTTAAACTTCAATTGAATTTTGGAGCTTAACATTTTTTCTTTTTTAAGGAACTTTTGAAAATAAACTAAAATATTTTAAAAATACATCAAAATTTTAGATCTATAGATAGATATTTAACGTTAATTATTGGTAGATACTAAAAGAAGTGATAACATATAAATTTTCAAAAAAAAAAAAAACACAATAGTTACTGTACAAAACTTAATTAAAAAGTCAAAGTCTTTCAGAAACCTCTTTATTTCATTTTGGCTTAAATGGTAGGAAGTATAATTTTCTAGTTTGTATTAAATACTCATTTTATATATATGTAAATACAAAAATTAAAATTATGTACATGCTTGTAGTTTTTTTAATAGTGAAACTTTCTTAAATATAACAAACTAGTGAAATATTTACGATCCGTATAACACGCGTCTTTTTAAATATTTCAGTTTTGTCATTCCATCTTTTTCTCACTGCTATTTTTTAATTGTCTTCCTCTTTACTTTTGTTTTTTTCTTTTTTAGCTGCAATTATTTATTTATTTATTTTTAGATTTGGGTAACCAAATCTATTTCTTTCTATGTCTTTCTTGTTGTTCTCTCTCTTAGATGCGCATGTCTTTCTTCCTTTTTTCATTCACTGCATGCATTGTATTTGATGGTGTAATAATCTTGAAAAAGATGGTTACACATTTAAATTGTTCATACCAAATTTTGAAAAACAAAATCATTTAAATTTGTGATAGCCAAATCTAAAGAACGATAGTATACCAAATTTTGAAAAAAAATCGTTTAGATTTGGCCCCAAATCTAAACGATCGTGTAGCTCCCAATTAATTAAACGACTAAACGATCATGTATCAAATCACGTTACCAAATATATTACGCCCATTGTTGACCAAACATTTTACACGAGCCTCTGAAAATTTTCTATTTTCTAAAGTGTTCTATACACTATAAATACTTTGCTCTTTTTTTTTTTTTTTTTTTTGAAAAGATCCATTTTTAATAACTATCACTACTTGTTTTAAAAACACCATTGAATTCTCAAAACTTCATTGGTACCCATACTTTCAAGACGAAATATCACTCATTGTTACCATATAGAAGGAAATGTTTAATACACTTTTTAAAAAATATAATCAAACTTTTTTAAAAAATGTATTTATTATTATTGTTATTATTATATGAACATAAATGGTTTATCCATAGCCAATTAGTCTTTTCCTCAACCATTCTCACTCTTCTTCATTTCATCCTATGCCCTAATACTTTTCTAAGGGGTGAAAAAAACCGAACCCAACAGAAGAACTGAACCAATTAGTAAAAACACTACAAATGCATAGTCAAATATAAAAATGATTGACAAAAGAATATCATAGATAGCCTTCTTAAGTTGGACGATGAATGAACTAATTTGAACGATAAAAATATCCAGTAAATTAATCTCTACAAATTTGATAGTACATGTTTTATTATTGTTCCCTTCTTGTGTACTAGATCCAAACAATTCAGTTTGACAACACAGCTAACTCACGATCTTGTTATAAATTATGTGGTTATTTGGTAATTTCATTATTTGAATTTCTACTTATAACTTATATCTCACACACACATCTATGGATAATTATCAATTGTGATTAAAGATGACGAAAAGAAAAAGTGCTAATAAATAGTGTTTGATTTAATTTGGATTTTTGAAAGTACTGACCCGTTCTTTGACGAAGTGTACCAATTTCCAATCAATTACAACTTATATGCCACGTGATCCAAACAATAGATTGGTTTTTAATCTTTAATTCAAATTGAGAAAGGAAAAATCCAAACAATAGGGTTGACAAATAAATTAGTAAACATTATAAAAAAAATTATTTGAAAATAAAATAATTAAATTCAAAATACTAACATAAATAATATTATTTAAAAAAAAAAAATATAGTAAAATCCGTTAAAATTTAATTCATTTGAATAGGATTTCAAATGTAAACTTTCGTCTTTTGAATTTGAAAATTTCACGCTTCACAATTGTGGCTTTTTTTTTTTTAAAGACTCATATCTTGCGAAAGAATCATATATATCAAATTTAACTATACAAAATTCTACACTTAATTGAATTTCAAAATCAAAGTCGCATGACTCGATTGTCACAAACTGTATCGCAAATTTGCAATTTAAATATTTAGTTATCTCCATGTTATAAAAATGGAAAAAGAAAAAAAGAAGTGAAAATACACTTTCTTATCTGACTTGTATATGTGGCTTCATTAGGAAGTCACTCCATAAGTTGCCAAATATTAAACTTCAACTTTTTAAAAATAAGGATAATAAAGTTTATGATTTAATTCTTTATTATGGAATCTTCAGAACCCAAACCTAGAAAGAAAGAAAAAAAAAAAAAAAACCTTGCTTTTCAAAGAACAATGCATCAAAAAGAAATTTTTGAAAAATACTTTTAAAAACGAAGTAAACACAATTGGATGGTTCAGAGAAAAAGACAAATTGCAATTTCTCCAGCAAAAGAAAAAGAAATGCAAATATTCATTCGGAAAGTGGAAAGGGCAATGAGGTTGGTCTGCGCGTGGCGGTCAGTTAACGTGGAAATGAAACTGCGCTAATTCTCATTTTTCTATGACTTTCTCGGGAAATTCTTTTCCCCTCTCTAATTTTCCGGGAAAATCCATTTCATTTTGGGGCGTTTTTCAGTTTCGAACCTGAAACACGATGGAATTCGATCCAGTTCAATCAAACACTGAAATTCCGAATAAACTAATCGCCATACATATACTTTTTACTTAATCAATGAACTGAACTTCAACATCACAATCAAACAAACTAAAGAAGCAACCAATTTCGAAATAATTAAACAAAAATAAAAAAAATATATGAAATTAGGGATTAAGAGTCAGAGAATCGCAGAAGGCAGAGAGCCTAATCTCATCTCCGATCGCACGCGCTTCAACCGTGTAACGAAAATTCGAAACCGAAACCATCTGTTCAAAAGAGTGAGATAAGTGTTAAATATTTCGAGGAAAAACGCGAGAGGAGATGGGCGGAGAAGAACTCCAACGATCGACGGAACAAATACAGAAGAAGAACAGCTTTTTAAGAACACGGCGGAGGACTTGGCCGCGTTTCGGAATCCAGCGAGGAGCTCCGGCAACGGCGGCGGCGGCCATTTTGGACGACGGTTGATTAGTTAATTGAGAGGAAATCGGGAGAGAGGGGTTTGGGAAATGGAATGGTAGAAAATAAAAAGAAAAGAAGTGCTGTATAAAATGAGGTAGCTAAGCTAGACTAACGTTTCCCCCGCTATCCTAATTACACTTTTGAAGTCTTAAGTATTGATGAGCACAACGAATTAAGGGAACAAAATGGGAAAAGGTAAGAATCAACCGCGTGAGGGACGCGTCAGGACAAGCGGGAGACACGTAAACAAACCGTACACTGCTTGAAGTGAAACTTAGAAAGACAACATTTTTCTTTACTACATAACATTCTTAATTCTATTGGATTGAAGTATTCAAAATACCAAGACCTATTGCCACTCTACCCAAGAATTACTTACGAATATCATAACCATTTAATTTTTCATTTTTTAAAAGCTCAATTCAATCTTTATCACAGTGCATGCAATTGTAATTTAAAAGGTGGATTTCATTTGATCACATTCGGTATTGTTTACATGTGTTTTACGTTCTTATTGGTACATGAGACTCGCATTTAAATTCTTAAACAAAAGCTGCAGTTCGATTGACGAGTTGAGAATGATCAATAAAATTGCTCTAAAAATTACGTCTTATCGTTATCGTTAATTAACATTTGGATTTGGGTTATGGTTATCGTTATTGTTATATTTTAAAAGAAAAAAAAAAAGCTCCGTTTTGACATTGTTACTATTATGGTATGTGTTAATAGTATTGTAAATTTGATAAAATCCATAAATTTAAGTAAACACAATCAAACGTAATTCAGTTACATTTGCAATTGCAGTCAATTACGATCGATCTATAAATGAAATTTTTATTATGATTATAACAATTTTCACTACAAACCGGTAAACATAGCCGAATTGTTTTAAATTTTTAAAAGTTCTATTTAGAACTTACTTGAAAAACATACATTTTTCTTTAAGTTTTTATTTCGTAAATTTTGAACTTGATTTCATTTTAATCTTAAGTTTTAAAATATTACGATTATACCCATTAACCAAAACATAGGCTAAATTTGAAATAAAAATCAAGGTTAAAATCTGACTTTATCCAAATATAATACTAGATTTATAATTAAGCATTAAACAAAAAATTATTTCATGTCCTTCTACATAGAATGGATGAGTGACGAGTAAAAAGAGAGAATATTTTGTTGAGAAAACTATATTATAATTGGAATAATACAATAAAAGGGCATGGAACAAAGCACTTAGAAAACACTAGCACAAGTCAAACTATACATATTGAGTGCAGCACAATAAATAAACAATATGAAAATTGACGTAACAAAATTATATTAAAACCATTTTGCAATACTAATATTAACGACAACGGCAACAACATGATCAAAGTTAGTCAAAAATTATTATGAATCTCTTATCCACACCTTCACTCTTTTTATATTGAAAATTAAAGTAAAAAAGAAATAAAAGATTGAACCATTTTAGAATCACATTTAACTCGTTAGAAGTAGTCGTAAAACATTCAAGTAAGATATAGTAAATAAGAAAAACCCGTTACTTTCACGTTTTTTTGCTGGTCGTTGATGATTTGTAGTTCATTATCTGAAAATACGACTATTTGTAGTTTCATCTTAAACCATTTATATTTTTTTGGATAAGTTATTTTAAATGATAAATATTTTTAAAAAATATGATTCTTTTAGATGTAAAGGATGATAGATAAAAAGAGAATATTATAAATATTGACGGTTGAATTAAACGTGTAATTATTTTTTTAAAAAAGGGATCAAAGGTGCAATTTAAATATAAATAAATAAACCCTTCAGTCTCCAACGCAGCTTTCCGGGAAAGAAAAATCTCTCTCCGACTCAGGCCATAGTTCAGAAGCTGGCTTTGGTTTTGGCCGGAAATTTTGGAGAAGCAATACCTAATCTTCTCAAACTCATCGCCGGAACTGCCACCATGGAGGCTCCAGTTAGGGCATTTCGCCCCTGCGTTCTTAATCGCGGCTTCTTCTCAAAAACAATTCCTCAATCTCGCCTCGTTTCATTTCCTGAATCTAATCGGAGCGCGATTTTCCGGCAATCTTCAACCTATTTCCACTTTTCTCCTTCTCGCAAGTACTTCGGTTCCAAAATTTCACTCTCACTTAATCTTTCTCACTGCTCCTCCTCGTCCTTTGGATCTTCCGCATCTTCTCTTGGTTCCATCCCTTCTAATTTTCTTTCTTCTTTACCCTCATTACAATCTTTCGGCTCTCAACTTGCATCTGATTACTTAAGTTCATTTCTATCCGAGTCAAACGGCAGTGACTGGACTTGGAATCGAGCTTCAGAGAGTGCAATTGGAAACAACGTAGGGATTTTGCAGGGCGAAAAGGGGGCGGCGACCGTTGTTTTGTTAGGTTGGCTTGGGGCAAAGACTAAGCATCTGAGGAGGTATGTGGAGTGGTACAATGCGAGGGGTATCAACGCTTTGACGTTTATTGTAGATCCGAGAGAGTTTCTTTGGTTCGCTTTGAGTCGGAAAGTTGAGCAGCGGATTTCGGATTTGGCGGTTGAACTAATTTCCTGGTTGTCGGAAGGGGAAGAGAGTGATAAAGATCGATCCCTGATTTTTCATACTTTTAGCAACACGGGCTGGTTTATGTATGTTGAATTTTGTTATCGGTATCTCATTTCAGTTGTTCTTTGTGATCTTAACACAGAATTAGCTTTGTTCCATTTTCCTGTTTCTTGCAGATACGGAGCGATTCTTGAAATTTTGCAGGGGCGGAAAGATTTGTTAGAGAAGATTAAAGGGTGCATCGTTGATTCTGGAGGAGGCGATCCGTTGAATCCGCAGGTTTGTGAACTTACAGTTGTAGAAGAATCTTGGAACTGCGCTTCAACAATGATATGAAAATCAGTTCTAAACTATTATCTGCTTTCTTTTAACTGTTGGAAAAACATCTGCATGTTAATGAACTCTTATTCATCTTTGAAGTTTGCTTCGTAATGTAGGATTTAGAGGTGGAAATTTAGTGGGAACTAGTTATTGCCCTTCAAACATCATTTGATCTCAACCTCAATCTTCCTTTTGGTGTATCTCTTTATCTCTCTGTTCCTTCTTTCCTAGTTCTAAAGTTGTTTAGACCTGTTGGTAATGATTGTATCTGGAAGTGTTCTTGATTATGATTTTTTACCTAAGATTTCATGAAAATTTCCAACTCCCATTTTTACTTGGGCTTCTAAATAGTTTCAAAACCACAAATTTAGGTCTATTTATTTATTTGTTTATTTTTTGTCATGAACTATTGAATCATATGCAAACAATTAGAACTAGTTAGGTTGTTTAAGCATTCAATAGTATAATAATAACTAGCAGACATTTATCCATTCTGAATTAGATGGTGTGCTTTCTCATCCAATATATTTTACTTTCCATTTTATTCTCATTCATAATAGAAGAGAGATATGATTTCTTCTCTACTACAAACACTGGCAGGTTTGGGCAGCTGGATTTTCTGCAGCCATCCTCAAGAAAAATAGTTCTTCTGCATCTCCAATGGTAAATGGAGAGGAAATAGACAAGAAACCTCTTCTCTTGGAAACCATTTTCCTATCATCATTAGAGAAGTTCTTCTCGGTTGCATTGAAGTTGCCAGATGTTGATAAGTAAGCTTTCTAATTCTGATTACATCCAGACATGGATACATATTTGCTTGAGGATCAAATGATTCCGTATTGATTATTGAGAAATGAACATTTCCTTGCAGGAGATTGAACAACATTGTTTCAGTTCTTACAGAGAATCAACCTTCATATCCTGAGCTTTACCTGTACAGTTCAGGAGATAAAGTTGTACCTTACAAGTCAATCGAGTTACTTATCGAAAAGAGGATGAAGACAGGAAGGAAGATTTTTTCGTACAACTTCGGCATGTCACCGCATGTTGACCATTACAGGACGTACCCTGATATATACTCATCACAGCTTCACAAATTCTTGATAGAATCTTTTTCTTCATAGGCTGTTGAAGATATGGATTTAGAAGGAAGTGAAATAATTTCATTACAGCAATAATTGGATTGGCTAAAAAAATTCATATGCAGAGATATTATACATAGATATATAGATTTCTGACACAGTTGTGAGACAATTGAAATAGGGTGAAGAGAAACCCAAACTTCAAATGTATCTTTTCAATACCAATTACGATAAAAACAAACTCATTCTTACTCCAATGGTATAGACCTTTCACTCTTTTATGAAGAATGCTTGTTCATGGTCTAGTATTTTTTTTTTCACTATTTAAAACGGCATCCATTGAATTAGCTACGGTGCTAACGCTTTTTCTTTAATCTTGGATAATCTTAATGAGTAGCGATCTTAGGAAAAATAATCAATTGTGTATCAATATTTTAAAAAGTTACAAATATAGCAAAGTAGTCAAGATGTATCTAAATTTGCTCAAACACATACTAAAAAGCCTATAAATTTTTTTTTTTTTTAAATTCGTAATAATAAAATAAAGCGTGGCTGTTAAGTTACTTGCAAATTCTCCCAAAAGAATAGAAAAGAAAAAAGAAACTTGTAAATTAATTAGAGAAATTATTATTCATAAATTCAACCCATATTTTTCCAGATAAAAATTCATTAGTAACTTTTATGAAAAAACCATTGATAATGTACACACAAAAAAAAGATATCCATAATCATACAATCAAATTCCATTATTTGACTAAATAAATTTAACTATCAAATTCCATTGTTTAAGTAAATAAATACAACTGCGGCAATGTCGTCGACGTTTTATCGACGTCCAACGTAACTGCCCGACCGATCATGGAGGAGTAACTGTCTTCCATGGACCAACGGCTATTTCTTCAACATAACCAAATTTCAAATCCCCATTCCCATTTTTAAACCCAAACACGTCTCAATTTAACCAAATTTCTACATTCAAGTTTCTCCCAAAATTCAAATTTCTTCTGAATTTCTGAAACCACCCACCCATTCAAGGTACCTTTCCCTTCCCTTTTATTTTTGATTTCTTTCTGGGTTCTTTAAAATTTATTCTTGAATCTTGCAGAGCATACCCAAATCCGCGAAGATGAACGATTTGATGACGAAATCGTTCTTAAGTTATGTAGAATTGAAGAAACAGGCGCAGAGGGACGCTGTAGGCAGTGGCGGCGACGGCTTCGACATTGAATCCGGTGGCCAAGAACTCAATCCGACGGAAGAACAGAACCTGTCTCTGTTTTTTGAAAAAGTCGATGAAATCAAGACCCAAATGGAAGAGACAACCAATCTCTTAGTTGACATTCAGAAACTAAATCAAGAAGCCAAATCAACCCACAACGCCAAAATCCTCCGTGGATTAAGAGACAGAATCGACTCCGATATGGTTTCAATCCTCCGCAGAGCAAGAATCCTCAAAGAAAAATTGGCGTCTCTCGACCAATCCAACTCGGCCAACCGCCTGATCTCCGTCGCATATGGCGAAGGAACCATCGTAGACAGGACAAGAACTTCAATCACGAACGGATTGAGAGTGAAATTGAGAGGAATGATGAACGAATTTCAGGAGTTGAGAGAAAAAGTTGTGGCGGATCATAAGGAAGATCTGAGAAGAAGGTATTTTAGTGCAAATGGGGAACAACCCAGTGAAGAGCAAGTGGAGAAGATCATGTCTGGGAGTTTGAAATTGGAAATGTTAGGAGGGAAATTGAGTGAGACCGAGTCAGAGGACCGAGTCAGGCACGAGTCAGTGATGGATATACAGAGGAGTTTGAATAAGCTTCATCAGGTGTTTTTGGATATGGCGATTTTGGTTGAGAGTGAAGGGGAAAAGATTGAGGATATTGAAGAGAATGTGGCGAAAGCTGGGAAGTTCGTCAATGGCGGAACTCGAAGCCTTTATTATGCGAAGCAGATGAAGAGGAAGAACAAGAAATGGGTGTATTGGGTTTGGGCTATCATTTTTGTTATATTGCTTGTTTGCATTGTTTCAATGTTGGTTTGTTGAATTTTTTTCTCTCTCTTTTTTATTTTCTTTTTAACTTTCCTAAACTCATAAATTGAGAATTTTGTAATGGAAACCTTTTCTTTTCCCTCTCTCCCTCTCCATAAACAATATGTATAGAGATTCATATTTTGTAGTGGAAGATTTAAGACCTTAACCATTCCAATTATGTTCAAACTTAGATTTCTTAGTTTGTTTGGTTTTAGGAAGTTTTCACTAAAAAAGGAAAACTTTTGTAAAATAACTAAATAGTTAAAACTTTTCTACCGATTACTAAAATTGGTCATGCAAATTTACATTTTATCCTTATCTATTCAATTGAAGATGTTTTCTTTCTCACTCCAAGTAACTTCTTTGATGCACCAATTTTACATATTATCATAAGTGCAAGATCACCTAGTATATATTAAACGATCTCATTTAGATTCAAGTACTTGACTGCACAGTAAATATTATGAAGGCGATACAAGATCACTCAGTGCTTATGGATAAACGTTGGTTGAGAATAAATGTTTTGGTGGAATGTTGTTGAAAAATGCATTGAAGAAATTGGTCGGAGAGAGAAAAAAAAACGAAGTTATGTAGAGTTGAAAGGATAAAAGGAAGAATGTAAACTTACTCCGCCGAAATATCAATTGTAATAAAGTTTTTAGAAATTGGTTAGGAATAAAAAAATTACTTTCCGGATTACTTTACAAATATTTCCTACAAATAAGAAAATAATAATAACAATAATAAGGATATAAAAATGATTCTAATCATCTCCTAATCTGATTCAAGCGTATTAATTGTGTCTTGAAACGAAATGAAATTTGGTTGAACAAGTGTAGGCCACACACAAACAAGACAAAGTGGATGATGATCCAATTAAGAATCTCCAACCAAATATTTGGATAGTTCATAAGAAACCATCCTGATGTTCACTCTAAAAGCAGAGTCTCCATTACAATCAACATGGACTCTGCTCGAGAACTGCTCAAACATGAAGCAATTGAAACAAATTCAAGCTCAAATGATCAAAACAGCAATCCTCTCAGAACCCAAATTAGCTACAAAATTTCTAACCCTCTGCACTTCACCCCATGTCGGCGATTTGCTTTACGCTCAAAGGGTATTCAATGGAATCACCAGTCCTAACACTGTCATGTGGAACGCCATTATAAGAGCCTATTCTAACAGTAAAGAACCAGAATTAGCATTTCTCTTGTATCAGCAAATGCTTTCTTCCTCGGTACCGCACAATTCCTATACCTTCCCTTTCTTGCTTAAAGCTTGTCGTAATTTGTCGGCCTTGGGTGAGGCACTTCAAGTTCATGGACTGGTTATCAAACTGGGATTTGGGTCGGATGTTTTTGCATTGAATGCTCTGCTTCATGTTTATGCTTTGTGTGGTGAGATTCGTTATGCACGCCAAATGTTTGATAATATTCCTGAAAGAGATGCTGTTTCTTGGAACATAATGATTGATGGGTATATCAAATCTGGGGATGTAAAAACGGCTTATGGGATTTTCTTGGACATGCCATCGAAAAATGTGGTTTCGTGGACGTCTTTGATTTCGGGGCTTGTTGAGGCAGGACTGAGCGTAAAAGCTTTGAGTCTTTGTTATGAGATGCAGAATGCAGGATTTGAACTTGATGGTGTTGCTATTGCGTGTTTGCTCACTGCTTGTGCGAATCTTGGAGCGTTGGATCAAGGAAGATGGCTCCATTTCTATGTGCTCAACAATGGAGTCGATGTTGATCGAGTAATTGGCTGTGCTCTTGTCAATATGTACGTAAAATGTGGGGATATGGAAGAAGCCTTGCGTGTGTTTGGGAAACTGAAGGGTGATCAGAAAGATGTGTGTATTTGGACGGCTATGATTGATGGCTTTGCCATTCATGGGCGTGGAATGGAAGCTCTGGAATGGTTCGACCTAATGCGAAGAGAAGGAATAAGGCCAAATTCCATCACTTTCACTGCAGTTCTAAGGGCTTGTAGCTATGGGGGACTGGTTGAAGAAGGAAAGGAGTTATTCAAGAGCATGAAATGTCTCTATAACTTGAGTCCATCTATTGAGCATTATGGGTGTATGGTTGATCTTTTGGGTCGATCTGGGCGGCTGAATGAAGCGAAAGAGTTGATCAAGAATATGCCCATGAAACCTAATGCTGTAATATGGGGAGCTTTTCTGAAGGTAGGGGGAAATTTTATATGCCTACTTTTTTAGATCATGGGAAAATTAGTGAGTTGCTAGGAATTTGCACATAGGAGAGAAAGAATCTTCATCTAGAAGAAAAAGGTTGAATTTCTGTCAACTTCATAAAAGACTATTCTTAGAAATTTAGAAGAGAAACTAAAAAAAATTTCATCAATCCAATTGACCTCATTTTCTTAAATTTTAGTGAACACTCACTGAGTAATGAGTATCATGCTAGAAAATAAGCTTACCGTAACCCAAATTTAACAGCCATAAACCGAAAGAGTATAGTTAAAAGATATTAAAAATGTAATTAACTTGTGCGACTTCTTAAATTGTATGCACTAAATCATGTTTTTAATGAAAGAGAAAAGTTGAGAATCTACATAAGCTTACCACTCCTTCCTCCTCGTTCAGGCCTGTTGGATTCATAGAGATTTTCTGGTGGGTAGCCAAATCGGAGCTCACCTGGTGGAAGTCGATTCAGATCACAGCGGGCGGTACATTCAGTTGGCTACAATTTTAGCTGCACAAGGTAAATGGAAAGAAGCAGCCGTAGTGAGGTTGAAGATGAAGAATCTGGGAGTCCCAATTTCCCCAGGAAAGAGTTCAATAACTTTGAATGGCATTGTTCATGAATTCCTTGCTGGACATCAAGATCATCCACAGATGGAGCAGATTCATTTGAAACTGAAACAGATTGCAGAGAGACTACGACAAGACGAAGGGTACTTCTAAATCACCGTTAAATCCAAAAAGTTAAGCTGATAACTGATAAGTTATCGTGTATATATATATATATCTTATGTTTTGTTAATTCTCATCTTTTAACAGTTATGAACCTGCAACTAAAGATTTGTTGCTTGATCTTGAGAATGAGGATAAAGAGACTGCAATAGCGCAACACAGTGAGAAGTTAGCTATTGCTTTTGGATTGATCAATACAAAACCAGGTACGACAATTCGGGTTGTTAAGAATCTTAGAATCTGTAGAGATTGTCATACTGTAGCAAAGCTCGTATCTCAAATCTATTGTAGAGAGATTATAATGCGTGATAGAGTTCGATTCCATCATTTTAGAGATGGGAGTTGTTCTTGCAAAGATTATTGGTAGAGGGGGCAAGATTTGATGTTCTTTTGTTGTTTATGCATTCTCCAATTCTCACTGTAAATGTGTAATATAACATGATTTTTTGTGTAACTATGTTAATATTAAAATAGATATCTTATAGTGTGTCTCAATCTAATGTCTTTTCAATTTATTAAGATATATTTCTACTAAAAGAAAAGAAAAAGAGATGGCCATTGCTTACTGATTTGTCTAGGCTAATTTTGTGAGGAGTGCCAATGGAATATACCAATCCATTCATTTTTCTTCTCAGCATGCATATAATAATTGACCCTTGAAAAGACCAACCAACTTGTTACTTGCCCATTACCAATAATAACATAAATATAATTAATAAACAAAATCTATTTATTAGTAAATATAATAATTAGTTTGAATTTGATTCATTAATTAGCTTCCTAAAAAGTATGATCAAGACTATTTAATGAAAAATTAAAAGATTTATATATGCTTTTTTGGGTGTTGTGTTAACTTGGAAGGTGCTGGGGGCTGGCCTTCAACTGCTTTTGATTTCATTCATTGGAGGTTTTATGTGGTTGGATTATTATTATTATTGATGATATTAATATTAATATTTTTGGTCTCCTTCTTCATACCCACTGCCTAAGCTGTTTCTCTTTGCATCTTTTTTCTTTGGCCATTTCTTCCCACTAACTTTAGCCCACTAAGGTTCTATATTTGGGGACAAATCCAACAGGATTTTTCCTTTCTTTTGAAACTGATCAATTTGGTTGATTGGTTTGGAATAATATGTATATCTCAGAAAAAGAAAAAGAAAACAAAGAGAAAAAGGATAGAGATTCCAGACACATATATGTTTTTAAGTTACAGAGCTTATTGAATATGTCTTGTTGAGTAGACAAATATACCAATTTAATAATATTTACTTGATAACTTAACTATAACAGACGTGTCTTCTTTCATCTCTCTTCAAAATTACTTTCCTTGCTGGTGTTATAGATCCACTCGCTCTATTTAGCTTCATTGCAAGTGTCGATGACAGAGATCACCAAAGCAGTCATATGGACCAAAGTCATTTCATATCTCAGTTCTATAGGAATGAACAATCAATGTGTTTGGAATGGTTGTTCGAGATCGATTATTTTAAGTGGCTTAGAATGTCCCAAACCTTTGTAATTCATATAGAACAAGGAACATCCATAGTTTACTTTGTTTAATTTAAAACACTTCTTCCAAATCAAACAAGAAACGTTTTAGTCCCATTTTATTTTTACTATAGTTATAGTAGAAATTACAACTAGGGGATGTTGCAAGAAAGTCTGCGGCCGACGGTTTCATTATAAATCAAAAATATTTCGCCATTAACACGGTTATCTCTTAACTTTTAAGATCATAAATTCGTTGGGCTTATCCATTTAGTTGGTTTTACAGTGTGATGAAGTTGATGTTTATATAGAAAAAAGAAAAACAACAAATAAAGATGTATGACGTGGTGGTATTTATAATCCTTGCTGTCTCCAAATCGGATTGGTTTTCTCATCACTAGTCTTCATTAGCTCTACCACTGTTCACTCCTTATGCCAAGTGTTATCCACGTCACTCTCAGAAAAAAAAAAAACCAGTGGTATAAATAAAACTACATTCATAAAATATATTTACATATTTTAATGAAATAATTTAACAAAAAAATTAAATGAGTTTAGCAAAGCTTTTATTTTTTAAAGGTTTGAATCACGAAATAATTTAAAAAAAGAAAAAAACAAGGATGGCCTACATCCTTAAATTGCAAAAACGTATTTCTTTGATCAAAACAATAATAATTATAGCAAACACGTTATTATTGAGCATTTCTTGGACAAAATTCTAAAACAATTTTAGTTTGAAGACAAGATGTATATTAATGTATATGGTTCAAAATAATGATAGAAAATAATGTATATGTTGATCCTCCATTTGAAAACAAAATGACACTATCGATGCTATGCCATCACATGTGACGTGCTCGTTCCTTTCAATTTTCATTATAGCATTCAATTGAAAATGGACCATTTTTCTTTTCTTCTTGAGGATGACATTATGATTATGAAAATAAATAGATATCTAATAATTAAATGTTTTGGAATCTGAGTCTTCAACACTACATATTGTTAAAAATAAAAGTAAAAATAAATGAATAAGATGTTGAGAAATTCATGATAAAAAAATTAAAAAAAACTAATCTTCTTAAAAATTTTACTGTTACCTCTCTCCTTTGCGAAATTGTGATCAAATCTAATATTTTTCTAATAGGATCTTCTTCTTTATGAAAGATGGTAGTCTTCAACAATCACTTATTTCACAACACCTTGATTTTCTAGCCTTTTGTCTGCTTTTCTTAGTACTTTTTTACTTTCTCGCTCACTCGCCTCCCCACTACGCGGTATCTTCCTTACAAACAAGACCTAGAAAAACGTAATATAATACGCTAAGGCTGAGAGCAATAACTATCCCCTCTTTGGGCTAAATGAAAGACGTTCGAACCGAAGCGGTGAGATGAAAGAAAACTGAAAATCGAGGAACTTCTGACCACACTAAGAAGAGGAGGTCTTCCTAACTTCAAACCTTCCTCTCACACCGACTTAAGTAGGGATCTCCTTTTTGGGCGAGATATCAAAGCTTGTAAAGTTAAATGTTAGAATGAAAAAATTAATCCAATAATTTGATTCTGCTAATTAATATATTATATTAACCTAATGAAGGTAATAAATATACAATCTAAATTCCCCACATTGTTGGGGTCAATATAATGAATCTTAACGTTTCTTTTTAATTGAATGATATTTTGATTGGTTTAAAAGTTTCAATTTAATTTATGTCGTGGGTGAATTTTAGTCAAAAAAACGAGGTTGAAAAATCAAAATAACATGAGGTGATATAAAATAAGATAAAAAAAATTAACTTAATTTGTTCCTAGTCAAGAAAACAATAATTTTTATTTGATGTTTAGAGTCTGGGGTTTCTATAAAAAAAAAAAAAAGAAAAGAAAAAGAAAGAAAGTGTAATTTAACCTCAAATTTTTAGTTAAATTCCGTAAATTCCAATAAGTCACGTGATGAACACGTGAATGAGTCAACTAAAATATCTCCGATGTCTTCTCCCGAAGAGATGTAGTAGTCAATGTTTAGTCAGTGATAACATTTTAAAAATATAAATAAACAATTCGTAATATGAAATTTAGGTTTTCCAGAAAAGAAAAATAAAAAATTTAATATAAAAAAATCCAAATGAGATCCTTCGAGAAAATAGACACTCCTTCTTCGAAGAGTTTAGGAAAAAAAATAGAAAAAATAATTTCCCAACTTTGTTTCGACTGTTTTGGCATTTTTTTAATTATATATATATATATATATATATATATAAAAAAAAAAAACGATGATGAGAATAATAAGAAAATCCCAAACGTGAGTAACACGTGTCCTAAAAGCCGTACCCTTTGAGACTCGTAAATATGACGGATCACGCCCTAGATTCGCTCTCTCTCAATATGATTTTTTACGTCAATCTTCTTCTTCTTCTTCCTCCTCACTGTTTGAATATTGATTAAGAAGCCTCAACAGGATCCATCAATTTCTGAAGCCCAACAAACAAATCTCCTGTTCTGCTGATTTTCCCCGGTGGAATCCCCGTCTTCTACTTCACTCATTGTTCCAAATCTCCACTCCGGCACTAGCGTTGATTTCCCACTCGCTTTTCTTAGTTTTATTCCTGATTTGGTTGGATTTTAGATTGTTCTTCCTCCTTTGTGCCCTTGATCTGTACAATTTTTTTCTTAAAAGAAAAAAATAAAATAAAATTAATAGGTTGATTCCTCTTATCCCTCTAACTGCATTTTGTTTGTGTTTTCTGTTTCGATTTCTTTGGATTTTCCCTTCAACATTCCTGATGCTTTTGTTCCCCCATCGCTGTCTAGTAGTTAGTTACGTACCAAATTTTATTAGTTTTGGCGAGTGTTCTTTTCAAGAATCTTTACTGGGAATTTTTTGGGTTCTATATTGTAAGATTATTCTTGTATTAGAGAATCTTCGTACTGTTTGAAGACGGATTGGAAAGTCTAATCAACTTGCGGAGATATATATATATATACACACATATATTTTAGTTTTGTGGTTACTGGTGACATATTTGTTGCCTTTACTTATTATATTTTAACGAGGAGAATTGGAATGATGCTCAGTTTATTGGTTTCTTACTCAGCAGGGAAGGATACGGAGTATCTGCTACTATATATAATATCATATTCTTAAAATGGTTCTTTACCTATACTGCCAATTTAATGTTATATGATGACTTAAACCATTTAATCTGCTCTTGATCTGTTTGGTTGGTTTTTGAATTAGTCTCCATGTCCTTACTGCTTTACTTGTTTTTTAATTTGAGTGCGGTGTGATTGAATTTCAACAGAAAGGATTGATATGCCAAACAAATATGTCATTCAAAAGCTTTTTTCGCGAGCTAAGGGAAATGAAAAATGGGATTAGAATCAGACCGAAGCGAGGGGGAGAAGGGAGGAATTGGCGAAGTCGTTCAAGGGCACATATTGCACCTGATGAGGTGCCTCCTCAACCTGAAGTAATACAACAAGGGCAGTGGGCAAATTTGCCTCCTGAGTTGCTTTTGGACATAATTCGAAGAGTTGAAGAGAGTGAAACGTCGTGGCCTGCTAGGACTGTTGTTCTTTTCTGTGCTTCAGTTTGCAAGTCATGGAGAAAAATTACACAGGAAATTGTTAAAACTCCTGAGCAGTGTGGGAGGCTCACGTTTCCCATTTCGCTTAAACAGGTAGAGGGCTTACTTTCATTGTTCTCTTAATTCCTGCTAGAAGTTTGTGCTTCAACTCACTCTTTTATTGCCTTAATGCCATTGACGTTGTTCTCGAAAAGCCGGGACCTCGAGACTCTCCAATTCAATGCTATGTTAGAAGGCATAGAGCAACTTCAACCTATCTTCTATACTCCGGATTGGTGCCTTGTAGGTGACGTTCCCTGTTTCCTACTTGTATTCCTATTTCCTAGCATACCTTAATGATGCATGAGATTGTTTATATATGATGTATCATGTCAAATCTGATCAATTTTTTCAACTTTGATCCTCTTGTTGACATCTGAATATGCTTAGTATCATATAAATGCATCCTTCTGAGTTCTGAGTTATAAATGATGACATACAAGCTAGGTAGGGGAAATCCTTGGATAAGCTTGCTCAATAGTTTGGAGTTAGGACTTCATTTATTACTGATTTCTGAAATTGACTAGTTTAGAAAAAGTGCATGTTTATGAGTAATTTTAACATTTTAAAGTTGTTAAAATCACTTTTATCATATTCGAAATCTCTCTAAAACATGCTTTTAATTACTAGAATTAATTTAATATTTAATTCTACACTTTATAGGATTGTTTTCATAACATCAAAAATTTTGAATATTAAAAGCATGTTTAGGAGTTGTTTTAAAAATGTAAAAATGATTTTAAAAATGATTTTAACTATTTCAAAATCACTCCTAAAATAAACACCCAGGTTTCCCTATTTCATTTTTTTAATCCATTATTGAAGTATGATGATTTTATGTGTGGTTTAACTCAATTACAATCTCATTGAATTGACAGCGGAGAATGAAGGTGATAAACTCTTATTAGCAGCCAAGAGAATAAGAAGGGCTACGGGTACAGATTTTGTTATATCTTTGGTAGCTGATGATTTTTCTTGGGCTTGCAGTACCTATGTGGGTAAATTAAGGCAAGCGTGTTTACTTGTAGATCTACTACGATTGTTTATCCAATTACCTCCTGTTGATGTCTTAAAGTTATCATATGACAATATCTTGCAGGTCCAACTTTTTTGGCTCAAGATTCACCATGTATGATAGTCAACCACCAGTTCTCACTGCAGGACGACAGAGCAATCAATCAAATCGAAGGTTTCATGCCAAGCAAGTCTCTCCACCAATGTCAGCTTGCAACTACTCTATAGGGTCAGTCTCTTATGAGCTTAACATTCTACGAACTAGAGGACCACGAAGAATGCGCTGTGTCATGCAGTCAATCCCTGCATCTTGCATTCAACAGGGAGGAAATGCACCGACACCAACCTCATTCTCGTCCTGCCTCAATGACCATCATCACCACCCACCTTTACCGACTTCTAAAGGAAAGAAGTCAGACATAGATTTCCGTTCCACAAGTATCACTGAGCCACCAGTTCAAGAATTGGGAGAATCTTTGGTTCTCAAGAACAAGGCTCCCAGATGGCATGAACAGCTCCAATGCTGGTGCTTGAACTTCAGAGGGCGTGTGACAGTGGCTTCTGTAAAAAATTTCCAACTCGTGGCCGATGTCGATCCGGCCCTTGATGTGTCAGTTGAAGAACAAGAGAAGATAATATTGCAGTTTGGAAAAATTGGAAAGGACATCTTCACGATGGATTATCGCTACCCGCTCTCTGCTTTCCAAGCCTTTGCGATCTGCTTAAGCAGCTTTGACACCAAACCAGCCTGTGAATAGTAATACATCCAATTCTCAGTGATTCAGAAAGTTAAAAGAGTTCAGCCCATGAACTTGATTGTTTCTTACAAAACTCCGTCTCTTTACTTTGAAGCCTTTTCAACTGGAAGGTAAAGCATTGCACAGCCATTCCACAGTCCAGGGTTATGGAGCTGAACTTGATGTATGCGTTTCTCACATCTGTTGATCTGAGATTGTTTTATATTTTCACCATCTCCTTGTTAATGGAAACTTCACTTCTTCATCTATATCAATCCATGTTGTTCTATAGTCATTCACTACTCGAAAGTTCTCTAATTTATCATAACATTGTGTCACTGCCTCAAACTTTATTTTTTTTAGACAACCATACATCTGGTGTTGAGGTTGATAGTACATTCATGAAGATAAATCTACTGAATATATTTTAGTTGTAACTTGTAAAATTCTAATTACAGAAGTATGGAACAAAAGTATATTATAAAACCCGAAAGTTTATCCCTTGGTATTGGTTCATAGTTCTCTCCTCTTTAAACTTATGTCTCAAGACTCAAATAGAATATCAACAAGTACTGCATACATGTATTTTTAGAATCAAGGTAGATAATCATCCATTACCATATAACTTAATAAAGAGAGAATTTGAAGCATAGCTGGCTTTTGATAATTATTGGAAATAAATTACCTTTTTCATCATTTAGTGCCAATATCATTTCTGGGACATCTCTTTCCTTTTTTTCTTTAATTATTATTTAGTTTAACATGAAAAGGAAGATTCAAAACATCTGCATGTCAATTCAATTCTTACTCAGTTACCGTTTATAAAGAAAGAGATCGAAGCATAGCTGGCTTTTGATATGTACGAAATTATTGTAACATTTTACATTTTTTCGTCTTTTTAATGTCAAGATCATTTCTGGAACATCTATTTACTATCCTTTTTAATTATTGTTTTGTTTAACATGAAAAAGAATATTAAAAAACTCTACATGTCAAACGAATTGTCATGCAATGTTACCATTTGCGTTGTCTCAGCTTAAATATTTGACCAATGAAAATGGATTAAGTTGAAATATCTTAATTAGACTAAACACTTTCTAGTCGATAATTTCAATAGATTAAAAATAAAATAAAAATTATTCGTTTCAACTATATGTAGTGTGAGAAATCAATTTTTTAACTTGGAAGGGTAACAAAACTACTATTTGGTTAAATTATGCTTATTTTGGTAAAAGTTAAATATTCTATTACATGAATTGAACATTTTTTAATTAAAAGTTTAATATCTCTTTTTCTAAAGAGGCAGAAAAATTTAAACCTAATTCTTAAAATATTTAATATTTTTTAAAATTCATCGATTTTATTAAATACAAACAAAATTTATGATTCATTATCATAAACTTAACCGATTTATTAATTTATTATTTTTTAAAAAATACACGATATGAAAAGAAATAATTAGGCTAGAAATATTTGAAAGTATATTTTTAAATATAATAAAATAAATTAAAATATTTACGATATATAACAAAATTTTGAAGGATAAAGTTAACCATTTTTTAAATATTGCATGTTTGTCTTTCCATCTTTCTTCTTTTACTCGTGATTTCTTTCATCTTATTTCTTTTGCTATTTCTTCCATTTTTTTTGGTGCGATTTTTTTTCTATCATTTTTTTCTTTTTGTCATTTTTTTGTTGCGATTTATTTCCATTTTCTTTTTTCTTGATCTTTTCCTCCTATTTCTCTTTTTTTCGTCTTTCTTCTTTTTCTTTTTTTCAGGTCGTTTAAATTTGGGTAATCAAACTTAAACAATTGTATACAAAATAACAAAATCTAAAAAATTAATATAAAAAATCTTGAAAAATCATGGAGTAGCCAAATGTAAGCTATAAAAAAAAGTAAATGATCGTGTAAATAAAGAATAAATTATGGTTTAGAGAAATCTAAACGATAATTAAACTTAACAAAATGATAGAATTGAAAAAATAAATTGTGGTCACATGTAAGCGATCGTAAATATATTATGCGCCTTTGACAGGACATTTTTTTGTATTTTACGTGATACATTTTTAAGTTTTTCCTATTTTCGCCATTGTTATAAGTCAGCGACTTTGTTATGTTTTTTAAAATGCCCCTTAATAAAACTCATTATTAGGGATAAAACTGTTATTTTATTGAAGTTCCACGCATCCTTCAAAACTCATTTTGGGCCTTCTTTTTTGTGGCCCTTTCTCTCTTAAACCCTATGATTTTACAACTGCAGGAACACGGAGGTTTATACATCGGCACCAGACATAGAAACCTTCCGATTTCCATGTTCTTGCTTGATCAAGAAGACTTCTCTACTCTTATCCCGCCATTGGAGCGGTTTCATTATCAGTAGTTTATGTAGCTCAAATTTTCAGAGCTTCTAATTTCCTCAAGTTATGGCTGTTTCTAGATTATCCGCCTGCGTGGCTATGGCTGCGGCTGCTGCGTCCTTGCCCACGATCGCCAACCACGCCTATGCCGACTCTCCATTTCGTTTTTCACCTTTCTCTTCTTCTCAAGCTTCTCAGGAGGATAAGTCTTCTGATGATAAATCAGACGCTAAACCCACTGTTGAGGAGCCGAGTAAGTCTGGATTTGATGCTGAAGCATTGGAAAGAGGTGCTAAAGCTCTCCGAGAAATCAATAGTTCTCCCAATGCTAAACAGGTGTTGTTTCTTTTTTTGTTTAATAGTTTATTTCATGTTCTGGTTGCTTTTTTGGGAGAGTAATTGAAGAACGGAATGGGCAACTGAGGTGATGGTTTTGTTGTTCTGAACGGGAGTGTTGAATGTAATTTTGTTTTCCTCTGTTGAATGATTCAAGTTCATTGCTTTTAACTATGTTCTTTCTGGGTTAGGTTTTTGAGCTGATGAAAAAGCAGGAACAAGCGCGTCTTGCTGAATTGGCCGCTGAAAAGGCCCATTACGAAGTCATTCAATCTCAAGCTGATATAGTAGGTTTTTATCTATGTTGTTACCACGTAATGTTTCTAGAATTTTTTTAGCCTTTCATCTTGGCACAAGGAAGTGTGGGTTGCTCTTTTGATTTGATTTTCCAGTCTCTAAACCTATTATGGTTTACTAATAATAAGCTACTTGAACTAGTAATCCCCTGGTGTCTATATATATATATTCATGTATGGGACTTATTTCTAGTTGTCATTCTTCGCAGGAGAGACAACGGAAATTGGCTGAAGAACAAAGAAATCTTATCCAACAACAAGCACAGGCAAAGGCACAGATGCTGCGCTATGAAGATGAGCTGGCCAGAAAGAGAATGCAGGTGGCTTGGTTATAATTTGTTCTCCAGATTAAGGATGCGTTGAAAAATGCATGCTGGTTAATAATGAAAGAGTTTGGTTATGCATGTTGCATTTTCCTTTCTTATTGATATCTTATTATTCTTTGCAGACTGATCACGAAGCACAAAGGCGGCATAATGTTGAGTTAGTTGGAATGCAAGAACAATCATCGTTAAGGAAAGAACAAGCAAGACAAGTAACGGAGGAGCAGATACAGGCACAACAACGCCAGACTGAGAAAGAGAAAGCTGAAATTGAGCGGGAAACTATAAGAGTGAAGGCTATGGCAGAAGCTGAGGGTCGTGCACATGAAGCAAAGTTGACTGAAGACCATAACCGTAGAATGCTGATGGAACGAATTAGTGGCGAGAAAGAAAAATGGCTTGCTGCAATTAACACGACATTTAGTCATATTGAAGGTAGGATTTGTTTTAATCGAGAAGCATGTGATGTGTTCATGTCATTGTACTGGAGTGCTGGTTTCATTATGCTGATTAGGCTACTGTGTCCTAATTTAGAAGATGTGAGAGGCTCCATTTGTTAGGGTTCTGAATGTTTATTTCCCATTTCTACATTCTAGATAGTTAGGATTATCTTCCATGTTTCCGAATATCTCAAAGTTTTTGTATTTGAACATCAAGGAACTTTGGGAGGCACAGTAGCAACTAGCAAGTAATTGATTAGCGTCCATTCCCTGCATTAGTTTGGTCTCATATTTGGCTGTGGTTGACACACAAGATATTTACTTCTGATTTAATTGTACAGGGGGTGTAAGGATTTTACTGACTGATCGCAGTAAGTTGGTTTTGGCTGTTGGTGGAGCTACTGCATTAGCTGCGGGAGTTTACACTACCAGGTGATAGTTTCATGAAGTCGTTAAATTTTTTATATAAGACATGAACCTATTACACGTTAGACCTTGCAGTTAGGTAAATCTAAGAATACTTGCTTTAATTTAATCTTTAGTTTCTTCACCTTGAAAAACCTTCACCTAGTATTGATCTGCTAATGACTTGACAAAGTTTCTTCATCCCTTCATTCACTAAAGGAAGGTGTGAAAGTGAAAAAAGTCAGCGTGGTCCTGCAAGATAGGAACCATTTGCGCATCTATCACCATCCACTTACAAATCAGTGATTTTTAGTCTTTAGTTCTCAATTTTAAGCTTAAGCTGCTACCTAATCATTCTCCCTTTTTCCCACCTGATTTTTCAGGGAAGGTGCCCGAGTTATCTGGGGTTATGTTAATAGGTTATTGGGACAGCCGTCACTCATTAGAGAATCCTCTGTTGCAAGATTTCCAGGTTCCAAGATAATACCCTGGGTAAAGAACAAAGCTGTTGCATTTTCGACAGGAGCTGGGGATGCAGGCCTTGCTGAAAATAAAAATAATCTTGGGAATGTTGTCCTCCACCCTTCACTTAAAAGGAGAATCGAACAACTTGCTAGAGCTACTGCAAACACCAAAGCTCATGAGGCACCCTTCCGTAATATGCTATTTTATGGACCTCCTGGTACCGGTAAAACCATGGTTGCAAAAGAGATAGCTCGAAAATCAGTAAGATGTTATCCATTGTCTTATTTCCTTTTTTGTAGGCAATTTATTTCTTTCATGTTCTGTGAAAGGATACTTTGAATAGTTTTGTTGACTTCTTAACGATTACTGTCTGGATAGAAAGTATCTAAATATGTTTCTCCTAGATAGTTTTTAAGTCATCATATGATATCATTCAGCACAGCAGCTTTAGTTCAAACACTCTTCCCGCCATGAAATGATAGGAAGTAGTTGGTTCCGGATTACTATCATATTGGTCTCTCTGATTCCTTTTGTTTCCACAGGGTTTGGATTATGCCATGATGACAGGAGGAGATGTTGCACCTTTGGGCCCACAAGCTGTGACAAAAATACACCAAATATTTGACTGGGCTAAAAATTCAAGGAAAGGCTTACTGCTTTTCATCGACGAGGCAGATGCATTTCTCTGCGAGTAAGTCGTCCCCCATCTCTACCCACACTGCCATAACAAATAGGAAAAACCAGCATTTAAAAGTTACTCTAATCCTATTATTCAGTTGAGCTCTTCTTTTGAGGTCTTACCAAATTCTCTTAACCTAGGATTAGCACGAAAGTAGTACAGTATTTAGGTGAAATGTCAGGGTATGCCTTTCATGGCGTATTAATAAACGAATCATCTTCAAGTGACCATTTTACTAATGCAGGCGAAATAGTACACGGATGAGTGAAGCTCAGAGAAGTGCTCTAAACGCATTGCTGTTCCGAACTGGTGATCAGTCAAGAGACATAGTTCTTGTACTTGCAACAAACAGACCAGGTGATCTCGACAGTGCCGTGACCGACCGAATGGATGAAGTAATCGAGTTCCCACTTCCTGGTGAGGAAGAACGCTTCAAACTGCTAAAGCTTTATCTAAATAAGTACCTAAGCAATCAAAACGAGGCCACATCCAAGCATGTGTTCTCATTGAAGAAAAGCCCCCAACAAATAATCATAAGAGACATAACTGATGACGTGCTCCAAGAAGCAGCTCGAAAAACCGAAGGATTCTCCGGTCGTGAGATAGCAAAGCTCATGGCCAGCGTCCAGGCAGCCGTTTATGGCCGGCCAGACTGTGTTTTGGACTCCACATTGTTAAAAGAAATTGTTGATTATAAGGTAACTGAGCATCACCAAAGATTAAAGCTAGCTGCTGAAGGTGGTCACCCAGCTTAGACGAGGAATTTGTTTACTGCAACTTCTCTTTCATGGAAGATGGAGTTTTGTTTATTGAAACTTTCACCCTATTTGTAAACCCATTATTTTCTCTGCATACAAACCTTAGAAATATTCATTCACTATACACTTTGTTTATGGGTTAAAAACACTAACTTGGGAATTTGGCCCAATGGGCTTCCGGCCCAAGGCCTATTGAAGTTAGATTCGTTTTATAATTGTTTTTCGACAATAAAGATCCTCAATTTATCCATTGAATTTGAATCATCGAAGCTACCAAATAAATAGCATCATCGACTCTTATTTACCATCACTTTCAGCTTTTCACCATCTCTTTTCAACCCAAACATTTAACACGAATTTAATTACAACCTTCTTTCACCTCGCATATGGAACAAAATGATATTTTTATCCAAACTACTGAACAAGGATAATAATATTTTACGTAATGTCGGAACAAATTGTCGACGGTACGCCGTTTCGATGACTTGACGGTTACAACTAAAATCAACGGCGGAGCCAATTCACCTTTTAACTTCTTAGATAAGTTTTGGGTAATGGACCGCCGTTGCTATCGTGTAGTAACCAGCTGTGGCGGTGGAGGGGTGGAAGCTTGATGACGTGTGCTGCGACACGTGTCAACCACTTGGTCCAGTCCCCGCCTTCCGTGGTTTCAAATATTTGCCACGTTGTTTCCTCTCAGTTTGAAACTGCCTTTCACTTTCTATTTTCTCTCTCTCTCTCTCTCGAACGGAAAATGCAAACGCCGAAACGCGGATGACGGGATATTGTTTATGCTTTAAAATTCTACGTCTTTCCAAAATCCCGCTTTTACTTCGTGAGATTTTTTCTACTAGCAATGCAAGCTACGATTATGCGCACCGTCCTCATGAGCGGCCGGTGGCGAAACGGCGAGAGAAACCTGTCGCTGTTGCAGACGTTAGACGAACAGGAAAATGGCCGACTCGGAAACATGCAGACGACGGCCATGCACGATGGATCTCAGAGAGAAACGTGAGAATTTTTCTCTAATCAAGCTCCTTGCGAAGTTCTTCGAGGTATTTCTTCATCTATTCTCAGGAATTTCCTTCGCTAGTTTCTGTATAAAGGTAACCGCATTATGATTCTTGTATAGATCGGAAGTTTTTTTTGTGTACTTTATAGTGCTTGAATTCTCGAGCCTTTTTTGGCTTCGAAAGGAAAAAGGCGCTCGTCGATTTGTGCATGTGGCTCAAAGAAGATCGTTATTAATTAATGCAATGCGTTTTAGCGCGAAACCATAGCTGATGTGTGGAAGTCACTTGTATTGTTCAAGGCTTCGATCCATGCATATTAGGAACTATTTTATTTCATTTCACCGCACAAAATAGGCAGCGTCACTGGCTAATTACGAAGTGATATTATATAATTTATGGATTGATGAATTAAATGTAGTTGGAAATTAATAATGATCTTTTGGGGATAATTAGGGTTTAAGATATCAAAATTGGGAGGGGAGGGGGGGTTCTTGATTTGGGCATTATTCACTTTATCACTCCCATATTGTTCTTGTTTACGTTTCTTCGAAGTTATATAGAGAAAGATTAGAAAGCGGTTATTACTTCCTTCATCAATAAAATTTTTAGATTAGTTGTGGAAGTAATTATTAACGATATGATTGATTTTTGCCGCGGAAAATGTCTATAACTATTACAAGAAAATGGAGATTATTTCTTTTAGTTAGAGTAGATTTTTTTAATAACTTTAATTGTTGATTTTGTGCTGCCCGTTGGGGATATTTATCTTTTTACTTTTGTCGCTTTCGGATGGATTCGAAAGCAGATTAGAGGGGGCGCGTTAAACGGTATGGTGGATAAAGCTGAAATTTCTGTCACCGCGTCTAGAAAAAGGTTGAATCGCTGCCGCAGCCGCAGTTCGGTGTTAACTTCTTTCGAAAAGACATTAAAATTCAAAGAAGTATACCCTCAAAGAGGTCAGAATGACTTCTAATAAAGCTGAAGATGCATTATGGTTGCCTGTCAGAATGTGCTGCCGCATGGTAAAGTTGAAGCATCTTTCTCTCTTTGTTTTTTTTTTTGAAGCCAAACCCCAAACTTCTCGAACTCTCCCAAGCTTGTTTTCATGCTTATCATGCTGATAATAGTATTGAAAAAGAACCATCCCCGCCAAAAAAAAGAAAAAAAGCATTCAAGTGGCTTGTGATCTAGATTATGAGCGGGAGTTTGAATTGGAAATAGATTGGGAGAGACGCTGTGGAGACCGTGGGTTTATGGTGATTTTCAGGTTTTAGATGTATGCGCTGACTTCATGTTTCAAGTAAGCTTTCTTTCCCATTATTATTTGTACATGTTTAGTCTGAAACATTAAATTTGATTAAATGAATAAGTCTGAGATCAAGGGAAACGAGCTATGCAACAGCTATTACCCAGTTGAAAATTTCCACATCTTTCACTTTGATCGGGAAGATCAACGATTTAAATAGAGTGAAAAAACATTAGTGAGGATTTAGAAGTTTAAGTTATGTAATGTTGGTTATTTTGGGATTGCAAAACTCTTCTTTGTCCCCATTAATATAGCATGGAGAACATTTCTCTTTGTTTCTGCAGCGAGTACTAAAATGAGAGAAACGCCATGAGTGGAGGACATTCAAAAGCTATTCGTTTCAAGATCGTGATCTTAGAGTAAAATTCATTGATGTAATTAGAAAAGGTAATTAATTCTTCATTTTAATTCCCGATGAATTTGTTATCTGATTGATTTTTTTATATATGCTATTATAATCATTATTTATTATTATTTTTTTCCGAGTTCAACCATATATGATATATGTGTTGGGCGTTGGGGGTTTTTAACATCTTGGTCAAGAACATATTCCTCTGGGTTGGATTATCACTGTTCTTAATATCAAATAATTAATACTATTCGTTTGAATGATACTTTACGTAAAAGACACTGGTTTCAGAACATTCCCAGTATAAGACATGTGAGGGAACTGTAGCCTTTTATTGCATGGAACATTAAGGATTGAAGAACATATCTTTTTCCACAATTTTCCACCAAAATATATTCTTGTATTCAGAACTGGACAAAAATTTAAGAGCTTCTTTCTTATCAATGTTAACTGTCTACGCTCCTACTTTGCCTGCCTGTCTGGGCTCACCTACTAACTAAAGCCAGAAATTTCACACATGACCCCTTCTCTCTCACGGACAGAGCCAAGTTACCATACAGATAATTCAATTCCCAAAGCTCCATAGTCAAGTTGCTATGAAATGTATTTCTACGATGCTGAAGTTTTAGACGTGGTGTTGGTATTTTGCGTACCTAATCCACAATGATATTGGCCATGGAGTGTAAGCTTTTGTTACTATCGATTTTAACTAAAAAAATTTGAATGTCCTGGAAAAAAGTTGACATTCGTGTAATTTTTGTTGATGAGTTGCAGAAATTTTGAGTGTAATTTGATTGATAGGGTTGTAAATTGTTGAAGTTACCAAATGTAGGTTTGTTTTCTATACAGCTCAACTATAGTGAACTTCAATTCTCCCACCCACATATTATTATGAAGAGAAAACTATAAATTAACAAATTTTGTAGCTTCAAAGGAATAAATTTGAAGTCCTGGAAAACCAAATTTATAGATTAAACATATTTGATTTCTGAAATTTCATTATACGAATCCATAATTTAAAGCCCAGACGTACCTCCCACCTAAATTACTGAAAATTTAAATTATAACTCCAGTGTTGAAATGTCATATTCGTCCTTTTTTTCCAGTTTCCGTAGGCAATTGTCAGATAAAATTTGAAATTATGTGAGACTACATTTTACATGGTAATTTATATGAATTAGAGACTTTGTTAGTGCTTCTTGAATTGTAGGTTCTAGAGGGTTTTTCACTTCTCACATTCTTACAGTGTGAAGCAAAAGATAACTTCTTCAATCTAAGCATTCAAGCCACATAAAAAAGAATTGTACGGTAGAATTGTAATATTGAGATAGCCGTGCATCCAACAATTTCTACCCCACTAAGTTCTCCAGTAACAGTTTACTTGGCTTTGATTTGGGGAGGGGAGTCAAACTTACTTCAAGGTTGCTTTTCATCGTTGTATTAATGCTTAAATCATTCAGGTTAGAAGTGGAAGTAACATGACAAATTGGTATGGGAGATATATTGATTCAAGAACCGAATATTACCTCTCTCAGTCTTCCAATGCCTAATTAGGACTTTACTCTAATTACTGGGTAAAATCTATGTTCTTAGAACTTAGTCAATCATGGATACATATATTATTAACGAAATGGGTTTGAAGTAAAACTTGTACATTCTTACATTTGTTTCTTCTTCATGCCTTGTTTGTTGTTGTGCATCCAAACCTTGAAAACTTGTCTCCTTACCCCCACCTCAGCGCAAAACTGCTGCACTTCCAGTTCATCATGTTTCTGAATTTTCCACCCCAATTTTTCAGCAAATTCTTCCATCTTGTCCTTCTGTCCTTGCGTGAACTTTGTCCTAAATCGTTTCTTTATTAGTTGTGTCTGCTGACCGAACAGGTCCCGGGCTCCATTATTAGAGGGGTGATACATGTTCAGATCCTCACTCGAAGACTCATCGGGAGCTCCATTGCTTCCTCCAAATGCCATCATCATTGAAGAAATTGGAACCGCTGGTAATTGATGGTGACGGGACACTGGAACAACTGGTGTTCTATCAGTGCGATGGCCATTGTTTCTGATGGAGTTGGAGACGAAGAAACCAGTGGGTAAAGCTTGCTGCAAGGGTGGATCATCTTTCATTTCTTTCCGGTGAAAGTTCCGATGGCATTCACAAGCTGCACATTTCATGGCCTCAGTCGTTCCATCTTCTCCATTTGGCATGAACTCGCCGCAGCCATCAAGAACATGGCCACCAGTACTTGCTGCGTGGTTCTTCAAACATTCTCGGTATCGGATTACCGATGAACGAATAGTGTTGTCTGTTGCCCCTGCAAATGATGGCGTTCTTGAGATCAATCTGCTGCTGGTGCTAGCAATTGCCAGCGGAGTCGGAGTAGCAGCAGATGACGGAGAGGCAGGAATGGACGACTGGATTGGAGGATCTGGGGTTGCTTCAGGATGGTCTCTTGTGTGTTGTTTGTGTATATGATGGAGAGTCGATTTCTGATGAGTAGAGAAGTGAAGTTGGGGTACTGTGTGATCTCTTCTTCTATCAGCAGCTGTGAGAAATGGGTGATCCAAATTAGGCAGTTTGATTAAAGATTCCCTATTTGACGATGGATTATTATAGCACAAAGGTGAATTAGGAGTTCCTATTTCCTCATCTTCACTTCTCGTCTCCATTATATCTGATCTCCCCCAAAAGGTAATCGATCTTAGCTGTATTACTTTTCTGTTTACCAATAACTAAAACTTCACCACATCATTATCTTCGACGTTCATTTGGATCTTCCTTAAATTAACAAACCTAACCTCTCTTTTGATCATGATCTTAATTAGCTAGTAGTAGAATAGCTAATTAAACTCCCAGATTCGTTTGGTAATTCGTGGTGTTTTCTTCCGTCCTCCATCACTCCCCAAAGTGCTACAAACTGTTGGGAAACAGGAAATAAATGGATTAATGGGGACGGAAAGACAAAAGAAGATAAATTTTCAACATCTATGACACCATAAATCTTTGAAATTCAAATAGAGAGAGAAGGGGAGAAAGAGATAGATGGGAGAGGGACCCTACCAGCTTCTGCAATCAAAATCTTACCTTGATTAATTTTGGGGACTGAAAAATGAAGAAATATGCAGTAAGAGATATAGCCAGCAGCAGCAGGAAAAGTAGCAAATAGGGTAAAGAAAGAGGGTTTTATGAGAAAGATGGAAAGAAAGAAAAAAAAGGGTTTGTTGTGTTTCCTAACACCCACCCAAAACCCAAAGATCGGAAGGCGCAGGTGTGAATTTTGGAGAATAAAAGTGATGGCTTATTAGTCCAGTAGAACAACAACCGACAAGGTCATGTTAGTCATCTCCCACAGCCTGCAGCTTTGGTCCTGTTTCTAATAATTGCCTTTCTGGGTACTTTCTGAAAACCCTAAACCACTCCCCTAATAAATGTTGTTCAAATATGCAAGACAGCAAGAAAGTGAAAACGATTAGAGACAAAAAACCAACTTAACTTGGTTTTTTGAGTCTACACATACACACACACACTCTCAACTTGGCTTCCAGATCTCCCTCCACTTGATCTTTCAAATCTCTCCCTAACAATCAAAATACCTTTAAATTAAAGGATTAGCCAAAAACAAAAAAGAAAACAAGAATAACCCAGAGGCAGAGAAAGAGAGAGAAAGAGTTTTTTTTAAGAGGTTAAAGTGAAGGGATGGATGGCCCACATATGTCTGAATCGTCAGATTCTCTCTCTTTCTACATCAAGGCTGGCTGTTGCTGTGGCTGTGGCTGTCTTTATGTTTCTGCAACTCCACTCATCCCCTTAAACAGAAGACTTTGCTACGTCTCCACTCTTTACCATTTATATCAGACCCTAACTTTTGGGTCATTTGGTGGATAGCTAACACTGCACGCCAATTTGTACAACACACATACACCTTACCATTACACACACTGTGGGTTTTGACCCTTTTTTTCTCTCTCTCTCTCTCTTCATTATAGTAGCTTTATTTGGTCCACCCCACTTTCTCTCTATGCCTAAATCCTAGGCCTATCTTCTTTATTTTTACTCTTTACCTGTTTACCATTACTTCTCTGAATTTGACCATTTCTTAACGTTTTCAATCTCACTGATTACTTTGTACTATAACTACTAAAACTTTGCTTTTTTTTTTTTTTTTTTCTGTTCTAGCGTCAACTCTAAAACAGTTTGTTGTGCTCCGCCTTTCTTGGGAAATTTTTCAAAGTAACTGGTAAGTAACGAGAGTGAATGGAGTCTATTGGGTTGGGTACATTGTTTCTTTTTTTTTTTTTTTAAAGAAAAAGGGAAAAAAACAGTTTCTTATTTGGTCGAATAGCTTATTCAAGAATATGTTTTCATGGTTTAGAAATATGTTGGTTTAATGACCGTATATCATTATTACTGTTTGCAGGTCTGTGTCTTACATATCAAGTAAGACTTTTCTATATTATTCTGATAAATCCAATTCAACCCAAGAAAATAACAAGATAATTATTTTATAGCAACTATGTAGACTTCTATCCGTTGGATCTTAGTTTCAAATTAGAAAGAAGAGTTTCTTTCCAAATTCAATTTCTTAATAGGCAGCATAGGTAGCATCCCTATAAAATATATAGTTCTAGGATGTTCGAGTTTTGTGTGTGTAATTTTTTCTTTTTGGAAAATTTGAGCTACAAATATTTGTGGTCTTTTAACATAGTTGTATGTCATAGATCCTCGATTTGGTTCTAGCTGTATTGAAATAGTTTTAGCTTTTATGCTTCGATTTTGTTAAATTAAACTGAAATTAAATTTTTATCCAACTTGAATAAACATGAAACTCAGTGATTTATGATGTTCCCATTCTTTTTTATGTGGGATTGGCGTATTTCTTCTATTTCTGCATAGAAAAATCATTCCGAGAATTTTTTCTTTTTTTTTAACTTGGAGTTTTTAATGAAAGAAACTTAGAAATATGAGTGTTTACCATATCATTTTTACAAAATTTTAGATTTTATTTGATATGTCACTAATAGGTACTTATAGAGTCTTATCTTCACTGAAATGTTGCTATTTTCTATTAGTTTGAAAATGACCCCTGATCTTTTGCTTTAACCAAGTGTAGTATTTGCTTTATTTACTATACTCCATGCTCAGATTTGTAGTTTTTGGTATGGATAGTTCATTGTTTAGCTTGGTACATATTTCTTACCCTATTATTATGTTTAATTTGGTTGAAAATTGAATTTTTTTTATTACTTGAATTGGGTTCAATTTTTTCCCTTGTGCGCCGGTGGTCCTTTAATTTAGTTTTGATTATATATTCAACTGTGAATTCCGTTGAATTAATTTTTTTAAAAAAAAAAAAAAAAAAAAACCAATGCCATTAAATAAGTTTAAATTGATTCAATGTATTGAAAGAAAAGTGGATCACTTCTTTCTATTATTTAGTTTATTTTGGTGTGAGAGCTAGATATTTCTAATTAATAAATTGATGTAAAATTATATTTGTGGGGAAAAAAAGGTTTGTAGATAGAATATGATTCTCTAATGAATTCCTTTAATAAACCAATTTATTGTTGAGTTATCAAACATTATATGATTGAGTTTGGTCAGATAAACAGTGTCGGCTTTAAGATTAGAGATAATATAATCTCTGGTGGTCTCTCTTTTTGTTTGTTAATATTTCCCAATTAGGTTTTCAAGTAGGTCATAAACTATTGAATTGTGAAATATTCCTAGAAATATATATTAGTTGGTGCAAAATAGTTGGTCTAGAAAAATTAAAATTTAGATACATGCTGATTGGTTGGTTTATTACTATTTATTACCATTCGCTGGTTTGGATTTTATTAACATTAAATTATGTTAAATCATTATAGTAGTGGATATATATACATAGATAGATATGTATGTATGTATGTACGTTCGAGTAGCTTTGTTAAATTAAATTTAACCAAGTTTGAGTTTTTAAAAAAGAACTCGCTGAATGTAATTGTGTCTGTAAGAAGTAAATCTGTCCAATCCATATTCAGTTAAATGTAAATGTTGATGGGTGTTCTGTTAACCCTATCAGGATTAAATTATTTGTCACCGACCAATTTCTTAACTACTAAGGTTAGCAGTTAGTCGTAATTAAATGGTATAAATATGGTGTTTGTGATTAATTAATGTCCTTTTACCCCTTTTTGTTCTGTTTTTTCTTTTGAGCAGAAAGTTATTTATCGTCCTTTTAAAGTGGTTTGTTATAAAAAGAATCATCCTTGTTATCGTCAAAACTCAAAGTTTCTAACGAGTTGTTGTTTGTTAATTACTACTAAGTTATGTTACCATATTCTTGGTTTTTATCTTTAGGTAGTACATTTAATATTTCTCTTTCTTTGTTTAAAAGTTAAGTCTGGGTATCCCTTCTATTATTTGTTTTATTTTAAATTTAAAACATTACCTTCCAAGTAATTATATATATAGAAATATGTAAGTATGAGTTTTCCTTTTCTTTTGAGTACAACAAATGTAGTCACTCCTAACTTCTAATGAGGAAATTCATATCAATTACTTTTTTGGAGTTCTATATATTTTTTCTGCATTCTCTTGTTTCTTATATATTCGTGTGTGTATGTTCCATCTATGAACTCTCATTTTTATCTCCATATGATTTATGTTTTAGCAAACAATTGAGTGTGAAAGTAGAAGAGAGAACTAACCTACAAGCTCAACGGTTTACACAACGGAAATTTCCACGTCAGTTGATTAGGTGTCATGTTGGCAATTGGCATAGGTAAAAACTGTTGGTTTTCTTCTTCCTTTTAGTTTAAATAATTTTTGGGTAGGTAGGTTGATTTTTCATTATTGTGTTTGACCATTATGGTGGCTTAATGTCGGGGGAGTTTTCTTCTTTCAATGTTGTAACTTTGACAAAATCGGACTTCCAGAACATACAGCTACTTCCAAAATATATCTCACATGATTAGACTAACGAAAGAGATATTTTAACAGAACGCTTCTTGTTTCATATTTTTCGGATCTAGAGCAATACGTGTCTCGTCAATATGTAAATTGAATCACCTATGGTACAAACTTGTTGAAAAAAATATATAAATTATCATAAAATCATCTTTTAGAGAAATTGGAAGAACAATGTCACACACAGAAGCCCCATTCCTAATCTATATGTAGTTAGAGTGAAAGTCCCATCATGCACTCCTGACATTTAGAGAAACCAATTCAGTTGAAGGGTGTGATAAGCTTTTCGTCTATGCCCTCAAGAACATTCATTCACGGTTTAGAGTATTACACAACAACAATAATAAGTGTAAAATAGCGTTTTCATTCTTAAGATTTGAACCTAAATTTTTCTTGATTGTTTAGTTCTAGAAGATTACATTATATTTTTAATCTTGTGTATCAGTTCTTATGTGGTGCACATTTTCGTTTGAAACGTTTAGAAATCTGTGGATTAGGTAATGGTTTAATTCGAAATTTTACATAAAAGTGCGGCATTCTGGCATTGTTTTTCAAAATTTAGGTTCATTTTTTTGTAATTTTTTTTGCCATGATATGCATATTTATAAGATTAAAAGTTAAAGGTGCTATTTCGTAATTAATTGGTTTGTTCTTTTAAAAAAACAAAGCCTATGAATACCTAATTCCACCTTCAAATTCCAAAATTTGATATTTAAAATTGAAAAAAAAAAACTTAAAAACTTGTTTTTGGTTAAGAGTTGAACCACTTACTTAAGAAATATGCTAACAAAATTGTCAAAAAGTTAAACTAAACTGTTACAAAAGGGCATATGTTAGATGTTAAAAACCCATAATTGATTCAAATCTGTCTGTTGTCGTAATCAATTATAGAGATGTGGGAAGTTGAAACTTAAGAGTTTTGTGGGTGATAAATAATAGTGTTAGTATTAATCAAATAATGAAAAGAAGGAGCACACACCTACTACCCCCCAACATACACACATCCATCGCCCCATACTTTATTTTAAAAGTTGAATTAACTATGAGTTGATGTCTTCTTTTTCCACTGCCTCTCTGATGCCTTTTGATTCAATTCACTTAATCTTCTCGGCTTTGGCTTTGGCTTTATGTTTTGGTATATAACCAATGTTTGTTATGTTCACCTAATTTTGTAGGTTTCAATTTTTGGTCGGTTTTCTTGTATTTTTAAGTGTTACTAATCGAATCTTTGTGTACAACATTGAAACATATGACAACCGTAAAATGTTTCTCTTTTGTGTTTACTATTTCAAAAATTATGAGTCGAATCATTGTTCGTTTTGTATTTTTTATTTTTAAGAAAATAGTGTATGTGTATGTATATAAGTTAATGATATTTTATTTGGGAAAACAAAGTTGGTTTTCTTTATCTATATTAAAAGGATTAAGCTTTTAGCCTCTAAAAATAACTACCATGTTAATTGCCAAAATCTTTTAAAAATATGTTTTTGCAAGTTGAAGTTATGAAGTGAGCTTGCTTATCTAAAAATTATTGGCTTTGTTGGCCTTGTGTGTATAAGGGTATATTGACTCCAACTAGTTTGTGGAAACCCATCCCTCATGTTATACATTAAATTTTATGAATCATAGAACCCTATAATTATATTCACCTTCTTAGCCAACCCAATATTCAAATGCTTTGACCAATTACTCAAGTATTTTTATAATTATAATAGGCTGCCTCCTACAATTAAATATAAACTAAGGTGGTATTCATCACTCTTATTTTCTCTTTCATTGAATATCATTTTGACTATTCTATAATTTAACATAGTCATTCCAAACATTTGATTTGCGAATTTAGACATCGCAAGTGTGGGCCAGATTAGTCCATCTACAAGTGAGTTGTGAAGATTGTGAAACGTTTAATTGTTTGTAATGTTAGAATGGTAAAAAAGTGGGCGCAGTCAAATTTGATGAAACGGCGGCAGTAGGCTGCGTTTTTGTCCTATGCACAAAACTTAAATATTATATTTTTCTATTGTGCTTAGATATAAGTCAAAAGCAAAAAAAAAAACACCGAAACAAAGAGTGGCCAATAAGTGATCATAAAACCACTTTCTTAATTCTTAATTCTTAATTCCTAATCTAATCATATATTTTTAATTTCTCTTTTCATACTTCAAAATATTTTATGTTATCCATAAGTAACACGCGTCCCATTGAACAATTCCCAATAAAAACAAAACAAAACAAAATATTCAACTGATTACGTGGCAAATTCCCACTCCATTTCCCAACACCACTTCACATCATCTACCCATCCAATCTATTCTAACAATCCCCATCCCCTTCGTTTATTTCAAAATCAAAGTTTTATTATACACCTCTTTATGCATATTGTCATATTGCAGAAAAAAGGTTTAATGTTTCTTCAATCAAATTGTTGTTTTTGCTACATAGTAAATCCACGCCAAGATTGAATAAGATAAGTAGAAGATGTTTGGGGTAAGGGAATAGGGAGTTATTGTAAAGATCACTAAGGAGTTGGTAAGATATTTTTTTATTAACAAGATCTTGGACAAAACAATAAGTAGAGTTCATAATTTTTTTTTCTTTGGTCAAACACATTTTTATAGTCTAGGTTATATCTAATTATTGTTATTTGAAAAAGAGTTTAATTGTTATTATTCCTTTTTATTATTGTTTGTTATTGATTATTTTAAAAATTGAGTGAGAATAGAAAAGGGAAAGAATGAGAGAAAAGGAAGTGGAGGACAGATAATAGGGCCCAATCGGTACGGTCTTTTGATGGGCTTTTGGTTCAAAAATTGAGACAACTAAATCAAATCTACAATTCCATTATTGGGCTCCTCCTACCGGACGGATGGACCATCCCATCACTATCTCAATCATTCTACACCCATTTATCAAATAACTTTAAAATTCAAATGACTTGATTTCACGTTACACCAATCCTAAATTAAAAAATATTCAGTACGAAAAACAAAAAAAAAAAAAAAAAGCTAAGAATCCATAGTTAGAAGTAGAGAATTATTGAAAGGATATATGAAATAGGAAGTTTAAATTTATACTATGCTCTATTTCCTAAGTCGAGGTACTTTTAAAACTCATGCTGTATCTCCAATTTTCATAATTACCTAAAATTGCAAAAACAAGCTTGACTTAATAGTATTGACACGATTTTCGTCTCTAGAGGTTAGAGATTCCGTCACCCCTTAGTTGTTAAAAAAATGATAACTTAATAGTATTGTTAGTGTTTGGACGAATTTTTAATTTAAATTTATTTTTTAAAAATAAATTAAAGGTCAATGGGATAAAAATATTGGGAAATACAAATATGCCGACAAAAATTATAACTATATTTATTAACGAAGATTAAATTGTAAATTCAGACTAAAAATCAATGATATTTCTATCGATTAAACTATTCACTTTAAAGAGTACCTAATAGGACCCTCAATTTGTTAAATTCAAATAAGAATTTCAATTCTCAATTTTATATTTAATATATTATTTTGGTATTCAAACGTAAACTTTTAATTTATATCTAATAAATTGAAGAACTAGGAAAAAAATACTTAGTAAATGTAACAACCAATTAACTTGGAAGTTAATAATTTATTAAATAAAAAAATCCAAAGTTTACAAATTCGTTTGGAGATCAACTACGCAGTGATCAATACTTAAAAGTGACGAATCGAATGCCTTATTAAAACATTTTTAAAAAAAATTAAAAAGAAAAACTATTTGATGATAATTAATTGTTCAAAGTTGGGAAACTATACTAATTTTGAAATTATTATATTCTGTCGTTAGGCCAAGAAATACAGTGAAAGCATAGTTGAAATGATGATTGGGATGAAAAATGGAAAAGGAATTTGTTATATGTATGAAGACAGTGGAACCTCCACAAACACTAACCTCTTTAGTCAACCAACCAATCCAAACCTCTCGAATCTGAATCTTTCGTCATCTTTGTCGTCTTGTGAAATTTATTTTCAAATATATAACTAAAATATTTATAAATATAATTAAATTCTACTTATAGTGATGATAGTTGTCTATCCTCGATAACCAGTAATACTCCTATTTTTCATATTTAATTTAACACACATTGTCATTTCAATTTTAATTTGAGTGCATATATCGATCTCATACACAATTCTGAAAAATGTCATATTTAGGTGTATACTTATGTGAATATAAATTTTAAACAATTTAAGAAAAAAACACGATGAAATTGAACATATACATTAACATAGAAACTCTTTTAAAACATATCAATTAACTAAATCTATAGAAGTAACCACTAGTAAAGCAAAATTAGTATTGCACCTATAATATCGAGCATCCATTAATTAAAAAACAGTAAGGTACGTTAAACATTGACAAAATCAAGTATAATTAATTTTGGTTCAAAGATCAATTTTTTTTTTAAGTAGTTTGAGGTATTGGTTTTGCATTGCGTTATTAGTTTATTTACGGTTAAATGTTTGGCATTTTAATTGTCGGTTTCGTACTTACATGTCAGTTGTCAGGCACCCCCTCTCTCTCCTTCCACTTGCTCTCTCTGCCCGACAAAATTGGTTCGTTATGCGCGCACCACTAATTACACACGTGTTCAAATAACCTTCGATGGAATCCCAGCCGACACTTTAATGCCCTGTTTCGGGGCCCATCTTTTCTTTTTTAATATTTCCCCACTGGGCTCATTTCTCGCAGATTTCCTAATTGGGCCACCTCCACTTTACCCAGGACTATGTTGGGCCGCTGTCCTTAAAACTTTACAGTGGGCTGATATGTTCGGGACTCTTGTTCACCCTCATGGGTGTCTACCAAATATAACGAACAAAATGGGTAATAAATACACACACACACAAAGGAGAACAAAAATGCTTTTGGGGGTCAAAGAAATAAAAGAGACATTTGAACTTCCAAAATTTTAAAAAATATGCTTCAAGTTTCAAAAACAATTTAAAAGTTATCATTTCCAGTAATTTTAGATGGAAACTGTCGGTGATTGATTTAAAAAATACCTTAAAGTTTAATTTCTTTTTTGAAAATTACTCTTAATATCATTATATGAATGTAAATTGTAAATAATTGTTTCAAATATACTTGAAGTTTTAAAATCTGCATTAATGTGATTTTAATAGATTTAAAATCCCTTTTGCATTTTGTTGTAAGCCTATATATCAATATGGTTAAAGAAAAGCTATTGTTTGGAATCTACCAATATAAAAGATAAATAATATATTTAAAGGAGTTTTAACTATTAAGACCTAAAATGGTATGTCATATTACATTATTGTTCCAAACTTTCTAAAATTTTCACAAATGTTTTAAATGGGTTTATATTTTACACAAATATTGGGTCCAAATAACCAATTTACCCATCATTATTATTAATAATATATTAAAAATAGAAAAATGAAATAAGAAAAGTAAACCAAGATTAAGATTTACATTTATTAGATATCATAGTATGTGATTAATTCTATTGAATAATATTATAATCAAAATTATTCTTTAATTATTTTGTTTTTGGCAGAAAATAAGACAAAAACATTCAAAACTATCATCAAAATTGAGGGGAGAACTAACCGAAATCAAAATTGTTTGAAGGACGAAAACTAACTGGAATAGCTTGAAGGAATCGGGAAAATTGAGTGGAGAAAAATAAAACGATTACCTGAGCTGAAAGATATGTGAAATTTGAGTTGATTATGAAATTTTACAAAATTAAAACGGAAATGATGAAGGACGTTTCAACCGAAATCGAGCTTGCTTGAAGGTTCTGGAATTGATTGAAGAAACTACCGAAATTGATGAACAATTTGTTGCTGGTGTCAAATGAAAATTGACGATGTTTTACATAAAATGAAAATAATATTGATGATTTATTATACGATTATATCTAATTAATAAAGTATTTTCATATTAAAAATCAATGATAACATTAATTTTGAATATAATTAAAATTTTATATTAATTATTAACATAAAAAGTAATAAATTACCTAATAAATTCAATATAAGGTAAAGAAGGAAATATTTTGTATATAATTTTAAAATAGTATATAATAAATAATTATGATAAGGTTATAATTGTCCTAAAATTATAAAAAATCCTAATGAAGATAATAAATTTTATTTTAGAACATTAATGAAAGTAAGTTATTGATAGAATGGTACATCGTCCGTGGATTCATATTGTGAAAATTAGGTTATTGATAGATTTCTAACCACGAAGAAGCCAACAGTTAAAACGTAATTCAACTTGCATAAGACATAATATTTTTCGTAGAAAAGTCAAAATTAAAGTTCAAATACTATTTTTATTGTGCTAAAGAATATAACGATAAACGCCAAACAAAGAAAGAGAGAGGTAGAGAATTAGATTAATTGTAACATTTTGATACTTAAAGATTAAATTGAAACTAACTCTAAATTTAAGGACTAAATTTGTCAACATTTTGAAACATACAAATCAAGCGAAAACTAGATCCTAAACATAGGAACAAAAAAGAGTATCTTTCCCACTTTTTAATGCTTGATTAAATTACAATTTTCATCCACAAACTTTAGATTTGTGGCTAGTCTATGTGGTATCAAAATTTTCAAAAAGTATCTTAGGTCCTAAACTTTAACTAATTGAAAATGTTGGAAAATACCTCAATCTAACTCCAATTGAAATGTAAGACAAGACAAAACCATGAGAAGAGAAAAAGGACACAAATGTGTAGAAAAAAACTATTTGTTAATGTACTGATCAAATCAATGTGTTTAAGGGTTCCTTGAGAAAACTAAAGAAAGATAAGAGAAAAGATGTGAGGATCTTAGCATAAGGTACTCTTTGGATTCAAGTCATAGTCAAAAAAAAGCCCATAGATCTTAGCATTTTTCTTTTACCCTTCAAAATCTTGGAGAACACATTACTTGAATATTAAGCAACTCAAAACCATTTATATGATTGCTCCCTATCCTATAAAACACCCCCATCCCTAAAAGACTATAAATCATGCCTTAATCAAATCATCACATCACCAAAAAAAAGAGCATATTTCTCCTATAACGATAACATTTTTCTTTCGAAATTTCACACCCGTAGTTTGGTCAACGTTACCACCGAGTAGATACACACACATAAATTATAGTAACTAATTGCTTTGTTTATAATTTACATACCATGTAAGTGAAAAGAGTACCACAAAACAACTTTATGTTTATGTCATTCTTCCACAAATGTGCTTATCGAATTAATCCTTATGTGGAAAAAAAAAACATAAAATTTGAATGCTCAACTTAATCAACTATATATCTAAATTTTATGTCTTTATACTTCAAGACTGTTAATAATTAACTAATAATAAGTGCTAAACAATTAGTTAAAAAAAATATTCCATGTTATCATGTTTTAAAAATCTTAAATCAAACTACAATAATGATGATTATTTATTACTATAGTACTTTTTTTTTTTTGGTTAAAGTCCAACTTAAACAAGATAACAAAATGTTTAAATTCAACCAAGTACAATGTTCAACATAATGACAATAAATCCCTAAAAAAAAGCAGTCTCCCCCGTCATTTTAAGAAAGAGGAAACTAAAATATTAAGAAGAAAAAAAAAAACCTTAGTTCTAGTAGATATTAAGTTATATATTAAAAAAAATTTAGGAGCACAGTTTAGACAACGAGGGAAGATATTAAATTTTGAAAATTATTTAGTCAGTATAAGAAGTTAATAAAATATGAAAATTGACATATTTTAGTTGTGAAGTCTACATCAAATTAAGCCCAAAACAAATAGTAGATAGTTAACAATTCCAACCACTTTTTATAAATAGGTCAATAACGAAAATTTAAAAGTATTTGTTTCCAATTAAATATAATAATTATTGATCATAATTTGTTGATGGAAGAAGTAGATAGGACTTGGAGAAATATGAAAGCATAGGAATGTCCAAATCTAAAACTACCTAAAGAGGCAATATGTGAGAAGAGATTGCGTTTCTAATTTGTATGAGAGAGAGAGAGAGAGAGAGAGGCCCCTTGGGAGAAGGGAATGGAAAATGAGGGTGACGACAAAGTTTAGATATAACTTTGGCAGGCGGCTTGTTCGGGGTTATACCTACAAACACCCTTTTCAAACTCATTCTCTTCTCTTTCCCTATTATTATTAATTATTATTTCTTTCTTTTTTTTTTTTTTTCTCCTTATGGTTTTTGCTTTTTCTTTTTGGACTAGAAAACTTGATAAATAAAAATATCAAACTCTACATATTGACAAACAAAGTGATGTCTACATTGTACTTTTAATAAATGCCGAATTTAATTTTGATTAAAATTGATTAGATAATAATAATAAATTTAATAATGTTAATAAAATAAAAAAATTGAACTTAGTCTTTTGAAGAATTAAAATGATATTTGAAGAAATTAATAGTAATAGTAATGGATGAGTGTGGGTTTGGTTGTTATTACTTTAAGATAAGTGGGGAAAAAGAAGATCCAGTCAACGTACGGCAGAATCGCTCCGAAGCCACCACCAGGCCCAACTAACAAAGCTTCCTACAGACATTCCCAGTTGTATTTTTTGTTGCTTTTGAGGAACATAGAATATCGTCTTCCCCTTTTTTTTTAATATTTTTCAATTTTTGTCCACATCTCTACCTTCGTTTTCATCCTTTCTTTTTTTTTTTTTTTTTTTTTTTTTTTTTTTTTTTTTTTTTACGATTTTACGTCCATTTAATCAATAACTTCATTTACTGTTTTTCTTCTTCATTATTATGATCAAATATATCAACCAAATTTTAATAATCATCAACATAATATCCTCATTAATATTGTAAATAACATATAATTTGTTTCTTTTTTCTTTTCCAACCAAACAGCCTAAATTATTTTAAATATTACTTTATAATTATTTATTGGTATGATAAAAAATCTAAACATTTTTCTTTCCAACTCCCTCTCCTAAAAAAATTAACTTAAACTGTTTTTTTTTTAATGTTTATATACACTGCTTGAGTTTAGTAGTTGTAAAATAAAATCTTCAATTATGGTAAGTAAAATCTATTTAGATTCATATTTAGTTATTCATGACTATTTCATTTAAATTATTAAACAAAAAAAAATCCTTTTAAAGAGGAGTAGAAGATGAGAACTATGTGTGTATATATATATATACATATATTAGTGTATTAAAAAAGCATTTATTTGGTAATCTCAATGTTTTTATATTATACGAAAATTTTTAATAAAATAATTGTAGGAACAGGGGATTAAATCTTCTATTTTTAAAGAAATTTTGGAAGAAGGTAAGTTTATTGTATGTTTTATATGTAAAATTTATGGATTAAAATTTAAAATAGTTATTGATATAATTATTTGGTTTCGATACTTGAAATTAACAAATACAACTTTAAATTTAAAAGGAACAAAATGATTTTGTGGAATTATAATTTAGTAGATATTGATGTTAGTTTTGTATTCCCCATTTAGATTTTCACCATCATTGATTCCTCTACTACATGGATCTTGTGATTAATTTTAGTGTCGTTTTTTGCATGCATGCAATACACTCCACGTGCCCCAATTCATTGATTAATATTATCTATGTGTGTATATATTGTCCCCCTTTACTGCGTTGGAAATATTACTCTTCAACTTCAAGAACTCTTTTTTAATTCTTTCTTGGGCATGTGCAATAATAATAATTCGGTCCTTTGAGTTGGTATTTCAATAAATTTTGTATAGTTTTTATGGATTTAGTATATATAATAAAATATTACCACCACATAAATGTTGTTAGTGGGAACCATCAACATCAATCTCTCATGTCCCCTCCAAAATATTTAAAAATAATAATAATAAAAAAAGTAGCTCTAATAATCAATTGGGTGCCCATAAATACTTCATTATCCATTTCCTTTTTATTTCTCTCTCTCAAATTTTGGGGGAAATATTCATACACTATCCAACGGGATATTATTGTGAAAAGAATATTATTTGAGATGCAAAAATATTGTACTGAAGAAAGAAAACAGATATATACTACTGCTTGAGATAGTTAAGAAATTCAACCTTATAAAACCAACAAACGTAAGCATGGACGAGTAGAATACAATTTAAACTCATTTAGAAATGTAACTAAACTTAAATCTATCTTTTTGAGTTTATCAGTTATAGGGATTATATTGCTAATTTTACTATATTTACTGCTATTTGAAAATATTGATACATTTAATAATTTTTTAAAAAATATTGTTGAATATAATTATCTTCTAAAATTTGTGTAAAAATCATTTAAAATTGAAAATTATATTGAATGAAGCTATCAAAAAGAGAACTTCTTCTAATGGCAATTACACTTATATTTTTAAAGTTTCCACATGTTCTGATCATTTGAATCATGGTATACATATTAAAAATATATACTTTAAATTGACAAATATACGGTAATAGTCGTATGTCAACATTTACTACCTTCTTTAGTTTATACTAAATTATAAATTTAGTCCATAGAAGTTGAGGTTGTTAACTTGGGTTGTATATGAGCTTTTAAAATTATTAATTTAACATTTGGATTTTAGTTTTTTTTCTTCTAAATAATGATTTATTCAATTTAACAAATTGTAAAACTAAAAGTCTTGTGAGTTCTAGTAGGTATATAATTAAAACTTATATCTAACAAATCATTACTATTATTAAAAGAAATTTATGGATAACTCTTAGACGTAAATTTTACTGTTTAATGACAAGACTTATATAATTTAACCTTCAATTTATTATTGGTACAAAAACATTAAATAAATAGAGAAAATATCAAATTGTGTTCTTAAATGGTAAGTGTATCAAAATTCACACTATCCATATTGCATTTCGCCTATTGTAAATATTACAAGTGAATTGATTTGGATTTTGTTTTTGTTAGTCTTTTTTGAAAATTCTCTAAACCCATCTCTAATAGTCAACTTTGTAAAGTCAGTATTCTCAATAAATCTACAGATGTACGACAATATGTATGATTGATTTTTTAATTAATTTGTTAGAATATAATTGACTTTATCATTAACTTAACCTCTTTGGTCGGTGGATTGTTTTAAATCTGCATCACAGTAAGTGATTCATAAAGCTTTTACGTTCAAAATTATACATTGGTTTTCTCTCTCCAATTTAATATTGATTTTCACTAATTTAATTATATAATATTAAAGTTTCCTTAATCCACAAGTTTAAACTTTTAAGCAATTTGCAATTTAAAGATGACACCCAAGCAAATTGGTGCATGAATGTCATGTGTTCAAACCACTTGACTGTTATTTACTCCCAAATTAATATTCATTTTCACTTGTTGAATTTTCATAGTTCATCGTATTCAAGTCCTATTTCTTCGTTAGTTAATATTCATTTATCCTTAGGTCCTCATCATATTGCAAGCTTACAGGTGAGAGATAGTGTTTGTATTTTATTAAATTTATTTTACTCACTAGGTTTAGTTTTTTGATCGATGGATGATTTAATAAGGATAATTATAATAGGTAGTAGTTTTATGAATAATTATTAAGTATATAGCAATATTTTAAAAAAATTGCAAATATATATAGTTATGTCAGTGATAGACTTTCTATTGCTGATATACTCTTATGATTTATGACTAATATTTTCTACATAGTCTATTAATGACAGACTCCCTGTCATTGATAGGATTTGACATATTTTGTTATATATTTGTAATTTTTTAAAAATATTATCAAATATTTTAATTTCGTTGTTAAAACATGTTTTTTTATAATTAAATACTTGAAAAAATATTTTTAAATATACTTTGAAAAAAAATCATATAAACAGGTATATTTTTTTGTAAAAGAATATATATAACTCATTAGTCATATTATGCACATACACAAGTGTGAGGAGAGGAAATGTTGGATACGTCCACATTTGTGTGGTACCGACAAAGTAATAATATAAATTAGAACGAAGAGTACAAAAAAGTATCATATATGGAAGAACTCGGCCACGTAAGCATCAGATAATGTGGCACTTTTTATGCTATGTGGCGTTTAATCATAATTTCTTTGGTCTCTCCTACTCTTACTCTTATTATTATTAAAAAATTAAAAAATAAAAAAAGCAAACAGAATAGAATATATATAAATATATAGAGGGAGAGAGAGAATCTCTCTTTTTTGGTACAGAACAGAATAGAGCACATCATCAATCTCTAGACGATCTGATTATGTATATATCTTTCCATTTTGTTTTTTCCATTTTTCTTTCAAATGTGTTGTGGGGTCCGTGTTTTCAGAAGAGGAGTTTGGTCGGGGTTGGCTATCATGATTCATCATTTTATGTATTGGATTGGGTGGTTTTTTTTTCTCTTTCTTTTTCTTCTCCTTCCTTCCTTCACAGTTTTTTAAGCTACCCTCTGTGTTTTTTTTTTTTTTTTTTAAATAAAATTTTCCCGTTTTACTTTCAGTTGTAATTATATATGTTTCCAACACTTTTTCTTTTTTCGAGTTTGTATCTTTGACTCAGAATCTATTTTTTGCACACACCCACAAAAACCTAAATATTACGACACACTAAAAACACAGTCCTTTGCTTTGATTTGATCATTGCCTCAGTATCTCCCCAAGTATCGCATCTCTCCTTCCCTCTTTTTCTATTCCCATCTCTTGTTCTATTCCAAACGTTAAGAATCCCCTCTATCAAGAAAAAGCACGTGATAAAAGCCTTCCTCTTCTATTTCATTTTCCTTCTTTCTTTTCCAACGTTTCTTCTTGTAGAAGGGGATGCTTATCAACATTTTTACATTAAAAAACTAATGTGACTCATCCTTTTCTATAAAATGGACGAACGTCTCCTCTTACTATCAATTGATCGTTTAATCTTATATTATCAAATATGATCTTAGAATCTATAAAGTTTAAATAGATTATTTGGTTCAACAAAAATGAAATTAAGATCCGATGAATGAAAAAATCACATTCATATTTTTTTATTAATTGATTTTGAGATAGAACCAATACTTAGTTGATGAATAAATTGTAAAAAGAAAAACATCAAGAAACAATATTAGTATTTTAGTTTGACTCTCACATTATATTTGCAGCCTCGTGATCGGAGAACAAACAAGATCTATTGAAGACTGTTCCTCTCCCCACATCCCTTTCACTTTTGACCTACCAATTGCTTAATTCCCACCATTTTTTAATATTACTTGATTAACACAAAAATAACAATCACATTTCCCAATATAAAATCATTCAAAATGTCACACGAGATTATGTCCATTGATTTAGACATTACTAATATGGTTTTTGAATTTCGACTACTTATATATAAACACAATATATAGTGAATATAAGAAGAGAGAAAAAAAAAACATTAAAAACAGAGTAGAGTTTGGTTTTTGGGCAATAATCAAAAGAATCACTCACACACAAAAGGCTTTATTCCAACCCTACAACCACATTGACTGAATCAAACTGACAAGACCAGACAATTCAGACATCGTTTTCATTATCATTTCTTTTTCTCTCTCCCGAACATGAATGTCGGCCCCACCTTGTCTTTGAATTAAAACAAAGTACTCCGTATATTCTTCATTCCGACAACGTGGACTCTTCTCTCTCTCTGTTTTTTTTCTTTCCTTGCTGACCTGTCTTTCCCCTTCCTTTCCTTATAAATTCCCTCCCACTTTCTCCCATTTCTTCATTATTTTCTACTCCCACTCCTCTGTTTTTTCTAACCAAATCCAAATTCGAAAACACACACACAAAACAAAACAAAACAAAACAAAACAAAAACCAGACCCTTTGTTTTGTGTTTCACCACAAAAAATGATGCAACGTTGTGGTAGCTACCAATGTTACTCTGCAGGAGAGTGTTCTTGTAATGGATATTACGGGCAACAGGGCACTTACTTCTCTTTGCCCACCTACAATAATTACTACGAAACCGAACATTACTCTTTCGAATCTTCTTCTCCGGTTGATTGTACACTCTCTCTCGGAACGCCCTCTACTCGTATGACCGAGTACGACGAGAAGCGCCGTGAAGAACAACACTCTGCTTCTAATTTTACTTGGGATTTACCTCGTACCAAACACCCTCATTCCTCCAAAACCACCCGCCGCAGCAGCGCTAATAGTGGCAGTGATAAATCTAATGCCAATAATGGTGATCAAATGTTCGCTCGTCACTGTGCTAATTGTGACACTACCACTACCCCTCTCTGGCGTAACGGACCTAGCGGCCCTAAGGTAATTTAAATTTTTATCATTTTTTTTTCAAATTTTGTTATGTGGATGAATTTGAGCTGATGGGTTATGATAAATTTAAATTGCAGTCGTTGTGCAATGCGTGTGGGATTAGATACAAGAAGGAAGAAAGAAAAGCAGCGAGTTCAGGGCAACAAGCGAATTCAATGTATAGGAATGAAGCGAGTTCATGGCTACAGCATCATTCTCATAGCCAAAGAACACCGAGATTTTCACATGGTATTGCCAATGAACTCAATCCAAGCGTCGCTTTTCTAACATGGAGTCTCAATGATACAGAGCAACCTCAGCTTTATTATGATTTCACAAGTTGAAAATTATCATCCCACGAGAAAAAAGGATAGAAAAAAAAAAGTCTTTTTTTTTGGCAAATGGGAAGAGATGTGGGAGAGTTTTTTTTTTTTTTTTTTTCAATTTGTTATTAATATTTACTTTTCTTTTTATACTGGGGAGAAAAAAAAAAAAAAAGAAGAAGAAGAAGAAGAAGAGAAAAAGAGAAAGAAAGGAAGCATTATAATGTTGTTGAAGGATTTTTAAAAGATGGTGAGACGGTTTTATGGAAATACTGTCTCCTCTAAAGAATCCACCTTCATCAATTCTTCTTTCTTTCTTTCTTTCTTTCTTTCTTTTTTTAAATTTTCTCTCTCTTTTTTTTTTTCTTTTAACCTTTCAGAATTTTTTGGCTGCTACTTATTTTTCCATTATACGTTAATGTTTGTGAAAATCGAAATATTAAAAATTTTATATATATATATTTTGTCATCTCTTTTCGTTTCTCTCTCTTACTTTGTCTTTCTTCATTCCCAATGGAATAGTACGGTCCAATTTGCTTCTCTTCTTCCTTGCATGTTTTCTTCTTCGTTAAGAGTGTCTGTCCATTTCTATTAGTTTAATTGTATATTTTAAATATTAATATTTTTTTTCCAAGTAATCTAAAGCCCATCTTATCTATGTTGGGCTTGGCTAGTGGGAACCCTGCTGGATTTGAAATATATTGATGATTGGGTGCATCCAAACATCATCTATTTTTGTGCAAATATTACATATATTTGATTTCTTTAACAGTTGATAAATGTTCAAAGTAGAAAATAAAAGAAATGAATATGTATGTTTCTTTTCTTTTTGTACTTTGAATAATCTTGCAAAATAATTGCCTAACCCTACAACATAGGATAGGGAGAAAAAGTTGTGGGGTTTTATGGTATAGGTGGCTCCAACTCTCTCCATTCCAAAATTCTTGTCTTCAAGTATGATGATGTCAAATGTTCTTTGGTAGGTAGTTGAATAGGAAGCTATATGAAACCACTTTTTTCACATTGAATATGTTGTCTATTCACTATATGAGATGATGATCATGAGAATCTCGTAAGTTTGATAGGAATTATTATAGGATGGATATATAAGGGTAGTGGCACAACCAATCATCATTCTAAAAGTGAATCAATTGTGACCATTGATTTAAAATCATTGAACAAAAAAAGAAAAAAAAGAAGAAAAGAAAAGAAAAACAAGTGTGTTTTTGTGTACACAGAGTGCATACTCCCACACCAACTGGAAAGGAAATAAAAACTTCCATTTAAGGAAAAGAATATTGACCATATTATAATTTCTTACTTCTTTGATGATAGTTCTTTAATAAATTTACAAGCTAAGTCATCAATTAACAAAAAAAAAAAAAAAAAAAAAAAAAGAAACATGGATTAAAAATAGATGCTTAAAACAAGTTTTAAAGCCTTAGTTGAAACATATAGATGCCGTGTTTAAGCAATAAATTTGCGATTATAGTCGTTAATTACTTCGATGGTCGTTGAGTTATAATAGTATATAAACTATAATAACATGAGTTTAAAATGTATAGTTTGTTTTATAATAGTTTATCTTCCAGATATAGACTATTTGAAGTTTTAATATTTGTGGTGTAAGTTAATTTTAGTTCAATTTTTTTAGTTTATTATACAAATGAGTGGCTATTTTGTCAACCATATAAATTACTGAGATAACTGAATTGATTAATATATATATTATAATCGATAAGAAAAATTTATAGACCATAGCATGAAAATTCATACACTTTTTACCCTAAAATTTTTAATTAGACATAGTTGCTAAAATGAATTGTTTTTAAAATTAATGCTTTTTTTAACGAGATACAAATACGAAAGTAACGACTTCCTAACAATTTTTCTTTCAACTATTGCTGCCTATAATTTTACCTCTATCACGTACCCCTCCACCTTATAGATTTGAAGATTTTACCTCATTTTTGATCCTCTTGTAATAAGGATTTGTGATCTGATTAGCTGGGCCAACCAACTCAATATCCTTACCAAGTATTTATAGGGATTGGAACCCTTATAAATACTTGATAAGGATATCGATAGCCTATTCTTGATATGGGCTTATGTCGACCACTCTAGCCTAATCTTGGGCCTGTTGTTTCTGTATGTTTTTCATTCTTTTTACCATTATAACCTAGGTTCCTTAATCCGCAACACCGATTATGCAGAGTTTTCGTCTTTTTACTAATAGTTCTAACTACTGATGTCTAAATAATGAATCTTCTATACATATTAAAAAGGACAAATCTAAACAAAATAAAGATTAAAGGAAAAGAATTCACCTAACTCATTAGAAAGCAAATCGTATATTTCCAGTCAAAGGTGATAAAAGATTTTGTTTGACTGAATTAAATCATAGTATTAACTTGAAAATCCAATCGTGCATAGCAAGCTTTGAGTTGCTGACGGAGTAGACGATCTCATCTTAATCAATCACAACCGGACATCTGTACTTCACTCTTCCAAAATCAAAGATTCAAAACCTAGCTTTTTACCCACACATCATTCACTAATCACCGTCGCCCATGGCCAAAAGAATCCGCCGGAAATTCCTCTTTCAGTCGGAGTCTCCAACCGACACCGTTCCTCTCTCTCCCTCGTCCTCCTCCAAGATTCCGTTCCGATCCACAAAAGTTCGTAAGATTTCCTCCAATCAAGAACCGGCCAAACCACAATTTTCAGCTCCCGACGGTTATAACCCGACCCGAACATTCCCGAACCTGGCCGATCCCGTCAAATCGTCGTCGTCTTTGGATGAAATTTCTACAGCGATCAATCATTTACGTCGTTCGGATCCTCTTCTGATAAGTTTACTAGATTCCTGCGAATCACCCCATTTCAAGTCTAATCCACCGTTCTTAGCACTAACGAAGAGCATCCTCTACCAACAACTCGCAACAAAGGCCGCCGAATCGATCTACAATCGCTTCGCCTCGCTATGCGGCGGAGAGGCGTCGGTACTGCCGGACACCGTGCTCGGACTCTCGCCGCAACAGCTGCGAGTAGTCGGAGTTTCGGGGAGGAAAGCAAGTTACCTCCATGACCTAGCGACGAAATTCATAGAGGGGAATTTATCAAATTCATTGATTCTGGAGATGGACGACGAGACTCTATTGGGGGAGTTGACGGCGGTGAAGGGAATCGGCGTTTGGTCGGTGCATATGTTCATGATATTTACTCTGCATCGGCCGGATGTGCTGCCGGTGGGGGATTTGGGAGTGAGAAAAGGGGTGCAGAGGTTGTACGGACTAAAGGATTTGCCGAAGCCGGCGGAGATGGAGAAACTTTGTGAAAAATGGAAGCCTTACAGATCGATCGGAGCTTGGTATATGTGGAGGCTAATGGAAGAGAAGGGAGTTGTGAAGAAGGGTTCTGATTTACCGGATAACATGGAAAACAGGGGGTAGCTTTGTAATGTGAATTTTGAATCAGTGATTTTTGAATTTGGGCTAATTTTTGTGTTTGTGTAATTTCAAGAACTCAACGCTAAAATGTGTTTGAATTCTTTGATGATTCTCTCATCTCATGTTGAATTAGTTGAAATTTATGAAGAATCCTTTGATCTTGCACAATTTCTTCCATAATTATATTTTTATTTGGTATAGAATTTCTCACTCTGATGGGATGAAAAAATTGATACGGCTGTAAATATCCATAACTCAAATTTATATTTTAGATACATGAACAAATTTATTCAAACAATCAACTTTGAAGTATATAAATCAATAACTATAAGGATGATTTGTAATGGAATTATATATAATAGTAAAAGTCAAATTAAATATTCTATTGATAAAATTTAGATCATAAAGAAAGAATGTCAAATATAAAGTACAATAATGAGAAGACGGTTAAGGAGGTCTTAATTTAACATAGCATATTTATTTGATATTGTTATTCTCGTAACAAATTTCTTACCTGATTGGAATTATATTGTACACGAGAATCAACATTGAACTCATCATTGAGATGAATCGACCAATGACTACAATAATAAAAAAGACACTCACTTGAACGACTATAGTTACTATTAGTAAAAATACACCCATAATTACTATTGTTATAAATATATTGTCTATCATCTTTAGTATCCAAACTTGTTCTTTCCCTGTATAAATTAGAGAACTTGCATTGACACAAGCATTACATTAATTTAATTATTACTATTTTTGATTAATTTAAATATATCTAATAAAAGTTTAATATAAAAATATTCATTTACTTTAATTTATGCAATGAACAGTTCTTACAACAATATATCGGGGAGTTGTTAGGCATGGAAAAAAAGAAACCATTTTGATGAAATTTTAATATATTTTATAAATAGTTTTAATAATATTTTGCTATTTTAAAAAATACCCCATCATTGTATATTAATTTGTATATGTATAAGAGCTAAATTAAACACAAATATGCAAATACTATCTTATCTATTTTAATTTTAGATATAAGCGAATCAAACCATTAATGGGCCTCAAGACCCATTAATTGCGGCCCAAAATTTAGTAGCGTAAAAAGTCCGCTGAGTTCTTCATCGGCGAACTTTGCAAGCGAGACAATAAATTCATTCCATCCCGCCTTCACCGTCAATGGAATTTGGAGGTCAGTTTCTGGTTTCTTGGTTGCTTCATTTTCGAGCGTTAAGCTTTCTTATTCGTCATCCGTTTCCATTTTTCATAAGGGTTTTTTTTTTCCTCGTCGTTTCTATACACCTCTTTTCATTCCATGGATTCCTCCAAGCGACTTGGCGGTACTGCTGTCAACGGCAATTGGCGCCTTATCTTGCTCAAATCACCGCTTTTCTTGTTCAGATGATGATCTCCATTCGACTATACTGGAATCTTTGAATCCATAGTTTTCCTTCATTTAGGTTTAGCTAAACATTTTGTAGAGATTGACTTCAGAATGTCACTCGATTGTCAAGGAATCGATAAAGCCCGGGCATGAACCTAATAAGGTCACATCGAATGAGTTCTCGTTGCGGAACACGCAATGCCTTGGAATACGAAGGTGACATTCACAGTCAATTTGTCGAAGGCATTGGTGTCTTTTTGAGTTAAGTATCGAAGATCGACTTTCAAAGTATATTCCTTAAACTCAGATGATGACCTACACACAATCGAGCTACATAATCGCTACAAAATGTTTAGCTAAACCTGAATTAAGAATTCGATAAAGCTAGGGGAGGATGAGCCTAATATAATAACATCACCTTGAAGGAGTTTCAGTTGCGGAACGCACAATGCCTTGGAATACGATGGACTTTAAAAGCATATTCCTTAAACTCAGATGATGAACATTTAATATATTTTTGATCAGTCTCTACACTCTATTGCTAATCGATGGAGTGGATGACCTAACCCTGGTCAACTTGTTTGCTCATTTTTTTTTTAAACATGACCAAAGAACGGAAAAGTTATAATTCTCATCCTCATGCAGTCACTTCTAGATAGATAATTTGAGTATGTTTAATCTATTTTCTTACCATGCTTAGACTTGATAGTTTTTGTATATAAATAATTAACATACGTTGCAACAATGTCAAGTTTACCTTTTTAAGTCTTGTGAACTACTGTAACAAATATATATGATTAAATTGGCCAGAAATACGTTAAGACCATGATAATATTCATGAGTTTGATATCAAAGTTTGGTATATATTAAATATTTTGATTAGATTGCAAAAAAAAAAAAAAAAATCGTTAACAAAATAAGTTTATAAAATTTTCAACATGAATATAACACATATGCTATCATTGTATTATTTTGGATCTAGGGGAGTAAGGAGTGAGTAATTTCCCCAAAAAAGATTAAGAAACAAATTACAGATTTTTACAAATAGTACAAATTCCCAAATTCTGACGAGAAGATTCCGCCCAATTTCTCACTGGACTCGGGCTCAGGATCCCTCTCTCGCTGTAGTCGTCAATTGGTTGGCTTCTCTCTCGATCCTCCTTACCCCTCAACTTCACCTCACTCTCCTGCGTCAAGGTTTGTTCGTCTCTCATTGTCTCTGTAACGTTTTTTCTTCCACATATCTATTTAGTGGGTTTAGGTTTTAGAAATCCGGTTGAGAATCGGAGTTATCTTTTAAAAGCAAAGGAAATAACACCCAAAAATTTTCAAAACGATTTCAATCCCTGTGTTGTTTATTAGAGAGACGAGGAAATTGCTACTGAATTCGGTGAATTTTTAGAAGATTTGCAGTTGGCGTAGATAATGGGGTTGCTTAGTATCATTCGAAAAATCAAAAGGAAAGAGAAGGAAATGCGTATACTTATGGTGTATGTCAATCTCTCTCCCTCTATCTCTATCTGTGTCCTCCCCAGTTTATTTCTCTGCTTCTTATCCAGTTGGATCCATTGTTGATTGTCATTCAGAGGCCTTGACAACTCTGGGAAAACTACCATCGTTTTAAAGATCAATGGGGAAGATACCAGCGTTATCAGCCCTACGCTCGGATTTAATATCAAGACTATCACCTATCACAAGTGAGCTTCCTTACTTGTTCTTGTTACCATGCTTGCAATTCATTATTTTTTCTGGATTGAAATTTTCTTGTTCAAGTTTTGGGATTTGGTATGCACCCTGTTCACTCTTTAGTTGCTAATTTGCCCCCACTAATAAATGGCAATGAACGTGAACAATATGGGCCATTTTGCAATTTTTTTATGAGTTTTTTATTATGACACAGAAGAAATCTCCTCTCCATCAATGCCTAAGCTATTTTCAACCGATTCTAAGTTCTGAAAACTTGATCATCTGCTCCTGATTCTATATTTTTGTTGTGCTTGTGGGAAATATTTATAGTGCGAATATTTGAACTTTGAAGCCATAGACATTTGATATGCAGTTAACAATTTTCTTTGCCAGGTACACACTTAACATATGGGATGTTGGGGGCCAAAAGACTATAAGATCATATTGGAGGAACTATTTTGAGCAGACGGATGGACTAGTATGGGTGGTTGACAGTTCCGATCTTAGAAGATTGGATGATTGCAAATCGGAACTTGATAATCTTTTGAAAGAAGAGGTTAGAAATAGAAGTCCCTGTTTCTTAATTGACAGGTTTACTATGTAATAACAACGTGATTTTCTCTGTATTTTTTTTTCTGTATGTTGGTTTTGTTGTACTATCTGTATATTTTCTTTAACTGAAGTATGTTGTAGGCTCAATCTTTTTGTTTGCATTTTTCTGTATTTGCGAGATATTACTATCTATTATGGGTCAAAATTTATCATATAACTGTCAATTAGGTGATTTCACATTCTTATAAAGCCTATAGTTATTCTAAAGTCCAAAGTTGTTAGTAACGAATTTATTCGCCTCAGCCAAGTATATGACATGCAAGCTTGGTAAGTTGATATATGGTCCTAACGAGTTCAGAAATGTGTTTTTGTTCCTTCTAATCAGTATTTTTCTGTGGTCTCTCTTCCTTTCCTTTTACCTAGAGATTAGTATCTCACTTAAAGAAAGAAGTATGCAAGTAATAACTAAAATGTAAGCACATATGATATCAAAGGTTTTATAAAATTTTGCATGGTAAAGAAAGAGAAATTACTAATTTTGTTGCTCATATTACAGAGACTTTCTGGAGCATCATTGCTTATTCTTGCTAATAAGCAGGATATAAAAGGAGCCCTTTCTCCAGAGGAAATTGCTAAGGTAAGAAGTTCCTCTTCTAAGCTTTAAGTTTCAATTTTCGCTTTAATGGGGTCTAACTTGAAATCATTACTCGTTGGTCCCGATCTGGTTCTTTCCATCCTTCATGTATAATGGCATTTGGCCAGAAATTTTATTTTAGAAAAGTCATATGCATAAATCAAAGCTTGCCCAGAAATTTTAAAGTAACGACATGATCTTAAACACAAATTTTCCCTGTTTCTGCGAAATATCCTTCACATTTAGAGCAAATTCTGCAAGACAAATTTGATGGCCCTTATCACAAATTATAGTGAAAAGGCGAAGGGTTTCATTCACATGTTGAAAGATCACCGTTCTTGTCACTTTTAGAATCAAAACTTCATGTTAAGTCACCCTGTTGTATGTTATTACTATTAACTTGAGGTTCGGATGTGGGGTTCTTAAATAAATGCTTTCCAATGCATAAGGTGAACTAATGCTTAACTACCTACTTATTTGTTCATCTCATACTCTTCAGGTATTGAATTTGGAAGCTATGGACAAAACACGTCACTGGAAAATTGTCGGTTGTAGCGCATACACTGGCGAGGGGCTGTTGGAGGGTTTCAATTGGTTGGTTCAAGACATTGCTTCCCGAATTTATGTTTTAGATTAACATCTTTTCAATTTTGTATCTCATTCCTTATGGAAACTGATCTAAAGATTTTGTCGAATATATGTGGGTTCGTTCATTTATGTTGAATGCTCATCTTTTTCAAGGGTGCTTTAATCGTTAAATATATATACACAATCATTTCACATTGTTCTAACCATATCAGGCAATCTTCTTAGTACATGGAAGTTGACTCGAGATTGATTTTCCATACAAATTTAGAGCATTATCACACAAATTTGAGTTCCATTTCATCAAGTCAATCAATAAATTTTAAACAGAGAAAACATGTGAAACAATGACGATCAGTTTCCAAACAGAAAGAAAACATGTTAGATACTGAAGCGATTAGGAAAGGGCTGTTTTGTTTGAAACTTTTAATCAAGGTCCGTGAGAAAATTGGCATAAACATCTTGCAAAGAAAAGAGGGCATTACTACTCATAATACAAGCAAGTGTATGAGAGTTGAACCTCAATGATCAACGTGGTCAGAGGCTCCATCCCACATGAAAAGAAAAAGAAAAAGAAAAAGGTTAATGGTCGACAACGCTCAACTCAAATAGCCTTTTCTTGCATGGTCTGCATTCTTCAACATTCAACATCAATGATCGATGAGATGACATTTCAAGAATAGGCATTGAAGCAATTACAGTTCAGTCGCATGGCTAAATTCATGGAATGCTCTAAAAACATGCATACAACAAAAACAATTATTCATAACTGAGGCACTTTGTGTCTGAATAAAGATCAACGAGGGATTTTGTGCTTCTGTTATCTTATTTAGACTTCTTTCCTTGTTTCCTCCTTATGACCTCGTCGATATACATGATGCCCTTGCCTTTGTACACTTCTGGTGGCTTACAGCTACGAACTGCAGCAGCAAATTGGTGTACCCTATATTTGTCAATCCCTGTGCAACATACCACATTGTTTTTGAAGCAAAAGACACGAACAGCTGGCGGAACGGTTAGCTCAACTTCATGACTGTATCCCAGTTTAAGATACAAGAGGCGTCCTGCTGCTTCGGCTCTGGCTTTGTACCCAACTCCCACAATCTTAAGGAACCGAAAAAATTTAGCCTCCATTATAGTTCCTGCTTACCTATTAAGATGAAATTCACAAACTAGTTAGTTTACTGATATTTAATAGATCATATTTAATATTTGTTGGAAACAGACGAGATAGGAATGGTTAACATTAAACAAGCAGCAAAGTTCATTGTCAATGGGCTTGTATGAACACATTAAAACTGTAATTGGATTGGAAATGAACTTCGAAAATAAATTACCAATTATAATTTGGTGACCCAAGAAGAACGGGCAGCAAGTAGTTTCAATTACTTTGAAATCTCACGAGATCATTGGTTCAAAACCTGATATGATTATGTACTTTAAAAAAACCCTAATATGATAGTTACTAGTTAGCATCGAGTGGATTGAATTTATAAACTAAACCTATAAAATTATATCGATCTAACTCGAGAGATTCCAAAACCTGGAACCACTCAGCCCGCAAATCTTTCATCACATAAAATGTCCACCATACTTCAAAGTCAAATTATTAGGTTGAGATAAATTTAGCATAGTGAATCTAAAGTATAAAGGGATAAAAGTAACAATCAAGATAATCCATCATCCCGTCAGTCATTCCTCATCCCCATGTCACCCTATTATCTTGATCCCATATGGACAAAAATGAGATAACCTGATGAGAAAGAAGACAATATTGAGCCATCTGATCCACCTATCACCCTCTGAAGGTCCTCTAGGTGCTGCCATAAAGCTCATCAACACCTTCCCAGGTATCCTTACCAACCAACTTTGCTTGCATGCCTTGACTAATCTTACGAGACAACCCCTTTACCCTACACGATATGGATGCCAAATCACCCCTTGAAACCTCCCCATGGCACAAGTACACAAATACATTTTTCTATTTGTTAGTGCCCTAACCAACTTGCTTGCACACCTTGACCAAGCTTACAAAATAACCTCTTTTACCTCTAACTACAACATATGGACACCAAGGAAACTCGTAAATTATTAAGTTCTAGATAGGAGACCACCATCAGATAAATTCATTCCCTCCAAGTTTTGTATTATACCTATGGCCCTTATTGAGCTTTGGTAAGAGAGCCTGTGGTAGATGCTATGTTTAAAAAAGTAAGGTGCACCTTTTGTGAAGCCCCAAAGCTCAAAGCCTTAGCCCTTGAACTTTTTTAATTGTTTTTGAAAACTAGTAAAATAACTAGAGCCTATCCTCCTTTATTAACTAATTTACTAAACTTGAAATCAAAATCCCTTATGTTTAGGGGCTTTCTTTCATGTCCACTTCAACTATGATTTCTTTTCTTTACGTAGTATTACATAGTCGGCCTAACAAACAACAATCTGAGCTTTTGCTTCTTTTTTTTTTTCTTTTTTCCTTTTTTTTTTCCTAGGACTGATGAGCTTTATTGCACCTTGAACTTTAGAAGCACTGGGTAGATGAAGCTCCAAGATTAAGATTGAACCTCACTCAAAAATGGGGAAAATAGTGGTGGGAAAAACACAGGAACAAGGTAAAGTTTAGACTTTAATTATGATATAAAATTTAAAACTCAATTGCGAAGGGAGATGTGGTAACTGAAGCTTCAATATTAAGATTGAAATACAAAACTCAGAAAATAGTATCTTTACTGATATACGTATAGTATAGCTATAATATAGGGAGAACAATGGCGAAGGATCATAGAAAAAGATGAATGTAATAAGCTTACCACCTCGGGCAACACCAATAAAAGATAGAACTTTACCGGGATAAAAAGAAAAAGACATCAAAATGCAAAGATGAATACTATGGTTATTGAAATCACATCACATTCAGACAAAGTAAAGAAGCTGCTTGAACAATAGAGCCATTCAAACAATAGTTCGTGACAAGTTACAATTCATGTCTCGAGAATTTGAGTATATTGAAACTAAAGTTGAGATTTCAGACAATACATAAAATTATTAAACATACCAAATAACTTTTTTAGGACTTGTTTGGTATATATTTTAAGATGTCAATATATATATATATATATACATATATATATATATACTGAAACTTAATTGTGTTGGGATCCAAGCAAGGCTTTTGAAGTTAAACCAAAATTTTATTTAACTGAACAATTTCAACAACACAAATTCAACGAAATCAAATTCAGCAGATTCAGCGAATTCAAAATGTTTAACTCACCTAAGTGCAGTCAGAAAACAAATTCAACACCAAATCCAAAGTGTTGGCGGGAAGGAGGACAACAGGGAAGGCGGAAAAAATGATGAAGGACGAACAGTGTCGAATAGGGCAACTGGACACCGGCGGAGGGGGGCGGCCGGCTTGAAGGGCGAGCGAAGAAATGGTCGGCCGACGGGGAGGAAGCTGAACTGAAGATTGAAGAAAAGGGGCGTGCGGCGAATTACGAAAAGGTTTTAGGTTTTAGTTTTTTTTTTTTTAAATATATTATATGCCTAACCGGGTCGGACTGGGTTATTTAAAAAACCCGACGACCCGATCCTAGAAATTTTTACCTCCAAATTTGAAACTCAACAAAACCTAACACAAAATTTAATCCAAACCAACACAAAAAGATGAGTGTGGTTGCAACAAAAACAGCTTGCAAGGTGGGGCAAACAGCCTCTTGCTACGGGGCGAGCTGAAGGTCAAATATGGTTTGTAGGAAAATGAAAACAACATTTTTTTCTCTCACTCTTTTTTTAGATAAATATCGAAAAACTTGTAAGAATAACTTTTTCATGATAGAACTGAAATCTAAAGATTTGAAAAATGACTTTTTTTGTTGATGTAGTTACGTATTGAAGTATCAATTGCACGAGCCTAAAGATTTGGCTGTTCCTTATCATCTTTCTCTTTCTACTTCGTCAAATACAACTATAATTTTTTTTTTCTTCGTTTAAACTATTTCTATTGTTTTACTTTTTTTCGCTCATGCTAGAGAACAAGAAAATAAGAAAAAGGAAAAAACAGCATAACGAAGAAGGAATGTAAAAAAGTTATTTGTTGTCGCTCATTGGCCATAAAGGCCTGTGTTGCAAGACAGATGGAAGCTTAAAAAAAAATATAAATACTGGTCATTTTAGTAATTTCAAATGATGTAAGTTTAAAAACATTGTTCAAAAAGTTATACCAAAATGAATTAATTTTTTTTCAAAATTGATTCCATTCCTTTGCTGATATAAAGAAGGTGATTAGAGATATTGATTGGTTAAGTGGAAGTGATTTTAAATTGTTTAACCATTTTAAAATCACTTACAAAATTAAATGAATAAAATATATTGAATATTTAGATAAATAATTATTCAAATCTGTATATAAATATATACACCAAAATTCCAATTCTAATTATTATTTTTATAAAACCAAAATTGTGACAATAGACATATAGTTATGTTGTGAAATCAACATCTCCACTCACATCACAACCAAAGAGCAATTGTCCTGAAAGTGTTGAAAAGGACAAACCATCCTGATGGAGGAAAGCGATTGGCGCCAAAATCAGGAAATTCATGGAACTGCTTCCACTCGCATACATAATCCTGCAAGAAGACAAAATCAGTACACGTAACAATCCCACTGGTTATCTGAAAATGGTTGGATTTGTAGTTGAAGTATTCCATTTACCGATCAAGAAAGAGAGTTGAAGCTATGTGGAATCGAAGCTTCAGCGGCAATGCAACGCGCGCAGTGCTGAAGGATAAGAAATGGGACGCGCTCGTCGTCGGCGCAGGCCACAACGGTTTGATAGCCGCTGCTTATCTTGCCCGTGCCGGCCTCTCTGTTGCCGTTCTTGAGAGGCGCCATGTGATCGGCGGCGCTGCTGTTACTGAAGAGTTAATTCCAGGATTTAAATTCTCTCGATGTAGTTATCTCCTAAGTCTCCTCCGGCCTTCCATCATCAGGTAGTTTTAATTCTTCTAGTTTCTGTCCAGATTCGTCATTTGTTTTTATGTAATGATTTATTTTCTTCCTATTTTCATTTGGAATGGCTATCGGATTGAAATCGAAGGGACTTGGAATTGCGGAGACATGGATTGAAGTTATTGAAACCGATGGCCACATCATTCACACCCTGCCTCGACGGTCGTTTTCTTCTACTTGGAATGAATGATGAACATGATTACTTGGAGATATCTAAATTTTCTAAAAAGGACGCCGATGCTTACCCTAGGTGATTCTCTCAATACATCTTGTTCACCTTTCGGGCTGATTGTTTGGTTTATCGTGGATTTGATTTTGTTGTAGTATTGTTATTTGTAACTTTTACTCGATTCGTCGCTGGTGAATAGATATGAAAAACAGCTTCATAAGTATTGTAAATTTATGGATTTTATGTTGGATTCTCGAACTCCTGAAGCATTACACGAGGGTTCATCATTCAGTGACCGGTTGAGACATAAGGTGCAAAACTCTATTTTCTGGGGTCGTTGTCTCCGACATGCGCTATCATTAGGTCAAAAAGATATGTTGTAAGTAACTTGAACCAGGATAGGCTTTGCTAAGTGTTGGTTTAAGTAATTCAATTTCGTTGCTGTCTGATGCATCTCTTGATTTTATTTTTGCTAGGGAGTTGATAGACCTTCTAGTATCACCAACTTCTAAGGTTTTAAATGGGTGGTTTGAGGTAATAACTGACTTCATTTACTTGGATTTGAAAAGTAAAGTTTCTCTTGTTTGTGAGTTGAAATGTTTATGTTTCTTGTATTAAAACTCCAGGGTAGCCTCAACGGTCTGGAATTTCTTTTATCTTTTATATGAAGGGGTGCAGGGTAGGAAGGAGATTTACGTGAATTAATAGATCTCTGTTTCATGCTCAGCCTGGACGTTTGTTTCATGGCTTATAACCTTTTCAATTCTACCTACTTTTTGGTTCTCAGTCGGATGTATTGAAGGCAACACTTGCAGGAGATGCCATCATTGGGACCATGGTGAGACTTCATACTCCAGTTTAAATTTGGTTCAGTTGCATACTTAAAATGCATTTGAAGCATCATGATTTATCTTATATCTTCCTCCCAGTCTCTCTGCAGTGACTGACTACTAATAGCTTAGGAATGTATATGATTATCATAATTAGATTAAGTATTTGAGAATATGAAATAATCCTTTGCTATATGAAAGACATACTAAAAGATCCACCTTTTTCTATTTGTGCAAAATCAAACTCCTCATAGAGAACATTGTAGTAGGTGCTATTGGTTTCTGTTACAGCTAATTCAAATGGTACATTGTCTTTGTTGATCAACTGAAATGTTGCAAAACTAAAATTTTCATTTCCAACATGGTTATGGAGACTACAGATTCTAGTTTTAATGGTTTAGACCATATTCACTAAGTGAACATTTTTTTCCTACTTATTCACTGAGTTAACTTTTTCTTTTGTACATCAACAATGGTGAATTTATCTCCAACAGACAAGCATCCATACTTCTGGAAGTGGATATGTTCTACTACATCACGTAATGGGAGAAACTATTCATGGCGATCGTAATATTTGGTCGTGAGTATCTCATCTTACAATTACTTTTATTACAGAGCCGATTTGATGTGTGTATCATAGCATATTGTCAGCTCAATGTAATGATATTCCTTGAAATACCCTGCATGATGTTTTTGTAGCACTTTAACGATATTCATTAAAGAAATATTAACATCAATTGCAGACATGTGGAGGGTGGGATGGGTTCGGTATCAATGGCCATAAGCAATGCTGCCATAGAAGCTGGAGTTCATATTGCAACAAATGCAGAGGTATTCTAATTCAGTATGCAGCTCTGAATAACTTGATATAGTCTTCAAAAGCAAGTCCAAATTTAATATTTTCTTTTATTCTCTCCATTATATTCTTTAAGTTCTCTTTTGCTTATTTTGAATTATTTGTCTCATGTACATTTTAAACTTGATGGTCAGGTGTCAGAACTGATGATTGAAGACTCTGGTAGATTAAAGGGGGTTGGTTTATTTATTTCCTTGGTACATCTCGAGGCATCTTTTTATATCCTCATGTATCTGATACATCCTATTGATTAAGGTCTTACTGGCGGATGGGACGCAAGTGCATTCTTCAGTTGTTCTATCAAATGCAACTCCGTACAGAACATTCGTGGTAAAATGCTTTACATTAGAGATAAACCATTTTAGCGTTGATTCGTGCTTCTCGCTTTCTCATCTTTATGGTTCTGTCGTAGGAAATGGTGCCTCAAACTTCTCTTCCGGATGATTTTCTTCGGGCTATCAAATGTTCTGACTATACCTCAGTAAGACATACCTGATAATTTTTCTTACTATTCTTTCGGAGACAAATAAACGTTAACTTCTCCGATGTCCATATCTCCTTTATATTTAGTCATAAGATCATTTTGTCAGTTTACCATTGTTCTCATGTCTTTATGGACTTGGGTGAGATTTAAACCACCACTCCCTAGGATCAATAGAATCTCGACCGTTTCTTTTTTTATGATTACGAGTTTCATTCTGGTTGTTGGATGTGAATCCATTTTTGACGATTATAATGGTGTCTATTCTGTTTCTATTTGCTTAGGTAGCTTGTTGGAAAAAAGTGATAGATGATAATTGATGAATAAAAAGGAGCAAGGGCATTGGCTCGTGCTTTGTGTTTACACCGTTCTTGCATTTATTTATCTACATTGCTCTTTAAGTTGTAAGGTCCTCTTAAGTCCACCATTGTTCTTGAATTTTTTAGTTGGTATAAGTTGAAGAGTCGAAGCCTGACCCTTGCAAGACAGAGAGAAGACCTTTTATTTTCCTTCAGTACGAGTTTTTATTATTCTTTAAACTATCACAAATGCATGCCATTAAAAGTATAGAAACGAAGGTTAAGAATGTCTTATTCCAAATGTCCTATTCAGACAAAAGTTTCATCTACTTTCCTCGGTCCTTTGTTCCCATGCTTGAAATATCATGATAGTTTAGACATTACTGGCTGGAACAGGGAACAACAAAAATAAACGTTGCTGTTGACAAATTGCCGCAGTTCAAGTCTTGCAATTTGAATAATCAAGATGAGGTGGGCCCTCAGCATACAGCAACTATTCATATTGGTGCTGAAAGGTAGGAGAGACACCACTACTAATATCATTAGCAGCCCCACCAGAATTTTTTTCATAATGTGTTTTGCATGGTTGAGCAACTCATCATAATGCATACTTCTAGTTCTTTTACTACCTTGAATACGTTTGAGCTATTTTCCTTCAACCAAAATGTCCTACAATGTGAATTGTTTCTCTGAAACCTTAGGAGTTTACTTTAGACTTACTGTGTAACAGCAGTTCTGTTGTTAGTGGTTGAGAGTGAGGGAAAAAATAGAGAGAGATGATCCTCTCAAAGATGCATTGTCTCATAAATTAATGCATTTGATTTTCATTACAATTTAACCTTTTTTTAAAAAAAGAAGACTTGCTCACCTTTTCTTTCTTGATTTCTCTTCCAGAATGGAAGATATCGGCACAGCTTGCCAAGATGCATGGAGTGGCTTTCCATCCAAAAGACCTGTTATGGAGATGACAATTCCTTCCTCTCTGGACAAAACTGTCTCTCCACCTGGTACTGTAAATTTATTCCGTACGTTCTTCCTGTTTAGCATGAGAACCATCCATATCCCTTCCTATTCCTAATTTTATGACTATGAAGAGAATATGTACTTCATTGTATCCATCTGAAGGTGAGGAATATATCCTGTCCCTAATTAGGAACCCTTCCAATATTAGAAAGAAATTATGTTACGTTCTACAGAATTGTTCTTCCATTTTGTGGACAAATTATTTAGAATATGTGATGCATCATATTAGTAAGACAACATTCCAACACCAAAATAATGGGTCAATGAAAGTCACGTAGTCAATTTAATCGAAAGTATAGATTTTCATTTTTTCTAACGTGTGGTCAGAATTAGAAGACTTTTGTGTTTGCAGAAGTATTTGATTGAGTAGGGACCAAATGATTTTACCACAAATTATTCATTTTGAAATATATCAAACCAAATGTCAAACTTTATTTCATAGCTTATGCAGTTACATTGTAGCTAATGTATCCCTAGTTATTCAGTTAACGGTTAATATTCAAACTCATAAAACTTTTTGTAGGTAAGCATGTAGTCAGCTTATTTACACAGTATACACCTTACAAACCCTTGGATGGGAGCTGGGATGATGTTACATACAGAGTAAGCTGTTAAAGGGATCTTTGTGCATCTGTTTGACATATGCTTGCTCTGGCTCTTATGTTTGTCCATAATCGACCCTACCTTTATACATGTTTTGGTTTCATTTTACCACTATTTGAATTGATATTGATCTTTAGGTTTGGATTTATTTTTCATTTTGTCAATATGACAAGAATCGGAGTCTATATTTGCAGGATTTATATGCCAAAAGATGTTTTAAGTTGATTGATGAATACGCACCTGGCTTCAGCTCATCAATTATAGGTTATGACATGCTGACACCACCTGATCTTGAGAAGGAAATTGGTCTAACAGGTAAAAGTCCAATATGAAAACTTCCAGGTAGATTTTTCTTTAATGCGGAGTTTAGTTCTGAAAAGGCTCAACTATGAATATTAGTTCTCAATTTCATACATGCATCTGCTGAAACTTGAGTATTCTCACCTGTAACAGGAGGAAATATTTTTCATGGAGCTATGGGCTTAGATTCTCTTTTCTTGATGCGGCCTCTAAAAGGATGGTAATACTCACTCTTGAATCATTCTCTTGTTGCTTTCAAGTCTATGTAGAAGAAATAGGATGATTTATTAAAATATAGCATTTTTAAAAACTTATTAGTAAAATAAGGTAGTTTTAAAACTTATTAGAAATCTACTGTTATTTGAAGGGAGAGAAAGAATAGAACGAGTGTTTAAGACTCACGATATGGGATAGAAAGAGTAGGACAAGTGTTCTAACTCGCCCTAGGAGAGAAGTGGTTTGAGATTTTTTCTCTATTTTTTCTTTTCATTTATAGTAACATTTCAATATTAAAAGAAAGATTAACATATTAGATATATTCATAATATACATACTATATTAGTATCATTTTTATAAGAAATGATACTAATATACTATCTAGTATTTACTTTTATACATTTTGTCTATCCACATAAAACTCTCAATTATCATTTTAATTAGAAAATTAGCTTGGTGAAACAAAAATCCATATATTCAGGGATTTAGTTGTGTTTCTAAAATTTTTATTTTTGTTTTTATTATTTTTTAGTTTGTTAAAAAACAACATTTTTACTTGCATAAATGGTCAGAACCTATTTATATTTACAAATGCAGCTTACAATTCATAACATTTCAAGTGTATCTAAAACTAGAAAAAAAATTGTTGTTATGCTCCGATGTTAAAAAAAGTTGCATTTCCCTGTTAGAGCATTATTTCAATAAATAGTTTTGAAAGAAGATAAATTTGACAAATAATATTTTAAAATACTATATTAATATAATTTTTCTTTTAAAAGAGCATTTAAAACAATCCATAGAATCAAGATAATCATAAAATGAATGAAAATTTTTTAATTATTAAAAGAATATAAATGAAGGTGAAAAGTATTAAATTTTAGATTTTTCATTTTTTTTCAGTTAAAAAAATGAAATAAACATTAAATTAAGAAGAAAAAAAAGATAATTAGTTGACGTGGAAATAAGTAGTAATTATTTTAGGAGGTAGGTAGAAAATTTTAATAATAATAAATTGTTATTAAATTAAAAAAATTATTGTTTTGGTCGAGTATTCTAAGCTCGACCACGAAGAGAGAGAAAATCAAATTAAAAAAACGGAGAGAGAAAATCAAAACAGCAGTATTTTAATGAATAGTTTTAGAACTATTCTATTTTAATAAATAGTTTGAAAATCTATGGTATTCCTCCAATTTTTACAGAAGAAATATCTGTTCCATGTACTGCAGGTCAAATCATAGGACACCGATTAAAGGATTGTACCTATGCGGTAGCGGGTCGCATCCTGGAGGTGGTGTCATGGGGGCACCGGGTCGCAATGCTGCACATGTTGTTCTTGAGGATCTGCCTAAGCCATAGCCTTGGGATTTTGGCATGGTTTATGCCCTGACCACACAGGTCTTGAACTACGAACTCCACCGTAATCAGAATATATCAAAGCAACACTATGTAAATACACCGTGCAGTTGAATAAAATAACGTGTTGTGTGCTGCCTTCCTTTGTCCCTACAGGAATCCAACAAAGCCTTCCCTTTTCACGGCCGTTTCCGTTATAATCTCCTATCATTATATAAAAGTGGGAGCAATGTCGCGGGGGAATAGTAAGCAGGGTGAGACGAAGTAGACTTCAAAATAAGATAAAGTAGATGCTCGAGAATTGCCATTAAAAAATAATAATTTCTCGCAAGTAGGAAACCTGTCTCATCAATTTACATCCTAGGAGAAATTATAACATAATTGCTAATATAACGTAATATATAAAATGATAGTCTAATTAGTAGACTCTTTGATAAACTCCTATCCAACAATATAGTTATCGATGATAGGCTTTGGCATTCGTATTAAATTTTAGTTATATTTTATTAAATTTTAGTTATATTTTACGCAATTTTAGTTATATTTTACTAAATGTTTAAAATTTTAGTTAAATGTTATATATATTTTGGGTTTGGAACTATCCCAAATTAATAAGTAAACGTGGCATGAGTTGGGTAGTAGCTTGGTGACTTAACTGCCCATGTAATCGGTATCAGTTGTCATTATTCTACTTTGTCTTCTCTTCAAAGCTCTCTCATTTCACTCCAACTCATCTCTCTAATCCCAACAATAGAATGGGCAATGAAGTCGAAATTTCAATAATGGGCCTGGGTCTCAAGGCCCAAAGATAGCGAGACTTCTTGGGCTCCGGTAAATGAAAACTGCCCTAAGAAATAGCAAAAAGTTCAAGGAGAGAGGCGCAAACAAAAACTTCAGTATCATGTCTTCTGATCTCGACGGCGGCGACGATGACATTAGCCCCATCTCTCTGATCCTTCCTGCGGAGGAAAAAGATGCTGTAGCATCTGAATTGCTCCACCATTTCATCCCTTCAATCAACTCCACTTTATCGATCAGGCAACTACCTTCCCAAGGACTCTCCTTTCAGCTCTGGCCGGCAGCCACCACCCTCGTCAACCTTCTCGACGATCATCGCTCTCATCCTCAAACCAACCCTCTCACACCCACTCTCACCGCCTTACGCCACGCATCAAAATCTCCAACTCTCAAAGTTCTCGAGATCGGCTCCGGTACCGGTATAGTCGGAATTGCCGCCGCCGCCACACTCCGAGCAAAAGTGACCATTACCGATCTATCCCACGTGATCTCCAACCTCCAATTCAACGTCGAAGCCAACGCCGGGATTTTAGCGGCGAACGGCGGTTGCGTTCAGGTGACGCCACTTCATTGGGGAGAAACCATTGATGCGAAACTAATTGAGCTGGATTTCGACCTCATATTGGCTTCCGATGTTGTGTATCATGACCATTTATACGATCCTCTTATCCAAACATTGAAGGACTTTCTCTTAGGCGGAGGAAACCCCAATATGGTGTTTCTGATGGCCCATTTACGGCGATGGAAGAAGGACTCGGCCTTCTTCAGGAAAGCAAGAAAGTTTTTTGAAGTTGAGGTTTTACATACTGATCCTCCGCCGCCGGGATCGAGAATTGGAGTTGTTGTATACCGTTTTACTGCTAAGATGAGCAAGAAACCGGCCATTGGTTCAGCAAACCAAGGTTGAATATTAATCCTTTAGTCCATTATCATTTTTCCCTTTTGCTTTATCCTCTTACTGATGATATGGAACATTTGTAGAAGAGATAAAAGATCACTAGGCTTTGTTCTTATTAGCCAATTAGGAACTCTGAAGTTCACTCATTGTTCTCTGCCCATTGCATCATTTCAAGCAAATTCAGGATAAAAATTAGTACTCCATGCTCCCTCTACTCACGCCATAGATTTATCAATTGCATCGCCACTTCGCTAAGCTTACTGACGCCACATAGTTAACAACTGTCGCCGTGGTACACATAGTGGAAAGTTCTAGGAAAAAATATCAAATCTAATCTAAACTTGCTACGAAGAGAGCAGAGATATGCAACATAAGCACGTACTAGAGAAATTTCAGCACAAGCCTCAGTTTATGGCTATTCTTAATGTATTAAAGGGTGGTCATAATGTATAAAGACAGCCCCATTTTCATTACATAAACATAGTTCATTTTAATTTACATGCAAATTAGAGATTAAGGGAACGACACTGACCTTTCTAATCCGAAGAAACGGAGATCGGTATTCCCTCTTCTTGTGCGGCCTCTAGGCCTGGATGCCCATTCATATTATTATGGGAAGGCTTGTCGTTCAACTCCCAAAGTTTGGCAGTTTTGATGTCGTCCATTGCCATCATTTTTGAGAACTCTTCATGGTCATATGTTAGAGTGGCTTTTCCTCCAAATACACTTGGAAGGTTCTCCATATCGAAGAAAGATTTCATTAGCTCTACACTATCCTTGTTGTTGGGGTATATGAAATGTACTTTCTGACCTGTCTTTGAATCGATAAAATACCTGATAGCCTATGATACGGAGATATTTTAGAACCAAACTTGAGTTAAAGAATGGAGATAAAAGATGGATTATAATTTTCTAACCTTCCAAAAGGCTTGAAAGATTCTTGGAGGGTTGTAGAGAAATTAAATAGCAAGCCTTTCTGGATAGTGGCTCTGTAGTATGTTAATAATCCCTCTTGCTGCTTTGACAGAGATGTTGGTGTTCATTGTAAATCCAGTAAAATCTATCAGCCACGCTATCTGTTCTTGGCCATTACGAAGGTTCAAAATGGTGTTCTCTAAAAGATACACCACATGTCGAACATTGTCTTCCGGCGAGTTTGTATTCTGATAATTTGAGAAGGAAACCAAGCAGAATAGAATTAATTTTCTTTTTAGAAGATATATATTTCGAGTTCTCCATGTTGGTCTGTACCCAATACTAGCTTCGACAGCAAAAGGTGAATACCTTGGGCTTCAATTTATATGAGAGTGTAATCATTCATAACAAAACTCAGTAGTCTTCAAACTAACAAATAAAAACTTTTTAAGAAATATCTAAACTATAGAAGAAATGTAGCATTGAATAATAGATTTCTGTACATCAATTTTTGTGCTGGGTTTCAATTTTAAAACATTGAATTTTCAAGTATCAACTTTGTCTAGTAACTCTTATCTTATTTGACATATGTTAAAATCAACAAATCTATTTGACATAAAATTGAATTTTATGACATAAAATTGAAATTTACAGCTAAAGGAGTATTAAATTTTAATGCACAGAAGTCCATTAGCTTTATAAAGTTAAAAAAGTATCGGCAGTTTTTCAAAATGAAATGAAAATTTATATACGCAAGAAAATAAAAATCTTTCTTCATTTCTCAGATATGAGAATGGGAATTTATAATACGAATATTGACAATAATGATCTTGTCAAATTTGGTTCTAAATTTTGATTTTGCACTTTGGCCAGAAATTTTGAGTGAAGTACCTGCATTCCTGGCCTGGATATGAGCACTGTTCGACCGAAACGGTCGTAGAAATTTGCTCTAAAAGATTTGCCTGTTTCACCTTCATGTGCTACTTCATGCTGCACCATGTTCGGAGTTTGTCAAAAACACTTATGGAGTAGCAATAGTTTTGGTTTTAGAAAAACAGGCAACTAAAATTCAAATAGTGAAATTTCCAGTAAGAGTCGAGGATATATATACATACACATAAAGCAGCCAAACAATCTGTGCTTGAATTGACTAGCTAATCCTAGTTCTGTAGAATCTTTTGATGTTTAATATAATAATACGTGGAAATTACTAATAGTCAACCGTAGGGTTGGATACATTTCTTTTCCCCTTCCCCAAAAATAACAAAAACAAATAATAATAACAACAACAATAATAATTTAAATTCTTTCAGAACAAATTCTATTTAGAGTAAAATCAATACATTATTATTGGATAAGAATAGAAAAGATAACTAAAAGACTATTATAATAGTATAAAACAGATGGGAAGGAAAGAAATCTTACATTGTGCTTTTCTGCTGCAAATCAGTGATATAACATGTATATATACACCAACGCTCTTACAAACCATATAAGCATTTCTCTGTTTCTTGTTTCTTGTTCCCTATTTTTTGTTTCTTCTTTTTTTACAACATTTGATAACTGTTTCTATTTTTTGTTTCTTGAAAAAAAGAAACAGAAACAAAAAATGTGTTTGACAACTGTTTCTCTATTATTGATTTTCTTCTAGATTTATTTTTTATTTTTTACATCTACTTCAACTAAACATTAAACAAAAATATAGGTTTATCCATCAAACATAACAAATAAAATTATCAAAAGTTTATTAATTTAATACGAAGAAGTATCAATACATGAATAAAAATAATAACATAAACATAAAATTATATTTATCCTTCAAATGTTGCCAAATTTGATTAACAATATCAGGCAATTTCTTTTTTTAATCCATCAATTTCAACGATTTCATCGTTATTTCGTGACATCTTGAATTTAATATTAATTTTAAAGTAAGTTATTATGTCTTTAATATTCAGAATTGATAGAAACAAAACAAAATTTAACATTTAACTCTTAACCTATGATGCTTTAGAGAAAAACCCACAACGAAAACCTATGGATTCGACGAAGAGGAACAATCAGGCAAAAACTATGGATCTGACAAAGAGGAAGAGTTCGGGTTGTCGAGGAAAACGATGAGAGGTGAAGAGGAAGACAGTGTGCAGAGAAAAACGATGAGTGAAAGAGGAAGAGGATGATTATTTAGAGAAGACGATGGAGATAAAAGGAAAAGGAAACCAATAAAAATAATTGAAAAATGAAAAATGAACCAATAAAAATAGTTGAGAAAAAGGAAAAAGAAACCAATAAAAATAATTGAGAAACAGTCGAACGAAACCAATAAAAATAATTGAAAAAAAGGAAAAGAAAAGAAATAAAAATAATTGAGAAAAATGAAAAGAAAACCAATAAAAATAATCGGAAAAAAAGCCAATAAAAAATAATTGAAAAAAATGAAAGAAAAAAAATAATTGAGAAAAAGAAAAAACGAAACAAATAAAAATAAATTGAAAAAAAGGAAACTAATAAGAAGCAATTGAGAAACGGAACAGAAGAAACTACTTTTTTTGTTCTCAATAATTCCTTATAAAATGAGAAACGTTTCTATTTTTCTTTGAGAACGAGAAACAAGGAACGTTATCTAACACCTCTGTTTCTTACCAAACGGGTCCTTACTTTTTCTGTTGAGCCCATAACAGATAGAAACAAATAATTTTATATCATATATTCTAGACGGAGTTGTGCTATGGTTCTCGTTGACATTAAATAGACGCAAAATTACGTATGTATCCTCATTTCAAAAGCAAATAAGGATTAATTCAGGAATCATGTAAAAAGGAAATAGTTAGCAGATGATTCATCTTTTTCTTCTAACAACGGCAAGAGTAGAGGATTGAGCTGTCCTCTTAAAGATGAGAGTTAAAAAAAAAAAAAAAAAAAGAGAGAATGTTTATGAAAGGAGAAGGATTGTAGACAAGAATCTAGATAGATTGCAAGATGGAAAGAAAATGCACGAAGGATAATAATTGTGAGACAACATTGGCCAAAATGTAGAACACTGTCTCCTTCTATCTTATAACAACAAATCAGTATCTAGTTTTATGATCTTTATCAAAAGGCATCTTACAGTATCACACTCATTTGGCAAACTTTGATTTTACGAGTTGAAATGCACAGAAGTAGGTACAATCTAAAATTTTTACAAGTATTTCTCTTTATCAAAAAGTCAATATAGTCCTAACATTACTAAATAAACTAAAATGTTACCTTTCTCTGATGATTACACATATCCAGTTTTATCAAGTTACTGAAAATTAATACACTTTACCCTTATTTTGGTTCTTATCGAAATGAACTTTATCCGAGAGTAATCGACACGATTTCAATGATTAGTGAAATCAGTAAAAATAAATTACGAATTTTTCTCAACATTTAGATGGCTAGGAATAAGCTTTTTCCTCTTTCTGGGTGAAACTAATTAGTTCGCACAAGGTCAATTTGATGTTCTAGTTTCCTACTTGAAACCACTTCAATCAAAAGTTTACAAGGCTCTTTCCTCCTGAACTTAGAAGGAAGGAAACAAATGCATATGCAAACCTAAAAGTAGATTAGAGACGGTGGTGGTAGATCAAAAAATTTGGTTGAATTCAGTAAAAGTAATCTGAAGACAAAAAAATATAAGCAGTTGAAATTGAACATGATTCTGGAGGAGACTGAAAGACATTAACGCCATACTATGTCAGTTTTTATGTATGTATTATATAAAGAGTATAAAATTAAAAGGTAACTCAAATGAGGTTATAATTAAACCTGTCGGTACTTAGAGGGTTTGAAAGGCAAAGAACTTAGAGATTGATCAAACTAACCCATCTGATTTCCTCGGGCTTATAGGTTGCCCTCCATTTGAGCGAGTCCTCCACCATTTTCTTTGCTTTATGAAGATCCCAATTCCGCACAGCCAAATATCTTCGAAGGCAGGCATCATTACAGTACTTTAAACTGCGACCGGATAGGTGCCCCAAGGCACCTCTTAGTTCAGTGATCTGTTTGTTAAAGACAACGACCATTACAAATCATAACCATTTAAAGAAATTTAGAATATTGACTCTTTCCATGAATCTTGCACCTAATCTATCGGTCAAATGCTCGAAACTACCCATTACAATCATAATATCATGATCCAAAAGGAAGAAAAGTCAACAAGAAAAGAAAATAGATTAAAAGTAGTCTTCTACCTTCCCATCCTGCTGGGAAGAATCATCAGTTTCTCCATTGTTATGGGAGCCTCTTCTTTTAAGAAGAAACATGCTCAATACACACAAACAGCGAATTCAACCTACAATATTCAAAAGACTATGTCACGCGTATGAAAAAAGTAGTAATTTATTTAAGAAGTCTCAACTGAATTCTTTAGCATTTGGGACGAATACATTAAATATCCCGTTCCACTAAATACTCAAAATAGTTGTGAAAAATGAGGAGAAAAAGACCATCACTCAAGGACAATTGATTCTTAAAAACAGCCAACCAGCATTGACCACTCTTCTGTAACTCCCTTGTTGAAGAAGCAGGACGAATCCGGTTGGATGGTCCATTAAGCCAGCCTCCCCCACACAAAAATAAAACAAAAGAAAATCACCTAAAATAATAATAGCAGCAACAACCACAAAATTTAATTCAAGAAGATTAAAGGTCATTTAGTGCGAAAGTGATTGTAAGAATCGCTACCGTCAACTCTATACAGGAAACGGTTGATTCAGATAGAGTGAAATTACTTCGACTAAACCCCTAAAAGACGCTAGTCCGAGACTCAAAGAGCAACCAAAAACATAATCAAAAGCGATTGATGCCAACAACTTGATCGCATTCATAATCTAAGTTAACAAATCAATAACTAGAAGGCTTAAGAATTCGAGAGGAGAATTGAGATCAAACGGATCAAGAGACGATATATTTCAATAATGCAAGTGAAAATATGGAAACTCAGAGTTGCCGTCCAACCGACCGGTGCCGCACGTTATTCAGAAATGTACCAAATCACAGCAAAGAAAGTCAACTATAAGTTCTGATCGCCTGGAAACACATTGCTAATTGCAAAATTGATGTGAAATAATAAGAGGAAGACAAACTAACCTTATGCTCCGACCGGAAGACAATAGGGAAAAGCGATATTCAGAGCTGAAAATTGGAGGAGAAAGAACTCATAATAACTTGTAAGTTCTTCCTTTCTTTCTCAAGTGTTATCACAGTTCCCCTCATTCTTTATTCAACAAAAAGAATTATAGATTTTCCCGCGTTCACAATGCATATTGAATATATATAGATATATACATATGATGGTTATATACACCATGCGGCCCACTCATTTACATTACAAAAAAAAAACAATAATAATGAAGAATTTTAAATAATCCTCGTACATTTTTACAATTTAACATTTTTATTGAACAATATTATACAATATCTAAATATCTTTTCAACCGTACTTAATTTTTTAAGCTATTTGAGTGTGTTGAAGTAGAAGACAACACGAAATAATTTACTTTAAGTACATTTAGAGGAGGCAGACCACTAACCTAACTTCACCTTGGACTTGTCCTCAGCTCCCGCTGGCACTACTGACTATTGATATTAACTCATTATGCATGAAAATTGATAATGAAATAATAGTTCCTGTTGATCCTATAGTGGAAAATCTACTTCCTCTTTTAGTTGTCTCCATTCCAAAACCGTTCGCTAACGCTCCCACCCCTACTAATAATCTGACTAAGTGGAAACAAGAAATATTTTTTCTACAAACAATAAAATAAACGATACAAAAAGCCATACTACATTTTATTTTTCATGAATGTCCCATTTACCACTTTTCGACATTTTTCTCTCAACACAAAATGACAGAAATGCTCACCTTATCAATTGTCATGCTATATCGTTAACTTTTAATCTCACCCAATTAAAATCTTATTTTAAGATAAATTGTTATAATTTCACCTTTTTTTTATTCATTTCAGTTTATTTCTGGTATTTACTTAATAAACCAATTAGCGACAATGGCCAACTTTCTTTTGTTTGTTTTTTTCTTTTTTTTTGGTTGAGAGAGATTTTGATTTGATGGGTATTAAATAGAATTAAACTGAATGCAGGGAAGTTGAAATTAGGGATGCCCATCTTTAATAATCCATATTAATAAGAGGAAAGCCATATATCAACAACTAACAGCGGAGCCAACTAGGTGCTAGCTGGCCCCCCAACAACCGAATAATCCTTTTGATTCATTTTCGTCAAATACGTTGTCTTTCTTTTGTATAACAAAAAAATATAAACCCTGTGGTCAATTCCAATCTCGAGGCTATATATACATATATATTTCTTGAACTAGCTAAACTACCTTACATTATTGTACAAGACTTCTATTCTATTTTACATTATTGTTCTATTTATCTATATATTAGAATATCATTTGGAAATATTTCAACGACCATTTAGTCTGCACTACCGATCGCCTACAAATGAGACTTGGAGATAAACTTTTTTATTTCATTTAAATAGATGCACAGAAGACTAATAACTATTTAGATGTATCTACTCCTCCCATGGAACTCTTTTGAAGCACAAGAAGCACAAGTTAAGATTTATGCTTTCGTATGGTTCTACAGCTTACATCCGAGAGCAGCCTAGAAACCTCTAGAAAATAAAGTTTCCTCGCTCAATAGATCTTATCCCCCATTTTTAAGAAACGGAAAGAAAGGAAAAGGAATAAATGCCAATCTAAAGCAAAAAATATTGCTCACAAAAGTGATAGTATTTTTGCAATTTCCAACAAAAGGTACTTTTTCTTTTCAAGTATATACAGAAGGTAACCGTAACCGAAGGAGACATGCTAATGAACATGTATGTTTTTTGGATGTATCTTCTTTCTCGTTACTCTGGAATCCTGTAAACTAATTCGACAACATCAAAAAAAAAAAAAAAAAAAGAAACCCTAAGAATAAAAACCTCTTGGAATAGATTAGAGACCTGTAATACAGGAAAATCTCACCTCAACGGAGATCATCCAAACCTTTAGAAAGTTCACCATACATAAGATAAATAACTCCAATGATTAGGTTAGATACCTCCAGAACATTTCAAAAACAATCACCGGGCAGACTATATGAGCCTCTAAAGGAATTGGAGATCGCTATCCAATAATCGCCAAACCATAAAATATGCTCAAGCAAGGCACAGTTGTCAACAGTCTTATGGAATTCCTTCCAACATCAAACAAAACATCTAAAATTTAGAAACTCATTTTGCGAGATAGAAAGGAAAGTCTCTTACCAAGAGATTGGAACTGAACATGCCCTCCAACAATTCTTCAACTGCGACAATCATACATTGAACTCAGTTTCACATGGTTATACACAAAGGAATTTGAAAGTTTACAAAATCCATAGAGGTTAGGAAATCCACTTTCCTCAATTTTCAGACAGTAGATATTGATCTAAACAAACAACCTGAAGAATTGGTCGTGAGGAATTGGTTGTCGAATCATGATCACAAGCCAAAATCGTCTCTTATAAACCATATGTTCTTTTAAGAGAGTAGGAGATTATTTCCAAATCCCAGAACCTTAGATACACATACAATCTAAGATCAAAATGAAGTGATACGTTAGATGTCAAAAGCAAATATCAATATATCTCTTACCGAAAATGAAATAAACTCTCACAGAATTCAATAACAGCTTCCACCAATCCTCGGCAAATATAACACTTCGTATTCAGAAAATGATACAACACCTACATGTAAGGAGGATTTTGACAAAAATGCATAAATTGCACAAAAGTTCAAAAGCAAGCCATCACCCATCTTCAAGCCTTGCAGGATTGTTTTTTATGAGAACTATTAACATCTCCGTCGAACTTCAAACACCTCAGGGTTGCCGAAGTCAAAAAACAAGTGCCCAATTGATATGAGCCTGCTTGATAATTATAACATCTCCATTGAACTTCAAAAAACACCTTGGGAGATGCCAGAAATTTAAGAAACTAGTTCCCGACGATCTTCAAATCCTAGATCATTCATGGTTGGATTAAAAGCGTTTTGATGGAACCTTGGAGCACAAAATGATATAAGCTTTTGAAGACCTGGGAGGATCACCTTTCACCAAATAATATGAGCTTCCCAGCTACTTTTCGAACATTAAAAAAGTTCTAAAAAAGAGTGTTATGATGAAAATATTAAACAAATAGAAGCATTGGTTGACAAATGATAATGAGTTCCCCACAGGAGGAAATATGACCTCTCACCATCCTTGATCTCAATTGAGCACAATTTAACATTACAAGGTCAGGCTAGTAAAATCTTGAATGCATGAATAAGTCTCACAAAACCACAAAGAGCCAGAGCGGTTTGAAATCCCACTTAAAGCAACCTACAAACCCAAAAACATTCAACTACTATTATAACCGTCTTGAAGGTTGAGTACAAAATCTTCATCACTAGACAATCAATGATATGTGCTTCCAACAGAGTCGATTTCCTCCCACTTTATCTTTAAACCTTGAAATGCACATAAGATTTGACATCAAACCGAAGTGCAAGATTAAAAACCTTGAACATATAGCATCGTCATCTCCAACCAAATAAGATAAATTCTGACATAATTAAAATGCGCCTCCCACCAATAGCAAAATATCACTCGTTGATCTTTGAATCCTAAAGAACACGTAATTGCATAAAATGTCTATAAACTTGAAGGAACATCTTTCACCAAATGATATGAATTATTAACACAGCATTAATATATTATAAAGCAAACCACTATGTCGAGTCAGAGATCTTTGTCCTCAACGAATAGAAAGATCAGTTCCCCCTACATGAAATGAATTCTCTGGTGAAATTGGATATCACCTCCCACTATACACAAACACATAAGAACTTCGCATGTTAAACTTAGTACTAAAGGGTCAAATGTAAAAAGGATTTCATCGAGTTACAAACTCCATAGACATTTGAAAACAAACTCCAGATGAACATAGCTCATTTGGCTAAGAAAGCTTCAATACTCAAAAACAACATTACATAAATTAATCTGAAACAAACAGATTCGAATATTATATATATTTTCTAAATAGACTTTTTTAAAAGAAAAAACATAACTCAGGAAAAAAGTTTGAACATAGTTTCTAAACGCAACTGCTTTAATTAAATGACAAGTTACCGAGAAAGAACGATTGCTTGATTAAATGACAATCCAAAAATTGAAGTTACCAAGAAAGAATGATTCCATTTCACACTCGAAAATTCACAGATATCTGCAGGCCCAACAGCTCAGCAACGGCAAAGAGCAATCCAGGTGACCCGTCCAATACAAGTTCTTCGTCCATCCTTTCCATGTGCTTTACAATACAGTTGTAACAAAATACAGACTACATACAAATTCATGCTTGGACTAACAACGTTTACATCAAGTACCATAATTTAACGTTCACAAACACAATTCACTCAATCCTGTGGACAGAATGCACACAATATATATATTCAACATAAATGAGAAGTGACAAATAGGATTCTGGAGAAATTAATAATTTTCCTTGTGTGCTGACAGCAAAAATCTGAACGCAAAGACCAACTAAATCTACGCAATACTCGTTTGAATATATTTTGAACAGGAACTTCACAAAACCAGTATCCAAAACCATGTGATAACCCTTTGGTTTTTTTCATTCTGGTCATTAAAAATCTAGCAATTAAACACTCGTCTCACTTGTAGGGTTCTTTGTTCTCTTTACTACGTTTCCACATTTACGGGGTTCGAAAATCTAAAGAAGAATTGTAAATTAACCGGAAAAAATGTTCCATTTGGAATTTGATTAAAAATTAACACGACTAGCAATTGTGAGAGGACGAAACTTCGGTTTTAGCCCTAGAAAATATAGCTGTTATTAACCCGAACACAACTCTCAGTAAGACTACCCATGTAGCCAAGAGAACAGATAGAACTACACTATAAAAAAGCGCACGAATACTAATGAGACCACGCTAAGCAACGTGTAGAGATTTTGTACCGGCGAATATATAGAAGCCTAATCAGAGTTAATATATTATTCTACTTACCAACGCTGTTGTTTTACTGTTTTTACCTTTGCCAACGAATTCATTTGAGATCAAAAAATTGAGCAAGAACGGGCACGTGTTGGGCAAGAACGATCGAGCAAGCAATCCCTGGGGATGCAAGCAACTGCGGGCAGCAACGCATAATATTATGCACAGAGATAAAAGAGAGAGAGGAAACGGCACACACCAAAGAGAAGGAACCCCGGGCAATCCCCGTGCGATCCCTCCTCAAAACCCAAAAAACTTTTTTTTCATTAACGTAGTTGACCTGCCATGCAAGCGCACCTGTCATGGCAAAGGTCGGATGACAAAGATCGATCAGAAACCGCCTCCCTAATAAAATAGGGTGGTTCGGTCTGATATCTTATACATCCACGACAATACTCTAATCAAATCAACCTTCCCTTGATGAAATTACATAAGGTAACTGCCAAAAACCACTGAAGGTAGCAGCAAATCCGAGAGATCGTTTTCTCCTCGCTTTTATAAAGAAATTCCCCATTTGCCTTGTATTAAAGAATCCATGCAGACTTGTAATACAACCGCAGAAGGCCTAGATCATCTGGTCAAAACCCTGTTATTTACGAAAGACGTTACACCGCACTGCAAACACCGACCCCATCAAACTGAAGACGGTGGATAGACAACTAGATCTGGAAATTTATATGAGACGAACCTGAACTTGGATCTCCACCACAAGAAAAAACAAGGGAAAGAACAAGGGAACAACCATACTGGCCGGAATTTTTCATTGGCGTCCAATATTCCGCGACGACAGATCATAAACGCTAATCTATCATGGCCCGCAGAGCAAAAATCAGAGTCAATGAAGGGAAACGAGGGAAACATATCTCGGATGAGCATGGCGGGAAGGAACCCTAATTTATTATATAGTAGGGGCCAAGAGGAATGCACGGCGAGGATTGTGCGATGCGAATAGAGATCAAGGGATGAAACTTCGTAACAAAGGAATAGTCAAAGCCTAAAGGCGGTGGGGCACGTGATAAGGACGACGCGTCTAGAAAACGTGAAGTGCTCGGCGTTGGTTTTTTTCCTATTTTTATTTTTAATCGCGTTGTTTCAAAGCGACATCGTTATCCACGCCACGTAATGAAAGATTGAATAATTCTCCTCGAATTAACTTATTCGGGAATTTGTGGTTAAAACTTCTTCTTTTTTTCTTTTCTGAGTTTATCGGTTATGAAAGATCTTTAAATAAATTTTTGGTCAAAGTTGATCCATGAGGGAGCATTACTTTTTGTTTTTGTAAATAATAAAAAAAAAAGACCATTTACCAAAACAACTAAAAACTTCATAAATATATTTTTCCTATTTTTCTTTACCATTTTTCTTTTTATTTTGTTATTTTTTGCAATTTTCTCCTTCGTCATAACTAAACTCTGTTTGAAATATAATTTAAAAACTACTTTCTTATAAAAAAAAAATCTCTTAAACCCAGGAAGGGCTTAATAGAGTCATTTAATCCTAAAATTTCAGTGTATTTTCTGTTTTTTTTTTTTAATTGTTATGTGATATTTGAATAAAAAAATGATATTTAAAAATTATGGTTCTAATATGAGACGTAATATAATATTTAAACTAAACATATAAAATAATATGAGGAGCTCTGCTTAACCTACTTTCGAAATATGTGACCGAAAAAGTAAAGATTCCATGATTAAACTAAATTAAAAGAGAGAAGAGAAAAAAAAAAAAAAAAAACTTAAAACGACAATCGCACATAATTCACAAAGCTTGACAATAACAATTTATTAGATTCTATTCAATCATATATCAAGAATCCAATATTTTGCTATAAATTATAAATGTTTAATTTATTTTCTTATATTTAAAAAACACCTCTAAAATTAAAATGTGTAAATAGCTCAATTTTTTATCTTTTTAATATATCAGGAAGGTTTGAATGAGTTTTTAACATTTGAAGTATTTTGATGTCAAAGCAAACCTTTAGAAGTTCATAGTTTTATAGTGGAGAAAATGTTCAGTTGAGTTCTTTTGAGAAAGCTACAGTTAAATCAATCTTTGAAAATGCTTAGAGCCCTCTATCAACGAATGTCCCAGTACGATTAAGAGCCCTCTACGGGTAATCCAAGTATTTCTAGCACGCTTTGCCATTGTCTCGAGCCCTCTAGTACTATCTAGGCCATGGATGAACAATGATATCGTGTCAAGAAGTTTGCAGACGCTGGTTATGAACGTGCACGAGGGTGCCAGGCTTGCATGCGCTCACCTGGGTGCATATGGTGCAGCACTGGACTGTGGGGCACAGACAATGGGCGTGCGTGCAACGTGAATAAAAGTGCACGCTGTGTGTTGCGAGCATTAGGGTTCATTTAAGTTTTTGATATTTTTAATATTGATATATCTAGTTAATTCTTACTTGATGGTTGTCATATTACTCTTCCTCCTAGGGGTTATTAGGCTGATCGTGTTGAGTTCTCTATTTTATATTCATGTATCAAATTCTCTCTTTTTTTATTAGAGTTAGGGTCGATTATGTTGAAGTCCTTCATTTTGTTTTCATCGTATTAAAGTTTATTTTGTAGTTCGTTTTATTCCAATTCAAGTCGAATTTACCGTTCACAAACTCAAGTAACTATAAATAGTGTTTGTTAAATTTATTCCCGTCCGGGTCAGTCTACTTCTTTCAATCAAAGTCGATTACCGAGTAACATTATACAAAATATAAAAATGTTATCCGCTTGAAAACTCCTAGAAGTTCTGATGATCGATTACCTCCGCTGCATTTAGTATAAGAGATGAATTCAAGTACAGAATCATACTTAGAGAGAATGGGAAGAAACTTCCTACAGATCTATAGCTCGATTCAACTATTGAGCAATATTATATTTCATTTATTATTGCGATTGAACATTGTTTATAATATGTTCACCATGATGCAAATGTCAAAATTACCTTGAAAAGGATACATCCTTACTATATGAAGAAAATACACCCAATAAATATACACATAGGTAAAAGTGAAACCTTCTTTCGTTACTAAATGAAGAAAACAGAGACAAATCACACGAACCTAAATTCTCGCAAAACGACATATTCAACAAAAAGATGAAAAAAAACCAAACACACTTTGACATTGTGAGCTACCAACCCAACAAACAACATATAGTAGAGCAGTTCAATTTGCATGAGCTTGATGGCGTGACTTCTCCTTCTCCTTCACTTCGCTCCCTTGGCTTCTATCATATTCTTCAATCACATCATCAAAACAACAATATACTAATTAAAATCATTTAACTATAAATCACACATTTATTTTTTCCTTTTAATGATAGGTATGTGTTATATTAATTACCATGTTCATTGACTGATTTTTTATTCCTGTGTTCTTCATCGTCGTCGTCGAGAAGATACCCTCCATAAGTTCCTCCAAATCCTTCTTCCTCACTTCGGGTCGCATACCCTTCCCCGAATGAATCACACATTATATCTCTGTTTTCACACATCAACCGATTCATATTGAAGAACTTCGTCATTCCCGTTTAAACCTACAATTCTCTATATGTTCTGTCATTTAATTTCTAATCATACTTAATGTTTTGTTATATGTTTTCTCCCCAAAATTAAAAGAAACAAAACAAAAAATGAAGTCCTATTCTGACAATCATTTTGTTTCAAATTTCTAAAACATATTTTATTTTTTAAAATTTTATTCAATAGTTGGTTTAAAATGGATGAAAATCGTAAACAATTTATAAAAATATATATAAATTAAAGAAAAAAAGCATAATCGTCGACCAAAATAATCAACAAAATGGAGTCTACTAACCCAGTCTCCTTGGTTTTGTTCTGAGACTCATCCATTTCTTCGTCCTTTGGATTCTGATCAGGTGCGGTGGCAAAACCAGTCGCTTGACGGGATCGAAGCTCAAGCGAGCATATACTACGGCGAAGCTGCGGCGGAAGAGGTGATGTGAGGACAATAGGCGGTGGAGTACGGCCGAATCTGATTGCGTTTATCATATTTTCTTTTGGAAACTGAGTTTAAGAATTCTTTTATATGAACTTAAAAAGTCAGACAGAAGATTCTTCTACGTTACGGTGAAAAACTTTGTAAACATGACACGTCGAAACAATACGACATGTGTACGATTTTTACAAAGTTGAAATCTTACGTGGCGTTGACATAGCAAAACTCTTTTGCACCGTAATTTGAACGTGACACGTGGTCTGCGTGGTCATACTGTGTTGACAAAAATACGCAAAATAAAAACTCCGACCTGCCGGATTCGAACCAGCGACCTAAGGATATCTGACAATTTCACACTACAGTCCTCCGCTCTACCAACTGAGCTAAGGTCGGTTTTGCTTAATAGAGGGTAATTAATACTTTATGAAGCCATTGATGGTCTTTCTAAGAAAATTATGCTTACAAACATTTCTATCTTTTAAGCCAATAATTAGAAACAGTAAAATATGTAAAAAAAAAAAAAAAATGGTTTTGAAGATGAGGGTATTTTCTTTCGCCATGCACTCAAGGAAATATAATGGTATAGCCCATAACCTTGCTCGGGTTGCTACTATTCACGATAATTTTGTGCGTGCTTTTGTGAATGTTCATCTTCTTGCTTGGAAAAAGCCATCTTTTGGCAGCGGCTTGTTTGCCTTGTGGTTTCCTTTTTAATTGGATAATGTTTCGAATTTGGAGATTTCTTGATATTATTATTCTTCTATTCTCACTAAAAAAAAAGAAACAAGAAAACACTCCAAATTATATGTTTGTCTAAAAAGAACAGTGTACTATAGATTTGAGACCGTCAATAGACTGCAGAAGTCCGCACCTTGATATATTGCCATGTCAACTAAACTCTTCCCTAACAATGTATGCTTTTATTTCATAATATGTAACCAAAGAAAATTATCATTACCATGTTCATAATATATATATATATATATACACACACACACACACACACAAGATTTTTAGGTGTCATATGGATATTTTTGAAAAAGTTATAAAAACAATTAACTATTATTATTATTATTATTATTACTCGTGTTTTGAATTTAAAATGATGGAAGGCATAAATTTATCCTCACATTCAAGTATTCACTTTAAGTTTAAGGCGTGGACAAACAAAAAAGAAAAAAAAAAAAGAGGATAAATTTAATGAAGAACGTGTCTCCTTAGAACGGGCATTTTTCATAAGTAGAAAAAAAAAAGGTGTAATTTAATGAAGAACATAATTTTGGAGGAAGAAGAAAAAAAGATAGTTTGGATAGTTTTAACTTTTAATAGACACATTCCCTTTTTCCTTTTCAATTCGCGTCGTCAGTGTGATTGCCCCTCGTTGGGATGCGTCTTTCTTGAGACTAATTACAATTGATTGGCCACTTTTAACTTTTAACCACTAAATCATGTAAAAACTATCGAATCAAACTAACATAAAATAAATAAATTCAAAATAATAAATAAAACATAATAGAAAGAAATTGTTAGATTAACTTCACCCTGGTCACTTATAATCCAAAAAAGATGAGCATACCCAAAAGTCTTGCCTCAAACACTTCCATTTGGAATTGATTTTTGAAGTGATTTGAAAACAATCTTAAGTTTTTTTTTTTTTTTTTTTTTGGTAGATAGAATATTAGTAAATCCATAAAAATTTCTTTTAAAACACAGATAATTTGTAAGCATCTTTAAAATCTAGCTTTTAGATTCTCATTTAAAATGAAAATTTCGTATTTCATATTTCCATTTGTTGTTGAGGTCAAAATTACAAGTATAAGCTATGCTCATTAAAGAAAACAGATTTATAAAAGACAAAATTACATTTCCAAAGGCAATATTTTGAAACAACTATTTCCCAAAAACCCTCTCTAACCTATATCTCATCTTTTTCCCGCCCCTAAAATTGGATATATTGGTCGTCGAAAAAGGACATTCGAGCAAAAATAATGGAAAGAAAAAGGACCCATCTCCAAATACATAATTTAAAAAGCAAGAGGCGGTTACTACCGGACAGTCGGTGCAAATCAGGACATAACACTTATGGGATAGCTTACGCAGATCACAGGAAACAAACAAAACCCAATCAATCTCAATTTTTCCATTTAACTCCAATCATTTTATAAATTCGTGTTAAGGAAATTAAAACGAGCACCAAAATTAAGATCATCAATGGGCGGTATGTGATTCTTAAATCTTAATGACATTTTTTTTTACAGAACAGAAGATGGAACAACCAAAAAAAATATATAATTATGTAATAAACAAATACGGTTACCTGAAGCTTCGAAGCTGTTGCTTTCAACGCCATGAAGAAACTGTAATGATTGGGACTTCGTTCCATGCCAATGAGAGAAACCCAGGTGAGGATTCCATTAATGAATACTCAGAGCTATAATCGTACTTCCATAAAAGGATTTTAGCTTGGCTTTTTGCGTAATGGCTCAGGTTTACTGAGTCAAATCCTGAACTTTCCATTAACTTTTTCCATTCTTCTTTGTCTTCCATTCGTACGGTTTTCGATCCCGGTGATGATTCCGGTCCGACAAGTCCGCCGATTTGCCGGCCGAGTAATAGCTTTTCTAGGTGAAGCCGCTCGTTTGAGTCGCGAGGTAGTTTTGGGTCAAGTGATTCGAACACGGCTGAGTAATGTCTGAGTGCGTTCTTGAACCGGTTGAAGAAACCGACCCGGTTTAGGCTTGCTTCGTATTCGCCGAGGGTTACGATTTTAGGGTTCAGTGATTTGGCAAGTTGAAGAACGTTGAGAACGGCGCGGGGAGTTTCGTCCAGGAGGTTGTACAATTGAAGCATGAAATTCACGGCGAGGGTTTCATCGGTGTCCATTTGGAAGGATGATTCGTTCAGTTCTTCGATTGGAGTGAGAATTGGATCGAATTCGAAGTTAAGTTCCAGAAGCTTTGCGAACTCGGCTAGTCGGTTACCTGTCGCGAACAACCCCGTCGCTGGACAGTTTCCAAGCATTGGAGCTGGAATGCCGGAGATCCGGATTCCGGTTGGTTTTCCAGTGGAGCGGGTTGCAAGAGCTTGTAGAAGCGCCGCCCATTGAACTCCCTGAGCAATCCCGAAGTCGATTATGTGAATCTTGCTTGTGTTTTCTGTACTCTCGAGGATAGCTTGATTTGCAGTCAAATGGGCGAATTTGGAGTAAGGGCAAGCGTCGTTGAGAGCTTTGTAAGAGAGAGTGAAATCGTCGGAAGTGGATTCACAAGAAATCAAACGACTATCCGATCGAAGTGATAATCTCCGGCAAAGGGCATCCATAAAGTAAAAGGCGACCCGCTCCGTCGGATCTCCATGGTCTGATGATGATTCCTTAAGCTTAATCAACGTTTGAGCCGCTCGATCTGGCTCCGATTCGGAAATTCGAGCACATTCAATTAGGGTTTTAAGTAGTGGCGGAGTCGATTCTGTCTCTGCAGAGCTCGAAGAACCGCCGTTATCTTCGCTCTTGAGAACAGCAAGGGGAGGGTTGGGGATTTGAGTGTCCTTAACCACTGCCGATAGGGTTGCTGGGGGAATCCCCGTCCACGAAACCACCGGCGGTTCAACGGCGGGTTCACTTTTGGGCGGGTCAGGGAAAATGACTCTGTTAAGATCAGAGGGTGAAGAACAGGGGATAGTGAGGCGACTTGGACAGGGTACAAAGGGATCGGCAGCGTAGAAAGCAAAATCCGAATTAGATTGCCACGCGTCACATCCAGAAGGAAGATTAGAGCTATCCGTTGAATCTCCACCAGCCATTAGACTCTCCATCCACTCATCAGAGTCGAACTCTGCAGCAGCACCGCCGTCGAAATCAGAAAATCTAAAAGCAGGAGAATGGTGCTCCAAGTTCGGAAACTGAAAGCTCGTTTCTCCACTGTCGACCACTCTCTGAACCTGAAACGGATCAGGAAATCCAGCTCCAGTAAGCCCAAACCCCAAATCTGGAGCCCCGGACAAAGCATGGTTCGAGGCGCTCCATGGGTTGAGACCGAAAGTACAGGGTCCAGTAAGCTGCTGTGGTTGGTGCTGTGGGTGCTGCTGCTGCTGCTCCTGTTGCTGCTTCTGCTTCATGACTTGCTGAGCAATCGCCATAAGATTGCCACTATCGGCACACATATTCGCCATTTTCCGGCCAGAACAAAAATCTACAGTCACACCATCCCCCAAACATGCAACCAAAAAAACGAAAGAAAACAAAAAGGTCAGCGACTCCGACTCATTACCGTACAGAAAGTTAAAATCAAACTCCCAGCAAATACATCAAGTGAAAGAACACATACAGAAATGGAACTCGCCGGTAGTGAACAGATCACGGCGGCGAGGTCGTCGGTGAAGCTGTTTAAGCAAAGAGAAGTCAGAACAGAGTGAGTGAGAGAAAGAGAGAGAGAGAGAGAGAGAGAGAGAGAGAGAGAGGTGGCTCAGAGATAGATTAGAAGAAGAAATTAAAAAAAAAAAAAGGAAGAAAAGGAAGTTTTCCCCCCGAGGGAGCTAGAGTAGAGAAGAGAGTGGGCCCAGTAGGCTAAGAGAAGAAAGGAAATGAATATTAAAGGGAAAATAGTCAGAACAGAGTTTGAATAATGGGGGGGACGTGGCAGGTGGGCCCCAGTTGGGATCTGACGAGACCGGATGAAGGTAGTCCACGTGGAGGGGGAGGTGGAGTGGCTCCCGCTCAATGCGGGGAAACTGACAAGGAGAAGTGGGGACCAGAGAGGGAAACTCAGAGTGACACGTCAAAAAAAAAAGAAATTTTCTTTTTTAAAAAAAAAAAAAAGAAGAAGAAAAGAGTAGCCTCGAGGGCGCCGTCGGATGACGCAAAGGTGGTCAGAAGATCGTGTCCGTCCAAAACTTGCAAGAGTGAAAGGAGAGGAGCGGACTTTAGTGGGACTGTTTATTGTAAAATTGTATTGCAAACATGGAGACTAAAGAGTAAAGGAGATTGGGGATTGGCAGTGCTGTGGTTGTCAGTTTAATTGCTATGGAACCACAGATGTGTCGCCTAAACTCACCGTTTCACGTGAACCCTTCCTCCACTTTCCATATTTTACTAAACTTCTTCCGACTCTTTTACACCATTGAATTCACAATAAAAATTAATAGTAAACAATAAAATAATAATAGTTATGTTTTACACTTTCTACAATGTTAGTATTTGTTTCTTATAGTGAGTAAGATTGAGTCTCTACATAGTTACGAAAAGACATGATTTAAGAGAATAAGATATATATTCGTTTTTTTATAAATGTAAATTTCATTCAATATGAATTTAGTTCAATTGATATTTCTATGTACTTTGTATAAAATTTATAAATAAATGTACAAACTTTACTCTAACATAGTTTTTTAACTACATGATAAGTCAAAAACAATACTTGATATGTATTTGATACATAAAATGGTAAAAAGAACTCATTGTTTAACTAATTATGATCGAACAATTTATTACAATGTAAAAAAGCATAAGTAAGTTAAGACACGTACCTAAAGATTTTTGTGTCCATATTTGATTGTGACACGATTTTTTGTATTTTTTATGGATTAAATTATATTATCACATGTTACAAAGCGTAAGTTTCAATAGATATAATATTATATTACCTGTACACTTTTTGATTTATTTATTTATTTGTTTATTAGCTGTTGATGTGAGATATTGTTCAAAATCTGAATAACATAGTAATAAAAGTTAAACAAAAATTGTGGGATCTCTACTTTTAAAATTTGTTATAATTGTTGTTAATTCTTAGCTTTTGATTTTGGATTTATAGATTTAAAGCTGTAAGAGAAAGAGAGGATGTGTTTTGGTAGAAAAATGTGGTTAGAAATTGACAAATGAGTCCTACCATATTGACCAAATTGATTAGTTTAATGGTTTGTTTCAACTAAATCATATGGCTTTATTTAAAAATTAATGTATTTAAATACATTATTATTTGTGTGGGGAGGCAAACTTTTTAGGTTGGGGGTGGTGAAGGGTGATTAGGGGTAAAGGCTATGGTAAAAAAGAGAATGGAAAGGTAAAAAAAGGGGGGGCAAAGTGAATGCTTTAATAAAAACAATTAGAATAATGTTCTTTTTGAACGGTTGATGACCTCACTTTCACTATCCACTTTTGCCTTTGAAGTTTAAATTAAATCTTTGCAGGGACCCCAACAACAACAACAACAACAAAGAAAAAACCACTTGTCGATTTATCTATTGCAAGGTGAAAAAAAAAAAAGTAATGACTTTTTTTGTTCAAACATAATATGGATTTGTTCTTGTTGTTTGATTTTCAAAAGGTTACATGTTCTAATAAGTTTTGCTTTAGTTTACAAAATTTAAAATGAACATCTTTAGGTTGAAAATTAAACTTGAATCTTGTTTAAATTTAGTTCTTTAATTTTTAGATTTACTCTTTACTGTTTGGTAAAAATTATTTTTTTAAACTTGCATATTTTAGTATTATTTGGATCTCACTCTATTTAGTCTTACTTTTCTATTGTGATATTTTGCACCTTTTTTCCATCAAAATTTTAATATTTAACTTCATAGTTAAATTGAATAGTTTATAGAAGAAAAATAGAATAGAAGCTTTATGGCATATGACAACATATCCATGCTAGGAAGTTACTATTCTACCATTGAGTTCGTTTACTCATCAACCACATTCGCCGACTTCTTATAAGCTACCTAATTAATTAAATAAAAATGATATAATATAACAAGAATGAGTTCACTCAATATTATGTATGTATGTATGTATGTATGTATGTATGTATGTATGTATGTATGTATGGGTTATTATTGACTGCACATGATCAATAACAGAGGGTGGAGAATACATATAACTATCTATCACATTTTACTCGATTCATCAAATTTTAGAGCATACTTCAAAGTATAGTATGCTATCAATGTTTGTATATCTAATAAGATTGTGTCCTAATTCGCAACTTAACACAAATAACCAACATTGAGAAAAACTTTAATCAATTATATTAGAGATTGTACAACACTGACGTATGTTTATAGTACATCACTATTATAATACATCCTTTATCCATTCACTTCTACTTCCAAAAGTTTAAATGAAAAATGATAATTAAAACTTAAACATCTTATGTCATTTCAACGATGAATATGTTCATCGACCTTCTCATACAAATCCTAATAAATACGCGTCTTCATTATCTTGGTCATGTTATTTCTTAGCCCTATCACAAACATAGACAATCTAGCTATACAAAACATTTTCTCTAAGTATATAAAAACCTTCCATTAGCTTAAAGTCAATGTAATTTATTATTTTTCAGGGTAGTTATCTATCCAAAGATGACAAGACATCTCTACTCTACAAAATTTGATTGTACACATTAGTGATGTCTATGTCAAGACACAAGCCATCAACTTCTTCTTACAAGCCTCAGCCCCTTTAGATAGTGTTTGAGACCCGTAATATATAGAGTTGAAATACATTGTAATGTAATCCAAAATTCATATTTGAATTAAGCATTTTGAGTCCAAATTACAATATTAAACTCATTTCATTTTTTTGTAGTTTTAAATTAATTGAACTGTATTTTACATCCATTTCATTTTTGTTTTGTACTCAATTCGACGCACCCATTCCAACCTTTAATTCTCAAATAACCCTAATTACATTCCACTCCTCAAACATCCTCCATTGTCATCCGTTTCAAGTTTTCAATTTTATGTTATCTAAGTTTGGGTTTAATTCTTTTATCTGAACGTTCAATTTCTACTATTATTGTCGTAAAAGTTGTGAAATCCTAATTTCTGAAAATTTGATAATGCAATTGCAATTATCATTGTATTTTGTTATAGATGATTTTTGCAATTATATATATATATATATATATATATATATATATATATATATATATATATTAGGTGGGGTTGTACTTATTTTAATAATAAGAAAGTCGCATAGTTACTTATATATAGAAAATTAAATATTGTCAGGCATACCAATTAGGTAATTAAAATAGATAGTTCACTGACACGAAAAAGTATATATATATATATACACATATATAATATGATGTAGAAAATAAAATATGTAAATGTGATTAAAGAAAAAAGAAAAGGTGAGCTGATTGAAAAATCCATTAAATAATTATATGAATTTGGACGGTTGACAGAAATATAAATCAAATCCAACCGTTAAAAGGATTAGTAACGATGATTAGACTAAACACCAATATAATCAAAGCAATCAATTCAAAGGTTTTCTTTTCTTTCTTAATTTGAGAAGAGGTGATTGATTGGGGGCTCCCACTTTGCACTTCTTTCTCTCACCCATCCTTTCATATTTTTCCCCCAACCTCAAACTTCATCAACTTTGGGGAAAAAAATAATAAATTAACAAATAAAAACTATATGAATTGAATTTTGTAAAATAAATAAATACATGTAATTAATGAGTATGTTACTATAAAATGTTTGGGGGTTTGTTTTTTAGTTTAAAGAAATGTAGGGGTGAGTTTTAGGTTTGTACGATCATCAGCTACAACTTACCATTTTGGTTGCGTTTATTTCATTTCGTTTTAATCATTGTTTTTTTAGTGGTCTATATTTAGTCCAATACGTTTATGGCAATTATATCAAACTTTGACAAATAATAGTGTTTTTTCTATTATTTTTTTCGTCCGTACAAGAAAATAGATTATATCATACATGGATATATATGTTTCTTAAATTTTTATAATAGATACCAATTCTTTTAATTTGGAGAAGAAAATAATGATAGATAATCGTATGAACAAGAAGTTAACCCAATTGACATATAATGTAAAAGAGAGTTTCAAGAAATGTGATTCAAAGATTTGTATTTAAAAAAAATGAATTGTATTTAAATTTATTTATATGAAACAAAGTGAATTGAATTTTAAAATAGGACCGAATGGTGAGATATAGTTTTATTATTTATTTAAAAGATTATAAAAAAAATAGAGTATTTGACCAAATATTTACACTTTGATTTAATGAATTTTGTCTTTTAGTGGTTTTGTTTTATAGTATGTCAAAATTTTCTACTTTTGAAAGAACCTCTTTATATTTACCTAATTGAATAAAATTGTAAAACACACATATCTCTACAGAGTTGTTTTCAAATGTAAAGAAACAAACAAAATAACTCACAAAAGATAATAAAATTTTAGGCAATAACATAAATAGACAAGTATAGAATCGTGAATCATTTCTTGTTATACTTGATATATTCTAAAATTTTATCAGTATCAATAGTAGATTCTTGTAGATGGAGTATGAGTTTAAGACGAGACCGAAGTGAATTCTAAAAATTCATTATTGTCAATAGTAGATTCTTGTAGATGGAGTAGGAGTTTAAGACGAGACTAAAGTGAACGTTTTGGTGAGAAAGATCCCAACTTTTAAAAATAAAATGATAAATAATTACTTGGGTTTCATTTAATTATTATATAAATACACATAATAACGTCAAACATATGAATATCAATTTTAACTATATATGCAAATTTAATACGACTCGGTTATAATAAATTTGTATTATTGAACAAATTTTAAATTTGTAGTTTCTCAAGTTAGCTTGTTTTGACTTAGGTTAAATAATTATAAGAATTTTGACAATATGAAAGTATGTTTTAAACACTTTAATCAAAGTATATAATTACCTTTAATTTTCGGTCTATGAATTTTAAAGAACATGTACATAACCACTCGTGTTTGAAATTGGTCGTCTTGGTTATTTGAGTTTTGAAGAATATGTTTAAAATGTGATCCTACTAAATTAACCATAAATTTTAATTTGAGAGATCGCATACATTTTATTCTTTATCACATGGTTCCCTCTCTTCCCTCTCCACCCTTTTCTTAAAAATATTTACAAATATAATAGATTGTTGAAAATGTTTTAAAACTGAACCGTCTATTTGTTTTGATAAATGACAATAGTATTGTTTATCATTATTTATTATTGATATACACTAACTCATATTATATTTCTAAATATTTTATTTTCTTTTGCTATTTTGAAAATATACCTTATAACTATAAAAATGAAAAATTATCGTAAAAGGCAAAAATATTAAAAATATTTACATAATATAACAAAATTTATACAAATAGGCATAGATGAATTTCTATTAGTTTCAACGATGGAATATGATAGATGATCACTAATATAAGTCTATAATCATAAAATTCAAAATTTTAGTATATTAAGTAAATATTTTATTTGAAAATGAGAAGAAATTTTAATTTATTTATTTATTAGCTAAAATGTAAATGAGAAAGTAAAGAGTTGAGTGAAAATTGTAACTTTAATTTTGAAAAAGAGAAAAGGAGGGAATTGGGAGAGGAGGAATGTGTTAGGCAGTGTACGGATAGTGTGTCCCATGATGGCGATGTTTGTGGTTTGTGTCCACTTGACAACGACACCGCTCTATTTCCATCTTCTCTTTTCTTTTCTTTTCTTTTCTTTTTCTAAATCTCAATTTTGACGCTTTTATTTTACTGATCTATTTGTCGGATAGTATTTGGGGAATCCGACGGTGCAGAAAGCGGATGTAAGTTCCAAAGCGACGCACACCGCTTGTTTTGGGAGATGACACTATTTATTCCTAAACTTAATATTTGGTGGACCAAACTACACTTAGACTACACCCAGTCTTACATAAACATTACACTTTCATGTATTTCTAAATTTTGTCCCACACAATTTAATATCCCAATTATAACTGCACGTTTGGATTCAAGAGGTGTGGAATCGACTATGCACTGAGTTATAGTAGTTTTCTTCTTGGTTGAGGTTATGGTTATCAAAAATGAATTTGTTGGTTTTTTTTTTTTTCTCTTTCTGTCATTGATGCAGATACTTTTTTTTCTTTTTCTTTTTTTAATTATAATAACTTTTCTAAGATACATTTTCTCATTCTTCTATTTATTTATTTATTTTGGAGTTTTTTTTTTAAATTATTGTGGTTGTTATTTATATATTATTTTTAAAGTTATTTCTCATATTTTTATTTGAGAAATCATAAAAATTAGAACAATTCCCAAAACATTTACATTTTATAGAAAAATTAAGTGTAATGAATTTTGTGTATAAGTGTTTTTATTTTATAAAATGTAAATAGTTTGTCAATATTTTTTAATTTTTGAAAAACTTTTTATTTATTTTATTTAAAATTAACATTTTCTTCATCTTAGGAGCAGTGTTAGTATGTATGTATGCATGTATCAAAGAAATTTCATATAAATGAATTTATTGTACTAATACATACGTATATATAGGAGAGCTAAAAAAGTAAATTAGATCACATTTTCGTACAAAATAATAGCTGGTTAGACAGAAAATAATTAAGTATGTTTAGTTAGGTTATATTTGCAGGAATCCCAAATTTAATTTAATTAACATGTTCATTACTTTTTATTCAATAATAAAAAGAAAAAAACAAAACCAAATAGCTAAATTGTAAATTTGTAATTACACTTTTGAAATATGATCAAGTGAAGTAGCCTTTCTAAAACTAATAATTGAACTTAATTTTTAAATATTTTTTTTCTCTAAAGTTTATATTGTGATTAGATAAATAATTACTTAGTTCAAAGAAATTTCAACAATCCGTTGTCGTCCAGCGGTTAGGATATCTGGCTTTCACCCAGGAGACCCGGGTTCGATTCCCGGCAACGGAACTTTTATCCTTTGAAATTTCTGTGGCCAAAGCATTTTGATCACTGCTCTTTTTTTGAATCTTTTCCCCTCTTGTTTCATTATTCTATCACTATTAGAACATTCAGATCACTCTACTTTCATTAAGGTTCCAATTTGGATCAACGTTAACATTATTGCTTCTCTAAAATGTTTGATTTTAGTGCCTTAAAGTCTGTAAAATTTAGTTATGATTTTTAGTAGTAAATAACTCCAATCCTATAGTTTAAAATTTGCAACAAGTCACTACACAGATCTTCATCGTCCATTGTTATATTCCATGCTTTATTGTAACTTAACCCAATAATAGAATTATATTCGATTTAACTTTTTGAATCACTTTTTTAAAAATATAGCGTTAAAACTATTTACAAAACTTTTCCTTTCTTTGTTAGTTTTGAAGAACAAAAATATTTTAATGAATATTTGGAACCATTAAAAGTAGTTTCCGATAAACTTTCAAATTTTATTTTAAAACGTTATTATAAAAAATATTTTGGTGAGTACAAATAATTTTTTTAAAGAACACTATTCTCTCTAACCAATCTAAACCCTAAATACATTGTTGTTAACATGCTCCACCATTGATTTTCATTTTTATTTAATGTTAGTTAGAAATCTAATTAGTGTCTTCACACTTTGTTCGAATCAAAACGATGTTTCACAATCAAGCATACAAAATGTTAATAACCAATCTAGGAGCTTTAAAAATAATGGTCACAAAGTAGTACACAAGGGTAAGTTTAGGAGTTTGTAGCACATAAATAAACTGTGCAAAAATCTGCATAAAGTGGCTGAAATTGAAACTGAAACTTCCAAGAACATACAGCGCATCAGACAACATATCAACGGTGTTTGTTTGAGCTTTATATGTCAATTAACATAACAAAGAAGACAATTCCAACACAGGGACGCGGCGGCTACCATGATAGATATATTTTCATGGACTTTGATGTTATCTCAACCTGGAAAACAACATTTAGGAGGAGGAATATGCATATGAGGAAATGGCTGTCTTGTCATGAATTGGAAAAGGAAAAGCAGAGATACTTACCAGCTGAACACATTGCGGTTAGTACTCTCTCGAATGAGATCTCTCACTGCGCTTATATTCGTGATTCAAATCACGAGACCTCTCTCTATCATGTGATTCAGAATTCCCACGCTCATAATGATAATCATCGTCCATTCTGTCATCATACTGATCATAACGATCTTGGTCACGGTGGCCTTCTGGTTGATCATATTGCCCTCGACCTCGGTTATGTTCAAAGTGGTCGTAGTACTGGGGATCATGATCAGCATCTCTGTGCCCATGCTCAGGCTGATCATACCACCCACGACCATCCTCAGTTTCTGCACGATCCATATCCCTATCTCTATCCCTATCACCATGTCTATCCTTCTCATATTTTGACTCGACACGATCATAGTCGTCCCTATCGTGAGAGCGACCGCGATCAGGGTCTGGATATCCCCCTTCATGATCCCGATCCCTCTCCCTATCTCTATCCCGATGACGATCCCGATCTCTGTCACGCTCATAGTCACGACCTCGATCCCTTCCTCGATCACGTGTTCTATCGCGGTCATAGCCACGATCTCGATCTCTCTCTCTATCCCTATCCCTATCTCTATCTCTAGTCCTATCACGGTCTCTGTGATGCCTGTCCTCTCTGACATCACGCTCCTTAGATCTCTCATGGGAATGTTCACGAGACTTCTCTCTCTCTCTTTCTCGGTCTCTTCCCTTGTCATAAGACTTTTCCCTATCTCTGAGAACATTAAAGAGAAGCCCAGTAACACATCTCAAAATTAATAAAAAATCGAATTTACATTCACATCCTGAAACTATTAATTGATAGAAGCATGCTATCGACCCAAAATTCTATCCTAAATGAAAAGAAAAATATATAGAACATCATACCGCTCTCCATGACGATCTTCTCGAGCCCTAGGCTCCTCTGATCTGGATGGTGCACCAGACTGCTGTTGTTCCCTGGACAAATCACAAGATGCTTTCAGCCTAAGAATATATTAAATTATATCATCTATTATAAAAAAAATTGCAGCAATCATAAAAGATTTAAGACTGCCCAAGACACAACACCAGATTGAGAATCACAATCATGCATTCAGCTTTGTTTCTTACTACAGTTATCAACATTTCTCAATGGCTTGCACTTGAAATTGCAGGAGTTGACATCATATTAACTACCTTCCAGAATGCCTCTGGCTATTTTCTTCACCTCCCACTCTGGTAGTTCCAAGACCTCCACCCAGACGGCGGGGACGCCAATTTGGTACTGTTCTACCTCGCTCGACATCCACAAGTACCCTTCTACCATCAATCTTCCTGCCATCAGCTTGCTTATATGCAGCTGAGTAGTTTCCAATGGATGTGAGTGGATTAATTAGTTTCAAAAGGAGAAATTTAACCAACAGAAAAGTGGTCAACATACTAATTAATTGAAACAAACCTTTCATATCTCTTTTGTGCATGTACTCGATGAAAGCATAGCCTTTAGGTTTACCTGTCACTTTGTCTGTAATCAATCGAACCTGCAAAACAAAGAAAATTACAAACAAGAAGTCATATGGCAGAAGAGAAGTTAAATATCTCTTTCCATCGTACATTCTTGATTCTCCTTGAACATTTCTTAGTTTATAGCTAGATAAGTACTGAAATAAAGTTTATTATAAGCTAATCCTATTGGCACGGCAGACAGGCACTATGCCTAATTAGCCGTGCTCACCTTTAAATCATAGAGCTCCCATCGCGAGATGCATCACCACCAGCTAGAGTCGGAAAAACTGAAGTATTTGTGGCCATTTTACCAGTTGTAGAACATACTAAACTCCCCTTACCAGGGAAATTATTTTTCAAATAATGAAAGAAGTTTATGTAATACAGGAAATACCAGGAAATCTTCTCAACGGCGAAATTTTTCGATGCCTTTAAAGCCAAAAGTAAAACTTTTAGCAGCAGAAAATCTATGTAGTACAAAATTCAAAGGAGAAAGAGATGCTAATACTCCCTATGTGTTTTACCCAAAGCTGAAAAATAGGGAAGTTGACAATCTCCTTTCTTGCTTCCATACAAAGGCCATAAGGCAAAGCACATCAATCAACTGCCCAACCTAAAACTTCCAGCTTTCAACGCATGGTGAACCACACCGTGTTTGGGATCAGAGCCATAGAAATACTGATATCATGAATAATACTTGGCTGAATGTAGAATAACTGCCTCCTTACCAGGAATTCTTGATGTATCGAATTTTACTAAGGAGTTTCCTACTAACATCATGCCTCAAGAATTCTCTAGCCAACTACATCTGGGCAAAGAAACGGGCACTAAGAGGAAAATGAAATACACATGAAAGTCATGACTGCATACCAGCAGGTTTACCTGAGAGACTATTAGGAGCTTGAATTATCAATGAATCCAGGGAGGTGTTTGGCGTTAATCTTTCTTCAAACTTGGTTGCACCATAAGGACACCCAGTCAGGTAAAAATATGTTCTACTTCCATAAAAACTTACCCAGAAATTTGACTACTTTAAATGGGGAGAGTTTAAAGGGATAAAAAAAAATAAGAGACCTGTTTGGCATGTCCTTACGTAGTATGATAGGCCAGTGGAATTTTTCTGATGGGCAAAGTTAAAGAGACAGCATGAACCATTTTATCGTCAGTACAACACAAAACATTACAAGAATATCTATTATCTGAGACAACCGATCCAAGAAAATCCATGCTTAGGTATGCCACTAGACCAATTCATGGTGGTTTAGAATGGTATTATGGTGTAGATTCTAGAAAATAATTTTAAAGGAAAATGGACCAAAAACATGATAACTACCCAATAAACATTGCTGATAGTATACATAAAATATTTATTTGGCCACATATATATTAACCTCTTACCGAGCCCCATGAGGATGCTCAAATACCTACCCGCTTGATTGGCCCATAAGATTCAAACTCTCTTTTGATTCGGCTCTCAGTTGTCTCATAATTCTGCCAATGAGTAACAACGATTTTCAGTGAAAATTTAAATTTAGATTAAAGAACTATGCATAGAACATTTTACACACCAGTCTGGCCACAAAGAGTGTTTTGTATGGATCTCCAGTAACATTTGGATCATCACGCTCAAGATCTGCAAAAAAGTACATGTGTAAGACAGAAGACATCAAAAAACTTTTACCTACAAATTCAAGGTAAGAACCAAAAAGATGTATTTACATTTTGGCAGCTCCTCAGCAGCTTTCTCTGCACCCTTTTCAATTCTTAGCAAGTGAATTCTAGCCCTCCTTTCCGCCTGAAAGGTAAAGATTTCAGACTAGTCAGAACCTCGAGTGGTTACTTATTTTCAAATTTTGCTTCTTGTATTTTGTAACCTACTTGTTTAATACTTCAACAATCATGAGAAAATTAGTTACACACTGCCCTTCAAATTTACAAGCTACTCAATTTAATTCCCTCTAACTGTGTTTAAAATAAACCATTTTTCACCACAAGCTATAAAATATTATTTTCAGGAGATAATTTAAATTCTTCAAATACGTAATACTCACTTTCCTTATAGTACACATATATGCCCAAAACATGTATATTCAGGGGAGAAGGGCATTAATGATTCGAAATTCAATTTTAGAAGGATTGGGGAATGTGGTTCAGACAATCATCAAGAAGTAAATTATCTTACTGGAGTTTCACCCTTTTGAACAGGGGGAGCATATTCTGGATCATCAGGTTCTGCAAAATTACTCACAAACTGGGCCATCCCTTCAAGACAAACAAGATAAAATTTCACCCCTCAGAGGAAACAATGAAGGAAAGGAAACTCCACAAAAGTCAATAAACCGCATACAAGTTTTAGAAAGTACTAAAAACCTGTTAATGGTGGACATTTTCTTTTCTCTGGTGGAGGTTTGAACTCCAGAGGCGGTCGGGGCTCAAAGAGCTTCAAGAGATTGGCCGTTAGACCAGTAGGATGACTCTGCCCAATCTGTACGAGAAGGAAAATTAAGAACCCGATATATCCAATAATCGAACATTCTACAAACCCATCGAACTTCTTTGAGAACCATAATCTAAAATTTCAACCCCCAACGACAGTATAAAGTCGACGCATCACAGCATCATCTTTGACTATATTATTTTTTTCCTCAAGCAAGAAACGAGACATTTCATTGACAAGAAGTTGTTAACGATCTATGAGTCATTCAACGGAGATAACCAAATTTATCATTTCTAAGCAAAAAACGAAAATAAAACATTAGGAATCCACAAGAACCAAAACTTGGCGACACCAAAAAAAAAAAAAATCTGCATCTCTTCTAATTAACGAATGCGAACGACCTCTTGAAACCCTAGCTAAGTTCAATAAAACTAAACAAAAACAATTGAAGGCTTCTACAGAAAAGATAACAATAATCAAAAGCAATCCACCAACCAGCTTGAGTTGAAGGACATTGGCACGATTCTGGGCCTTAGTACGAGCCTGAACGGCGGCGTTTTGGTTCCGCATGAAGGCATCATTGTAATCCCCCATGGTAGCGCAGGATCGTCTCTCAGACTAATACGATTACAAAGAATTGATGCAAGAAATCAAATGGAAGGGAGAAAGAACATTGGTGAGCGTTCTTGGCTGGATCTAATTCGTACAGTCGGGTGGAAACGGAGGGAAGTGGAAGAGGCGGCAGCGAAAAGGCGGAAAAGGTTTTACGATTTATTGACGCTATTTATACACAGATTATTCTGCAAGCCCGGATTCTCCTTGGGCCAAATTTATAGACAACTTCATGAATTTTTCTTTTTATTCGTGGAAAATATACAAAATTTACGGGAAAGTGATTGTGATTACAAGACAGTCGAAAATGTTAGTATATAGTAAAACTTATATATAGTAAAACTTATTTGTATATTCTATCAATTTCGAATATCAATTTCGAATACAATATACCTATAAAGATCATTGATAGATAACTTTGATGTAGTAAAGAACATCGATGTAGTTTGTAAAATATATTGATTAATTTTGTTATATTTGAGAATGACTTAAAAGATCACTTAAATAAATATGAAAATTAAATTAAATTTTTAACAAAATTAAATTATATATTGATTCAAAGTCTGTATAGGTATAAATTTTGAGTTGTTGATAACTTTCAAAGGTGATATTATAATAAGATCTAAATTAGTTCAATTATGATAAATTATGACTTTGACTAAAATGATAAATTTGTGCTATGATTTTCAAATGACATCACAAAAATTATGTGACTTAACGTGTGTATGAAATTACAAAAGTCTCGAGTATTAAGTTGATATTACTCCTACATTGATACGCACACAAAATAATTTGCGTTTTAGATTTTGAACTTCAACCTAAAAAAACCCATGCTCAACACCATGAGATTAGAAGTTTAGTCCAGCCCCACCTCATCCCTTAGTATTTGTGTTTGCCCAAAAAATAAATTAGTAACGATAATGAAATCTTTCCACTTGTACTTAAAAAAGAAGAGGAGGAAGAAGACGATTGCTAATGATAGATAGGCAACAAATTTACTCAACAAAGTTAAACCGTAGATTTTAAATTTTTTTTTTTTTTTGTTTTTTAAAAAAGTGCAAACTAATGTAAGAAAATAAGAATGAAATAGGGAAAAAGAAAAAGAAATCGTTACCCAACCGGCTTAAGCATAATGAGTATGGGACCCCAAAGCAAAGTAAATGATTTGGATTAATCCACATTTCATACAACAGAACAGGGCAGGTTCTACGCAGAATTGCAACGATACGGTAAACAGAAAAAGAAGAAAAAATAAAACCAAACAGAGACCCTACGATTCACACGTTTGGAGAAACAACAGCCACATAAACCACAGGATAGAAGAATCGTCAACCAAAGCACTGATCGGCCGGAAGAGGTCCGGGGATGTAGCCCTGTTCAAAGTACTGCAACCCAAAAACGACCAAGATGGCTAACAAACTCAAGTATGAAAGACCTTCCACGGCGCCCAATAGCCCGAAAGGGCCGTTGGGCAGACCCGATCCAGTTTTCGTCTTCGTGTACAGAGACCAACCCACGATTCCCACCACCGCCAAGTAGCTAACGCCTTCCAGTGCGCCGAGTGACCCACCTGGCCCCGGCGGCAGCCCGCACCCAGTTGTCTTCAGGGTATACAGCGACCAACCGATCACTGGGGTCGCCACTAACCCACCGGCTATAGCCACCGTCTCTGCAATGCCCCCTTCGCTCTCGCTTCCTTCCTTCGCCATGGCCTGAACCTTCACTCCCGTCCGTGGATTCGCCGGTTTACATGCTAAATTCTGACGAGTAACCGGCAATGATCGCAGTAAAGAAGATGATGATAGTAGCATCTTCCCGAGCTTCCCCTAGTCGCTCTCTCGCGCGCGCGGGAGAGAGAGAGAGAGAGAGAGAGAAGTAGTGGTTCAGTAAAGACTTACCACCTTATCCATCCAAGGAATATCACGAATATTGGATTAAAATCTGAACCAACGGTCTTCCTTAATAGATCGGTAATTAAGATAAAATAATCATAATCTGAAATTTGGACTCTCTACAGATTGTTACTCTGATGTAACTTGGATGCGAACATACAGGCAAATCTAGATGGTTAGCAGTTCAGACATGTAAAATAGGAGAACAATCGTGTGTAATGGATAAGGGTTTTAAACCAAAACTTGGTTTCGTGTTACTATTAATCATACATATGTACCTTGATCCTCGTGGAAACAGAGCATCCTCTTTGATAATTGAATTGCCGGAGCCTTACATGGGAGCTTCGAGTTTATTAGCTTCAAAAAGAGGTTGGTTCTTTCCGTTAGAGTAGGTTTGGAGGTTGAATCTCCAATTCTTGCCCTTGTTGTGTTAAAAAAACAGAGGGTTGTTCTCCTAAATAAAAGTAAAAAAATGTTCGCTTCTACCAGAACATTACTATGAACCTGTATCTAGCATCATTTTTCTTCCATTTCAACATCATTTCGTTCCCCTGAACTGATAAGCGGTTGGTTAGGACTCTGCAGGCTGAACACGATACAGAAAACTGATAGCAACGTCATGGACTGTATGCATCAAGGTTCATCCACCTTCTGGTCTTACTGTTGGCTGTTGGAGTGCTCCTTAACAATATCCATTCCCTGGGCATCAGCAGTTTGACTCTTCTTTCCAACAAAACTTGCAACAGAATTCCCTTTAGGAGGGTGTGGTTGAGAAAAGGTTGACGACTTGTTAGTTACAGGGTTGTACATCCCACGGGATACAAATTTACTCTCACTATCTTCCTTGACTCTGGATGGATGACTCATTTCTGTGATCTCGGTGCAAATATTAGGTTTAGTCTCTATCGGCTTGTCTTTCTCTAAAGAAGCCCCTTCAAATGCATCAATTTTAGGAGCTGCAGAACGGCCTGAAGCAATTACAGTTGTGGGAAATGCCCTTTCTGGAGGAACAGCAGGAGTATAATTAGATGGAAGTAAATCATCCCAATTTTCTAGTAGCTCCTTGTAGACTTTCCGGAGGGTGACTTCAGTGAGACCTGTAACCTTACAAATTTCTGCTTGTGTCTTCCGCTTGTCTTCTAGTTGGCATGCCAAGTATATAGCAGCAGCTGAGATGCTAATGGGATTCCTGCGAGTGCAGAAGCATTTGTTGATGACAACTTCCCCTATGTGAGTTGCAAGTTCCTGAAATTCATGGTTGTTAACAAACATGAGAGGGAAAATAATAAGTTACATTTTACCACATGCTTGGAATTTTAAGGTGGGAAAGGTTAAGGATCGTCATTACCATATCCATTGTTAAGAACTACCAATGCCAGTGGTCCAGTAGCATTTTACTAGAACAACCACATGAGCAATTTAAAATTGATCTGTTTTGACATATTACATTCAAAGTAAGATTAACTGTGAAAACTCAACACATCGCTTTCATGTTTGGTTTTACATTTTTAAAAAGAACAAGATCTCTAAGGTTATTTAAAAAGTGAATCTACAGGTCATATATGGGAATTTAAATTATAAGATAAGAAATAATTAGTTCCACTATCGGTGAATACGAAAAAACAAGGGGCAGATAAGAGATTAATCCACTCTAAGCTAAAGAAGATAATAGAGAAGTACTCCACCTGGGGATTTATCAAAAGCACATTGCAAATTGCTATAACCTCAGAAGCAAAATGCTTGGGTTTTGAAGGGATCAATAGACACTTTGCACTGTTGTGGAAGTTTTGAAAACTTAATCAAGGGCTACTTCAGAACTTCCCTTGGTTTTGTTAGGTGGGAGAGTGTACTGTCATTTTTATCCTTGTGTACATATCCATGAAGAATTGAAGATCCTATAATTCCTCATCAACCTTATACCACTGGCAGAACATAAAAGTTATGTAAAACCATAATGCTTTTTAGGCGGAACATTTGACTATTTGAGAACCCTATGACATAAAAGTTTGATTTCTGTCATTTTTTCTTCAATCAGAAGCAGTACTTTTCTATTTTCTAAAGCCATATAAGTTGTGATCATATTGAACAGAACCAACTATCTATAGTCCATACAAATCATCTTTTCAACATGAAAATCGTCAATGCATACCAATCAATGTCTTAACGAAGTACCTGTGCAGATTTATTGAGTTGGAGAAGCGTGCAGAACCTTGGCATATGAACTGATATGGAATTGCTGTTGATGGGTTGACTTAATTGCAAAGCTTCTCCCAAAATCTTGATGTACTTCCCTATCTCTTTTTGCGGTACATTCGCTGCAATGGAGATTTCCTGTTATACTCACAGTAGGCACCACAGATGTCGTATTAGTACTAAAGTAAGGAATGACAAAACATAGCTCAAAAACACAATTAGTAGAAGACACCACTCCAAATTTAAAGTGCAGAAAGGGCCTTGTACAGATAGATATTCGAGGTTCGAAATTCTACATTCTATACCAAGAAGATTAAGCCCTCCAAAGTCACAACTAATAATGAAGGATAACAATTGACCCAATATGTAGAACAAGCCATGGTAATTCTGAAATGCGAACAAATATATTGGGTATTTATGAACTATTGTTAAGAAATTCTGAAAGATGTATGGCAAAAAGATTGAAATTGAGAGTCATAGCCTGCCCATCTTGACAGTGAAATTTCCAAAATCTCCTTGAACATAAAGCGAGTATATCAAAACATATCATAACACAACCAAGAATCAAGCAACAACCAGAAATGCACATATATAGAGTGAAATAAAGACCTGAAGGGTTCGGGGCTCCTGGGCCTCTCTAATAGCCTGGACAAGGGCAGCAGTGGCAAGCGCCTCAACGCTCCGGTTCCTTAAACAAGTAGCCGAACAGCAATCTCTAAACAACTTAAACGCGTGCTCGGAAATATAGTAATCCAACCCCAAAAGAGAAGCCACATCGATAATCTGCATATAAGCCCTAAGGTTATCGACCACGACCGTAGACGAGGACGGCAAATTGGATGACGAGGTAGACTCTAAGGTACGCTCGAGCTCCGCAAGGTGGCCGGAGAAGGAGAAGCAGGAGCGGAAGAAGAGTGGATTGTGCTCCAAGGACCAAGTGGAGAAGGCTGTAATGAAGCCGGTAGGCTCGAAAGGATCCAGAACCTGATCATTCTGGTGGTGGACGGGAGGGGTGGGGAGGTCGGAGGTGACGAGACAAAGGGGGTTATCTTGAGCGCGAAGGTGGAAGAGATGGTGGGGCTGGAATTGTCGCTCTTCGACAACGCGGCCGCAGGAAATGCACTCTGTGATGGACTTGCCGGTGCTGGAGGTGACGCAACGCCCCTGAGCCGCCGAGCAGTAGGGGCACTTCATTGACGTCGTTACAGTGCTGCTGGGGATTCGGATTCAAGGAGCGTGTGTTTTGGTAGTGATCAAACAATCAGTAGCTCAATCGAAATTGAACAAGAAATATCGCCTACAATTTATACTTTTTGTTGTGGCTGTTAGGTTAAAGCACACCTCACACTCTTCGGGTTTTTCTTTTTCTTTTTTTTTCTTTCTTTTTTAAATAAACATAAATCTCCTCAAATTTTGTAAAGTCAAATGAAATTTGTGTCGTTTTTACTTATGAATAATGATAAAGAGTTGTCATTACTTTTTCACACTAAAAACTTGGTGGACAGTACATTAATATGGCTCTTATTTTAGTTTTTGAAACACGATGTAACATACAATAAATAGGAGTAGAACAATTTTCTACGTACCGTAAAATTTGCAACCCCTTGCAACAATCACAAAACTATGTTCTCGATTTGTATTTTTTTTATCTTTTCGGCTGCCGTTCTCATTCTTGCTTCCGATAGATATATTTGTTTGGTATATGAAAAATCTCTACGTGTTAGAAGAAGAAACAACTTTGTTCATTTGCCAAAAGTAAAAGGATAAAAAGGGATTTAGAGGAAGTAAAAGTAACTAAAAGAGTCAGAGACTCATACATGAAGAATATCACTTTTTCATTTTTTTTAGAGAGCGTTATGAAACCTTGTTAAACAAGTCAAATAACCTTTTACGCCATTTTTAAACTAAACAGTACATATGTTTATCTTTATGTACTTGTTTTAAACAAATTGGCCCAACTTTCAATTTTGCTCTCAAACAACTTTTAGAGTTTAATATTGTTTTAGATACAAAATTAAATTCTATGTCAAATAGATTTGTTTCTTGTCTCCGGGGCACATATGTACAACGTATAGAACATATCTAAATAGAAAAACATCAGGTGTGCAAATGGTAGGAAAAGCCATACGGTAGTATTAGAAGTAACAAGATAATGGAAATAGAATCATAAACAAAACCTTGACGAGTACATGAAATTTTAATTTTAATAGCAATGTTCATGAAACAATCTCTCCGTGTAGCACAATCAGGTCGGGTCAATCTACTAATACACTTCATCAATGCAGTTTCAATCGTTTCAAAATTCTATCACATGAGACATTCACGTAGACACTTTGACCACAACATCGATATTTGACGTTATCCAAAGTAATAATCAAAGAAATGCAAATAAAACTATAAAAAAAAATGTAAAACCATGGATTGGAAAAGTACAACTTATGGATCCTCTTCTACCTGTTTAAAAATTAAAAGACGGTCGAATATGAGACATTCCAAAATTGATCTTTAACCTTTATAAATAACATTAACAAATATCATTCTAACATTCTAGGCAAAAAGGCTGTTTGACCCATCTTGCAATAGTGTAAAAGCAAAGGGGAAAAAATATCAAAATTTTAAAGAATATAGATTTGCCAATCACTGCCTCCTACAAACTTCAGACAGCAATCTAATGGCTGAAAAGGCAGAGAATAGAGAGGCCTCGAACCTTAGATCATCCATGTCACAGCTTACTCCCAGTTTTTGTAGCTGCCTGCCTGCTTTTATCTGCTATTTTCTGCCTCTTTGTGAACTCTCGTGCAGCCTGATAACAAATATAAGAAACGTACAGAGCATATAGGTTAGATGAGAAAGGAAAAATGATTATTCTCCCAAGTATAGTTTCAGCACCTCCTCAGAGGACGGGTTTTTTTGTGTTTTGATAATGCAAATACAAAATGTAGACAAAACGGTAAGAAACGTGACAAAAGACTCTTGCACAAAAGGAATGGGGGGGGATACATCCTAGTCGATCATAACTAATTATCACCTTTGCATGTGTAAGAATATGTGGAAATATAGGGTATGTGGTAACTTGGCTATAACAATAGTTTCTATAATGAAAGAGAATAGGATTAAGCTTATCAGTGAAAGATCAAACATACTAATAATGTGTCTACACTCTACATCCAACTGTAGTAAATTCTGTCACCAAGAATTAATAATTTTGAAAATTTTATCAGAAGTAGGAATTGCTTTTGTTGGTTTTTGCAGCCTGTTCCAACCAGGGGGTTGATCATATCAAATTCTCTCCATCGATCATTAACAAACCAATGCCCAGGCATCAATAACACATTGGAGATTCTTGAGAACCATTTTGGAGTAAGCTTAATAGTATAGTTTTGACTTTCGAGAACAAAAATCCAGTCAATGCCTGTTTTGTGTTTAGAATAGATGTAGTTTTCCATTAAAATATAATGGACTTGCAAAACCTGTATTTGGTTCCAAAATAAATAATAGAGTTTCAAAAAACAATCTGTTTTGAGTACTGGTTTTTTTGGATAAGACTGCTCGACTACTAGTTAACCTAAACTTTTAGATCACACCTCTAAAAGCATTTTACATTTAGGCTCCAGACTTTCATAGAGGATAACAGAGCTCACAGTTCTTAAAAAGCTAGTGATCGTTGAAGAACAAGCATTAGCTTCCTATTTGAGAGTCCAAGACCACTAAAATTCTTTACCAGGCAGCTATAGTGATAACGATAATAAAACGTCAGCTCTTATAATTCTAAATCAGGTACCAGAGCAAGCACAAAATAACCTGAACTTTTACAAATCTCCTAATTCTTTTTTAGGCTGCAGGATGGTATGGAGGATAATAACCGTCCCTATCTTTATAAGCTAGTGATCATTTAATAACAAACTGTTATAAGTCTTTATCAGGCAGCTAAACGAGGATGAAAATTGAATGGCCATCTACACTTGGTTGTGGAGGGAGACAGATTGGCAAGCAGGTAAAAACCAGTTGCAAAACAGACATGTCAGTCATTGCTCCCTAGTACATCTCATGAAGTGATAAGCTACAATATACCAAGCGATAGGTAAAGAACACCAATTTTTTCCCTTCGGGGACTTGCAATAAAAATGGTAAAAAAATAAAACTCAATTTTACTAATGATGTACGGGAAAATTATCGAAACTGACTAAAGAGTTTTCAAAATTGCCAAGTTTTCGAACAGGAAACAACATCAAGAGCCAAGGTTAGGGTCCTATTCATCAAATGGAAACACAGGGGTGAACTCGATAGTCACTGGTTCACTTTTCTAAAGATTAATGTGGTATAGTTCAAAAAAGTGAAAGTACAATGGAAACTACAAAACACATGGGAAGTACTAGGAACCCATCTCTCCGCTAGCACCTTGCTTGCATGTTATCTTAAAGAATATTCCCCTAAGAAATATTAACCGTCGTCTCATGTTAAACGTTACTTGTATCATTTCCTAACTATATAGAAGTTCAACTCTACAATTGTAACCGAAACTCAACCCCCGCCCACATACAAGAAGGGAAGGATTGCTAAAAACCAACATCTGGTCCCATGTAATCTCAGTTATCCCAGAAAGTACGATCTCAGATGAATTATGAAGAATATAACCGCCATCAAAGTAAGTGGTGGGGAGAGGGAAGCCAAACTATTAGCATTTAGTTTTAACGTAACTTCCCACCTAATGATTAAAATAATCCCAACACTCAGACTTGGGAAGGGAAGAAAAAAAAAAACCCTAAACCAGCAACTGTTCCTGGTTTGCAATTATAGTCTATAGAATGCCCTAGATACCCATTTCGTATGCTACGAACATAAGATCATCAGGGGACATTAAAACGTAAGCATCAGAGAGTAAATAACCAACCGTGGATTGGTCCGAAGGCGTATCAAGAACAACGGAGTGCACGGACATTCGAGCGATCTCAGAAATTGCAGCCTCTCTATCACCAGGCACTTCACTGGTCAGGTCCTCATACGCAGCCTCGAATGCCTCTTGCCAGAAACGCGGTAACCTGATCCGGCGATTATTTGTATAAACATCCCACATGTGCTTCACTATCTTCTCCCTTTCCTCCATCTCCTAAATTTCGAAACCAACCATTCAGAAGAAAACCATAAAATCAACGTGTAAAATTCGATCAAGATCTGGCTAAGAAATCAATAATAAATACAAATAAAGAGAGAGAAATAGACTAACAAGCACATCGAGATCGTCATGGATGTTAAAATCGATATCATCTGATAGGCCGTTGAGATTACCGGCTGACCATCGAAGAGAGACGGTACCGGTGAACATAGACCAAAATGCGAGCAACAAAATGGCAGCCAATGCCCAGAATTTGTAGCGTCCTTTGCCGAATAAACTCGAAACCGAGCTCTCTTTCTTCCCGGCACTCGCTATCGTCGTTGGAAGGACATCGTCGTCCTTCATATCGATCAACGACAATAAAGAAGCAAAAATTAAAAAAAACAAAATCAAAATCAAAATCAAAATACTCAAATCACAGCCCTAGAAATCGATTGTACAAACAATTGAGGAATTTTTGGCGTCGCTTTTTTTCTTTTTTCCTCACTAAATCGAAGGTAGAACCAGATTTGGACGGAGAAGAGAGTTTCTTCTCTCACTTCAGAGAGAAACTGGGAGGGTTCTTCTTGATCTATCAAAAACACTATATTGTGGGCCACCACATATTATTAATAATTTCATTTACATTTATTTAATTAATATCACAATTACGTGGAAGGGTGAATGTCACGGCTTATTTCAAAATTAGAACGCAGGCTTTATTTTTTTGTTTCTTTAAGTAGTAATCTTCTTCGTACATTATTTACTCAAAATTCATTCCTTTATTTCAGAGCTTAGAAATAATTTTGACCCAAACTCTTCCAAAATAAATGAGATATTTTATCATAAAACAAAGTTTTTTGAAATTCAAATCAATATTGGCCAGTGACATATATAATACTTTACTATATAGACTACCTTAAATCTACCAAAATTCCAACTATTCTTTTTAAGCTAAATAACACTTCAATATATATATATATATATATAATACATAATCTAGGATTGATTGAAAACAAATATAAAAAAAAAACGACTATAAAAGAAAGAAAAAATAATTTATAATTTATGATGGACGGAAAACAAAGACCTTCTCGAAAAATAAATATAAAAAAAAAATGGAAAGAAAAAGAAGAAGATGAAAAAAAGAAGCATCTATAAACCAATAAACCTAAAAATAGTATTGAAGAATGTCAGTACTAAAATAAAAATATAATTATGAAAAAAGTAAAAGATAAAGAAAAAAACCACTCATTTTCTCTAATTTGTTTTTAAACTTCGAATTTTCTTTAAAGAAAAAAGGAGGTCATATTTTCCAATTAACTCGAATCTTTGTTGTATGTGTTAAAGTATTAATAATATTATGGAGCACATGCCTTCATACTTGCCTGAGACCACCGACATGGAGCCACATTGTTTTGATTCAAATCGTTTTCTTCTTCTTTTTTTTTTTCACAATTAAAAATGCAGTCGATTTTCAAGATTTTTACTTTTTAAACTTTATGTTAAAAAATATGAGTTATTGATTTTGTTATTTAGTAGACATTAAAAGAAGAAAGGCTATTATTATACGACCCTTGTTTGAAGTTTCAAAATTATATATGTTGATATATGAATTTGATTTTAAGATGAAGGAGTTGAAGAATCACTCAAATCACAACCACTCATTTATGAAAAAAATAATACGTAAAACGAATATTTGTGCTCGTGTGATGTAGTCTCAACATGCTCAAGTACTTAAATCGATACATAGTTTGAAATAGTGTTGAGACACGAGTATTTATGTAGATTAGTCTTGATTACCACTAGTTTGATAGGCAATAACGACTCTTTTATGTAGAAAATGTTCCACACCAACCTACCCTTTGGACTAATGAGGTGTTCCTCAACCTTTTTTTTCTTTTCTTCTTTTCATTTCTTGGATTCGTGGGTCAGGTAGATTGAGGTAGGAATAAAGTAACTATGCACCACAGTGATATATACGATTGTAAACGGATTTATAAAGTGATCAAATTTGTTTTTAATATAACAATTTGTTGAAATTGAAGATTAGATGTCCAAACCAAGGGAGGTAATGTGTGTCAATATCAGTCACGACCGTAGGTATCTTGAAAAGTAAAAATAACCATCAAAATGACATAGATGAACATTGATCACAAATTGAACTATAACCTCTGAATTTATATAGTATTTATTATTGACACCATTCACAACATGTTCATACGATCGGCCATCCTAAAATGAAAAACACTATGCACTCTAAATTTCATTTAGGATTTTATAGTAGAACACAAGTTTATCAATACAATTTTAGTAGAAGTAGAAGTCTAATCTACAACTTTTGAGATTGATATCTATTTTATTACTTAACTAAAAAATATCCTTAAAAGTCAGGAGTCTAGTCAAAACTAAGAGATCATAAGTATCAACAAAAACATGAATGGATAGGTCACCGATGGAGCAAATATTATTATTTGACACTAATCGATAGAAACTAAAATTACATTGAAGGCAAATATAATTCTCCACCATTAAATAATTGATATATAATTCACATAGTAATTGTACACCAATTCTATAGTAATTCAAGTCAATCTTAAATTTACGCTATTACAAAAGAAAAAAAATTATAATTTACACAAACACAATTATTAATGGAAGGTTTTAAATTGATTATTCATACCCTCTCTAAACGTTAGGGGCTGAATTCAAATTTTCCCTCACATACATATAAACTTCTCTAACTTTTTTGTTTCTCTGATCAATCTAAGTTCCGTCGACACCCTTCTTTAAAAAAAGCAATAGAGAGAGGGGAATGAATATCCTCAAAAAATCGCATTAGTTAACTTTTAAATTTTTTTTTAAAAAAAATGTCCTCAAAGAACAAATATCAAAATGGACAAATTATAAAATTTGTGTATATACAGAACACAAAAAATAAAGCAATCGAAACCATGAGAAGCGATTAAGAAGCGTCATGCAATTGCAAGACGGAGGTGCCAGGAGGTGGAAGAAAGCTCTCCATTGTCAAACCCCATACATTAAAATCAACTTCTTCAATCTTCCAAGTCTCTTCCATCTCCCTCTTGTGATTAGCAGAATGTTCGCCGTATCTGAAAACGGTGACGTTGGTCTTACCACTATGAGCTATGTTGACGCCATCAACGTAACGGTAGGTTTCCATAAAGGACTCCGTGCTGGTCTCCCAGAAGACATCTTCGTCGCTTTTGGTTCGCATCCGTAGGAGCCGAGAGTCCTCGAATTGAATGAGAAGACCAGAGCGTTGGCTAAAATAACCCCAAATTGTGTGGTGGATTATCTCGTAATTAGGGCCGCTCTGTGCTTCACGAATTGCTGGGCTTGTTTCGAGTTTTAGAATGAAGCAGTCTTCATCGTTGATTAGCTTTTCCCCGATGCACATTGCGTCTATGAATAGGTTGGCTGTTGCCCTTGGGTCTAAACCCTGCCCCAACCCCATCATTAACCTCCATTAACAAATCTCTAAAAAAAATGTCTAGCAATCTTGCATTTAATAAGTGTTTGAAAATTTTGAAGTATTGCTCTTATCTGAATTTTGTCGTTTTTTAAACGGTTATCTAATAAAATTTTGTTAGAGAGAATTTAATAAAATAAAAAATAAAGCATGAAACCTGAAGGAATCGGCGTAAAGGTCTAGGAGGGCCAGTGGAGATGGGAGAATGTTGATTATTAGAAGAATGTCGCCATGAAAGCTTTCCATTAGAACCACAAATAACCTTACAACCAGAAACCACAAGCTCCAAACACCATAGATCCGGATTCTTCTGCCAAAGCACAAACCCGCCGATCTCTTCCGTACTCTTCTTCACCTCGATACTCTCATCCGACAAATGAAAATCCGACGCCTTAATCTTAACTTGCCCCGTCACACACATACTTTGCACCGAATTCAACGCCGCCGGTCCTCCCGTCGCGGCTATATACTGTTGCACAATATACTTTGCAGTCGAAGCCTCCTACATACATATAATTCAATGCAACAATCATCGTCCATCGAATCAATTAATTAATTTAAGGGAATGAATCGTGGGAGGGGGAGGGGAATCTTACAATGGAACAATCTCTGACGGGGCGATGAATAGAGTGGCCTAATTGGACTTGAAGAGGGATGAGAGGAGATCCGACGAGGTAGAGGAGAAATCGAAGCTCGTTCAAGCGATTAGCGATGATAGGAGAAGACCATTTGTCGGAGGTTTGAGCTTTCATCCAAGTGGACATGTTTTGCCATCGGAGAGTGACGTTACTGCCCATACTGGTGAACATTTCTTCAGGGATTGGGACCTCGAGAATAGTTTCGAGGCCGTCGTCTCGGTCGATGTTGGGACAAAGACGTCTCATGATTATTGGGGTATTGCGATCCAAGCGAAAGAGAAGAAGGGGGAATAGTGGGGAATAAATGGAAATGGAAAATGATGGATAAATCTCAAAGGCTCTCCTTGCTTGTAGTTCTCTTGTGGGTTATAGCCATGCTCATTGCTTTATTATGTTATGCCATTTTTTTTCCTCTTTCAAATACCTTCTTTCTCCTCCCTGTCTATTTATATATACCAACTCAATTCACTTTTTTTTTCTTTTTTCTAAACAATTATCCAAAACAATAATTAAAAAAAAACAAAAACATAATTACAAACTATTTACGATCCATGAAACAGAACTATTATAGGACAAATTCATCGCAAACTTTTAACGTCAAAATATCTTTCTTTATAAAATGTGAAATGTCCATATGAAAGTAGATATTCCTCTTTTTCTCTCTTTTCCTTCTTTTATTTTTTTCTCTTCCTTTGTGTATTATTCTCCACCACAATGAGTCTACACAAAATAAATACGACGTTAAGCAAGAATAATGATTTATAAGTAAAAAAAAAAAAATTAGAGTCAAACTTTTTGTGTACATATGTTTTGATAATTTCACTTTAACTTAGTGTTATTACACAATAATTTGATATTTTTTCAAATAAAGAAAAATATCATTTTACATCTTTGCCCAATTTTTGGGTTATTCGTCCAAACTCTTTGTATGGGATAAATTAACTTTTTAATTTCTTATTGACTCATTGATTCCAAAATTTTATGCATTTACTACGTTTTTTTTTTCAATTTGATTGGTGTTGATTTTTCAACGAAGGCTTCTTTTCTTTTTTCTTTTTTCTTTAATAGTAGCGTCTATTAATTAATTTAAGTGATTTAAATGGATTGTAATTATTAAGATTCATTATTTTTACAATCAAATTTAAAATTATTGTCTATAATTATCTTTTTTAAAAAAATTGGAATTAATTAATAAACCTTAGCGCCACATTGAGTTGATGAAAAGTAAAATCAAAACTTAGGACAACAAATTTTTCCTTTAAAACAATATTTTGGTTGCCTTACCGACAATTTTGCCTCTTGATTATTGTTTGTTTTAGTTTATATTTATTTAATAAAGTTTAAATTTAGTTTATGTATTGTATTCTTCAATAAATCTTATATTAAATCATTCAAACTTAACTTTTAGCCCAGAAAAAATACGATTTGTGAATAAATGAGAAATAAACCTGTTTCATCAAGCCAAGTTTTCTTTCTTTTTTTTTTTTTTTTTTTATCTTGAGAGAAAATCAGCAACAAAACAAAAGTAATAATATTAAAACTGCAATGATGAAAGTATAGACTATAATAGAATTTTAAAATTTATTTCCTTTCAAAATATACCTAATCATCATATCTGCCAAATTGCCATTTTAGCATTTAGAATTTTTTAGTTTTTATCCGATAAATATTTTCGGATGTATGTTAACTCCTTCGTTTATATCAATGTTTGGTATAGACTTTAGAATGGTTGTAACATACAAAGAAAAAATATCATTAAATTTAAGGACCTATTAGAATTTAGGCAAACCTAGGAAGATCTAAGAATTAATTTTAATTGAATGTATTTCCCCTAATCTTTCGGCCTTGTTAGGTTTAAGGGTTAATTTATGAATAGCAGATGCTTGAAGATAATAATAATGAATTAGAGAGTGTGTGAACAAAGATTTAGTTGTTACGGTCTTGGATTGCATTATTTTGTATTTAAGAAGTAAATTATTTCTGTAATGTAAAACAGTAAATATTTTAAGAAAGAGTAATTACTTCAGAAAGAGAGATATTTAATATAGTTTTAAGATATTTGTCGTCTAAAGGACGATCCCTTATCTCCATCGTGCAATTACTTTAGGAATTCTGATTTTTTCATGTAGCTCTGAATGTTTGCCTTAATCACAGTTAGTTCTTATGAGGATTTTGAAATCATATTAAGTAAATTAACATACTAAATCATATTGTTTTACATTGCATATATCCAACCATGAACATAATTGGTGAAAACTAATTTACATAAGTTAAGTCTAGTTAGTAAATTGATTGGAAATAGTTTTACACAAGATTTTACATTTAAGGCTGAATTTTAAAATTAGTTTGAAGAGGTCAAAAAAGAACTGAGAAATTTTATTCACTTTGGGCGTCCAGTAAAGCGGAGATAATCACTCAAAATCACATTCCAGATAAGAAAACAAAAATTTGTTGATAATAAATTTGTATCCTCTTGTAAACAAACTAGAAAAAGACCAGAGATGCTATAGGACTGAAAATACAAGCAATAACACACCTTTTCAACTCCTTGTTGCGTGGGCCAAAATGAGCATAATTCGAACAATTAAATTACAGAATTACCTCCAACCCCACATTTCTAATAAAGAAAATCGAGCGCTGCAGGGCACTACTTACTCGTTCATGGCATCGTCTCCCTCCCCTTCACTTAAATCAAGATCAGCAAGCAACTCGTCAAGTGGTACTGACGGTCCATCTTCCCCATCAGTAATTTCAGATGGTTGGTATTCTCTATTACGGTACAATGAAATGTTGAACCTCAAATCTGGATTCTCCTCCAGATCTCTCAAAAATTGTTCGTATTCGGAGTTCATCTTATTTTCATCTACTTTACTTTTATCATCAACATCCATTGCAAGAGATTTGAGCTTCCATGATCGAGGCTTACCACGCTTTCTCTGACGCTTTTCTTCGTAACTCTTCTTGATTAAAATAGCTTCTGGAAGCTCAAGACCCTTATATTTTTCTAGCTCCATATCGTTACTATTGGCTCCATAAAGATCATAACCAAGAGCATAATCCCCAGGGTTCAAGATATGACCTAGATGGGTTTTTATGGAGAACATCGTGTCATTCCTTCCAAAATCTGATACACGAGCTACTTGGGCATAGGCCAACATATACTTGGAACCAGCAACATTGACTTCAGTTGAAACATTTTCTATATCCAATACAACATATTCCACAAGTTGCCTGCTGGTAAGTAGAGACCTAAAGGATGTCCTCCAATATTGATCAGCATCCAAGAAGCAGTGCCTTAATGTGAATGGATCAAGTAAAGCAATAGCATTTGTAACTTTGGTGCAAATTACAAGAGGACCAAGATTGCCTAAACTAACAGCAACTTTAGGAGGCAAGCATATCAAATCCTCACGGCATATTGGGGATATTTCAACAGAGAAAGTGTGCTTATGGTTGTGAATGTTACTCTTAGGATCATGTGAAACAAGTTGTTTATCGTGACGGCTCCTGATTGGAGCAACCTTTCCAACGAATTCCACAAACTTTACACCATGACTCCTATTAGAAAAGAAAAAATCAATACCTTGATCCATCTGCTTGATCCTTATGGCACTGGCAGCAGCACCATGCTTCAGTATCAATTGCTCCAAGAAGAAAAAGGTACGGCGGTGAGGAACATGTTGCCTAAGTTGAACAGAAGCCACCCATTGATCGGGATTAGCCTGGATCCTTGAGCAAGACTCACACAAGTGATCCTGTACAACATACTCCACAACGTAGGACTGTTCCAAAATTGCTCCATGTAAGACTTCTTTCTGAACCTTCAACTTGACCTTGATCCTTTTGGAATGGGGTTCAGTCCAAACAAATTCAGCATGCACCAGTTTAACTTTATTCAAATTTCTCAACCTTTTGATACAGAATGTCAACAGTTCCTTTGATTCTAATTGTGCTTTAATCCAAGTTCGGGGTGGCTGCAAGTAACTCTCGCAGTCCGGACAATGCATGATAGTCAATTGCTTCTGTAAACCTTCAGTGATGTCAACCTCAGAACACAAGCACTTGACACACATATTGGCAGCATTTGGTGTCATGGGAATTCCACATTTGCAACATAAGACAGTGCCAATGGTCTGTTGAACAGCAAACAATCCTGTTTCTGCAGCCATGGTATATACTCCTAACAAAGATGAACCAACCAACACCAGTTAAATCCTAAAGTTTATAATATGAAGTAAATAAATTCGCAAGAAAAGGCTTTCAAAAAAATGAATCCAAGCCAAATTCTAGCCCCTTGTTTGGCACGATTTGGTTTGAATAAGAAATGAAATTCAATCTGAATTGATACCCGCAGGTCGAAAATTTTACTTTTCCAAAATAAAAACGTTCAGAAAAATTCAGTGAAGATCTATTACACTCGTTAATCAAAATGTATGGAAAACAGATAATTTTTATAGAATTTAGCTACAACAAGAATCTATAACAGAAATAGGTAATTAATAATAATAATAAAAAAATGCAAAACGGCGTCTGATTAACACAAAAGAGTACGAATTGGCAGGATTTTAAAACTTATTGATTATAGGGTAAAACTCAACAAAGCCCGCAAAACATCAAGTCTTACCACCAACAAAACGCAAATACTGATATTCCAGCGACAACTCACGGCAGCACGAGATCCACAGACGGCGAAGAGAAGCTCAGGAGGATCGCGGCACGAAGGATACTGGCGGCGGCGGACAGCGTGCGAGATAGAGGAGAGGGCGCGACTGACGTGGGGTTGAAGAAGCAAAAAGGCGTGGCTTGCGGCTGAGGATCGACGCTTGGAGATGGAGATAGCGACGGGAAGTGGCCGCCGGAGAAGATGAAAACGTAGAGGTGGGAGGGGTGAGTCGGCGCTCACGAAGGAACGAGAAGAAGATGAAAGATTTCTTCTTTCCTAACAGGTTTGTAGGGCTAAAATAAATAAAGTGCGTTATATATATATATATATATATATATATAATACTTTTCCTTCTCCTCGTTAGTTTTCCATAAAATAAAATTCCCAACTTTCGAACTCCAAAAATAAATTCGAGGTAAAAAGTAACTTAATAACTTTTTACTCCTCATGTTTACAGGAATAAATCCTTTTTCCTACATTTTAAGATAGGTTAAAACTTTTATCCAATAATTCTATATTTTTTTATTTTAGATAATTATATGAAATTTAAAATATAAAAATCATGTTCTCAATAAATATTTTTTTCTAATTTTATATATCATATAATTATCTTTTAAAATATCAAACAAAAAATATCTTGATATTTTAAACCTATTTTTAAAAGGTCATAACAAAAAATGTATCTTCAACACCAAAGTAAAATTATCATCTAAATATTTGATCTACTAATTTTAAAGGTAATTTTACTAATATATCCTTCCCGGTGTTCTCAATGGCTCCACTATCATAACTAATATTGACACATTTTGATGCCCATTTCCCTCTAGTAACTTTGATGATTAATGCATGACCAACTCAAATGTCCAACTTCGAACTCTCTCAACAAACTTAGACAAAAATCGTATTTGATGATCAACTTTGATGACAACCAACCCTAATGACCAAACGTGCACCAACATTCATATCAAGCAACAAACTATCTCAAACATCACATCTAGCGATCAAACTTATGTGACAACCATCATTATCATTCATATAACATCTCCAATGACTAGCTCTAATGACGAACTCAACCAAATAATATACTATAAAAGAGAAAGAAAAAAAAAAAAAAAAACTCAGGGGACAAAGGTGTTTTTAAGTAAAATTTTGAAGTCACTAGCTTATAGTGTTTAATAACCGTATTTTATAGTAATCTAAATTTGATATTGAGAAATTGTCTAATGATTGTATCATGTCTATAGACTTACGTTACGGATTAATTGCTTCTTAATATCCTATCATATTCTATAAAAACATATTCTTTGCATTAACTTGTTCGTGGGCTAGCCTAATACCATATTTTGTATACATTAAATTAGCTTATTGACTTATAAACTTGTTAGTTATAAGTTTGTTGAATATATAAATAATAGCAATAGATTTATGGATGACCAAAAGCATATAATTCTACAAATAACTTTAGAAGGAAAAAGAAAGATTTGAGAATAAGAAAAAGCATGTGATATATGCATATATGGTAAAAACCCATATTTGATTGAAATTTTGCGGAGTTATAGATTAAACGGATCATAATTTGAGAAATTTGTCTTAATCTACAATTCTCAAATTACAAACTAAAGGACCGACATTCTTTCAGTTGCCCTACATGTCGTTTTCTTCTTCGTGTGGGGCTTCAAAACTACACGTCGTCTCTTGCTTTATCGTCTTCCCTAGGTGAAGGCTCGCCGAATAATTTCTCAATCTCTTCCAACGACTTCCCTTTCGTCTCCGGCAAGAAGAAATAGAAGTAAATTAGAGCGATTACAGAGATTCCGGCGAACATGAAGAAAGTCCCACCGATTGTAATCGCTTCGTAGATCGAAATGAAACTCATTGAAATAGCTGCATTCATCAATCTGTTCACCGCTACCCCAATGCTGAGCCCTTGTGCTCTCAATTTCAACGGAAAGATTTCAGTACTGTATACCCATGTAATCGGCGCCATTCCAATCGAGTACAAGGCCACGTACATATAAACGGAGATTATGCTGAGAATCAACGCCCAAGGCAATTCCCCATTTGAATGTTCCACCATCGTTAAACCAAACCCTAACATTAAGTGTGCAACTGCCATCCCCGTTATGCTCGTGAATAGTATCCGCCTTCTTCCGACTCTGTCAAGTAAGAACGTGGCGACGAGGATGAACGACGTTTTGATCACTCCAACGCCGACAGTCGCCAGCAAGAGCTTGTCCTTGCTTGTGATTCCGGCTTTCCTGAAAATTCTTGGGCTGTATAATACAACTGCTTCAATACCTGTAGCGTGTTGGAAGAAATGCAGCCCAATCGCCACCACCAGAATCCAACGCACAGTGGTCGTTGGAGACAATAGCTCTTTCCATACCCCCTCACCGTGAGTTTTTCTATGCATTTTCACGACGTCTTGCTCACAATCTTCGGGGACTCCAGCCGCGAGTTTTATGTCTCTGAATCGAACCACTGCTTCTTCCTCTGTATTCGACACTTTCGATAGAACTTCTCTGGCGTCTTTCAGTCGTCCCTGCAACACCAACCACCGGGGAGATTCCGGCATTCTCAGAACTCCGAGAGCTAAACAGAGGGAAGGAATTGCCGCAACTCCGAGCATCAATCTCCAGCCAATTTTCGCACCCATTTTTCCGAAGCAGTAATTTGAGACATACCCCGTCAAAATGCCGAAGCTAATGCAGAACTCTGGCAAAGAAGTGAGCATTCCTCTCGATGATGGAGCTGAAATTTCTGCAGCGTATACAGGAGCAATCATTAACGCAAAACCCACTCCAATGCCGGTTATACACCTCCCGACCATCAAGATTGCGTAATTTGGGCCGTACCCCATCAGAGTAGCGCCAATCATGAAGATCACCGATGCTAAAACAATCGTGTACCGGCGACCAATTATGTCGGAGGTTCTTCCTGCCGTCAACGATCCCACCAGTGCGCACAGGTTCAAAATTCCGGCTAGAACTTCCACTTGAACATCATTGATTTTCATCTCTTCTTTAATGAATATCATTGCTCCACTCATAACACCCGTATCTGCATAATTGAATTTTCAGGTGCAATTCATTGAACATTTATGTTCTTCTTCTTCAGAACGATAGAAAAGAAAGAACTTACCATAACCAAAGATGATAGATATGATGGAGCCAACGATAGCACATGCCAACGCATATTTATTGATTTTGTTATGAGTTTCAGTAGTGTCTCCTCCATTCGAACCCACCATTGTCATCTCCATTTTGATGGTATCTTCTTCTCCGATCAATGTTTATGTTCTTAACAATTATATACTACAGAAAGAAGAATTGGAACCCATATGATCCAAAAAGATAAGAAAATAAGAAATGAAACTGAGGAAGTCACAAAGACATTGGATTTGAAGACTGAATTGATTTGCTTCTTATTCAAGAATCGATGTATTATTTCTTTTGAATAGATAAGAATGTTTAAGAACTACTTGAAGATCAACGAAAAACAGAAAAGAATGGTAAAGAATAATCTGAATCGAGCTGTCTCGGTTTGGTTCTAAATCTTATTACTCTTCACCTATGAAATTCCAATTTTGTTGTGGTTTGTCATCAAATCAAACTGCTTTTAGTTTCAAAATTTAAGATAAAAATGGTCATTTGTTTGAGTTCCAGTCCTGAGTTCTAGCATGTTGATTGGATACTCCCTAAAATCGGGATGGTGGTTTTGTTTTGTTTTGTTTTTGTTTTTGTTTTTTTTTTTATTTAAATTATCAATCAATTAATGTTTGTTTATTTTTTGGGTTGTCATTTATTTATTTACTATGTATAACATATAATGGATAAACTAGAAATGTGGAAGTAGGTTCCATGTATGTACAATAATAATAATAATCATTTGATGTATGTATGTAAGTATAACTATGTGCTTTTATTTGTTTGTTTGTCTATTTGTATGTATTGGATAAACTAGAAATGAGATGGTGGGTTTCAACTTTCAATCACCGACTTGAAATCTCCGGTGACATTTTGATTTGGTCGATTTTATGATCTTTTATCTATCTATCTATGTTTTTTTTTCCTTTCTTTTGAAACCAAAGTATTTTGATTATTCATTTATTTTAAATTTTGGTTTAAACTATATTATTATTATTATAATCACAATGTTTTCTTAATTGATTAAGAGGATTTGATTACCCATTTTAATTTTAAACTCCAGTTTAAATTGTATAAACATTAAGAAAAAAAAAAAAGAGTAAATCATTTTTTCTGTACCTCTAAATTGTTTGATCCTTGTTGAAGCTCAAAATGAGGGGGGGTTTTCACCCTATTTTACATTTGAGGGTCGGTGTAAATCTGCTAAAAGAACTGCAAAAGCATATAAAAATGTATTAAGTAACTGTATATGATATCAATTTTACAAAATTAAGAGATGGCATACATTAAAAGAGAGAGAGATAATATGTAAAATGAATTGTTGAATCAATTAAACTCTTATGAAGGATGTGAATTCAGCTACTTTACTTATATGTACCTTGATATAAAGAAAAAAACAAAAACAAAACCGAGGAGAGGTAACCTGATGAGAGGTGTTGTGGTAAATGTGGAATTGGATTTAGCTATTTATAGAGAAATTTTAAAATACAAATGTGTTTAGAGAAATATTTTCAAATCTCAAATTCAAAATTCAAATTTCAATCATAATATATATCTATATCTATCTATATATATAGAGAGAGACGTGGTATAGATTTCAAATGTGTTCGAGAACTAAAATGTTTTATATATATATATATATATATATATATGAATTTCCTTTCACGTTAAATGCGAATTTGAGATTATTTTTTTTTTCTTTCTTTTATTTAATATGCAGATTGGAGATTGGAAAGATAAAATGAGATGTTTTTTCTCTCATTTATAAGGTGAATTTATATTGTAGAGATGGATAAAGTATATATTTTAAATTATGTGTCCTTCCATCTAACACAATGTATAGAAAAGGAGAGTAGCCAATGGGGTTGTTCTTGCTTTATTTCATTTTCCTCTTGGCTTAAAGTGCCCTCTTTTCACCATTTTAGTTATTTGTTCAATATTTGGCTTGGTTAAATAAAAAAAAAAACATAATGCATATAATCAGGGTAACAAATTTGAACATAAACTATTTAGTTCGAATCTAATCGGTTGAATTCATTATTGTGATTGATTTCTTAAAAATAAAAATAAAGATTTTTTTCTTTAACAATAAAATTAAAAAAATAAATAAATAAGTTGTCTTGGTTATTTGGATGGTTATTCATCTATATATTTTTTTAAATAAATCGTTGATGATTAAAAGTAAGGGAAACATTCGTAAATATAATGCTTAAATATCCCGCTCTTTCACATACTCTACTTTTTTATTGTTATTTCTTCGTCTTTCTTCTTTTTTAGATTTAGGTAACTAAATCTATTTCTGTCTTGTTTTCCTCTTTTTTTAGGTGTCTTCCTTCCTCCATCTTTTTCCTTTTTTCATTAGATTGTACGGTGGTATATAAGAGTACGTGGTATATACATTTAAATTGGGTGAGAAATGGGCCTTTAAGGTCGTTTTTTGGGGCAGGGTAAGAAATGGGCCTCAATATGGCCCAAATAGTAGAAAGGAAAAAGCCTGCCTCCATTGTCGGCCACCAAACAAACACCGGCAACCACCAACAACAGTACGGTGGCGTCCAGCTCTCCACCTACCATTGACGTTGGTGCCTGCCATTGATGCTCTCCTTCCCATCTCAGCAAATCACCCACACACACACACACACACACACACATATATATATATAATTAATATTCTTCTATTTTTAGGCTACCCTTTGAAAATATCCTTTTCATTTCCTTACTTTCAACCTTTCCGAGATTTATAAAATAACAAATAAATATGTCTAAGAAGTCATCGAAATTTTAACTATATATCCTTGTAGATGTGGCCAATTCTTCTAAACTTTACGTCTAACTGAGGGTCGTGTAGTTTTCTGTAATTGACGATGCGATTGTTATTCCTAGAGCTTCTTCCTTTATTGTTGCAATAAAAGAATGAGATGGTAATTAATTTCACCACTGTTATCGTCTTCCATAATCGATGGAGTGAAAATTAGTTGATTCACTATGTCGCATGTAAAGCTTTGAAGGACCGAGAGTCTAATCATCTTTCAAATTTTTTATATTAAACGGTTTTACGCTACTCTTATATTAGAAAAATATTTCATTGGAATACGTCTTAAATCTTTTCAAGATTCACGTTTGAAAGACTATCTTTCTATATTAGAAAAGGTCTTTAAATTCGTTGACAATATTTTCTCCTCTCTTAAAATTTTTTATCAGTTTTATTATTATTATTATTATTAATAAAAGAAGAAAAAAGAACATATTTTTGAAAACAATAGTTTTGTAGACAATATATTACAAAAACAGCTAAGTTAGGAATCGGTTGCGAAAAACCGTACCATTTTTAATTTTAGATTAAATGGAAAAGATACTGTACAACAACACAAATTTCCCCAAAAGTTAATTTTCATTCTTATTTTCCTTTGTCATATAAAAGACATATTCTTTTAGCATAAGGATGACAGTCTCAGCCTTACTTTTAAACCACATTTTTATATTACTTAAAAAAAAAAAAACAATACATCACAAAAGTTAGTCCTAATTTTTTATTTATTTATTCTCACATCTCTTGCATTTACAATTTTAGTTACAATCACAAATTTTAGATAAAAATTAAAAAAATTATTGTAAATAAAAAACGACTAAAATACTTACTAATTATAATAAAAATTTAGATTTATTATTGATAAATATTTATTAATGTCACTAGTAAACATCAATAGAAATCTACCATTACCTACCGTTCATAGAATTTGGAATTTTACTATAAGACTTTTATAAATATTTAGATTTATCGTGCTCTCTATGTATATAAATGCCCCTAAACAATTTGAAACTAATATTGAGGTTTTAAATTGGTAGCTAAAGTATCAATTGATTATAAAAAGTTTAAAATGAGTTAAAAACCCTCTATCAGACATAGGGGTGTTTGGGACAAGGAATGAGTTATAATAATCTGAGTATTATAATAGTTTGTATTTGAGGTGCAAAATATATTATACTAAGAGGAGGTCGAGCGTGAACTACGACGGAAAGGGTTTGTTAGACGAAGAGGGTTTGCTAGACGTGAAAAACCAAGAGTAGTGACGAAGAGAGAGTGGAGAAGGAGTTGGTGGCCGATCTCAAGAAGAGGAGAGTGAGAGAAAGATTACCAAAACCCTAATCCTAGAATTAGGATAGTTTGTGGGTCAAACGCGAAGTGAGATAAAATAGTCTATTCTACGCTTCCCTTAAATCTAAGGGGCAAACATCCCCAAACTATCGAAGAACCGAACAAATACAAGTCTCAAAATAATTTAACAATTAAGAAAAAAAGAAAAGAGTTTATACAGTACACACATGATTGTACTATAGAGAATAGTGTTAACACTTCTAACTTATTTAATAAGTTAAGATGTGATTAAGTAAATAAAGGAAGTAAAGGGACATGGAAGCAAAAGCAGTGACCTAAACAATTTTGATTATGATAAAATCCAGATCAGATTAGCAAAGAAAAGGTCCAATCTGCTTTGAGATTGGAACCTAAAAGAAAATGAGACTTTACCTAATAAGGCAAAGTTTTATCTTCATAAATCTCACCCACCAACCAATCTTCTAATTATTGTTTTTTTAAATAAGAAAAAATTTACTTTACTTTGATATTCCATAAATGATTATTGAATTCACTACATTAATTTTATTTATAAATGGATTATTATTCATTATTATAACTTGATCATCATCATTATTTTCTCTTATGTTGTGTTATTGTCATGATATCTATAAAGTGGTATATGAAGAAAAAAAGTATATAATTATGTTTGACTTTATCAATAAAATATCCATGCCTACCTAGCTAAGATGTTCATACAAAAGATGACAAAAAAGACACTAATAAAATTAAATTAGTGGTTATACTTGTTTATTATTGTTAATATAAGAATAGGAGATATTCTCTTTCTTTAAAACATTTCTAAATAATGTTAAATAAAGAATGAAACTTTGTTTAAATTTAAAAAAAAAAAAGTGTAACATAGAATAGAAAAAAGTATGATGATTGATGGTATACTTACGTGGATGAAAAAAACATTTCTCATAACTCGTTTGAACATACCAAAAATATAATATCTTTTAGTTACGTTCTTTTAAATGGTATTATAAACATGATTAATAAAATCGTATATTCGTTTAAACTACGAAATATGATTTATTAAATATATATAATACAATTGTTATGAAACTAACAAGTTTGTTCATAAATGTGGGTGAGAGAGAATTGTAAATGCAATGAAGGGGAATCTTTTGATGAGTAATACTTTGTGAAGAAGAAAAAAAAAAAGAGGGAAACACTTTTGATGATGGAGGACTTTTTGATATAAAGTTAAAAAGCAAACAAAAGCATATAGGAAAATAAAATTAAAAAAAAAAAAAAAAAACTTACACCCATCAATTCTCACTCAATTATTCATTCATTGCACCCTCTTTCTCCTCCACATGTTATTAGGCCAAACCCTCTATAGTTTTCCTTTTACAAGTTTATAATTAAGTTTGCTTTCACATATCATGATTGTATTAGATTTTGTTTCCTTTTCAAATGATGTAGTTAATGTCAAAAGAAAATTACTTTGATTGAAAACATTGATTATCGACTTTGGAACGAGGATGATTTGATTGATATTGTATTATCAAAATGATATAAAGTGATGCTTATTTCTTACTTTGTAAGAATACCGATTTTGAATAGTAAGAAAAATGGTTAACATATTGTTTGTAATTTCATAATTGATTTCATATGACTATACTAATCAAATTAGATTGATTTTATTAATTAGATTAAGGGTATTAATGAAAAGATTTATGGAATTGATTTACAAAAGAACACACCCATTGAAGCATTAATTAAGAAGATGAAGGGTAAGATTTAATCGGACTTAGGAGAAGTGGAAACTCGAAGTGAGTGTTTTGTTGAAAAGTCAACGCAAGCAATTATGATATTTTGCAAAGCCATGCCGGCCTTTTTGTTGTATTTATTTTTCTATCCCTCCATTTTCCCAACTTTTCCTTACTTCTCCTAAATTTAATTTCACAATTTTTCCCTTTCAATTTCATTTATTTATAACATACTTTTAAACTTCTTTGTTAGGGAGAAAATCATTTAATCTACACTTCTAAACTTTATTATAATCAAATTATGTAATGTTCTTTACAGTTATTGATTTTAGATTTTATAACAAGACCTAAAGATTTTGCAGGTATAAATTAAATGTTTATTTTATTGCTGATTAATTAGAGTGTCTTACCCTATTTTAATAAACATAAAATTTTCAACTTTTTAAGGTGAGATTTGAATTCCAACTCTCTCCCTCTATATTTTTTATTTAATTTTTAAAAAATTACAAATATTAAATACGTAGTTGCGGTTATACCATTAAACTTTTAAAATTATAAATAAAATCTTCAAATTTATCTAAATTTAAAAATTTGACCTTCAAACTTATATAATTATATGAAGTGCGCTAATTATATATATCTTAAACTTACTAATATATCCACTTTTACGATTATTATAAATTTGAATGATATAATTTTAACACTTTTAGAAGTTTAAGAACTCAATTTTGCTATTGAAAGTTTGAGAATACAATTGTAAATGTCACCCCACTTTAGAGATGGTTTTTGTAATTTTTCTACGAGTTTAATCAATATATCTTAGGTTCTCATTCATTTTAATATTGTCAGTCCCATTTATATATGTATATACCAATACTTTTCCCACATCTTCCAAAAACTTTCTTTTTTTTCTCTCAAAATAAAGAGAGAAAAAAAGGTAATGGGAGGTTGCAATGTGTAATATAGATAAAAGATGCTTATTGTCTAAATATTTGATACATACACAATCAATATAAAATATATATATATATATAAAAGTTTTCCCATTTAAATTTGATTTCTTTAATAACTCTAATCCTAATATTACATATATTAATTAGGTTAATTAAAGAGGATATTTAGTCCTTTATGGTTATATTATGGTTAGTTAGTCCTTCAAATTTGGAAGTATCTAAAACGTTAGTATTAATAAATTTACAATCTTTCTTTAAAATTTGTTAGTCTATTAATTAAACATCTATCTTCATATATATTTTGCATCTTGTGAATTAATCCTTGAGCAAATTTACATAAAAACAACATTTTAAAAAAAGATGATAATAATATTTATTGTATAAACAAATCAATATATATATATATATATAATGAGTTTGGTTGGTGTTTACTTTAATTTTTTTTGTTGGTATTAATGTGAATGAATATAGTTAGATGAGATATGAAGTATAATTGAAAATTCAGAAATTGGGTTTTGGTGGCCAATAATATGAAAACACAGCATCAGGGTTTAAAGTCAATAAGTGTATTATAATTTTTCTTTTTTGGCTTTTCACTTTTTGTTTTGGAGGAAAAAACTGTTTTCAACTTTGTGAGACCTTTTATAATGGGATATGATGGTGCTTTTAGCAACTGCTTTCTTTTCCCTTCAAATTAAATATAAATACATAAATACATGTATATATATATATATATATATATTTCATTCAATTATATATTGCAATTCACTCCAACTTTTAAACTGATCTGTGTTTGTTTGATTAAAAAACACATTTGTTTTTCAAATCCAAATAAAGTACTAATTTAAGATAACATAATTTCTTTTTTATCCATTTTAATATTTTGAAAGTTAAATATAGGTCAATGTTTGATTGCTTTTTTTTTTCTCTCTTCTACTTCTTTTCTGTTCTCTTTTTTAAGTTAGAAGAGCTATTCTTTTACAAGGGACAGAAAGTAAGATTAGATATTCTTAGTATATACTTCAATATATATGAATTGGAGATAAACAAAAACAAATAGTACCTTTAGTAGCCAAAAAAACAAAAATCACCTCTAAAACTTAATTAATACAATTTAGGATTTAACCGAGCATGAGAAGTTTGGGTCAAGACCCAAACTGACGACCTAGACCTTCACCAAGGATGAGGCGGATGTTGAGCCTCCAAATTTGATAAATGGGTAGCATGGTCTTACTTTTTTGGTTTGAGGATTGATGGAAAACGATTGAAAACCCTAACATGGACAACCCCATGTTATAATTAAAACGAAAAATAATACACTGTTACTTCAAAGAAAATTATTTACAACACTTACAACACAATGTGACACATTTTTATTTAAGCATAAGAACATTTGTAGCAAACACATAATCCTAATTTTTCATCTTACAAATCACTTTTTTTTTTCTTTCAAGTTACAAATTTACCGTTGTTATCATTGAAGATCAAGTGCATTGTCTCTTATCCAAAGTTTGACATCAACAAGTATATAAACTACAAAATAAGAATTTTGAAAACCGAAGTTAGTTTTGTAATCTTTTAATTAAGCTAATTCATTGTATGGGGTTTATTATGGAACTATATATATCAAATCAATCCATTCATATCAAACTAAAACTCAATTTTTATAACTATATAGTCTAATACAAAAGTTCAAAAGAAGGATGTGTATTACATCCATACACCAAAGTTAACTTCTTCTTTTTTCCATTAGTAAAAGATGGAGAGGATTGAAATAAAAAAGAAGAAAGTATTTATATGTGTGTAGACATGTGGGTGTTTTTGGATGGAATACTGGAATTAGTGTGGAGGAAAGGTAAGAAGGTTCATTCAATGATGGTTGAAGGATATTATCGGTGGAATAAAATATGAATGGACATCAATGGTCACTCTTTCTTTTAATTGCCTTCATTACTTTCACCTCCACCAATATAATATATGCTTTCTTTCTCTTTTTTCTATCTATATATTTCCCACCTCATCCTTCATACTTAATCTCACTCTCTTCCACTATCTAATTAACAATAATGCCTCACCTTAACAATAATACTAATAATTGTTGAATTTTATCGTAAATAAATACATATATACAAAATAATTATTTACCATAAGATAACTTAAAATTTTCAAAATTTTAAAGTTAGCCTCTTTAAATTATTATTATTATTATTATTATTTTTATCGAAATTGATTAACTAGTGAATAATAACAAATTTTTACCTATAAGAAAAAATTAAGCAAATATTTTTTTTAAATAAAAATAAATTAGAGTAAAGAGAGTAGTATGTAATAAAAGGGTCTTGAAGAATAAATTCTAAAATTAAATGAAGTTTAAATTTTTAACTAACCTAGCTTAATCCACGTATCATATATTAGTGCATTATATATTTAAGTGAAGATCAAATTACGAGTTAGTCTTTTAAGTTAAATTGCGATTAATAAATTTATAAAGTTTTTGCCACTAAGATCTATAAATTTTCAATTTTAGATCTTACAAATCCAAAAAAACTAGAATGTTTAAATTCAGTCATATTAAACAAACAATTTGTTCTATCTCTAATAATTGAAGCTTTAATTTTCAAATTTTTTATTTAATTGGTACGTTAATTTTTAAAAAATGTCCAATAATATTTATTAGATGTATAGCTAAATTTAATGTATAATATTATATTTAGCTTTTAACATTTTAAATAGTTAATAGATTTGTTAGATGCAAATTCTATATTTTAAAAAAAAGAAAACCCATAGACCTATTTGAATTCCCTTTTTAAAGATGTTTAATACATTCCCATTGACTTAAATTTAAAAATTTATGTCTCATATTTATATTTTTATATAATTTGTGCAAAGTAATTTAGTGTTTAAAAGATCTATCTTTTTGTCAAATTATTTGAGTTTCCTAATATTTTGATGACTTTTTTTTTTAATTATTGATAATTTGTAAAATTATAAATTATACCGACATCAAAATGCTTTATTATTAATTAACTTTTTGCATAATTGCATCTCAAAGTTATGATTAGCAAAATAGGAAAATAGGAGAAATAAATAGTTACATCCTAAAACTAAAAGTACAAGAACACAAGTTGATATCTTAAACGTATGCAAACTAAAATCATGTAAAAAACAACCAACCAAAATAGATGTTTTAAAATCATGCAAACTAAAATGAGATAAATTGGTAGCTATGCTAACCTTTTCTCTTTTGAATAATAGCAACCAAAATTATACTATGACCTGTATCTATCTATATACATACATGGGACAAAATTGAATTTGAAGCATTTGACAAATAATTAATTAAATTCAAACACTTTTTTCTATGAAAAATGATTGTAAAATTTCAAAGTCTATTGGTTCTAAATTTATTAGTAGGTGTTTAAGGTAATAAGTGGAGGAATAAAGTGTATAAAAAGTAAAAACTTTATAAAATTTAAACAGGTTAAAAAGTGAATTAAACATATAAATTTACATTAAGAATATATTTTTATTTGTTTACAAAGAAAAAAACAATGAAAGACAGTAAAATGGAAGTGAGACAATTTAGGAGATTAAAAACATAAATACTTTTAAACACCGCCGACTGTTACCTCGTAGAGGGAGTACATGAAAATTGCCAAAGTTACGAAACGACAAGTGGGCTCTGTCCCAAATTGGAAACTTGATCAACAAGTCCCAATCCTATCTAATTAATTAATCAATTAATTTATTTATAAACTCTTATTTATATTATATTGTTTTAAAAGATTATTTATTTATTTATTTATTTATAATTTTTTCTTTTCTCAATTGAAAAGGCAAAGCCAAACGCAAAGTCATCGCGTAGTCGGCTACTTCCTCCCTCTGCTGAATCAGACTTAGAATCTCTCCTTTTCTTTTTCCTCTCTTACCCAAAATTTCTCCTTTCTCCTCCCCCGCCGCCGCTTTCCGTCACCCTACTCTCTGCTGGTGGTGGTGCTCTTTCTTTAATCATTGCCTTTTTTGTTTCTTTTTGGGTAAATTAAAGTTACTTGACTGGTGGAGATTGAGAGCGAACCAAACCCAAAAGAAAACCCTAGAACAACGAAATTTGCTGTCCCCCTCAATCGCAAAAAGAGGATTTTTTTTTTCTTCTGATAAATGCTCTGAATCTTCCTCTTCAAGTCTCTTGATTTTTAATTTTAATTTTAATTTTTGCTATACGTACTCATGCCAGCCGATTTAGAGAATTCCCCGTCGGTTTCCGGCGAACCCACTGTCTCTTCCCTTGGAAACACCGATCCGCCGCCCAAATCCACCGCTAAGAAAAAAAGAAATCTACCCGGAATGCCAGGTACCATCTTATTGCTTTGTGGTTTTTTGAACTTGGGGTGTTTTGACAACTTCTTGTTTTGACTGTTCAATTGGAACTTTGATTTTGGCCAGATCCAGATGCGGAAGTGATTGCTCTCTCCCCGAAGACCCTTTTGGCCACAAATCGATTTGTTTGTGAGATTTGCAACAAAGGGTTTCAGAGAGATCAGAATCTGCAGCTTCATCGGCGTGGTCATAATCTTCCATGGAAGCTCCGGCAAAGGTCTAGTAATGAGGTGAAGAAGAAGGTCTATGTTTGCCCTGAGACTTCTTGTGTTCATCACGATCCTTCTAGAGCTCTGGGTGATTTGACTGGGATTAAGAAGCACTTTTGCAGAAAGCATGGTGAGAAGAAGTGGAAATGCGATAAATGTTCGAAGAAATACGCCGTTCAGTCTGATTGGAAAGCCCATTCCAAAATTTGTGGTACCAGAGAATACAAATGCGATTGTGGTACTCTTTTTTCCAGGTTCGTAATTCCTCTCCTTTTCTTCATTTTTACTCTGTTTTTTATGTTCTGTTTTTTAATTTGAGTTTTTCCTTTTGGTTCTTCCACTTTTTGTAGAAGGGATAGCTTCATTACCCATAGAGCTTTCTGTGATGCATTGGCAGAGGAAAGTGCAAAAGCTCAGCCTCAGTCGTTGGTGGACAAACCGGTTTCTGATTCTTCTCAGAAAGCGATGGAGCCGGTGGAGCCAAATCCAAAGCTATCTCCGCCGCCGTCACCTCCGGCGGCTGCATCTCCTCCTCAATCAGCTTGTGTTCTATCTCCTCCTCTCTTGCCGATTCAAAGTCAAGGTAAGGTCAACAACTGCTCTGGTTCCTCAGTTACCTTTGTCGTGTATTGTATTTTGTCCAATGAAATGAACAGAACAAAAATTTTATGTCTTTGTTTGTTTCTCAGTATGTGGAAACCTTGGATTGTAGTGTTGTGTTTTGTCTGTTGTTGTTTCTTTGTTTCCATCTGTGTAAATTTTCTGTGCAGTTGGATTTAATGACATAGGACTGGAGGATGATTTGAGTGGGAGCAATTAAAAATGAACTTTTCTGGATTACTTACTGTCAAACTATGAGATTCATAATTTTTGTTAAAGAGATCCCTCAGTGTTGAAAAAGCTAAAAGATGGGCATGAGGTGAAAAGAAAGCTTTTTTAGATTTAAAAAAATGATTGATGATTCTGCTTTTCTTTTTGCTTCCTTTTTTTCTTCTTTGCCTTTCTCTTAAAGAATTCCCCCTAATGTTTAGCATTGATTTTATGTAGCTTAGTGACTCTTCTTTCTTTTCCCTTCCTTTCCCTTCTGTTAAATTTTGTTTCTCTTTGTAGATCAATCGGAGAATCCATCCCAGTATAATGAAGAAGCACCTGTTACAACGGGCATGAGTGGTAGCTGCAGCAGCAGCAAGAGCCCTAGCAGCAACAGCAGTTCGAGTAGTCGATTTGCTAGCTTGTTTGCTTCCACTACTACATCCATAAGCCTGCAACCTCCTCAACCCCCCGCGTTTACTGACATGATACATGTTATGGCTTGTTCGGATCCCTCGTCTGACTATGCTCCAACGACGTCCACCGAGCCTATTTCTTTATGTCTTTCAACTAGCCATGGGGCATCAATTTTTGGGGCTGCTAGCCAAGACCTCCGACAGTACACACCAACTCCACAACCTGCAATGTCCGCCACTGCGTTACTACAAAAAGCTGCTCAAATGGGAGCAGCAGCTTCAAATGCCTCACTCCTTCGTGGTTTAGGCTTAGTACCATCATCCTCTTCAGCTACGCCACAAGAGAGCTCTCCATGGAATCAAAGGCAAGTTGAACCAGATGGAATCTCAATCGCTGCAGGGCTCGGGCTTGGGCTCCCTTGTGATGGAAACTCTGGATTGAAAGAACTAATGAGAGGCAACCATTCACTATTTGCTCCGAAACACACTACTCTCGATTTCCTTGGATTGGGTATGGCAGCTGGTGGTAGCCCCAACAACAGAGGATTGGCTGCACTAATCACATCGATCGGCGGAGGCATGGACGTTGGCACAACGACCGGATCCTACGGAGCTGGTGACATATCAAGCAAAGACATGAATAGAAACAATTAAAGAAAGCAAGGTGTAATAATTTAAAACTTGTTAGTTTTTTGGGATTGAATTTTTTGTTGTTGCCTTCCATTTCCATTATTAAAGATAGGGAGAGGAAGGTAAGATGTAAAGTTGTAATTTGAGAAAAGAATGTTTTCATTAATCAAAGTAACATAAGAAGTTATTAGATTACACATTGGGTGTTTGTTGATGAGATTAACCCTCTAAACATGATGATAAAATATGAATGGAAACTAAGGTTGATTTAATTATGCAAGTTATTAGACTTCAGGACTTGTCTCTTTCACACAGTTGTATGAAGAGAAGAGCCGCTTTTTAGTCTTCTGGCCTTGGGGTCCTTTCTCTATTGATTTTCACGTTCTTCTCTGCCACCTAAACACTTTCTAATCCTTATCCATGCATCCTTTATTGCTTCTTGTCGTGATTACTTTTAAGTCTACGAGTTACGTGATTATAATAATCTGTCTTTTATCAAAGACGAGTAAAGTAAAAAATACTTCGTTCTAAACGAGCAAAGTGAGAATACTTCGTTCGGCAGCAAAGTGACTCCATAAACATTCATCTTACCAACTTCCCTGCTATGCTATAATTGTTTGTTCCATCAAATTGAGATCGATAGAAATCTTTAACTAATTACCATTAACATTATTTCAAAATCCATATTAATTTTCACTATTTTACACTTATTATTTTTTCGGTAAACTAAAATAATTTACACTTTCAATACAAATAATACAAATTGCAAAATTGTTTTTTTAATCATGGTTCATTTGAGAAATGCAAAGACAAGTTAGATGATAGTAAATTGTCCATTCTATTCAATAACAATTCGGTTTTTGGTTATTCTATTTTTATTTTTGGTTCCGAGAAACTGAGGTCATAGATAGTTCATTGGTGAAGAAACTGTTTTTCAGAATATCCATTTTTGTTTCAACAAAAGTTGTTTTCAATATAGTTCAAAATTACTTTCTGAGTGATTGATGACCCACACTCTTCTTTCATTATAAATTTCTTTACTTCTGTTGTTTTTTTTACTAATATTTATAAAATCCAAACCAAGTTTTTAAAATTAGAAAAGAGATTATAATGTTTTAAATAACCGATGTTTAAGAAAAGATCAAAAGCAGTGTAAAAATATGAAGAAAAGCGCACCTAATTTTGAAAAAAGCAAAACAAATTAAATAGTTATAAAACACGACTTTACGGTTTCGAAGTTTATCAAACACAACCTAAAAATCGGATAATTTTGGTTTTAAAAATATGGTTCATTTTCTTCAAACTGCTTAAGCATATGTTTTCTTTTTTCTTTTTGAAATAAAAACTCAAGAAACCAGAAAACAAGTATGCATCTTTTGGTAACATTAATAAATCTTGAAGACATTTAAGTTTCCGAAAACATGTTCATTTGTTTATTTATTAGTTTTCAAAACTTTGACTCGGCAAAATATAAAAACTTTTGTAAAGAAATAAGAGATGAAATCCAATAAATCCTAATTAAGTAGTAAACAAAGAAATTAGTTGTTAATTGTTATTGTTACCCCCACACCACCAACCACCTTAAACCTTATGCCAATTAAATTTAATTGCTTCCAAACACAAAATTCCTATCCTCAGGAAGGATTACAATATTGTGATTTTTTTATTTCCAACTAAAACCACACATAAAAATGTCTACATATTAAACTTCACCTCCAAAAGTTTGATCTGACAATTGAAAATTTTGTTGTAATTTTCATAAAATAACGAAACCTTGCTTGAACAACTACTTTAATCATGAAATTTGAAATTCCACATCACATCCAATTACATAGAAAAAAAAAATCTTAAAAGTAAACAAAGGGCCACACGTGGTTCACGAAGGTCTTCATTACACGACAAAGCTTGAAAACTTAACGGTTTAACACAAAATGTGACATCTTTTTGTTCTATCCCTTTTGTTATTCATTAGGATACGGATCGGACATTGAGAGTGTTTTTTGCGTTTTGTTGTCAAGTCCATTGTGACAAAATTCTTAGCACTGGCTGCTGCTCCTCCTCCTCCTCCTCTCCTTCTTCTTCTTCTTCTTCCTCCTCCCACCGTCTTCTCTGTCTTTCCTCCGCCTCTCTCCGCCTCCTCCCTCTCTCTCTTTGATGCTCTTCCTCTCTCTCCCTAGCTTCCTCCTCCTCTCTCTTTGCCTCCCTTTCTTCCTCTCTCTTCCTCTCTTCTTCTTCCTCTCTTTTGGCTTCCTCCTCCTCCTGCTGTTGCTCTTCTTCTCTCTCTTTCTCTCTCTCTTCTTCCTCTCTTTTTCTCTCTTCCTCTTCTCTCCTCCTCCTCCTCTCTTCCTCTCTTTGTGCTTCTTCCTCCTCCTGCTGTTGCTCTTCTTCTTCTCTCCTCCTCTGTTCCTCCTCTTCTCTCTCTTTCTCTCTCTTCTCTTCCTCTTCTCTCCTCCTCCTCCTCTCTTCCTCTCTCTGTGCTTCTTCCTCTTCTCTCTTCCTCTCTTCCTCTTCTCTCTTCCTCTCTTCCTCTCTCTCTGCTTCTTCCTCTTCTTCCCTTTTCCTCCGTTCCTCTTCTTCCCTTTTCCTCCGTTCCTCTTCTTCCTCTTCTCTCTTTCTCTGTTCCTCTTCTTCCCTTTTCCTCCGTTCCTCCTCTTCCTCTTCTCTCTTCCTCTGTTCCTCTTCTTCCCTTTTCCTCCGTTCCTCCTCTTCTCGCTTTCTTTCTTCTTCCTCCTCTCTCTCTCTCTCAGCTTCCTCTTCCATTTTCCTTACTTCCTCTTCGGCACATGAAGTACATTCCAATATAATCGACTCAACTCTAGCTTTCAATAACCGATCAACCGTTGTCACATTCACATCAAACGACCATGCCAATACTTCCCTGTCCACAAGTTGCAAAACAGAGCTACTCCCGACAAAGAACTGTGGCATGTTATGTCCATTGGTCGTGCTAAATCCCACAAATACAAATGTTCCATTGTTGAATGACATTTGCGCCATTGGATGGAACCTTGGCACTACAAATATGTCCCCTTTCTCTACCACAAAACTCCAATTCTTGCATTTTGAACTGTTAGCCGAGGTGCTCGAACACCCTACATGAACCACCCCCGGCTCGTCCGATGTCACAATCCCAATCTCCCACGCCCTCGGATTCCAATGCGGACCCATCATTGAACCCTGCAAATGCAAATGAATTCTTTTATTTGTTTGTTCACTCTGTTTTTTCATTAATCAGCGACATTTAATTACTGACCGCCGTGAGGTTGACTACGAGGAAGCCGATGTTGGAGCCTTTCAATTGATGGGAGTTTTTCTTGGTTACAGTCAAACTCCATCCATTGCAATTCTCAAAATCTGGGTCTACTTCATAAACGTTGTATATGCCTTTCTTCTTCTTCTTCTTCTTGTTGAATTCTATCCCACTTGCGTCCCCTCCTAGAAAAGCTTTCAATAACCGAGCTTCAAATTCCCATGGTGACGAAGACTTTGCCTTTATGCTCGGCGTTGGTGCAGCAGCGTGGACGATTAGCGGCGGCCTCTTCGCGGTCATTATTTCCTCTATTACTTCATCAGGGGCCTTTAGACACATTATCACAACCGTTCATAAAATGATCCAAAAACGAAACAAAACAATTGAATCGACAAGTTCTAATACGGAAAACTTGACAATTTGACAATTTTAAACTAATTAGGCAATGAATTGGATTGGCCAAATTCATACCATGAAAGCTTTACGAAGAACTTCTTTGCCGAAGCCACGAACCAGATCAGTGACGCGGGAGTATGCTCCAATGGAAGGATTCTTCAATGACATGCATCAAATTCATTCTTACAATCACATATTCAAACCAATTTACAAACATTGAATGATTTAATGATATAAATTTTGATTTAAACGTACGAATGAATCCTCATCTGTGCTGGAAAACAGAGCATAAATTCGAAGCTTTTCACGTTCGATCTCTAAGCTACTCTGCAAGTAAAAGATGGAGCCTGGATGAAGCCTATAAAGATCTCCCCGCCGTAAATCCACCTCCTTCAAATCATTTTCATCAAACCAATTCAATCTCCCACTCCCTAAAACAACCAAAAAAAGAAAAAAGATCTCGTCATTCAAACTTCCATATTTCGTTCTGTTTTTCTAATTTTTCCACAACAAAGCATATACCAGTGTGGATATAGAACACCATATCAGAATGAAGAAGAACAGGGAGAAACAGTGAATTGGGTTCCAATGTGATGAACTGAAGATGGTAAGGTCCAAATCGAGAGCCATCGTCGAAATCAACGGCGGAGATGTCACCGTACTCTGTTTTGAGAAGTTGGATTCTTTCATTGGCTCTTTTCACCACAGGACTGTCTCCTTCCCACCATCCGTCATCGGCATATGCAGGAAGAGAGAAGAAAAGGAAGAAGATGGAGATAAGAAAGGAAAGTGAAAATGGCGATCCTGAAACTGAAATTGCTGTGGGTTTCTTCATTGTTGGGAAGGGAGTGCGTGAGGTGAAGCATTGAACGAAAAATTCAATAATTTTATAACAGAGGAGAGTTGGAGGATAAAGGGAGTGAGGCTACGTGGCGGTTGAAATAGACACGTGCCATGCAGATTGAACACGTGGATGCTGACGGAGTCCAAGCTGTTGGGATCTTTGAGATTTCTATATTAAGGAAGTTGGAGTATAGCAAAATGAATATATATTATTTTAAGAGTATTTCTTTATATTTTCAAATAAAAGTTAAAAGTACTTTTAATACAAAGTTTATAATTCATCTTTAAATGTTTTGACTTCAAAACTAATATATTAAATAGTTGTAAATAAGTATAATATGGGATTGCTTTACATCATCTACTGCCATTACTTTGAATTATAATATTGGATGTTGCAAGTTTTGTATTCACACGTTTCATTATACTTATTTAGAAAACCCCCCATATGTATTTTAAAAATTTTATTGGTTAATTTTCATCAAAATAATAAAACATCACGGACTATGTAACAAAATTAAAAAGCCGATGTAAAAGTTTTACATAAATTTCAGACTTTTTCTTAATATTGCAAACAATTCGTCACTTTTCTTTCTTATTTTTTGTAATTTCCATATTTCTTCGGCTCTTTCTTCTTCTATTTTTATTTTTTGTTCTAGATTTCTTCTGCTCCTCCGTTCTTCTTCTTTTAGGTACATAAAATACAATCAATATTTTATCTTTCCTATTTTTATTCATCTTTCTTTTTCTTTACTTCTTTGTTCATATTCTCCTTTCTTACAGCTTCTCTTTCAAAATATCAAGATCGTTTAAATATCACTTTGATATGATATAAACGGTCGTTTAGATTTGAAGCATTTTTTTGCACAATTGTGTATTATTTTCTACACAATCGTGCATCATGATTGTCTAGACAAAGAATTATGCGAAACATTTTTCTCATCGTCGATGATACACCGTGTATTATGATCGTTTAGAAGAATTACACGAAAAAAATTTCTTATCGTTAAAAAGTACTACACGATTGTGTATCGTTTTCTAGATGATCATGTATCATTTCTTGCACGATTACTGTTATAATCGTTTAGAAGAAGAATTATACGAATCATTTTTTTCCATCATTAAAAAAAACTACACGATCGTGTATCATTTTCTAGACGATCACTTATCGTGATCGTTTAGAAAAATAATTACATGACGCATTTTTTCCATCGTTAAAAAGAACTACATGATTGTGTATTATTCCCTAGACGATCGTATACCATTTCTTACACAATCACGTATCATGATCGTTTAGAATAAGAATTACACGCGTGCGTGTGGTTAATTAATCGCGTGTGGTTAATTAATCGCGTGTTGACTGAGACATTTTTTGTATTCCCATCGTGTACTTGTGAGCTTTTTCCGTTTTCAAAATTATTTTATACAATGTTAATATTTTGCTGGTGTTTTTTAAAAAACCTCAAATTTATATTAATTTATTTTTATTTGTAGATTTTCAATCTAATTTTCGTTTTCTTCGTAGTTGTAAGAATACTATATTTGTTTTACTAATTTTGAGCTTAGTTTTATTTAGTGATTGAGTTTCAATATTTTACGCTTTAAATCCTTTTATAGAAATCCAAAGTAAATATTATTTTAAAATGTAAGCCGAAATGAAACTCAAATTCAACTATAAAAAATTTAAGATTTTTAAAACTTAAGAATAATAAAAAAAAATTAAACTCAAACTCAACTATATTTTAATATGATAGTATCAAATCCAACCTATATTTTAGTGTTGGTTGGCAACGTGAATAGCTAGTGTTCCCTTATAAATATATGAGTTGGATTAACGAGTTGTCTTCTATAATAGTTTTTTTAAAATAAAATTTTAATCCTTAAGTTTCAACCAACCTTTTTGTTACCTCATTTTCTTCAACCCAACCAAATTATGACCTCTTTCTCAAAACCCTAATATTGACATCAAACCCCATATAACTTTTCCTTTAAAAAAAAAAAAAACTCAAAACACATAAAAACTACTAAAAAGGACCTAGTAACTTTTAAATGTAGAAAAAATACTCAAAATAAATAATCACTAACTTGAAGTACGAGAGGTAGACTGAGAGAATGCCGATGGAGACAGTAAAACGAGAAGCTGATAGAGACGAACACTGAGAAGGAGAAGCTAAGACGAGAGGGAGAGGGTAACGTCGACGACGACATAGGAAGATAATGCAAGGAGAAAGGATCCAAAGAGAGGATGAGAAGCCAACCGACTATAACAACGACAGACGAGAGGGGAGGTAAGATGGTAACGCAAACGCAAAGAGGAACATAAGCAACATGAAATCGTGAATACTAAATAGGAAGATGGCAATCTAAAGTTGCTTAATAAATAATAAAATACATATGAAATAAATTTAAATATATATCATCAATTGGATTGGGTTAGACTGAACTGAATTTTTCGATCCTAACCCAATATAAAAGAAAAAAAACCGAAAATTTTGAACTTAGCCCAACTAATCTCAGAAGACTAAATGAAGAATTACTAAACTGATGGTTCATATATACCCAAAACTGCAGGGACTAAACCGATATTTCCTTTCTCCTCATCACAAAATAAAGAAATAAATAAATAAAATTGTAATTTTATATATATTTTTTCTTTTGAGAGGATTTTCCCCATTTCTATATTAAGGAACTGCGAAATGCCTATCAATTATTGACGTTTTTCTACTGATCGGCATCCATTAAATTTTTGACTTGAACCCCAACTTCTTTTCTTTGGATTTTGGAATCGTACTTTGTTTTTATGAATTTCTCGTTCGTTTTGATGAACATTTGAGCAGCGATTTTGGTTCCAATCGATTAATGGCTCTTCTCGGCTCCGCAATTACCAACGAGGTGCGATTTGAATTCCCTTATTCGATCTTCTTTTCCGATTACCTCTTTCTGTTTAATCTTCTTCCACACTTTCTCTTTTGATTGTTCTCAAATTTAGGAAAACCGTTTGAAGAATTTGATTAACGCCTTCTAGATTAAGAGAGTGTGCAGTTAGTGATTGGATGGAAGATGTGTCCATATGTTTCACTTTTACCGATCTCCTATGTGGATTTCATTTTATTGGGACAACTATTGTTTGGCAAGGAGGAAAATCACTTGAACTCCATTGCAGGAAGCTATGTGTTTTAGTGGGTAGGGTTGTGAAGGGATTAACCGTCTTTTTATTAGCGTCCGTTGAGCTAAGGTTAGGGATGGACGTTTGAATGATTTGGTGCAATGTTTAGAAGGTTATGGTGAATACTCAAATGTAGTATTAATAGTTCTTTGAGAAGTCAATATACCCGAGAACGTGGGAAAGATATGATATACGGGATCTTTGATGCAGGTTGGATTGCAGCTACTCCTGTATCCTCTTGGTTCCAATGTTGTTGTTCGTACGGCATGGTATTAAAAACTCCTTTTAACACTTAATCTTATTTGTCTTAACGCTTTTCTTACTTGCGCTTGGTCAACTTATTCTTCATTGTTCTGCTTTATTGTTTTAAGAAATATACTTGTAGGAGATGCAAGTCTGAAATTTAGATGAGGAGAGTGGTTTCAATTGAACTATTTTGATATTGTTAACTGTATCTATGGTATGAGTCTCCTGACCCTTATTTACTGGTTTGTCATTGTGTCTTTTGGCTTGTTTAGCTGCTCCGTAGGGATCGTCTTACCTGTGTATTCCACCTTCAAGGCAATTGAGAAGAAAGATCAAAATGAGCAACAGAAGTGGCTTCTGTATTGGGCAGGTTGGCAAAATATCTTTTCAGTTTTCTCCTTTGTTGATTTTCGTTCTTTAGCTTCTTAAAAGAATGTCTTTTTAACTTTTTCGGTTTTAAATTTCAAACAATGGATTGTTTTTTATGTCATGTCTCCTTAATAGTACGGGGTTCCATTTCAAAATCAATTGGCAATAAGAGGAGTAGCTCATCTAAAATCAATTGGCAATAAGAGGAGTAGCTCATCTATCTTATTAGGGGTGAGTGCTCTTGGTTTTTCTTGGGATTCTTAACATGCACCCTCAAGATGGTGCCTCCTAGGGTTCACCAATCTTGGACGTTTGGACTCAATAAGCTCTTGATACCATATTTGATATTGTAAGGTTCCATCTCAAAACCAATTGGGTAACCCATCTATCGAGTGTTAGTCTATTTGATTTTTCCGACATGAGATTCTCAACATCTCAATGGTGTCATGGAAAGATATGCAAGCTCGGTTATTTGTTTTGATATTTTCCAGTTAATGCTCCTCTTGGAGTTGTAGGTTATGGTTTCCATTGGGGCATGAGTAAAAAGTAAAAGGACAAAATTTTGTGGGTTTGTAATCCATGGATATTTAAAGAATAACAGTAAATGATAACATTTTTTAAGATGGAATGCTGGGGGAGATTGCAGACTAATCATTTTACATCTATTTAGAGTTGACAAATGTATGACATGTAACTAATTTAGTCTGGCTTGTTCATACTTGTTGTACTTCACAGACGTGGTAGGTTGTAAAGTCGTTTTGTTTTCTTTTTACTTTTTATCCTTAATAATTTGTAATTTTATATGACTACTAAACATTTGCCTCTATTTTCTGTCTAATGCCCCAGCACTTAACTTTATGGGGTGGAGTAATGATGTGGATTTAGATACTTAAATTGTTGCACAAAATCTGTTACTTTTCAAGAAATTCTGATGAATGTAACCTTCGTGTGATATCAAAGGCACTAATCTTTTCTGTATTTGCATTAATACAGCCTATGGATCTTTTAGCCTTGTTGAAGCATTCTCGGACAAACTTCTTTCATGGTATAATTCTTCAACACTTGTACATTTGGTTTTCCTTTTTTCTTTTTTTCCCCTCATCGTATGTGTAAGCAGGCCTTGTTGATGAGGAGCTAAAATTTTGTACTTGTGAATTGCTAGCATAACTTTAAATCATGTTAACTTCAAACACGTTTCTTCTTTTAAACCACAAATAATGGCAATAACTATAGTTATTAGAAAGATTGAGCTGTATTTCTGTACTTTGTAAGTTGTAAGCTTCATTAGATTGCCGTTATATCTTGTTATAGTCTAGACCTTAATATGAAGTACTAGTAGTAGGCATATCCATGCTGATACTGATCAGTATTTTTTATCTCCTGTGTTTATGCAGGTTTCCAGTGTACTATCATCTGAAGTTTGCGTTTCTTGTTTGGCTCCAGCTACCGGCAACTGATGTAAGTATTGGTTTCTGAATTTCTAGATCGGACTTTCCCTAGGAAACGAAAGTCTGATTTTAATCACTAACCACACGGTTACAATTAAAAAAACCACAAAGGGGTTAGATCTTGTGGGAGTACCTAAGGGCAAAAGGATTCACTAACTGGAGTTGATTAAGGGGGGAATGTGTTAGCACCCGAGGTTCCTGTCACAATATTTCCAGCACACACACACACAAACAAATAACAGCAAACACTGCACAAGAACACTTATCACGTAATACTCTAAAACAGTATGAGGCAATCTGGAACTTATAGATTTATATCAGGAATGAACATTCAATACAAAAGGTTTTCCACAAAATGGTTACAGCCAAATAAGAGGGCTGCTCTCTCCCAAATGAACCAAGATGTCCATTCAAAACATTCCTAACATTCCCATGCCCAACCCTAGCTAAACCTCCTCCTATATATACTCCCTTAGCTGCTGCCACGTGCCCCTCGGGACCACTGGCCGTTCCAACTACCATTTTGTCTACGTTGAAATGTCTTTCTTACCCTTCTTCCTCTTTCTATGATAAACTTGGGTAATTGGGGGCGTAGCAGAATGTAACTATATAGTATATTCCAGGAAAATCAATATACAGTCAGAAAAAAATGATGATCCTGCCATCTCTTTTCAGCTAAGAACCGAGGTAGACCTTTTGAACGACACCTGGCCATAAATTTAAACCAAGATAGATGGGCACTAATTCGAGGAACGTATTCCAAATAACCGAAAAATCACTAGACAATACTCCTGCCAATATTTGCATTTAATGCACACCAATTTAGGACGAGCCAACAATGGGGTTTCCGACCTAGCAGTATTGACGTTATTTAGGACAACAGTTCAAATGGATTCTGGATTTTCTCAAGCACTTCCCAAACCCCAACTGCCTAGAGCGAGCTTTTGTTAAATAAAGTGATTTGCAAATAAAGACACGTGGCCTATACAGTTGTTCGTCCTCCTGTCTCTTCTATCAACGTTTATGATTTATTATCATGCTCTATTATTTCTTTTATTCACCCTCTATTAAAAATGCAGTAAAAACACATTTGTGTTGTGATCGTACTTATTTGGCACATTAACAATCTGAATCCAGGAAGTAGTTATATCTGGGATGTTTGTGACCTTGGTGGTTGCTTGAAAGTTTAATTAAAACAGTATGAGGGCCTTAACATCAGATTCAGTGTACTCTGAACTACATCCCTCCCTATTCATCTGTTGCTTTCAGGCACTTATTGTTGCCTTTTCTTTTCCAGGGGGCGAAAAAACTATACACGAGCCACCTGCGTCCTTTCCTCCTGAAGCATCAAGCAAGAGTGGATAGGATTTTAGGGTCCGTTTCTGATGAAATGGTAGCTCTTCGATCTTACAGTCAATCACGGCTCTGTTTCATCCTCACAGAAATATTATGTCTTCTTCCATGGGTTGGAATCATCCAACCTATAATATATAGAGTTTCAAGATTCGTATTCACAGTCTCCTCCATTTAATGGTTTGTTGTTTTTCAACTGCAGGTTAAAACCATTAGCAGACATCAAGCAGAGATTCAGTATTTTAGAACAATTGTTATGAAAATATTGGGATCAGGTGAAGACAATAGGAACATTTTGCTCTTTGGTTTGTTTACAACTACGTTATTTAACTTCTTTTCTCGAATCACTGGAACAGACGAACGATCATCAAGGCTTGGATCAGCCAGACCAAATGGAGCTGGAAGAAGCCTACAAATTGAGGATCAAAACTCAGATACAGAGTCCGACATAGATGATTGACTTGCTATTGCCCACAATTTCTATTCGCTTATGTAATTAATAACAATATCAACCCTATTTCCTTGGATAGGTAGCTGCTTGTAAAAATTGTCCATCAAACAGTTTCTCGTCCTTTCAAATCGAAACAGAAAACTAATGGAAACATATGAACTTTTTATCTCTCGGTAGATAAATAAGTTCGGCAATTGAAATGAAAAGCTTACAAGTATTTGTAATCAATCCCTACAGTAGTACTGTCCATATTCTACGGTGCAGTGAGCAACCAAGTGAGAAATTTTTTCCTTTTATAATGTTACAGTTGTTGAAACAGGGTCAAGCGTATAGACTAGTCAGAAAAATAAATTTCTATATTCCTACGACAAAGATCATAAATTTGAGTTAATATGGTTCTTCTCTCCCCCAGTCCAGAATCCATCGCTTTTGAATGTTGTGGAATTGATGTTCTTAATCTTTGCCTTCGCCGCCTCGAGATTGAGCAGGTGCTGCAGCGGTTCCTTTTTCGAAGTTAGCTAATGCCTCTGGCCCACAAAATCGTGTCAATTCTTCCTGTTTCAAAAGATTAAAGAGTTCAATCACTCTATCAGGAGAGGATTTGATCGTGTTAATAATAGGCATAAATGGAAAGAGAATATTTGACCTTGATGGAACTATTTTCTGATGTTAGCTTTTCACATTCCTCGGAGAGCCTCTGTAACTCGTCCCTAAGAGTACGGTTTTCGTTGTTCAATGTCTGCACTCTCGCTTGTAGTTCTTCACACTCCGCCTGTCATTGATAACAGCATTCAAACCCATTGATTCTGATGCTCATAAATGGAGGAAACCCCTTTTGTTCGCACTACATAGTACATTATGATTTTTATGGATAGCTCTGACGAACTTGTAGATTTTCTCAAAAACGTTTTATTTCGACTGCTACTAGTACTGAATAATCCTTCTATTAAGAATTTGACATGTATTATATTATTTAGTTTGACTTCACACTAGTTCTGTTATGACATTCAAAGAATGGAATACATGTAAGTAGGAATCTTCCCAGTGACAGGAATGTGAAACGTCAAAAAGAAACAAACAAACACCAACTTTTCCACATTTTTGTGATCCAAATAATTGCATTCCGCACAGCTGACCTCTACTTGTAAATACTATAACTTTTCCATGAATGTCGATGGAAAGAATTGAGTCAAGAAGACGTGCTCAATATAGACTACACAATACTGTAACAAAATTGGAAGTTAAAGATCACATATCTGAGAATGCATACCTGCTTGCGTAATCTTGATCTCCTGGCAGACTCCCGGTTAGACTGCTTCCTCTTCTGTCTTTTTAGCTCGCGTTCGTCCTACCAATCAACGGATACAGTAAATTAATGACAAATTAAGAGTATAAAATAATAAGTGAACTGCTATGGGCGGTATGTCGGTGAACATATCAGACAAGGTTTAACAAAATAAATAAATTCATTCCCCCTATAATTTAAGGACTTAAAAAGAATATCAATATGAAAAAGAAGTTGAGAGATTATTTCAGGGAGTAGCTCATACTTGAACCCATTGTTCAGGCATCATACCATCACGACCAACCATTGGTACAGAAACAATAGCTGATGAGACAGCATTTCCTCTCACTTTTCCAGCCCCAGAAGCTGCATTGGTGGTATTCCACAAATCCATTCCCATGTTCAGATTAGTTCCAGGAATGTTGGCGATGGGTTTCCCAGTCACTGAAGATTTGGCATTTGGTCCACCTGTGTTGTTTTGTGCATTGGCTCCTGAAAATTACGATTCAATTACAGCATTGATAGGAGCATATATGAGCAGTGTAACTTAAATTAAAATTGAAATCATACCATCTGCCAGCATCTGGTTGAAGCTTCCTTTCTTATTTGCAGCAATTTCCTGAAAAGAAATGGTGGGAATACTATCACTAGTATGAGGCTATCATTGTAGTTGAAGCAGTCCGATGATTGAAAGATCATTAAGAAAAAAAGGCCCGTACCTGTTGGTTAGCATTCTCATCACTGCCTTCTGATGAGCCCTCGGTACCACTTTCAGCACTGTAAAAACCATAAATTCTTAATCAGATAAAGGTTAATTTAAAAATAAAATACAACCTGCACCAAGCCTCAAATTAAAACACCTTTGAGAAGCACCATCATTTCCAGAACTTGAAGCCACCTTTCCACTCTCCCCAGTCCTACCACCACCTGAAGCAGTATTTCCTGACATGCCCTTTGATTTTTTTGAGGCCCTTTCCTTTCCATCAGGGGATTTCCCTTCATATTCAGCATTGATTGGTACAGAGCCAGGAGTCTTAAAAAAAAAAAAAAAAAGTATATCAAGAATGAACTTAGTTCTTCTATTCTAGTCTAATGAGTATGTGCGTATTTAAGAAGGAATGATCAGGCAAAGAGCAAATGATATTAAGATGAAACCATAAAGAAAAAAAGATAAACTGATTTGGATATAAATAAAATCCACTAGCCCATCATGTAAAATGGTGATTACCACAGTAATATTGGGATGGGCATAAACTCCCCCAGGAGGATATATAGCTGGATAAGGTAGTGGAGTCCCATAAGGTGACATCAAAGGATGCTGAAAAGTGTTAACATAAAATTAAGAAAATAGGAACATTATTGTCCTGTCCTCTCTAGAAAATATCAAACTCCTTAAAACTTCATGGAACAATAGAAAATTATAATTACCTGACCTCCCCAGAGGTAAGGGTGGGGAGTTGGAGAAGCAACAGTAGATGCAAAGAAGGGAGGCGGAGTAGCACCAGCACCATAATAAGCCTACAGTTACAGAAGAGGCTAAACTTTGAGCAAGCAGATTCATCCGCATCTTCGTTACTATTTGAAGTGTTTGAATTATACTATTCTTGGTGTTTAATGAATTCAAACAGCAATTAGTGCGAAATCAAAAAACCATATAGACCTGCACTGAGCTTGACCAATCAGGATATGAAGGTGTTGGAGCTATTTCCTGCGCGTAACAAATTTAAAAAATATCAATATATGAACAACTTGGGAATGAAAACAGGCAAAAGGAAGGAAGGTCATATCACCTGGGATGAAGAGGGAGGTTTGGAAGTTTTAGAAGGCGTGCCCTCTTCCCCTGTCCCCATCAACCGAAGCTGAAACCAAACCACTATAATTCAACAATTTTCAAGTAGCAGTCCTGTGTCCTGATGATTTCTACGACCAACCTGATAATCAGTTACCAACTACAATGAATGAGAGATACACTCCGAGTTGTTAATTTAGGAAAAAACAGCACAATTTCATTCCGTAAGTACGTCGTGCAATAACAAATTCATAGTTGGACCGGAACACGACCATCAACAAAGTCAATAAGATGCAATAGGATGAAGATCATTCAACAACGCGAAAGTGAAAATAAACCATATCTATTTAGATAGCAGCAAAGCGAATCATAATATTAGACACCAGATTTCTAAATAAGGATCTATTTCCTGGAATTACTGAGCATTCAAATAGTTTCACTCACCCCTGTAGACGCTTTATCATGAATAACTTCCTCTAATCATAGAAATTAATGCCATTCTGTCTCAGAGTTCAGTTCTTCCAAATCCCTAATCGTAGGTTCCAGGACAGACGCCGAATACTTATGCGATCGATCATATTTCTACGTATGTAATTTACATCCCAAATCGGAAATCTAACATATAATAACTACACCTACCTATAAGAACACAGCTTCCAATCCACTGCAATCCCAAAACATATGGATAAAATCATTCGAGCAAAACAAAAAATTTCCGTAAAAGTAGAATAGGTAATAAAATTGCAGCGGCGGACTCCATAAATCGTCGAATTAAACACTGATGGCCACATATCGAGGGGGAAATTAAAGTCGTCATCAAGTAAAAAAGGGATTAGTGAAACGAAAAACACTTGGATTGGTAAGAAAAAGAAGTTGAATTGAGTCCAGAAACCACATGACGGCCGAGATAATTTCGCATCCCAAGAACAATCAAGTTCAATTCGAATATAAAAGACAAGTAGATAAGAAGGCATTAACAAACGAAACAAAAAATTAAGACCAAATACGACCAAATGTTCCAATACAATACGTGTCTGTGTAGGAAGAAACTATAACTCTAGAGAGAGAGAGAGAGAGAGAGAGAGAGAGAGAGAGAGAGAGAGACCTGCTTTCATGGCGCAAGAAGCTTTGAGAGGAATGATGTGGAAGTCCAGGTGGAAGGCGTGTCTGTATGTAGGTTGTTGACTGGAAGATCAACGGTTGAGAATTGTGGATTCTGGACCTCTAGAAATCCAAATCCAATCTCTGCGGCTCAGAAAAGAGACCACGAGCTTCACAAAAACCTAGTAAGTCTGTGTGTGAAGGCGAGTGTGGCAGTTGTCGACCGGCGGCGGCGGGGGGAAGGGTAAGGATGCAGATTACGGCGGAAGAAGAGGGTGGCGCCACCAGTGGAACCACCTCTGCCAACGAAGAAGGCTGCGCGTGGTAAAACGGAGTGAAAGGGATCGGGTGTGACGGTGTCGTTATAGGATAACCTGGGTTAAGTTTAATCGACGGCTTCGGGTTAGGGTTTTCGCCAATTGACACGTGCGAAAAAGATCCTTCCAGCTGTCCACGTTTTACTGGATCAGATTTGTGACGAAGCCAAACTTCGGTGACTCATCATGACAGCTAATGGATAACCTTAAATATTCTACACTTTTTCCCCTTACATTAATCTTCACGATTTTATTTCTACATATTTCATATTTTAAATATATTAATAATAATAATCATCATAAAATTTAAGGTTCAAATTTTAATTAGACGAACAATTAAAATATATGGATATTTGAGTTTAATTAGGACATTGGAATAATGCTTTTAAAATAGATTAACTATGGAAAAGGTAGGAATATTTTTAAGACCATGAAAAAAGCAAAACTTACTTGCAATTTACAACAATAAACACAAATGAGGTTTAGAAAAGTCAAACTGTATTATGATTTTATTTATTTTTAAGTATTGGATATTTATATTACGAAACCAAGGAAACCTGAAATTTGCAATAAATAATTTGTCCTGTACTCTTAGAATATAAATAATGTTTTCACCAGTAGGTAGCAGCCACCAAATCTGCTTAATCGTAAAACTGATATTGAAATGGTTAAAAAATAGATTGAAAATTGATTTCACATAACAGGCGAGGCATGACCAAAAGTACCTTTTAATGCTTAAAGTTCTTAGTGACGGTATTTATTTAGATTCCAAGTTGAACTATTTTCATGTCCATGTAAACACATTAAATTAAAATAATTTAGGTTACAAAAAAGAAAAATAGTATGATAGAAGTTCATGTTCACATGGTAGAATTCATGTTGGCTATGCAATTATCAAATATTATTTAAACTTGTTCGTAAGTTGATTACACAGAAAATTAAATAAAAATGTCTATGTTCATATTAAATATGAAGTAGTTGCGTAATATTTGAAGAATCTAACACAGTGTCATCAAATATTAGAAAAAAATGTCCACTATCTCTTATGATAACACTTTAAAAAACTATTTCAATCATAAATATACTAATAATTCGACTATTTTATTTGTAAGTGTTGTATAATTATCACATTAACGACCTAATTTCTTAAATTCTAGTAGTTTTGCTTTCGTCTTTATCAATTATCGGCGATTAAAATGATAATTTATTAAAAGTGCTTACTATATGATCTATATAAAATAAATTAACTATTAAGTGGGACTTTCCACATATGTGATCATTGATTATTTCTTTTTCCCTTGAAAAGCCACGTTTTTTTTTTATTATTATTAACATGGACGATAGAAAGTATGATAATCTCGTAGTCAAACAGACATGTTTTATGATCCAACTAAATGCTAGCAATTTTACTCTAACCTAAAAATCAATAAAAACAAAAAACAAATCAACACGGCTCAACAAACTCAGCTATTGATTTGCAAAATAGACTCAAAAACTATTTCGAAAGAAAGCAAAGAAAAGCCTCATGTTGATCAAAAGCTGCTATATATCTTCCTCCCTATTCTTCTTTTGTCTATCCTTTATCTACACTGTGTCTTACAAAACTGAATCTGGGTAACAAACCACATCCTGAAATTTAGCCAATCATTTACATCTATTTGCCAAAATATGTCAGTTAATCAGACAAGCAGGAGTTGTTGCAGCATTTAAGGCAGAATGAAGAGTTTCTATGTCTTCCAGCCTTTGGCTCTCTCTTTCTCTGAGAAAATGATGTGTTTGATGTACACTTGACCTTCTCCTCCTCCTCCTCCTCCTCCTCCTCTGTTTTGTCATCCATGTTAGGAAGTGAAGATTCTTTTAAGACAAATGATTGAAGGAGATTACTAAGAGAATCTGTGACTTCTGTAAATTCTGGACGGCTATTGGGATCCTCAGCCCAACATGACTGCAATAGAGGGGCCATATCTTCTGGGATTTCCTCAAGACTTGGTCTTATGTTCTGAATGAAGAAATTGTAGATCATCAATGTCATCGGAGAATTTAGCTCAATTGATAAACAACAACAGAGAAAATGTTTTGGTTTTAGTTAGATTTGGAAAAAGGAATCGATGATGAATAGTAGAATTTATATATGATTCCCCCACCCATGTCCTAGTTCATAATTGTGCTGTTTTCTCAAACTTATCTTAGAGTTTGCTGGAATGATGTTTTTTTTCTTTTTTTTCCTTTTTTTTTTTTTTTTTTGTGTCTGTGTTCTAAAATATATCAAACGGGTCATTTGGAGGCAATGAGTGAAGTAGTTTGAGGAGGCGTTTAATCATATAGTCATAGTGTAAGGGGTTAATAAATCATAGAATTGGTGTTCGAGAAGTCTAAGGCCCACAGTTGTTTAAGGAGCCAAACAAGTAAACTCCACTTTACCCATCCAACTCCTCTCCAAACACCTCTAAGTATGTCTCGAGTTTTAAAAGAAACCTAAAATTCAGTTCATTCTCAGGATTTCTCAACAGGTTTACTGTCTGTTATTTATTTCTGAAACTTTCTTGCATATAACTTCTAGTTGAACCATACATTGCAGAAGAATTGCATAACTGAACATACTTTTATGTAGTATATCAGCCACATTAGAAGATAAATGTCAAATGTCAAAATCAAACCTTGGATACAGCATATGCAACCATTATGTCATTTCTGCCTTTGAATGGAGTCTTGTTTGTCAGCAATTCCCAAAGAATTATTGAGAAGCTGTAGACATCTGCCTTGTGATCGTAGCATTTCTTACATCCAACAGGCAATGGATCTATGCTAAATAACTGACGAGAAAATAGATACATTAACCATATAACACTAGTGATAAACTTTCATCAAACCATAAAAGATAAAATAAAATAAAATAAAAAGGTTACCTCAGGGGCCATCCAACGGTAAGTACCAGCCTCAGTAGTCATTTCACCAGATATTTCCTCTCTAGCCAACCCAAAGTTTGCCAGCTTAACCCGTTGCTTGTCTTCTGTCAGCAGTAGATTGCCTGAGTAAACATGAAGACTGTTTACAAAAACTTATGATGTTTATATCTCCATGTCCAATCGCAAGGACTCAAAGATCTCTGGAAATAGAATCAACATCATATTTCAAGTGCCTCAGTTGAAATTTTAACGACTTCAAGAATTTTTTGTTATGTCTTAAGAGCTGGGTTTGGAGCAAGCATGTTGCTCGAAAACTAGTGGGGATGAGCACTACGATTATAATGCAAGGTTAGGACCAAACTACTAGGTTATTTAAAGAAAAAAGGCTTATGGGGACTATGAACAGGAAGATGGGAGAGTTAATGAAGATGAGAAACAACGTACTTGGCTTTAAATCGCGATAAATGATGCCATTTGAATGCAAGTATGTCATTACTCGCGATAGATCTAGAGCAATACTTAAGGAAAACTTCAAATCTGGGGTCTCTGGCCGGATGCTCCATAGGTACTTCTGGAGCGTTCCACCTCTCATAAGCTCAGTGATTATCATCAATGTTGGCTCTATGGAAGCACCAATGAACTGTTTTAAGTAGAATATGATATCAACAACTCAAGGAATGAATGGACATTTAAGGTCTGAATGCTTGCCTAGCACAGTAATAAGAAAAAAGACAAAAAGCAAACTCAAGCTAGTTAACGAGCTTTTGTGTTTACGAGGTGGAACTATATTTAAATGAGAAAAGGGGGAACAAAAATTCTCTATATCGATGACCTCAATTTAAATGAATATTATCACATCACAAAAAGCTCAATTTAAATGTATATCCACTAATTAACATGGACTTATAACCATCGTCTCCATTTTTAGACATGTAACTTGGTTCCATTTACATACGTCTGTTCGCATCTATTAAAGGAGAGTCAAAAGCCTCTTGTATAAGTTTTCCTTGCTTAATTTAACTCTAATCTATTACATAAGAATGTTAAAGTCAAGCAATAAGTGCACGCTCAACAAGGAAAGATTGAGATTGACCAAGAAATTCATAGATACACTTTTTTTTCTTCACTATCTTGCCTTTCCCGCAAAAGCAATACATTCATGGCATTCAGTTTACAAACATGAAAGACTAAAAGACACAGTTGCATTACAATTTGTCATCGCTAGCTTGAATCTTCATAAGTATTAAATAGCGAGCAAGCTACAGTGAATTATATACATTTTAGCAAAAGGAATCACCTTAATAATGTTCTCATGATTCAGTCTAGCTAGCAACGTAACCTCCCTCTGAAATCTCTCCTTCTTTTCAGGACTTATAGCTGATGCTCTAATTGGCTGTATAATCTTCACGGCGACAGGCTGATAATTATACCTATACAATATCAAAAAACCGTATCTTATCTAACTTGCATTGGCCCCATTGCATTGCATTATGAACAAAACAAAACCACAACATTTCGAATAGTCGTATAGAATAAATAGATACTAACACATTTCATCCATGGAAAACCCAATGATTAAAAACAATCAAAGATTTTTCCCACGCATGAATTACACCCAAGAACAATTCAAAACACGGTCGGATTTAGAATGGAAGACCGGAAATGAAATCATATGGCACAATGTGAGAAACCCAACAAGAAAAAAGAAAAACCCAGAGGAGGAAAGAGAGACGAAAAAACCCACAATCCTTCATAGACAATGGAGCATGAACCTTCCCCAATAACTTCACCAATCTTCAAACAATGAGGGTCAATGAGCAAAGTGGGTTCGATGATGAAGACGAACTCAGAACCCGAATCATCAGAATCATCGTCTCCAATGAACGGAATGAAAGCAGTGGTAATTGTTCTGAAGGAGTGTTGTTCATCGGAATGGTCCGCCATTTTTGGAGCAGCCCCCCCGTTTTCTAGTTTCACTGTTGTTTGAGTCCATTCCATTGGGAAATGAAAGGTAATCAGAAAATGAAGAACGTGAAACACGAAAAGTAGAAACAAAACAAAAGATTGAGAAACCCCATAATCACAATTAATCAGGCTTTTTAATCGAATATCCTTCATTTTAAAAACTGTGGAGGAGGCAAAGCCAAAAGAGAGGGAAAAAACGAAACCCAAAAATCCGAGACGTACATCCTTGTGAAACCAATAAATTTCGGAATTAATCAAATGATTAAAAGTTTTTTTTTTTTTTTTTTTTTGTTGCTTTTGTTTGCTTGTGCTGATTAATTAGGTTGCGACGGCGCTGCATTCATTGAATTGTTCAGGTTTTGCCACGTTCCAAGTGATTCGAATCTCCGGTGGTGATTGGTACACTCACGTGGTGTCCAAAAGAATGAGATGTACAAGATTGTGGCTATAAAAATTTTTTTGATGTCTTTTGTCGAAGGAGTCCGTACGGTGGGCCCTCCGTAATCGAGGAGTGGGAGACACGACTTGTCGTTCCTATGCCTCTAAATCGTTTTAATGAATCCTAAATATAAACGTGACAATATATCTACTTTGTGTTTATTTTCAATTATTCAACTAATCCCAAATAAGTCAAAAGTCTATATAAATTTCTTTCCACTCCACAAAATCCTTGAGTCGAAAAACTTTGATAATCTTTTTAATTTTTTAAATATGTTTGTGTTACGTTGATAAATTTTTAAGAGATTGTGTTAGGGTAATAAATAAGATCGTAAGTAGATAAAAGTTTAAGAATTTCATTGTGTATATTAAATTGTCAATTCACCCAAAAGCTTAAGCTGGTAATTGAAAACAAATTTAATTATATATATCACCAATGAACAGTGTTCGAAAAAATGAATTAATTGACCAAGTTAAAGTCAATCAATAGAAGAATGAGATAAATAAGTTTGTAATTAATAGTTGATAAGCTATAAAATTTATATTTTTTAGTCATTTTTTGGATCGATTCGTAGTTAATTACAACTTATAACTATACCAACCTAAATCTACGAAGTGATTGTGATAAGAGAGAATATATATGATTTTGACACACATTTATGTGATCAAGTTTGACTTGGATATACTATTGAAAGAAAGAAATGTAGCCAATTTGGAGTATAATTACTTAGTTAGCATAGACACGATCTTTCGTTAATAGAAATTGGAAGTCGAATCCCTCTCCATAATGTTATAATACAAGCTGAGATAGTATTCGTATTTGGCATTTTTCTCACTAATCGGGTTTTAGTGTTAATACGGTTATTTTGACATTGTTTGTAAGATTTGCTTATTTTTGGCATTGACAATATTGTTTTGGGATGCAACTTTATCCTATTCACCACGCACTAATTTGTTTTGGATTTATGCTCTATTGGATCACGATTGATTAGAATAATTAATAAATAAACATTCCAAATTACTTTCATTTTATTTCTGTATACTTCAATCTTTTTTTTTTTTTTCATAAAACTAAAATTATATTTTTATTTCCATATTTCTGTCTAATCTATGGTATATCTGATGGGTCAAAGTTAAAGGCCCCATCAACAGGGCATACCTGAACTCGAACTCCATGACAGGCCGAAAGCCCAATAGCTAGCATTGAGATGTGGACATCTGATCTCAATACTCTTCCATTTCCCAAATTCTTACAATGGAATGTTTCTATCACTTATTTTTTAAAATAGAATTTGTTCAAATCTTATGAACTATACTTTTAAGGTGAAACATTGTGGATTTGATTTTTTTTTTTAATTTCCAAAAGTGTAATAACTTTAATTCTCCAATCAAATACATGAAACTTGTGTCTAATAGCTCATGTATGTATATACAATTTTAACAAAATAAGAAAAAATAATAAATCCCTAAATCTCAAAGAGACAAAATTAAAAGTTCAGAATTTCTCTAAAAATTAAAATTGTAGAATAATTTATCTTTTATTTACATAGAAAAAGTAAAAGAACTTTTTTCACGTCTCTAATTTAATCTATTTTCAACTTGCGGGAGAGAAAAATAAATTAAAAGAAATTAGCCAGATTATATGTCGTTAAAAGAAAATGATTAATTAGTCAAAATAGGGTTTTATAAGCATAAGTTTGAGATAATTTTTAAATGTTGGTATATTTTGGGGTTTTAAGAAAAAAAAAAGGCACATGGTATGAGAAAAGAAAAAGGTTAAAAAAGGAGAGCCCAACATAGTGAGACCAAAAAGAGACATAATAACACAATTAATTAATTCCAAGTTCTGGAAAATAACACTAGTTAGAGAGAGAGAGAGAGAGAGAGAGAGAGAGAGGGAGAGAAATGTACATATAATTAGCTAGAGATCTGATATAATCTATGAGAGTTCTATATCTACAAACTAAATTAAAAGAGAGTGATTAATAGTTAGATATAATAAAAATAACTAATCTACATAAAATTAAGATTAAGCGCCCAGTCCAATCCTTGATTGTAATTGTTGTCTTGCATGCAATAGAATACATCTTCATATTCTTCAAAGAAAAGCTCTCCCAAAGGAACTACTGCTGCTTCCTCAACTGCTTCCATTGTCACTGAAGAGCTTGGGCTATTGCTTGAATTATTTCTCACCTCACTTCCTTCTACCATTTTTCGTATCTCGTTCTTTGCTTCTTTCAATTGCTCTTTCACTTTCACCAACTAAAATCCAACCAAACAAATTATTATAAGAAATGTTATCGAGTTATATATATACATATATATATTATGTGGTGTACGGATCGTTCTTTAAGGAGAGAAGAGAGAGGTTGTTATGCCCATTTGTGTTTGCCTCAGATGGCAGTAAGCTGTACGTTAATGGGAAAAAAAATATAAAAGAAAAATAAAGTTTCTGAGTTTTTTCAGGGAAGAAATTGATTTTTTATACTATTTATTATTTCACAAATTCCAAACCCTATAAGGTGGCATCATATTCTTCGAGCCAAGAGCTCATGCACGTTCTTCTTTTTTATTCCTTAGGGGAAAAAGAAAACATTGTTATTTAGTTACCAAATTTCGTTCATTTCTTACTAGATAAGCAAATCAAAATCCAGTTTATTTAGAGTACTATGAAATTAACGATAAGGTCAAACAATTATAGCTCTCTGACCGTACGTAATTTTTTTGGAGAGAAAAATATACCAAAAAAGAAAGAAAAATAAATTGTAATAAAACTGACCTCAGATTCAAGATGGGATTTTTGTAGAAGAACAGAATCATGAGCTTTTTTAAGAGTGGAATATTCCTCTTCCAGCTTCTTATTCTTCCACCGTGCACGGCGGTTCTGAAACCAAACCGCCACCTGCCGTGGATCAAGTCCCAATTCAGAAGCCAACCGATCTTTCCTCTCCGATTCCAATTTATGTTCATTCCCAAAATTCATCTCCAAAAGCTTCACTTGCTCTGAACTCAGCTTCCTCTTCTTCAACGACCCCGCCCCCCCCGCCTCCCTCCTTCGCTTTGCTCCTCCTCCTCCGCCGCTTCGTCGGCTTATTTCCCTCTCCCGTACCTAAAAACATAAATTTGAAAATTAAAAACAAATAAACAAAAAAAAAAAAAATTTAAAAGATGAAATTTTGTAAGAAACTTAATTAATTACTACCTTGTTGGGGTAACACTTGGGTGTAAACTTCGGGGTTGTAGAGATGGGAAGAGAGTAATGAGTTTTCGGCGTCCGGTCGAAGATTCGCGGCGGCCATTGTCACCGGCGGTGGATCTTTTTAGTTTTTTTTGTTTTTGTTTTTGGTATGTGGATATGTTTGAGAGAAGTTTGGGGGGATGGCTTACACGGGAATTGCTTTGCAACTTATTTATAGAGGGGAATAAAATGAAAATATATTGAGGAATTTTGGAATATGGGGAGAATTTATTTTACCATTTTACCAGAAGTGCCTCCTATTTTTTGTGTAATCACATTTGTGCCCGCTTTTATCTTTGTCATGGGTGTGGGTTTCTCTTCATAATTAATTAATTAATTAACTAATTAATTAATTTTTGAGTTGGAAATGGAATCCCTTTTTGGAGTATTGAGTAATAAATTTTATTTTACTTCCAAAAAAAAAAAAAACACACACACACACACACACACATATATATTAAATATTAAAGAAGTGAGACACATCAAGACACGTGATTCACTCTCATAACACCTATGTTTACATTAGGGATGGATTCTTTTTTACATAAAATAATTGGGTGGAGATGGTTTTTCTTTAATCCATTCTTGTATATAAATTTCATTTACTTTTTTACCAACACACTACTTTTTTTAAGTGATAATTAACCACCAATAAAAATGAAAGGTTCGATATATATATATTTCATCAATAGGGGTTGTTTAAAAATGAAATGTTATTTTTTTATAAATTGAAATGTTATTTTTGTAAAATAGCCTCATAAGTAAGTTAACTGTTTATTTTAAAGTTGAATGGATAGTTTAAACCATGTTGTGGTTGTTTGACTGGCAAAGTTGATAATCTTGACACTGTGAATCTTAAATGGCTAGTTTATGACAAATTGAATATTAATTAAGAACCCCAATCCACTTTTGAACATTAAAATTTTAATATGTTACATTTTTTTTTTTTTTTTAATAGTGCAACTTGCTGCCTCCTTCCTAGGAAGAATGAGTTATTTGGCTTACCTACTATCCGAATCCGGCCGAAATGTTGAATTTCATTAAAATTAATCAATAATTATAAGTTTAGTATCTTCAAAATTTTTAAGTTAATCAATATAATGTGTCAAACGTGGATTTCTCAGTTTAAAATTATTCCTACTAACTCTTTACAACTCTCCTTTTATATATATATATATATATAAAACATATTCTTGAGAACACTTGATTTTGTGTTTAATGGGTTAGGTTTTTTACTTGTTCAGCATGATTAAGATTACTTAATATTATTACACAATATTGGAAATGTTTGGAATCAAAGCTTATGAATCTATTGAATTTTTCAACACATAAATTACATATTTTTTAAGTCTATCTATAAATTAAGCTTACGAATTGATTTAAAAATTACTTAACTCATTAACATCTATATGCAAGTGAAAAGTGTCATTCACACAGTTAAATTAATTATCTGAATTATAATTATAGGTGCATGTATGTAGGATAAAATAACAATAATTAAGCAAGAGACAACAATAATAATTAAAACAAAAGAAGAAAGATCAGAGGAAAAAGAAAACATCTAAATGCATTGCACGAGAAGAAATTTTTTGAAATCTTAAAAATATATCGTAAATAACAGAACTGTTGATAAAATTTAAAATTTTACTATATTTTGATTCATTATGATATATTCAAACATGTTTATAAGATTTTTTTCTTAAATAATAATAGTAACACATATTTGAAGTAGACTATTCAATTAGCTTTCATTAAAAAAAAACCAAGTCTAGAAAAATGATTTAACTAGTTTGAATAGACAAGTGCAAATGAGAATGATTTATATCTAACCATTTCCTGAATAAAAATCCCAAACATTTGACTAAGGTAGTACTTTATCGACTATATACTAAATAAATAAAAGTACAAAACTCAAAGAAACTTTAACGTTAGTAACTAGTGGAATACGAAAATACAACAAAAGACAAAAATAAAAGAAAAGAGGGGTGAGAAAAATTGTAAAGTTAAAAAAGAAACAACCAATGATTGGATTCTAAAATACAGATTAGATGAGACATAGTAGAAATAGAGAAGTAGGTAAATAAGAAGTGTATTTTTGTAGAAAAAGATTAATTTTTAAGAAGAGTACTACATATATACGAAGAAAAGAAGAAGAAGAAGAAGATGTTTTTATATGTTGATATATATGATGACGTAGCCGAGATAGGCTTTCCCAAAAAAGAGAAATAGGAAAAAGATTTTTTAATTTTATTTGCTTATAAATGTAAAAATAAAGAAAGAAAGAAAGAAAGAAAGAAAGAAAGAAAGAAAGGAAAGGGGTGAGGGGATTGGGTTATAGACTGGGGATCCCAAAAATAATAATAATAATATAAAAAGGAAATTAGAAAAGTAGCACCTAGAAGACAATAAAGAAATGTGGTACGGTTTTTCTTTTTTGTTTTTTTGTCTAAACATGAAAATTTGAAAAATGCAACCCACTTTTCTTGTCATGTCCCATTAATTATATTCTTTTTTTTTTCTATATATATATATGTGTATATTGTATTGGCTCGAGGTGTAATTGTAAACAAATTATGACATGATTAATTATATTGGATGTGGAAAACGCACGCAATTTATCCATAAATCTTGTGTGATTAATTGACTTTTTTTTCCCCAGTTTTGGTTTAGGGTTTCTTAATGATATAGGTCATATTATTCCTTTTTCTCCCCCAGATTTTTTCTTCTTCTTATTTTTCAATGAATCTAAATCTTAAATTTGTTTTCTTCTTAATTTTATCTTTGTGGATGATAATTTTTAAAATATGATATTTAGAATAATTTATACCATTTTTTTGTATTTTACAAATACATACTTTCTAATATAGCAAAGTTATCGAAAAATATCAATTGCATACTCGTTTTTACAAAACCAATAAATTTGAGCTATGGTATAAACTTAATTAATTCTTAAAACTTATTTGATCAAATCTATCGAAATTTATTGGTTTATACGGTATACTTTAAACTTTGAAAGCGATATTATATGGTGTATTTTCTTATTGCATGGAACTTATTAAAAATTAATAAATAAATAAAATTGTAGAAACTAAAATTTAACCAAAATTATATTAACTAAAATCGAACAAATTAAATCTCTCGGTGGGGTAATTAATATGATATTTATATTATTGGTGTGGCTTAAGTAAATGTTTGTCTTGGTATTACAACATTTAAAGAAAATACATGCAGGAGGAATACGATGTTATGAAATTTATAATAAATTAATTTTCAAAAGTGATAAAGAAAATTGAATTATTTGTAAACCTTGTTGTGTTGGGAGACTATATATATATATTGGTAAAGTCGTGGCTGTGTGTTGGGGGGGGGGGGGGGGGGGGGGGGGGGGGGGTTGAGGGTCATTTTCAAACATTAGGGGCTAAAGTATAGAGGGAGGTTGGCGTAGGGGAATATGAAATGACTCGATGAAATGGGAAGCTTGTGGCTGTTGAATCACCACCCATCCCCCCCCCCCCCCCCCCCCCCTTTCCCTCTCCTAAATCCAAATTATATTCCTTTTCTTTCTTTCTTTTCTTTCTTTCCTTTTTCTTTCTCATTGCCTCTAATTCTCTCTTTCCTTGACTCTCGTGATAATATTGTCGGGATCATAGATATTTTCTTAATCCATTCTTCTTCTACTCAATATAATATAAATCATCTATTGCCTACCTCATAAAGTTCGGTTTGTATTGTAGGTAAAAGTTTGTCAAATTATGAATTAAGTTTACTTTATATTTATATATTAAATCTAAGTATCTAGATCATGTTCAAAAATTTCTACGCTCAACAAACCATCCAAGAAAACTCATATTGCTTACTATATTAGATAGATAAATTATATATATTATGGTTGATTTTTAATGTTTAACGTTTTCGATTTTGTTTCTAATAATGATATATTTTACCTATTGTGCCAAAATTACTTACTCATCGGTTGAGTCTTTCTTAAGATTGAATTTCCATAAAATTAGATATATATGATATGATGGTGTCAAAACCGAGTAATATATAGATGCATGCCAAACTTGAGAAAGAGTTGTTTTTGACATATAACTAAAAAAAAGCTGCTATGAAGTTTGAAAAATTGAATGTGTAGAAAGTATGAAAACAATTAAAGTGAGTGAGAGATTGATTGAATTTGGTGTTGTTTTTTCTTTCCTTTTATGTATTTTATGGATCTGTAATCAAAGTCACACCCATCGGTGTACATATATATAAAAGAATAGAGGTTGGGGCGTGACACAATCCAAAAAGAAACACTCTCACATCATCCATCATCTCACACACTTCTTCATATATATATTAATAAACAGAAATAAAGCTAAAACATTCCATTTTACTTTTATATGATGATATGATAGTTTATAAATGACCAAACTCTCTTTTTTTTTTTTTTTTTTTTTTGTCTATTCTCTTTTTATACCGTTGAATTTCCATTGAGAATTTCAAATTTGTATATTTGATGATTGGTTGTGGTAAATTTTGATTGTTGTTATTCATTTACATTTATTAACGATTTCTACTTAAAGATGGAAATTATCGATATCAACTTTAAAAATCGACGTAGATGTCAAAAGTCACATGATTAAACCCTAGTGTATAGATGCACGTTTAAGACCGATTCTAAGGTTGTTTAAATCGCATTTCTTAGATTCAAAACCATTCTCAAATATGTATTTATTACCTTAAAATTAATCTTAATTAATCTTTCATATGCATTTTAAATCTAATTTTAGAATAATAAAAAATGGTCGGAGGATATTTAAAATAATTCTGAAAATAACAAAACTCTAAATGATGTATAAATATATGTTTACATGACAATTTAACTTAACTGTAAGACAAAACTTTATTAACCACTTCAAGTAATATACAAACCTTCTAAAATTTCAAAGTACTACAAACCAACTGGTCATCTAAATCTCAAAATTAGATGTTCCAAATAACACATAATTTTAATTTGTACAAAAAAAAAAAAAAAAAAAAAACTACTTAAATGAACCCAAATTGGAGTAGAATATTGAATACGACAAGTGGGGATTTAACCTTGGAATTTTAATATTAATATTATATATGGTTAAGGTAGCTGGTAGGTCCAAAGAAAGCAGATATAAGCACAATGCAAGTTAGAGAAGAGCGACCCCCACACCAAAAAGAAAGAGAAGAAAATTTAGGGTTTAGTTGAAGAAACAGGGAAAAGAAGGGAGAAGAAAAGGGCAGGAAGTCAAAGATGGTAACAGCGACATGCCATTGGATAAGAAAAAAAAGGGTTTATTATTTGATTCAAAACCCACATACAGACATAGACAGCGACAAAGCGGGGTCGTTTCTTCTATCACCTCCAAACCCACCAATTTTTTTGTATAAAAATTAAATAAAAGGGTTGGGTTCCGTTTTTTATTATTTGGAACTTTTGTTTTTAATGACTATTTGCAAGTTTTGTTTGAAGGCCTAATTATTTATAATTTTATTCATAATTTAAAGTTGGTTAAATTAGAGTAGAAAGGCTTGTAATTTAATTTTGAAAATTTGATGATGTAATTGCAATTTATTTATTAGGGATTATTAAAAATAAAAATATAGATGGATAAAATAGAAAAAATTGCACATGGGTTGCACTTAAGAAGGACTTTTACGCGTGTCATCACCCCCAAAAATTGTACTACATTGGACCACAAATCATGTCTCTCTTCACTCTCTCTTCTACAACTTTATCCACACACTTTCCACAGCCGCAATCCCTTTTCTTTTTTCTAACATAACCCAACTCTTTCATTTAATTCTTTCTCAGTCCACCTCTATTAAATTATCTCTTTTGTTTTACTCATTAATTAAACCTCTTTCTAATTAATTAACATATTAGAATCAAATCCTATATAGATATCTGTTTCGTTAGAAATATATCGAATGAATTTTCAATTATATTTGTCTTTATCCAATTATTCAAAAATTTCAAAACATGAAAAACGATCGAAATATTGCTATATTGTTTTAGTATGGGGTCCTTTAGTAAAGATCTGTCGTGGGGGGTTACTTATTTTGTGCAAGTTTTATCCCTAAGGGAATCACTTTGAAGGAGGGGGGCATTTTGCCTAATTTTGGTGATGCGTAAAAATGTATCCTACTTTTATTTAATATTTGTTTGTTTTATTTTATTTATTTTATGGAAAAGGAGGGTTTTGGTAAAATTCAGTGAAATGTATGTAGACCATTGCATAAAATAAAAGAAGAAATTAAAAGAAGTAAAAAAAGGGAAAATGATGATGGTGTTGTTATGTTGTATATATGTATAGGTACTGATTTGGAGTTATTTTGGATGTCGGTTTCAACACAACTGCTTTCAAAAGTTAAAGAGAGAAAAGAGAAAGGGGAAAGCTGTTTTAGTGTTTTTAGTTCCTTTGTCCAATTAAGCCCTCTTTTCTTCTATGCTGAATTTTACAGGCTGTTTTGTGACAGGTGGAAACTCTTTTCCAATGGGGATTTGGACCAGATTGAATGAATGACATGTGGACATTCATTCATTCAACTATTTCAAACCCAATACAAAATTACTAATTCCTACTTACATGCTGACTTGGCAAACCATAAATGAAAGATCGAATCATATTCATCAAATAAAATAAGAGTAATACTTGAGTGCTATCATATGCTATATTCATCTTTAAGTTGTGTGTGCAATTCTTTCAATTGCATGCACACAAAAAAAAAAAAAAAAAATCTTTTTGTTACACGAGGATCTCTATTTTATACAAAAATTTTCGAATCTAGACATTATATTCTTACGGGTCCTTCAGACTCATTCATTCCAAAACTTCTGTCCATACTTGAATCCGACCATATTCGCACTTAGCGGTCGAACATTTTTTATTAGAAAAGATATGGAACTCAAACTTCTGTCCTCCGACGGGTAGTTTTTTCTTTCATTGATTTTACTCCTCCCCTTCGCAAAGTACCGTTGTCTCGCCTTGGACGTCGACAACTTATCTTGCCTTCCTTTCTCTGACTCGGTATCGGCTAGAAGGGATCAAAAGCTCACTCTAAATTAGTAGTAGGGTCGGAAGAATCCCGTCAAACTTCGAATCTCAGCGGTTTGTGATATTGAAATTAATCTCTACAATTTTCAGAAAGTGAATCTACAATATATCACTCTACCTCATTTGAACAATTATTTTTGAACTAAATACATCTCAAAATGTAGACCGAGTGGGTTTTTTTGTTATAAACTAATATTTTCTTAGAGGAGTATGGATCAAATACTAAACAAAAAAGTAAAAAGAAATATGAAGGTGTGTGATAATAGTAGCTATTGTTTTCTCTTTTGTAAAAGTCGTTGGGGGGGGGGGGGGGATATTTGTAGTTCACCTCTTCCCAAATCAATAACTAGGGAGGTGTTTTGATTTGAGGATAACTCTTTCCCACTTTTACCTTCTTATGGCAATCATATCAAACGTGGATTTGCCAAACAACCCCCTCCTTTTTTTTTTTTTTCATCTTCTTTCTTTTTGCTACCCCCCTTATTTTTACCTTTAATTTAACACCATCACCTTTTCTTTTTCCTTCCCTTTTTCACCTTTATTTTTAATTTTAGGGTTGGAGAAAATAAACAAAGTAATTAATTAAGCCTAAAAAAAAAAAAAGAAAAAAAAGAAAAGAAAAGCTCTCCCCTTCTTGGAATTTGCCCACATTACATTAAGATTTGGATAAGGATGAAGTCTACAATAGCATTACGACACTATGTGAAAAGAGAAGAGAGAGATTAAGATTATAATTAATAATGAATGCCTTTGCTTAATCTAGGCTTCTTATATATATATATATATATATAAAAAAAAAAAGTATATAATTGTTCAATTAAATAATTATGAAATACAGAGGGGCAAGAGAAAATTAGAAAAAGGGAAGGGCATGAGCGTGGGAGATGTGATTCCTTTTGTCTGCTTATTAATTAGTTTTATTTTATTTAACTGTTTTTATGATCAATATAATTTAATTAGAAGTGATTAATTAAGAAAAAGAGGGTTTCAAACTAATGGGTGTCATGTTTATCCCGACACATCCAACCCATGTTTCCCCATCTTCCAACTTCACCATCATATGCTAAATTAATCTTTTTATAATTAATCAGATCCATATACACATTAATTATATCATACCCTATTCTTTCAATTATATATATATATATATATATATAAAATGTGTTAGCTTACCTAGCTACTAATTTTCTCTTATCACATTCATTGGTTCAATCCCTCACTAATTTATAAGGATGAAATTATAAAATTTAAAATTGTAAGAACTAACATTGCAATTGCTACTAAGTTATATATATATATATATATATAAATATTTAAAATATGGGAGTGGGAAGAGGGGACCCCCACACATTGGGAAGGCAGGTATTATGGTTTGTACCCTACTTGGGTGTTGTTGGAGATGTGGTAATCTGCCAAATAGCACCACTACTATTACAATACCCTTTTTCATTTTTTAAATTAATAATATCTATTTATTTATTTATTTATTATTGTAGTTGGTCACTTTCACCGAGTTTCTTCTCCATCATTATATAAAATTTTACTTAGCCTAAAGTTGTAGATTGTCTCATCAATGTTGTTGTCAGACGAGTTTGGTTCAATTTAAACTATAATCTTGGGTTAAGAATAAAATTCATAGTTTTTGGGATTGTAATTACAAAATAAACTTTGGATAATTATGCATATATGTATGTGGTAGAATTTAAGAAGTTATAAAGTAATAGGGGTATTTGAATATAAAAGGGAATGGAGACCTAAGTTGTCGCTCTTAACAAAAAGCCGTAGCACCCAAAGTCCAAAGAAACAAGGGCCCTAAGAGGCCTTGGGCAACTCCAATGACATGATAATAATAATAAAAAAAAAGTAGGCTATCCATCGGTCCCCATTTTTGGAGCAAATCAAAGGCAATCTCTCCTTGTATTTAATTGCCTCTCTTTTTTGAGTATTTCTTTTTCTGAATTTTTTTTTCCATTTTAATATTTTTTATGTTACCCTAAGTATTTAGTCTGAATTCTTTTTAATATATGATTATAGAATTATTCACTCACCTATTATAACATTTTTTACAAAAAAAAAAAACTTCAAATTAAAAAATATAGTACTTTTTTTTTTTTTAATGAGCTTTTTCGATAAAATTTATTAATTTTTCTACAAAATGTAAATATTTTATTAAATGATTTATTTTGGACAATTTTCTTTTCTCTTTTTATGTAAAACTTACTATTGATTTTCATTTAAAATATTTAAATACATAGCTTATTAAACATGAAATTAAATATTTAAGGTCCTATTACAAAGGAAAGGAATCGAATGTCTTAGAAATATTTTAATTTATTTTGTTATATTTAGAAATAAATTATATTATTATGTAATGGTTGGTTTGGTTTGGTTGGGTGAAGTTAATAAAAAAAATAGTTGGGAAAGGTGGAAGGGTGAGGAGTGAGAATGTGAAAACGTAAAGAAATTTAAATATGATTAATTAGTAGGGGATTAGAGGAAGTGATTAAAGAAGTAAAAGTAAATTAAAAAAAAAAAAAAAAATTAGGGGGAGGGGGGGGAGGGGGGTTTAGAAGTATTCCAAGCTGGCGTTGCTTTCCGGGACAATAAATGTATTTGATTTGGGGATATGCTTTTTTGGCATGCACATGCCCTCCCCTTGTGAATGAATCTTCCAGATGTGCTTACGTGGCCCTATTATTTTCAATTCCCAACTTGATCTCCCCTTTCTTTTCTTTTTTTCCCTATCAGAATCCACGCATATTCTACTTTCTTAGTCCCCCCTCCCCCTCCCCCTCGTTTAATTACTTTATCTATCTATCTATATATATATATTATATTAAAGCTTTTTTTTTTTTATTTAAGGTAGTAATTAATTTATGGGTAATGTGAGTTGGATATATGTGTTAAAGAATGATTATTCTTTTCTTATGGTTTAATTATGTCGTTATTAAATTTAAACGCAGTTAGGAGAAGGGACTGGAAGGACTTAGCTTTGTGTTCAAGTGTGTGACTAATGGGACCTTATAATTAAAACACATGTTCTCCTTCGATATATATATATATATGTGGGTGGTGACATTTTGAATGGTTGGTTTATATGTGTTTTTGGAATGAATAAGATTTTAAATGTTTGGAAGCATGAATTTCATGGTTTTAGTGATACAAGCATGAATATGATTATTTTAAATTTGTGTTCTACGATAAATTGGTTGTTTGTTTTTATTTATACGTAGCCATCGTGATAATTTGAGGTTAAATAGATAACTAAAGTCTATAACATCTTGATAAAACCTAATGGAAATATATATATATATATATAAAAGTATAATTGATAGGATGATGATTACGTTAAAAAAAAAAAAAACTAATTGTGATTAATTGAAAATCTTGGAAGATGTATATATAGAGAATTCTTTTAGGTTTTTTTTAACCACATTAACTACTATCACTAATAGATTTTTAGTAACATATAAAAGTTTATTAATAATAGTAGTGATATAATGAAAAATTATATAACAAGAATGAGGCCATTTTATCACTGTTTGAATATGTCCTCGAGTGACGGAGAGTGATGGAAAGTTTATAGCTAACATATTCTATTTATTGAAATTAAAAACACCCATAAATAAACCCTATCAAAACCAAGTTCCTTATCATGGACTAAACTCTCAATTTTACTCAAGTGCTTTTCAAAGTTGCAATTGGAAATTTTAAGGAAGCAAGTATCGGATGTTTTACTTAGCTTTACAAAATCAGATCTTTAACGAGATTGTTACGAGATAAAATTGGAATTAAAAGAAATAAATTTAATTTGAACTCATGCTAACTTTATCCTAGTTAGCCTGATTTGTAAGTTCTATGAAATAGTAAATAAAAATACTCGAAATGCTTTTAACTCGAAAACTTAGAGAAAACTACCCTTTAGGTACGATAAGAGTGTTTTTTGCATGCAAAAAAAGAAACAAAAAGCACTTTCAAGGAATTTTAAATTTTACTTTTCCTTCTTCGAAAGCAATGTCACTCGAACAAATTCACTTCCCCCACTGTGTTTTCGATTGTAAAGGCCCGTTGGGCCCGTTTTCGCTTGGAACCCAGTCCTTGTTTTTGGGTACTCTAGAGGGCCCAATATAGTATATCACTCTGCAAATGGAAGATCACATTGTTATGGTAACGCATTCTAAAGTAAACAAAAGGATTTTGATAAAAGAAAAAAAAAACAATAAATTCATGATTCGATTAATCACTGCTTAGTAGTAATTTTATGAATAATAATAATAAAGTGTATAGCAATATTTTAAAAGTATTTTAAACATATAAAAACTTATATATAATAAACTCCTTAATAGACTTTTATGATCTATTAGTGATAAACTTCTATCAATTATAGATTCTAACAAATTTTGTTATATTTTTAATTTTTTAAAACGTTATTATATACGTAAATAAATTAAATCTAATTCCTACATTTGCATATATTTCTAATTTTGTTAATATTCACTTTCAAATTAGCATTTTATCAAAATTTCATTCAAATAAGACATTTTCATGCTTTCGCTTCAAACTATTTTAATTTTGTGCATTTTGGGAGGCATAGAGTAGTTTCTCATGTGACAAAAAAAAAAAAATATCCATTGACGATCTAAGCAAAAATTTGAAAAACAAAATAAAATTTTCAAAAACTACGAACATATCATACATATATATATATATATAAAATGTTTAAAGTTTACGTAATAACTTAAAAAGAAATTATGAATAAAAAGTATGGTTCTATAAACTTAAATTTTGAAATATAAAAAGAATAATAATAATTATGGAACCAATGTGAATGCATTGTCTTAATATTTTAAAACTAAATTCATGTCAACGGAAGCATGTGCTCTAACTATTAATAAAAATGGCTATCATTTGGTAAAGACGACTCTATGGAAAAAAAAGAAAAAAGAAGAAAAAAACAGGTTTTCTTTTCTTTTTCTTTCTTTCTTTCTTTTTTTTTTTTTTTTAAAAAAAACAAGACTTATCTTGAATTTTATTTAAATACAAAAAAAAAAAAAAGAAAAAAAAGAAAAAAAAAGAAAAGAAACCCAGTTGCCAACAAAATGAAACACAATAAATAAAGTAGGCAATTTAAGAATAAAATTAAGATTGCGTTAAACATCTACTTGTTTTGATTTTCTTTAATTAAACTATGTCTCTTACAACATTTTTCGTTTGCAAAATAAAATTTGAAGGTAATACCGAAACCCAACAAATTAAAAAGGAATTGAAGAAGAAAAACCAAAGAGGGAGAGTTAATTTAGAATTGAGGACATAAGCTTGAAATGGAAAAGTATGATATTTTTGTATAAAAAGCATACGACATAATTTTCCTTTTCTCACTTCTATGTTTTCCCTTTTCTATGTAACAATAATAACTATGTTTGTTGTTTCTTTCTTTAAGGAAGGAAAAAGAAAAATAATATGTTGTTCAAGAAGAAAGGGAAGGGTAGTTTGTGGTAATTAGGAAAAACACCATAATTATCCATAGCTGGCAACAAAACAAAACAAAAACTAAAGCCCCGAAGTGTCTGCCATTAATTCCGACCATTTTTTCTCCACCTGCCACGTCTTCTTTCTTTCTTTCTTTCATCATTCTTCACTTTTTTTTTTTTTTTTTTTTTCCTTTCAAATTACCCAAATTCTTCACTATTTGCTGTGATTTCTTTTTGACAATACAAGGAAAGCATTTTGGATTAATTCATCAATCAAGTAGATACCCAAAAAGAAAAAGAAAATCAAAATTAATGTTTATAACATTTGTCTCTTGTAACTAGCAAATCTATTTGTAAAAAAAAAAAAAAAGATATGTCTAGTAGATAATCAATTTGTAATTTTATATTTGTTGATATAGTGACCTATTTACCACAATTTGAAAGTTGAATAATTTGTTAGATATAATAGTAAAAATTTTAGAGAATTACTCAACACGAAAATGAAAGTTTAAAAAGTTGTTATACAGTTTTGAACATGATTTTTGGTACCAAACTTAAAAGTTTAAAAATGGGATTTAAGTTTGGGATTTGTTTGGTTTTTTATTTTTAAGAAATTGAAGTTTGAGGAGTGATTGTAGAAAAATAGTATAGAAAGAAAGAAAAGGTTAAAAGGGTTATTAATTTGTTAAGTATATAATTATAATTTTAATTTTTAGGTGACGTAAATAATCCAAATTGTTAGCACCGGAAGTCAAAGAAGAAATTTGGATCGGCAAAGCCTCCAAGTAGGACTGGTTTGGAGGCTTTTGGAAATTTGGATTCCACGGTGGGTCCTGAGGTTGAAAATCCATCCCTTCCCCTTTACAGATACGAACGAACTCATCTTCTTTCCTTTCCCCTCTCCAATTCCTCCATTTTCACTTCCCACCATCATTCCATAATTTCCTCTTCTTCATGGGGAAGGGAGGAGGTTGTGTTCCCAGCAAGAAGAAGGTTCCTTCATCTATTGCCGACGCCGACGCCACCGATGATGTAAGGCCACGCGACACCGGAACAACACCCCCGATCTCTGTTGAAGAAGATCACACACAAATTGCTTCATCCGGCAATGCCACTTCCGAAGTCTCTGTCTCCGCGTCGCATCCAGTTGAGAAATTGAAGATATTCATCGTGTTTTACTCCATGTATGGTCATGTCGAAAGCTTGGCGAAGAGGATGAAGAAAGGGGTTGATGGGGTTGATGGTTTTGAGGGGATTTTGTATCGGGTGCCGGAAACCTTGCCGGTCGAGGTTCTCGACCAGATGAAAGCGCCACCCAAGGACCCGTCTATTCCCGAGATTTCTGCTGCTGAATTAGTGGCTGCCGATGGCATTTTGTTTGGCTTTCCCACTAGGTTTGGGTGTATGGCAGCGCAAATGAAGGCGTTCTTTGATTCGACAGGGCAGCTCTGGAAGGAGCAGAAGCTTGCAGGGAAGCCTGCTGGGTTCTTTGTTAGCACAGGAACTCAAGGGGGCGGCCAAGAAACAACTGCGTAAGCCAATTCTTTACAGCCCATTTTTATCTTGCCTGTGTAGCAATTGGAAATGCGAAGGCTAATTTCGTTTGTGGTTTTCATTGGATTAGGTACCGATCGATTTGATTAGGCCTAGGGGTATATGGATGAGTTAATTATGGTTTCACATATAATGTAATGATCAATTCAAAGTGGAACCTCTAGCTTGTTTGCTTAATTAGGACTCTTAATGCACTAAACTTTAGCTAAACAATGGAATTACCCTCCGTTGTTGTTCCACTCATTACAATTCATTCTGTCTCCGACTCATAAAGGAATTTTGAGTGGAGGTAATCAAACTCTTTGATTGTTATTCATTTGTTAATCGTGATTTATTAAAGTTGAGATTTCAACTTATCGAATCACGAGATTATGAAGGAGCTGTGATGAAAGATAAGTGAGAAACCAGATATATTCATGGCCAATCCTCCGAGTTGACTTCTGAATAAGGATTGATATAAGTACCGAATCATAGTTTGGTCTTCCTTTGACCAATAGAACCCCCTAGCCTCAGGTTTACCCTCATGACTTGGATAAATTGCAGGCAGCTATGCTTTCATAAAATGATTTATTTGTCCACGAGGCTTGTTTTGAAAAGTTCTGGAATGTCCTCAATTCATAACTTGATGCATTTCTTGTCCAATTTCAAGTCTGTTAGCACTTAGCAGAGAATCTATTATATAGATTTTGACTTTTATATTATATTCTATTCATTGTATATAGTTATCTCGTTTATCATTTTAGGTCCTCTTGTAAAAGTGAAATACACTTCCTCTCCGGTCAAGGATTATTTAACTCTATAAAAATTGAAGCTCTTCTTGCGCGACTCTAAGAAACGATGAGCTGGTTCAGTTTACCGTGGATTGGTCTAAATGATTCTTGCAGTCACCTTTTTTTTTTTTTTTTTTGTTGCAGATGGACTGCAATTACCCAGTTAGCACACCATGGAATGCTGTTTGTTCCCATCGGCTACACTTTCGGTGCTGGTATGTTTACGATAGACACAATACGAGGGGGGTCTCCTTATGGTGCAGGAGCTTTTGCTGGTGATGGCTCGAGACAGCCAAGTGAAACAGAGTTGGCGCTTGCAGAGCATCAGGGCAAATACATGGCTGCTACAGTCAAAAAACTTTTCCCGGCTTGATGAAATGTCTTGTTTCTGTTTTTTCTTTCTTTAAAAAAATGAATTCATTCAAATTGCAGCGGCCCTGATTTACGATTGTTTCTTCCTTGTCCTGTCTCCATTCAAAGTATAGTTGTCTTGTGTTTGTTTGGTCATTCTTTTTTACGTTACGTGATTGTGCAAAATATACGATGCCCTGTGTGGGATTGTTTTTCTGTCGTCTCTGTACATGGTTTATGATTCATGGTTATGGTGTTTGTTAAATAATGTTGTGAAATGTGGAAATTTTTCTTATTAAACGTTCTTCTTTTGCTGGGAATGTATTTCAGTCGGAGGTTCAAATGGCATTATTGTCCTAGACTGTTCATATCTTGATTTTTCTTTATAGCATTTCACTGTTCCTACTACGTATCAAACGATTTTGTGGTACTTAGCTACGTCTATTGATCATTCGACGCAAGAATATCTAATTTTTAGGGGGTTAGGATTGGAATGGTCACAGCTTCACAAGTCGGAGTTTCATATTCCTTCCTTCAATTCCACAGAAGCTTATCCATTTTTGACCATTCTGTTTCATAAAAGCAGCTTCAGATTGCATTACTCCATCTACCAATTCAAGTAGGACAGTCGTAACTTGGTAACATAAAAAGGCAACCTTAATTATTTTCAACTACTTTCAATTTTCATAATTGTACATCTCCCTCTTCACCAAACACTAGCCATTATACAAATGTTTCTGATTAACTTTTCATTCACCCATCCATCTTTCTTGCAGTGGTTCATCTATGATCCAAGCATCAACTGAAGCAGTTTCAACTTCCTCTAATTATCCATCTGTCCCACATTTAAGGTTGGTGCTTTTTCTTTTTTCTTTTCCTCTTTCTTCTTCTCATATCTTAAATCTATCATTGGATCAGATCTGATTGCAGCAAACTTTGAGGAATCATCTATTTTCTCTGTTTCTGTTGCCCGTTTGGGTGTGATTTTGTTGACATTTGTTCTTGCTAACTGTACTTGGCCTTTGAACAGTCTGGTGAATCTGATGAAACCGTGTGTTTGATAGTATGTGGTTCCATCTCAAAACCAATTGGCAATGAGAGGAGTAACCCATCTACCTTATATAAGGGGTGTGAGTCTCCTTGGTTTTTCCAACGTGGGACTCAACAACATCTCAACACCGTGTTATACAATTATACTACAAATTATGTAAGAAGGTATCATTACTTCTCTATAATACTTGTAACATGACTAAACTGTTATGCTGTAACTCTGGAATTCTTCTTCAAGACCTAAAGTTTGAATATGAAGTGGAAAGAGTGTTACGTGGATGGACTCCAACGATCTCGGAGATGAAGGTGACGCACTATGAGCATGACATCAACAACCAGGCTGGGCATGACTAGAACATCCAAAAGTAGCAAGAGGAACAGGGCTAGTAGTATCGATGCTGCTCTAAACCGTATTGTCAATGCCATGGAAAAGATGCCAAAAGGCAAAAACAATGTGTTTGGCTACTGAATAGCTAGTAAAAACCGCTTCATGAATCCGAGCTTGGCGGGTCGGGAGGAAGATAACCACCACAGCCCCTGTTGGGATGAGGTATTGAAAGCTGGAAGCTCGTGGTTTGACAACTAGCCAAAAGGTAGACGTTGGCGAGATGGGACGTTGGTCATCGATTGACTCAAGATGGATTATTTTCTGATGTTGCCTTATTACATAGAGGGTTTTTGCGCCTAGCTGGATCATAAGTAATAGAGTCATGTCCATTTTGTTGATGATATGATTGTAGTTCCTATTTTCTTCAGAGTTATAGATTTTTGTTTAGAGTGATTTATTTATTTTGTAACGCCCCAGTAGATTAGAGTTCCATTGTTCATCTCAAGAGTATTTTATTTTTTAAAGTGGTTATGAAATGAGATTTATTTTGACTTACACTTAATTAAGGTTAAAATTTTCCTTGGTTGGTTATTTAATTGTGGAGGTTTAAGGGTGAAATAAATTAATTAATTGTGAAGCAACAAATTAATTAATGCCTTGGAAAGGGTCAATGGTGGCTTTAATGAAGAGAGAGAGAGGAGAGTTGCCATTGGACTAAAGTAGAAAAGAAATTAATAATAAAAGAAGAAAAGAAAGTAAATTGGTGTGGGTTTTATTTTATCTTTTTATTATTCTTTTATTCTTTTAAAAAGGGGGCATTGGGAGGCGTGAAACTCATCACCTTCCCAAGAAAACCCTAGCCCCACTTTGCTCCCACCACAGCCGCCGCCGAACGACCGTCGCACGCCACCGGGCCGACGCCATTCCGCACCACAAGCCGCGCCGAACCACCCGCGCGTCTGCAAGCCGAAGCCGTGTCGGCCAGCCGAAGCCGAGTCACCCCGCTTCGATCCGACGCAGAGCAGCCGAAGCCTCCGTCTGGAGCCGTCCCGAGCGAAGCCGTGGTTTTAAGCCGGACCGCCGCAACCCGTCGCACCACCCGAGTCCGAAAGTCAGCGCCACGTTGCGCGAAGACCCGACCCGGCCGAAGCTCCCCGCGACCCGATCGCCCCGCGCAGCCCAGCCGCGTCGTGTCCAACCAATCAAGCCGAGCCGCACGCGCGCAACTCCTGCGCCGAGCCGAGCCGCACGCGCGCAGCTCCTGCGCCGAGCCGAGCGGCGCCTACTACTGAGCCGAGCCGCGCCTGCACCCGAGCCGATCCTTGCTCTTCCAGCTAATCAAGCCGAGCCGATCCCTACCTTTCGAAGCCACACAAATTTTGGCCGTTCCCCCACGTTCCTTGGTAAGTTTTGGAAGATAGTTGGGATTTGGTATACCCAACGAAGAGGAATTTTAGTTTCTTTAAATAATTTAATGGTTGAATTAAATTATCTTTCTGAAAGGGGGCCGGTTGGACAAATTGGTGTTGGAGCGTGGGATTCTTTCTCGACTTAAAGGGAGTTAGCGCAACCTTGATTTTGGGGTAAGTTGCTTCAAACGACTCTTGGATCTCTGTTCCTTGAAGGTTCGGTTTAATTGTTGTCTTTAACCATTTAGGGCCCTGCTGCTTGGAAAGCACACCTCCTCTTACTTTTAGGACTCGACAACCAAATCTCCAGGTAAGAGATTCTACTACTAGCTTCATGTTTAGAAGTATGAGACTATGTATGCCCCGACTTTTCATGTTAAGGATTAGACAGTACGTTGCCTGAGATAAATGTTAGTATGATGCAAATGACGATATAGTTATACTATAGCCTGTTATGTGTGGCAAGAGCTGTCATGGCTACGACGAATGTCGGGACGGAAAGTGTAGAGATGATTTATGTGACATGTTATATGTGGATGCCATGTGTATGTATACTGCAATTAGGGTACCTGTTAGCTTAGTCTGTTAGAGTCGTACCTGCATGGGTGTCCTCCGGGATCACCACCTATTGAGGACTGTGTGGTCCGACGGGACACCAGTCTAGCATGGATATAGATATGACTCGAGTGACTCGACGGGGTCCTCGCATCCCGACTGTCCTAGGTGTCCACAGGCACCTAGTGGGACTAGTAGTGGGTCCCTTACTGAGTATTTTTATACTCACTCTCTTCGTTTTATGTTTTCAGGTAGAGGACGAGGCAAGGGCAAGGGCAAGCTGGCGAGCGACCCGAAGTGAGACCGTGGAGGGCCATAGGGACTACCGCTTCCGCTTATTCTTATTTCAGATTTTCGCATTTGAATTTGAGTACTTTTCATCACTTACCATCTTTTATGTAGATAGGGCCCGAGTAGGACTTCAGAACGCTTTTACATTTTTGCATGACTACCTTGTTTGAATTTTATAAATGAAATTTCTTAAACCGCATGCGTTTTAAAATTTTTTTGTGACTTAAACCACTTGTTCTATATTTGGTAATGACTTCGATTCAGTATAAGGAGTTGGGTCGTTACATATTTTTTGTTTGGTTGAACAAACTTGTTAAGAAAATTACTTGAATCCATTTATTTAGCTTAATCCAAGCTGATTAGTTTTGTGAAAAATGTTACTAGAAATCAATGCAAAACAGTTAAACTTAAGTAGTCATAGTAGACGGAAGACTTTGAATTGATTACCAAATACCACCTCTGGAATGACTCTTTTCACGAATGACAAAATAGCAAACTTGTTTACGTATATACTAAAATAAATATCTATTTTGACATTTTTATCCTTTCAAATCATACAATTCATAATCATAAATAATAAAAAAGAGTATGAAGATTATTTTGAAGACTTTTACAGCTAACTTTATTATCTATATATTTAAGTAAATTAACAGAGATGTGTGTAACTCCGCTAGAACACTCACGAATATTAAAAAAAAATTAAAACACTTTCAGTAAAATCAACCTTGAAAAAGCCGAGTCCATTTGTGCAGTTTAACCCTTTTTTTTTTTTTTTGCTTTTGTTTTGGAAAGTTGTTTACACCCTTTTTGCTGTAAGAATCGTAACAGCCTCAGCCGTTCTATTTTTTCTTTCTTTTCAAATATTCGATTTATTTATTTATAAATGATATTGAGAAACACGACTTGGAACAAACAAATAAACTGAGAGTGAGAGAGCCGAGAGAATCAAAGAGAAAGAGAAAATGGCGGATACTCTAAGCGCTTTGCGAATTCTAATGGCGTCTCATTCTCCTCCTCTTGATGCCTTGGTTGTTCCTTCTGAGGATTATCACCAGGTTTAATTGACCACCTATGCTATGCTGAATTCCTAATTTCTTTTCTCTTTTCTTTATCATCATCATCGGTTAATCTTTCGGAGGATCTGAATTCAGCTATTTGTAGTTCTGCTTCTTTAGATTAATCCGAAACGAATTAAGTCTTCCTAATTCGACATTTCGCTTATTGTTGTATTCATTTACTTTCTTTGATTTAATTTTGTGGTTAATAATCGTGGTCTGCTTGTCGTTGCAGAGTGAATATGTATCTGCGAGAGATAAACGCCGAGAATTTGTTTCAGGTTTCACCGGGAGTACTGGTAAATATTGCCGGGGAACGTTTTCTTTTTGTTGCTATAGTGGAGTTCGTGATATGGCGCCTAACCTTATCTTTAGTTAGTTCTACTTTAGCTAGAATTTTACTGTCACATTTAATATGTAGAAGAAAATTATTTCTGAGTAGTGTACTTATCATGTTTGATCACTGTTCATGGTCACTTTTATCCTTGTCAACCGTTGATCTTTTGGATCCTATTTCTTTCCTGAAGGTCTGGCACTTGTAACCCAGAGAGAAGCATTACTGTGGACCGATGGGCGGTATTTTCTGCAGGCAATTCAACAGCTTAGTGATCAATGGAAACTTATGCGGATGGGGGAGGATCCTCCTGTTGATCTCTGGATGGCAGATGTATGTGAAACACCATTTCACTTCACATTAAAATGAAGGGAAAGTTTAAATTTAATTTCATATGTACTGGAATTAATGAAAGTGAAGATGCCTTCATATACTCTCGTAATCCGTCTATTTGGGTCGCTACTAGAAATTTCCCAAATTAGTTGCACCACAAATGTCTTTGCATTTTCTGTTTATTGTTTAAATTATTCTCCAAACGAATGCAATATCTAACGCTCATTTTGAACTTACATACAATTATTCTGATCTACTGTGTTGTTATTTTGACGGTTGTTATGGTTGTTGTTCTATGTTTCTATATATGAGCACCTAGGTCTGGTTAAATCTTGTTTTACTAGTCTTAATTAGGCTCTTGTGGTTTTAACGAGATTGTACAAGCTTTCATGATCCTTGTTGCAACCTTTATTTTTTCTTGATGAGTTTCATATTCTCCCGTTCTATGTTAGGATAAGTTAGTTTTTTTAAATCTTGTATCAGAATCTGCCAGCTGATGCAGCTGTTGGAGTAGATCCGTGGTGTGTGTCCGTGGACACAGCACAAAGGTGGATTCACGCATTTTCCAAGAAGGAGCAGAAGCTGGTTCAAACCACCACAAACTTAGTTGATGAAGTTTGGAAGAACCGACCACCACCAGAAATAAATCCTGTTATGATACACCCACTGGAGTTTACTGGCCGCTCTGTTGAAGACAAGTTGAAGACTTTGAGAACAAAACTTTCACAAGAGAAAGCTCATGGTTTAATTGTGACTGGACTTGATGAAGTGAATATTCTCTCTTTCCAGATTGCCTTCTTATTAAATAGTATTGTGCTTTTGTGCTGGTTTGTCTGATTTGACCACGAGATATCTACTTCTTACAAAGAATTCCTCCTGTTTGCTAACATGATCATAACAACTGAAATGTGCAGGTAGCTTGGTTGTACAACATCCGTGGGAGTGATGTGTCGTACTGTCCAGTTGTACATGCATTTGCAATAGTGACGCTCAATTCAGCATTCTTTTATGTGGACAAGAGGAAGGTGTCTGATGAGGTATGTCAAGACAAATGCACCATGTTTTGTATCATTATCGAATTTGAGAGAATCACATTTGGATACCATTCTATATTTGATTTCAGTAGATATTCTCTTAAAATTTAAGTTCAGTATTCAGTTTTAAGCTTTGTTTTCTTTTATAGTCAACTCTCTTTATTGGGGTTTACATCTCATTCAAGAGTGAATTTCTCATATTCAGGTGCGCTTGTACATGGAGCAAAATGGAATTGAAGTTCGGGATTATAGTGCCGTAATAACAGATGTGTCCTTACTTGCATCTAATCAACTTAACTTGTCATCTTTTGTGAAAGGATCTGAAGTTAGGGCTAATGTGGAAGTAGAACTTAGTTCGATTGACATAGCAGGATCTAATGGAACTAAAGTAGAAAGCCAGAGTTCTGGCCTTATATGGGTTGATCCTGCCCAATGCTGCTATGCTTTGTATTCTAAACTGAACTCTGATAAGGTTCTCCTACAGCAGTCACCATTGGCCCTTGAAAAAGCACTAAAGGTAGCATTTTGAGATCTATTAACTATTTTTCCTTTTCCTTTCACCCCCTTCAAATAATGATGTGCTGGTGTTTGTAATCTTTCTTATCACATGCAAGCATTGAGCCATTACACTGTTGTATGATGAATTTAGTAAAACACGATCTTGTTTTCTGTTCCTGGCAGTCAATTTTCAATTTATTCAATCATCCTCTTGAAACTTGAACATGGTTAAAAGGAAATTCCTTTCCAAAGTCTATCTCTTTTCTTTTTACTTAACTAGTTCGATCAACCAATTATTGTATAGAACTCTGTTGAGTTGGACGGACTAAAGAAGGCGCACATTCGGGATGGTGCAGCTGTTGTACAATATCTTGTGTGGTTGGACAAGCAGGTATGTGAAACCTATAGCATCAAGCATCTAAAGTTTGCATCATGCTGATTGACAAAACGTTTACATTCACGTCAATTGACATTTTAGCCCTTAACAGAGCCCCAAAAAACAGATACAGATGTTTCACACTAAGTTTTCTGATTCATAGCTTGGTTTAAAAATTGCAGCTGCAAGAGACTTATGGGGCATCTGGTTACTTTCTTGAAGGGGATGGAGTGAGGAAGCCCAAACCATCGTGAGTTCTATACTTATTTTTATGATTAAGCCATCAGCTCTGTTGCAATTCATTGATTAAAATGTTCTTTTTCCCCATGAATTCCAACTTAAACATGCTCACATTTTTTACATTTTAGACTGTTATTTTTTAATCATATTTGTCGTTCCTTCAAGTACATCCATCTAATCATATTTTAATGTCAAACAAACCTTGTTAGGGACTCAAAGAAACTGACAGAAGTTAGCGTAAGTGATAAGCTTGAGGCTTTCCGAGCATCAAAGGAGGTCAGCTTCCTTATTAATATGCTCCACTCTGTACACCCATGGATCTTTTCTCCCTATTCTTCTTTAAAATACATATATACAATATGTTGGGTGATTAGATTTATTCTGGACCCCACGTCTAGGAGAAACAAGCACATCTTAAGTGGAAAATAAGTCATTGAAATGTAGCCCATTCAAGATTCAGCTTCATTGTCTATATGTTTCACTCTGCGTATTGTTAATTTTCGAAATGATAGGGATTGACTATGATGAACCGTGAAAACTGAAAAGTTTCTCTCCAAGATCCAGAAACTATTCTAGCTTCTACCCCCGAGCAGCCTAACCCTTTACCTTTTCCCTCACCTACCGATACAGTTCCCAGCATGTGACATCAGCCACTTAACTTCACATTCTTTTGCTGACTTCACTAACAACCGACTGAATAGGGAAAAGACAATTCTTCCATAATTAACTACACTTCTAGTCTGCACATATACATTCCCACCTCACTTCAACATTTCTTCCTTCATTTTGTTTTTACTTTTCAGCATTTTAGGGGCCTAAGTTTCCCTACTATTTCATCTGTTGGTTCAAATGCTGCGATTATACATTATGGAGCAAAAGCAGAGACGTGTGCTGAGTTGGATCCTGAAAGCATCTATCTTTTTGACTCGGGAGCTCAGGTTAGATGCACACGTGGGCCTAAAATGATGCTTATGATGATCTTTACTTTCTGCTTTGACTCCCCCTAAATCTAATGGTCGTACATTCCATTGATGAAATCTGTCTCACTTCTTGCCTTTTTGTTGTTGAATTTTCTAGTATTTGGACGGAACAACCGATATCACGCGAACAGTCCATTTTGGATTGCCTTCAGCACATGAAAAAGCCTGTTATACTGCCGTGAGTTACTAAAAAGTTCATTGCTCTATTTATTTGTTCTCTTTCTGTAGTTGACTCTATGCCAGCTGACTTTACAAATTAATGAACCTCAGTATAATTTGGTGTGCTTTTCACGGTTACTATAATCTAGCTAATATTTTTAACTAGAAATTGCCTTTTCATTGTTACATGCTACCATCAATTTAAACTTTTGGGTCAATTGGTGATTTAAGATTCATTAGTGTATGAGGAGAACAAAAGAAGTAGGCAGAATGCTCTAATGTCATAGGAGATTACAAAATTAGCTACCCTAGTTGGTCGTCAAGGTCAGAGAAGAACCATATATTTAAGTAGATCAGATGGTGAAGCAATCATAAGCTATGAGAATGATCATTGTAAGCTATCTTGAAGGCTCACTTGTTCCTTCCTTACTCTCCCTTTGAGCTCGCAGAGTTGCGCATCGTTTCCTGACATGAACATCTTCCAGATTGCATGTGCTATTGGAAGGAAAAGATACTCTAGTTCCAAAGAATGGTGAAATCATTAAGCCATGACATGCTCGTAAAGTTTTCTAATCCTACCGTGTACTGTGAGTTTTTGTTTGCTGGTGCTTTTCTAGCACTTCCTAACTGTCCATCATGGAGAACATCAGACTGAACCCATGGACGAGATCAAGTCCATTCTGTTTGTATTGCGATTAGGAGAGTGGTTTTCTGGAGGCATATACCTTTCTTGTCAGGATTGTTACTTTCAGCTAGGCAGGTTTGGGTCTGTTTGGATCTACCACTAAAATAATTGGTTCTGACTGGGGATGTAGAGAGTTTTTTGTTTTGTTTTGTTTTGTTTTTAACTTAAGATTGGTTTTTTTTAACACATTGTAGTGAGAAGGATATTCTTCTATTGGGAAGCTTACTCAACTGTGTACAAGTTTTTCTGAATCTAACATCAATATGTGAAGTGAAGGAACTTGAACTTTTGATCTTTTGGTTGAGGAAATGGAAATTTTTTTGGATGATTTAATGAATTAATAAAGAAATTGAAACCTTATGCTTGCTGCAGCCACATTAAAGGAACAATAAATCATATGGTTTTGAATAATATAAATGAAATAGCTGTTGGCTTAGGTTCAGGTGTTTAGCAAACTGCTAAAGTCCTATATGAGCTACCTGAATTTATACTACTATTTCGATTTATCTAACTGAAGCGACATCTTTGACAGGTTCTCAAAGGCCATATTGCTTTGGGAAATGCAAGATTTCCAAATGGCACAAACGGTGAGAGTTCTCACCTTTTCTACTTTGTATTTTGCTTTCCCAATAAACTGATCGAATATACATGGACTTCCTATTTACAGGCCATTCGTTGGACATTCTTGCTCGAGTTCCTTTGTGGAAGGACGGTCTGGATTATCGACATGGCACTGGCCATGGAATTGGTTCTTTCCTTAATGTTCACGAAGGTTAAAAAAAAAGAAGAAAAAAACTACTGTAACTTCCACAATTAGTCATTTAGTTGTTATCAAAGTAATGATTTTTTAGTATATTTTCATCAGGACCCCATTTGATTAGTTTCAGACCACAGGCTCGAAATGTTCCACTTCAAGCTTCAATGACCGTTACGGACGGTAACTAATCATTACACTCAGTATCGATCCCTTCTGTTACATGGTTTCACCTTCCATTTATGGTTGCTTCCTGATATCTATCCACTCCCCTCCCTCCTCACAGGAGTTTGTTCGAGGGTTTTTTCTTTCTTTCTTATGTATTAGTATTTGTTCAAAGAGCTAACCGAATCTATTCTGATCGTTTCTAAACTTGGAATTTAGTTGGATTTCAGAAACATAAATAGCTTGGATTTTTAGTCGTAGAACCATTTCTTGTTGATATCTCTTAACTGCAAATCTCAGAGCCTGGCTATTACGAAGATGGTGCCTTCGGTATCAGATTGGAGAATGTACTTGTAGTGAAGGATGCCAACACAAAATTTAATTTCGGCGATAAAGGCTACCTATCATTCGAACACATAACATGGGTAAAGCTTCTATTTTCATCAATCTTTCTTAAAATCATGCAAGTAATTTTTAATCACTATTAACTTTTTGTTGTTGTTGGTCAGGCACCATACCAAAGAAAGTTGATCAACACAAGTCTTCTCACATTTGAAGAATTGAATTGGGTGAACACCTATCATTCACAATGTAGAGATATTCTTGCTCCATATTTGGATGAATCCGAGAAGCTATGGCTAAATAAAGCCACTGAGCCTATAACTGCCTGATCATCTTTCTGGGAAAGAATTATTGAAGAAGTAGTAGTTTCAGCCCTCATTGCTCTGCTGCCCACATCTCTTTTCTTTGAATAAACTCACCTTTGCTCGTTGTTGCCTTCCCGAGCATTTTAAATAGTTGAGGATTATTGCTTTCCTTTCCTCGACTCCGCTATTTGGTTCTAAGTTCCACCCATCACTGTATCCAACCCCAACTAATACTAGTGATAGTTATTTTCTATCTAACTTATGCTTACATTGGTAAGAAGTGAGGATTGGAAATTTGCTTAATCAGTTGTAAAATAATCTTAGTCTTCAGCTTTCATTTCGAAATGCATATCCTTCTTCAATTCTTCTATTTCAATTTTTCTTACTTGGTGTAAGGATGAAGTCTTAGTGGATTATATATGCTCACATCAAAATACAAAATTTTGCACTATTTTCAAGTTCTTTAATAAGAAATATTATTCTTTTATTAAATTAATCACCCCATCTGTGGTAAAAGTGAAAAAAAAAAAAAAGAAGTTGCCCTTGCTCCATTTCATTGAATATGCCTATATTCGTATTCTACCATCCAAGGTTTTTCTATTTTGTTTTAATTGGTTAGTGACTTTTGTTAGAAAATTCAAGTTAGCTTCGCTCTTGCTTTAACTGGAGACTTCGCTCTGCCTTACATTTTAACCATATTTTTATGATTTGTTTGTGTTTTGATCTTAAGTTGCGGGTTTCATTTTCTCAATCAAGTTAAAATCCTACAAATTAAATTTGATTTTAACCAATAACCAATCAATAATTTGATAGATTTAGCATACAACTTTGGTTGAATGTTGTACCATTTAATTGTGATTTAATTAATTGTCTAATTAAATTTAAGACAAGGAAAAACTTAATTGAAGTGTTCAAGAAAAACACCTGAAATTTATTACAAAACATGTTACATCTTTATGATATTTAAGTTAATTCATTGAAGAGGCAGAGCCCCTTTTGCCAAACCAACAATGAAACCACAAGCATTTATTAAAGTGAATTCGAACAATACAATAAATACTTTGATAACTATTCTTTATACGCTAAAAGAGTGCTTTTTACACACACACACACACACACACACTTTACCAATCAAACTTCATAGAAATTAAGAAAAATATATCATAAAATAGACATCCCTTTATTTTAAGTGTAATTATGATGTGTGTATTTTTTCGTTAACTTTCTATTTCATCCTTAATGATACAAGAGGCAGGTTATATTAATTAGCAATAAATGTACTTTATTCTTCAACATTAAACTATTTTTTAAGTTTCTCAGGCTTCAATTAAGTCACAATTAAGACTTCAAACTTTAAAAGTTTATTCTCAAAAACAACCTATAAAATTCTAAATTGGTAGGTTATAATTAATTTATAGTTTTAAGTTTTCATTGACTTAAATGACAAATTGTATCAAATCAAACGTATATTATAACTATCCTAATTTGATCGTAAAAGTTTAAACTCAGCAAATTTTACTAGACATCAAATCAAAATTTAAACTTTAACATCAATTAGCATTTAAACTTTTGATGTTTAAGATTAGATATTTAGATTTATATTTACATAATCTCATACATTTTTTAATTCAGACTAAAAAAAATTGTTTAAATCAGGATTACTTCAACTTGTGGAGAAAAAAAAATTAGCTTTACCATTCCTCATCAAATTTTGTTAGATTAAAAAAAAAAAAAAAAGACATATTTAACGTTCCTTCGAAAATACTATTTTTTTTTTCTCTCTCTCTTTTAGAAAAGACAAAAACTCCAAAGACCAATAAGACAAAAAATTGAAAAGTGGAAGCTAAAGTTTGAAGAGCAAAGGTTTAGAGATTTAAAAACTTGAGGTAAAATAGAGAGAAATGATAGGCAAAAAAGGATTTTCTTTTCTTTCTCTTTGAAAAGAAGAAAGCATTCCTATTTAGGAGAGTCGAAAATGGTCGTTGAGAAAGGCGGTTAAGTTTCAAAGGTTGAGGAATGTCCTGTTTTCCCTCGGAACACACACTCGTAATTTTTTTTTTTTTTTAAAAGGAAAAAACTTGAGGATGAAAGAGAAGTAGAAAAAGCAATTAAATTCCTAAAATGACATAATCTTTAATTAGTAAACCATTAGGGATCTATTAATTGTTCCAAATCTCTTTCATTGAGCTATTGGAGAGGGACAACCTTAAAGAACAGACATACACCCCAAAAAAAACACACCTTTTTTTAGGAGTGTTTGTTTTTACCTAAACCCCCTTTATTATCTCACACACTGTTCTTTTCTTTTTTCTTCATATTTTCTCTACTTTGTATTTGTTTTATAAAGAAATTATTTTCCTAATAATTTTTTCCCATTCCCTTGAGAGTTTTTTGTCCTAAAAACTTGACAGGGAATGCTCTTTCTGAGTTCCTTCTCTCTTTATTTGATCTCTCCCTCTCCCTTTTCCTTTTCCTTTTCTCCTCATTTTCATTTTTCCATGTCTTTCACTTGAATTTTTTCCTTTTTTTTTTTCTTCTCAATTTTGGTATTGGAAATCAGTTTTGTAGTAATCAAGAGATCAAAGGTAAACAAACAAACCCATTAATTTATTTTCATAAATTTATTTCATTTGAATGGTTTTTGTTTTGTGATTTTGCAGTTAAAACAGCGTTGGGACTCACAATGCTAAAGTGTTTTTTGGTCATAGCTTCGTTGATCTTCATCTCCTCCACATTTGCACAACACAATCTCCCTCCTAAAGAAAAATGGCTCACTTTGAAAGGTGATCCCTTTTATGAATTTTTGTTTTAAGATTCGGAATTCAATACGATAGGGACATGACAAATAAAATTTTAATGCAGGGGATCATCCACTAGTAATAGCAAGAGGAGGATTATCTGGAGTGTTTCCAGAAGCAAGCCCTTTTGCAAATCAAATGGCTGTGATTACAGGTTTACAAAACACAGCATTGTATTGTAATCTTCAACTCACCAAAGATGGGATTGGCTTTTGCTTAACTGATCTTAGGCTTCAAAATTCAACCAATATTGAAGATACCTTCCCTCACGGTCGCAAGTCTTATAATGTCAATGGAAAGATTCTCAAAGGATGGTTCTCTGTTGATATCACGTCTAGTGATCTCTTTAACAGAGTCAACTGTATGTTCAATTTCCTTCATTTCATTGCCTTTTCATATTCAGCATTTTCCCCGTTTCTTTTTAACTTGTTGGAATTGGATTTTCATCATCAGTGATTCAAAGTGTCCTCTCTCGACCTAGTCTCTACGACGGTACTTTGCCAATCGCGGCTGTTGAAGATGTCCTTGGAATTAAACCGAATCAATTCTGGTTGAATGCCGAGGTATTTATAACTACCCTCTTCTGAAAGACTTTCTTTCGTTTTGTCAAGGTCTCATTTGATAACGTTGTTGTCGCAGTATGAAGCGTTCTATGCAGAACATGATCTGAGTGTAATATCGTACCTTCAAAAGGCATTGAGATTGATGCGAATAAACTTTGTATCATCTTCGGAGATTGGTATATTGAAAGGGATAAGTGGGAGTGTGAATAAAGCTAGAACAAAGCTGATATTCAGATTCTTAGAAGCTAATGAAATAGAGCCAACAACAAAGAAAACTTATGGTGCCTTGGCTCATGAACTTCCTATGATTAAGACATTTGCCTCAGGAATTCTGATCAGAAAAGAATATATTTGGCCAATTGGTCAAGACAAGTATGTGCAGCCTGCAACAAACATTGTCATTGATGCTCATAAGCTTGGCTTGGAAGTTTATGCTTCTGGCTTTGCAAATGATGCCATTGTTGGTTACAATTATAGTTATGATCCAATCCGTGAGTACCTTCAGTTTTTTGATAATGGCCATTTTGCTGTTGATGGAGTCCTTTCTGATTTCCCTCCCGCTGCTTCTCAAGCCATTGGTTAGTCTTTTCCTTATGTATGTCTCTCGTTCATTCTATATCAACTTACTCTATTCTTACCCTTTGTCCTTGCAGCCTGCTATTCGAGTTTTCGTAACAATGGAAAACCTCAGCCTGGTAACGATCATTCTCTTTTATAACTCATTTGTGTTTTGGCTTTGTAAAGCTCCAGACCTAGGATTCAGATTATGAATCATGGATGTGGGTGTGTTAGAGGCTCGAACATTGTTTAGAGAGGAAGAAAAGTAGTAATTATAATGGTTTTTTCTTGTAATCATACCAAAAAAACAGGATTAGAGCAAGCATTGGTGATAAGCAGCAATGGAGCAAGTGGGGATTTCCCAGGCTCAACTGACCTTGCTTACCAAAAAGCAATTGAGGAAGGAGCTGATGTCATTGATTGTTCAGTTCAATTATCAAAAGATGGAGTTCCTTTCTGTATGGAAATGGCAGATCTTTTGACAGGTACTACTGTTATCACTGCCTTCTCAGGAAAAACTACAAGTATCCCTGAAATTCAAGCTGAACCTGGAATCTTCTCTTTTGATCTTACTTGGGCTGAGATTCTTACTCTCAAACGTAAGCCCCCCTTCTTTCTTTTTTAATATTCATTTCTTTAACTCTTCACATTCTGTTTCTAATTTTATTCTGTTTTTGTCTCTCTGTTTCAGCTCAAATTTCAAACCCTTTCATGGCCTCTTCTGGTCTTGCTCGTAATCCAGCCTTTAAGAACAAGGGCAAGTTCATGACACTGCCTGAGTTTCTTGAGTTTTCTAAAGCCAAAGCTGTTTCTGGGATTATGATCAACATCCAAGTAAACCCCTTTATTTCTTTTTTATTATGATGATGATTTCCAGTTTCGTATATTTTTGGAAAGGTCGTTTCAAACGGAGTCTAGTACTCGCTTCTAATAACCAATAGCCTTCGTATGTCAGAACGCGGCGTATTTGGCTTCAAAGAAAGGTCTGGACATGGTGGGAACTGTAGCAACAGCCTTAGTCAATGCCACTTTTGACAAACAATCAACACAACAAGTTTTCATTAGATCAGATGATACTTCTGTGCTGTCCATTTTTATGAATAAGTTCCCAAATTTCATTAGAGTTTTAACTGTTGATTCAAAGATTGGAGATGCCCCAAAAGAAGCCCTTGAAGAAATCAAACACCATGCTCAAGTTGTGGCCATTCCTCGTGGCTCTATCATTGAAATAACAAACTATTTCACTACTGGCCTCACTAAAGTTGTTGCTGAAATGAAGGCTTCCAATCTCTCTGTCTTTGTTTATGTCATGAGAAATGAATATGTTTCCTTGCCCTTTGATTACTACTCTGAGGCCTCCGTGGAGGTTTCTACTTTTGTTGACTACTTCCACGTCGATGGCATCATTACTGAATTCCCCAATACTGCAAAACGATATATGAGTAAGCTGTCCTGCTATTAGAGGCCTAACTTAACTCCACTGCTCAAGACATATACTGACAATAACTTACTTTGTTTGTTTGTTTGTTTCTTCCCGGTGATTGTAGCATGTCCATGCCGACCGACTCAGCAGAACCCAGAAAAAGCTCCTTATATAATAGTACCACCTGAAATTGGTATGATGATGAATATGGTGGAGCCAGAGGCTAAACCACCTACTGATCCTCCAATGCCGCCGTTGGATGCCAAAGACATTGTCGATCCACCGCTCCCGGGGGTGAACAAAATGCAAACGTCGACTCCTGCAGATGCTGCAGACACGCCTGCGGCAGCCGCCCCATCAGGCAGTGTATCAAATGTTGCTAACTTGTTTGTTTCTCTACTCTCAGTTGTTGCGCTTACCTTCTTCATATCACTGTAATAATCAACACTCAATAATCTCCTCCATAAACATATGAATATTTAAACTCTGATCAGGACCACCCATTTTCACAAGTATTTATGTAGTCAATACACTTTTTATTAAAAAAAAAAATTATCTTTTTTTCTTTTAAAAAAAAGTGTTTTTTGAAGTATTGAAATAACAAAATATTATATAAAGAATTTCTTCGTGGTTCAAATCCTATTACGAAGATGTTGAAACCAAGGCTCTTCCTTTTTTCTCTCTTTTTGTTTTGTTTGTTTTTTTAGAACTGAGTAATGTACTTTTTTTTTTTTGTTTTTTTTGAAAAAGAGTAATGTAATCATTATTTGATGTTATTTACTGAAAGTTTCTATCTTTATTTTCTAATTAGAAGAAAATAATAATAGTCAGAATTCAACGTGATAAGATAACTACATCAACAAATTAATTCAACTTTTCAAATTATTCAATATATATGACAATTATATATAATCACACTTCCTATATATTCCAACTCTTCATTTTCTACTCTCCATTAAAAAAAAAAATTCATCTAGGGTTTCTCTCTACATTTGCTAAATGATCAAAAATTAATAAAACAGTAACAAAAAAAGACAAGAACACACATAAAATGGAAAAAAAGATAAAGATAAAGATAAAATTCAGTGTATATTTTACAAGATATTAAGCAAATTATGCTGACATGGAATTGTTAAGTGAGTGATTAACGAATTAGAATTTAGAATATGAAAGAAATTACTAAAATAATTAAATAGAAAAAAAAAAAAAAAAAAAGGGAGACCGTTCATGAAAGTTTGATATTTTAAGAAAACAAATATATTCTTTTAAAGCTTTACGATTTTCCTTAGGGTTGTGACATCCAAGAGTATTTTGGTAAAATAAAATCGTAAGCATAATTTCTGAAAAATATATCTATTTCTTTTTATTGATGCATGGCATGGAAAAAATGATGAAAATTGGAAAACAAAATGCAGAAAGAGGAATAGTTTGAAAGAAGAATAAACCAAAACAAGTTTCAATGACACTAATTTCAGAAATACTTAAGTATGTTTTACTTTACTTACTTAAGTTTAGGGTTTTGAGTTTAAAGGTTAGGGTTTTGTTTAGGTTGCATCTATTTTTTTTTTTATCTAGTTTCAATAAAAAAAAAATAATAATAATTGAGTGAGCCGTATACAAAATGAGTAGATGCATCTATGGATATTATGATCAATACTATAACAAATAATATATATATATATATATATATATATATATAAACAAATTAAAATAGGAGGGGTCGAAAAATAACCCTAGAGGAAATGTATACTGTTTAATATATAATTAACAATGGGTTTAGGGTTGAAAGTTGATCCAATCCAACCTTTGTTTTATAAGAGTACGAATCATGCTTTGACTAATTAATTATATTAGGATATGAATATGTCGAAATAATGACCTAATAAGACAATTGTCATTTTGAGTGTTTAAAAAGAATCTCAATTTACAAAATAATAACCTAATCAGACAATTATCATTTTGAAAACAAATAATTGGGGTCGATTTTCTAACTGATATATCAGGTGACGAAATGAACATGCATTCACTCTCCCTTCATATCCTACAGAATCTACAATTTTATTTATTTATTTCAGTACGTATAATAGAGATATAGAAAGATTCCAATATGATTCATTATATTAAATGATTTGTAGTAGTGACCATAGGGGAAGTTCAAGTTATTATTACAATCACACAGTATTTAGATGCCAAATTTAATTTATAAGAAGGGAAAAACATCAATGTATTACTACAGTGAGTTTTAAACATTAGTGTGACCACCGTCTCTAAAGATTGAAAGTTAAATTCCTTATCCCATAATTATCGTACGTACTTGAATATATATAAGTACAATAATAGTGAGAGGACTGAAAGAGAAGGTTAATTACACCAATTATTGATGTATGTAACTACGGCTTTGAGATGTAATACTTGAAAGCTTTCATGGCAACGAGTAACACCCTCCGTCTCTCCGGCGCCGGAAAATATCGCATTCCGAAGCCACACGAGCCAATGAATTGTACGAAGACCCACCCTTAGTGACGGCTTTTTCCCCACTAATTTTAAGCCCTTTAACCCTCTCTCTAATTCCCCCACCTTCTTTACCCTCCATTATCATCCTCACCTTATTCTCTATCTCCTTCCTCTTCACCAATCCGTCACCCTCCGCTCTCACCCTCACCGCCACACCCACTTCCTCAGTCAGCACCGCCGCGTTCATCTTCTGCTCTGCGTACAACGGCCACGTCACCATCGCCACTCCATTCACTATGCTCTCTAATGACGAGTTCCACCCACAGTGCGTCACAAACCCCCTCACCGATCTGTGACTCAAAATCTCCGCCTGAGGTCCCCACATCGGAATCACTAAACCCACCTCTTTCGTCCTTTTTATGAACCCTTCCGGCAAGAATTCTGACGCCCAATCGTCCCCTGATGATCCTCTTCCCGCCGTGAAAAACGTTCCCATGGATTCCGTCCCTGCCGGCGGACGTATCACCCAAACAAACCGCTGCTGGCTCATCTCCAACCCCCACGCCAATTCCGTGATTTGTTCTTCACGTAACGTCCCTCCACTCCCAAACGACACGTATATCACCGACTCATCCGGCTGGCGGTCAAGCCATTTTAACACCTCACTCTCTAAAGTGGGATCGCCATTGCTAGTCAACGGTCCAATTGGAAAAATCGGGACTTCATTGACTTTCCCTTTACCGAGGGTCCCAGCTTCGGAGAGTGCTTTTAGCGTTGTGGGCTCTAGATCCTGCCACGTGTTTGACAAGATCCCATCAGCAGTTCCAAGTTCGCTTGCGAAACTACCGAATCCCACGTAAACCTCCTTCTGGTTCAATTCGAACACCTCGATGGTATTTTCGAACCGGACCGGGGTGCAACCCGGGATGACGAGAGGATCGTGGTTGTCGACGTGGGCGTCAACCATTGATTTGTCAAAGGAAGGGTAAAAAAACGAGAGAGAGAGGAACCAAGCACTAGTGGTCATGAAAACGAAGCCCAACATGCCGAGTTCATGGGCTATTGACAGAGCTGGGGTTCCGAAAAGGTCTACGATGAGGGCCACTGGACGAGGGTTGGCGGCAGCGATGGAGGAGCGGAGGAAGGGGAAAGAGGCGGTCATCATGGAGCTGATTATGTTGAAGATGGGGGCGTTTGAGTCCAGGGAGGATGAGGCGTGTGGAAGAGGGATGATGTTGACGGGGGAGGGTTTTTGGAGGAGGGCGAATTCGGCGGAGGAGGAGCCGGTACCGACGACGAAGAGGGTGGCTTGAAGGTTATGGTGGAGGACGAGACGGTTGGCGAGTTCGAGGAAGGGGATGAGATGACCCATTCCGGGGCTGACTAGCAAAGCCACGTGGGTTTTGGATTCTTGGCCAGGCATGGGAATGGCTGAGAAAACGAAATCAAGAAAGAAGAAGAAGAAGAAGAAGAAAGTAGGAGCTGTGAGTGTTGAGATTTGGGGGTTCTGTAGGTCAAATGGTAATCATGTATTTATATCATTTTAAAAACTTCAATTTTATAACGTCTCTTGCATTCCTATTGGTAGTGTCTTGTTGCTTAAAGATCACGCTCCAAAATTTTGGTCGTTTCCATCATTCTTAAATTCCATACTCAGCTAGGAGGTGCTTATCCGACGATTGAAAAGCTTCATTAACACCTTAATTTTTTTTATCTTATATCTTTTACTTTGTTATTTGGTTTAACTTTTATATATATATATATATATATATATATATTTCTCATCCTATTATTCGCGTCAACTATCTAATTATTTTGTTATTTGTTTCATATCCATTGAAATAGGATCGGTAAGTTTGATAGACCAAAAAATTGAGCTATCAATCAAAATCTAAGATTGTGAGTCGAAGATAAAGAGAGGTTTAATCGGTGTCAATTCGGTATTTTAAAAATATTTCAAAATCCTAATGAAAGAAATTTTCGGGCATGACTTTAGTAAATTTTACTCTAGTAAAGGCAAGCAAGTAGGAGTCGAACCCGTGGGAACCAAGGACTAGCATTGTTGGAATCTAAGGGTGTGTTTGGATTGGTTTTTGAAGTGTTTAATTTTTAAAATAATTTATTTTAAGATAAATTGAAGTGTTTGTCATTCATTTGAAATAATTTTTGAAAAAATGAGATTATGAACTAAATCATTTTAGAGAAAATATCTATTTTTATTTTATGTTTAATGAGAAATCTTTTTTTTTTTTAAATATTTTGAATAATTTTTTTCAATGTATATGAACACACATTTAAATATAGAGATTATCAAATGTTTCTCTCTCAGTCAAATCTATTTCGACTTAGCATCTGTAAAAGAAATCATGAGGACGTCAATAAAGAACATGATCGTTCGATTCGTGAAATAAAGATGAACGAAGAACGTGATCGAATTGCACATCTTTTTGTCTAATTGATATTATATTGTCTCGAAAAAATTATTTATCTTATTTATATTTTGTTGATGGAAATCTAAAAAAATATATTTACATTTCAAGATATTTATGCTTTTAAAATTGAATTTTTCAAAAAAGAAATTAATACAAAATATGAAATTAATGTTTAGTTTCAAATAACTAAAAAATTAATAATTTCAAGATAATGTACAATTAATTTTAAAATATAATTATGAAAAAAGATTCAAAATATGTGTATTTTTTTATGAAATTTGTTCATAAATATAAACTAAAGTAAACACAAATTTGTATATAAACATTTATAAATAGGTCAAACCAAACAGATTTTAAATTTATTTTATAAAAAATATTTTTTCAAAAATATATTCTTAGAAAATCATTTTTTTCATAAACAATCCGAACGGATCCTAAATCTTAAAAAGAACTTTTTACTGTATTTCAAAAATACACACAAAAAATTATAGGAATGTAGTCTTGGGTTGGGGGTGACACTGACATCCAAGAAAGTAAACTGGGTTGCTATTACGAATGAAAATTGCACTTTAAAAAATTAAATTCAACAAAGTATCAGAAATAGGGAAGCAAAGAACATTATTGTGCCTTTTGTTTTTCATCCATTCTCAACATATAGAGGGTTGAAAAAGGTGAATTGTAAAATCATGATTATTGGTCGATTATTTCAATAATCAATAGTTTTAATTAATTCTTGATTTAATTGCTCAATTTTCATGGTTAGTTTTTCAACAAAACAAAGTCAATCAATAAATAAGCATTTAGTGTTTCCAATATTGCATTTTCCACACGAAATTCATTACAATGCACGTAGTTTCAGACCAAGACTTAATTAATTTAGGCAAAGTTGATATTAAACCTAATCAATATTCATGAAAGTATAATCAATTTAACAATCATATGCAAGATTTCAAACCTTGGAAAGAAATTTGCATTAAATTGCCAACCCTAATTTCTCAATTTGTGTATATTGCATACTAAAATTATTCTTGAGTTCCAAAGATTAAATTGGGCGGGAGGAACTCTCAAAGAGTGGAATGGAATAAAGCTCAATGCCCTTTTCTTACTTTAGCCTACGAATTCCATGGAGAAAAATTCACAAGAATTTTGATAATAAAGAGATAGAAACGAGATCAAACTTCACACTTCATTGAATTTGAGAGAGTTCTTGCCAGAATTAAAGTGAAAATGATGAAAGAATGAATTTGATATGAATTTTAGAGGGAAAAGGGGATATTTAAAGAAAATAAATGAAATAACTGCTCGTGGGATTCGAAACGGCAGCCCGAAGCTGCACGTGGACGAAGAAAGGCAGGAACGACTCGGAGCTACGAAAAACACATGGGTTGGGACTTGAAAACGCAGAAAAATTTGTGTCGCAGTCAGATGGAGACGGAGACGGAGGCACGAAATTTTGAAAAGTTCAATTTAACTGTTCTTCTTCGTGTGTGAGCTCCATTATATGTATTTTTGTTGTGTTCTCGTACCAAAGTCTAGTTTCATAATGTTTATAAAAATAAGAAAATAATAAATACAAGCCTACATAGAGGTAAAATTAGATATTAATTATTTGTCTATTCTAGCCCTAACACCTAAACCGACAAATACCAACTAATCAATCAACTGACCAAATAACCAACGGTCGGTTTGGACTCCTTCATTGTCAAAGTCGTTTTGAACATTTACTAAATCAAAATCATAATCGATTTAGTGACAGTTTGATCAAAAAATCAACTCAAATCGAACGATGTTTAGCCCTAATATGTAGAGTTATAATAATCTACGTATTATTTATGTTTGAATGTTTTAGATGTTGATTATTTTAATATGAGTAGAAAATAGTAAATATTCTAACAAAAGGAAAAAAAAAAAAAAGTGCACAACACAAATATGGGAATTTGAAATAATAGTAGAGTTGTTTTCCAATATATATATATATATATATAAACCAATTTATTTGTAAATATGTATATTTATAGTCACTTATAGACGAGATCTTGCCAACAATTTTATTACTTATAATAATACTCAACTATAGTATAGTAGTTGAAAACACTAAATTTTATAATCGAAGAAAATCTAAATTGTTGAATAGCCTGCCATTTGAAGTCAGGCCCCAGACACCTCACGAAGGTTTAATATATCTTTACTCTACTCATGTTCTAATCTACTCTTAACAACTTAGTCCTAAAAACTTGATAATGTTCATAAAAGAAATGGAGAAGAAAACAATAAATATGTTTGCTCCTATGTTTTTTTTTTCTTTTGGGTCTAGAAATTAAAGCAACCATTTCTTCTTTTAATTAAGATAAACACGAAGCATTGAAGAGATCCAACCTGAATTTTTAACTTTTATTTATCAATTTTTGGTGGAGAGCATATATACCTCAATGAATGTCTATGCTTTCATATGCTTTGATGTCAGGAGACTTAAAAGTCTAAGGAAGAGTTGAAACTTAGAGATTATTGTTTATATATAGAAAGATAATTTTAAAATAATTTGACTTAGCTAATTAATATCACCTAAAATTTGAAGGGCCAAATTAGTTTGGAATTTAACGAGGGTGTTGGCACTAATTAAATATAAAAATGAAACATATTCAACAACACGTCACTGATTTTATTTTGACAAATTATATTAATTATAATTTAATAATGTTATATTTTGTTTTCGCATGTTAAAGATTAAAATAAAAGAAATAATTAAACAACGTGAAAATGGATTTTTTTTTTTTTAAATAAAAAGATCTATACTTGAAATAAGCTTAACAATAACTCATATGATTTATTTTCGAAAAGGTTCGAGGTGATCGATTATCCATCCATATAATTATCATACTAAAAACAAAAAAAATATATTAAATTAAATTAATTGATTAACAAATACATATTTAGAAGTTAGTCGAAAAGAATTAATTGCATATAAGGTAGGACGACACAAAATTATATTACCTAAAAACCATTGACTTTGAGATAGATATAGCCTATAATGGTACATGCATACAGCAATAATGACAAACCAATATCTATATATCAGATAAAAGGGAATTTGTATTAATTAAGAGGACCCATAAAGTCCACCAAAGATTCATTAGAGAGAGAGAATAAACTCGATCTATCTTAAGAATCTTGGTAAATTAGAATAAAACATAATTTAAATTAACTGTTTTGTTGGTTAAGGATGATTAATTATTTGAAGAAGACCAATTGGAAAGAAAGTTAAACTTAATCCATTAAAAGGATAAAAGATTGAATCTCCTTCTGAATTTGTGAGAAAATGATGGATGGCGACAAATTTCAATGTAAATTTGCATTTATGGAGAGAAAATTCAACAAAACTTACATCAATTAATTGTTATGTAGGGATTGAGACTATAATAAATAATACTGGGGGTTAGTGAATTGAATATTTCTTTTGTGAAAGAGAAATGGTGTTTATCAAGAGAGGTGTTGTTTCATCAATGCATGTTCTACACATGCATGCAATGCAAAAATGATTGTTTTTCTTCAAACAACAAAATTAATTTTGATAAATTATGGTCACCCACCACGAGGCAAACCATTTCTTTATTTTTCTTTTTGTTGAAATTTTGAAATGTCCCTATTCATATTAAAGTTTACCATAAATGGGATGGTGAAATGACTATGTTCATGTATCTTTGTGTTTCGAGGCTTTTGCATGTGTACTTTAATATTTATTGTATGAATGTTTATCTTCTAGTTATATATCATACCACTAAAGACAAGCTCCTTTTGTAGCTATTTTTTTGTTTCTAACTGTGTAGAAAGAATTTAGGAGCATGAGATTAAGCTAATTGTTACACTTTTGGATTGAATACTACAAACTATGCTAGAAACGCAGCTAGGTCGAGAAAGTACTCAAATTTGGACCAAAATTAAATATAACATACAATAAACTTGAAATGATAATAAGTAAGACCCAAATCAATAATCTTGACCTCGATCAATACCAAATTTGAGTATGTAGATAACGAGACATGTCTCATGCATGCTTCATGTCTCATCCACTTGTCATTGTGAAACATGGCATCCTCCCCTTCACCCCGTTGAATTGAAGAATTATTTTCCAAAGTGACTCCAAAACCCCAAGAGACAATCTAGAGTTCAATCACTCTAATAAATACATACATCTATCTTGTAGGAGGGGTTCCTTCCCGTTGAATGAATTTTGGTCCTAGAACAATGTTCTTAGTTCTAGCATATCTTGTCAGGTGTTTTGTTAGATTGATTGAAAGGAGCGTAAATATGACTTGATTCAAGACCATAACCATTTACCTCTTGTATCATGTTACTTATGTTTCTATCAATTATACTTTATGATCCTAAAATTAAATTCATCGAAATATTTGTTCCTTATTTGTAAATGAAATATTAACTTGTCTCTTATTTATTGTTAAAAAAATTCGGTCTAAAAATTAATGAGATAGTTTAAAATTGTTTGAAGGAAAATTGTCACAAATTATTAATTACATTTGAGAGAGAACGATTTAAAACTAAAACAACTAATTAATTGTTGGCATTATATATTAATTAGTAGTGGGGTGTATGCGTGTCTTTAGTTATTTATAAAATATAAGATAAGAAAGGGACAATAATTCAAAGGTACTATTTCCAATAAAGCATATAATTATATTATTGATTTTCTATATATATATAAAAAAAATCTTTCTATAATCTATTAGTATATTTATATTTTTTTCACGTGAAAAATGTTATATTTTAATAAATTTCTGTCCAACTATCTTCGAATAATTAAATTTAGGATTTAAAAAATAGATATATAACATCTATATATGTATATATATATATATAGAAATTAAAATAAAACAAGCTTTCAAAATAAAATAAAAATTAATTATTTTAACTTTCATTTATGTGTTAGTATTTTAAATGTGAAGTGCATACGTTTATGCAAATAGTTTCTCTTTTAAGTTAGCAGAAAAAATCTCTAATCAATTTCAAAGTTTGTATTTGTTTATTATTATTAGTATTATTTTACAAAATTGAATCTAGTTCGAAGATAATTAGTATGGTGTTTCTTTATATATAGTTCGTTGAAAATTTGATCCTATTTCTGTGTGTAGTACCTACTAAAAGATTATTCTTGTTTCTAACGACTTGTCAAGGTAAAGAAAGAAAAACAAAAAAGCAAATATTTTTTAAGTAATAGATTCGAATACAAATCTATTGGTCACTCTACCATATACGTATATTGAGCTATACTTCATTTTTTTCTCCATTTTAATTCTAAAAGTATAAATATTTATATAATAATAACATAATATAAAATTATTTTTAATTAAATGAAAAAAATGAGCTAACATGTTAGAATAAGAAATATATATATTGTCCGTCTTCGTTTAGCTTGAGATGATTTTTTTTTCTACCTAGTTCTTTTTCATTGCTCATCGAAAATCTTTGCTTCATAGTGGGCAAGTATTAAGGCATGGACATCTCGAATTATAGACGTATGGTAAAACAACTCTCCATGACAAAAATTTTATAATAGTACGATCAATTTGAACCTACTAGAATTGTGTTTATTGTATTACTTGTCTAAATACTTAAATGTTGATCGACACGTTACGAAACTCGAATATTTATATATATAGAAGAAAAAAAACAACATTTAAAATGAGTTATTCTTATACTATTGAATAATTTTCATGATTAAATTATATGTATTAACAAACACAGCAGCATGGATCGGTAAGCTTGGCGGACTGTCTAACCAAACATCTACCCACTCTCAATTTCATCTTCTCCGTTCCAAATTTAGGGTTGTTAGTCGTCCACCCCTCATTTGAGGGGAATGTTAGAGACAACCATTGTGATCCCGCAATCCAATCAGCATCCTTTGCTTTGTTGGAGGTGAATCATCAAGGTATTACAAATTTATGGATGTGCGTGAGAAATGTAATCTGTTAAATAGGTTGCTATTTTTCTTTCTCTGAAATTATGTCATTTGTACACTGCAATAATTATTATTTGTTTGTCATTATTCTAAAATTGAGATTTATTCTTTATAAAGAGAGTCGATGGTATTATCAATGCAAGCGGGAAAATTAATACCCTAATAAAGAAGCGTTTCAAGGACAACACCACATGGACAGGGTTAAAGAATTGGTCGTTTTCCACGTTCTCAATTTTGGTTGATTAGATTTTTAAATTAACCATACTAAATACTCCACAAGATATTATATGTTCATGTTCAAATATTTTTAATACTAAGATATATTAATTTAATCATATTATTCCATCATATAAGATGAGATGTCAAATGCCAATGAATGTAATTAAAAACTAATGGGAATATGTATTGGATAGATAAAATATTTAAAGATGGTTTGGATTAACTCGAAAATGTCTAAGCTTACACCGACCACATCCATGAACTATTCAAATTTAATGTTATAATTCTTTGCATTTGAACGATTGCTTGACCAATCCTTATTTGGTCTTTTTTTATAACAATGGTTTGTGTTTGATTGTTTTTTTTTATTATTATTCCCTTTTTTACCTTCTTAATGTCTTATTCGGTAACTATGTTATTTGGAGATGGAAATAGTGTTTATAAATTTAATTTTTAAAAAAAAAAACTTAAAACTAAATTTTAAACCCATGATAAATGGAAGAGTTGAAAAAAAAAAGTGTTTGTATATAGAACCTTATACCATTAGAAAACAAATATATTTTGAATGTTAAACACAAATATGAAAATAAAAGAATAAAAATAACATGGAATAATGAGGTTACCATCCGCTCAATTCTTCAATGATTCACGTGTATATCTAAGTTCCTACTAGACTCCCTTTAGAAAGGTTCTTTAAACTCACTTAAGATTTGTGTAACTAGAGAAATTAAACCTCTAATTTTTGAGGTTAATAATATAAACATTATGTCAATTCAGCTATAAATTTATCTAATGTAATATAATTAGTTTAATAAATTAAAATATATAGATGACATCTTTTTATTATTGGTAACTATTTTGATTAAGGTGCCCATTTAAGATTACAAAATTATTTCCAATAAAGTTCTAAATATTGCAAACCACACGAGTTAAAATTATTTCCAATCAATCGATATGAACGTAAAATTCAATTGCCATAAAGTATGTATATTGAACGAACTCGTTTGAAGTATTTAAATCTTTCATTCTACATATTATTTAAAAAGAAAAAAAAAAAAGGTCGGTTCAGTTAATCAAATGGCCGAAACTTGACATCGATATGAAAAGCTAATAAAAGTTTTGGAATTGGAGAGTGTAGCTAATTGAACAATGTATACCAAAACTGTAGATTAAAAAACACACTTTTATTTTATCTTTGTTTCCTTTTTTTCTTTTTTCTTTTTTAAATAAATAAATTAACTCACACACTTAGCTTGTTTTCTCCCATCACTGCTTCGGCTTTACTGGGCCTAACGAGTTAGGCCCATATCCATTTTCTTTTTTCGAATTCGTCGGAATTCAACAATGTTTGACCCACATCCAACGGCTTATTGATAGCATTGGTGTGTAAATGCATTGGCCCCACAGACAGAAACATTCACAACTTTCAATAATTCACTCAAAACCTTATTTTTTTAGAAAAATGTACTCGTGAGGTGTACTATTATTTTTTATTTTTATTAGCCTTATCATTATGTTCTTTTTTCTTTTTCTTTTTCTTGTTCTTTTTCTTTTTTATCGGTATGGTGGATTTAAGGATATATATTTGCAAATTGCTAACATACAAAACGAGTTTCAGCTTTCAAAGCCATCATCAGGCTGAGTGAGAACCTTCATCTGGAAAACCCACGAGGGAGAGAGGACTAAGTTGAACAAATGTGAGACCATCAAATCCTTTCTTTCTACCTTTTAACCAAAATACGGCAGAAACAACGTAAAAATCCATGAAATCCAACATCGTCTTCTCCGATCTCCACCTCATGTGAATGAAAGAATCGTTTAAACTTTAAACAGTGTCAACTTCAAACATGAGAGCAACCACTGCCTTGGAAATTTCTTCCCGTTGATACGAGTGGTCGTATATAGTTAGTTTTGCCAAAATTCTGCATTGGATTGGGCTTGCTTTTGTGAGAGTTTTGAGGAGAGTGATTCACTTGTTTGTAGGATTTTGAATTTGTAGAAGATAACCCAGTTGTAGTAATGAATACATTTGCTCAAGTGCTCTAGTAATTCGTTATAGTCACTTTCTATCCTCTGCCTAAAGTATCTGATATATATTCCTCAAAAGAACTTGTTGTGCATAGTAATTGTAAGAACCGAAACCCTGTGAATAGAAGCCATTGAAGCTTCACAGTTGAACAACGTTCTTTCTAAACACAACCTCCCGCACCACGACTACTTACTATGATATCATATTACGATATCATTTTATAGCAAACTATCAAAAAAAAACTTAAGTGGATAGGTTAAATTTAAATTTAATATTATATGATTGGACAATTGAATTGAATGATGTCAGATACAAGGAGTGCCTAAGCAAACCATTGCCTGCATTGGGACAAGACCGGCTTTATCAGTAATCAAGGAAGAAGCATCATGTTTCCATTGGCAAAAACGGATTGTTAAGAACTATGAGGAAGTCATTGAATTAATTGGTCGGTACGTAAACAACCAGCCAAAAAAGAGCAACACGCAAAGATCCACCGGCCAGAAACACAGACTTATCATCTTGCGGCCCTTCTAATGAGGCCCCTCCTGCCCTTGGATTCTTTCTCACCTGACCCTGTGACCCACACCACAACAGGAAGGCACCACCCACTGCTCAAAAGCTCAGTCCCATAGGTACATTGTATTTCAAGATTGTTCGTCAGATTTGCCCCTCCCCCCTTCCTACATCTTCTTGCAATCTAACATTCACTTGATTATAGTCGCAGTTCGATAGCTATTATGTCTGGCTCGGGATAGCTGGATAGAAAGACAGGGAGGCTATTGAAGTGATAGAAAGTGGAACGAACCATAACTGATCAGGAAGAAAATGGGTAATGTTCATTTCACGTTCTGCAAAGGGAATTCTTATCAATAATGCCAAACAAGATGAATTAGAGATTCTATATACAAGAAATTTCTGATACAGGTGGGCTATCTCTAAGGATCATAAGATCCTGAAAAAATTGAAAGCGCTCCAATGGAAGGAAAAATATATAACCATCACAATTGAATTTGTTCTTCTCATTTATCAGCACCAAATGTTATCCTTTTCCTGGGCCTTGGCTCAAATATTGATTTGCTCTTCCAGAATAAGATGTAACAAGTTCAGATTTTTGCAAGGGCTCCAAGGGAAAGGAACTGTTCAAATGAAGGCAAACCAGGATCGGTCTAACGGTAGCAGAAGAGCAAGACCAAGCTAAGAAAGTAAACGTATTTTGTGAACATAAACCAATAACCTTTAAAGAGCAGGCACTTAAGTTCTTGAAATAAATATCTTCAAGGGGATGCTTAACCACGGGCCTTCCCACCTCCAAGAGTAAGCTCAAGATCATCAACCCCAACTTCATGAATTCTCTCACCCTCCCATGGCTTCACTGTGCCACTCTCAAATTTCTCAAATTCAAACTCAGAGCCACGTGTCCTATCAGATGTAGCACCCCAGCCCATCGTTCCATGTCTGTCAACTGCATCTTGGAGAGAGTTTTGCTGGCTAACCGGTTTCATCAGATTAAATGTAGGCGAAGGAGGAGCCACAGAAGGTGCCACAGTCTGGAAACTGACCCAGCGGCCAGAATCTACAGTTGAAGCATCAGATTCATCACATTCTGGAATTGTTGCCGGTGTAAGATGGTGGCATCTTGTAGGACTTGAAGGAGCAGAGACAGCAAAAAGTGGATGACGGAAAGAGGTCACATAGCTATTTGGAATGGACTCCCAATCTGGCTTTCGCTTCGAACCCCTTGAAGTTGGGGAAGAAAGAGGTGGCGTGACAGGTGCACTGTTGGATATCCTAAGAGGAGGTAGATTAGCAGGAATAGAGGATATATTTTGAAGAAATGGCAGAAGATAAGAAGATGGATTCCCATCAAATCGAGTCGGGCTTGGAAAAGAGGATGAAGAAGGACTGGCGTGGTACGATGGTACAGGACTTGGGAAGCATGAAGACTGCGGGCTCGGTTGAAGCGAAGAACAGGCGCTCATATTAGCAGAAGTGCCAATATCAATCGGAGGTGGCTTGCATCCCTGTACAAGGTAACAACGATAGATAAGAAACATAGACAAGACATCAAACATATTGCTGAAATCATAAAAAACTGATAACACATTTCACTCCAACTGGTGCTACCATAAACCTTTAGCAGCAGACGAGCTACATTTAAATCATTAAAAATGGAACGATACAAATGAAAAACCTAATTAATGATAAAAAAGAAAAAAAAAAAGGGATAAATGAACTGGTACGCCTTTCTTACGTACAACAAAACTTCGCAGATTTAGACAGAACAACCGCTTAAGAATTCTGGATCTAAAAAAGGAAATACAACACTACTTTCACACATAGGCCTCCGTCACTTACTCATTTCATCAAAACAATAAATTTATAAATTCTCGATTCCCCATATATCCAGATCTAAGAAAATAGTACCACAAAATCAAAGACGAAACGCGTAAGTACTAACAAAAGACCTAAAATACAGACGGATCTGAAGGAGAGACCATGATCAACACATTTCAAAAATCAAATAAACAGTAGGAAAAATCAACAGCTAGTGATGTAAAGAGAGAAACCATATAACCTTGCGATAGGTTGTGCCATCTTCCTCAACCACCCAACCAGCTTCATTACAGAGTGCCTTTAAGACTTCGTTGTTGTCACAGTGCTTAGGAAGCTTATAGTTCCCTTGAGCTCTAAGGCCAGTGTAGATCTTAGCAGCAATGGCCCTCCGTCGCCTCTCTCTCCTCTTATTGTTCTCCCTTTCTTTCCATGTCGGCGTCCTTCCCGATGATCCTCGGCCCGTCATGACTTCTTGAGACAACAACAAATCCCTGTGTTGCAGCTTCCGAATCTTCAGTTCCTGCAATCCAGCTCCGGCGTGGAACCTCTGCTCATTCTCTCTCACCTACTAGGGTTTACTCTCGATCGGAGAGGGAATTTTGGATTGGTAAAGAGAGAGGGAGAGAGAAACAGAGCGTGTGAAAAAAGTACTGCAACGCACCACCAAGCTAACTTCACGAGAAGAGCGCGTTCTTTGTTGAACTTCTTCACAAGGAACCGCACTTTTAGATTCTTCTTTAAGGGGCATTTCTGTGAATTCTGCAGGGCCGAGTTTTCTTTTTATTATTTTTAAGTATATGTTTTGATTTGTTTTTTTTTTTAAATTATTGAAAAAATAAAAATAGTTGTCGCATTGGTGGGTCCACGTATAAACTCCTGTCACGGCACGTGGATCGGTTGGTTCTGCCTCCTATTAAACCCCTCCCCCTCGCCCCCTCATTTCACACTTCTTTCTTCCTTAATCATTTTTAATGAATTACCGACGCCTAATTAAACCAAACTTAACAAACTACCAAACTATTTAAATATTTCACGTTTGTCTTTACCTCTTTCTTTTATTTCTCAACATCATTTAAATTAAAATAATCAAATATATATGATCATGTAAAAAAAAAAAAAAAATCATCCTAGACAAATCTTAACATCTGTATCAAAAGAACTAAAAAATCGTTTAGCCAAATTTAAACGATTGTATAGATAAATCTAAACCATCGTCTAGACAAATCTAAACAATCGTATAAAAAAAATAAACAATTGTGTAGCAAAAGAATTTTAAAAAATCTCGTGTACCAAGTTTTGAATAAAAAAATAGTCCCCAAATCTAAAGGATTCAATCTAAATATAGATGATTTGTTTACCAAATTTAAACGTAATCAAATTAAAAGATAGGGTTACAAAATTAAACGATCGAATTGAAAAAATAAATTATAGTCTTGATCGTCTATCAAACAATAATCAAATCTAAACGATCGCAAATATATTAGGTTTGCTTTGGTAACGGCGTTGTTGATAAGACATTTTTGTATTTTACACGGTAAACTTCTTAACTTTTTATGTTTTCGAAATTGTTGTATAAATACTTACGTTTTTTATATTTTTGAAAAGACCCATTTGATAAATTTGACATTTAAGTAACTTTTTATTATTATTATTATTTTATATATGGTACTTTTTAACTTATAAGTAAATTTAGTTTAAGAAAATACCTAAAAACACATTTTTGCAATTTACCCATATTTTTATCTTCAAAGATATCAAACCATTTTTACATCCACCAAATACTACCGGTCTTGAAATTAGGGACAAAATAAACAAAGGAGTCCTTTAAGAAATAATTGTAGAATACAAATAATTAATCGACAGAATCTCACTTAGGAATTTCTTTGAAGGTTACAAAAATGTGTGTGTGTGTGTAAATGTTATATTTTAATCAGATAAAAGGAAACCCTTTTTTAAAAAAATGAACAAATAAAATATGAATAATAAGGAGAAGAAATAAATAAATAAATAGGAATAATTGGATTTTCCTCAAAATGGGAGCGTGAGAAATTTCGAGGCAAAGGCGAAAGCTGACATTGAAGTTTTCGGTTTTTTCGTTTTCGAAAATCAAGTAAGAAAATAACAATTAGACCGGTCAAAGGCATCTCTATTTATTTTGTTGGACTTTACCTTATTTCTCACTCTAAATTTCATTGTCACCCTTCAAAACTTTTTCTTATTACATTTCAACCCCCACATGTATGTCTAAAAAAATAAAAAATAAAAAATAAATATGTGTGTAATTAGTTGATATGAAAGTGTAGTATGATGATTTGGGAGTGTTGAGGAGGTGGAGGTGTATGATTGACCAAAAGTCTGAATCAAAAGAAAGAAGCCAACCTAAGGTATAGGCTGTAGTGGATGAGGCAGCCACCGCTTCTGCGGTCCTACAAAATTTCCACTTTTTTTTTTTTCTTTTTATTTATTTTAAAAATATAGATCTAATACATTTGGCTGCAAAGTTAATTGGGTTTGAAGTCAATCCTATTGCATCTCCAACTTAGATCTATAATCTAATGATGAAGTAAACATATCATATATGTTCCATTCTCATCTTCCTATAAGTGTTCTTTTATTATTTGGAATTTAGTTGCCATACCTATAAACAAAAATATATTCTACTAAAATCGCCTATGATTAATTGACAACTTAACTATAACAACATGCTCTATAGTTATTCATTATTACTAATACTGTTTAGTTACTCATATCATTTATTTGTTTCGTTGTCATGTTTAATGAGTCCATTACCCTTTTAAATTATATATAGTTAAAATAATTGAGATTAAATAGTAGTGTTTTAAGAACTATATGTGGACCATTTTATATATTTTTCATGATTAATTTACTCATGTGTGTTAATAAGGGACCACTATCATCCATGTGTTATATATGTTATATCTAATTATACCCATGGATATGTGTAGTCCTTTCATTTTTTGTATTTATTTTCAATAAATAGTTGATGATATAGTAATGAAAATGTGGTTATATATATTTGATAAAATATCATAACCACTTTTTTTTAAGATCAAATGATTTTTTTCATTAAGTTTTAAAGTACAGTAAAATTTCAAATTTTGTCCGACGATATATTCTAACCAAAGTTTTGCTATATATTTTATATATTAGCTAAAAAATCCGACAAATTTGAACCATATGTGATTTTAGAGAGTATTATTAGCATTCAGACGGTATTCCACTTGGGGAAAAATCTAAAGTTTTTATTATTCTTTTTCATGGAAGTGTAATATTCTACCGTAAAATAAAAAAATTTACAAAGTTTGATTATCCTAAAGGGAAATTATTTATTAATTATACATAGTGATTTTAAAATTATTTAATGGATGCATGCACATGTGGTGAAATCTCCAATGGGAAGACCGAAAAGATTTGGTAGTTGCTAATTTGTATTAAATATATGTACATAAATATAAGATAAGGCACCAAAATCCAACAATGAAATGCTAATTAATTAATTTCCTGATTAATTGCGATTAATAACTTGTAATCCAAATATAAACATAAACATAAACATGATAAAATTATCACTTTTACCATATTTATAATCGGTTTGAAATGTACCGTTAATCCTCCTAATTAATTCCATGTTTAATTTTACAATTTTAATTACATTTCCCGTACTATAAAAATCAATTTTAATGATCATAGACATTTGTACTAAATGAACTATTAATCTATATTTAAAATATTAAAATGAGTCATTAACATTAAATTGGAGTCAACTTTTATGAAAGTTAATAAAATAATAAAAATAATTTACATTCAAAATAAGCGAAAAGATGAAAATCTATCTGAATTTTAGAAGAAACAACTTGCTTTGAAAATATCAAAAAAAAGTTTTCAAATATTATTTCTAAATTTTTTGAATCGTATCAAATTTCACCTTAAACTTCCGATGTCATTTGTAATTATAAACTCAATTTCTTTTTATCAGGTTAAATTTATGCCAATTGATCACCAAAATGCAAAATTCTTCCTAACTTACTACATTCAATAATGTCACAAGTTGGTGTTGGTTTGATTCCTAGTCAAAATCCAATCAATTTTGTACTATATATATATATATGTTTTACAATCATCGACCGCTTATAATTCCATCCTATTTTAAACAAAAAAATTATCAAAAGAGAAAAAAAAAATAAAGATACAACATTTTCGATAATACTTTTATTCAATTTTGAGATCTACTTTAGAGAAATAAAAAGTTAATATAAAAGTTTTGTTTCCTTTAAAAGTTTAGTATCAATTGGTTTTAAATTTTAAGAAAAAGATATTTAAAAATTCAATACTAAAAAATAATAAGTTTAAATTATACATCATATAAATTATTCGAAACGTTCGGGCTCAATCAACATAAGATATATATTAAAGTCAAATATCTAATTTTCTAATAAAAATATTTTGAAATATCATGAATGAACTGTAAATGCAACAGTAAAAGATAACATGTGAGAAAACAAATATCACTTTCATAACAACAATAATAAAATACACGTGAAATGATATACTCTTCAAATTATAATAAGTTAAAGAACTATATTTAATAAGTTAAAAGAGAAGAAAAAATAATAGAGGATAGAATTGTTGAATAAAAATATAACATATTGATAGATGTATTTAAGCTTTGTCCTATTATGGTTTATGCAATTTTAGATGTCTACTCTAAGTTCATAAACTTTTAAATAACTAATGCATGCCAATTAGTTTATGTTGTTTCTTTTCTATAAATAAATTGTCTCCATAATCACATGTTATCTTTTTATTGTGAAAAATCCTTATTACTCAACCAATTTTTATAAAGTTTAACATGAGAATTTATAGAATAGGATAAATAAATAAGAAATAAATGAAGTAATGAAAACAAAATTAGATATAAAAAATAAAACACAAATTTATAAATATGAGTAAGCGTAGATGTAGGATTATTAAAAAAAAGAAAGTGGGGTGGGGGGGAAGCGTGTGGAAGGAGGAACGGGAGCACGTGTGGGTATTAAAAGAAAAGGGTGAGTAAAAGTCACGAGTGAAAGGGGTGGGGGAGGCGCACGTGGAAGGAGACAGAGAGGCAAGCGTGCTTTATTTGTCGTGTTGGGGACCACATCTCGGTCTGGGCATATTGTCTTGTCGCTTCCCCCAACTCCCCCTTCCCTTGGTCGACGTTACGTTAACCACGTGGGGGACCTCTTTTCTCAATATTCATTACTCATTGCTCCACCCACACCACCACCAATAATTAATTAATTCATTCATTCATATAAGGATACACCCCTTTTCTTTTTCATATTATTTATATTTTATTATCCTGACGATAGTTAGGATGATATGCATAAACAAATCATTTACATATTTAGAGTGATAATTGTTAACGTCAAAATCAAATACACCCGACTTTAGTGTGATTTAAGCCATGGACAGAAGGTAATGTTATAACGAAGTGTATATATATATATATATGGAGAAAATGATCCAGGTCTTTCTTTATTTCTCTTTTGGAATATAATGATTTGAAAATCTAATCTTTATTTTCCTTCGCCTCTAAGACGGAGGCTAAGGGAAGGTTGGGTCGAGGGCCCAACTCAAACAACAATAGTTGAAGAGCTGGGATGGACCGTGAAAATGTGAGTTGGGCCCAAAAGTCCAATGTTCCTCTAAATCACCCGAACACAATCATGGACGCTTCAAATCTATCCAAGTAGCTTAAATAGATATGTCAAATTACTCAAGATGGTAATGTTCGTGATAAAAGAGAGCTTCTATTTCGCACAAAAATCGGATCCAAATTATCAAAACACCCTCCTTAATTGGTAATAATATAAATATAAATAATAAAAATAGTTTCAGTTAATTTTAAATTTTGACTGTAGTTATTTATTGTTTATTTTAGTACATAATATATATATTTGTATATTTAATTGTATAAAGATTTGATTTATTTAATGTGGCATAGTTACATATTTATTTTTTTTAATTGTAAATATTTAGTTTATTTTTTTCTTTTCATATAAATTCTATTTATTTTAATTGTTATATGTTTTTTACATGAATTTTTCCCTCGTTTTTTTGTTCATATGTTTTTACCATTTTATTTTTTTTATTTTACAAATTCTATAATTTTTTGAAAATATACTATGATTTATTGTTTTTACATTGATAGACGTACTAAAAAATAAAAATAGACATCTCATATATTATTTGATATATAAGATGATATATGGTAAAATTGTTACATGCTCGCATTTATTTGATCTAGTTATTAATTTTAAATATATATAATGTTCATATCAAATATAATTATAACAAATATAGATTTCCAATAAGTTACATAACACATGCATCACATTAAGATATATATTTTACTTTCTCATATATATACATGTATATTTGATTATTTTGCATATATATATCTCATATTGTATAGTAATAGTATTCTAAATAAAATCTGTATATCTTGAACGACGATCCAATATATATATATATATATATATATATATACACACTAACGTATATTGAATGTGTAGTTTTAGATTAACTTTTATTCATTGAAAAATATAACAGGTTTTAATTTAAAAACAAAACTTTTAAGTATTTATAGCCTGTTCAAACCAAAAGAAATGTTAATTTTTTTTTTCTACCCAGTTCAAACACAAGATAGCCCTGATATTTCCCAAGCTAAGGTAACACAACACATTTTGAACGTTGGTTTTAAATGGTCTAGTCTCGTAAGGAAATCTGAAACAATCTTCAATGCTCTTAATCCGTTCCTTGAGATAAACCATATCTTGTGTTTAAATTTGAAGTCAAGATTTAAAATGTTTATACATGATTGAAGACTTGGGCCACTTGAAAGAAGGAATTAATGACTTACTGTTTGTCAATTGTCATGACTTTTAACCACTTACTTTGTGTTGTCTCTTATATTAAGTCTTCCCCCTGTGTTGCCATCGGACTAGATATATAAACAGTACTATGGAAAGGCTCATGGGGTTTTTTGATTCGTGGATCAGAAGGAAAGAAGTTTCTTATGTTGCTTGATGGTCATCCAACCAACAGTTCAAATATTCAAATAGTACATAGTTCTTACTGAGAAAGTCTAGGAGGGAGATCTTGTGCCCACCCATCTAATTAGAATTCCATTGTAGGATCTTATTGCTGGTTTACACTGTAAAGCCGTTCTAACGGTCAACCCTTCAATTATTTATTTATTTATTTATTTTTAAGAGTCAGCCTTTCAGTTCTTGTGATATTTACACAGGAAGAATCAATAATTAATGTTTGCAACAGATTGCGAAAGTTTCTTTAGTTCTTTAATGTTAATCTATGCTTTTCTTGTTTATAAATTTTTATTCATACATAGCTTAACACAGAATAGACCTCCTCTTACCATTCAAAGATTGATAATTTAGCCTCATTATGCCATTCTCAATCTTCGAAAAAGATTAAAGAAAGTTTAGAAACATCTATTTTCAAAATAATAACTAGTACAAAACAAAGTAATATTCACCAATTCTTTGACAGCCCAAGTGTGAGTATCGAGAGGAGAAAATGAAGCAACATAATGACTCAACGTACAGTGGTTATCATTATTATTCATACATTAACAATAATAATAATAATAATAAATTAGCACTTTAACTCCAAAGCCATATTCTTTTGGGGCTCCTCCTATAGATACTAATACAAAATGCAATTCAGCTCGAACTCAATGCTTCAGTAGCCGTCTGCTGCAATCACTCCACTTACTAGAAGACAAAAATGATCTTTCCATTCACCAATACCTGCAAATGGAATTAGCCCACACAACAATGGCATAAACACAAGTAGAAGGGTGTAGAATACAACACGGCGAAACCAATATGGCAATATCATGTGACGATTTTTGGGCTGAGAAACCTCAATCGGACCATGTAGGATCAAAAACAGTGCAGACGTAAAAATGTTTGCAAATAAGTGCAATAAGCACAATGTTTCCCAAATCATAAGCCAATGATATCCGCTTCCTCCCAGTGTGTCAATGCACAACTTGCCAACTAAACCGCAAGCACCTCCCAGCAACAAGACGATGAAAGTAATTGGCATTGCCTGGTTTGAAGTTGCCGAGCGTTGGAGAAGCAAGTAAGCAATTGCAAGAATCATAATCACACCGAATGCCATCCGGCTCACAACTTGAACTTGACACCTTAATACATGCCACCCGGAGTTCAAAGATGCCATAGGATTTAGCATCCACCAAGATTTTGAACCCTGTAATGAGCAAAGAATCAAAAATAAGTTCGTTGCATGAATGCTTTTAATTTGAAGCATATGAGATAAGAAAACACATCTATAAAGAATCATATTCCAAATTTTTTAGTAGAAATGATCTTTACTTGGTTTTTGGGAAATTGAACGTGGACAATAATCAAATTCGTCATAACATATGCAGTTTTCAAGTTGCAGATCTACGAGTATACAAAACGAACCATAACAGGAGGAAGGGGGCTACACTTGCCTGGGTTGAAGGTGTACAAATTGCAGTAGCTTCAGAAATCCTATGGTATGAATAAACATATGCTCCATAAGAGAGGGCCACGGACATTATAAGCAAACCAGCAACAAGACAGTCTATGCACTTTTTAAGCAGTTCTGAGTGTCTTGTGTCTTCTACCTGATTCTTGAACTTCTCGGCCTTAAAAGAGGCTTTTGATATGCCCATTGCCAATTTTGACCTCTCAAGATTGTTTAAGTCACAATTGAGTGCGATCTGTCTCTCTTTCAATTTTAATTTCTTCATTTGAAGGCCAAGCTCCACTGTCTTAAGATCGTTGGAACGTGCCTGTTCGGCGATGGATCTTTCAAATGTGCCAACTGCTATCTCTTTGCTGTGAGAACCAACTGCCCGTGGGGCAACAGAAACTTCATCATTTCTCAGTATGCACAAAGCTAACTCATGAATAAATGAATCAGAAACGCTTTCCTTTGCATCTTCAATTAAACTTAATTGATCAACAGGTGTGTCTGTCCTAGAAATTTCTTCCAAGACACATTTTTCCAAACTAGAGCTACTTGTCACATCCCTTTTCCTATTAAGGGTCGAATCTACTGTGATTTTTTCTTCCTTGCGTTTGCTGCCAGAATACACTCCAGTTCTTGCAGATGCTTCACTGATTGATCTAAGAGTTCTTAATGTGCTACCAAATGAACTCTCAAATTTCTTTAGAAACCAATCAAGCTTGTCCCCAAAAACCTGTTTCCATATAACCGGTCAAAGAACATGCATGTTGAAGAGACTTCAGCATCGGACTCTGGGCAATGCTGAATGAATAACAGAGAACATGTAAAACTTGAATAGTTGGGAAGAGCTGTAGTTAGAGATCAACTTACATTGACCAGAGATTCTCTTATACCTGAAGTGCATATCTGCAGGTAGAAAAGATGATATTGCATCATATGGCTCAATGCATACAGTAATTTCAACACAAGGGAATAAAGATTAACATCACACTAATGGCTATATAATGGAAATTAAGAGGCAAAACAATTAAAGTATTCATAATAAACACGACAATTTGAATGAGAATGGATTAGAATGGGCCATACAATGCTGCTTCAAAATAATTCCTTTGAGTTGTCTGAATATTAAAGTCTCATTTGATAACTATTTGGTTTTTGAAATTGAACTTTCACTTATTGATTTCTTTGCTTTATTAAACTAACAAATCACTTTTCAAAAACTTGTTTTGTTTTCTGAAAATTGGCAAAGAATTTAAATGTTTATTTAGAAAAGATGAGAACCATGGTACAAAAATTGAGAGAAAGCAAGCAAAAATTATAAAAATCAAATGAATATCAGACAAGCCCTATTTTTCTTTTTTTGTTTTTATTTGTAAATTTCAACAAGTTGCAAAACATTTCTCAGTTCACTTCTTTAACATAGCAAAAAAAAAAAAAATATATATATATATATAATAAATAAATAAATAAAAAGCTAAGTTAGTTTCAAAGCTTTTCAAGGCATTCATATTATAGAGAACAGTAGCGTACCACTGAGAGATGATCAACAGGCATCCTTTCCTCACACATGTCCTGCCTCTCAAGCACCTAAACTCATAATAAAAAGAGGAAAGGAAAAAAAACACTGAAATGTCAGCAATCAACTAAAATTAGTAGTTCTTAGAAGCACACAAACACGTAGTGGTTAGCCCTAAAACACATAACATAATAATATGCCACGAAAGAGTCCATGAAATTCATAATTTTTAGTTTTAAAACATTTGCAGACAACTCCATTTATATCAAGAAAATGCATTACATCTAAAGCTCTGTGATCATCAAAGTTCTACGATATTAAACCATATTAAGAAGCCACTAGAATCGCTTTCCCACTTGAATCGAAGTTTGCAATCAGAGATATAATGTTCAAAACAAAAGGCTCCCGTATCAATTTTAACTTCCACCTATATATTCTAACATTAATATAATGAATAGACTTGGGAACCAAAAAGATTGCGCCTTTCTTCGTATGCTACTAGAATTTGTAGAAATTTCACATTACTCCTAAAAATTTGATGAGCAAGATATACGCCAAACGGGGTAAATTAAGTTTCAGAATCTCTCTCGTAAAATAGGTTAAAGACTCAAAGACACCTTAACTATGTAATTTAGGTGACACTCAACTTCGTCTCAATACGGTAATCAAATTTGCAATAGAAATAAACTTCTTTTTCCAATTAATTTGGAGAAGAAAAATCATAAATGATGCATAAGATTGAATATAAGAATCTTGACCATTTAGAAGCATGACAAAGAAAGCAACGAAACCAAGAAGCAAAATTTCCCCAAACCTGAGGAACCCCATGAAACAGGAAAAGAAGAAGGAACCTGGGCAACAAAAGCTGCGAACGACATTCCCAATAAAAGCGCCACATTTTCAAAATCTCCATCGATACGCCGCGGTTGAGCAATTACAACTTTGGGCCGTCGGCGTTTGCAATTGACGCCTCTCTGCAACAATCTGGCGGGAGAAGAACAAGAAGAAGACGAAGAAGGCAGTACTTGGACGTTATCAATGGCAACCCTTTTCTTCTTCTTCTTCTTCTTCTTCCTATTGCGATTTGAGCACGGGGGAGGGTCGTAAAGCGTCCCGGTTGAGTTCCCCGGAGATGAATAAACCGCGGCGATATCTTCGCGGTCGTCGTCGGTGGTTTCATCAACTAAGGGGTCGTAAGTAGTTGCACAAGTAGGGGGTTCGTCCATGGCAGAATGCAGAGGCTGGGCTACCAACAAACCATGGACTGCGTCGATACGAAGCCTACGGGGAGAGGAAGCGTATGGTTTGAACTTTCCCTATTTCCCTTTTTCTCTTTTTTCCTTCTTGAAGTTACCTTTTATTTCAAAATATTTAATAAAACACAAAATATCACATCCAAAGGTAACGATACATAGATAGATTATGACTTTTCATCCTAAAGGTTTTAGATTTAAACGATAAACATATACAATAGTAATGGATAGATTTGTTTTTCTTTCTTGCAATTTTTCTTTTTAACAACATACAAGAATGTGATTTTTTCATAGTATCTTCTTCTTACTCCTACAAAATGCATTTAAATAGTTGGTAACAATTACAGAACAAATAATATTCACCAATTTTTGGCAACTGAAGTGTGTGTATCATCAAGAAATAGTGAAACAAAATAGTGGCTTAACTTACTATTATTATCATTGTTATTCATGGATTACTAATAATAATAACAGTAAGTTAGCAATTTAACTCCAAAGCCATCTCCTTTTGGAGTTCCTATGGATACTAATACGAAATAATCAATCCATTAAATAGGATCTATAAGAGAACACATTTTGGCTCAAACTCAAAGTTTCAGTAGCCATTTGCCGCAATCATTTTAGTTACCAAAAGATAAAAATGACTTTTCCATTCACTAATACTTGCAAATGGAATTAACCCACATAACAGTGGCATAAACGCAAGCAAAATAGTGTGGAATACAACACGGCGAAACCAATATGGCAAGATTGTGTGGCGATTTTTCCCTTGAGAAACATCGATTGGGCCATTTAGGATCAGACACAGCGTAGACGTAAAAACGTTTGAAACTAAGTGCATCGAGCACAAGGTCTCCCAAACCATGAGCCAATGCAACCCGTTTCCTCCTAGTGTGTCTATGCACAACTTTCCAACTAAACCGCAGGCAACTCCAAGCAGCAAGATGATGAAAGTAACTGGCATTGCCGTGGTTGAAGTTGTGGAGCGTCGGAAAAGCAAGTAAGCAATTACAAGAATCATAATCACACCAAACGCCATCCGACTCACAACTTGAACTTGACACCTTAACATAAGCAGCCTTGAGTGCAAAGATGCCATATGATTTGGCATCCACCATGATTTTGAACCCTGTAGTAAGCAAAGAATCTAAAGTAAGTTCATTAAATGAATACTTTTAATTGGAATAAAATGAGATGGAAAAACACATCTACAAAGTATCATAGAGGATGGTTCAAAATATTTGGTAGAAATATCTGAAGTTGGATTAACAGTCGATTTTAACATAACATATGTAGACAAAACTCTGAAAATTGTCATATATATAAGTAGCAGATCTAAGAGTATGCAAAACAAACAATAAAAAGAAAAAAGGACAACACTTGCCTGAGTTGAAGATGTACAGATTGCAGTAGCTTCAAAAATTTTGTGATATGAATAAACATATGCACCGTAAGAGAGGGCCACACACATTATAAGCAAACCAGCAACAAGACAATCTATGCACGTTTCAAGTAGTTCTGAATGCCTTTTGTTTTCTAACTGATTCTTCAACTTCTCAGCCTTGAGATTATTTGACTCACAATTGAGATTCATTTGTGTTTCTTTCAACTTTAAATTTTGCGTTTTAAGGTCAATCTCCCTTTCCTTAAGATCGTTGGAACGTGCATTTTCGACAACAAGTCTTTCAAAAGCCCCAACCGCTATCTCGTTGCCATATGAACCAACTGGCCATGGAATAAAAGAAACCATGTCATTTCTCAGTTTACACAAAGGTAACTCTTGAGTATACGAATCAGAAACGCTTTCTTTTACGTCTTCAATTAAACTTAATTGGTCATCAACATGTGTGTCTGTCTTATAAGATTCTTTCTTATCAAGTGTTAGATCTACTGGGTTTTTTTCTTCCTTGCATTTGCTAGAGGAATGCACTTCAGTTTTGGCAGATGCTTTAGTGTTTGATCTTGGAGTTCTTAGCGTGCTAACAAAAGAACTCTCAAAATTCTTTAGAAAGCAATCAAGCTTCACTCCAAAAACCTGTTTCCACATGACCAGTCAAACAACAAGCATGTTAAATGGACTTCATCATTAATGCTTGGATGAATAACATATAAATTGCAAAAACGAAATAGTCGGCAAAAGCCGTAGTTAGAGATCAAACTTACATTGACCAAAGATTCTCTTATAGCCGAAGTGCATATCTGCAATAGAAAAGGTGACAATAAATACACAATAAATAAGTCAAAACTTAGCAAAACAAATCAACATCTATGAATAAAGGTTAGCCACACACATATGGTTACATTGTGGGAATTAAGAAACAAAACTTTATTAAAAACAAATGGTTACTAAACAACAGCCAAATCTTCTTCTTCTGTTTTTTTTTATAAATCTCAACACGTTGCATGACATTTCACACGGGACACTAAGACCCAATTACTTTGTAAAGATTATTCTTACCTTAAATGAACATTGCATTGACATACAAAAAAAAAAAAAAAGAGAAAAAACACAATAATAGCTAAGTTAGTCTCAAACCTTCTATGATCATTTATATTATGGAAAATAATAGCATACCACTGATAGATGATCAACACACATTTTTCCATCAGACACTTCCTGCTTCTCAAGCACCTAGAGTCATAATAAAAAGAAAAGAGAAAACACTGAATGTCAACAAGCAACTAATTCTCAAAAGTCAAAACCACAAAATCACATAAGTTGGTTGGCCCCAAGAAACCCACGATACTATGCCATGAAATTCATAACTTTTAGATTTTAACTCATTTATAGACAGCTCCATTCATATCCAAAAAGACTGCATTGCAACAATCGAAATTCTACGACTTTAAACCATATTAAAAAGCCACCACACTAACTCTCCCACGTGAGTCAAAGTTTGTAGTTAGATATAAAATTCAAAACATAAAGCTCCATTTTTACGTGTTAGATTTATAATTATCACCATAGATTATATGACTCTATTTACGACATAAGTCTTCCTTATTTGATTTTGCTATATTTTACAATTTTTTTTTTTAAATGTTCACATGTACTTTATTAATCTTCGTAAAATTGTTATTTATTATAATTAATCTAATTTCAAATTGAAATTTAGGAAAGAAAATTTTAATAAAGAATTCTCTATAATAATTAATTTTCCATCAACTATCTTCAAATTGAAACCCATTAAATTTGAAATCATTTAGAGCCGTCGACTTTACAACTTAGAAAGAAGTTTAGAATTGAGTTAAAATTGGAAGTTAAAATCATTTTTCCAACACCAAATTAACCATCAAAATTTAATTTAGTAATATTCAAAATTAAAGCTGAATTAAATTATACTAAAAAAAAATCCAAATTAGAAATGGTGGGACCCGCCAATAAACTTTGACCAAATTTCCTCTCACTTCGCTTTGCCATCGTCTAATCCTTACTCACTGCTCTGTTTCAACCTCCCCTGTATTCTCCCCTTCTTTCCCTAATTAAACCTCAACATTCGAACTTATTTATCATAAATTATCAACCTGAAAAATCCATGAAACAGGGAAAGAAAAACGAAACTTGGGTAACAAAAGCTGCTAACGAAGTTCCCAGTACAAACGCCGCATTTTCAATATCCCCATTGATACGCCTCGATTGAGCCATTGCAGCCTTGGGGCGTCGGCGTTTGCAATCGACTCCTCTGTGCCGCCATCTTACCGGCGAAGAAGGCAATACTTGGACTACATCAATAACAAGTCTCATCTTCTTCTTCTTCTTCTTCTTCTTCCGATTAGAATTTGACCGCGGCGGAGGGTCGTCATGAGTCCGGCTTGAGTTTCCCGGAGATGAACCAACCTTCGTGATAGCGTTGGAGTCGTTGTCGGAGGTTTCTTCAACGACGGTGCTGTTTGTACTAGAAGAAGAGCTTTCGTTCATGGTTGAATCGTATGATCTGAATCTTTTTTTCTTCATTCTCCCTTGTTCTCATAAGACCCTCTCGAAATTGTTGTTTATATTAAACTTGGATCGGATCCTTATAATTCAACATTTTTTTTTTTGTTGGGGAAAACTATAATTTAAATTTAAAAACAAAAGACAGATGTGTTTATCATCTTGACTAAAACGAGCATTGACTTGGAATAAAAAATATCTACCTTTAATGAAGTTTCAATCTTCACATCTCATATATATTATGTAAAGTTACGTGTGAACTCCTTTTTTCTATGACTTTCATCTAATTAATAAACTTTGCCAACTCACTAGATCACATGCCATTAATTTTTCTAATTCATGTGCTAAATTTTAACAAAAGCAATGTATAAGTCTTCATAAATCAATTAATTTCAATAAAATAAAGCAGTGCAAGAAAAATGCAAATTAGAAAATAGAAAAAACAAGATTGTAAAAAAAAAAAAAAAAAGACACCACCACGGATGACATGGATTCACGCACGTGCATTGCACGATTCCAAGCGATCCGCTAATAAAAATCAGCGCGTGCAGTTTACGCAACTAGAGAGTAGAGAAAAAGCCATAGACTGCGAACCACAAGATCATTAGGGGTCCAAAGCGGACACGTAAGCCGAAAAGCGTCAAAAATTTATGAAACGAAACGAGCGACACATGTTTTGCGGCGCCCACACGAACTCTTCCGTCCAATAAGAATCTCCAGTACTCATCTTCACAAGCCACGTGGCACTCTGACCTCCACCCCTTCAAGTTTCAATTTCCCTTTTTCTTAATTTTTTTTATTCCTTAAAAAAAAAAAGATTTGTAATTCTTCTGGTTCGCTGTCTCCTTCTCCGCTTCTCCTTCTCCCTTCCACTTCTTCGCTCTTTCCACCATTACAATCCCTTTCTTTCTCCCGTGCTTCAAAGCTAGGGTTCCGTCTTATGATTCACTGATCTTCAATTTCGGTTTCGGGTGGAAGGATTTTATTATTCTTCTTCTTCTGTATGGCTACTTCATTGCCTTTACCCGAACTTGTTTTTGTCTCACCGAAGGGTCTTCTATCTTCTTCCAGTCCCGGATGTTCACTCTATAGGATTCCTTTCTCTAGAGCTTGTAGGTCTAGGGTTCTTCGTCGCACGAAGCTCCGAGCTGTCAGAGAAGACGGTGTGGTTGCTGAAGAGAGGGAGAATGAGCTAATCAAGGAAGTTAATGGATATGGATTTGGAAGTAATGGAGCTGCTTACAATGGGAATGGTGATTACAGGTATAATGGTTGGGTTAATGGCGGAGTTACGACTGTGGAGAGTGAGAGTGGTGGAACCAATGGGAGCTTGGTGAAGTATGTTAATGGGAATGGTGTTGCTGCGGCGGTGGTGGGAGAAATTCAAGCGTCGGAGTCAGTGGAGGAGGATAGGAAAAAGAGGATAGAGGAGATTGGTAAAGAAGAGGCTTGGTTTAAGCGTAGTGATCAGCAACAGGTCGAGGTTTGATTTTCTGTTTGTTCCTCGTTATAATTCTTTTGATTTCATTGGCGGCGAGGTTAAATGTAGTTTGGAGGTTCTTATTTTTATTTTCCATACAAGCAGTATATGTGCAAGTGCAATGTCTGATCAGGAATTGCCTGAACTACTGATTTGGGAGGTCTCAAATCCTAGATTCGAGCTCATTTGGGTGTACCGGTGATTTTACGTGATACTGAACTAGGAGATAATGGTTTCAACCATTTCCGTTTTAATCTCTCCATTAACTTTGATAGTTCAAGTTTTGGGTGTGGTTCATCAAAATTACTAACTAGATCCAAAAGTAGGGGTGGTAACTGGTAATGCATGAATTGGGTTGGTTTTAAACTTTTGGGTCTAATTATGATTGAGTAAGCCGTAAAAACTACTAGTTCATATTACCTTCTATTACCTGCTCCTTTAGCAGTGTCAAGTGTGTAGTCACAATTCACTGGTTGGTAAATGAAAGTATTTCACATTAATTATCAAATGCAATCTTTACTATTGGGGTAGAAAAATCTCAGATTAAGCATTATGATTTTAATATAAAGTTACATCAATCATGGTAATGTCCTCAAGGTATAAGTTGCAAATCCCAATGCTTCTTGATGAAAAGCAGCAAGTTTTGGGACTTGTTCTTTAATTATGAAATTACAAAAAACCTGTTAGTGTAGGTATGCAACATCAATAATGCTCTCACCTTCCCCCATGTTGTAGCGTAGGTGTGTGTGTGTGTGTGTGCATGCATTCTTTGTGGCGTAGGATCATTGCTAGTAAACATGGACCTATCTTTTCGAGTGGCTAGAGGGATTAAAGTTACTCCCTAAAATTTATGGAAAGATATTTCGAAAGAGCTCCCTTCTTTTGTTTTCTTGGTTAGGTGTGTGGTGGGGGAGGGGTGGGATACATATTTTTGGGAAGATCGTTGATTGGGGGAGAACCTCTTTGCGTGTTGTTTTCTCCGTCCTATCATTTGTGCTCTCTAAAAAATCATTTTGTTGGTATTTTTTAGTTTGGTATGGGAGCTCTTGCTCCTTTTCCTTTGGGTTTCATCGTTCTCTTACGGACAGGGAAACAACATATGTGGCTACTCTTCTTTCTTGAACTCCAGGGTTGTCTCTTTAGAATTGGTAGAAGGAATGTCAGACTTTGGAGCCCTAGTCTTTTAAAGGATTCTTGTACAAGTCTTTTTTTCATTGATTGGTTGACCCTTCTTCCTTAGGTGTGTCAATTTTTCATTGCTTAGGAGGATTAAGTTCCATGGAAATGTAAGATTCTTTACTCTGCAGGTTCTTCACGATCATGTTTATATGTTAGATAGGCTTGTTAAGTTGTTAGGAAGTTGCCTTCGCTAGTTGGGTCTTTTTACTATTCTTTGTTGGAAGGTGACAGGATACTTGGACCATATTCTTTGACACTAACTTTTTAAGTGGTGTATGGGATTCTTTTTTCCCAGATGTTTTGGCATGATGTGTGTTTGTCATAGAGATGTCAATGCTACGGTTGGGGAATTCCTTCTCAATCCACCTTTGGGGAGAAAGACCATTCTTTTGTCTTGCCAGTGTTCGTGCGGTATTATGGGTTTTATGGGGGTGAGTGGAACAATAGGATTTTTAGGGGTTTGGAGAGGGATCCTAGGAAGCTATAGTCTCTTGTTCGCTTTCATGTTTCCCTGTGGACTTATTTCGTATAGTTGGGCTCCCTTCTTGTAAAGGGAGTCCTGTCTATTTTTGTTAGCTTGGTTTTTTGTATGCTCGTGTTTTCTTTCATTTTTTTCTCAAAGAAAGTTGTTTTCATAAAAAAATAAATAAATAATGCCGGCAAATCTCCCCATATTTTAATTAATTTTTAATCTTTCCTTTTATTTAGATTGCATTTTATTCCATGCTTTTTAGTCATTCTAAAGGCCCCTTATATTTCATTTTTATTCTCATTTTCTATGCACACAAAATGGAATCTTCAGGTTTCTGTGGCACCTGGTGGACGCTGGAATAGATTTAAAACATATTCAACAATTCAGAGAACCTTGGAGATATGGGGATTTGTTTTTAGTTTTGTCATCAAGGCTTGGCTTAACAATCAGAAATTTACTTATCGTGGTGAGCCCTTTTGCAACATCAATGTCGAACACACTCCAAAGATTTGCCTTGTGGTTTCAATAGTACAACTGGGTGAAATGAATTTTTGCTTTGTTTCATGGTTTATAATTTTCTTTTAGGAGGAATGACTGAAGAGAAGAAGGTCGCTAAAAGAAAGATCCTAGCTAAGTGGTTGAAAGAAAATATTTTAAGATTAGGTCCAACATTTATTAAAATTGGTCAGCAATTTTCTACTAGAGTGGACATTCTACCACAAGAATATGTTGACCAGTTGTCAGAGCTTCAGGTTACTATCTCTCTTATCTATGCTTTTATCATTCTGTGGTTAGGGCTGTTGCGTATGAAATATATATGTTTTCAATTGGAACAGTGTAATATTTCGATTAATTGTTGCTTAGGCTGATGGATGTTCATTTTCAATTCAGGATCAAGTTCCTCCTTTCCCATCCGAGACAGCAGTATCTATAGTTGAGGACGAGCTTGGAGGTCCTGTGGCCGATATATTTGATAGGTTTGATCGGGAGCCAATAGCTGCTGCTAGTCTTGGTTAGCTCAATTAACATTTTCAGGATTCAGTTTAGCTAAAGCATTTTGAAATTCTGTTTGGTGGTTTATTAGAAAACTTAATATCAGAAGTCTCTTTGTTCAGGTCAGGTTCATCGTGCAAGATTGAAGGGGCAGGAAGTTGTGGTGAAAGTACAAAGGCCAAGTCTGAAGGAACTCTTTGATATCGATCTCAAGAACCTAAGGGTTAGTTTTCAACATTGGTTAAAATTTGTATTGTTGTTTTCTGTAGGTGTTCAGAGCTCAGAATCGTAGTGATTTGTCTTGTAACACTGCATTTATTTATTTTATTTTTTTAATGTTTTTATCCCATCCCCTGGTTGGAGGTATTGCATCAGATACTTTTTGGCGAAGCTAATTTTCTTATATATTCTAGTTTCAAAATTTTAACTAAGGCACCTACGGGTATTAAAATTTCATGGGTGGAGTCGTTTTGAACAGGGTGGATTCCATTTTCCTGCAGCCTTTTCTTAATTGTCAAATTACTGTAAAAGTATTTCAGGAAATAGAAAATATAAATATATTTTGAGATAAAGAAAACTGTGCTAGACATGAAAGAATATACACAAATCCCAGAACTCATCCAAAAGAATGAGGACAAGCCCGATTAGTGAAGTTCCTCACCAAACCTCTTAGACCCTCTAAAACTCTACTGTTCAATTCAAGCTATCCTACAAAATGTTAAAAAACAAGCCTATCATATCCTTTGTCTTGTGGAGGGTTCAAGAGTACCTCTTCAATCATGGAGCTAGGAGCAATACCTCCTGTTATGAGCTAGAACAACCTTGAAGATCCTATAAAACCGACTCTAAAGAGAGGGAAGAAAAGGGTAATCCCACAGAAGATGGTCTTGATCCTCTTACTTCTTCCTACAAAAAACACACTATTGAGGGTGCAACACAGAAGAAGAGTCTCTGGAGGGAATCCAGAGTGTTCACTTTCTCATGCAAAACTTTTGAGGCTAAGAATTTCGTTTCTTAGGAATTCTAACCTTCCAAAGTGAGTAGAATGCGTAGGCTTTTTAGGAGGGAGAAAGGCTGCAAAAGAACATAAAAGAGGCTACATGAGAAACTTTCTGACAGCTTTGGAATCTCAAGCATAGAATCTTTCTCCCGTACTGGGTGACTTGGTCAGAAATGATAGAAAGAAGAAGGTATCATCTGTACACTGAAGGTCTGACGTGTGCAGAATCATCTGATCCCACCTTAAAATCCTCCGTCATTCTGCCTAACCTAATGATGCAAAAATCTTGCCTTTTGGTTTTCCATGAGCAAAATTAGAGAAGTTCACCGACCTTGTACAACTCCAAATCCAACCTCTCCACTCAGACCAAAATCTCTCTATATTGGACTTTATGAACTTTATGATTATTGAACTTGCGTAGTAGAAAGGAATTTCAGTTTGCATCAAAACATTTGATAATTGAACTTAATTACAGGTTATCGCAGAATACCTTCAAAAACTTGACCCAAAGTCAGATGGTGCAAAGAGAGATTGGGTTGCTATATATGATGAATGTGCAAATGTCTTGTATCAGGTATCATTATTCCCTCAATTATTACTCTGAGACATGACTACTGGTATGTTAGTATAAAATTTTATTACTACCCTGCAGTTTTAGTTTGATAGAAGCATTAAATCCTTTGCATATTTGTTTTGAATTCTGAGCCAGCATGTTTAAATTTTCATAATATCAAATATTATGGTAATTTCAGGAGATAGATTACACCAAGGAAGCAGCTAATGCTGAGCTGTTTGCTAGCAACTTTAAAAACTTGGACTATGTGAAAGTTCCATCAATATTCTGGGACTATACTACCCCACAGGTTTTATCACCTAGTTTGTACAATGAAACAATTATTCTGTTGTAACATTGTCCTTACGCCTATTGTTTCATTTTGAAATGACTGTAGGTTCTGACTATGGAGTATGTTCCTGGAATTAAAATAAATAAGATTAAAGCTCTGGATCAACTAGGCCTTGATCGTAAACGGTCAATATCATCTTGAATTTGTTATTTCATTCATGATAATTGCAGGAATTGAACTCATTCTTACCATTGGCTTCTTATGTGATATAGGCTAGGTCGTTATGCTGTTGAATCTTACCTGGAGCAAATTCTGTCACATGGATTCTTCCATGCAGATCCTGTGAGCTCTAATAACTCTTTGTTTAAGTTACCCTAGTCTTGAAATATGGGGGATTTTCTAGTGATTTGATTACAGATAAGAAGGTTTATTGAACTTCATTGGAAGTATTCCTTGAATTATGTAAAATTTAAAATATGATATGTATGTAACCTTAAATCTACGGTGAAGCTTCTCATTGACCCTGCCTCCTTTTGCTGTTGCACACTGAAAGAACCTACACTACTGGCAGTGCATTGAAGTAATACTCTTGCATCTGTAGCTAATCATAACCCATCAAATCATTGCTTTGGGTAGCTTCCACACAGCTTATCTATTGTCGTTATATATAACCGACTACTAAAAGAATGGGGTTTAAGAATGTCATTTGAAAATTGTCTGAAATGTTATAAAATGATACATGAATGGATATAACCGGTCAGTTCAATTGGAAAAGAAACTAAAAAACTTATGATGAAAAGATAATATTTGATCAGAAGATAAAATATCTTTATGGACAATCTTCCAAGACCTAGCCCCGCTTACAACATTCTTCTAGACATTTGTGAATGTGGGTTATTGGGATGAGGCGTGCTCCTTGCTTTTTTTTTTTTTCCTTTTCTTTTAGAATTGAATACAGAAATTTTGTACCTTTTTCAGCATCCTGGGAATATTGCCGTTGATGACGTCAATGGAGGAAGGTTGATCTTTTATGATTTTGGAATGATGGGAAGGTACTAGCCTGTCCTTGGTCCTCTTTCTATGATATTACACCCTAGTAATTAAAAATAATAATAATAAAGGAAAGAAAGAAAAAGTCAACCTTAAATGGCCAAGATGTTTTTGCACAAATTCCATGGAAGTGAGGTCATTCATTAGGTTCTTGTTCATGGTTTTTCTCTTTATGGGCGTATTTATTGTTTTTAAGTTTCTTTTTAAGGGACTCTGTATCCTTTGAACTTGTACTCCTCATTGACAAGTTGGTTCTTGTTTATAGAAAAATGGCCACGATATTTTGCTAACATATCGTTGTGTATTGTTGCTGGCGCCTTGCAGTATCAGTTCAAATATTAGAGAAGGTTTGCTGGAAACGTTCTATGGAGTGTATGAGAAAGATCCAGACAAGGTACTGAATTATGAAATTAATTTCTATTTCTGCCTACTTAAGGTGATGTAACAGTACCATCATGTATGCCTCTCAATGTTCGATTGTTTATAAGAATTCTTCATTAGTGCAGGTTCTTCAAGCAATGATTCAAATGGGAGTTCTTGTGCCTACTGGAGATATGACAGCTGTTAGACGAACAGCTCAATTCTTCCTCAACAGGTTCATTGAAGAGACTTAAAATAAACTAAATGATACTTTGCCGATCAATATGCATTTCTTTGTCCTCTTTCGGGGTGGTAATTTTTAGATGTGGTAAATAAATAAAATAATAATAATACTAAAGAAGAAGAAGAGAGAGAGATTCCATTTATTTTTGGTTTAAAATGCTGTTCACGAGGATTTTAATTTAATATTTTAACAAACTCATCAATCCTGCGATGTTATTATACAGACCATATTATGAATCAATCTGAGAGTTAAAAGAGATAAGAAGGTCCTATTCACTAGTTTGGGAGATTGACTCTGCTTCCTATAGTTGAGCTCCCGGTTAAATGTCTACTGGAGTGAACTTTCGTCATGCTTAATCTGAATGCTTGATTTATTTTGATTATCATCGGCAGAATGTTTAATGTTGATTTGCTTGAACTAAAGGAAGCAACTATGATCAAATTAAAATCATCTTGTAATCTTTTCTGCTAGAATTTTCTGACTGAAATTTTGAATTTGAACTCCCAGTTTTGAAGAACGTCTGGCTGCACAGAGAAGGGAAAGAGAGATGGCAACTGCAGAACTTGGGTTTAAGAAACCATTGACAAAGGAGGAAAAGTTGATGAAGAAAAAGGAACGCCTAGCTGCAATTGGTATGTAACCCTGTTGAGCAGCCCAGTGACCAATTATGCTTTAATTGCCTGTTCTTTTATATTATAATAGTTATTTTTACGAGAAAAAACTTCGGTATGTTTCCCATAGAGAATACAAGAGTCTGTATTAATATCTTATCTAAGTAATTATCAGTTCGTTACAAAATTTCTCCTCTCCAGCTATGTGATAAAAATACTTCTCAACAAGACAAAAAAACGTATATGATAAAGTGTTAAATAGCATTTTGTGTTTAATGAATCACTGGTTGTTCAAAACTTTTAAAACTGTCTAATAGATTTTTAATGAACTAATCACTACTTCATGGACTTTTGAAATCATCTAATAGATTTTTTAATTTTCAAATTTGTGTCCAATAAGCCATGATCTAGCAAAATAATAATAATTGACTTATTGAATATATAATTAAATGATGTCTCTTAGGAAATCCTAACTTTCAATTTTGTGCCTAGCAAGTCTATAAATTTTAATAAAGAATTCAAAATTAGGACCTATAAGTACTTATTGAACACTTTTAAACCTTCTAAAGTTCAACTAAACTTGTAATTTAACTATGAGAAAACAATGTTTTGAAATATTTGATGTTACAAGAAACCGGCTATGAAACCTTGTATGCTGTCCCCTCATGGTTGTTGCACTCTCCTAAACAGGGGAAGATTTATTAGCCATTGCAGCAGATCAACCATTTCGGTTTCCGGCCACGTTCACATTTGTTGTTAGAGCATTTTCAGGTAGTTTACAAGAAAAACCAACCGTTACTAAATCTCTTGTATAACGTTAGGCTGAAAAATCAATATTGTCTGCAGTATTAGATGGCATTGGGAAAGGCCTTGACCCACGATTTGATATCACTGAAATTGCCAAGCCGTGAGTTCTCTGTCAACGCTTAAGCTTGCTTTAATCTCCTTTCATCCTGACATTTTAGGATGCGTAAGTTTTTCTGTTTACCTTACACAGTCCAATTTTCGTCTTTTAGATATGCTCTGGAATTATTGAAGTTTCGGGAAGCAGGAGTTGAGGTCGCCTTGAAGGTAAACACGATTATCCTTTTTACATGTTGGCTTATTTCTTATAATTCTTTTATCCCCATGTTGATCGTCAATTTTACAAATGTTTAGGATTTCAGAAAGAGATGGGACAGGCAGTCTCGTGCATTCTATAACTTATTTAGACAGGCCGACAGAGTCGAAAAACTTGCTGAAATTATCCAAAGACTGGTAATGATTTCAAACCTTTCGGCAATTGAATGAGCATGTCAAACTTCTGTCTTACTTTTTCAAGTTTCGTATATTGGACCTCAAGTTTATTTAATCAACAGGAGCAAGGTGATCTCAAGCTTAGAGTTCGGGCTTTGGAATCTGAAAGATCATTCCAACGCGTTGCAACAGTTCAGAAGACGCTAGGAAATGTGAGTTTTTCCAGTTGGTTCTCATTCTTTCCTGGTGGCCTTGTTTGCATGTCAACATATTTCGACCACATTATCTGTTCGGATCGTTGGAGATCTTACAGACCTCCCATCCCTGTTGTACGTTGTACACATGTATGATGGGAGGTCTATCAAGATCCAAATGGAATTTTTTTGTCGATGTCGAAGGATGAAATTTTTTTAGAGCTTTAGAAAATCAGCACATCTTTCTGTATATGTTGGATTGATAATGTTCTGGCCAGTTCAATATCTCTAATTTCCACCTTTTGACCATTAACAGGCAATAGCTGCTGGAAGCCTAATCAACCTTGCAACTATATTATATATCAACTCCATTCGGGTAAGATGTACTTTTATTTTCTCTGACCTTGCTGTGCTGCCACCATTATTGCCTCGTGATTATTGATTAGTTGTTATACTTTTTCAGATGCCTGCCACTATTGCCTACATCTTTTGTGCCTTTTTTGGGTTTCAAGTACTCATCGGTCTTATCAAAGTCAAAAGATTAGATGAACGGGAGAGGTTGATAACAGGAACCGCTTGAAAAAATAGGTAAGTAATTCCCTACCCCACCCGTCGAGACCCCTCGTGACTTGGCGTTGCCCTCGCACGTGGACCTAATTCCTTATAGGTTGAATTTCAAGTGATCCGGATCACGACCTTCTAAATGAACATGTTTCAGGTTTCAGAGTCTTGATTTGCAGCAAATGGATCTACTTGCAGTCCATCACCAAATAGTAGATAGAAAGCACTAGTCTGGCAATGAGCCTGAGCCTGAGGTATACATCATCTAAAGATCTCAGATGATATGGGTTGAAAACGTGACTCGTGAGCACTTCTTCCAAGCTTGCTGAAATTAGAATTAATTTTCTCCATATGGTTGGTTAACAGCTCTGTTTTCTGAGTATTTTGAGATTGCCTCGTTGCTCTCCCCAGGTGTGTCGTCAAAGTCGCAGCAGTTATATTTTAAAATTTAAACAGCTAGTATAGAAATTGGAATGATGTATGTACCATTTTTATTTGAAATCGGAAAATGTCGATATATTAAGCAGAATGCTGCAGCATAGAGTTAGTTTTCCTTCCTTCGTTAATGTACATATGTAGATGCAAGAGATACATAATTCGATTCCAGTCCCATTACCGGGTCTTTTTCTCTCTTTTCCTTTCTTTTTTTTGACTTATTTCATTATCTCGTCTCTCTTTTGTGCCACAACTGGACCGCGTAAGGTACCACGAAGATTGAAACAATTTCTTCGCTGTTTCTTTTTTTGGAACATACGAAACAAGTTCTTCGTTGTGAACTACCATTACTTATAAAAGGTATATCCTTGCTGTTTGCAGTGTAATATTTCTCGTCAAAATAGATCATTTACAAGGCATGAGTTATGAGACTATCCACAACCGAAGAGAATTGCTGACTATAGACAGCCTTCTTCATGTTTGAAACATGTTATTTTAATCCATCCTTCTTTGCACTTAACATCTACCATTTGCACACCAAGACCTTCCCTTTATTCTTTCAAATACAAAGGCAAAATTTATTACTTAGCCAGAAACGTCATCTTCAGAGGACTTGCAGTTTTCTCAAAGGAAAGAAGTTCGGAGCTTCGAATTGACTTGTAAATTGCTGCAGGTACTTGAATAACTAGCTAAAGAGACAGGTTTTGATTTCCCCTTTATCTCAGGCATTTGAAGTAGGAAACATAGTTAAGGAAGAGATTGAGTGTACACATAGTCTTCATGTTCGAAAACATTCTCTTTTCTGCCGTCAACCTTCTCGCATTCTACGTTAACTTTTTGACACCCGGATCTTCCCTGTTTGACCCCAAATGTAAGAATCGTCACTTAACAGAGTATGAGCTCATAGAGAGAGAAAGAGGAATAGGAAGAGAGGCTTACCAAATCGAAGGATTTAATGGAACCTACCACTATTCCATTGGATGTTGCACGTCCATGCGCTACTAGAGCAAAGTAGAAGAAGAAAATCAGAAAGATGGCAAATCGTAGGGATCTCATTGAGTGGAGAAAGTTTAGCTGTTAGCTGTCAACTAGGTTGGATGGAGTAAGTAGTAGAGTTTTATAACATGAAGAAGCTTCAAATCATGGGATTCAGAAGTAGACAGGCACCGACAAGACAAGATCTTGAAAGCTTCTTCAGACAAAAATATTATACTGGTACAACTAATCTCTAATCTTTTCTATACATGTGCTTTTGTGAAATTGAGCTTGCTTTTGACCTGTCGCCTGATTCCTTGGCAGCGAAGCTCGACCCTCAAGGGAATGGGTTGGCTTTCTTGGTGTCTTTGTCTCATGCATCCACATAAACAAAATGAAGTGAGCTGATGTGGTTGGAAAGTTGTCATTAATTTGGTTTTATCTTCAAGATTCTCCGAGCTGTCACTTTTCTCTTGGTGTCTTGTTGCTGATCCACTCTCCCGTTGCTAGCCACTCACTCATCCCCCACCGCCAGCCTACAGGTTCGAGTTTTATTTTCTTAATTATTTTGCAATCTTATTGACTGAATGTTGAACTCAAATGAGCCCTTTAGGAGCATCAGATTGTGAACAGGCAGTTGCTGCTGCTTATTAAGATGCAATTCTCCGTCCTTTGAATCCCTTAGTTCAGATCTTGTGTGGAAAACTATGATTAATATAACAGAATAATTTGATCAATATCTAGGAAAGTCGTCTAAGAAGCCATTTTCTATCATTAAAATCACGTAGTGAATCTTATTTAGAAAATCACGAACAATTCAACAGATTGATTTTGTCAATATATTAGGAGTGCATAATGCGATCGTTCCTCTGATTTAAAAGGCACCATTTTTTAATATGTTTGAGTGCGTGTTAGGTAATGTGCTGCCATAAAATATTGCAAGTTGTCTTGAGGCTACACTATATTTGCGTTTAAATAGTATTTAAATAACGGATGGGTTTTAAACTAAATCATGATAATGTATTTCATTTGGCTCATTAGCTATACAGAAGCTTGTTTATATATTCTGACATTACATTGAAATTCTCACTGCTTTAAATTATTGATGTTTTTGCTCAAAGGCATTTAGTTACACGTTCTCGGAATTCTATTAGACCTTGGATAGAGCTTTTCCAATTCTCCAAAATTTGGTATACTTTATTATTAATTGCAGATGACTTTTTGGTAGAGTGCAGAAACCTTAATTTTTGTTTGAACAGCCAAAAAGGTTCACAATATGAAATGTCTTAACTTATTTATTGTTATTTTTTTAAATGATTTTCTTTCCTTTCTATTGAGATGGATATGGTATAAGCCAACAATAACAGAAGAATCAAACTATACAAGGGTTTTTTTTTTCCTAGTACAACTGTGGAAATGAATGATCGAATCTTGCACCTTTTGGATAGAAGATCATGCTAATTACTATTAAGATAAGTTCATTTTGGCATATTAAGGTTTATACTATACTATGGTCATGTTCTTTTAGCTTTGTTTCATTTTGATCTGTATACTTTTTGAATGTCTATTTTGATATCAATATTTTTAAAAGTGATCATTTTGGTCCATTCATCCCCATTTTCATTTTATGACCAAAATAATATCTTTCTAAAATACAATCACTTAGAACTAAAAAGACATTTCAAAAATACACAACAATATTAATAATAATTATATACTCCCTTGGACCAAACTTTCCATAGTTGGCTTGGGCCATACTTCTTGTGGAAACGAAAAGAAAAAAAATGTTTATCCAATCAACTTTTTAGCTCTTAGCCCCTGTCAATAATGAATATCAAGAGTGTTTATTCAGATAAATTTGTGTATTTGTTTAATGTTTAAGTCAAGCTTGTTGTTGTGTGCAGGTAAAAAGGGTTGGATTCAGCCAAGCCAATGAAAATGGGGGGCACCATTTACCCCTACAAAGTTGCCACTTGCCACTTGCCAGGGGTCTGGTGGATGGCTGTGTTGTGTGTGTGTGTGTGTGTTCAAGTGAGAATATGGCCACCTATTAGTCCAAAAATGTCAGGTACTCTACTAGCTGTTGCATTTTCACAAATGCCAATCTGGAGAATGCAAATGAGATAAATTTTTAGTGTTTTCATGTGGACATTTTCTTCAAATTTAAATTACTGACATTTTTAGTAAATATATTTTTCAATGTCTTTTTTCTTTTCGGAAAAAAAAAATAGAAAATGCGTTTTTGTTGGGTAAAAATAATTTTATATCCATAGTTGAATGCTAAAAGTTTTGATTGAACTGTAATTCATTGTTGGAAATTTCTAGAGTAAATTTAAAGTACTAGCGAACACAATCAAATCATAGAGTCGAGGATGATTAAATCTATTGTTTTTTTAAATTACGGTCGGATTTACTAAAAGATACTGTAATTTGTTATAAATATTTTTACTGTTATAATAGGAGAATTAAGAATTTGTCAAAGTTAGTATTATTGTTACCGATGCTATTACCCATTGACCCTAAATGAAAACAATAAGAAGACTAATTAAGTACCAAGTAAATAACTTGAAAATCTCAAATTATATTTGCAAAATGTTAATTAAACGTGAGTAAAATTAATTAGATGGAGATCCATTCAAATAGATCCACTAATAAAATATCACTGCGATTGCACCAATTTTAATTATCAAGTTTTTGAGGATGAACTTTCAAAAACGATAACGAAATCAAACATTTTTTTTAGCGATAAAACTATTGTCCATACATCGGCTGTTCAAAAAGTCATTTTTAAAAAAAAGTTAGAACATTTAATTTTATAAAATTGAAATAACTTACTTTCAACAATTTTCATTTATTAACTCTTTTACACGTTTTTAAAATAAAAAGAAAAGATAACATAGATTAGATGGTTGTGTTAAGCCTTCAAACCATAGTGGACAGCAACATTTATTTGCTTTAAGCATATTTTGTTAAAAAAGGGATAATGAGAGAAAATGTTGTTAATTGGTCAATGGTGCATAATAATAACATAGATTGTCAATGAACAAATATATTCTTTGTTCCAAATCAACATCCAGCCTTCTGTTAAACGAAGATTATATGCCATATTCTCTTTTAATTTTGTATTATTTTCATTAGTAGAGATATTTTCAAATATAGCAAAATGAGTCGAAATATTTACAAAATATAATAAGATTTTAGATTTTATTGGTGTTATTTCTAGCCGCTTGTCACTATTATTAGGAGTGTTAAAAAAACAGTTGAAAACCGAACTGAACTGCAATCGAATTGAAACCGCTTCTTATGCGGTTCGGTTTAAGAAATTAAACCGATTCCAAAACCGAACTGAACCACTTTATTAAAAAACAAACTATATATATACATAACATAATTAAAGGCATAACAATGTTTATGCACTTTGATTTTGATTATAATATTTATGCATAAGTGGTTCGATTTTGATCCGGTTTTGTTCATGCATAAGCGATTTGGTTTAATACAGGTGAGCGGTTCAGGGTGATTTTAGATGAAACTTTTTTTGTATTTTACGGTTAAGTGCAATTTCAACTATAAAACCGAGCCATGAAAACTCCCAACTTTTTATTAAGGAAGAAAAGAAGAAGAAGAAGAATGATGGTTGAAAAGAGAGAGAGAGAGAGAGAGAGAGGTTGAAAGTTGTTTGTTGTGGGAGAAAGGGAGGAATTAGTGACAATCATAGCATAGCGATCTCACTATTTGATTTTATTTCAATTCCACGTCTCATTGTCTCAAAAGAAAGAAAGAAAGAAAGAAAAGAAAGAAAGGAAAGAGAGAAAAATGGAGGTCGTCTTACACCACTTTTGGCCTTTTTTTTTTTTATCAAAATAAAAATATTAGTTTGAAATAATAAACCAAAGGACGTGAATGTTTTCAAATTATTTTTTCTTCTTTGACAATTACAGATTTTATTTCTTGGTAGGGATCATGTTTTAAGCTAACTATATTTAGACATTTTCTTGATATGAAAATTAATACTTCATCAAATTTAAAAAAAATATTGAAAATAGGATGATTAGAAGGTTCATTTTCTTTTTGAGAGATATAGAGACATCTCATTGCTAAAAAGTACACATATTAGAATCATACTTTTTTTTGGGTGAAAATATGTTGATAATTTTGAGTTATTACTGTATTGTAAAAGCTTTAAAAACTATTATTTTATTATAATATAGGTCTATCGTTTGAATTATAATTAAGTGTATACAACATTTATTTCCGTGTTTATTGACACAAATTCATTTGGTACAACGTAATTTTGATGATTCTTTATTTTGCAAGTAAGTAAATAATTTTATGACAAAAGATTTTATAAAGTATTTTCATGTAGTTAATTAAGATGAAGCTTTTATGTCATACTAACCACCATAATGATTAACCTAACTAAATTGACGTTGATTTAGAAAAATAATAATTCTCAAGACAAAAATATTTGATATGAATTCCGATGATTTATAATTATAACATTAAATAACATTTAAACCCTTCTCGAAGTAGTAATTTTTCTATTTCTTTTTAGTCTAGAGCAAACACGCATTAATTATAATAACATCTCCTTAAAAATGAAAGAGAAAATACAATTTGATTTTCAAACAAAAGAATCATTAAAAAATTTCATCAACTCATCGTGAATGAAATGGAAGGACTTAAACATATAAACCAATTGAGTTATATATCTAAAAAAGATATTATTCAAATATAGAAGTTTGAAATTTTACGATGTTTGTAATAATTAAAGAAAATAGACACATACTAACTATCAATACACTTTTGGCTGCATTGCATTAACTCAATTATTGAGCATAATTTTTGTCCGAAGTTGTAGCCTAAAAAAGACATCAATGGTATCATAAAAAAGGATTCAACATAAATTTACAACAATACACTTATTTTGGTAATTTCCAATTTCATCATTAGGAAGTAGGAATGAGAATACAAAAAGCTGAGAGAAATTTGTTGGTTTGTTAATAAAAAGAAATTTACTAAAAAAAAAAAAACCCTTTTTGCCCTTTGATTTAATTTATGTTTTTACTCTTTTAATTAATCAATAGACATTAACATAAAAATGCAATTTAAAAATAATTTTGAATCAAATGAAAATAAAATTCAAACATAACAAATATAAACATTCATGTCATGCGAAGAGAATGAAAGCAAAAGAAATTTTAAGTGTATAAATCAAAAGATTTTTTTTTTAAATATACAAAATATAATAAATTTAAAATGTACTGTAATTAAAGAATACGAAATTTTGTTCTATTTTATAAATATTTTAAATGGTTTTATAATAATATATATAAACAAAGTCCATGTTTTAAATTAAAAGAAATAATTTTTTAAAAGGAAGAATTTTTTAAAAAATGAAAAAGAGTAAATTAAGACAAAAAAATTGATAAAGAAAATTGTGTAAATAATTTTAACAAAAAAAAAAGAAAAGAAGAAAGAAATAGGTTTAGGGTAAGAAAAGTTAATTTTCCTTAAAAGGAAAAGAGAAGAAAAGAAATAAAAGAAAAAAGGGAAAAAAAGAAATACTATTTTAGATAAGGAGAAGAAAAGAAGGGAAAAGAAATAAAAAATAAAAAATAAAAAAAATAATAAAATGTTGAAAAAATTGCTTAGCTGTTATCCACCTCCATTACGATCAAAACCTCCATTATTATCTGCGTAACTGGAGGAAGGATTAACAAGAGAAAAAAAAGAAGAAGAAAAGAGAGAACACTCATAGAACACACCAAAGCTCAACGCCTCCTCATTCTTCCTCCTTCATCGAAACCCTAACATCAAACGACAACAACAACAACAACAAGAGGAAGTCGTCTCTTTCTGTCTCTGTCTCTCTCTCTCTCTACATTTTTTGACCTAAATTCCTCTTAGCTTTACTCTTTCTTCAAGCTGACGGCGTTAATTCGGCGTTACTGTGAAAGAGAGAGAGAGAGAGAGAGAGAGTGAAGATGTGGGGCGAGGGAGATGAGAGTATTGGAGAGAGAAGAGAGACGAAGAGAGAGGAATGGAGATGGCTTCGGAGCCGGAGAGTAGTTTTAGAGCATTGTCCTTTTATTTGACTGTGGTTTACTTGGGGCTTTCACACTCTCAACCTGACCAAAACCGCCATTTTTAACGCTTTCTCTTTCTCCTATTCTTTGTCTGGATTCTCATGTACATATACTCACTCCTCTCTCTTTCTTTCCCTCTCTCTCTCTCTCTCTTATTTGCTGCCTTTTCTTCTCATTCAGTCTGGTTCTAGGGTTTCAAGTACTCTTCTCTTCTAGCGTGGGCACACTCCGTCGATGAATTATTAGGGTTTTTTTCCCCCCCACATTGTCACCAATGAATCTTGTTGCTTATTTATATCACGCAGCTCTCTCCCTTAACTTCATTTATCTGCTTATCGTCTTGGTTTCTTCAGCTTCTGATTCTGAACTAAACTGTCTGCTTGAATTCAAGAAGGGGATTCAGAAAGATCCGCACAACTCGGTCAACGGGAAGTGGGATTTGGTTTCCGTTTCGAACTTTGATGGTTGCCCTTCGTCCTGGACCGGTGTGTCTTGTGATGAGAACGGTAATGTGTCTGCAATTGTGCTGGACCGGCTTGGCTTGGGAGGGGAGTTGAAGTTTCAGACTCTGATTGGGCTTAGAAGTCTTAAGAATTTGAGTCTTTCTGGAAATGATTTTACTGGACGGCTTGTTCCGGCTCTTGGGACATTATCTAATCTGCAGCATTTGGATCTGTCCTCGAATAGATTTTATGGGCCGATCCCGGAGCGGATCAATGATCTTTACAATCTCAACTATCTTAATTTCTCAGCAAATGAGTTCAATGGTGGGTTTCCAGTTGGCAGATTGAATCTTAATCAGCTCAAGGTGTTGGATTTGCACTCTAATCGACTTTATGGGGACATTGGCCTGCTGGTTTCCCAGCTGCGGAATGTGGAATATGTTGATTTAAGCCACAATGAATTCTACGGCGGACTTTCAATTGGCTCTGATAACGTCTCTAGTCTGGCTAATACATTGAAAAGTTTCAACTTAAGTTACAATAGATTGAATGGTGGATTCTTTGACGTTGACTCTCTCATGTTATTTCGAAATTTGGTAGTCTTGGATATGGTTCATAACCAGATTATAGGGGAATTGCCTTCATTTGGGTCCTTGCCTAATTTGCGCGTTTTGAGGCTTGGTTATAATCTTTTATCTGGCTCGGTGCCTGGGGAACTGTTAAACAGGTCTTTGCAATTGGAGGAATTGGATCTTAGTGGTAATGCATTTACAGGTAAGAATCACTTGACTTATTATTTCACTATTTATGACTTACCGGAGATTTATTGACCGTGAGAAGATGTATTTAAGGTTCAAATTTATGTTCTCCGGACTTAGATCTCTCATCTCTATGGGATTTGCCTAAGGCATGCATATAATGGGTTTTCTTTCTTTCTTTCTTTCTTCTGCTTCTCCTTTTCTTCTTTTGTAAGGTTTGGAAATGCAATTAATGGTTGAAAATTTAATCAATAATTTCTCTTGTCTGATTATGTTTGCAAGACCATTATTTGCTAGTCTATATACGAAATCACTAAATCACATTTATGGAGATGTCGTGTTCATAGACTAATAATCTATTCAGTTCTACTGGTTTCAAGAAAGGTCCATTTATTGTATTTTTCTGTACTACATGAAGACTTGTCACCATTTCAATAATGAACTTTTAAGAAAATTTATCCATTACTTGTGCAAATAAACTTCGTTTTTCTGAACCTATACGGTCATTCATGACTCTGTTGGTATTATACTTTGCTGAACATAATTCATTATTTGCCTTGCAGGTTCAATTCTTCGGGTTGACTCTTCTACTCTGAAATTTTTGGACCTCTCTTCAAATGCTTTGTCCGGAGACATATCAGTTTTGCAATCTTGGGAAGCCAATTTTGAAGTTCTTGATTTAAGTTCAAATAAGTTCTCAGGAAGCTTCCCAAACGTAACTTCCTTCTTTCAGGGATTAAAGGTGCTTAATGTCAGAAATAATTTCTTAGAAGGCCCTTTGCCGTTTACATTGGTCAACTATCCTAGCATGTCTGCAGTTGACTTCAGTTTAAATGGTTTTAGCGGCACTGTCCCTGCTAGTTTCTTTACATCTGTTACCTTGATCAGCCTCAATCTGTCTGGAAACCGGCTAACTGGTCCCATTCCCCTTCAAGGCTCAAGTGTTAGTGAGTTGTTAGTTAAACCATCAGATCTGCCATTGGAATATCTTGATCTATCCAATAACTCCTTGATTGGTGGGTTGCCTTCTGAAATAGATAAACTGGCGAGGCTCAAATTGCTAAATCTTGCCAAGAATGAATTATCAGGACCACTTCCAGATCAATTGACCAGATTGAGTGACTTGGAGTACCTTGATTTATCAAACAACAAATTTACAGGTGAAATTCCTGGTATGCTTCCCAACCTACATGTTTTTAATGTATCCTACAATGATCTCTCAGGTGACGTTCCAGAGAATTTAAGGAACTTCCCCATCTCATCATTTCGTCCAGGAAATGATAAGCTTAACTTACCAAAAGATATAGGTTCAGAGAACTCGATTCCAAATAATTTCCCTGAGCATGGAAGACGTCGTACTTCTAAAGCTAATATCCAAATAGCTATTATTCTTGCCTCAGTTGGAGCAGTTGTGATGATTGTTTTTCTTCTACTGGCTTATCATAGAGCACAACTCAAAGATTTCCATGGAAGAAGTATATTTAGCGGCCAGAGTACTGAAAGGAACATTAAGATAGAACGTTTCAGGCCTTCCATTTTCAAGTTCCAACCGAACAATCAGCCTCCACCAACCTCTGCAAGTTTTTCAAATGACCATTTACTAACCTCCACTTCAAGGACATTATCTGGGCAGGCAGAATTCTCTTCCGAGATTTCTGAACATGTTTTACCTGGAGGTGCTGCTGCGAGTTCATCAATGATTATTCCTAATTTACTCGATGATCCTGTTACATCTGGGAAAAATTCCTCCCCAGGTTCCCCATTATCTTCCTCACACCAGTTTGTTGAAGGGCGTGAACAACCTGTGACACTAGACGTGTATTCACCAGATCGTTTAGCTGGAGAATTGTTTTTTCTGGACAATTCACTGCTATTCACTGCTGAGGAACTATCCAGAGCCCCAGCTGAAGTTCTTGGTAGAAGCAGCCATGGAACACTATATAAAGCTACTCTGGATAGTGGACATATGCTGGCTGTTAAGTGGTTACGTGTGGGGCTGGTCAAACATAAGAAGGAATTTGCCAAGGAAGTTAAAAGAATTGGATCAATGAGGCATAAAAGCATTGTTCCATTACGAGCATATTATTGGGGTCCAAGAGAACAAGAAAGACTTCTTTTAGCTGACTATATTTTGGGAGATAGCTTAGCTCTACATCTTTACGGTAAGAGTGTTGGAAACTTCCTTTTTATGTTCAGATATTTCTTTGCTTATATTTTACTGTCGCTAGCCATATGGACCTGCACATACCCTTTTTGGTGCCCTGTCATTGATGCAATTCTTTTCTGGATTTTTAACCATTGGAGTAATTGTTTTGAAAAGAAATTTATGATTTTGACTTTGTTTTGTTAGTGTTCAAATGTACATGCCAAGAACAGTTCCTTTTAAATTTAGCTGCTGAATTTTATGGGTCGAAATGGACATCTAATTATATTGCTTTTTTTAGAAAGTTTCAGTGCTTCCACCCGTCGTGTAGTTGACATATTGGAAAACATCATAGAGAAAAATTATTGAATTACCCTTTTTGTCACAGCATTAACATCTAAATGCTAATAGCTCATGGGGGCTATCTAAACCCGAGGACATGCTCTTGCATTTTGCGCACAAATAAAGGGTCGGAAAATGGAATATAAATCTATGGCAAATAGTTTTCTCTTGATAAACTGAAGCCAAACCTCTTGTTTCTGTTGTGTATCATTGAAGCCTGGAAAGGAACCTTTTCTATAACACTTTTGAGAGCCTCTATTATTATCAATAGGTCAAATTTCCAAGAAGGATGTGTACTGATTCAACACTCTTGCGTTCGTGGCTCTCTTTTCTTTGACATAATTATTCTCGTAAAAAATATTTGTTTAATCCAAATGTTTTTGAACTGTTGATTTTGATTTTGCTCATTCCATTTCATTTCAAGGTCAATACACGATCAACCTTTATTTATCTGGCATAGCTTGACTAACATTTTTCATGAATTTATTTTGCTTGATTGGAGGGTAAACTGTACATTAGGCGGCTTCCAAACAAGTAAATCCAGTGAATTGTTTATACAAAACAATGAAAAATTTAAATGTAGTGGAAGTTTGAGAGGAAGCTGAAGGTGGATCTCATAACTTACTTTTTACTAGCTGTTAACGTACCAAAACTTTTGACACATAACAATTCTGCAAAATTTAGGGAAGTTCAAAAGGATTCAAGTCTTATGCTCTCATTATGGTTTTAAGATCTTCCAACAATTTTTTTTGGATTTGTGGAAAAATTTATTTGTCCATTTTACCATGCGAACACTTGATTGTCAATTAGGTCTGATTATTACTGCCGTAGTCTTAGACCTCATGTAATAACTGCGAGTCTCATCCTCAAAAGTACATCACGTAGGTCGTGCCCTTAAATTGCCACTGCCATTTAAATCTTAAAATTTATTTATTAATTATTATTATTATTATTTTGTGTATGTGACATGATTTTGTTCTCTCTTCTTTTTTTTTTTTTTTGGATGAATTATGATTCTTGATTCTGTTGTTTGTTAATTGTAGTACTTTCTACATGGAAAGTTAAAGTAGCACCTGTTGGTTTCATTCCACGTTAAATTCATTTCCATTTTCTTTCTCCCAAGGCTCGTACAAAAGAGTTTGAATGGCATATTTAGGATTCTTATTTCTTTGTATTAGTGGCCACACTACAATTGAATATGGCCGGTTTCCAGTGATGCATCTCTATGCCCTTATTATACTTATCTTGTTATAACTGCCACGTCCGAAGATCTCTCTGGAATATCAATTAAGAATGTCCAGCCTCTTGTTGGCATCATGAGTTCCTGCCAAGTTTACGATCATTTACTTTAAGGAACTCACCAGGCTTCTGAATATTCTAGGAATTGATTTTGCATAATCACTAGAATAACATCATCCTTCACATGCTTGTATTCTTCTTGCAGAAGTACTTCACGTGCAATCTGACTCTCTCTAAGTTTACTACCATTTGTTCTAGTAATTGATTGGATTGTTTCCTTTTCTGGCAGAAACTACACCTCGAAGGTATTCTCGGTTATCGTTCAGTCAACGACTAAAAATTGCAGTGGAAGTTGCTCGCTGTTTGTTATACCTTCATGATAGGGGCCTCCCCCATGGAAACTTAAAGCCAACAAATATTATCTTGGCAGGCCATGATTCCGATGCCCGGCTCACTGACTATGGACTTCACCGTTTGATGACACCAGCAGGCATTGCGGAGCAGATATTGAATCTAGGAGCACTTGGATATTGCGCTCCAGAACTCGCTTGTGCAGCAAAACCTGGTCCATCTTTCAAGGCTGACATTTATTCATTTGGGGTAATTTTAATGGAGCTTTTAACCAAAAGAAGTGCAGGCGACATAATATCGGGTCAATCGGGGGCTGTTGATCTCACAGATTGGGTGCGTCTGTGCGATCAAGAAGGACGAAGAATGGACTGTATAGACCGAGATATCGTAGTTGGAGAAGAGCCTTCGAAAGCTATGGATGAACTGTTGGGTGTATCTCTCAAGTGCATTCGTCCTGTAAATGAGAGGCCTAACATCAGACAAGTGTTCGATGATTTATGTGCTATATGTGTTTGATTTTCATCCCCATCCTTCCAACCCCCCGTGTACATGCGTCTTGGAATTAGTTTTTTTCCGTGTTCCTCGACCCCAATTGTTTTTGTTTCTTATTTTTCGCTTCGTATTGGTTTCAGCCTACTGATTTTGGGCTAATTGTCACCATTTTTTCTCCGTGAAATTTTCTTGTAAATGGACAACCACCCCATCCATTGATTTTTTTCCTCCCCTACAAGAGTTTCAGTTTGATGTTAATGGAAGAAAAATGTTGCTCACTTTCAATGTCTGCCCTCTCATTTTCATTTTCTTCTTATCAAACAAAGTCCTTTTTCTGAGGGGGCTATAAAATGATTTCTCATTTTTTCTCAATTTATAGATATTGAGACCGTGTTTGACTTCACACTGCTAGCGTTTTGCAGTGCAAAAAAATCAGTTTAAACATATTCTAAAGGAAAATTCAAATGTGAAAAAACGAGATTGATAATATAATTGAGTTGTTTAACAAATAGACTCTTACGAGTAAAATTAATTTGTTATATATTAAAATTTAGAGATTAAAATAAAGTGAATTGAATAAATTAAAATTATAATATTTTAAAAGAGATGATTTTCAAAATAGCAAAAAAAACTTATGATAATAGGTTCGTATTATTACATTTTCAAAATTGCAAAAATAGCAAATTTAAAAGAAGATAACTCTTTGATAGTCATTTGATCTTTGTCATATTCGCAATATGCAAAAAAAATGTACTATGAATTATTTTTTTATTTTTTATTTTGTCATCCGGTACAATTTTTCATTTTAAAATTTAAGAATTAGAAAGAAATTACTTTTATGAAACAAAGAAAACTTGAGGTATACGTTTTATGTTGTAGCTTGTAGGTTTAATTTTGGAAGACTATAACTCAAGTCATATTTCAATTCTATTTTACCTCGTCATGGCCGTCGGGCTGTTTGACGCCCGCCAAACACCATGAGAAGTGGAGATGTGTTCGTTGACTCCACATCTCAACCGCTTCTCAAAGCTATCAACTCTCACTTGGTGGAACTCCAGCATAAGAGGCGCTGTGAATCAAGGCAATGCCAGCAAAGCCCTCGCTCTTTTCCATCAATTGAAGCTAAATGGTCTACAACCAAACAATTTTACATTTCCCTTCTTAGCAAAAGCTTGCGCCAAGCTCTCACATCTTACTAACTCCCAAATCATCCATACCCATGTTGTCAAATCCCCATTTTACTCTGATATCTATGTCCAGACGGCCATGGTTGATATGTATGTCAAGTGTGGTAAAGCGGAGGATGCATATAACTTGTTTGATAAAATGCCTGTTAGGAATATTGCATCATGGAACGCTATGATTATGGGTTTTTCTCAAATCGGCTCACTTGATAGAGTGTTCAATCTGTTTATGGGGATGAGATTAGTGGGAACTCGGCCAGATGCTGCTACTGTCATTGGATTGACTCGAGCAGTTTTATCTGCCAAAAGTTTAAGGTTTTTAAAAGCTGTTCATGCTATTGGGATTGAAACAGGATTAGATGCTGACAACTCAGTTTCTAACACTTGGATTTCTGCCTATTCCAAATGCGGTGAACTGCAGCTTGCAAAGATGGTGTTCCATGGAATTCAAAAGAATGCAAGATCTTCTGTCTCATGGAATTCATTGATTGCATGCTATGCTCACTTTGGGAAAAATGTAGATGCTGTAAATTCTTACAAAGGATTGCTCTGTGATGGTTTTAAGCCTGATGCATGTACGATTATTAGCTTGCTTTGTTCTTGCCAGCAACCTGAAGCACTAATTTACGGTTCCCTTATTCATGGCCATGGTTTCCAATTAGGTTGCGATTCAGATATTTCTTTAATTAACACCCTTATATCAATGTATTCAAGGTGTGGAGATATTAGTTCTGCTACAATTTTGTTTGATGGTATGTCTATTAGAACTTGTGTTTCATGGACGGCCATGATTAGTGGGTATAGTGAGGTGGGCCGAGTTGATGATGCCTTGGTATTATTTAATGCTATGGAAGAAACTGGAGAAAAACCTGATATAGTTACTGTTCTTTCCCTCATATCAGGTTGCGGTAAAACAGGCGCACTTGGGCTTGGACATTGGATTGACAACTATGCATCTTTACATGGGTTGAAAAAAGATGTGGTAGTTTGTAATGCATTGATAGACATGTATGCAAAATGTGGGAGTTTGAATGATGCTCGAGAGGTATTCTACAGTTTGCCTAATAGAACTGTTGTCTCTTGGACAGCCATGATTGCAGCTTGTGCTCTGAATGGGGAATTTAGAGAAGCTTTAGATCTCTTCTCACTGTTGTCAGAGTCAGGAATAGAGCCAAATAATATCACGTTTCTAGCTGTTCTTCAAGCTTGTTGTCATGGAGGCTATCTCGAGAAAGGAAGGGAATGCTTTATGATGATGACTGAAAGATATGGTATAAATCCTGGTCTGGATCATTATTCTTGCATGATCGATCTTCTTGGAAGGAAAGGGAAGCTAATTGAAGCATTGGAGGTTATTCAAGATATGCCTATGAAACCTGATGAGGGCATATGGGGTGCATTGCTCGGGGCTTGTAAGATTCACAACAACATGGAAATCGGTGAGTATGTGTCTCGTCATCTCTTTGAATTACAGCCGCGGGTTGCAGCTTCATTCGTTGAGATGGCAAATATATATGCATTAGTTGGAAGATGGGATGAAGTCGCTGCTATGAGAAAAAGGATGAGATCAAACCAAATGAGGAAATCCCCTGGGAAAAGCGTTGTTCAAGTGAATGGAATGTCTCACGTGTTTTTTGTTGAGGACAGAAGCCATCACGACAGTTTGCTTATTTATGAAGCGTTGGGAAATTTAGCAATGCAGATGAAACAAAAAGAATTCTCGTCGCATGCTCAGAGGATCATTGAGCTTGATACGGTATGAAGCTGCGTTTACCAATAATCTTCAACCGTGACTAGGGAACTATTTCTCATTAACTGTGATCTTTAACAAATTTGTCTCTATTTTCCAGCATTTTTATATACCACAAGATCCTGGCAAGTTATCAAAATAGGGTAAATTACAATTAGAAATTGTTTCATAAGCTTCAATCTCATTGTTAATAGTAAAATTCTTCATTGCATAGGGGTATGCCAACTTTCTTGAAGTTAGTTGAGGTGCACTTAAAAGGTGGCCTGAACACTCACATATATTAAGATGAAAAAAAAAAAAAAATAGAATGGAGTTTTTGGAAGTTGTCGTTTTTACGTCCATTTTCTTTTCCCACCCATGTTCTCTTTAGGATTTACTCAAAGATATGCAGGAAAGGCTACTGCTTTGGAAACCTTATACCTGCCTCAAATCCCAATTTCTTGCTTCAATCTCCTTGTGATGTTACTCATATGAGTCCATGAAATGTCAGATAAGTATGTTCTCGATATCTGATGTCTGTGCACAAGACACTATGGCAAATAATCCATAGAGATCTCAATGATAATCACTTCAAAGAGAAAAAAAGTGAGCTACAAATTATCGACCACTTAAAGAATGCTGCAAGTTTCTGAAAAGGTCTTAGCATAGATCGGATGACCAAAGATGCCACGTGTGACCAGGTGATGAAAAAAACAGAAAGGTATCTCTTTGTGGAAATGAAAATACAAACCATTGATTCAATGATTGTTTCTTCGTTATGTACTTGTGTTCACCAAAGATAAAACTTTACTATGGATTGTTACAATTACAACTTACCTTGGATTATTACAATTACAACTTACCCAACAACATTCTAAGCTTTTTTGTTAGTAATGAAGATGATGAATAGGAATAGCCGTAAGGATGTCAAGCTTTTGGACAAGTTAATCCAACCTTTACAACATTTATCCAATTTCATTGTCAACATTGCTTACTTGTGAAAGCAGACTTCAATTGACAATCAAATTAAAGAGCTTAGATTGTCAACATTGCTTAGTTGTGAAGATGATTAATTGTGAAGGCGACTTTATTCGACAATCCAAAGGATATACATATCTTTGACTCGATTTCACGTATAAAGTATGGTAACATATCAAACTCTTTAGTTATTTGAAAATTATGTGTGATTGTCCAACTTGTTTAGTTGTGAAGGCGATAAATAGGAGTAACCATTAGATCTTGAGCTCTGGGACAAGTTAATCCAAATTCTTCTGTCATATCCAATTTAACAGGTAACGTGCCATTTGGAAGCTCCCAATCAAAACAGTGGACAAGCTGTGCTATCACTAGACGAACTACTGTTAGACCCATTTGCATTCCAGGACAACCTCTTCGACCGGATCCAAAGGGAATCAATTGAAAATCTCTCCCTCTCACATCCACTTGACTACCGATAAACCTTTCAGGAAAGAACTTTTCTGGGTCAATCCAGAAGTTTGGGTCTCTTCCAATTGCCCATCCATTTACTATTATACGTGACTTCTTAGGTATATAGAAACCATCAACAATGCAATCTTCAAGAGCCTCATGTGGAACTAATAATGGAGCTGGTGGATGTAGCCTGAGAATTTCCTTAACGACCATGTCCAAATATTCCAAGTGATCCAAATCAGTTTCTTCCACCTTTCTATCCAAACCCACCACTTTTTCTAATTCGTCTTGCATTTTCTTCATCACATGTGGATGTTTGATGAGCTCAGGTATTGCCCATCTGATAGTGGTGGCGGAAGTGTCCATTGCGGCCACTAGCATATCCTAAAATTGGGGTCAAGCTAATTAGAACCAAGAACTGAAATTTTTTATACTTAAGCAGAGGAGTTAATAAAATTTTAGGAGCAATTAGCTTTATGCATACTTTTCAGAGATAAATATCATATTTTTTCTAAAAGATAATCAGAAAAACATGCTATTGTGTCATGACCATAGTAAGCCATAATTCTCTCGACTCCTTGATTGAATAAGTAGGAAGTTTACTTACAAGGATTAAAGCTTTGATGTTAGACCGTTCAATCTGATACTCGGTTTCTTGGGAACCCATGATTTCCAACATGACATCCACAAAATCCATCGTCTTATTCTCATTCTTGGATTCAAGATGTTCATCAATAATCCTCTCTAAGAACCCATCAAATATCTTACTAATAGCTTTTGAGCGACGGTCCAACCCTTGAAGATCAAGTCCTGCAATTTGAGGAATAAAATCTCCCAAGTTAGGACTAGCCACTAACTGCATAGCCTCTTGTATCACAGACTTGAAACCCCTCTCATCAAACTCTTGGTCTTCATATTTCTTTCCAAACACCATCAAACAGGTCATATCTGTGTTGAGAGAACAGATTTTGGAGCTAAGATTTACAATAACACGTTTTTTTGCAGCATCTCGAAGATAGTCAACCAACAAACCAAGCTCTTCCATTCTCATTGATCTGAAAGATTTAACTTTCACACTGCTCAGCAATTCGAGTGTGCACATTTTACGCATATTTCGCCAATAAGGGCCATACTGAGCAAACCCCAAGTTCTTTTGACCGTATGACATGTACTTGGAAGCCTGAACAAATGGGCGACTTGCAAAAACAGTATCATGGGTTTTGAGAAAGAGCTCAGCTGCTTGAGGAGAAGAGACGATGACAGTGGGTACAAGGCCGAGTCTCATGTACATAATGGACCCATATTTTTTAGATAAACTTCGAAGATCTCTATGAGGAAGCTTTCCTAGCAAATGAAGGCAACCAAAAATAGGGAACCCTCTAGGACCAGGAGGCAATTTGTTCGGACTTCTATACAGCCTCGTTCTCAAGAGAATAGCAAGACCAACCAATGCAACAGCGAGAAAAATCCAAGCCATAAGGAGACTCAGACACTCAGTTAGATTTGTGGTGGGGTAAAATTTCACACACACAAGGCTCTTGGAGATTGGGTTCTTTTAAAAGCAGAATGGCCGTCCAAGTAATGAATACAAGGACAAAACCTGTCACATCTTCCATATTATGATATCAGACTTGATGGTTTCGATGCCCAATAAAATAAGGTAAGGTTAACTAAATGATATAATACCTCCTGATCCATATGTTGGCAAATTCTAAATTTCTAATCAAGAATCTTTCCTTCTTGAGATGCTAATTCGTGATATATGATATATATTTAACAAAATGGTCTTGTTATACATACCTTTCTACCATTGACGTAGCACTTCCTACTTTCTTGCTGTTAATTTGCACATCACTAAATAATTTATTCGTTTATGATTCACACAATTTTTTAATGCTACTTTCGTTGCTACAGAATTTTTTTTCTTACTAATGTAGTATTTAGAAAAATTCTAAGTAATATATGGGACGTTTTTTTTAGTGCAATTTTGCTTTTACATTATTTTTTACTAATGAACTTTAAATTTGCTGTTTGTTATTATTGATTTCTTATTTAATTAATGTATCTCACCTAGTTTTTGTTTTGTTCTTTTTCCTAAAAGATGAAAAGCAAGGAGCCAAGGAGGTTGTCATTCAATGTATGTGGTTTAGTTTCATATGAAGTCAAGAGATGATAATGATAGGCTTTACTTCTATGAATAATATACACAAATGTATTGTTGGGAACTTCAGTCATCCAATTTTGTTGTTTTCGTATTGAATTTGTATTTTAAATATTAGATTTTTGAATGCTGAGTTATAGCAAATAAATAATACAAACATTTAGCAATATAATATATCAAGCTACAAATTGATTCGTAAAAATCTATCCTTTTATTTTCGAAGCTTATTTAAGTTTTTTTACTATATTTTATAAATAGTTTTAATTTTTCTTACTATCTATAAGAATTTCTCGATCTTTTAACATGAATATTCTTAAATAAATTTATAAAATTTTATTGTCAACGAAGAAAGCGGGTCCTTTTGAATGTCTTTAGACGGAAAGATTGACGTAGATATTATGTATGGTATTTTTTTGTTTACATCTTATAAATTTAGGAATTTATCCATCTTCCATAGAGGAACCAAATGAAACCAAAGTTTCACGTTTGGTTTTGACTATTACAAATCTTATTTCCAAATTTATGTTTTCAAATTCAAACTTCTAAATCACTACACCTCAACTCTAAATTTTAATGAATTATTACTGTGTTTTAAAAAACTACATAAATGAGGTCTTGAATTATTGAGATTTGAATTTAGTTTTGTCGCAATCCTTAAAGTTTTAGAAGTTAGGGTTATTAATTCTATAGCACATCTAGAAAGATAAAAAGCAAAATCGAAATCGACGGCGGTGAGTGATCAAGTCATTGTCTCAAATTTGTATTAATTATATGAAAAGTCAAAATAAGATAATATTAACAATCTCATCTCCTTGAACTAAATAAAAGTCTGACTTCACCCTTCAAATACAAATACAACATAGTTTGTTAAAGTCTAGTAAGAGTTCATTGATGATAAAATTTTATCATTAATAAATTTTATTATATTTACAATTTTTAAAAAATGCTACTATATGTTTAATTATTATTTCTAAAATTACTAATCATTATAATCACTCGATCTTTTTATAAATCTAACAATATGGAAGTAGATTCGAATCTTTGACAAACTTAATTGAGGTGAATTATATGAATTAAATTTATACATTTGACTTATATTAAAATTAGAGAGAAAATGTGTTGATAATAATAAATTGAATTAATGGATCTCAAAATGTGGCAGTCATCCCTATTTTAATCTATCATATGACTACAATCACTAAAGATATGAATGATAGTTACGTTGTTCACCCACCCCTATAGGCTATGTTGAAGGGAAAGAAAGATGAATGGTAATTTTTGACCCACTCCTCTAGACTATATGTTGGACAAATATATTGATTATTGAATTTACGTACCTTTTAAAACAATTGCTGCTTGCTGCTTTTAAAACTTTCGAAATAACAAACATGAAGTAAAAATAGTGTTTTGGCAAATTTCAATTTTAAAACTTAAAAAAAAAAACATTACTTTGTTCTTAATTTAGTTATATACGTTTGGGTCCTTAGTTGTAATATTACCCTTTCTCCTCATCTTAATTATCATAAAACAACCTCATTACAAGCACATGCTCTTTCTTGTCTTGTCTTTATTTTGTTTGCATTTGCATTCACCATTATATTGAACCTAACATATATCATAAAGATATGCTTTATCTTAAGTATCTAAGATATAATTGGATAGACCACATAAAAGAGGCATTTTTTTTTTCATTACTTCAACTAACGTTTATTTTTTGCATGGTTTTCCATGTTAACAAACAGTTACTAGCATATAAATGAATACATTATTCATTTCATTTCATTATATAATGTTACACATAGTACACTCTAATACACATGGAGGGTCCATGCATACAAATCATACTAGAGCTAGGATTATCACCCCGACAACAAACTTTCATAATGCACATGGAAAATTTCTAACTTCATGATAGAGAGTATGTATGCCATGTACTCTCTCTTAATTCACGTTAACAATTTATATCTTCACAAATATTCATCAAAGTATATATGTTTTTCATATTGTTTTTAAGCGATAAATAGGAATAGCTATAACATCATGAGCTAAAGAGCAATTTAAACCAAACTCTTCGGTCATATCCAAGTCACCGGGCAAACCGGGCAACTTACCATTTGGAAGCTTCCAATCAAAACAATGGAGAAGCTGAGCTAACACAAAGTGAACCATGAGTAAACCCATTTGTATTCCAACACAACCTCTTCTTCCAGATCCAAATGGAATTAATTCAAAATAGTTTTCTTTTGCATCTACTTTACTACCGATGAATCTTTCTGGAAAGAATTTATGTGCATCGGTCCAAGCACATGGGTCTCGTCCAATTGCCCATACATTCACTATTACGCGGGACATTTTAGGAATATGGAAATTATTAACTATGCAATCTTCGAGGGGTTGATGTGGAACCAGTAATGGAGCTGCGGGATGCAACCTGAAAACCTCTTTAACAACCATTTCTAAGTATTTCAAGTGAGACAATTCTGATTCTTGCACCATTCTTTTCAAGCCCACAACCTGTTCTAATTCATTTTGCACTTTCTTCATTATCTCTGGATGTCTAATGAGCTCAGCTAAGTGCCCATCCGATGGTAGTCGTTGTAGTGTCCATTCCGGCAAAAAGAAGATTCTAACACAAAAAAACAAGAAAAACACATCGGTGTACTTTTAATTTATGTTCGCATGATAAATTATGGTAATAGTTCACAGTTAAGTGATTTATTAACTGCAAATATAGAAAAATTTATTACCATTCAATGATTGTTTACCTACAAAATAATGTTTGCTTACCAGCATGATGGCTTTGATGGTGGGTCGATCAATTTGGTAGTCAGTTTGTTGAGATCCCATAATTTCCAACATGACATCTACAAAATCTTTGGTACTTAATTTTATTGTTCTTGGGTTCAAGATGTTCATCAATGATCCTTTCAAGAAACCTATCAAATACTTTGTGAACAGATTTTGCACGACGGATCAATCCTTGTAGATCAAGAGGTGCAATAAAAGGAATGAAATCCCCCACATTAAAAGCTCCAATTAGTTTGAAGGCCTCTCGTACCATTCTCTTAAAACCCTTTTCATCAAGTTCTTTATCTTCATATTTCCTCCCAAATACCGTCAAACATATCATATTTGCACTGAGAGAAGAGAGTTTAGAAGTAAGATTTACAAGCAAGCCGCTCCTTGCAGCCTCACGAAGCTCTTCAATGAACAACCCAACTTCTTCCATTCTCATTGATTTGAAAGAATTGAGTTTGTGGCTGTTAAGCAACTCCACAGTGCACATTTTGCGCACGTTGCGTACATAAGGTCCATATTTTGCAACCACCAGGCTGCTTTGACCAAAAGAAATGTGCTTGAAAGCATCATTAGGTGGGTGATTTGCAAAATCAAGATCATGGGTTTTGAGAAACAGCTCCGCGGCTTCAGAGGAAGACAGAACAATGGTGTTTACAAGGCCTAGTTTTATATGCATTATGGCTCCATACTTTTGAAACAAGCGGTGAGGAAGCTTCCCTAAAATATGAAGGCTACCAAAAATGGGGAACCCTTTAAGACCAGGAGGCAGTAATTTCTTGGTTTTGTTATTCATGTGCAGCCATTTCCAAAGGATAAGTAGAAGAACAAGCAGATGGATGATGATAAGAATGATCCAAATGAAAACCAATTTTATTGTTGACTTTGAGATTTAATTCCTGTAGCCGAGCAAAGTTTAGCTCATGAAAGGTAAATGTGGAGGAAAGTCAAGTTTGGCAGTCCATAATACAGAGAATTTATATGACAACACCAACCATAATAATGATAATCGTTGTTATTATTATTAGGTGGGTCTGCTGTATCTTAACTCTAGCCCTAGACTGTTTGTATTTCTCCTAATTCGTGCTTAATAAATATTTGTTGAGGGATGATGAAAGTGGTGTTCACCTGGCGCACCTTGAACCACCGTGCCGTCTTATTAGATACATGCATTTATATAAATTTTAGATTAAATTGATCCGCGACACAAAATTTAGGGTTTAAAATTGATATAATTATTAATTTGATATTATTCATTCATACGCATTTTCGAAGACCAAAATTTAAGAATATAAATTTAAAAAATTTCAAAATTATATATGAAAGAGGTGACCATTTTTAAGATGGGTGTAAAAAACCACTTCAAATCTTTAGCATTTTTGAAGAGAAAAAATAAAAATTTTGGATGTTTGTTTTAAGGAAATGGTTGAGATTATAAAAAGAAAAAGGTAAGTTAGAAAAATAAATAAAGGGAAATGAGTGACTTCTAAGAATCCACACACCACACCTCTTTAAATCCACACAATTTGTTTGTCTTTAGTTAAAGAAAACCTATCTAATTAAAGATCTTTTGCGTGTTTTCCATGATAACAAGAAGTTACTCAGCATAAAAAAAATTATATCATATTCATTTCATTAAATTACATAATGATATACAGATAGTAATCAAATTAATACGTGCAGGGAAGGTTCATGATATAAGTCTTACTAGGGCTAGGATCCACAAACACAACGAAGCCCATAACACACAATGAAAATCTGTCATTCACTTCGTAAATATCATTTCTAAGTACTAATCGACTCCATACTATTTTCAAAATTATACCAACATAGTAAGTGATAAATAGATGGTAAATTGGAGTAACCGTGAGATCATGAACTATGAAGGACAAGTTAACGTAGCAACAAACAATTTGGAAGCTTACAATTAATCAAAACAATGTAGAAGAAGTTGAGCTAACATAAATGGAACGGTGTGAGAGTAAACCGATTTGTATTCCAACACAACCTTCTTCTTCCATATCCAAATGAAATATTTACTTTAAAGTCACTTCCTTTTAGGTCTCTACTTCGCTACCAATGAATCCTTTTGGAAAGAATTTATTTGCATCGGTCATATATCACCTTTTGTGAAATCCTAATTGTCTTAAATTTCTGTTAATTATATGAAAAATAAAGTAAAATAATATTAACAAATTCATCTAATTGAAGTTAATAAAAGTCAACTTCACACTTTAAAACACATGAATTTGCTATTATTTCGTATATTCATGAAATCCGTAGCTATATATAATAATTAGATTAAAAATATTTGTGTATATAATAATATTTTAAAAAATGTTGCGATATACTTAATTATAATTATTTATAGAATTGCTATCGATTATAATTATTCAATCTTTTTATAAATCTAACATCGAGTAGATTGGAATATTTGACAAACTTAATTAATTGATATCAATTATATGAAATAAATCTGTACATTTGACTTATATAAATTAATTGCAGAGAAAAACGTGTTTAATAGTACTTGGTTGAATTAGTGGAACTGAAAATTAAAAGTGGTAGTCATCCTATATATTTTATATTATTTATGGCTATATATATATAGTAGATCTATCATGGCTACAATCACTAAAGATGAATGATAATTGTTCCCCCACCCCTACAGGCTATAGTGAAGGGAAAGAGAGGTGAATGGTAATTTTTGACCCACTCCCATAGATTATGTTGGACAAATAGTTTGACTTTTGAAATTACGTTATCCTTTAAAATAATTGCTGTTAGTTGTTTTTTAAATTTTCAAAATTATGTAAAACATTTTTTTTGAATGAATAAAAATGGTACGGATAAGGAGTTTTGTTTGAAATTACATTTTCGTATATCTAATCATATATTTTAGCACTTGAAAAGTGAATATATTATTAGAGCTAAACGGTGTTTACTTAGCCGCAAGATAGCTTTGATGGTGGATCAATCAATAGTAGGATAGTCGGTTTCTTGAGATTCCATAATATTAACATGGCATCTTCGACATCTTTGGTATCATTATTATCATTGTTATCGGATTATTCAAGATGTTTGTCAATATGATCATTACAAGAAACCTGCCAAATACTTTATGAACAGATTTTGCACCAGGGCTCAATCCTTCTTGAAGATCAAGTGGAGCAATAAAAGGAATGAAATCCCCCCGAGTTAAAGACTCCGGTTTACTTTGAAGGCCTCTTGTACCATCAACTTTAAACCCTTTTCATCAAGTTCTTTATCTTCATATTTCTTTCTAAAAACCATCGAACCATGTCATATTTGAGGTTAGAGAAAAGATTTTAGAACCAAGATTTACAATTATCATGTCTCTTTCTTGCAGCCTTACGTAGCTCCTTAATCAACAACTCTCCACTTCTTTCCCTCTCATTGAATTGAAAGATTCAACTTTGTGGCTGCTAAGCAACTCCAGAATGCATGTTTTGCGCACATTGCGTAAATTAGGCCCATAGTTTTCAACAGTTATGCTGTTTTGGGCAAAATACATGCGCTTGAAAGTATTATATGTTGAGTAGAAGAATAATTATTTGACACATAAAATAGAAAAATAGCATAAAAATTCACGACTTAAACATCTATGTACTTTTCGGTCATCATCACTCAATAATGGATGTGAGCAGTAAATTCTCCAACAATCACGTTCAACTTCAACTTGTTCAACTTGTTAGTTGCGAAGACGGTAAGCAGGAATGAGCAAAAGCTCTTGAGCTCTAGGACATGTTAAACCAAATTCTTCCTCCATATCTAAATCAATGGCCAACATACAATTTGGAAGCTCCCAATCAAAGCAATGCACAAGATTAGCCACCACGAGCGAGACTATAAGTAATCCTAATTGAATTCCAGGACAACCTCGACGACCTGATCCAAACGGAATCAATTGAAAGTCTCTGCCTTTCATATCAGTTAAGCTATGGATGAATCTTTCTGGAAAGAATTTTTGTGGGTCAGTCCATACATTTGGGTCTTGCCCAATTGACCAAGCGTTGACAATTATACGAGATTTCTTAGGAATATGAAAACCATCAACCGTACAATCTTCAAGAGATTCGTGTGGAACTAACAAGGGAGCAGGAGGATGCAGCCTTAAAACCTCTTTAATGACCATTTCCAAATATTTTAAGTGTTCTAAATGAGATTCTTCAACCATTCTATTTAAACCAACCACTTTCTCTAATTCGACTTGTAATTCCTTCATTGCTTGTGGATGTTTGATGAGCTCGGCTAGTGCCCAATCAATTGCTGTGGCTGAAGTGTCCATTGCTGCCGACAGCACATCCTGAATATATTTGGTAATGGTGAGGTTTCTTGTAATATGACATCAAAAATGGGAGAAAATTCAAAATTACACTTGTACATACGATTCAATACTCATTAATACACGATGCAACCTGAACTACATTTTACCTTCATGCATCATTATTAATTATATAGTTAAAAATTTAAAAATATTGTTTTAAAAAACAAAACAAATACGTTACACCTATAAACATTGATATATTAAAAGAAACATTTTATTCCAATTTGCAAAATATTTATCTTCCTCATATAGACAAGTCCTATGTCATAAGAGAATTTCAACTTTCAAATTATGTCCCTGAACGGCTCTACAATGAGGGTGCTTGTATGAATATTATTATAAGACCTTGTGGTTCACAAATATTAGACATATCTTTATAAGCACCAACAATTACATTTGATACTCAAATATATATAAAAAAAAATGTCATATTCCTTGTAGGACCGGACTACAATATATTCACTCATTTCCTTGCAAGTAGGACATTGAAAGATCCTACTTAATTTTTTTGTCCTCTCTTTTAAATGGTCGTGACATTCATTTTTCTTTAAAAATAAGTCACGTGACAACATTTAGTAGTTAAAACCGTATTATTATTGAAAAAAATATATTAAATTCGAAGGCGGTATCTTGAAATGACCATAAGGTCATGAAGTCTAGGACAAGTTAAACTTAACACTTCAGTCATATCCAATTCAGAAGCCGACATACCATTTGGAAGCGTCCAATCAAAACAATGCACAAGTTGAGCCAACACGAATTGAACCAAAGTTAAGCCCAATTGCATTCCGGGGCAGCCTCTTCGACCAGATCCAAACGGAATCAATTGAAAATCTCTTCCTTTCACATCCACTTGACTACCGATGAACCTTTCAGGATCGAACTTATGAGGGTCAATCCGAGAATTTGGGTCTCTTCCAATGGCCCATGCGTTGATTATTATACGTGATTTCTTAGGTATATGAAAGCCATCGACAATGCAATCTTGAAGTGCTTCGTGGGGTAATAATAATGGGGCTGGTGGATATAGTCTGAAAATTTCTTTAACCACCATTTTCAAATACTCTAATCTTTCTAAATCTGATTCTTCCACAATCTTATCCAAACCAATTTCCTTTTCTAATTCCTCTTGTAGTTTCTTCATTGTATGTGGATGTTTAATTAGCTCTGACATTCCCCATCCAATCGCAGTTGCTGATGTCTCCATTGCTGCGGTTAGCACATCCTATATGTAAATAAACAAATATTATATTCAACATAATCATACACTAAATATTTATGTTTAATGTTCGTTTTCATTATCTATGAAAAAAATATTTTTCGAGAGTAAATATTCTTTTAGACATTTTTTTTTAAATAACTAAACATTTATATGTTTAATTAGATCTTTTATAAATATTTATATACACAATTAGGTTTAAAAATCTATTTTCTCATAAATTATATTGTTTTATTTAAAATGGTTTATTTTTTAATCTCATTTTTTTAATAATGCATTTTAAAAAGTTACAAACGCCTCAATTTTCTTTTAAAAAAATGAATTTCTTCAAATTTAAATATTTTAAAAAATAATCAAAACAAACCTAAGTAACCTTCGTTTAATTAAACACAATAAAAACGTACATGCCGATTCAATAAATTGTGTTTATTTAGTTTCTAAACTACCAAAATTATTTAATATATTGTTAAACTTTTAATTATGTATCCAATATTTTCATTAGACATAAATTCTAATTTTATATCTAATACTTATATAATAAACTAAATTTTGTAAAATTTCAAAATATATCACAAACTTGTTAAACACAAAATTAGAATTGTTCCACGTACTTTCACAACATTTTCTTTAATTCAAAAATAAAAAATATTGAAAGTTTAAAATTCTATTGAACCCAAAATTCAAATATATTTAAAATATAACAAAATATCTATCTATGTGATAGAGATAGAATATTAAATATAGATAGTAGTTTATTGTGCTCTCACGGATAAATAGTGATATTTAAATAATTTGTGTAAATATTTTTAGAATTTTGTCATGTAAAGTAATTTATATGCCATTGATATTTAAAAAAAAATCAAAGACTAGGTAGAACACGAAATTTAAAAGTTAGGGACTAAATTTGTAGTAAAATAAATGAATAAAAGTATGTATATAGCATGGATCCATACCAGCACTATAGCTTTAATAGCAGAGCGATCAATCTGATAAGTTTCTTCTTGGAAATTCATAAGCTCCAACATAACATCCAAAAATCTTTAGTCTTCTTGTCACCCTTAGCCTCAAGATGTTCATTAACAATCCTCTCAAGAAACCCATCCAACACTTTATGAACACATTGCATTCGATTACTCAATCTTTGAACATCGAACCTTGCAATAAAAGGAAAACAATCCCCCAAATTAGGAGTAGCAGCTAATTGTGCACCTTCTTGCACCACAGCTGTAAAACCCCTTTCATCAAACTCTTCATGTCCATATTTCTTCCCAAAAACCATCAAACAAGTAATATCAGTTGTAAGTGAAGTAACTTTAGCACTAAAGTTCACCACACCTTTGTTATGAGCAGCATCTTTAAGATACTCAATCAACGACACAAGCTCGTGCTTTCTTATGGACTTGAAAGAGTTGATTTTGAGGTTACTAAGCAATTCCAGAGTGCACATTTTACGCATGTTGCGCCAGTTCTTTTGCCCATAATTCATTTGCTTTGAGGCTGATCTGAAAGGGGCCTGCTTGCAAAGACAAGATCATGAGTTCTGAGGAAGAGTTCAGCAGCTTTAGGAGAAGAGACTATGATTGTGGGAACAAGGCCTAGTCTTATGTGCATAATGGGTCCATATTTTTGGGATAATATATGAAAATCTCTATGAGGAAGCTTTCCTAATAAATGGAGGCTACCAATAATGGGAAATCCTATAGGACCAGGAGGCAATTTTTGGGCTTTGAAGGGGTAGACTTTGAAGAGAAGAGTAAGAGCAAGAAGGGCTAATGTAGAAATAATGGCAAAAATCAAAGCCATATGAAGCAAATTTTGGAGAGTTCAGTGTTTGGCGGATTTGGTGTGGAATGGAAAAAAAAATATATAGAGATGAAAGTTACGTCTAAGGTTTAGGGTTTAGGTTTAAGGGTTAATTGTCAAGAAAAGTATCTTTCCGATCCTAGTTGATTTATTGATACTTTGTAGTTCTCTCTTTGTTTTTGTTTGGCTGAGTGGATGATTTTGGACCAAAAAATTAAATAAATTTTCAAAATCATGTTTCTTTCAATTTTGGGTTTTTTTTTAAAATGTGTCAAACGTTTTACACAATTATATGGAGTTAAATTTAATTTCTGAACCACAACTATTTTCCAAATACCCAATTGATTTTAGTGGCTGAGCTACTCCTGCAAAGAAGAAATATCTTCCAAAATACAATGAAAGTTGTTAGGAAAAAAAAAAAAAAACAAGTCTTTGTTTCCATTTAGTTTTAGATAAGCTTTCAGTTCAAATACACAATTTCCATCTGCAACTTAGACAAAAGATTCAAATTGCCTTCCGAATACCTTTTCAAGTCATTTAGAGTTTGTGTTTGGATTATTTTTCAGATGCTTAAATTAAAAAGTAAGTTGTTTTGAAAAAAACAAAATTTATGTATTTATAAATCACTTAAAAAAAGATTTTGAAAAACCGAGTTTATAAAATAAGTTATTTTAGTATAAATACTTAAAAAACAACTTTTAGAAAAATGAATTTTAAATGTTAATAGTTTTAATCTCTTCTGCTTTGTATGAAAAACTTTATTCACCACTTTCGTTTCGGCGATTTCCATTGGCCAACCTCCAATAACTGCTGACCACTGTTCGTGTCACTACCATCGCAATCATTTTTCGATACCCATTTTGCCAACCTTCGGTTACCATTTTCCAATGACCACCGCTAACAACATTCTTTTTTTTTTAAGAGGAAACAGCAAGCTGGAACTTAGGACGATGCCTAAGACCGAGCTTTGCACAGAAATTCAAACTACATCATCTTTAATAGACTATCCAAAAGTTAAATTTAAATTTGGTTATATTTACAAATTTTTCAATATTGTAATATATCTACGGCTAAGAAAAAAGTAAAGTTTAAGTGAGCTAAGACAAACATCAATATTATTAATAAGTTAACATAGAAACAGAAGAAGGGCCGGAGAAAAGTCTTCCCATATGTTAAATATGCTTTGTTGCACATTGCCAGTTATTAATGAAATTTGTGGTATAGTGCGAAAATCAGTATATCAGTTTATGTTTCCATTTCAAAAAGAAAAGGGCAATGAGAATATGTAAAACCCCCCACCAATAATTAATCGATGAAATGAACTCGATTAATCTTTTTTTTTTTTTTACAAAGACTCGTGAATCATAATTAAGTGCATACCTAATTATTAATTATATGATATTAGATTTTAAATTACTTAAACTATTCCAAATAAGGATAATAAATTCAGAATCCCCATAATTAATTAATTAAATGACCCCATTAATTACAATATTTTACCAAATGACTTTACAAACATGTAACAAATTTTCATATTATACTGTCTAAAATTCTTTTGTATAAATATATATATATATATATATATATATATATTTGACAATTTTACTATTTACAACAATTTTCATATCTTAATTCACATAAAAGGTAAATATTCATATATATATATATATATAGAAAAGTGTTAAGTGAATTTTGTCTTCTAATTATTTCTGCATAGTTTTTATTTCAATTTATTTTCTATTCTTCAAAGTTAGTTTTAATTCGGTAAGATAAATTATCTGATATTTAATTTAAGTTTTGATTTGTCTTTAAATCATTGACCCAAAAATTTAAGCGAATGAAGGAAAGTAAATTTAATATAATATAGAGTTAATATTAATTAAAGAAAAACAATAACGCACGAGATTAAAAATACAACCTCCTTAAACCTCATGTTCTAACATCCATCTAAATCATCAATTGATAAAAAAATTTAAGTTTATGGATAAAAATAAATTTAATATAATATCTGACAATTTGGTTATCATTGGTTTAACTCATAAATAAAACATCACAAGACATAAAAGGAAAAAAAAAAAAATCATCCAGGGTATAAGAAAAATGGAGATGCAGACCCAACCCCAAACTTTGCACTCAACATCGTGAGCAACAGTATTTTGATTACAACAAATATAGTTATAAATGACAACACAACGAATGGCCACAATCATACTTTAATTTATATCTACACTCCATAAGCCATTATTAGAGTAATTAATTAGCTTATTAATAGAAATTACTAGCTCATTTACCATATTTAATATAGAAATTAAAAGTTATGTGCCCCATAATCAATATGATCATAATGTTTTTGTGATGACGAAAATTAACCAATTCTTTTAGTTTTGATTTTAAAAATAGTTAGAGAACAATTCATAGAAACCAAAAGAAGTAACTAGTGTTTATATAAGCTCGATATTCAAAAGCTCCTACGATAGTTAGTCTTCAAAACTAATTTTAGAAAAGGTTAGATAATATATTAAATTAAAGAAAAAGAAGCATTTTTGTTCCTACTAAGAAAATTGAAAAACTGTTTTTAAAAAATTTGAATAAAACAAACATAAATTTCAAAATAAAAAAACGAAAAACCAACACTTAACCATCGAATAACGTTATTTAAATAGAAATATATCGATTATCGACATATTATCGTCTCTACTCCAAGCTTAGAAACCCTACACATAACCTCACAAATACATCTCTAATATAATTGCAATGACTTGGATTATTTTGGCCACAATTACACTCATCTTCCTCCTCCCTTACCTCTTTCAACAATGGCTTCTCAAAACCAAACCCTTATGCAACAAACTCCCTCCTGGTCCAAAAGGGTTTCCAATTATTGGAAGCCTTCATCTATTAGGCAAACTCATTCACAAAGATCTTCATTACTTATCCCAAATATACGGTCCCATAATGCACATCCAATTAGGTCTTCTCCCCGCCATTATTGTCTCCTCCGCTAGAGCCACCGAGCTCTTCCTTAAAACTCACGACCTTCACTTTGCGAGCCGCCCTCTTACCATCACCTCCAACCATATTTCTTACGGTAGAAAGGGTATAGCTTTTGCTCAATATGGTCCTTATTGGCGCAATATTCGCAAAATGTGCACTCTTGAATTGCTTAGCTCCTTAAAAATCAACTCTTTTTCCTCAATGAGAAAGCAGGAGGTTGGTTCATTGATTAAGGGTCTTGAAGATGCTGCTACAGATGGTGTGGCTGTGGATCTTACTTCTAAAATTTCTTCTGTTATTGGAGATATGATATGTGTAATGGTGTTGGGGAGAAAATATGAAGATAATGAGTTGGGTGAAAAGGGGTTTAAGGGTTTGATACGAGAGGCTACACAATTAGCGGCAGCTCCTAATTTGGGAGATTTTATTCCTTTAATTGCAAGGTTTGATGTCCAAGGATTTGGGGGTCGTGCAAAAGCTGTTGGGAAAATATTTGACGGGTTTTTAGAGAGTATTGTTGAAGAACATGTTGTGTTCGAGAAGGATAATAAAGACAAGGATTTTGTGGACGTTTTGTTGGATTTGATGGGGTCTCGAGAGTACCAAATTGATCGATCAAATATCAAAGCTATAATTCTGGTACGAATTGATTGATTGTAGAATGTGGAGTGTTTTTGGATTTCCTTTTTCTTTGGTGATTAATTTGAAAAGAAAAATTAAAATATATTAAGAAAAAATAGCATTTTTAAAAGAGTTGTTTTCACTAACATGAATAAAAATATTTATAGATATAGTAAAAAAGTTGCTCTTTATTAGTGATAAGCGATCATTTATCACCGTAAATAATTGAAAATTTTGGTAAACTCATTTAAAATTATTTTCAAGAATGTAACTAGAGGTAGGAATATTTCTTAATTTTTGCAGGATTTTGTTATTGCAGCCGTGGATAGTACAACAACAACAATCAATTGGATGTTATCGGAACTTATTAAGCATCCACATATAATGAAAAAGTTGCAAGAAGAATTAGAAAAAGTGGTGGGATTGAATAGAATGGTGGAAGAATCAGACTTAAGTAACTTGAAATACTTAGAGATGGTAATGAAAGAGAGCTTGAGAATGCATCCACCAGTTCCATTAATTCCACGAGAATGCATACAAGATTGCAATATAAATGGGTATCATATCCCTAAGAAATCAAGAATAGTAATAAATGCATGGGCCATTGGAAGAGATCCAAATACTTGGGTTGATCCTCATAAGTTTGATCCAGAGAGATTTTTGGAAAGTGAAGTAGATGTGAGAGGGAGAGATTTTGAGCTAATTCCATTTGGATCAGGTCGAAGAGGCTGTGTTGGAATACAATTAGCTTTGGTTGTGGTTCGTCTTGTAGTGGCTCAATTATTACACTGTTTTGATTTGAAGCTTCCCGATGGTATGTCACCACTTGAATTGGATATGACAGAAATTTTAGGGTTGACTTGTCCTAGAGCCCAAAATCTTAGGGTGATTCCCATTTTTCGTCTTTGTCCTAATAATTTATAAATCTATACTCAATATCATCTCAAATTAAACTAATGGTTCAATCCAAATAAATGGATACTTGAGAGAGAGGAAAAAAAACCCATTTTGTAAGTTGGAGTTATCATCTTTTGTTAAGGTAAGTATTTAAATTCTTAGTTAAATTAAAAAATAAAAAAGGTTTATAAAATTATGGGGTTATTTAGTCCGAACTTAACAAGTATGAGGTTAATATGTTGAAGTTAGAAAATTAGGGTGCAAGTGTAGAGTTGTAAAATGAGTTATTTGATAATTGTAAAAAGTAAATTAAAAAAATGAAGATGAAGAAAGTTATTGTGTAAATATGAAAAATAGAGATGAAGAGAAAAAAAAATTCCTTAATAAATGAGAAAAGTATATAAAATAAAATGAAGTTATTGGAGTAATGTGTTTGGGTTATTTACATCAATCTAAAGAATTTGGGAACAAAAGAAAGAGTCCATGTATATTTTTTGAAGTTGGGACTTTGGCCACAATTATACTCAGTTACTTTCTAATAATTTCCTTACCTCTTTCTTGTTTCCATTTTTTTAATAGAACCAAATCAAAATACCCAAGTAGTTTGTCTTCTTTGTAAAAAGATCCAGTTGACCTGTCCCTTCCTCCCATTATTTATCATGTAAATATAATAATAATAATAATAATAATAATAATAATAATAATAATAATAATAATAATAATAATAATAATAATAATAATAATAATAATAATAATAATAATAATAATAATTAGAATGAATAGGAAATAATCATTATAGGGTGGATTTGTAATTACATTTTCAAGTGTTTAATTTGAAAAATAAGTATCGAGAAACTATCAATAGAGTTTTATTAAGTATATTTTAAATCGTTTTCATAAAAACGAGTTTTTTGAAAAAACATTTTTTTAAGTTAAACCTAAATGAAAAGTGGTAAGGACGATAAGATGACTATAAGATTGTTCATCGATAGTATATATAAAAGTATGGATAAGTATAAATTTTTTGTTTTTAATTTTACCCTTCCTCTTAGTTATTTACTTGTTTCCTACTTTGGTTTTATTGTTCCCTAAAACCGTTCACATCCATTTACCTCCCACCTATTCATATTCCCTTCTCTTGTATTAACTATTTGAACAAAAAATCAAATTATGCTTTTTATTCTCTTTTAATTTTTTTTCTTATTTTTATTTTGTTTCCTATTTTTATATAGAAATATGTTTAGGTATATTTCTTCATTTATAAGTTTCTTTTCGGTATACAACAGAAGTAGGGACGTACAACTTTGAAGTATAATCATGAAATGTGTAAATAATGCAATCATGACAATTTTTTTTAGGTAATCATGAGAATCTTGGACATTGTAAAAGGATGAATTTTTGTCTCAGGTTTTTAATCAAGTCGATGTTGATGTCCAAGATTCCAATTCATTTAAATATTCGATATGTAATTGATGCATAAAAAAAAAAAAAAAAAAAAACCTACCCATCGATCTAAAGTTTTTGAATTGATTGTTTCATAGTCATAATATCAAATTCTTTATATATTTTAGCTCATTTGATTTATACACAAGCATATATAACAAGTCTTGAATAAGAGGTCTCTCAAGAATGAAGTTGTATAATTAATTACCCTATTTTTATTTAGTTAAATAAAATAAAAAAAATTAACATGCACAATTAGTTTATTTAAAATGGACGATAGCTCGTAACATCTCCATTTAATTTTTATAAAAAAATCAAATAATCATCAAATAAGACTATCCATTTATTTCAACCAGCAGTGAGAAGTGGTAAGGACGATAAGATTGCCTTTGTATATTATTATTCATATATACATATAGAGAGAGAGCATCTCAACCACTCTTTATCTTGACCATTATATATTACCAACCATTACCTATATATAATCTACGTTGTTCAAAAAGAGAAATCCATAGTACTAATTGAATCATTAAGACGAAAGATAGGAATAATCATAAGATCTTGTGCTCTAGGACAAGTCAAACCAAACTCTTCAATCATATCCAATTCAGATGGCAACATACCATTTGGAAGTTCCCAATCAAAACAATGCACAAGTTGAGCCAACAATAACCGAACCATAGTTAAGCCCAACTGCATTCCAGGGCACCCTCTACGACCGGCACCAAATGGAATCAATTCAAAATCTTTGCCTTTCAAATCTATTTGGCTGCCAATAAACCTCTCAGGAAAGAACTTGTGTGGATCATTCCAAACACTCGGGTCTCGGCCAATAGCCCATGCATTTACTATTAGTCTTGATTTCTTGGGAATATGAAACCCATTGACAGTGCAATCTTCAAGAGACTCGTGTGGAATTAATAATGGAGCTGCTGGATATAGCCTCATAATCTCTTTCACTACCATTTCTAAGTATTCCAAGCATACTAAGTCAGATTCTTCAACCATTCTGTGTAAACCAACAACTTTTTGTAATTCATCTTGCATTTTCTTCATTACATATGGATGTCTTATCAGTTCCGACATTGCCCATCCTATTGTTGTTGACGATGTGTCCATTGCTGCTGCAAGCATATCCTCCAAGAACCCAACACAAAAACAAAACATAGGTCACTAAGTAAAGTTTTTCCAATATTAATATACAATTGATTTCATTACTTCTAACTTTGTATTTTTAAGATATTCATTTTAATCTTTTGTACCTTTAAAAATAAAAAATTACAGTTCTGTTATTTTCTAGAGTAAAAATAAATATTGCAATGGAAAATTGAAGACAAATTCATTTCAATTACATTCAAAGAAAAATACAGTATTTAAAGTCTTAAAAATAACTACCCACTAACATCATGACCCTAAACTTTCTCCACTAACATCATGACCCTAAACTTTCTCCACTAATCAACATGACCCTAGACTTTCTCCATGATTACAAATCATGAATGACTAATTCCTAAGAAATAGGAACAAACTTGGACTAAATTAACTTAACAAAGATAAACACACATGAGCATGTTTCAATCATAAAGCACTTTCTTAACACTCCTCCTTGCTTTAGGAGTTGCAAACACCAAGTTTTGACCTTAGAAACTCGAACTTGCAAGTAGGCAACGGTTTAGTTAATATGTCTGCAACTTGATCTTCTGTTTTGCAGTAGACAAGAATCACCTCTCCACTTTTCTGCACTTCCCTTAAAAAAAAATCTTGATGTTAAAATGTTTAGTCTTCTTATAAAACACAGGATTATGAGAAATAGCAATAGCCGCTTTGTTATCAACAAGAATCTCCGTGCTTTTCTTCTGCTCCAGATCAAGGTCAAGTAAAATTTTCCTCAGCCATAAAGCTTGATTGGCAGTAGCTGTTGCAGCAATAAATTCTGCTTCAGCAGTGGATTGGGCTACAATCTCTTGCTTTTTCGAGCTCCAAGAGAAAACACCAGAGCTAAGAGTAAAACAGTAACCTAAAGTGCTTCTCATATCATCAATGGAACCTCCCCAATCACTATCAGAAAAACCAATCAGTTTGAACTCCTTGCCCCTAGTGAACTTAACACCAAAATCACTTGTGCCTTTGACATATCGTATCACTCTTTTTGCTGCCTTAAGATGTAATTCACTTGCACAATGCATGAAACGAGACAAAATACTCACAGCATTCAAAATATCAGGTCTTGTTGCTGTGAGATACATCAAGCAACCAATTAAACTCCTAAAATATCCTTCATCAACTTTGTCAGCACCATCTTCTTTGCACAACTTCTCTTTTTGATTCATTGGAGTGCTTACAGCCTTACACTCATCCATCTTAAACTTCTTTAGTATTTCCTTTGCATATTTTTTCTGGCAAATGAAAACTTCACCTTGCCCTTGCTTGATCTCTATGCCAAGGAAGTAGGACATGAGCCCGAGATCTGTCATTTCAAACATCTTCATCATCTCCCATTTGAAATTTTGAATATGATCTGCATTGTTTCCTGTAACCAGTAGGTCATCAACATACAGTGAAACAATAAGAATGTTAGTACCATTGTGCTTAACATATAAGGTTGATTCTGATAGACTTTTCAAAAATCCCAAGCTCAGTAAATGTTCATCAATTTTGCTATACCAAGCTCTTGGAGCTTGTTTTAAACCATAAAGAGCCTTCTTGAGAAGATAGACTTTATTTCTTTCACCTTGCTTCTCACATCCTTCGGGCTGCTCAACATAAATTTCTTCTTGTAAGACACCATTCAAAAAAGCTGATTTGACATCCAACTGATACAATTTCCACCCCTTTTGTGCAGCTATTGCAAATAGTAACCTGATTGTGTCCATTCTAGCAACAGGAGCAAAAGTATCAGAGTAATCAACACCAAAGATTTGAGCATACCCTTTAACCACAAGCCTGGCTTTGTGCTTGTTAATCGAGCCATCAGCATTAAGCTTGGTTCTAAACACCCATTTAACTCCAATTACCTTCCTATCTTGAGGTCTGTCAACAAGGATCCAAGTTTTGTTCTTCTCTATCATTGACAACTCCTCCTCCATTGCAGCTATCCACCTTTGATCTTTCTTTGCTTCTGCATAGTTTGCAGGTTCACACACAGCAACATTGCACCTTTCATAAATATCAGAAAGCAACCTTGTTCCTCTCACGGAAGCATCATCTACTATTTCATTCTGCCTGTCATCTTCCTCTTCAATGCTTGAATCAAAAAACTTGAATTTCATCTTTTCCAAGGTCTGACCTTTCTTCTCTGCATCATCAAAGTTCCACTCTTCATCTTCCTCGAAGTGAACATCCCTGCTCACGACAATCTTTCCAGTTTGTGGTTGGAAAATTTTATAGGCTTTGCTGATAGAACTATAGCCTATAAAGACACCCGGTGAAGCTCTCCTATCAAGTTTGTCACGCTTGCTCTGTGGAACATGAGTGAAACACAAACAACCAAATACTTTGAGAAATTTCAATGATGGTTTGTACCCATACCATGCCTCAAATGGTGTCTTTTCCTTCAATGCTTTTGTGGGAAGCCTATTTTGAAGAAATACAGCTGTATTTGCTGCCTCTGCCCAAAACTTCTTTGGCAAACTCTTTTCATGCAGCATGCATCTTGTCATCTCCATGATGTATCTATTTCTCCTCTCACTAACTCCATTTTGTTGAGGAGTGTAAGGAGCTGTAAGTTGATGTTTTATGCCTGAATCTTCACAAAACTTGTCAAATTCTGCCGAAACATACTCTTTCCCATTGTCAGACCTTACCATTTGAATTTTGCAACCACTTTCATTTTCAACTCTTGCCTTGAACTTCCAAAAGACATGAGCAACCTCTGATTTAAACTTCAAGAAAAAAATCCAGCACATTCTGGTGAAGTCATCAATAAAAGCAATATAATAGAGACTACCTTTTAAAGAAGGTGTTCTCTGAGGACCTGCAACATCTGTGTGAATGAGCTGCAATTTTTGAGTGGCTCTCCAAGATGACTTGGGAAATGACTTCCTATTTTGCTTTCCAAAATGACACGCTTTGCAGCTTGAGATTTCTTCACTAAGCTTGGGAAAATCAAGTGCCAACTCCGTTAGTTGTAGCAGCCCTTGATGATGATAGTGACCGACTCTTTTGTGCCAAAGCTGTGTTTCATCTTCTTTGAGAGCAAAAACAGATTGCTTCTCCTCTAAAGGATTAAGTGAAAAACTTTTTCCTTTCATTTTTACTTTGAAAATATCTTGATTTGCTGCATCCTTAATCAAGCAATATTCATTTTCAAAAGTAACTTTAAAACCTTTTTCAATAAGTTGACCCACACTCAACAAATTTTGGTTAATGTCAGGTACAAAAAGAACATCTTGTATATGCTTTGTACCTTTACAACTGGCAATCGCAATAGTCCCCTTTCCTTTGACTGAGATGTAGTCTCCATTGCCAATTCTGACTTTGGTGATATTTGTTGGCTTCAGATCTTTAAACAACTCCTTGTCATGAGTCATATGGTTGGTACATCCACTGTCAATCAGCCAGCTTTCATTTGACTCACCACCCACGAAGCATGTTGCCACAAACAATTGATCCTCCTCCTCCTCCTCCTGATAAGCAATTTTGGCCTCTACACCTTGTTGTTGATTATTGTTCCTGCAAATTACAGCTTCATGCCCCATTTGGTTACATTTGGTGCACTTGGCGTTTGGTCTCCTCCAGCATTTAAAAGGAGGATGACCCTGTTTATTGCAATGTGAACAGGGAGGATAGGATCCCTTCTTGACTCCTGCTTTGTTGTAAGTTGAAGATTCTCTAGTAGAAATTTGATTCTTCTTGAAAAACTTCTTCTTCTTATTGTTCCTAACGTTCTCATGATGCTTCGCTGGCAAGGCTCCTTCAACAGCACCTTCTTGCCTCATGGCTCTTCTTTGTTCCTGCGCTTGCAAAGCATTGAGTATCTCTGCAAGAGTGATTTGAGTCAAATCTTTGGTATTTTCTAAGGCAGAAATAGATGCCTCAAATTTTTCAGGCACTGATACAAGAATTTTTTCTACAATTCTTGAGTCCTTGAACACAGAACCAAGTAATCTGATTTGGTTTGCAATGTCCAATAACCTAACAGAATACTCTTTAATTGATTCTGTTTCCTTCATCTTCTGCAACTCGAATTCTCGAATCAAGTTTAGCACACGCATTCCTTTGATTCTTTCATCTCCCTCATATTCTGACTTGAGATAATTCCATATCTCATATGCTGATCTCAGAGTCATAATTCTAGTGAAGATAGTAGATGAGACTGCAGCAAACAGACATGCCTTTGCCTTGGATTTCTTTGTCTTCTTCTCCTTTTGCGCTTTGATTTGTGCCATGGTAGGATTGTCTGGAAGAGCAGGAATTTCATAATCCTCTTCCACTGCTTCCCAAATATCCAAAGCTTCCATATAAGCTTCCATACGAACTGCCCAAACTTGGTAGTTGTCTCCATCAAATATCAATGGAGAAATTGAAGTGAAACTAGAACTTGTTATGGCGTCCATGACACAACAACTCACACTCACAGATCCCTTAAGAAGAGAGCTCTGATACCAATTGTTATTTTCTAGAGTAAAAATAAATATTGCAATGGAAAATTGAAGACAAATTCATTTCAATTACATTCAAAGAAAAATACAGTATTTAAAGTCTTAAAAATAACTACCCACTAACATCATGACCCTAAACTTTCTCCACTAACATCATGACCCTAAACTTTCTCCACTAATCAACATGACCCTAGACTTTCTCCATGATTACAAATCATGAATGACTAATTCCTAAGAAATAGGAACAAACTTGGACTAAATTAACTTAACAAAGATAAACACACATGAGCATGTTTCAATCATAAAGCACTTTCTTAACAAGTTCCTTAAATATTAATAGACCAAAACAAAGATTATATTTTAAATAAACTAAGGATAGACTATGGGGATGAAAATGCATTTAATAGTACAAAACATCCAAATAAATAAATAACAGAAACCAAGTTTACTTTCCATATTTGTGGAATATTCTTTTGTGTTTTTCAATAAATTTAAATAATAAAATTAATTTAATAAAAAATATTTTGGATACCAGCTTTCACAGGTATGTTTTGCCATATATTTTTCTTTCACATTATAAATTTTTAGTGGATCTCAATAATTTATTTAATGATAAATCATATCATTAGTAAAAAAGAAAAAAAGAAAAAAAGTTTATCGATGAATCTCAAATTGCCTAGGCTATATTTATAATTTTTTTAAAAAAAATTTATTATACACTTAATTATTTGTTAAATAACCTTCCCAACATATTTGTTAGGTTTAATAAAAAAAATATAGGAAAAAACGTGGAGCATTTTTTTTCGTACATTTCACCAAAATATCCGATTATAACTTGAAACGTTGCAATTTATTCTTAGTTCATTTTTTAATATTTTAATTCTTTTCAATCTAAGTGATAACAAGAGATGGACAAAAATAAATATGCATCCAAAATATTACCCTAAATGTAAGATATTTTTCTTTTGATGTAAAAAGGTTGAGAAAACGTAGGATTAAAAATAATAGAAATAGAAGAAAGAGGTAGGCATACCAGCATTATAGCTTTAATAGCAGAACGATCAATTTGATACTCTGTTTGTTGAGAATCAATAAGATCCAACATAACATCAACAAAATCCCTAGTCTTCTTCCTACCTCTAGCCACAAGATGCTCATTAATAATCTTATCAAGAAATTCATCATACACCTTATGAACACGTTTTATTTTACGAGTAAATCCTTGAAGATCAAGCCAAGCAATTGTCGGAATAAAATCCCCCAAATTAGGCGCAGCAGCCAACTGCATACCTTCTTGTATTACAGCCTTAAATCCTCTTTCATCAAAATCTTCATCTCCATATTTCTTCCCAAATGCCATCAAACAAATAATGTCAGTTGTAAGTGACGTAACTTTAGCACTCAGATTCACGACAGTTTTGTTATGAGCAGCTTCTTTAAAATACTCAATCAACAAACCAAGCTCGTGTTTTCTCATAGGCATGAAAGAGTTGATTTTGTGGTTACTAAGCAATTCAAGAGTGCACATTTTACGCATGTTGCGCCAATAAGGACCATATGGAGAAAAGACTAAATTTTTTTGTTGATAAGAGATGTGTTTTGAAGCTTGTAAAGAGGGGCGGTTTGCAAAAATGAGGTCGTGGGTTTTGAGGAAGAGTTTGGCGGCTTGAGGGGATGAGACTATGATTGTGGGAACAATGCCTAGTTTCATGCTCATTATGGGTCCATATTTTTGGGATAATTTGTGGAGATTTCTGTGAGGGAGTTTTCCTAGTAAATGGAGGCAACCAAAAATGGGAAACCCTTTTGGCCCTGGAAGGAGTTTTTTGGGTTCGATTTGGGTTTTGAATAGCCATGAGTGTGAGATTAGAAGAGCAAGGAGAAGAGTGATGACGACGACGACCAAAATCAAAGCCATAGGCTTTGTTTTTAGTTTCTCTCTATTGATGGGACTGCTTAGATTTTGTTCAAATGACATGATAGGGTTTTGGATATGTTGGTGAGATTATAAATAGGTGGGTTGGGTTGTGCCCAAAAAGATGCTTGGGAATGGTTTTGAAAATAATGAAAGTGTTTTAATTCAATTTTAATTTTATTACTTTGAAAATTTTGCTTAATACAACGTGGAATTGTAAAAATTTGTTTTAGATCAATAATTGTAAGGTTAATTTTTATAGGTGGTTTCACCTCGAATATCCTAAATTGATATATATCATTTAATGAACTTTCTTTATTAAAAATTTTTAGAAAAGTTCTAAATGAGCTATAAAATTTTACAAATGTATGTCCTAATTTATCTTATTATCTATTTCAATTAAAAATATAAAATAAATAAATAAATAAAAAAGGAATGTGCTGAAAATGGTAACTGATTAATTCTATTATGGTAAATGATTTATTAGATATCCTATGTAAATATGGTAAGTAATTAATATTATAATTAAAATTAATTACTCTTCAATTATTTTTCTTTTTGTGATTTTCTTAAAATTATTTTCTACCGATCTCTCTCTCCGTTCATTCTTTCTTTCGTTTTGCATTGTTTTTCATATATTCAACGTAATTATGGTATATATTTAATGTTTTCTGATATATGTAATGTTCAGGAAAACTGAATATGTTTGCGATGTAGGGATTTTGATAAAAGAACAATTTTATATCAAGGAATTGTATGAAAAAGTGGTTGAATGGGAAGGATACGATAAATTGATTTATGAAAGTATATGTGAAATAATACATTGTATATTTTATGAATGAAATGTTGAGTTTTTAATTTGTTAAATTAGTTTATGTATTTTATTTCAAATATTCTTATTATATGTAAAAAGAATAATAAGTTATGTTTAATCTCCATTTTGGAAGGAATTTCAATTGTTTAGTCGACCAACTGAACGTTTTAGATTCAGTAGGAGGATGACAACTTCAATTTTTATATTATTTAATATATGCAATAGTATGTATGTAAAAAATCACATAACATAAATGTATTATGTAATAGTATATATATAAGAAATCAAAGAAAATACTAATCGGTACTTGTGCGATAAAAATGAGTTTAAATGATAGGAGTATGCATCAAATATCAAATTGTGTTCTACATCAATAATTTTAAAAATATATAAGATAAAAGTGTGATTTAAATGATTTTAAAATCGGTTTCTCATCCTTTTATTATAGTTATTTAATCATTTTCATTTTTTAAGAAAATAAAATTGAAACGGTCATATATATATATATATATATATATATATATATATATATATATATATATATATTATGAATATAAGTATAGAAATAAAATTTGAATATAGAATCATCTTTTTTTTAACCTTTGGCTGTGTCTTTTCCTTGAAGAGTTGAATGGTGAGGGTATTTTTGGGTTTTAATTTCTTTAGAGTATGGGTTTTATTTTTCCTTTTCTGTTTGAGAAATGGGTAATGGGTATTTTTGGTTTGGTATATAGACCATATTGATAATAATGGATGATGTCCTTTACTTTGATTAATTGTTTGTGACCTAATTTTAATTACCGGCGTGAAAATACAAACACCATTGAATTAAATGTATTATGTCTAAAATGTACGGGTAATAGCAAGTTTGTCAAAAATATTTGAAAAATATTACATTTATTATTCAAAGTTTATTTTTTGTAAAAATTACAAATTTGGGCATCAAACCCAATTCATAATAGAGGTTGAAACCAAAAAGTTTGCAGTTTGAAATTCCTTTATTGATTCATCTACTTACACGTAAAATTTGATTGCTATATGATTGGGATTCACATCTATTTTTTTTTCGATTTTAATTAGTCTATTCTAATAACCATTTGGCTAGCCTATGATTGTCATCTGATTGTTTTTTTTTTTTTTTTTTTTTGTCATGGTAAAATTTTATTTATTGATTGTCTTCTTAAATGCATGCAATTATTTTTGCTAAAGTGTTGGTTGAAAAATTAGGGGTTGTTGGGTTACCTGCAACTACCTTTCTGTCACTCAACTATTAATGTTGGATTAACCAATCATCCAATAAAAATTTGTGATATGACAATTTTCTATTAAAAAAATTAATAATTATTATTTCGTACCATATTAAAAAAAAGATATACATTACATAAATGCAATCTATACTATTGATTTATCTTTGGTTTTTTCGTACTTATTTTTTGTTGTGACCACTAAATTTTTCGGACTTGAGCATATGAAAGAAATTTGATTACTATATGATTGCATTTTTATCTATTACTTTTTTTTTTTTAATTTTAGTTAGACTTCTAATAATTATTTGATCATTTAATGATTATCATCGGATTATTTTATTTTGTCATGGTGAATTTTTATATTGTTTGATTGCTTCTTCGATGCATGTAATTATGTTTTATTGAAGAAAAAAAAAGTGTTGGTTAAAAGATTAAAGATCGGTTGGGCAAGCTAAAACTATGTTTATGCAATTCAACCAATTATGATGACTGGAATTTGTCATTTAACTATTTTCTTTTAAAGAAAATGATTTTTATCATTTTGTACTATGTTAAAATAGAGTACACATGATATAAATGCAACCTACACTATACTTTAGTTATTGTAGATTTTCATTTATCTTGACTTTTTCATACTTTTTGTTGTGATCATTAGATAACTTCTTGTTCATGAAATTTGATGGTTTTTTATGCAAAACTACACTCTTTTCTAACCCATTCAAAATCAATTAAAGTTAAGAATATCTCAGTGCTTTGATAATGTTGTTTATTTTAATAGTCCAACATCGTTGGATATCCATGTCCAAACAAATGAAAACAATTATTGATGTCAATATTTTATTAACATATATGTGTATACGAATATATAACTTAAAAAATTAGAATTTTACTGACAAACAAATGTTCTGTTAGCAAACTATAAGATTTAAATTGTAGGTTTCAAAATTACATATCGTAAAGTTTTAACATTTATTTAACTACCTATGTTTTTATTTTTAATATAAAAGTAAGAAAAAATGATGCGAATTGAGAATGAAAAATTGCTTTTGTATTAAATTAATCGATATGCTAAAGTCCAACACATCCAATTCCTATCAAAAATAAATGTTCAAAGTAATCTCCATTTTAAGATAGTTGGAAGACCGATGTGCATATCAAAATTAAATGTTCTAAGTAATCTCCATATCACATTTTCTTAATATAGTTGGAAGACCATTGATGCACGTAGTTTCAATTGTTTATCACTTTAATTTTTACGACAACTATCTTTAAATTTTTTATACATTTTTATTTTATATTTTTTGAATTTGATTAGTAAATATATTCATTATAAATTGCAGTAATTAAAGAAAACTGTGTCTTCAATTATGTATTGTTTGTTTTGAATTTATTTACTATGTAAATGAAGTTATTGGATGTGGTGAAAGAATTGGAAACATAATTTTAACAAAAATAAAATTGGATGAGTTGATTTAAAATTCGTTAAAAATGTACGGTAATAATAATTCAATGTTTAAAAGTATAGAAATGGAAATTGATCTATCAAATATCAAAGCTATGATTCTGATATGTAAACTGATTGGTGGTAGAATGTAGAGTATTTTTGGATTTTTTTTGGAAATTTTGATAAACTCATTTAAAATTGTTTTTCAAGAATGAAACTAAAACTTAGGAATATTTCTGGCAGGTTTTTCTTATTGCAGCCGTGGATAGTACAACAACAATCAATTGGATGTTATCGGAACTTATTAAGCATCCACATATAATGAAAAAGTTGCAAGAAGAATTAGAAAAAGTGGTGGGATTGAATAGAATGGTGGAAGAATCAGACTTAAGTAACTTGAAATACTTGGAGATGGTGATGAAAGAGAGTTTAAGAATGCATCCACCAGTTCCATTAATTCCAAGAGAATGCATACAAGATTGCAATATAAATGGGTATCATATCCCTAAGAAATCAAGAATAGTAATAAATGCATGGGCCATTGGAAGAGATCCAAGTACTTGGGTTGATCTTTACAAGTTTGATCCAGAGAGATTTTTGGAAAGTGAAGTGGACGTGAAAGGGAGAGATTTTGAGCTAATTCCATTTGGGTCAGGCCGAAGAGGTTGTGTTGGAATACAATTAGCTTTGGTTGTGGTTCGTCTTGTAGTGGCTCAATTATTACACTGTCTTGATTTGAAGCCTTCCCGATGGTATGTCACCACTTGAATTGGATATGACAGAAATTTTGGGGTTGACCTGTCCTAGGGCCCAAAATCTTTGGGTGATTTCCATTTTTCGTCTTTGTCCTAATTATTTATAAATTTATACTTAATGTCATCTCAAATTAATGTAATAGTTCAACCCAAATAAGTGGACACTTGGGAAAGAAAAAAATTACCGATTTTCTAAGCGAATGATTTCATATTTTTTAAATTTATGCTTGGGATTTTTCTAATTTTATATGGTTGGAGTTGTCATCTTTTCTTAAAGTAAGTATTTAAATTCTAAGCTTATTTAAAAAAATTACGGAGTATAGAGGTATATTAACCTCATACTTCAATAAGTATGAGGTTAATACGTTGAAATTAGTAAATTGGAGTATAGAGGTGTAGAGTTGTAATTTTGAATCTTCGATAATTGTGTGTTGTGTGGAATGTAAATTAAAATGTTTTAGATGAAAAATGTTATTAGGTAAATGTGAAAAATATTGATTTAGAAAAAAAAAAGTTTCTTAATAAAATGTGAAAAGTACACAAAATAAAAAATTGAAAATGAATTATTCAACAAACATGCTTACTTTTGAAGTTGAATTATATTTACACTAATCTAGAAAAATGAAGAACAAAAGAGTCTATGTACATTTTTTTCAAAACTAGTTGACTTGATTTGTTTAAACAATGATTAAACGTGGATAATGAAATAGATAAATCTATAGATAAAAATATCATTTTACAAGCTTCAATTTTAATTAAAAAAAATCAAATAATTATGCCATCGTTTATTTCAACCAACATTGAAAAGTGGTAAGATGATAAAATTGTCTAAGTATATTATTATTCATATAGAGAGAGAAAGGGAGAGAGCATCTCGGCCGCTCCTTATCTTGGCTATTATATGTTACCAACTTATTACCTATATATAATCTACGCTATTTAAGAAGACAAATCGATAGTACTAATTGAATTATAAAGACGAAAGGTAGGAATAACCATAAGATCTTGTGCTCTAGGACAAGTCAAACCAAACTCTTCAGTCATATCCAATTCAGATGGCAACATACCATTTGGAAGTTCCCAATCAAAACAATGCACAAGTTGAGCCAACAATAACCGAACCATAGTTAAGCCCAACTGCATTCCAGGGCACCCTCTACGACCGGCACCAAATGGAATCAATTCAAAATCTTTGCCTTTCAAATCTATTTGGCTGCCAATAAACCTCTCAGGAAAGAATTTGTGTGGATCATTCCAAACACTCGGGTCTCGGCCAATAGCCCATGCATTTACTATTAGTCTTGATTTCTTGGGAATATGGAACCCATTGACAGTGCAATCTTCAAGAGACTCGTGTGGAATCAATAATGGACCTGCTGGATATAGCCTCATAATCTCTTTCACTACCATTTCTAAGTATTCTAAGCTTACTAAGTCAGATTCTTCAACCATTCTGTCTAAACCAACAACTTTTTGTAATTCAGATTGCATTTTCTTCATCACATCTGGATGTCTTATCAGCTCCGACATTGCCCATCCTATTGTTGTTGACGATGTGTCCATTGCTGCTGCAAGCATATCCTACAAGAACCCAACACAAAAACAAAACATAGGTAATTAAGTAAAGTTTTTCCCAATATCAATATTAATAGACCAAATATGGTTAGTTTAACCGGGTTGGGGATGAAAATGCATTTATTTTAATAGAACAAACATTCAAATACATATTTTAAATAAACTACAGGGTAGATTATATTTTAATAGTAGAAACATCCAAATAAATAAATAACAGAAACCCAAGTTTTTTTCCCCCTATAGTTTTGGAATATTCTTTTGTGTTGTTCAATAAAGTTAAATGATAAAATTTATTTAATTAAAAATAATTTGAATGCCGGCCTTCACAAGTATGTTTACCATATAGTTTTCAATCACATTATAAATTTCACTTTGATCTTGATCTCTTGTAATAGACTAATTAATGTAAAGTCCACGATAATTTATTTAACGATAGATCATACCATTAACACAAATTTATTAAAAAATTAGCAGTAAAAGTTTTTAAATAAATCACAAATTGACTATGTTTTATTTATAATTTTTTAAAAAAAATTATTATACACTTAATTATTATTTCTAAAAATTCTACCATTTATTGATATCTAAAACTTTTGGAAGAAATTGAGAAAGTATTTATCCAAAATTATTTTCTTTGTAAATCACTTTTGAATTTTAGTGATCTTTTTTTTTTTGGTAAATATTTTGTGGTTTCTTTTATTCAAAAATATCTACCCACAGTTTTTCTCTCTCTTCAGTCACCCTCATAAATGCACCAATAAACCAATAAATATACTGATTTTTCTTAGTTCAATAATTATGGGATAAGATAATTTAATGTAAAGTAAATGTCTCCATGATGTTTTTTCTTTTTGTTTTTGTAGAAAATGTAGTATTAAATGTCTTAACCAACTTGGACAGCTAATACATTACTAAAATTTTTAAGGTGGTTGACATATATAAAAAATTTCAAAATGAGTTGCTCAATCCATACTAATTTAAATTTCATGTCTAATATATATAACTTTAAACATATCTACTAACTTTGTAAATTAGAACTTTAAAAATATTGAATATGATAGGTTAAATATGCATCCAAATATTACCCCAAATATAATATATTTTTCTTTTAATATAAAAAGTTTGAGAAAAGGTAGGATTAAAAACAATAGAAATAGAAGAAAGAGGTAGGCATACCAGCATTATAGCTTTAATAGTGGAACGATCAATTTGATATTCAGTTTGTTGAGAATCAATAAGATCCAACATAACATCAACAAAATCCCTAGTCTTCTTCCCACCTCTAGCCACAAGATGCTCATTAATAATCTTTTCAAGAAATTCATCATACACCTTATGAACACTTTTCATTTTACGAGTAAATCCTTGAAGATCAAGCCAAGCAATTGCCGGAATAAAATCCCCCAAATTAGGCGCAGCAGCCAACTGCATACCTTCTTGTATTACAGCCTTAAACCCTCTTTCATCAAAATCTTCATCTCCATATTTCTTCCCAAATGCCATCAAACAAATAATGTCAGTTGTAAGTGACGTAACTTTAGCACTCAGATTCACGACAGTTTTGTTATGAGCAGCTTCTTTAAAGTACTCAATCAACAAACCAAGCTCGTGTTTTCTGATAGGCATGAAAGAGTTGATTTTGTGGTTACTAAGCAATTCAAGAGTGCACATTTTACGCATGTTGCGCCAATAAGGACCATATGGAGCAAAGACTAAATTTTGTTGTTGATAAGAGATATGTTTTGAAGCTTGTGAAGAGGGGCGGCTTGCAAAAATGAGGTCGTGGGTTTTGAGGAAGAGTTTGGCGGCTTGAGGGGATGAGACTATGATTGTGGGAACAAGTCCTAGTTTCATGCTCATTATGGGTCCATATTTTTGGGATAATTTGTGGAGATTTCTGTGAGGGAGTTTTCCTAGTAAATGGAGGCAACCAAAAATAGGAATCCCTTTTGGTCCTGGAGGGAATTTTTTGGGCTTGATTCGGGTTTTGAATAGCCATGAGTGTGAGATTGGAAGAGCAAGGAGAAGAGCGATGACGACAATGACCAAAATCAAAGCCATAGGCTCTGTTTTTAGTTTCTCTCTATTGTTGGGACTGCTTAGATTTTGTTCAAATGAGATGATAGTGTTGGGATTTTTGGATATGTTGGTGAGATTATAAATAGGTGGGTTGGGTTGTGCGAAAAAGATGACTTTAAATGATAGGAGTATGCATCAAATATCAAATTGTGTTCTACATCAATAATTTTAAAAATATATAAGATAAAAGTGTGATTTAAATGATTTTAAAATCAGTTTCTCTTCCTTTTCTTATAGTTCTTTAAGAAAATAAAATTGAAACGGTCATATATATATATATATATATATATTATGAATATAAGTATAGAAATAAAATTTGAATATAGAATGATATTTGTTTTAACCTTTGGCTTTGTGTCTTTTTCCTTGGACGTTAGCGATAATGGAAGAGTTGAATGGTGAGGGTATTCATGGGTATGGCAAAATATAATTACACAATTGAGTTCAATCTATTATTATGTCTAAAATATACCAACAATGGCATATAGTAAAAAATAATGAAAAAATTAGACCAACAATTATTTCTTTTTATTCACGAACGTTGACCTGTGTGTGAAATTTGATTGTTATATGATTATGATTGTGATTAATTTCTATCTTTTTTTCGATTTTAGTTAGTCTAATTCTAATAGTCATTTGACTACTTTATGACTGTCATCTGATTTCTTTTTTTTTTTTGTTGTCATGGTAAATTTTTGTATTGTTTGAGCATACAATTATTTCTATTGAAGTGTTGGTTAAAAAAGTAGGGATTGGTTGGACTAGCTACCAGTACCTTCCTTTAACTCAACCGGTTAGGTTCGATTAACTAGTCATTCAATAAAAAAATTTCATGGGACAGTTTTCTTTTAAAGAGATTAATTATTATTATTTTGTACTGTGTTAAAAAAAAATGTATACGTGACATAGATGCAATTATTGTCGAATTTGATTTATCTTGGTATTTTCATCCTTACTTTTTGTTGTGACCACTAAATAACTTCTTATTAATAAAACTCGATGGTTTTATGCAAAACTACAATCTAGTCTAACCCAATCAAAATTTAAATTAAAGTTAGAAATATCCCACGACATAATTGGCATGACCTTCCAAATTGCTTTAACAATGCTGCTTATTTTAATAGTTCAACATCAAACGATATTTATGTCCAAACAAATGAAAACATGTTGACCAATATTTAGTGACTTAATTATCTTTATTTATTAGCATGTCTATGTATAAATATAACTTAAAAAAAATTAGAATTTCACTAACAATTTCGTTGTGTATTGTTTTATCATCAGACGACAAAGATGGAATATGGATATGATCCCTTTCTTCAACACCAAAAAGATCCTCTTTTTTTAATGACGATAATTGATTGAATATGTAATTTTTTATAATGTAAATAGTAATTATTCATCTATCTCAAATATACTCATATTTTCGTTATAAAAATAAAAATAAAAATGATATTTTAAGTTTATATTACAAAGATGTCCTCATAATTAAACATCAAAATTTAGAATTAGATCTTGATCAAGTTAGAAGGAGTTCATCAAAGTAAACAAATTTAATGTTAGGAAACTATAAGATATTATATATTTAACCCTTTATTAAAGTAGTACCTATATTTCAAAATCAAAATTTAATTTGAGTTGGTTTTATCAACTGTTCTGTTGCTATCCTGGCCGGCATAAACAACTTTTCAGCCCTCATAATTGAGATGCTAAACTCCAACACACCCAATCCCTTTCAAAGTTAAATGATCAAAGTAATCTCCATCTCACATTTTCTTAATATACTTGGAAGATCAATGCTGGACGTAGTCTCATTTGTTTATCACTTTAATTTTCTGCAGATAAGTTAGTACATTCTTGTTCACATATGTGAGATATTTATTACAAAGCTGTAGTCTTTGTATTATTAATTAGACCACGGCCAAATCCTCCCTTCGTTCAAGCTTACAAATATATGTTTGTTTGGGCATCGCTTGGACTTTTGCCACAAATATACTTTCGTCCCTTTTAATTTCCTTACCTCTTTCATGTTTCCATTTATTCTTTTAATTATAAAAATAGATCAAAGGAATCAAGTTTAATTTGTTTGTCCATTTTCATAAACTTATACTCGCCGCAACCCCAATCTTCACATTCCATGATTATACAAATACACACCATATATATCTATTGAAGAAAACAATTCCAAAGTTATATTTTAAAAATAATTATCCTACTAATATAATATAATACTTAGTAGTCACAAGATCAATTCTTTCAAGTCCATGAGAAAGCTGGAAGAGGTTGGATTGTTGATTGAGTATCTCAAAGGAGGCTGCAAATGATGTTTTTCTACTAATATTATAGTTCAAAAGTTGTGTCGCCCAGCACAGACACATGACAATTTGGGGATGATAGAGGCTTCATTATAAGGCTATGATACAAGAGGTGATGCAATTAGTTTGTTGCACCTATTTTGGAGATTTTGTTCCGTTTATTGCAAGGTTTGATCTTCCAAGCTATGATACAAGGGTTGACAGGTCGGATGAAAAATATTAGCAGAGTGTGTTTGATGGGTTCTTTGAGAGGATTAATGATGAACATCTTAAGTTATGGGTAAATAAGGGACTAAGGATATTTTAGATGTCGTACATGTTGGTTCTGATAGAGTCTGAAGAATTGATCGTTCAAGTGTTACAATAATATTGGTAAGAATTTGAATCCTCTAAATATCTTAATCAAAGACAAATTAATTAAACGTTTTAATCATCAAACTATGTCAAAATTTGAGTTACGTTCACAAATAAGTCTGAAGAATTATTTACTTTCGTGCATAAAATTACTTTTTTTAAAATGATTTATAAAGTAATTTCAAATTAGTATTTGAAAATTTATTATTATTAATGTTTAGGTTTAAATGCTACTTCAGTACTTTTTATTTATTGTTCATTTTTTATTTTTTCATATTATATTAAATTTCATTTTAAGCTTTTGATTCAAGTGGTAATTTAAGGGTCGGGCTCTTTGCATCTTCAAAATATTTATTTTGATCAAATTGGGGAGGAGGCTGCAAATACCTATCATTAAATAAAATTTAAAAGTTTATTATATTTTTTAAATATTTTGATTCATCTTGATTTTAAGAATAGAAACACAACCACTACACTACAACTATATTTTGTTAAAAATAAAGTATTAGGTAGTATATATTGTAATTTGAAATTTCAAAATCGATATCCAAATACAAAAACTGACAAGGTAAGCTCTTATAAATCCGCCATTGGTTATTAAGGAGATTCTAAGAATATATCCACTTGTTGGTCCACATGAAATTTTTGAAGATTGCATTGTTGAAGACATTTTCATTCCAAAAAAATCACGTGTAGTGAATGCATGGATAATCGGTCGAAATCTAAGTGTTTGAATTCATCCACAAAAGTTTTATCCATACACAGATTCATGGATAGCCAGAAATTTTCAATTAATTCCAAGCTTGACACGTTAATAGATGAACTAGATATGATTGAAGAATTAAGATTGACTTGTTTAAGAGCTCAATATCTTATCTTATAGTAATTTCTATTTAATAACTTTTTATTTGAATTTAATTATCTGTTTTCCCTTGAGTTAGTCATTTCAATAAGAAAAAAAAAATACTGAAAAAAAAAAGATAACATGTAGATGGTTCCTTGATTAATAATATGTAAAAGAATTTAATTGCACTCCTAGATTAATAAAATGTAAAGCATATTTCTTTTACGTATGCAAATAGATGGATCCAAGCTTGGAACGATCCAAAATGGTTTTTTTCCCAGTATTTTTATTGAAATGACTATGATTCTTTTACATGTTATTAAACTCAATTTGACAGGGAAGGATAATTAAATTCTGTGAAGTCGATAAATAGGAACGAGAACAAAATATTGAGCTTTAAGACAAGTCAAACCAAATTCTTTGATCATATCCAATTCATCTATTGACATACCATTAGTGAATTGGTAGTTTAATAGGAAGCTTCCCATCAAAGCAACGTAGAAGTTGAACCAGCTCCATTTTTGTGGAGAATCCAAGCACTTGGATCTCGTCTGGGTGATTTTCTTGGAATGAAAAAATCATCTAATAATGCAATCTTCAAGAGATTCATGGGGAACTAACAATGAAGCTGGTGGATACAGCCTAAGAATCTCCTTAATAACCATTTAAAAAATATTCCAAGTGAACTAAATCTGATTCTTCCACCATTCTATCCAATCCCACCACATTTTCAAGTTCATCTTCCACTATATCCATTACTTGTGGATGTCTTATGAGTTCAGGTAGTGCCCACCCAATTACTGTACTGATGTGTCCATTGCAGCACCAAGCATATCCTGTCTCAAACAAAAACAAAGTCAGTATATATATATAATGGATTATTATTATTGATATTGTTTTTCACTAGAAGGAATCAGAGAGAGGATTCGAATTCTCACCATTATTATTGCTTTGACGTTGGATCGATCAATTCGATACTCATAAGTAAGACATTCAGAGTTCATTAGATTCAACATGACATCTAGAAATCCTGCCTTTTTTTCACCCATGGGCTTGAGATGTTCATCAATAATCCTCTCAAAGAACCCATCAAACACTCTGCTAACATTTATCATATCCTACGATTCAACCCTTGAAGATCAAATCTTGCAATGAAAGGAATAAAATCTCCCAAATTAGGAGCAGTAATTAATTGCATCAGCTCTTGCATCATAGCCTCGACCCTCTATCATCCGACTCTTCATCTCCAAAAAACTTCCTCCCAAAAACAATCAAACAAGTCATATCTGTGCTGAGTGACGCAGCTTTTGAACTAATATTAATAGAAACACCATCACTTGCAGCCTCTTTGAGATACTCAATCAACAATCCAACCTCTTCCTTTCTCGAGGATTTGAAAGAATTGATCTTGTGATTACTAAGCAATTCAAGGGTACACATTTTACGTACATTCCTCCAATAAGATCCATAGTGAGCAAAAACCAAATTCTTTTGGCCATAAGACAAGAATTTAGGGACCATAGTGAGGGGCCTACTTGCAAAAATAAGATCATGGGTTTTGACAAAAAGCTCAGCAGCTGGCGGGGAAGAGACAATAATTGTGTTTACAAGTCCCAATTTGATGTGCATAGAATGGGACCATATTTTTGAGACAAGCGATGAAGATGATATCTATATGTGGAAACTGTTTGAGCAAATTGAGACTGCCAAAAATGGGAAACCCTTTTGGGCCAGGAGGTAATTTCTTCCCCTTACTCTTCTTCTTGAATAGCCATGTTTCGAAGAGGTAATTCGAAAGAAGAAGAAGTAATAACGCAAATATTGTAGCCCAAATCCAAGCCATGGTATGCAACAAGTGTTGAAAAGTTACGTATTATTATAAGTTTTGAAAAAAGAAGAGTTTGTTTGAGGTCAAACATTATTTGGTTTGTAGGAACTTGGAAAACACTGCCACACACGTCTTTTTCTGTTTTTCCTCGTCGTCGAGGGCAATCCAACCGAAAGTTCTTAAATTTTGATTAACAATGACACCCTCTCCTTTTACTCATAACCTCCAAATTTTGGTTAAATTGTTAACGAAAATATATTGATGGTTCCATTAATTACAATCCACATTTCTTGATAAAATATTATGGAAATTTTATAGAAGAAACAAATATTAACATTTGTTAAATCAATTTTCTTGCCCTTTTCAAATCAGATAAAGTAAAGGTTGGTTATTTATATTAACAAAAACATTGATTATATTTACCTTTCATGTTAGTGTTGGAAACATGAAAATTAAGTATCAGTATAAATATCAAACGTGATAATGAAATTTTAATATCATTCACATTCACTAATATATATGTAAGATGTTATTGTAAATTCCATGAACATTTTTTAGGATGTATTAGATTTATATTTTTCAAAAATCATGAAAATTTCGAGAAGATTAGATGATAGTTAGCAACTAGCATAAGGAAGAAAATTATTTATTGAAAATGTTACAATGTGGCTTAATGTTTAATGTTTAGTCTTAATGTTTAATGTTTAGATCATTTTAAAAATTCTCACATTTAAAAAAATATTATAATATTTAATTACTTTTATTTTGTTAACGTATCGACAAGTGGATCCGTGGCGCAATGGTAGCGCGTCTGACTCCAGATCAGAAGGTTGCGCGTTCGATTCACGTCGGGTTAAATTCCCTCTTTTTTTTTTCCCCTTTTTTTCGCCAACTCTCTTAAACTTCGGCGAATTTACAAAATCCACCTTTTGCTTCATCGGATTTTGCCTATCCTCACCCCGTCGAACTCCAAGGTACTTCAAATTCTCCAATGCCTCTTTCACTTTCTCCGCAATTTTCTCCCATATTCACAACATCTTATTCTTCTTCCCGAACTTCCCAACTCTCTCGGCTATGGCTTCCAGTCCCTTCATCTCTAAAGAAGACCTTTTCGACTCGAGTGGTCTGTGTTTCAACTCGACCCAGTAGGAAATCTGGGGTTAAAACCGACAGATCCGAGGCTGAAGAACTGGTTCGAGGTATAATCAAAAAGTTCAGCGACAAAGAACCATTGCTCAAGACACTGGACAAATACGTCCGTGTTATGAGAACTGAGCACTGTTTTCTTCTATTTGAGGAATTGGGGAAAAGAGATAAATGGCTTCAATGCCTCGAGGTTCGCTTCTCTTTTCTTGAACTTTGAATTTGAGCCTATGGGTATTGACTTTTGGAACTTGGATCGATGGGTAGTGATGAAAATGCTCAAAGACAGTTGATTGAATTTGAAATCGAGGATATGAATTTTCAATTTGTGAACGTTACACGGAATTAATTGAATTTTTTCACTGTAGTTCAAGCTCTATTTAGGCATAGATGAAGAAGGGAGAGTCTACACTTTTCTGCTATTATGTTTTATTGATGTGTTTTCATCTCCAGGTTTTCAGATGGATGCAGAAACAACGTTGGTATATTGCTGACAATGGGGTTTATTCTAAACTAATATCTATCATGGGAAAGAAGGGCCAAATTCGGATGGCTATGTGGTTGTTTTCTGAGATGCGAAATAGTGGGTGTCGACCTGATACTTCTGTGTACAATGCACTTATCACAGCACACCTTCATTCTAAGGACAAAGCTAAGGCTTTAGTTAAAGTCCTTTGGTACTTTGAAAAGATGAAAGGAATGGAACGATGTAAGCCAAACATTGTTACTTACAACATTCTTACCAGAGCTTTTGCTCAAGCTGCAAAAGTGGATCAAGTTAATACATTGTTTAAAGATCTTGATGAGAGTGTTGTTTCAGCCGATATATATACGTATAATGGAGTGATGGATGCATATGGGAAAAATGGGAACATTAAAGAGATGGAATTGATGCTTGCTCGCATGAAAAGCAATCAAATTAAACCAGATATCATATCCTTTAACTTGTTGATCGATTCATATGGGAAGAAACAGTTATTTGACAAGATGGAACAGGTGTTTAAGAGTTTATTACGATCGAAGGAGAGGCCAACGCTGCCTACTTTCAATTCAATGATCACAAACTACGGGAAGGCACGGCTTAGAGACAAAGCTGAAGAGGTTTTTAGGAAGATGAAGGATATGGGATATGACCCAAGCTATGTTACTTGTGAAAGCCTGATCATGATGTATGGTCATTGTGACTGTGTTTCTAAGGCTAGAGAAATCTTTGATGGAATGGTTAATTCTGGGAAGGAGGTGAGAGTCTCAACCCTCAATGCCATGCTTGATGTTTACTGCATCAATGGTTTGCCCTTCGAAGCCGATATGCTTTTTGAGAGTGCAGGTAATATGAAGGTATTTCCAGATTCAACAACATACAAGCTTCTTTATAAAGCTTACACCAAAGCTGATATGAAGGAACTTCTGGAGAAGCTCTTGAAGAACATGGACAAAGCTGGCATCATTCCAAATAAGAGATTCTTCCTCGATGCTTTGGGAACCATTGGATCGTCACGAGAAAAACCTGAACCTGCAAGAACTAAAACAGGTTCAAGAAACTCAGAAAGTAGTGTGGAAAAACAGTCTTCTTCAAGAACTAGATCAGGTCCAAGAAACTTAGAAAGTAATGTGCAAAAACCAATATCTTCAAGAACTAGAACAGGCTCAAGAAACTTAGAAAGTGGTGTGGAAAACCATGCTCCAGAGTTAGGCTTAGCTTAAAATTTTATTTTTTTTGTAGTCAATCTACATTCTTTAGAAGCTTCTTGACTTCTCCTATTGGAATTTGGAGAATGGTACGGCAGTTCTACAAAAATTAGAGGAATGTTAGAGTTTTGAAAAGAAGCCAAAATTTTGTATATATGCTCATTTATTTTCCCATGAGATTTTATGACTTGATGAGGTTCGACTCCTCACAAAATTGGGATGTACAGACAAACTAAGTTTGCGTTGTATTTGTGGATTATATAAATTGATTCAATTATCATCGGAGAGCCTAAGCAACCGTCTGAACCATTTTCCTGCCTCGTTAGCGATCTGAAACTATGTGTTGGTGATCACAAAAAACATGTGGGAAATGAAGACGAGCAACAATCCAAATTTTCTACATAAAATTCTTCAAATTTTTGAATCGAATAATGATGATGTAACCTGTGATTCACCTTTAATCCAATACAACTTTCGCAACAAATAACAATGCACAAGAATCTAGTTGACCAATTGCATGTTTGTACATGCTCGTTCCTTGTAGTTAAAAACACAATAGTTTATAGTTATACACATAAGAGTAACTTTTAACGAGTAATCAAAAGGTTAGATACAAGACAAGAAGGTTGAAAGTACATCAGGTATGAGTAAAACAATGGTCGAGATGATTGTTGGAGTATCACTTCTATTGACAAGCAGTCAGGTTGCCTTGAATCAGCAAATCAACCCTCTTCCGATTCTGCACAATATCAATTGACCCATTAGAAAAACGTAGAAGCACGATTTATATATACCCACCAAAATACTCCATGTCTAGAAATGAAAATGACCTAAATGAGCATACCATGGATTGCTTCCATGTTGTCTTCCTTGTAAACACCCAAAGGGGATCCATGGATGGACACAAGCATCTCGCCTGGTTTTGGCAGTCTTCGGGTTTTCGGAGTCATCCCAATGGACAATCGTTGGTTAATCACCTATAGAACGACAGCTAGTTAGCTTATAGTTATAGTATAATAGACTAAATAGAGGCAAAAATGCCAAAAACAGCCTTAAGCAAGTTTTGTTAGGATAGTTCCTCAAACAAGCCTGAAATGTTCTTAAAATATAATCTTTACATGTATTTTTTAGTAATAACCATGCCGATCTTTGTACTTAGAATTCATCTTTGCAGCTTCCTTCATGGGTTCAAGATTTTCCCTGTCTTAACAAATAAATGATTTGTATCTATAAATTAATTACTAGAAATGAAGCCAGCACTTCCCTCATTCCCTCTACAATCTAATAACCCCGCCTCCCAATAATTTGTTGCAACTTAGCTCGGAACTTAATTTTTATCCTCTATTGGGAGTAGAAATATTCAAATCCAAAATGAACCATTAAAAGAGAGAAGAAAAAACAAAACTATGTATAGTCCATTGTTCCACAAACTAGTGTTTTCCAAGTTTCAAATAGCATTCTATTAATACTAGGTGCAAAGTTCATTTCCAATTTACTAATGAGTATATGGAGGTCATGTCTTCTTTAAGTCGCTTTTTAGCCTCAATTATCCTCACAGAAAAAACCATCATAATGTGACCCTACTTTAATTTTCAAAAAACTCGCAGGATATCAAATATTTGGTAGTGGGATAACTTATTCCCTACATTTAGACTTCATTAACCACTAAGTTTAACTGATGGTGGGTAACAAGATCCCAACTTATAACCAAGAAGTCACAACTCAAACTTATTGACAGATTGAGGCAATAAATCCCAACTAATAGACATGAATTAGCTTAGACACCGTTACATATTTAAAACAAAACACCGTTAATTATTGAAAATAAAACATTAATAATTGATGGCAGACACCTATCTATCATACAGTAATTCCATTCCTTAGACCCCGACAATCAATGTGCCTAGATAATTTAAGTGAAAACGCCGCCAAATAGTGAAAAAATGGCAATAACAGACAGCTATAGGATATTAACATGAAAAGGCTAATGCAATAAGCGATATGCAAAAACCATAAAGATACGAACCCCAGGAGTTTGGAGTATGTCTGGCATGCCGAGCACCATATTATCCGAGGGCTCCTCCAAATCCTAAAATCAAGAATCGTTAATAAATCAATAAGTCAATAAGTCAATACCAAATTGTTCACGGTTTTATTTCTAGTAGCGTTCTTCCACAAATCAGCAACATGAAACAAAAAGATATAGACAAACTAAATCATATGTTGTGAGCTCGCACCATATAACTGGTTCTACTATTATACGATTTCAGATATCATATGCAAAAATTACTTACGAAGTTCGGAATTTGCAGGTTCTCGACAATGAAAGGATTCGTTTTCACTGCCACCAGTAGACAAAAGAAGGTGAGTTGCAACAAAGAAGCATCATATAAGGGGGCGTTTACCAATTGATTTTGCGATCCAAAATCCAAAATCTACAGATACCTGATTTACTGGAAAATTCGAATCCATTGAAAGATCGCATTCCGGCAGAGCAGTTAGGATAAGCTATCGACAGGCGGTGAAGGAGAGACGCATGTATATCTATTCCATCAGCTGGATTGGTGCGTAACTCATCCTCTGTATCCTTCCATTGTACTTCAATTTCTCCTTGTTCGCCTGTTCTCGAAATAGACAACCTAGGAAGTTTTTCTTCGAAGAATTGCAATAAAGGAGTTTGTAATTGCTCCTTGTTGAAATACGAACGAAGCAACCGCAATTCAGTAATCAAACGCCCGATCTCCACATCCCGAATGGCACGGATTGCAGCAGCATGCCGTTCAACTAAACACAAGTAAAGGGGAAAACAGCGGAACAATTATGTTAACGGGAAGAGAAACAAAACAGTTTTCTTTCAATTAAATTCCGGGTTCTGGAAAAAGGATCAAATCACTACGAATTTCAACATACCATCCTCGTCATTCGCTGTTTCATCCTTTGCTTCTAGTACGGGTGAAGGGTTGGACTTCTTAACTGTTTTCTTCGCCTTTCGCCTTGCCATTCTCAGCTACCAATCTTTCTTGACTTTACTGAACTACTCAGGTTGCAGCATTCTGAGATGAATCCGTATTTCGTCACTGGATTTTCAACTGTATAAAAGACTTTCAAACCCTAATGTAGTGCGCAGTGAAATTAATTGAAGCTCGCAGTGGGATTCCAAAGCATGAAGAAATGTAGGCGCGGGAGATGGAAATAAATGGATTAATCTACGCCGGTGACTGCCGCGAAATCTGTCTCTTCCTCTTTTTCAGCTCTGCCGGAGAACCGACGTTGAGACGTGGGCAAGAAGATTGGGCGGGAGAAGATGGTCGTTTGAAATTGAATAATAGTGCTGTTGACGGGATGCGAACAACGCGGGTCGGATATTACATATTGGCCTATAATGGGCCTCCGGCCCAGAAAGTGATGAAATTCAGCCCAACTTCTTTATTCAACACTTGATAATGCTGTCTCGCTGACTGCGACCGTGAACCGCTTTTGTGGAGCACAGATACTCTCCCGAATGTAGGAATAGTCTTGAACAATCAAATGGATGATTTTTCTGTCCCTAAGAATGTTTCTGCTAATAAACTCCTAGCAACAGCCAATTTCATTAGGCAGGAAAAGGCCATTATCATCCATGTCTCCTACTATCTCCTAACGATGTTCTTTTTCATTCTAATTTCTTAACTTGAATTTCAAAGTGTTACTACCTTTATAGGTGTCTTATAATTGAAGATTTCTTTGAAATTAATTTCATCTACAGGATGGTCAACTAAAAGCTGCAATTTGTGCAAGTGGAGGCTTCATCATTGCTGGAGTAGCAGAGGTTTTGTTGAATCATTTTGTGATGACTCCTTACGTTTATCGTCCGGTTCGTGCACTCCTCCGATCCGTCTTGTAATACTTCTATATCGATTCATCCGATCTAAACATTCTTGCACTACTAGATGTTAGTCATTTGGGAACTAATACATTTTTTTGTTGAATTGAAGCAAACAAGCAGCTGATTCCAAACAGTTTGAACTATGGGGAATTGGACCAATGTGTTTGGTGATTATTTTGAAGTGCCTGCTAAAACAAGGGCAGCCCTTGATAAGAAGGGTCAGGTCTTAGAAGGGATCAGAGGAGGGACAGTTCGTCGGTTCATTGTTGAAAGTTTTAGGTCAGTGAGACAAGGTGGTGACGTGGGAAACTTGTGGCAGTAAGTGATCCCAGGAAGGGTGGGGCTCCGGCTGGCTTTGAGATTGTGAATTCTCGGATCTCTTCAACAGCTTCCATTGTTAAAAGACATGTTAGCGGAATGAATAATGTTTTAATTCAGTATGGAAAGAAATAAAACGATAGTGTTTAGAAGGGGAGAGAAGGTTCATTTTGAGATTGTAAAGTAGGATTGTAGATCTTTTTTGGACAGAGGGGATACTCATTTTGGCATAGGATTAACCAAAGTAAAGTTAGGCAGCAAATAGTTCAGTATATTGAGTTGGGATGGTTGCAAATGAATGTCTCTTCATATTTTCGTAATTAAGTAAGATAGGAGTATTTGAACGATCACAAGTAGTCTATTAATCTGTTTTTTTTTTCTAATTGCATGTCAGAACGACTTTTTCATAACAATTGTTATTCAAAACTTTCAAAGTGTTTCCAAAAAGGATGGTTGATTGTATCTTGTAGAGGAGGTTTGCTGAGTTACTCATGAAATTCAACCATAAAATAAGTAAAATTATCAAATCACTGGCTAAGATTCTTTTAGAGTACAAGAGTTTGTATTTTAGTTATCCACGCACGATGGAAAAAGCGTTCTGACAAAGAAAGTTCAAACTTTTTCAAAGGTTCATGGAAAAGTGGTTCTCGTGCTGGAAGATTCCGAGAGTAACTATTGTCTATGCAACCTCTTTTGATTCTTCTCTTACCTCTCATCGATCCGCTCAAGTTGTGTCTAATCGGACGACCAATGGCTCTTCTCCTCTGGATGATCGTAGTTTTAGCCCTTGAAATTTCGGAAAATTATCTGAAACGAACAACTCAAGAAATGTGGAGTGGAGAATTTACAGGTAAAGTGAACTTCGACGAAGCCGCTAAAGATGAAAACTAGACCCTAAATCCTAATTTGTACGATTTAGACAAAAACAACGACCAAAAATTGTCACAAAAGTCGTCTATTATGATAACGATATATCGCCTCCTTTCCTGTTTTTCACCCAATGTCAATGCAACTTCCTTATTGCGATTGTTTTTCTTTAATTGCCAGGAAAGAACAAGGCTGCTGCCAAATAAATCGGCTACGAAAAGAAGAAGACGACAAGAAAGGGCGGATTCGAGCTGATTCTCTTACTTAGCCAATAAATTATCCCAAGTGAGTCACTGTTTGATTGAGTAATTTCAATCTTGCTTCAATGTGATCCATTCTCGCCTTTTGGTTTCTGGGTTTTTGTTTATAAGTTGGTGATTTGAATCAGAACGCTCCATTTTATTTCGTCTTTCTGAAATCATTCATGGTTTTGAAAGCAGAATCTTGGGGAAAGGTTTTTCCTGAAATTGAACTCATTTCAGTTTTCCATGGAAAATTTAAGTAATATTAGTGGGGAAAATGATTATATATTTGGGGGGTGCGAAGAGCGAAAGGAGTAATTTGAGGAGCAACGTAACGACGGTGGCATGGATCGTCCGGAAAGCTCTTTGCAAATGTTTGGCCAAATTTCTACGACGTTCCAAGGCCAATTTTAACAATTATACAAATTTAAAGGTTGAAAGTTCTACAAATGTTTGTGGATACTTTTACAAATGTTCGAGGGCAAGTCTAAAATGTTAATTGTGATTACTCTCACTTCGGGGTGGCTTACTTTTTGACATTTTTTCTTAGTTTAACAAAGGAAGGAAGAATATTCACGTTTAAATGGTAATCGATGTCTTGAATTAGATTTGGATGGTGGTATGGGGTTATGGCTTTTGTTATTTTCAAAATCATGAAAAAACACTTTTAATCATTTAAAATCAATTTTAACAAAATAAAAATTGAACTTAAAAAGGTAAAATTGAATTTTGAGTTGTTTTTTGTCTTATTAATAATGTTTTTAAATACAATATAACAAAACGAGCCTATTTATTTATAAATCTAGCAAAAGTTTATTTCCTCTTGTACACTATTTGTTCATTTTCTCTATTGTTTCAATCATTCTTTCTTTATCAGCATACCGTCTCTCTTAGAAAATCCTTTCCAATTTGTCAACTTTTAGCAGTTAGATTCTGCCACATATTCTTTTCAAACTAACTACCAAACAAGGATCTCCACATAAAGATCCACTTGGCAAATTTTACTGCCAAATAAACTTCTAATGCCAACAAAATAAAAATGAACTAAATTCAACCTTATCTTTTGTCGCGTGTTCTATTTTCAAAAACTACATGAACAAAACATGGTCTAAGGAATTGTTTTGCACCTTAAAGATACTGAAATCATTTCACTCGTGTTGCTTCTGGCATTATTTGTAAATTCCACATGGGCTGATTTAAAAAACTATATAAAAGATCAAAACCATCTTTTTTTGTACGGTGTGCTATGTTAAACATGGTTTGCCGTGCAAAAGTCTGTCAACGAATGCGCTCCTGATTGTGATCACGAATTTAGTTATGTTGCTTTTAATATAATTTTCAAATCCTCACCAAATGGGCTGATTTGAAAAACTTAAAAAAAATAATTAAGACCATTAATCTGTATCATATCTTTAAACATAGTTTGGCCAGCAAGAATATATCAATGTATGCTCTCCTGATAGTGATTTACTTTTTTTTTTTCCAATTAAACTGATCAGTATTATTTACTGAGTAATCTATAATAGTTTGCATTTGTGGCTGCAGCAATGCTGATACGGTGGCTTGTGATTGTTCTTGTTTCTATTGGGTTGCTGACTCCGACCTCCACAGCTCGACCTGAAGTTATTGTAGCAAGCCATGGTGCCGTTGCCACAGATGATAGCCGTTGCTCCAAAATTGGCGTGGATGTTCTACGCGAAGGAGGACATGCTGTTGATGCATCGGTGGCTGCTGCTCTTTGCCTGGGGGTTGTTAGTCCTGCATCAAGTGGCATTGGTGGAGGAGCCTTTATGTTGATCAGATCAGCCAGTGGAAAAGCTCAGGCTTTCGATATGAGGGAGACCGCACCTTTGCTAGCTTCTGAGGTAAATGGTACTCCGCTTGTTTCTTCTACTTTGTTAGATTTCCAATTTAATCATTTTTCATGAAAAAAAAGAAGCACAATCACCATATAGTCTTCTTGCTCATTTTATTGTTGTTGGAAAGCTCATATTGTTCATTCATCTCTGAAATTCAAATGTTGTATAGTGATTGATAGTTTGGTAGCGAATAGTGTTATTTAAGTAGTTCATAGTTATCATTACAAAGCCTTCAGTTTATCATTACAAAGCCTTCAGTTCAGAAATGTGGGAGTTTTTAAATGTGTTAACACCTATCTTTCACCAGTGAATTCAACAATTCAGATATCTATAATTCTTTCTTTACACGAGCATATGCTTAAAAGTCTTGTGAGTGTAACTTTTGAGTTTTAACATTTGGAAATTGATGAATGATGAGTTGTTATCAATTGGTTATACACAACCTGATAACTTCATTCATCCAAAATTTCTCATTGAATCAGTCTCTTAAATCTTTTTGCATTCATATACAGAATATGTATGCTGGCAATGTTGCATCAAAAGCATCCGGAGCCCTTTCTATTGCTGTTCCAGGAGAACTTGCAGGGCTTTATGAGGCTTGGGAACAACATGGAAAGCTTCCGTGGGCAAGGCTTGTTCAACCAGCTGAACGTCTTGCTCGCTTGGGGTTTAAAATATCTCCATACCTTCATATGCAGATGGTTAGGACAGAATCAGGGATCTTCGGAGATGAAGGGCTCAGGAATTTATTAACATCAGGTGGAAAATTGTTGAAAGAGGGAGATATCGTCCGCAACGAGAAACTGGCAGACACTCTAAGAACTATTTCTAGCTTCGGTGTCAGTGCCTTCTATAATGGTTCAATTGGAATTAACTTGATAAGAGACATCGGGAAGCTTGGAGGGTTGCTGTCGATGAAGGACTTGCAGAGTTATCGAGTTAAAATTAGAGCCCCCATCTTATCTCGTATAATGGGTCTTGAGATAACCACCATGCCTCCTCCTTCCGGAGGCTCTGGAGTGATCCTTGTAAGTTTGTTGTCTTGTCTTTATGAGCCGTTGTGTTAAAAGTTCATTTTGTTAGTAACACCACGTTCTACTGCAGATGCTTAATATTCTGGCTCAATATAAACTGCCTTCGGGGCTTTTGGGCCCTCTTGGTATCCATCGTGAGATTGAAGCATTGAAACATGTAGTCGCAGTAAGGACTAACCTCGGTGACCCTGATTTCTACAATGTTTCCGAAGTTCTTTCTGATATGCTCTCATCCAAATTTTCTCAACAATTGAAGAAAACCATCAATGACAGCCGAACTTTTCATCCAAGCCATTATGGTGGCAGGTCAGTGCTCCTACATGGGCTCGCCGTTAGTAATTCCTTTATATCCTCATATAACTGTAAGCATTTCCAAGCTCTTCCTTGAGTTGAGCCTGTTGGTAACATATATTCTGTTTCTAACAGATGGAATCCAATCAAAGATCACGGAACCAGCCATTTGTCTGTAGTCGATGGAGAACGAAATGCCGTCTCCATGACTACCACTGTGAACTACTATTTTGGAGCAAATGTACTCTCCCCAAGTACAGGAATAGTCTTGAACAATGAAATGGACGATTTTGCCATCCCTGCTACTGTTTCTGCTAATGAACTCCCACCAGCACCAGCCAATTTCATTAGGCCAGGAAAAAGGCCATTGTCATCCATGTCTCCTACTATTGTTCTGAAGGTCCTTTTTCATTCTAATTTTCCTCCAATCACAAATGAACTGGAATTCCAACTTCCTCTATCTCTATAAATGTGTTGTAATCGAAGATTTTCGTGAAACTCATCCACAGAATGGTCAACTGAAAGCTGTGGTTGGTGCAAGTGGAGGAGGCTTCATCATTGCGGGAACAGCAGAGGTTTTGTTGAATCATTTTGCAAAAGGAATGGATCCTTTCTCATCTGTGATGGCTCCCAGAGTTTACCATCAGGTTCGTTTCATCATCTAGCTTCCCTTCTCCAACCCATCTCATAATATTCCTCCATTTATTCATCTGATCCAATCATTCTTACACTAAAATATTAGTCATTTGAAGTGCAATCTGAAGTTTGGTAATTAATACAATTTGGTTGAAACGAACAGCTGATTCCAAACGTTTTGAACTATGAGAATTGGACCACTGTGTTGGGGGATCATTTTGAAGTTCCTGCTGAAACAAGAGCAGCCCTTGCGAAGAAAGGTCACGTCTTAGAAGGGCTTGCCGGAGGGACAATTTGTCAGTTCATTGTTCAAGGTTCTAGCTCATTGAGACAAGGTGGTGGCTTCGGGAAGCTTGTTGCTGTAAGTGATCCCAGAAAGGGTGGGACTCCTGCTGGCTTTTGAAGATCTTGATTTCTTTGGATCTGTTTTACAACTGCCGTGATAAATGGCGGAGTTTATAACATTTTAGCCTAATTAATGATCTCTCTACTGTATTAGTGACAAGTTGTTAATACTCCAATTCATTGTGGAAATAATAACTTGTATTATATAAAACATATATAAAAAATAAAAATTGTTCTTTTGAGTTAGTTTAATATTTATTTTGGTCTCTATATTTAAAAAAGGTTATCTTTTTATTTTTAAATTTTGATTTCTTCTATCTACTTGTTCAACCATAGTTTGCCACGTACGAACCTCTTTTTTTTTTTTTTTCTTTTCTTAAAAAGTATATCTTTAGTATTTCTTTTGTAATGAGATTGAGGCATACACCAAAAAGACGGTGTATGAGAAGCATCCAAGTTTTACTATACCAATTAGTATATTCTCTAATCACTTGGTGGTGGGAGCACATTGTTTGGTCCACTAATCAAACAAGAACATTACTCTCTCTTCTTTTTTTTTTTTGTCTTTTGCAACATTCCTATGTTCGACAGCAGAATATGTATTAGGTAGATGCCAGTGGTGGTTCATTTCAAAAGACAGCTCCTTCAGTTTTATCCTTTCTTTCACAATTTACTCCTTCAATTTTATTTTATATCCAATTTTTAACTTCCTTACAAGTTTGTCCTTTTAACTTTTAAACTTTGAATCACAGCCCACCTACCATTTATTCTACATTTATATTTATATTAAATTGTTGTCTTTAAGACATGTTTTTATTGATTTTTTTTAGTAATGGAATCAAATCTAGTTCTCTTGGAAAGATAAGTTCACTTTGATTTATAACAAATAAAACATTTTTTACAATTCGAATTAAAATTGATATCTAAATTTTGAAAGAACCAAGGCTTCCAGTGATTTTTATTTTGTAGTTTCTATTATTCAACCTAGGGGTTAAAACAACTTCCTTTTTATTTGGACCTTTTCCAGATAAGGTGTTATCTACTTTGTCAAAGGACCTACCTTGGCTTGCATTTAGTTCGTAGATTATAACTACGGGTAATGACATATTTGAAAAGGTAATTGTTTTTTGAAATTTAAATATAAGCCATCTGTGTCCCCATTCCTCAAAATACATGGATGTCCTTTATTATTTTAGATAACATATCATCTTTATGATCATGTGTAGGGTTATTACACATCATCCATGGTTTTAAAGCGGAGGAGCTTTCGATCCTTCAAGAAGAACATGATTAATTGGGCCAAGAATGGGCCTAAGCCTGTTTTAACAGGCCCATACCTCCCTCTTGCTTAAAATCTAAGCTCAATCGGTTTATTCTTAAATTAACCATATACTTTGATTGATATTAATTTATAATCAAGGATGTCGAGTTCCTGGTTGGACTGAGTCTGATCTCACGATTACTCTTCTTTTTTTGTTTTTGTTCAGAAAAATTTAGGAATAATAATAATTTGAAGATAAGGGTTGTTCAGATGCTTAAAGATGAAGCCATGTTAAATTTAAATAATAATAATAATAATAATAATAATAATAATAATAATAATGATTTAAAAGAAGAAGGAGAAGAGGAAGGAGAAGGAGAGGAAGACTTTATGAAAAAGACGGTTTTCGTTGGAGGAAGGTTTGTGTAATAAATGGAAAAAGCCGTTGCTGAAAAAGTAAAAAGGAAAAAAAGAAAGGACCAAAGGGAAAAAATTGAAGAGAAAAGTTTATCCGAACCCACACCTGTCCATCGAGGCTCATTGGGCAGCTTAAAACGCGGTCTTTTTTACAAGATTACGACGCTGCCCGATCTGCCCGATACCGGACTGGAAAATTACGGGCAGTCGGTCTCCAGTAATCGCACTCGCTTCTCTCACTTCCCCCTCTCACCTCTACCCCTTCCCTCTCGACTCTCAACCCCCCCCCCCCTTCTCTGAGTGCCGCCGATAATTCTATATCTTCGTTTCTCTTTTGTCTTTTCGATCTCGATCCGACGGTCCACAATGAACCTTCCTTCTCCTGCTTCTTTTCTGTGGTTTTAGATCCCCATACCTCCAGATCTACCATCTCTCTGCTCTGATCTCTCTTCTCGGTATGCTTTTCCTCTTAATTCTTTTTTGTTTTTCTTCCTCTATCTGTTTCTGTTTTGTTTCCTCTATTTGAGCTCCATCTTTTCTTGTTTTCTGCTTTTTTTGCTTCATCTTTCTTGCTGCTCTTCACTTTACTAGTGTTTCGAGGTTGTTTCTGAACGACTTAACTGAATTTCTGTGCTTTATGGAGCTTAATTTCTCGTATATCTATGGTTTTTGTAACTTTTGGGATGGATTTACCGTTGACTTTATGAACACTGGAATCTTTTGCTTCACTGAAAGTTTAGGCCCCTCTGCTTGTTAGAGGATGCGTCAGAAAACGTCTTCTGCTCTTTATTAAAAAAGGTATTTGAATATTTCTTAGAAGGAGTCTTTTTGGATTTATTGTCTGCGGTCAAACCTCAGGATAGGCGGTAGAAACTACCAAATCAACACGGTAGGGGAAGGGGCTGACTGAGAGACTGAGAGAATTTCCGGTGGAGTTATGTTTTGTTATAATTTTTAGTTTTTTCTTTTTCTTTTTTTAACGGCTGTTGAATTTTTGGAGACAGATCTGACGGCGACCACATCTCTCATCAGTGTTTTGATCCATTTGCAGGGAACAGTCGCCGCGCGAATGGAGATAGCCAATGCTTCATTAGGTGTCACGCTCGGTGATGGCTCACTGGCATGCGCCAGTAATTGTTTAGCTGCTTTACTAGCTTCGGCTCTGGTCAACACCCAGCGCCTGGCTCAGGCAAGGCCCCTCTCTGTCTCTAACCTTTTTAATTACCACCTTGTCTATAATTTCTGAGTTCTATCTGCCCAGTTAATGCATGTTTCCTTCTTTAAAAAAAATCTAGTTGATATGCTTTTGATTTTGAGGAAAAATTATGTTTCAAGACAGTTTTTACTGGATGGTTTTTTACATGTTTTTATGGAAACCCCGCCGGCTTCGGCCAACCGTTTTGATGTTGCCGATTTCGGCTGAGCCTTAAGTCGATAAAGCAAGCTGTAGGATAGGTGAGAAAAATATCCAACAGATCCATTCACTGCCACTCCTTCCGTTTGGCTAACTGATTCCCATCGTACGGCCTGCATTAGATTATTTTGGTTGATTTTTTCAAACCCAAAAAACCAAAACTTTTTCTACAAATTAAAAAAATAAAAAAGTTGAAAACTTTTATTTTTTATTTTTTCAAGGAAATTACTGTAATCACGCGTCATGGGATTGATTCTTTTGGATTTATCTTTCTCCCTTTGTTTTTTCCTATTGGGCCATCATTTTTTTGACCCCACTTGATGGGTTCGTTGAGGTTTGATGCTGAATTTACGGAAATGCCCTCAACCGACAACTTGAATGACACGCCATATCCCTCTTTTAATTCACTTCATTTCAGTGGTTGAGGATACTATTGATGATTGACACGGAATTTCATTTTCGATTTAAGAATAAAATAAATAAAGCTATGCTGCAAAGTTTATTCGTTTGATGGGAAATATTTCAGTAAACAATTGTTAAGATAGGGAGCTGTCACCTTTTTTTTTTTCTTTTGTTGGAATATTATGCTTTGGACTTGGGGTCGAATAATTGTTGGAGTACTTGCGACTTTTATGAGGATTGTTGGATTAGGAATCAATCTTAATACGTGGTTTCTAGTGCCCAAAAGATCATCCTTTTGCATCTTCCTATATCTATTTCTAGCTTGATAGTGCCCGATTGTGATTGGGAAGTTTATTCCCTTCCCACCATCCTCTGCCTTTCTGCTTCTTAATGGACGCCATTTATGACATTCAATTGAAGTTGCTGATTAAAATTAGTTGGTAATTTAGACGTTAAAGTGGGTTCTTTATCACTTTGGTTGGTGACCAGATCCCGACAAGAAAAGGCAAGGGAAAAAATAAAATAAAAAGAGGGAAGGAGGTTAAAGTAAAAACAGAGATTGCCAAATTAAAGGACTCTGAGACAGGGAAAATAAACAAATGTAAGCCGCCCATACTATTCATTTCTGTTAATATGTCCCATCATTTTCTGTTAAATATTTTAATATGTCCTTATCGTTACTGATCATCAAGTTTTGAAATTGTAAAACAAAAGAAATTGTTTGGCATTACTATCAAATTGACTTCTTAAATGGAAATTCAGGTGAACTGGTGGCGGCTACGTTGTTTTAGCATTAATGGTTTCATTAAAATCTATTGCCTACAATGTTGGAGTTGAAATGTACAAGGAACATAAAAATTGATAGTCTTTGTGTGGTTTCTCTGTCTGTTTTCTTGATTGCGACGACCATTTTGAAGTGATGTTTTCGGTCGCTGACATTCTTAACCTTATGGACCATTGTATTCTTGGGAATTTTGTTGCAGGATTCTCTCAGTGCATTTCTGATCAATCCTGAGATGAAAGGAGATAGTCACACCCTGTGCCCATCGTCCGCACCGCTTGATGCTGGAGAAGATGGTGATGATGACGATGAAGGTGATGGGGATGGCGACTTGAGTGAAGGTGAAGGTGAAGAGGATTTATCATCTGAAGATGGAGATGACTACACCAACAACCTCAACGATAATAACAAAAATACTAATTCGAAGAAGAATCCAGAGAGTGGAGCTGGTGGGGCGGAAGAGAATGGAGAGGAAGAAGAAGAGTTTGATGGGGAGGAGGATCAAGATGATGATGGTGATGATGATGGTGATGACGATGATGGCGATGAGGATGACGAGGACGACGATGGTGATGAGGATGAAGATGATGATGGTGGAGAGGATGAAGATGAAGTAGCAGATGACGATGACGAAGAGGATGAGGACGAAGACGAGGAAGCACTCCAGCCTCCCAAGAAGAGGAAGAAGTAAAAGAAAATTAGGGAGATGAAAAAGCGGACATAGACACTCTTCATATGTAGCTTTGTTCCCCCGACTTTTGGGTTTTTTTTTTTTTTTTTTTTTTTTTGTTAATTTTTATTTTAGCTTCTTGAGAACGTTTGTTTAGGATGTGTTCCAAATTAGTAATTATGTCTCCGCTGCATGATTTCAGAGTACCTTTGAACTTTTTTTAGCTGCAGCAGTGATAAACGGCGATTAGTTTCAATGCTTTTAGTTAATTTGATAATGGAAGGAGTTCACTTTTCGCTGCCCCAAATCATATTGTTTAAGAATTCTCTGCCTATTTTTCACTTAAAGGGTAAAGGGGAAAAAAGGAAATAAAATAATATTATGCCTTCAAAATTTTGGTAGTTCATATTTTTTTATTTTTTATTTTTCTTTTTAGTAATGGTAGGAATTCACATTTTATTAATAAATAATTGTCACTCGAAAAAAACCAAAGAAGAGTTAAATAGTAATGATAATATTATACATACTATCTCACCTTTTGTTCGTCGAATACACATCCAAGAATTTTCTAATTTATTATTTTCTTCATTTATTTTATATATTTTAATATTATATTTTCTAGATTTTCATATTAAATTATGGTATAGTTTGAATTGTTTTATTACTTTGATAAATTTATCATATAAAATAGCTTATGTGACAAGCACTTCACAGTCAATTTTATTATTTTTAACGAATGGGTAGCAAAGATGATTTGTATTAATTAAAATATTATTAAATATAAATATATAGCATATTTGTTTTAGAATAAACCAACCAAAGGCAAAAATATGTGTATATATATGAGATACCTTTTCTATAATCTCAATAATCAGTAAAGTGCCTTTTCAATAATTTTCATTAATTTTAAAGAAAATTTTTCAAAAATATAACAAAGCAACAAAATATTTACCATACGTGTATCAAAATGAAAAAGTCTATGAAAATGATGGTGGCTTGCTCTTTTTTTTTTTTATCGTCTTTTTTCTCTTCTTCTTCTTAAACGATTGTGTACAAATAATCTTGAAAAAAATATACCAAATAATAGCCAAATCTAAACGACCGTGTACCAAATATATTACGAGCATTCTTGACAACTAGTTAACGAGCATTTTCTATTATGGACATGTACATTTTTTAATTCTACTTTCTATTATAGTGTAAATATTTTGTCATCCTATTATATTTTTTAAAAGATCCCTTAATTAAAGGGTGACAACTAAATAATAATATGTTATATAGAAAGGAAAATAGACAAAATTTGACAAAATATAGGCCTTTTTATAAAAAAATATAAACCTCTTGTAAAAGTTACTAACACATTTATCGTTTTTATTTGCTTATTCAAACTCAGTATGAAGAAGAATGAATTTGGTATTCTCGAAGCCTCAAATCCATACTTCAAATTTCAATTTAAAAATACATGTATATAACAATATTGTAGTTGTGATAGTGACTGTTTATAAGCCAATTTGTTGGCAAACAAAACTTCATACTGCAGCTTCATGGCATTAAAATATTTATGAACTAAATTGATATAAAATTTTGTAATTAAAAAAGAAAGAGTTGTAAAATTTGATGTGATAGAAATAGAAAAGAGTTTTAAGGGATCGAAGGATAAGTTGGTCAAAAAATGGAGAAGGCTGTGGCCATTTTGGGAAGAAGGACATTCAACCACTTTCTGCTCTACACTTCTACACAATCTCTTGCTTTCTTCCTGCTTCACCATTATTATTCTCTCACACCTTCTAAATCCTCTGGGGTTACAACTCTCTTTACATGGAGATCCCCTATTTCGTCTTCATCTTATTCTAATTCTCCTCCACTTTTTTCCCACCATTTTCTGTGTTTTTCCAAACTTAATTCCTAATGGCGGGTCAACCGTCAGATTCTTCCCCTCTTATTCCTCCGGCGCCGATCAGCGACCCTAGTGAGATCGACCTTGAAGCTGGTCAAGGGGAACAAATTCAGTGTAGAATTTGCCTTGAGACCGATGGTAATTTCCCATTCCTATGTTTTTCAGTTTTTGTTAGGTTTCAACTGTTTTCGTACGGTTGGTGGGGTTGTTTTCGTTTGGGTATGTTCGACATTTTCCTTCCGGGAAATCATCGTCCAACCTTATTTCTTCTGCTTGCTTTATAATCAATGGCTCAATGCCGCGTTTTAGGCGAAGTTTTTTGGACCCTAGAATCTTAATTTTCCGAAATTACGTTGTGTTTTCTTATGATCATTGTTTCTTTCAATACCGTGAGACTTGAAGTCTAATTAGGTTCTTCGGTGGTAAAAATTCGTTAATTTGATCGTCTAACAAGCGATGTTAACATTCCCCATCCACTTGGCCATTCGTGCTTTAGAATTCTTTGGAGTTTACTGTTCACTTAAAATCTTGTATAACGGTAGGAGAGGGTGGTATCACATTGAGACTATGGGAGTATTTTAAATTAACCAATGTGCGTGTTTCATTACCTAATCAGGTAGGGATTTTATTGCTCCTTGCAAATGCAAAGGGACATCCAAATATGTTCATCGAGAATGTCTGGATCATTGGCGAGCCGTGAAGGTATGAATGCTATCTTGAATGCTGGTGGTTTCAATGTAAGTTTAGTTATTGTAATTGAACTTTCAAATGAAGTTGCGGATAATACACCTATGGTTCTCTGAATTTGCATGGTTATATTTTCCTCACCTTAATGACTAAGTTTAGCTTTAACAAGTGATTGTTACAATACCTTTCATTGCTTAAGAAATTAACCTGTATTTTTCCATTATTAACTCAATTTTTGAAGTTTCAATTTTTATCACACGATTGACTCTAATTTAGGGTAATTAACAAAATAAAGAATATCACTACTACTCTTGGGCGGTATTTGTATCCGCCCGCACCAGTCATATTTACAGTCTCGTTTTTGTCTTCTTAGAATGGTCCTATGTTTATTTAGGAAAATAAAAAAGGAAATTGTTATGGCCATCATTTAGTTACATTTGTTCATCCGTGATTAAAATTGCAGGAAGGGTTTGCTTTTGCTCACTGTACCACATGCAAGGCCCCTTACCATTTGAGAGTACATGCTGTTGCTGACAGAAAATGGCGAACCCTGAAATTTCGATTTTTTGTGACTAGAGACATTATATTTATATTTTTGGCGGTTCAGCTTGTAAGTTTTATTTTGTTTCTATTTAATTTATTGCCAAACCAATTTATGTTATAGCATGAGATTATTTTCTGTAGAATAATTTATATTCCTTTGTTTATCTTTGTGCAGGTAATTGCTTCTCTGGGATACTTGACATACTTTATAGATGGTTGTCAACATTACTGGCTTCGTCTTACTTGGGGTTTTGATAGCAGAATTAGTTTTTATTACATCTGCGGTAAAATCTCAATTGACTGATTCAAGCTTTGCATGCACTATTTATTTTATAGCAATAGGGCATAATCTTGTTTGGCCCAGAGCTTCAAGCAGTTCGTCTAGTGACCTTGTTTGCTGGTCTGCTTAGAGCGCTTCTGACTTTTATATGTTCTCATCCAAAGAACTTTTAGCATAAGAACTTTGATGATAAGTAATAATATATGGTTTGCTTATTTAATTTGAATATTTTAAGTACTTTTGCGGAGTGCTCTAGTTAGAAAGAAGTGTCTTTTAATTTTTAATTTAAAGCCTATTAAGAATCGGTAAGCTACTAGAAGGGATGTATCCAAAATTGTAAAAGTTATGATAAGTGAGAAGAATTGTTGAGAGGTTGTATCTAAAATTGTAAAAGTTATGTAGAAAGAAGTCGATGACGAGAGGAAGTGTGTACTAGATGAGTGTGGAGAGACCAGGGAGAGATTATGTATGGAAAAAAAGCCTGTGAGATAAAGTGTGTAGAGAGATGTGAAATTTTTTGTGCTTCATAGAAATTAATGAAAACTAATGAAAGTTTGAGGGCAAAGAACAACAGCTGAAAAAAATGTGCTTATTACATTATCGCAATATTTTATTCATATAGTTGTTGAACCTCATAAGGAGGAAGTAGTAAATGGATTATGGTCCTTCACTGTATAAGAGTATTATATTCAGTCAACTTGAAATATGCGTATGAATTTTAGGTTAAAAATATCAATTTGATCCCTATACTTTAAAATTTGTTCAATTGTAATCCTTGTACTTTTAAATGACCAATTTTAGTCCCCATTCTTTCAAGTAATCTATAATTTAGTCCCTGCTGCATGCTTATTAGCATTTTCACTATAAATTTTGAAAATATGTTCACCTATCTTGCGTGAAAGTTATTGTTATATTTAGCCAATTTTGATTCTTTAAAAAGAAATATTAACTTTGAGGGACTAGGTTTAAGCTTTGTACATGGGCTAAATGGAATTTTAACTTGATTTCTTGATGTTAGACGCTTTTGTGTTCTACAAAATCGAAAGACATATTTCAATTCTTTCAATTTTGTTTTTATTAGTTTGTGTTATTTCCTATGCAGGAGCTTTATTATTTTTTGCATTGCTCGGCGTATCTGGCTGCTTCATCACTTGTTATGATCGGAGAGTGAGGAGTGATTTGGCTCAACCATGTAGAGAATTGTGTCTATGTTGTTGCCACCCTGGGTATAAATCCGTTTTTTGCAGTTTCTTTTTTAATTATGTTAAAAATTTATTATTTCCGGATCTTAACAATGTTTGTTGAGGAGCGTAGGCTCATTCTTTGGCATAACTGCTGCCATGCAGTGATGATTCTCTAACACGACTGATCTTTCTCTATTCTGCTTCCCGTCCCATTGTAGTGAAAGAATGTTGCTGGAAATATAGAATTTTCAATATTTAGCCAAGCTAGGAATTCGTTCAAGCTATTTTAGATTGATGACTAAAATCCTTATCAAAGCTTGTTATAGCTATCTTCATCAAATTATATAATATATAAATGCTGGAAATATTTTCCAAACAATAGTATTTTTAGTTTATTCACCAGCATCAGATTTTATGTGTTTCTTTCATCTTTCCAGACTATGTGCAGACTGTCATTTACCTGGTACTCTTTGTATGTGGACCGATTGTACCACTTGCTTCGAAAGTTGTGGAAGCATAGCAACTGAATGTGGATGCCTAGGAGGTGCTGGTGAAGCAGGACTGCCATTATTACTTATAATGGCCTTAATTGTTCTTGGTTTGTTCACGGTGATTGGTATATTTTATAGTGTCTTGGTGGCTACCATGGTTGGCCAACGAATATGGCAACGACACTATCACATACTTGCGAAAAGAATGCTAACAAAGGTGAGTTGATTGATCTCTTTTGAGCTGTATTTGTGCGTAACTTTCAAACTCTGAGCTAGGAGGGTAAATACTTGAATATGGTTTCTTTTTTTGTACACTAGACTAGCTGTTGAAATAAACAGAACCAATTAAATTTGGGCGAGTTTGAGATTTCATTTTGAAAAATGTGTTCTTAAGTGAAGCATTTATTTTGTAAGCAAAAGTAATTAAATGTTTCATCTAAAAGCACTTGGTTTATCTACTTTTATAATTTTTCAAACTGCGCGTGATTAAAGAAAAGTGTTTTAGATTAAAAGTACTTTTCAAAATTTTCAGTAAACCCCATGATTTAAAAGAGAGCAAAACTACTAGTCGTCCTAACACACCCCGTTAGAAAATGAAAATAAAAGTCAAACATCATGGATGAAGGTGGATGCCCCTTCAGCTGGCCAAGCACATCCATTCACGAGGGCTGTCTTATTGGTCTTTGGGATGAGAAAGATAACAGGAGTGGGGGACACTAAAACCAAAAGACATATTCCCATGGATGGTTTGATTGTGAATCGACATCTTTAGGATTAAACCATCAATTTTTCGAATGGTAACTGTGCAAGTTTTGGTATTCTTGGATTGGCAAGAATGGACTAATTATTACGACCAGAAAGTTTCACTCATGAATATGTTGGTTGGTTTGGTTTTTGATTGATTAATCTTTTGGGATGTGTTGATTTCTCACAGGAATATGTTGTGGAAGATGTAGATGGGGAGATGACAGGATCTGAGTGGTTGCCTCCACCACTTCCTGCAGAGCACGTTCAACAGCTGAAAACTCTTGGCCTTTTATGAAATGAAATGTGTCAGTTTTTCATTTTGCCCAGAAGAGCACCTGTTGAAGCTTGAACTCACCATATGCTTTTGCTGCTCAGTTGCACTTACTACAAGTTACTTGGGACCAAGAAAGTCCTATACATATGCTCTCAAATATGTCACACCCTCCGCCTTTTCTCCTGTATGCTTAGAATGGCTAGCTTGAAGCTCGTGATCTTTCTTACTTACTTTCTTTCTGACTTATCCGTTTGAGGAAAGGGAATGGGAACGAATTTGAATACCTACAATCAAAACTGACAAAAGTCTTCAAATTAATATGCTTTTTTAACGTTTCTCTTACGGAGTATAAAAGTGTATTATATTTGTGAATCACTTCCGTCTTCCTCTTTGTTAGGCACATTTTTATTATTCTTTTTAAAGAGAACTAAACTTCCATCGGCCTGCAGGAATATATATATATACTTCTTTTCTCTCATTCTTATCTACCATTTGTCAGAGACTGAGTGGTGATAAGTATGAGATTCTCGATGATGCGTCGATAAATAATTCAATTCTTTTTAAAACGACACTTTTGTAAATATTAAGCACATTTTCGCATTTTAAAAATGGACTTTCCTTTTATTACTTTATGTTAAAAATTTTCATTAATGAACCAATTGGAATGAGTTTGAATTGTGAACATAATTTAATTGTTTTTTTAATTTTGGTTGCTTAAAATTATAAAGGTATTGCATTTACGGTTACCATTATCATCGTAGTACATATTATTGCTATACATAATCTATCGTATTTATAGACAATAATCATGAATATAACATTTTTCATAATTTTAATTAATATTGTGAAATTCACAGTACCTATAACGACAATGATTAGTGGGTTCGACAGAAATTTCAAATGAAGTCCAACCGAGTATTCTCAAATTTCCAATTAAAATCTATGACATCCAATTTATAAATTACCATTGATTTATAAACAAGTGGGTAAATTGCAGCCTAATTACTTAAGTACTAACTACGACTATCTTAGTTCATTTTCCATTAAGAATAACCCAATTAAAATATATGCTTCTAAATATCATAAAGGTAGAATAACTAAAACTCTTGCACTGAAAAAAAACTACAATCAAATTCATTTTTAATAAGGTTGATTACATATTAAAATTTATTGAATTATCTGTATAATTTAAGACATTATTATCATTATTGTGTTTAAATTATGAATTATTTATAAGCTAATAAGACGCATTTGAATGATTTAAAAGACAAAAAACTACATAGTATTTTTTTTTTTTCAATATAGAAATAAACAAAATAAAATGAGTGGACGGTCACCGCCGACAACCTGTAATATGTTGCCACGTCTTCTCTACAAAGAAATTAATTAAAGTGAGAGAACAAATAATAATTAGACACGTATTAGTTACATGAATGTGTTGCGTTATGCGTTTGTCGGTGATGTGGTTTTGGTTTTTGAGAGATCAAAACCATTTGCTGAGTTTGGCTGTTTTCCGATTCTCAAAAACCACTTTCCATTTCCATTTTGATTTTACAAAGAAAAATGGAAAAGGATTAGTAAAAAGAATTTTGATTCTTTTCTTTGACTTAAATTTCTACCCCAAATCAGGATATCAGAAAAAATGGAATAACTCCATTCTTAAATACCCTTTTTTTTTCCTTTTTCTGGATAGTAATTTTAACTTTTTTTTTTTTTTGACATATTTCTGAATGAGGATAAATTAATTTTAATATTTATCATAGTTTATATCTTTCTTTAATAATAACAATAATAATATTTTTGATTGGATAGATATTTAAGAATATGATCCATATTGTTTTATAATTTTGTAAATATGACAAAATCCTCCCTTTTTAAAATACTCTATATCTTAAATTTGTTATTATTCTCAAATTACTCTTCAATAATTTTTTTCTCTTCCTTTTGAATGTCATAATCATCTTAAGGTTCTAATAATCTTTTTTATGGGAAAAAAAATTTTGTTCTTTGTGTCTTAATTTTGATTTTAGAATTTAAATGGTACATTAATTGCAATATGAAATATAATGATTGTTGATCGGAGTAATTTAACTTCGTTTGTGATTTTTGTCTACTTTCTTTGATATGAATTTTGAGTTGAATCTAATTTCAAATGATTTGTTTTATTTTTTTACGTTGGTTTTGTTATGGTTTTATTTTGTATCAGTTTTGTTTATCAGTGCTTTGATGTACTTACATTATATGTATTAGTTGGTTTATGTAGTTACTACGTGATTTTTATTTTAATTTTTCAAATTTTATGCAGTTCATTATAGTATTATTAAGAATATGAATGATATAACTCAGTAAATCATTATTAAGTTTATCAACAATATATTGTTAAAGTATACCAACATATCAGTAAAGTGAATCATGATCAAATATATCAATCAAGTTTACAAGTGTATATCAATCGTGTATTAAATGTATAAGTAGTACTTCAAGCATATCAAGTGTATCAATGAAGAATACTAAGTGCATCTGCAATACATCAGATTTATCAAACATATCATATGCATCAAGCGTATCAAATTCGTTGAGTGTACCAATGAAGCATAACAAGTTTATTAGCAGTGCATCAAATATATCAAACTTATCAGTGAAACCTTTAAGTATATCAAGGCCTAAAAGTGTATCAAGTGTATTAATAAGAATTAAGTGTAACAAGAACTATTACGTATACCAAGGTGTTTCAAGTGTATTAAAGGGTTTCGAGTGTATCAAAGAGTATCATGGTACATCAAGGGTATTAAGGTCCAAAGGTTATCAAGAAGTATCAAATGTATATCAAGTATATCAAGGAGTATCAATTGTTTTAAGGAATATTAGATGTATCAGGTGTATCAAATATACATCAGTAACGAGAGCATTTGTTACATTTTACCTTTTGTAAATGTGGGTTGGGTTTTGTTTTTTGACATTTTTACAAATAAGAAATTTGTGTGTTAATTTTTGGAGTGCTACTTTTATTTTTTAGTAATAGTAATAGTAGGCTAAAGTTTTATTTATCATCCTTAAAAGATATTTCAATTCTAATCTTTTTTTTTTTTTTACTTTAAATTTAAAAAAACACTTCTAAAACGTAAGTAATAATAATAATAAGGTGAAGATAAACTGGAATTTTTTTCAAATGACAAAATATATATATATATATATATATAACAAAATTTAAATTTAAATTTTTACAATTGATTTAGATATATATATATATATATATATATATATATATATATATATATATATATGTAAATCTATCATGTTAATCGAAAATAAATTTTACTATATTATTATTAATGAAAACTAAAGAAGAGGGATGAGGTTGAAGAGGACAGACATTTATTGGGATTCCTTATAAAAAGAGTTTGAGATAATTAACATTGTGGAGTGGTTTTATATATATATATCATTTATAAGTCCTCAAGCTATTGCCAATTACCACTCCCCCACCAAACCCACTAGAATTGCCTAACAAATTTCCACTACCAACTTTATCAAAACACCACAAGGCATCCATTATAATGGATATGTTTCCTATCCTATCTATCTTAATCTACATATATTATTCTCAATTAACAATTGTTGCATCATTATATTTAACAATCTGTCTGTCCTAACTAACAAAATTTAAAAAGATGTATTTGTAATTTTCTAAGTTTATTAATAATATGTTCCATTAGAAATTTGAAATACTAATATTAGCTAATACAATTTGAATTAGAAATTAATCTTTTAACTAATACAATTTATTAGTTTTCTACTATATATTCACACAACTCTCCCAACTTTGTTACCAAGAAATCCATTTTATTTGGTATTGGCACAATCAAAGAAGACCCTTCAATAAAATATACATATGGTGTATGTATATTTTATAGATAGGATACTTTAATTTGATATATAATACAATCAATTTCTCCACAAAGGGTCCACCCGTAGAAAAAGTAAAACCAAAATGCCCAAGAAAACCAGACTAAGTCATCAAAGATCACTTTTTTATTTCTTTTATACACTACACCGACTTGTCAGCCTTATCCACAATCATACCTCAATCTGAATATAAATTATGTCGGCCTCCTAAAGGGGTCTTCTCAAAATCAACTAAGGAGCATTGAAAAATCACAGCCATGGCGGATATTGCAATTCTTGTAGCAGAGGAATACGAGAGGAGGACGAAGCATCCAAGGCGAGATCAAGAGATGGTCAGGCAAGAGCTTCAAGATTTGGGTTCTGGGGTTTCCATATCTGCAACTGCTACTTCAATTACGATGAAGAAGATGATGGAAATGGCGAAAAGACATAATTACTCTGCCGAGATATCGGAATTCAATCGGGTTTTTGAACCCAAATCTCAAATTGGCCGAGCTGCTTCCACTGGGTTCTTCTCAGCTTGAGTTCCTCTGTTCTTGAAATTGGGTTCATATATTGTAAATGTTTCTCATCTCTCCCTCTCTCTCCCTCTCTCTCCCTCTCAAATCTGTACATGTTTTTTCTTTTTCTTTTTCTTTTTTCTTCTTTTTTTGGATTCCATTAGTTTTGAAATTAAATGCTTTTGAATTCGAGAGAAGAAAGGTGGGATTGTATTATGATTTGATGATTATTAACCATATGAATGTTGGGAAAAGAATGGGTGATTTGGTTTTCAAGAAATGATTGGGAGTTCGTCACAGGGGTGTGTTTAATTTTTAGTTGTTCTTGAAACATAAAGCTTAATCTTAATGTTTATGCTTTGGGATCAATCCACCATTTAAAATGGTATCAGTAATAATAATATTTGATATTAAATCGTAGACAAAATTTTAAATAAAGTGATTATTTATATACCCATTTTGAAGTGAGAAATAATTAATTTTTCAAACATATTGTTGGCCTCTACACAAACTCTCATAGCTTTATGTTTTTGTATCACCCCATGAGCTTTTATATTAATAATATAATTATTTGTATGATCTCTCTTTATTTGATTGATAATAGTTATGAAATTTTGGTCGCATTCTAACAAAGTGAAAGTGAAATTAACAATGTAAATCAAATCGTGGTAATGTTTGGTTGGTTTTTTGTAAGAAAAAAGAAAAAGAAAAATTGCTTTATAAAGTACTTCTCAAATTCATTGTTTTCAAGTCCAAGCTTTTAAAAGGTAGGTTTTGAAGATGGGGTTCTATTTGTATATTGAATCTTATATAAAGTGTAAATTTGATCATCTGATGGAGATATATATGGATATATAAATTTTAATTTACCACTCACGTTGATTTTCTAAATTAGTACGAGTTTATTATTGTTTCATTTCAAAATTAAAAGAATATATTATTATCTTTTAAAAATTCGATTGTCAATTTTATTTAAAATATTTTTGAAAACGGACGTTATCACAAAATTAAAACATCATATTTATCGATATCAAAACTAAAAAAGTTATGGTACATTTAGGAGTGATTTTGAAATGTTTAAAAAAACCTTGCCAAAGTTAAATTTTTTTAATAATGGTATTTGACGTGAAATCAAAAATCATTTTAAAGAAATTAAGAAATAAATTCGATTTAAACAAATATAAATTCGATGGTTTAAAAATCAATTTTCAATTTTAAGAAATAAATTGTATTTAAACAAATATCGTGAATACGTATTCCCACACAAATTACAATTATAAAGTTTGACGAAGACTTTTCTTCCTTCAAATTTAATGATTATTTAATGTGATGGTTGTTGATTTGATGTGCAAAAATACTGATTAGTTTTAATTTGTTAATTTAACTATCTTATTATAGAAAAAAAATTAATCAACTTATAATCATTTCGTATTTATTGAGAGAGCTGATGTTAATCATCCTGAATGCCCCTAATTTTGAGCCCTAAATCAAACTTACAGATAATAGTTGGCAGCAGGATGCTATAGGAGCTTTGAATTGGTGGCCAATGTGTTTTTAAAAGATTACTTCTTTGTATAATATATATTTAATGACTTCAATAAACACCAACCTATATAATGTAGCTTTCAATCAATTCATTAAATTATTTATATCTTCAACCACAAATGTAACACAATTGAAAACTCATAATAAACGAGTCCCAATTCAAATCACTATGTTTACATTTACTCGTTATTCGATCACAAACAAAAAGTTATTTAAAATATTTTTTTCAAAAAAAAGTTTGTATGTACGAAATATGTATCTGATTTGTTTTATATATATATATATATATATTTTGGTTATTAAAGGAGATACATTAAAATGGGTGCAACACATACACACAGACTTTACTCTTTTTCAATGAGATCAATTGCACTTTACTAACCGATGACCTAAACAGACAGGGCCTTATTTTTACCTTTCAACGATGTATTCCACAAGTGAAGAAATGAACAACGACAATATGTAGCATATTCCATGATTGGACACTTAGATGATCTATACAAATATATGTGTTGCTTAGGATATCCCATGAATGTTTTAAAAATGAGCGCACATCTTCATTCAAATATTACGAATCTGTTGCATCTTAATTTCTTACCAAACTCATGACCTAAACAGAGCCATATTTTTAATTTCCAGCAATATATTATTATATTCCATGGTTAAAAAGGGAAACGGCGATATGCACCAAATAAAACTCGACCCTGAAGAAATAAAAAAGGAATGAATCAAATCAACCAACCCCATTTCCAAAATAGATAAGGATTCATCTTCCCCTTGTGCGTTTCTTCCGGTTTGTGGTACTATTACTTTACTATTGAAGTGGTTCATCTACTTTTTTTGAATCTGACATTAAATGTCAAATCTTTTGAATTACCCTCCGCTGCTCCACCACGAGATTTTGCCTGTTTAACATTTCAACTTATTGCTATTGTCCGACATACAGAACAATTCAGTACATCATGCGAACTACTGTAGCTCCCACAACCCATTTAGGACAAACTTATTCTCACCAACAGTACATAGGTATTTGGCTTAACCATCTAATACCTGTTTTTGCTTTGCTTCTTCTCCTTTTTCACCCATCCCCTGAATCTGGTAATGCTCAAAAGTTAAACACACTGACTTTAATAATGCAACTCATCTCACCTAATCACCGGTTCTTTAAAGACCATTGTCCTCGGTTTCCCTCGTCTTGTGGTGGGTATTCAAAAATCAAAAGTAGAAGAAAACAAAAACTCCAACTGTTCCAAAAGGTACGAGGAAGTAACGAGATTCAAACACTACAAAAAAAAGGCCTTGTAGCTTTAGTTTCAGATCATCCCAACGAGAAACATTTTAAGTTTGTTTAAGTATAGAGTTAATATCTTGTGTTTAGTAAGCTTGTCTATGGGTTGCAGTGTTGTAAAAAGAAATTTTTTGATAAATGTGCAAACTTATGAAAATGGTGAGCTAAACAAAATCCATTTGTTTCACTTTTGCTATTGAGGTTTAACTATAGAGAAAACGAGCTCAATCAGTTTGTTGTGCATTTAGATACAGAACACAAACAGAGCATTAAGTCCTTCTCCTACCATCTCCACCTAAATCCCCATGAAAATATCAAGGGAAAATCCATCAAATTTTGAATGCTTCTCCTTTCACTCAATGTTCTTAATAAATGCCATCACATACCATGTTCTAGTTATATTGTAAGAGAACCATAAATTAGATCACCAACTCGCATCCACTAAAATTATAAAAATTCAGTTTGCACCATCACTCCTGGTCCTACGGAGAGAACTAAGCCCACATCAAAAGAGACTAATAGACGATCATCTAACTAACTAATATCTTTAAAATCTCAATAGATCCTTTGGATAGCCAAAGTAAACTATCTGATGGAAAAAAAGTTGTTGTGATTTGGATGATTTTAGTGAGGATTTCAGTGCGTTATTGGGTTAAAAAGAAAAAGGTCTCCGTCAAGATGTAAATTGGGTGTCTCCAAAATTAATGATTCGTTGACGAATGACCAAGAAGAGTAGGAAGCAATCATGCAAACAACACATCAAACAGATGGGTTGCATAATTGCAAGTAAAGAGAAACATACACGATTTAGATTTATCTCGATCTCGCTACAGAGATCAATCGAACCAGAAACGAGCCGTTCTCTTAACGTTATTGCTCGTCAATGAAGGGGAGAAAAACAATATTTCCCTAGTTAATCTACAGACAATCAACATTCTATGTTATTTAATTCTATTCTGTGATTAAAAACAAAATAAAATTGGTGTTTCGCCCTAGAAAAATCTATATATACTGTTACCATGTAATGCCGATAACAAAAAGATGAGCTCCTCGTCACTGCCGTCGTACTCTACACGGTCACGAAGCCTATGGTAGCCGGCGACGATATCGTCGGGCAAAACCTTACTCCGGCAAAGCGGACATGTAGCGAAACAGAGTTTCAACCAATTATCGAGACAATCCTTGTGAAAAGTGTGGTTGCATTGCAATTTCCGTACCTTCTCTCCTTCCTCGAATTCAGAGAGGCAAACGGCACACTGATCGGCGATACTTGGGGTGACCTTATTTGAGAAACGGATGGTGGGATTCTTGTCTTCGATGAGTTTCAAAAACTGAGCCGTCGTGATTACGCGCTTGTCGGCGTTAGGTCTTAAGCCGAAGATGGTACGAATGAGAATAACGAATTCGAGAAGTAAAAGGGTGAAAAAGACTGCGGTCATTGTGTGGAGGTGGGAGAAGAACTCGGAGAGTGCTCCCATGGCTTCTTCCGGAAAGAGATGGGGGGAAGGGGAGGAGGAGGAGAAGGAGAAGGAGAAGGAGAAGGAGGAGGAGGCGGATGATAGATTCCAATAATTCAATTCTTTTTAGTTTTATAATGTTTGTGAAAAATTCTCTCTTTTTCTTTCAATTCTTTCCTTTTCCTTTTCCTTTTCCTTTTCCTTTTCCTTTTCCTTTTCTTAGTTACAAAATAAATCAGAGTCCGGGATTTATAGAATTTGTGTGCTACCAACCTCAGTTCGGTACACGTGGAATTCCTCAAACCCTGCTTTTGGATAACCCAACCCAACACTTTATATTATAATTTTCTTTCCCTACTCATAACTTTAATTATTTTATCTTACTTACCCTGATCTTATTTTCAAATATACCAAAACATCCATTAAATTATGATTATCCATATGATATATTATGCGTACATCTTAATATTTTGTAATAATTTTTCTTTATTGTGTTTATTTAAAAAATCTATACTTTCTTTGCTAATTTAGATATTAGGTATATGATAGACTTAACATCACACTAGCATGAGATTCTCTTCAACAATTCAACTATAAAAGTGAGACCGTACTATAAGAAATAGTTTGAAGCTCAAGTTTCAAGTTTATGAGAGATTCCTAAAGACAACAAATGAGAACAAGATCCCAATACCAAAAGGTATAAATTTGTATCATATCTACTACTATTTTAAACATCATCGTCATATTATTTTTCGTTTTATTACAAATAAAAAAAAATTGATACGTTTCCAATGTACACGAACATAGATTAATTGATTATGAGTTAATGTATTCATTTTGATTGTATGATTATATTCCAACCTCTACTTTGGTAGTTTCAATTACTTAGAAAAAGCTTTGAGCTCAATTCCATATCTTTTTTGGGAGATTTAATTTTCTACTAGTTAAGATAATATAATATTCTATTAAAAGGTTAAAATTTTAGAGTTCACTTATCCTTTTTCCAAAATATAGATAACATGAATTTTAAAAATATATTTAGAGTTATAGATAGTTACATTACCACGTTTGTTTCGTAGAATTTCTATTCGAGCTAAAAGAATATATTAAATTTACCTAACTTTTTAAGATGTACTTGCGACGATTTATTAATGAACTTATAGAACATAATATATTAATTTATAATTTAAAATCAAATATTTGGTTAAAAATCGTCAGAATTACACTATTAAAAAATTATAAATATGGTTGACTATTTATTTTATTTATATAAATGTGGATAAGGTTAACACATCACACACACATTTGATTAAAATATGGATTTTATATTATTTAAGTACACTAAATAAAATTCATACATATGTTGAACATTATTCTATGTAATTAAAACAAGAAACCAGCCATATGTGTTTTTTTAACTTCCCAAAGACATCAACACTAAAATTTCAAACGACTTTTCTTCCAAACAATCATCGTTTATATTCATTAATGTTCTTTAATAATCTATGTTTTATTTTTTTTCTTCATAGTCTTTAAGACGTGGGCTTTGATTGGTTGACTTAGATGAGGATGCAATATAATGCCTCAATTAATCTCATTCAAGTGGACAATTAAATCAAAATTATGTGTATTAGAAACCAAAACATTTACGGTTTCAATTTTCTATTTTAAATCTTGTTGTATTTAAAAGAGAAGTTTTTTTTTTTTTTTTTTTTTTTTAGAAAGAGATTGTCCCCATGGTAAAGAAGAAGGGTATTGTGACAGAGATCAAATTAAATAGAAAATATATGAGTACAAATTTGAAGATATGAACACACACACCCTCTAAACTTTAGAAATAAAGGAAATAACACATAAATGAAATTTGATAGTGATATCATCATCATTTGTTTGTTCTTATGGTTGGTTTTTGAGTTTTGACCAACTTGGAAATTGGGAAGCTAAATGACAAGTTATTGGGGAAAAGAGTGAGTTACGTTGGTTTTTGAACTTAACCCAATTTCCAAGAGAAATCCCTTTTGCCTATATATACTTAATGGAGATGTTTTTGGTGCTCCTTCAAAAACTCTACATACAAAAACAAAATGGTTTTTATATATATATATATATATTCATGACTTGGCTAATTCAAATGATTGGGATAATTAATACAAACACAAATAGATCCAAAGACACATAGTTGGTCTAATAAACAAGCGTCTCCTTCTAAGGAAATGAGAGGGGAGAAAAAGAGTTGAAGTATTTCCTAATAAGCCATGTTTTCTAAATAAATAACCTTTCACATAAATGGCCTACTTTTCTAAACAATATACCAAAACCAGACCATCACCACCCCCAATAATCTTTAATAAACTAACTTATTTTATTGGTAATTTGTTTTGTGTTTTTCAAACTGAGATTGTTCAATTTTTATATCTAAATATTTTAATTTTTTTAAAAAGTAAATTCATACTCAATAAAAATAAATATATTTTATCTATTACATATAATATTTATCGAATAACTACAACTAGTTTCTTCACTTACCAACACAAATGCATTTAAGCACAATTGTTTAAAAGATTAAAAAAATAAAAAACAAATTATTCACAATCCAATGCAAGTAAACAAACAAAAGTTTATTATAATTTTGTTACCAAATATGAAAGTATGTGAAATACAATTTTGTTTTCACTTAGTTCTTTGTTTTCAAACTTACCAAACACATATATGATATGAAAGGATGAAATACATATGGGATGAAACATTCAAAATTGTTAAATTTTAGTTAATCAATTTACCAAATTGACATAATTAGTGAGTGTTAATTGAGGTTTTAGAAAGAGACATAAAATTGTATCAAATAAACAACAACAACAACCCTAATTTTATTGTGGACGGCTGGCGTAAAAGAATAGAAATTATTATTATTAGGGGGAAAGAGTATTGTGGGCCGACAAAGTTGAAGGAGAGTGGATCCATCGGACTCATAAAGGAAGTCCACAAGGACACGTCAGCCCATCTCTTTCCGCCCCCCCGCAGGCGACGCCACGACTTTCAATTTTACTCCAAATTACCCTTTTCCTTCAATAGTTCCAAACCCTCCCGCGGTGCCCAAACAAAAGAATGTCTCAATCCCAAGACTTCGGTTGCTATCCTATTAAAACACCCCTTCTTTGTTTTTCTATATTGGAATTTTGTCTTATCGGATTAATGGTTTGAATTGTTGGTGTCGATGTTTTCATTTTAACGAAAATATCTCTGAATATATCTGAAAACATACTTCTTTTTCTTTAATTAATAAATAATTCTATATTTCGTGTTTTTTTTATTAGTTGAAAGTGTTTATAATTTATAGATTATAGTTTCACAATCATGTTGAATAGTTGATATCAAACTAATAGAAATAATATATTGTTAATTTATTTCCTTTGTATTAAACTTTCAGAATTATTATAAAATGGATACGGAAACGATAGATTTAATCGAAGTGCGAAAATTTTGAGTTTTGAACAAATAAAAGTGACAATTATTTTTGACCTCTCGACTTCTAATATGTTGATCATTGATAATTAACTATATTGTTATGAAATCAACCATCACGTCTAACATTTTATTAACACATACAAGACTCGTTTTTGTTTTAGAAAGTTATCAAAAAGAAACTATCATAATATAAGTTTGAGGGGATGATGATATAAATTGTATTGTTGAAAGGTCGTTGCAAATTTTCAATTTGATAATATACATGTTGCTAATAATGTATATAGATCAAATAAAGGATCATTTGTCTTGGAATCAATCCCTCCAAAAAAAGTTTCCTCTAGCCTCTTATTAGGGGAGAGGAAGCCAGACCTCTGTCGATAAAAAGACATGAACAATCGTATTGCAAGTCTTAAGTGGTACGATATATATTTAGGGGTAGGGAGGAGAATATCATTAGCAACCTTCAACTATTCAAATAAATGACACATGTACTCTTAATTTAAAAGACACTATTCATATACGTAACTATTTTGACTTGAAGAGTGAAATGTGTGGAAGTACCTGTACCTACCAAGCACCCAAAATTATATACCAAAATGTCTCTCTTCTACCAAAAGGAGGTTATTTGTGGATGTAATCGAAACGGTCGTTGAATGCAGTGCAACCTCCTTTTCACACTACGAGGATCAAGATCAAATCAAGGTCCCTTCTATTTATACCTAAAGTAAGGTTGTACAATTTTAGTCTCTATATTTTCAATTTTTCTATTTTACTGCATGCACTTTCAATACATCTAAATCACGCTCGTTGCTTTATTATTGATTTATCTTAAAAATATTATTCAGTATTTCCTCGTGTGAAATGATCTTTTTATTATTATTTAACAAATTAGGTTAAGATCTTACTTTGACTAATTTAATTTGTGTTTTTTTTTTTTAAATACATGGACCAAAAGATTTAAATCTTATACACTTTGAGATTAAAATAATATTTTAACCTATCCATCACATTCGTGAGTTATGGAAAAAAAAATTGTGGTAGTTACAAATGTAACAATTAAATTCAAAGTATTAATATATATATATATATATAACAACCTTTAAAAGAATAGAAATCTATGAATGACAGTGGTAGATGATAGATTGTGGGTTATATTTAGAATTTTATAAAAACAATGTTATACACACTTACATTTTGTTTAAAGATTGCCCGTCCATGTTTGTTTAAAGAGTTTGGTGTTAGAACTGGAAAAATGGATGCGGCCCAAGCGAGAAAGACAAAAACCAATGGGCCTTTCGGCGGAAGACGGTTTTAGTCGGACGTAAGAGAGAAGCTTTTTTAAATAAACCTAACTAACCTTTAGGAATTTTCTTCCTAAAAGAAAGAAAAACAATTAAAAAGTGACCACAAACATCAAAGCAAAAAACGATACGAAACAGAAGAAAGAGGCAAGAGGCAGACAACCTAATCTCATTTTCCGATTTCTCTCACCTTAATGGAATTTCCGTACTCCGTAACCCCCGTACCTACATCGTCCCTTCCATTTCCTTCCTTATTTTCAGATAACGCCAATCCCTTTTCATTCTTAAATTCTTTTTCTTCTTCTTCAATTATTATATTATCATTTTCGTCATTACCATTCAATCTTAACTTTAATTTGACTTTTCCCTTTGTAATTATGAATCATTTATCATATTGCAATCCTTTCTTTTTCTTTCCTTTATAACTAACCATCTATATATGTGTTCAAATCTTATTAACTTATATAACTTTTGAGTTGTTACTCGAAAGATGTTAGTTTGTATAGAATATTGATATTTTATTTATGAATAATCAAAGACCAAAGTCATATTAAAAGATACAAAAGGAAATAATATTTTTCAAAAATACTCTAATTATGTCGATAGATGTAATAGATAACTTTTTAAAATCACTCCTACGATACGGGGATAATTGTAATTATAGTCTCGATTTGAAATTTAATATCAAAGGGGGAGGAAAAGGTCAGTAGTTGGATAATGTTGTATTTGAATAATGAAGAAAATCTTTAGGATTGCTAGTAGGATCATGATCTTAATTAACCCGTCGGCACAACGTTTGAGTGGGTGCATAAAGAAGATGAAATAGAGTAGGTGCTCTTTTTAAGTGCAATGTAATAATGACAAATCAAATAATTCAAAGAAAATAAACAAGAAAAGGTGCCTTCACGGTCCACGATTCAGATTGTGACCCCAATCAAACTCTTATCTCTCCAATATTATATTTAATTTCCGTATTTAAAAAAAAAAAGAAAAAGAAAAAAAAAAGGAGAGCACTTTTTTGTTATGTTGGAAATTACGGGCCAATAATGAGTAGACACGTGAGCAGAGCCTTTGGCCGCCTTCCATCAATAATATCTTTTGCTGACGTGGGGGACCTCACAATTGGTGTGGTGTGAGTGCCGCACCTAATGGAAGCCATTGTTTCCTTTTTTTTTTTATTTGTTTGATTTTTCCTGAGAGATTGGGGTTTCCCATCCCACCGTTTTATTTTGTTTCTGTGTACTTTTGTTTTTTAAAAACCATCCCGGTAAACGGCGGTGGTTGTGGTTGTCTCACAACCGTTTTCTCCATGTTCCAGATTCCAATTAAAAAACTCCATTATTCAGCATCTATTACTTAATTGTCTTCTTCTTTTTTAAATACATTTTTTCAAATGTAGCGTTAATTGATTTGTATTATTGGAATTAATTTATTGGTTTATCTTTAAATTAATTGAGCTTCATTTAATTAATCATAATTCATAAAAAGGATAAAATTATAAACTAAACATTAATTCTCAAATTTATATAGATTTCTTCAAATGTTGATTTTAAGAAATGGTTGATTAAAGTAGATATTGATGATTCTAAAAGAAAAGTTATAAATTAGTTCATTTATGAAAGTTTATGAATGTAAATTGATAGATTTAAAAGAGATATAGATTTAATTGATATAATTAAGAGAATTCAAATCTTCAATCTTATAATAGACATTAATGATTAATTAGTTGGAGTTGTGTTGAGTCAACTGCTTATCCATTTGTGTTCTCAGTTTTTTTTTTTTTTTTTTTGTTAATCATTTTTCTTATATTATACACTTATATATAAACTTCTTTGGAAGGGTAGAAATTAATCATCGATTAACTAGAGCTGAATGGTAAAAAACATTTTACATATGCAAGTGGCATAATTATTGGAGTTAAAATAAAATAAATTTAAATTGAGTTCCTAACAAATTTAATTAAGTTCGAATGACTTTATTAGACTTTACAAACTATGCACATGCTTTGCAACATGACATATCTATTTAAGTAATGAATCGAAGTAAGTTTAATAAAGAAACAAACCATACCAAATTAAAACTCACAAAACTACACTAGCATTTTGAAAGAAAGTTAAATCAAAACTATAAATATATGAAACCAAATTGGAACTAAAACTCGTATCAAATTAAAACAAAACTTATATTTTCTAAATTAGAACTGAAGCAACAATTAATTTGGCGATGTCAACTTTTGAAATTTGAACAATACATTGATTAAGTTAAACGCAAATTGTTTATAAACAACAAATATGGAAATTAAATTAAATTTGGATTTGAATTAAGAAATATTTGTCCAATCCAAATAAGGTACAGAAAATGGGGGTTATGGTTATCTGACCCCTACGCTAGGGGCCAACGAAACACTTGCTACACCAAACAAGTTTTCCACTATAAATACAACAAGGGTTTAAGCCTTTCACTACCCACCGATTCAACAAATTCAAAGCCCACAGAACACAATTGTGGAAAACTATTTCATTTCGTCTCCTTTTCTTTTGTAAAAACCATGTCCTCCATGGGAGCTAGCTGCGCTAGGGTTTATGTAATGAAAAAGAAAGCAGAGGAAAAATTGCAGAGGATGGAGCAGGAGAGATCTGGCAGGAGAGAAGATAACAATTCCGTCAAACCTCCAAAAACTGCCCATCACGGCGGCGGCGGAATTGCCGGCAAATCCAGTAAAAAAGTCCATCCCGGTACCGTATTCGGGGTTCCGCCCACCTCTAATTCCTGAAAACAGGGCTCCTCTGGCTTTTACTTTCTCAATAGAAATTTCATGCCAGAGTCGAAGTTTTTTGTGCCTTTTCTTTTCTTTTCTTTTTCTACGTCTTGTGTAAATTTTTGAACTTCCTTTGGTGATGTGATCTGGCTAGAAACGAAACTAAGGAAGGTAGAAAGAATTTATGGGTTATATTTTCTTTTTTCTCTCTTCGTCTCCAACTTTGGTGTGGATTTTGGAGCGTTGTTGAAAAATGGTTCTAGTTCATCAAAACACGTTAACAAATCAAAAATTGATTCTGATGTTTCTGAACTTGGAAGAACGGGTTAATTAATTCGTAGTAATTACGCATTAAATTGCAAAATTTGTCCCTATAACTTGAAAAAAAAAAAAAAAAAAAAGTTGTAATTTTTCAGCACAACGATTGTGTAATGGGATCCAACCTTCTAATTCTGTTCTAAAGGTATAGTAGATGAAATTCATCTTGATGGAAAAGAATAACTTTTTTAATTACTTAGACATTAAAATCTAAAATTGGTCACTTTTAACTTAAGGAAACATATACTTTAGTCTCGATTATTCGTGATAATTTCATGAAATTATAAGGATTTTTTTCAGACTTTATGCACTTAAAAGAGACTGAATTTAAACTTATGAAACAATAGAAACTAAATTAATTTTCTTTCAATTATATTGATAAAATTTATAATTTATGGACGGTTTTTTTTTTTTTTTTTTTAATCTTCAATTCATGTATAGGGAAGACTTTAGACAATATCTTCTTTTTTCTTTTTATCGTTATTTGTTTTCTCGAAATAAGGAGACAGCATCTTCTTGTTGTTACCAATGTTCCTGTTTAGATAGAAACGAGGGGGTTTAAAATTGAATACCTAAATATATATAAAGGTCAATTAGGGGGGTTTGGGGATAACATTGTCATTTCCTAAACTCTTGAAAAAAATGGAGATTGATTAAGTATGGATTTGTTTATGTTATTTTCGATGTATCTGTTAGTTTGTCGGGGAAACTTTAGCTTTGAACTCTTGTTTTCAACACGTAGGCTGCTCTTTGTTGTGTTCAATAATAATGTGTTACTCAATTATTGACTAATAGATTATACTAAATTTAGTTGTCAGTTTAGATATGCTGTCCCAAATAATAATAGATTTGATGATGATAATAATAATAACAATACAATCAATATTTTTATGAGACCAACAAACAATATGGAAAATAGTTGTTTGGATAATTTCTAACCTTTTTTTAACTTATTAAACAAGCTTATGGTCTTCTTGAGGCAACATTTGCAATTTTTAAAATTTTTTGTTATCATATATGCTAATGTAATTGAATCTAATTACTATATTTGTACGTTTTTTAATAACTATTTGATGAATTAAATTGTTATATACTAACATTCAAATCAATGTCAAATACTTAAATAGATATAAGAAAGCTTAGACTAACTAATAATCATGGTTATATAATAATGTTCGAATTTTTCAAAGAATGTTTTGTACTTTAGTTCATAATCACTTCTATTTGTCTCAAGTTTTGTCACAAAGATCTAATAGTCCATGATTTTATTAAATTGGTATACTAACTTATGGGTATGAATTTATATTTTTCATATTCATTAAGTTCAATAAAATACGAGAGTAGTGAGTAGTTTTGAATTTGACCTATTGACAAAACGTTGAAGCCGTATCTAACATTTCAGATTGCAAGATTGAGAGCCAAAACATGTTATTGAAATGATTAGTAAAAAAATTACATTTATAATGCCTCTGATCAATTAAACTATTAGTAGTTTTTTTGTCTTAACTATTTAACATAAATTTGTATTATTGATTTGATCAATTAAACTATTACTTAATTCATACTTATTTAATTATTCTTTTTTAATTAAGTTTAACACATTAATTTTTCAACTTTTCATTACTTTGATTAACACGTTACTACAAAATGATATATATAGGTATATATTAAAGTTTAACTAACACGAAAGAGTGAGACTTTTGATCTTTCGAGTTAAATTTAACTTATTTAGCCACAGCTCAAGAATTTTGTGAAAGATTGAAACGTTCACTAATATAATCTATTATCTATAAACTTGAAGAGACAAATCTAACTTTATTTTGATAAAATTTTAAAATCTCTTAGGTTATTATATATCGATAGATATCTTCGAATCAAAACTCACGTGCTCACTCATCTACACAGACTCTACGACGGCCAAGTGACCCATCTTTACGGTGCCACATAGAAACCTCAACCACTTAGATTAACAATTCAGTGACAATTTCTTTAAATAAAACGAATTAGCAACATAAATTAACGAAAACGTCGACGGAATGATTACAATTTTTGAAAAATCTTACCTGTCTATTTATCTAAGAGCAATAAAAGTATTTTTCCTTCATTGTTTTGAAAACCTCACTTTTTAATTGATTAATTAAAAATAAACAGTATTGTATAAATGAGGAAAGAGATTTAAACGATATATATAAATTTAAAACCAAAATTGATATTGTCAATAATTAATTGAGAAAAACAAAATAAATACAATAACTATGACGGTCGAAAACTTATTAAAAAATAATGCTGTTTTGAAACAATTTTAAAAATAATAATACATCTTTAAAATAAAAAATTTAAAAAGAAAGAAAAAGCAGTAGGTCGCAACGCTCGATCAATTTAAAAAAGAAGAAGAAGAAGAAGAAGAAGAAGAAGAAGGGATTAGCCCACCAATTTAATTATTTCCTACCTTTTTAGTCACTTTCTTGACTGTTTAATTTTCAAAAGATATAAATTTTAATTTTTAATTACTATATATATATATATATATATATGTTTTAAAATAATATTTAAAAATAATATGTAATTTTAACCATTTTAGAATCATTAGTCATATTAAAATAAAGGGATAGTTGCAAATATATCAATTATATTCAAAATAATGAAGTATATAACAATATTTAAAAAAAATTGCAAATATAGCAAAATTTGTCAAAATCTATCAATGATAGAAGTTTATCACTAATAAATCATGTAACAAATGTTGGTCTATCACTGATAAATCTTAAGAGTCTATTAATGATAGAACTCTATCACCGATAGACTTTGCTATATTTGCAATTTTTTAAAAATATTGCTACATACTTAATAATTATTCTAAAAATTGTTATCCATTATAATTAACCTAAAATTTAATGTGAGTGTAAGACCAAAATGTAAAGATAATATCAAATTTGATTATAGTCTACTATAAATTAAAAAATTAATATCCTAATTTTGGTAGGATCAAAATAAATCCTACTCAAAACTCCTATAATATATTCACATGAAGCATCTAAATAATGTAACGTGAGGGTGGTACATTTCATTTGACCAAAAATTGATATCGTGTGCACACTTTTTTGTTGCGATTTCTTTCTATCACTTTTTCTTTTATGAACAAACAAAATTTAAAAGATCGTGTATAAAGATTGGAGTAGCTAAAAAAGTAAACAATAAAAATAAAAAGATCGTGTATAAATAATTTTAAAAAAGATTAGCCAAATGTAAACGATGGTGTAAAAAAAGTAAACGTACAAAAAGAATTTAAAAAATGGTGTACCAAGTTTTTTTAAAAAAATTATATCTAAACGATGACGTATAAATTGTAGTATATCTAAACGAACGCATATAAATTGTAACCATATCTTAACGATCGTATACAAATTGTAAACATATCTAAACGATCGTATATTAAACAATAACTAAATCACGCCAGTCTTGTTGACGGAACATCTTTGATATTTTATACCGTGGGTTTTTAGAATTCTTTTTTATACTTTTTTATATTTTTGAAAAGACCTTCTAAAAATTAATCAAAGTGACTAAGAAAGTAAGAAAATAATTAAATTTGTGGATGCTCAGCCACTTCTTAATTTTTTTCTTTTAAATTGGTAGCCTTCTGTTTTTTTTTTTTCTTTTTTCTTTTTTCTTCTCTTTTTCATTTTTATTTGGAAAGAGTATTATTTCTGTAAATTGTTTCAAAACAACAACAGTAATTTTGTAATAAGTTTTATAAACAACGTTATTTTCATAAAATATCCTGACGGAGAAAAAAGAAAACGGTGAGAGGAAGGGTAAGAACCGCGTAAAAAAAAAAAAAAAGAAGTGGGGTTGCCAAGTGGCACCATTAAAATGGGCCATGTGGCAGTCTGCAGGGCCTAGGTACAGACGAGTGAGCAGTAGGTAAGTTTTACTCCTATTGATGTACTTGAGCTACCCAACACTCCAATCTCCGATCTATGCAGCGGTTTAATCTGGAGGAGGGCGTAAGGTTCGTTCATTTTTCACGAAGATAAAAAGGATATGGAATTCGCCGGGAAAGAAGTGGTTGTCATCTCCGGCTGTTCCGACGGAGGCATAGGCCACTCCCTCGCCCTAGCCTTCGCCGATCAGGGCTGTTTGGTAGTTGCAACCAGCAGGTCCCGCTCCTCAATGGCGGATCTGGAGCACGATCCCAGGTTTTTCTTACAAGAACTCGATGTCCTGTCCGACCAAAGCGTCGAGCGATTAACGTCTCTTGTTATCGAAAAATTCGGTCGAATCGATATTTTGGTGAACAACGCTGGCGTTCAATGTATTGGCCCTATTGCCGAGGTTCATCTTTCCGCTATGCAGAACGCCTTCAATACCAATGTTTTCGGTGAGCTTCGGTCTCTAACAAATTATCCATCAGTGAAGTTAATTTTATTTTAATTCAGATTTGCCATTTCATTTTTCCTCCTTGAGAATCGAATGATATCGAAACTAGGGATTAGAAACTTTGAATTGACTGAGCCCCTTATTTAGATTTCGAATGGATTCGAGGTGTTGGATATTGTTTTGTGATTAAAATTTGATCCAGTGTTTGGTTAGAAACAAACGCTGAAGGCTTTATCATCTTTATCTTCTGCTCTACTGTGTTCATCAGCTTTTGCTGCTGCATGTAATTGCATGCCTTCAAAACACCAGCAGATTTAGCATAGGCCCAAGAGCTTTGATTCCCCTCAACTGTATGCTGTTTATATTATATATATATATATATATATATATATATATATATATATATATATATATATATATAAAACTGAAATAATACCAAATTGAAGTTAGCCCAACAGTAAAACTGGGTTCCACACTACTAGTTACATTTTTTTCTAGATTATTCTGTCAATCAAATTTTTGGATCCGCTACTAGTTAGAAACAAGATTGCTGTTGTTTGGTACTGTGAAATGTAGAAAGCAGAGTTAGAGGTGGGGAACATTTGAACATGAACACTCCAATATGGAAAGGGGTGGACTATTGTATTATGCTAAATTAATATTTATTTGCAGGGACTATGAGATTGATTCAAACCGTGGTTCCTCACATGGCATCACGAAGAAAGGGGAAGATTGTGAATTTGGGAAGTGTCACCGTATTGGCGCCTCTTCCATGGGCTGGTGCTTATACCGCATCCAAAGCTGCTATTCATTCCATTTCTGACTGTCTGAGGTTCGTATATACCTCTCTGATTCTCATCGGTGGTATAATTAACAATTGTTTTTTGTTCCTGATCTTGCTCGAAATGTTTTGCCTTGCCTTAGTTAATTATCTCGATCTTCCAGACCCTCGATAGTGATAGTTTATTAAGTTAATTTGGACCTCGCTAGTCTTTTTATTTGATAGCAAATTGCTTTTCAAAAATTAAGTTTACAAACTCTACTTTCCATCTATTGGTCTTTTTTGTTTTGTTATCCTTCAAAAAACCAAGACCTTTGAAAAGTAAAGAAAGATAGTTTTGCAATTTGAAACTTGACTAAGAAAATCTAGTCTTCCTTGATAAATAGCATGATAGGGAAGTTGTTAAAATAACAAATCCGATGTTCGAGGACCAAAAACAATAAGAACTAAATAGTTTTGGAACATACTTTAAAACTATATTTTTGGTTTTTGAGTGGCTTAGATTTTTTAAGAACGAGATAGGAATAAAATTAGAGGTGAAAATAGGGTTTACAAATATTAATTTTAAAAAATAAAGAACTAAAATTCAAATAAGCTCGTTGGTGGAGTTTGACTTTCCACGCAATTCTTACCTTAAATCAAGGAATTAAATTAATGTTTCTATGGATTTGAGTTCCGATTCTTGTAGCCATTCTTGTGAGTGGATGAGCATATTTTCATTCCACTTTGTTTATCTATCTTTGAATAATTTTTTAGTTGGATTTGAAAATTTTGATGTTTTTGCTGGTTTGATTATGTAGTGGGTTTGAGACCTTTATGCTTAAAGTTTAAATCGAGTATTCATATCAGAAAAATACGTGCCGGGGTCCTATTGAGTTTCTGGTGTTTCTTTTTAGCAGCTCAAAGATATGTATAGAATATATTAAGTTACAATGCACTAAAGTAGAACTGTAGAAACAGAAACAACCCACACAAGTCAATGGTTTATTTTTATGGGTTACTTATTGTTGTTTCAAGACAACTTCTTTATGAAAGTTTGTTTGAAATTACTTTATAAGATGATGTTTGAGGCCAAGAGTGGAGTTGTGAGTTATGAAAATTAGGAAATTGTTAACTGCTGGGAGTATAATGTACAGAGTTATTGATGTTTCTTCGTCATAAAACCTATAAATTCTTTGGTTTAAATAAAGAGGAATGTTCACAATTCCACACTTCTCTATTGTCACTCCCAACTCTTTAGCGCACGTACCCCGTCCAAAATACCTTTTTTCTTTCGATACTTAGAAAAGTTATTCCAAGACATTAAAGTCCAAAATCTAAAACTCTCTTTTATTTTTGCTTTTTAGGGGGCCACGATAGAAACTTGAATAATCGCAATGAATATCCAATTCAATTTGCTGACATACTTCATTTAATTTGCACATTTATTTCACACGGTGATGTTAGTTGACTTGATCGATATTTCCAACATTAAAGGATGGAGCTCAAGCCCTTTGGAATCGACGTTATCAACGTTGTCCCAGGAGCCATTAAATCAAACATTGGCAACTCTGCCATTGCCGGCTTTAATCAGATGCCCGAGTTGAAGCTATTCAAGCCCTTTGAAGCTGCAATTTTAGCCAGAGCCAATGCCTCGCAAGGCCCTAAAGCCACCCCTACTGCCGAGTTTGCCAAGAAGACGGTCGCCGCCATTCTTAAAACGAAGCCATCTCCTTGGTTCTCTTATGGAGGCTATTCCACCCTCATGGCTGTTATGTACCATTTGCCGATCTTCCTCAAGGACTTAATTGTAGAATTTCTCTCTAAACGATTTTTGAATAGCAAAAAATAGTTGTGTGTATATGGTGAGATAGAGGTGAATCTGATTCGAATTGATTTTATATTTGGTGAAAATTATGGTCATTTTGTAATAAAGAATTAGAAAATTACAAGATTAGTCTTTGATTGATGCATCTCTAGCTCTAAGAAAGTGTTCGTATTTCTAAATTGAAGGATTTTGAAATATGTGTGTCCAAAAAAATCACCCATTGGAGACAACCTGAGTAATATTCAAAATTATTTTTAGTATAAAGACATATTAGCAGATCATTTCTATATGTTTAGAAACATTTTGATAATTGTGTTTGTGTTTTGAAAACTAATAATGGAGTTTTTGGATATGATGTGAAATAAATTAGATAGCACTTTTGAGGGATTTTATCCAAAATATCTCTTTTAAACTAAAAAAAAAAGAAAGAAAGAAAGAAACAAAATATTATAAGAAAAAAAGAAAGTAATGCTTTATGTGACATGACATGGTTCGTTCCTACTCTTTTAAAATTGGGATGCCTCTTTGTTCATCCCATGTGACATGGCCCCTACCACTCCACCTGTGAACATGTCTCAGTCAACTTGGGTGCTTATATTATATATAACGTTTTCAAATAAAGTCATATAAACCAAAACTTTTCTTAATATAGGAACATATTGATACGCTATTATCATCTACCTAATAAATGTCAATGAGTGCCTATTATTCATCGATAAACTATTAAATTTTGTCATGTTTGTAAATATTTTTGGCAATTTAACCATTTCACACACACATATATATATATATATATGATGTTTCATATATTTTCAACTTTAGTGGAATGAGGAAGTAAATCTTTGACTTTTAAAGAGAAATAAAGTCGATTATAACTTAACTGAACACATGGGCAATGGACAAATATTTTTAAAGGTTTTGAAATTATTTTAAATATTCTTTGAGAAAAATATTTAATCATTTTATTTTTATTAACTTTTATTCTTAGAAAAGAAAAATTATTTGTAACTAACAGAAATATTTAAAAATATAGCAAAATATCACATTTTATTTAGTACATTGCTTACGAACTATAATATTTTGTTATATTTTATAAATATTTTTATTCGTCAGGTTTAAGAATAACTTGACAAAGTTTCAATCCACTTAAAATACTATCATAGAATAATTATCTCAACGTTTTTTTTTACAAATATCAAATTCAATTATCAGTTCTTGCGGTGGGAAGAACCTAACTAGCAACAACAATATTATTAGTCGGAAAACTTTGAGTTGAAGAAAATACAATGTCTTTTAGTTTTTTTTTTCCAACAAATTTTTTGTTTGTTTCTTAAACAAATCTACACATATGTTATATCATAAAAGATTACTTGCTTCAATTGAGATTAAAAAAAACAAAGAAAGGTTGTATTTGTTGTTGCACAAAAACTAGCTCATCCATGTTGTTGACTTCAATTTAAAAAACAAAAAAAACAAAAAAAAAAAAGTCATATTGACCAAGTCACACTTTAGAATCGCAATGGACTTGAGAGTAGGTTAGAGCACGAAATCTACTTGTGTCACGATCTCCAATAACCTTATGTCCAAATATTTTCTCATTAATCAATACCCTCGACATGATATGTTCAACTTATGTATGCTTATGATTCAATTCATCCTATTTTTAACCTTCATCATCCATGGCAAGTGACGTCTTGTTGGGCAGTTTGGGTTAACACCTAGGAAGGTACTTATATTTCCCCACCACATCAGGACATCAATTATAATGGAGTCATATAACCTTGGTCAATTCCTAAAAGTGGTTTTGGATGAAACAAATTCCTAAAGGGTAATTATAATATGTAGCAGTTTTTAGAATAATTATTAAGTATGTAGCAATATTTTAAAAAAATTGCAAATATAGCAAAATCTGTCAAAATCTATCAATGATAAGAGTCTATCACCGGTACCTAGTTGTAAATATAGCAATTATATTCAAAATAATTAAGTATATAACAACATTTAAAAAAAAATGCAAATATAGCAAAATCTGTCAATGATAGGAGTCTATCACTGATAGACCATGTAGCAAATGTTGGTAAACCATAAGAGTTTATCATCAATAGAACTCTATAACCGATAGACTTTGCTACGATTGGAACTATCCAATTCCTAAAATCCAAATCCAAATCGAATTCACACAAATCTAAAACCCAAATTCAGCCCAGCTCATCAGCCTCCTACAAATCTATTGGGCCCAAGGCCCAAGTCTATAAATGGGCCTTGTAGAATCTATTGCAACTCGCTGAAGAATTCCTTACCGCAACACGGGCGGATAGTCGGACACATCTAATTAGGCGGTAAAATTCCGGTGTCATCGGATGTTTTCCTTCGTCTCCGGCGATCTCCCTCCGGTAAACTGATCGTTGATTTGATTTTTTCGAACCCGTAGCTCCACCCTCCTACCAGGCCGGACTTTCCACTACCGACTGCGCAAGATACATTTAATCGCTTTCTTGGTTATTCGCTCAAACGTCTTCGTCGCTCGCCGTTTTCACTGAATACCTCTACGCTATGTGGCGAAGGTACGGAAATGCTCTTGAACTATGTTTGAGCTATGTTTTAAACTGCTCGTGATGTTAATGTTCTTTGTTAATTAGTCATTTCGAGTGCAGTGTTTTCTTGAATGGTTGAAGATTGGCAGATTCTTATTATTTAATCCCCCGAGGGTTAAATTGGCATTCTCAGCAATAGGAATTTGCTACTAACAAATGATAATTAATTTTAATGGCCATGTTATGTATGAATTTGGATCTCGCTTGGTTCGGTTACAGCGGGCGATGCTTATAGATGGTATTTTTGTCGCATTATTGTCTGCAGGTCAATTCTGAAATTATCATCTCGTCAATCTGTTGGAAGGACTCCGAGGCAGAGTTCACCCCAGGCAAGTAAAATTTCGCACATAAGACTTTCCCATTTTTTCGATCAGAATTTGTGTTGTACAATCCAAACGCTGAGATAATTTACAAACAGATATTTGGAGAAGTGTGTATTCGACTTATAAGCATATAAATCCACATGCTTGGTTTTTCATATATGTTATTGTGGATGCAGTTGGGTGGAAACGTACAACATTGGGATCTTTTAACATACACTAAGTTGCTATTTGTGCTATTCTTTCTTGCTAGTACGAGAATCTGCAAAACAAATGTTTGGAAATTTATTTTTGACTTGCGAGCATTTACATGCATCTAGTTTTCATCTGCCTACAACGTGCTTGTGGTGCAGTCGTGCTGTTTTTATTAACTGACTACATGAAGCCTTCTCATATAATATACACGAACTTGCTATTTATACCATTCTTTCTTCTGCTGTTGTAATTAATTGACAGTGTTAAGAAATGTTAAACCCATTAATACGTTTCTATTCTTATGATAATGTTTACTGTGCCCAAAAGCTGTGAGACAAATGAAATGGGAGGACGAATGGAGTGTGTAGTCTATAATAAAATATATTGGCACGGGACCAAACTACGTAATCCTGATATTTTTTGTGGTTTGATGGTGTACTTGTTCAAATATTTTCTGATTCTTTGGCAGGTTTTTGTTGCAGGTGCAATGTTGGCATACACCCCCATGTATTTCTACGAGAAGGGAATTTTCATCTGCGCCCAAACAAAATCTGAAACCACAACCTACAAATGTGCCACCTGATTCTGGAAATTCCATCCCAAAAGTTGTCTTCGGCAGTGTTGTTATTGGTGCTGCAGTTTTTGCAGCTTACCAAGCTGGCTATCTAGACCAACGAACTGTTGATATAGAGCAGAATCCTTCTGTAGAGTCAACTAAGACAGTTCAGAAAAGTGATTCCGACAATGTCCAACCTTTGGTGGTGCAGAAATTTGATTTACCGAGTAGTGAAGAAACTGAAAAATCAGATAGTGTTAGAGAAGAAACTGAGAGCTCAAATCCCATTGTGGAGTCCACTGACCAGAAAGCTGGGACAGATGCCCACCTTTCTCATCTTGATGCTTGGGGCAAAGAGAAAGATGATAGTCAGTTTGAAGACAGTTCCAGGACACTGCCACATGAAAAAATTGAGGAGGAAAACTTGCCAGAATTTACTCAAAGTGGCAGTCAAATAGAGGATGAGAATCTTGGATCTAAAACATCTACAGATGAAAACTTGAACATGCAAAGCACAGAGTTGAGTACTAGGGATTGGCCTCACGATGAAGTTCAAACTTCACCAATATCTAGCAAGACAGATGCAGAACCCGCACAGGTTGATATCAGAATACCACCACAAGAAGATACAATTGCAGAAGAAAAACTGAAGGTAACTTCAATTTATCCATTCAGATCAAATGTTGATGTAATGGTAGCTTGAAGGTTTCAGTTATACAATACAATGCACGTGCTCAATGCAAATTCTTTTTAATAGTGAACCGGCTTATATTAAAAGGCAGGGAAGAAAGTAAACAGATGCCGTTTATAAAAAATTCCACGCCAAGATAAAAGGGTTATGAGAAGGAAAACAGTTAGAAAAAATTGGTATAATTATTGGTAATCGAAATGAGAGGAAAATCATTAAAAATGTTCCTACAAAAAATCCTCCAGGGGGAACTTAATTTTGAGTCTGGCCACACTTTATCTGAGGAGTGAGGACCCTTAATTGAAACACCCTCACGTTTCTCTCTACCAAATATATCTTAAGATGATTAAGAACCTGCCCACCACGATTGTCTATTTCTCTTTCCTGAATTGAAGGATCTACTAAAACTTCTTCAATCATAGAATGAAAATTACAAGATGGGGCTAAAATAATGGCAAACAATTGCAAAACCCAAACCAGATCATTATGGGAAAAGGGAAAAGTAAAAAAAATGTGTTGATCCTCTTAATCTTCAATTAAAGAATGTACCACAGAGGATAACTGGTAAAATAGGAACACCTGTGTAGAAATGCATGGGATTAATCCTCCTATAAACCACCAGCCACCGAGCATGCAAAAATTTAGTTTTCTTCATGAGTGTAAGTGTGTAATCTTCCAGAGACCAGCTCACAAGAGAAAGACACTGGAACAATCAAATGTCCAAACCCCCTTATCTTTGATACGTGGGTGAAACTGAAACATGTGTTAGCAAGATAGTGGCAAATCCAAGTCATCGTCTCTCATGATTAAGACTCTTCTCAAATATGATGAAGACTTTGCAGAAGGAGAGAACAGATTATAGGTCTATAAGCCTTATGGATTAATAAGAAGGTTAAAAATTTGTAAATATTGCATAGGGTGTACTAGCCTCTCATCATACAGCAGATGAACCTATTTGGTCTATTTCAACTTATTATTCATCCACTCCAGTGTCAGAAAAGGATTACTGTACAAACGTTTATTAAAGGAGGCAAGTAAGAAAAAATACCAGGTACCTAGAATCCCATGCCTAATAGTATTCGGCCCAGAAATGAAGGTTGATGAGGATGATTGGTTCATTAGAATTAAACATTCTAAATTCACAGGATATCATCTTTGAACTTTTGTTTCTTAAATATATTAATCTCTTGTCCAAATATCTTCATTTCTAGTAAAGATGTGTAACTTAAAGTGAATCTGCCTCTGCTCGTATTCTATCCAGGAGTTGAATGATACAAGTGAAGATACAGGGGAGCCAAGTTCTCTTCTCGAGGCCTACCATTTGAAGGGTGAGGCTGGCATGACTTCCTTGGGTGGTGGAAGCAAAGATGAAACTAACAAGTTTTCCAAAGAAAGAGAGGTCATTTTCTTTTTCCTTCTTCTTGATGGATGTCCATTTTTCTGTAATTGAGTAAACGAGTCTTAGACAAGATCTAAAGTTTTGTTTCCAAGATGCCAGGCTTTAATTGCTGAAATTGAGGAGTTGAATGATGGCTACATATCCAAGGATGGGAAATTGGTCATTGATTTCTTACAAGCTATTCATGCTGCTGAAAAGCGGCAAGCTGAGCTGGATTATCGTCGTTTTGCTGATGAAAAGATGGCACTGAGGGTATGGATCTAATACGTGTAATGTTTGTAATTTTTATGGAATGCGACTATTATTAACTGTGATTCATGTTTCTGTTCTATACAGAACAAATTGGATGAAGCATTGAGGGATGCTCGGGTTAAGGAAGTTATGCATGCAGAAAAGGCTGCTATGTTGGACAAGGTTAATTTTTGAATTACACACGTGGAGTCTCTTATAGATATATCACCTGAACAGAGAGCGTACATCTGTACACTGTTATTGTGTTTCTCTCATTCTTATAATTGGCTTCTTGGGATTTTAATCATTTTCAGGAGTTAAAACGAGAGAAAACAAAAGCAGCTGCTGCTCTGATGTCACTACAAGAGAAATTGGAAGAAAAATTTCAGAAGGAACTTGAACAGAAGGTGGGAGTGTTTCTTAAATGACAAACAAGCTCAAGTTGCTGATCCTTTTTGAAAATGATTTCATTGCAGGAAAATGAGTTAGGATCGAAGTTGAGAAAACTTGAAGATCTGGCAAAAGCAGAGTTAGCTGCAGCAATTGCAAGTGAGAAGGCCGCTCAGATAGAAAAGATGGCTGAGGCAAACCTTCATGTAAGCAATATAGCACAAGTTATTGATTTACCTGAGCTCAAAACACCATGCATATCCGAGAAGTGGAAGTTATAGATAAAATTAGGACCTAACGTGCCTCCTTAAAAAATGACATTCATAACAAGAAAAAAAAAAAAAGTTTAGCCCTTCATGTACGATCTCACCATTGAGGGGGAAGTTTTTCTTCATAGGATGGAAGATGCTTACCGATTTTATGGACATTGCTTGATGAAAATTTTACACTATAATGAAGAAACACGTCAACTGTACATCAATGTGGCAATTTTTTTGTTGCTAAAATAGTTCATTTTCTTGTCAATGATGTGCATGTTCCAATATAGCTCCATGTTTTTTGGCCTGGATCCAGGCAATCAATCTACCACCAAAAATCTGTTTATGTTTGGAACTTCTTTTTGCAGATTAACGCCCTTTGCATGGCATTCTATGCAAGGTCTGAAGAAGCTCGTCAAAGTCACTCTGCTCAGAAACTTGCATTGGTAAATTCACACTTCTACCTATTGATGTTTTCATTTCTTACTTGTAGTATAGAAGAAACTGAAGTTAAACTTACTTTTGGAGAAAAATTTGTCCACCTACATACTGGTGCGTGCATCTATCAGATTTACATCATTTGCATGTGAACAAGGAAACTGATGAACATTGGGATTAAACTATGTTTAAAAATTTCCAGGTTAAAATAGTTCTAGGTCTCCACAACAACATACATATTTGTAGGCATTCTAGAAAGTTTGAAACCAGTAAGTTTCCATGAAAACATAACATTAGGGGGTACGCTGAAATTTAGAAACGGTATTTCTTTTCCTTTTTTTTTAATTACGTTTTGTGAGGCTCCTTTTGAAAATAAGGTCTGAGCTTGTTCTTAGACTGAAGACAGGTTGACACCGTAAAATTGCCTGTCATAGTATTCTTGCTTGGATAATCTCATTCTCTCCTTTTGTCAAGGGTGGATGTGCTAGCGTGTAAGATTCAATTGGAGATTCCTTAGTCGAGGTTTCTGTAATTAGCCTCTTTTGGTTATTTGTGCCGACTATGAGTTTATGATAGACCCCTATTAAGCATGTGTATACGTGTAGGCCATTGAGGAAGGGAAGTGAGGAATATTAAATTGTTATTAGTTAGTTAGGGGGATGGGCCCCTGAGAATATAGTGAGAGTGAGCTTTGGTTTGAGGAATATATAGTCTGTAAGTAAGTAAGAAAGTGCCAGGGAGGTACGTTTTTGCTTGGTCATCTTGTGAGAGAATTGTACTTAAGAGTGAGGGAAATTCTCTAAATCTTCCCTTGACTCTGCACTAGAGTATTTTTTATAAACTTCTTAGCATTTTCTGAGGATTTTTAAATCCTTTCTTTTGTATTTCATTGGTCAAGAAAGTTTGTATATGTATAAATCCATCAACGAGCATTATGCTCAAGTACAAGGTGTCTCAGGAACTTTCATGGTTGTAAATCATATTTTTTCTTTTTTATATTTTACTTGCGCACAGCCAACCCAATTTATCTTGAAGTGTTTAATCAACTATAAGTCATCGATCTTATAGGGGGCACTGGCACTTGAAGATGCTCTTTCAAAAGGGTTACCAATCCAGGCTGAAATAGAAGCATTACGTGTTAATCTTCAAGGCGTTGACAAAGATTCTAACTTAGAGCTGATCCTTTCATCCATTCCTAAAGAAATATTGAATCATGGCTCAGATACATTGTTACAGATGACACAAAAGGTACATTAAGTTCTCCCTGGTTTGAAGACAAATTGTAGCATACTACTCTCTCAAAAGATTACCTAATTATAATCAGTATCATTTCCTTTACTGGAAAACCATGGGGCTGTTTGGCATTGGGTTTAAGAGTTATTATTCGTTTTTTTAAAAACAAAAGTTTAGTGAAAACGTGATTGAATAGCTGTGTAAGTTTGGAGTAGGTCAGATGGAACCTGGAAGTACGAGAAAAGGCAATTAAAGAAAAAACTTAGTTCTTGAATAGCAATGTTGTTGATTTTGAAGAAATTCTTACTACTTTCAACCATACCTGTCAACATGGATTACTATATGGGGAGGAAATCGGATATTATCTTTTACCTTTGTTCTTCCCCCCCAAAAAATGTATCGAGTGTTCAAACCGTAATTCTTTGATTTTATCAAATCCAACTGGTTGTGGAATATTGTTGTACAATATTGACTATTTGATAATAGTCTAGTTCATCTTTCATGTGAAAGTATCTGGCTTATAACTTATTCATCTCCTTCCATGCAGTTTGATGCATTAAAAGCACCGTTACGGCACTTGAGCCTGATCCCACCAGGCGGTGGTGGCATCTTGGCGCATTCTTTAGCTCGTGTAGCATCCTGGCTTAAGGTAAATTAGAGAGAACTTTAAATCTCCCATTTACTCTCCCCTATTGCTGTAGTTTCTGAAATTTCCTCGAACTTCTTTAGGTGAAGGAGGCCGACCAATCTGGTACTGGGATTGAATCTATCATCAACCAAGTGGAGTCCTGCCTGGCTGAAGGAAACTTGGCTGAAGCAGCACATTCTCTTGAAGAAGGTGTTAAAGGCACAAAAGCAGAAGAGGTAGTTCATGATTGGGTAAGACAAGCAAGAAATCGAGCCATTACGGAGCAAGCCCTGACCCTGCTTCAACTATATGCCTCATCAATAAGCCTTACTTAACAACTCAAGTAATTTGCCATCTCTGTCTCCGGTATGCAGGCACGGGTTGTGTGGTTTTTGGGTAGTACATATTTATTACCTTCACGTCGCACCTCTTAGTTGAAGGTTCTATCTATAGAGCATCTAAAATTCTATGTTTACCCAGGGAACGAAAAGATCACGAGTTTTCAAGCAACAGGAACGCAGATTCTTGGATAGCAACATTCTTTCTGTATGACCTTAATAAAAATTTTTGTAAGAACAGATTTTACTTCTGCTGCAGCGCCAAGAACAGCAACTGGAGCCATTCGGGCACTTCTCAGGCCTACGCCAAACTCACATTGCAACCTTTTGTCAAAGTGGGTTAGTTGCAAATACCTGGTTTTTGTTTTCACTTGAGAAGCACTTTTATTACTTTGCTTCGACAGGCATTGCTTTTGATTAACGTGTTTGATTATAAGCATGTTTGGTGGTTATCCCAGATCTGGCTGAAGGGACCTTGGCGGTAGTATTTTGCTTTCAGTACTTATGTTTATGATTAGTTATTCTCAAAGGATATACATTTCTCATGTCGGAGATCTGCTATTAGAAATTGTTGAAGAAATCGTGTTACTTAGAAATAGATGATTCTTGTCGGACCCTTTTTTCAAAATTAGGGAGAGGAAAATATTCTTAATATAGGATACTATTTGAGGGCCCCTTTGAGGCAGGAGTTTGGCATCTAGTCTAGTATGTTGTGGAGTTTAAATAGTGGATCTAGGAAACCTCAGTTATAAAAACTTTGGAGCTTGCTAACAGTAATTTTGATGTGGTAGGAAACCTATGGATATTTCCAATAAATTCGGACTTCATAAATCCATGGTGCTTCTGTTCAACATCTTTAGTCAAATCCACCCTTACCTAAAAATCCTCATCTAAGATAACCTTCTGAGAGTGCTATAACAACCTACTTATATATATATACATATATATAATTTTGGGATAAAAATGAAATATGATAAAATTGTGCTAGAATATTTAAGTTTTTGTTAGTTAATTACTCATAATTTTTATTTGATATCTAATTAGTTACTAATACTAGTGGATGTGTAATCTCTCCATTTTGGCCCAATCTAATTTGTATGGTGGAAATCATGGGATTGGGCAAGATCAAGTTTCTCTCTCTCTCTCTCTCTCTCTCTTAGAAAGGGTAAGGTGAAGTTGAAGTTGTGATTTTCTAAAGTTCGATATTGCTTTAAAAGTACTGCAAAAAATTCTAAACATACCAACCAAAGCCGGCCCCTTTAGCTGGCAATTTGATCCATATTTGCACCAAAAGAAGATGACCAATTAATAAAGTGTCCCTTCGGATTCTTCAAATCCAAGTTTGATGGATTAAGGATTAATAAATACTTTTTTTTTCTCCCATCGTGGTTTGTAATTAATCATGAAATTACTGGCATCAGCTCTGGGCAGTCCTTGGATTGTGTTGTTTTTGTTTTTATTTTTACTATTACTTTTCAAATAAGATTGCCTGTTGATGTGCAAAAAGAGTGCACATTTCTTTGGATACAATGATATTAAAAGTGACAGCGAACCAAACCAAATCATCGTCGATCCTTGTAATGGTAATTGCTTAAGTTGGCTCCAAATTACAGTCTTAATCAACTATTATCATATAATGGAAGTCTTGTAGTCTTAATCACAATTGTTGCTAACTCAACAGCTATATAATATATTATATAAAGAGAGAGACATTGATGAATAGATTAGATGACGGAACATGGGCATGGCTATGGAGACGGAGAGAGTTTTAGCTGAATGAAGAGAAAGAACATGGGGAGGTGACAGCGCAGCTAAATACAAAACTACAAATAATTGTCGCCATAAATCACCTAAGAATATTGTTCACAACATCATACCGGCTGCTACACAGTCCCAATCATTTCATTCTGATCACATTACCGGCAAACTCTCCTCCCTCGAGTCTTTTCTATTTTTTTTATCTGCCCCGCAAATTCCTCATTCGTCACCAATAATAGCTAATCTCTTACTCACAATTTCATTAAAGTCATGTGCTTCACCAGTATGTAAAACTAAACATCGACTTATCATGGGTAATATATTTCAGACATTTAACCTTTAATTACAAAAGGGGAATTTTATATATTTGTTTCTGGGTTCGATTTTGGCATGAGCAATGCATTTTGATTAGGGAATGAAAATCAAATTCAGTTAAGTGAGAGGGACTATTAGACAAATTTTATATAATCTATTTTAGCTTTATTAGGTGTATCTCACTGTCCACAATACCTGTCTATTATATGATAAAATAATAATAAACGTTTCTAGAGAGAGATAAGGTATCGTTTCATTTCAATTCATCCTTTTGATTTTAATTTTCTTTTTCTACTTTTTAATAATTCAAGCCAATTTTTTTAAAAACGAAATTCTCACTCAATTAGTTGTAAAGTCACGACGAGATAAAATGTAGACAGAGAAAGAGAGTTATTATAATAATAATAATAATAATAATTAATAATATTATTATTACTATATTTTGTTTTTAAGACGAGAGAGAGTTAGAAAAATTAATTAATGGTTGACAATTGATAATTTGTAAAATAAATTAAAAAAAGATGGAGGAATATGTGAGCCGAGCCGAGGCTTGCCGGGAAAGCGGCGGCTTAGCTTGTCGGTGGTGTATTAGTGAGAGTGTGGTTGTGGAAAAAGCTCATAAAGCTTCATCGCTGTCTCCTGCTTGGTTCCGTTCCAATCTCTGTATATTCGAAGACGTAATTCTCATTTCTAGAGAGAGAAGGAGGAAAAAAGAGGAGAGAGAGAGCAGCAGCAGAAAGAAAAAAGGAAAATCAGAGGCTAAGCTCTCTCACTCTCTCTTTATGCTCGCTTCTCTTGTAAGAAACTTGCTCTTCATTACAGTCTCTTCTTAGGTTGGTTTTTTTTTTCTCTCTCATTTTCTTTCTGATGCATGAAATGGATTTGAGCTGCTTGCATTGGCGACGATGTAAAAAATTCACTGAAATCCCTGTTTTCGGTTTGTGGATTTGTCCTTAGGCAAATGCTATTATAATTTAGTTTATTTGTTTTGTGCATTATAGACTTTTGACTGATCACTAAATCAGTTGTACTTTGATTCTTTGTTTCTGGATCTGCGTCATTTTGATTTAATTTGGCCGTGTTTATGTAAATCTGTATACTGTGCACTTTCGTTGCTTGGATTTGATTTCATTTCCGTCTTTAATTGTTGATGGAATTTGACTTGCTCGAGAAAGGCGGTGTCTGGAGTATAGACTGTTTATATAAGTCCTTGCGTGATGTGAAATTAATTGCACATTAATCCGGCAGATTTTTAATTGGCTCAATTAGTCTTAGAACCGCTACTTCAGCATCGCTGTTTTTCTGGTTTTGTAATTTATTTGTTAGTTGTATGGAAACGGTTCAAGTGTTATCAAATATTTGGATTCGCGGCATTTTAATCATTGTCTCTGATCTGGTTTTTTCTTGATTGTTTTGCAGGAGGCTGCTATGCTATTAATTGTCTTTCTTTCATAGATCTGTAGAGTTCTGACGTTCTGTTTCATCTTCATTGTAACTTAAAAGGAAGAGAAACTGGCGGCGACACTAACTTGGAGACTAGCTGCCAGCAACGGTAGCAGTCATCCTACTAATGATCTGGTATTTTGTGGCCTCCGTTTAAATGTTGTCATTAGATTTGTAAATTAATTTTCCCGTTACCAATTCTTGCATGGAGTGCTTATGAAAACAATAATTGTTTTAAATGTTAGCATGTGTGAGTGTGATTCTGATGCATATCAAGAAAATTGGGTTCTGGACTCATGAGTATGCTTATTTTGGTTATTTGGTTGTCTGAGCTCAATATTTTATGAGGTTTAAGAGGTGACAGATGGATGGACTTGTTAACTGAATTTCAAAGATAACCTTGGTCAATGCAATTTTCTTTGGGATGTCATCTTCAATTTGATACGAGTGGTTCAATATGTACCCTGTTTATGTATTGGAAAATACAAAATAAGCTGCTTAAGAAAGTTCTATGCTTGCTTTAAAGTATTCTACTTTCTCGATTTTGTGGTACATGTTATGTTAGTTATGTACTAATAATTTCTGTGTTCAATTGTTGTAGGAGAAAAACATGGATGGAAAAATCCAAGATTCAGAGCCTCCTACTCCACATTCTATTATGAAGATGGGCTCCAGGTAAAATCAAAGTTGAATGTTTATTTATTTCGTTTTTTTAACAAGTTCATGTTATGTTTAGAAGTTCTAAGGATAATCCATATGGTTTTATTCATTGGCTGTCCTTGTATGTATAATTTTTGTTCTTTTTGCCATTTCATGGCATTTCTGAACGACTCATTTTTGTTTGATAACCAATATGCTTTTATTTATACACTTCACTTGCAAGCATATTTTATTTTAGAGATTTTACCATATCCACATTTTTCTCATTTAATTTTTTGCAATAGATATATGTGCGTGTTGTCTTGTTTTAAGAACACGGATGTGAGTAGACCTAATAAATTTTAGTTAACAGCCCACTTTTCCTTCAGTTTGAACTTTACTTTCCCCAACTCTCCAGAGTCCAAACCTCCTTAAAGGACAGCACATGATGAATGAGTCCAATAGTAAATGAGGATAGCGTATAATTCAGTCTTGTTTTGTGTGAGTCAATCCAAGTAGTAAAATACAAGTGTTATTGTTCAATTTGTGTATCGCTGAACTATAATTCCCAGACCAGATGACTTACTTTGATCATATGTCTTGCAGAGATCGCAATAGCATGGAAGATCCAGATGGGACACTGGCAAGTGTTGCTCAATGCATTGAGCAGCTGCGGCAGAGTTCCTCCTCTGTGCAGGAGAGAGAATTTTCTTTGAGGCAATTGCTGGAACTTATTGACACACGTGAGAGTGCATTCAGTGCTGTAGGATCTCACTCTCAAGCAGTTCCAGTACTAGTTTCTCTTCTCCGTTCAGGATCCCTTGGGGTGAAAATACAAGCTGCTACTGTTTTAGGTTCCTTGTGCAAGGAAAATGAATTAAGGGTAAAGGTTCTACTTGGAGGATGCATCCCCCCATTGCTTGGTCTCCTCAAATCAAGCTCATCAGAGGGTCAAGTTGCTGCTGCAAAGACCATTTATGCTGTTTCCCAAGGTGGTGCTAGGGATCACGTTGGATCCAAAATATTTTCTACTGAGGGAGTTGTTCCGGTACTTTGGGAGCAGCTACACAATGGGCTCAAATCTGGAAATGTTGTTGGCTTACTGACAGGAGCTTTAAGAAACCTCTCAAGCAGCACTGAGGGATTTTGGTCTGCAACTATAAATGCAGGCGGTGTAGACATACTTGTGAATTTATTGGCAACAGGAGAGCCAAATACACAAGCAAATGTGTGCTTTCTCCTGGCACATGTGATGATGGAAGATGCGTCTTTTTGTTCCAAGGTTTTGGCTGCAGAGGCTACGAAAAAGCTCCTCAAATTAATAGGACCTGGGAATGAAGCCTCTGTTAGAGCAGAAGCAGCTGGTGCTCTTAAATCTCTTTCTGCTCAGTGCAAAGAAGCACGGCGTGAGGTAGCAAGTTCAAATGGTATTCCTGCCTTGATAAATGCAACAATAGCTCCCTCGAAAGAGTTCATGCAAGGTGAGTATGCTCAGGCTTTGCAGGAGAATGCTATGTGTGCTTTAGCAAACATTTCAGGGGGTTTGTCTTATGTTATCTCAAGCCTTGGACAAAGCCTTGAGGCATGCACATCAGCTGCTCAAACTGCCGACACATTAGGGGCTTTAGCATCAGCTCTTATGATATATGATAGCAAAGAAGAAGCCACCAGAGCATCAGATCCTATAATTGTTGAACAGACTTTAGTAAAGCAGTTTGGATCTCGTGTAACCTTTCTTGTGCAGGAACGAACTATAGAAGCATTAGCTAGTTTGTATGGTAATGCCATACTTGCTGTCAAACTTGCAAATTCTGATGCAAAACGTTTACTAGTTGGTTTGATCACAATGGCGACCAATGAAGTTCAGGAAGAGCTTGTAAGGGCCCTTCTTACCCTTTGCAACAATGAAGGTAGTCTATGGCGTGCCCTGCAAGGCCGCGAGGGGGTTCAGCTGTTGATTTCACTTCTTGGACTCTCATCAGAGCAGCAACAGGAATGTGCAGTTGCATTGCTTTGTCTTTTATCGAACGAAAATGATGAGAGTAAATGGGCTATAACGGCTGCTGGTGGCATACCTCCACTAGTTCAAATTCTAGAGACTGGTTCTGCAAAGGCAAAAGAAGATTCTGCAACAATTCTTAGAAACTTATGCAATCACAGTGAAGACATACGTGCATGTGTTGAAAGCGCTGATGCTGTCCCTGCACTGCTGTGGTTGCTTAAGAACGGGAGCTCTAATGGAAAAGAAATTGCAGCAAAAACTTTGAATCATTTGATTCATAAATCTGATACAGCAACCATCAGCCAACTTACTGCATTATTAACCAGTGATTTACCAGAATCCAAAGTGTATGTTTTGGATGCTCTTAGAAGTATGCTTTCTGTGGTCCCCCTCAATGATATAGTGCGTGAAGGTACTGCTGCTAATGATGCAATTGAGACCATGATTAAAATATTGAATTCTACTAGAGAAGAGACCCAAGCCAAATCTGCATCAGCTTTAGCTGGAATATTTGAAATCCGGAAAGACTTGCGTGAAAGTAGCATTGCTATTCAGACTCTCTTATCAGTCATAAAACTACTTAAAGTTGAATCTGACAATATTCTGGCAGAGGCATCCCGGTGCCTTGCTGCAATATTTCTGTCAATCAAGGAGAACAGGGATGTGGCTGCTGCTGCTAGAGATGTATTATCTCCCTTAGTTGTGCTTGCAAAGTCTGCAGCTCTGGAAGTTGCAGAACTGTCAACCTGTGCTCTGGCAAATCTACTACTTGATAGTGAAGTCCAAGAGAAGGCTGTTACTGAAGAAATTATTTTGCCTGCCACTAGGGTTTTGCGTGAAGGCACAATGTCAGGAAAGACACATGCAGCAGCAGGAATTGCTCGCTTGCTTCGCTCTCGGAAAATTGACCATAGCATCACCGACTGTGTGAATAGTGCAGGAACTGTTCTCGCATTAGTATCATTTCTAGGATCTGCAGACACCAGGACTGTTTCCACATCCGAAGCACTAGATGCTCTTGCTATTTTATCTAGATCTGAAGGGGTTAGCGGGACCATGAAGCCTGCTTGGGCAGTCTTAGCTGAATTCCCCCAAAGCATTTCCCCAATAGTTGCATCCATTACTGATGCAACTCCTATACTACAGGACAAGGCTATTGAGGTATTAGCACGACTTTGCCGGGATCAACCTGGGGTTATAGGAGAAGAAGTAGTTACAGCATCTGGATGCATAGCTTCTGTTTCTAGGAGGGTGATCAATTCCACGAACATTAAGGTCAAAATTGGTGGAACTGCCCTTCTCGTATGTGCCGCTAATGTTAATCACCACAGGCTGTTGGAAGATCTTCACGCATCAAGTTCATGTAGTCTACTGATTCAATCTCTCGTTGCAATGTTAAGCTCTTCACAGACTTCTGTCCTGGATAATCAAAGTGATATTGATAAGGAATTTATTAGCATATATAGACTTGCCAAAGAAGAAAGCTATGGTACAGAATGCAATAAAGCTACTGCTGTTGTTTATGGTGTCAACCTCGCAATATGGCTACTCTGTCTTCTTGCCTGCCACGACGGAAGAAGTAAGACTGTGATCATGGAGGCTGGAGCAGTTGAAGTTCTCACAGAGGGAATATCCAATTATTCCTCACAGTATGCTCAGGTGCTCAACTTCTTACATCCCTGTAGTTTTTCCATGATTTATGGTCCTTTGTTTGGTATTTTAAACTCGTTGTGGTTTCATAACTAATTGCACTTAATTTTCTTTTGCTTATTCAATTTTTACACAGATTGACTTTAAAGAAGACAGCAGCATATGGATATCTTCTCTACTGCTTGCAATTCTATTTCAAGACAGGGATATAATACGAGCACATGCAACAATGAAATCTATACCAGTGATTGCAAATTTACTGAAAGCAGAGGAGCCAGCAAATAGATATTTTGCAGCCCAGGCCATTGCAAGTCTAGTTTGTAATGGTAGCAGGGGTACTCTGCTGTCAGTTGCAAACTCTGGTGCAGCAGGGGGATTAATATCTTTACTTGGGTGTGCAGATGCTGACATATTTGATCTTCTAGAACTGTCAGAGGAATTCATGTTGGTTCGCTACCCTGAGCAAGTTGCTTTGGAGAGATTGTTTCGGGTAGATGACATAAGGACTGGTGCTACTTCTCGGAAAGCAATTCCAGCTCTTGTTGATTTATTAAAACCAATTCCTGATCGCCCAGGAGCACCTTTTCTAGCTCTCGGAATTTTGACCCAGCTAGCGAAAGACTGCCCATCAAATAAGATTGTTATGGTAGAATCAGGGGCTCTGGAAGCATTGACCAAATATCTTTCACTTGGACCACAAGATGCGACTGAAGAAGCTGCTACTGATTTGTTAGGAATTCTTTTCAGCAGTTCTGAGATACGTAGGCATGAATCCGCGTTTGGTGCTGTCAGTCAGCTTGTAGCAGTTCTGCGTTTGGGTGGAAGGGGTGCAAGGTATAGTGCTGCTAAAGCATTGGAGAGTCTTTTTTCTGCTGACCATATTAGGAATGCTGAATCGTCCAGACAAGCTGTGCAACCCTTAGTTGAGATTCTCAGTACTGGCTCAGAGAGGGAGCAACATGCTGCCATTGCTGCTTTAGTCCGTTTATTAAGTGAAAACCCATCAAGAGCCCTTGCAGTTGCAGATGTTGAAATGAATGCAGTTGATGTTCTTTGCAAAATTCTGTCAACAAATTGTACAATGGATTTGAAGGGAGATGCTGCTGAGTTGTGCTGTGTACTTTTTGGAAATACAAGAATCAGATCTACAATGGCTGCAGCGAGATGTGTTGAGCCTTTGGTATCGCTTCTTGTGACTGAATTTAGTCCTGCTCAACAATCAGTTGTCCGTGCATTGGATAAACTAGTTGATGATGAACAACTAGCAGAACTAGTTGCTGCACATGGAGCTGTTATCCCTCTTGTAGGCCTCCTCTATGGTAGAAATTTCATGCTTCATGAAGCAGTGTCTAGAGCACTTGTAAAGTTAGGTAAAGATAGACCTGCTTGTAAGATGGAAATGGTAAAAGCTGGAGTAATTGAAAGCATTTTGGATATCCTCCTTGAAGCACCTGATTTTCTTTGTTCAGCCTTTGCGGAATTGCTACGTATACTGACTAATAATGCTAACATTGCTAAGGGACCATCTGCTGTGAAAGTGGTTGAACCTCTTTTCCTATTGTTGACAAGACCAGAATTTGGACCCGATGGACAGCATAGTGCACTGCAGGTTCTTGTTAATATATTAGAGCATCCTCAGTGTCGTGCTGACTATACATTGACCTCTCACCAAGCAATTGAACCCCTCATTCCTTTACTTGATTCCCCTGCTCCAGCTGTGCAACAATTGGCAGCTGAGCTCCTATCGCACCTACTTGTGGAAGAACATTTACAAAAGGATTCAGTTACGCAGCAAGTGATTGGTCCTCTAATACGAGTACTTGGTTCTGGTATTCAAATCTTGCAGCAGAGAGCTGTCAAGGCTCTTGTTAGCATTGCACTAACGTGGCCAAATGAAATAGCAAAAGAAGGTGGTGTCAGTGAGTTATCCAAAGTCATTCTGCAAGCTGATCCTTCACTTCCTCATTCATTGTGGGAATCTGCTGCCACTGTTTTAGCAAGTATTCTACAGTTCAGTTCTGAATTTTATCTGGAAGTCCCAGTTGCAGTGTTGGTCAGGTTGCTTCGTTCTGGGTTGGAAAGCACAGTGGTTGGTGCACTGAATGCTTTACTTGTACTTGAAAGTGATGATGCAACGAGTGCTGAAGCAATGGCGGAAAGTGGTGCAATTGAGGCACTATTGGAACTTCTGAGAAGCCATCAATGTGAGGAAACTGCAGCTAGACTACTGGAAGTACTTCTTAATAATGTGAAGATCAGAGAAACCAAGGTTACTAAATCTGCAATTGTACCATTATCCCAGTATCTCTTGGATCCTCAAACTCAAGCTCAACAGCCTAGGTTGCTGGCAACTTTGGCACTTGGTGATTTGTTCCAGAATGAAGCTCTTGCTAGAAGCACAGATGCTGTTTCAGCTTGCCGTGCTCTGGTCAATGTGCTTGAAGACCAACCAACAGAAGAAATGAAAGTGGTAGCAATATGTGCCTTGCAAAATCTTGTTATGTACAGTCGATCAAACAAAAGAGCAGTTGCAGAGGCTGGTGGTGTTCAGGTGGTATTGGACCTAATTGGATCCAGTGATCCAGATACATCTGTGCAGGCTGCAATGTTTATTAAACTCCTTTTCTCAAATCATACCATTCAGGAATACGCATCCAGTGAGACAGTTAGGGCCATCACTGGTAATTTCCCTCAACCCTCCACATGGACGTACATGCATAATAACATTGATAGAATTGGGTATGCATTGTCAATCATCTCCGCGTGTCTGCTACATGATTGAATATACTTTTGGATGATTTCCTTCTTTTTTTGCATTCCAGAATTAATCATCAGCTTTTGTAACAATTTCTTAGACGCTTGCCTAATAAACTTTACTTGCCTGCCTCGGAAGATATTTTCATAACAATTTGGTCTTGCAGCTGCTATTGAAAAGGACTTGTGGGCCACTGGAACTGTTAATGAGGAATACCTGAAAGCCCTAAATTCTCTTTTCAGCAACTTCCCACGATTGAGAGCTACTGAGCCTGCTACACTCAGCATTCCTCATCTAGTAACATCCTTAAAGACTGGTACTGAGGCAACTCAAGAAGCTGCGTTAGATGCCCTATTTCTTTTGAGACAAGCTTGGTCCGCTTGTCCAGCTGAGGTTTCAAGATCTCAGTCTGTTGCTGCTGCCGATGCCATCCCTTTGCTTCAGTATTTAATTCAGTCAGGCCCTCCTCGTTTCCAGGAGAAGGCTGAATTTTTGTTACAGTGTTTGCCAGGAACATTATTAGTTATAATCAAGCGTGGCAACAACATGAAGCAGTCAGTAGGAAACCCCAGCGTGTTTTGTAAGCTCACTCTTGGCAATACTCCACCGAGGCAAACAAAGGTAATGTACTCCATCTCTGCATCTTCCTTTCATTCATAGTTTTTGCACTTGTAAATATTCCAGGGAAGTTAATTTATATATTAGCCAATTATAGTGGCTATGTTTAACTAATTATCGGGACTATAGTCTGTTGTGTGCTGGAGTAATGTGGTTCCTTTCTCTTGTCGCATGTGTGGTCCATCTCCATATATCATTTTTCATCTGCATATGTACCATGTTTGAATAATTCTTTTGTACAGTTCATAGAGGAAATGCCCCAGTGTCTTATTAAAATTTTGCTGGCAGAACGGTTACAGGAGAAAATTTGTGGTCCTATTTTATTCCACTATAACCAATATTATCATCACATCTTTTGTTCTTTGATCCTTTTACCAATTTGTCTCAGATTTCTGAACTGTAACGTCTCTTTAAAATTTGGTCAGGTTGTTTCAACCGGTCCAAATCCAGAATGGGATGAGAATTTCGCATGGTCCTTTGAGAGTCCACCGAAAGGTCAAAAGCTTCATATTTCTTGCAAGAACAAAAGCAAAATGGGGAAGGTGAATTTCCTTAAAGTTTCCTTTGTTTCTCTTCTTTGGTTTCCATATGAAAGCTCCAAAAACTAATTTTCTTTCCATACACTAAAATAAAAACAGAGCTCTTTCGGGAAAGTAACAATTCAAATCGACAAAGTTGTAATGTTGGGAGCGGTTGCCGGCGAGTACACCCTGTTGCCTGAAAGCAAAAGCGGTCCTCGGAATTTGGAAATAGAATTTCAGTGGTCTAACAAGTAAGCTACACCATTGCATTAGTAGGAGACCATCCCCTTCCCCTTGCGGATTTATTTTTTCAATTTTGAGTATTTATCATGATAGTGTATATAATATACTCTCCAGATTTCTCTTTTTTAGTTTATAAATAGAAAATTGGAAATTTCCTTTCACTAGTTTTTCTGGGGACAGAAAATTTGGTCGTTTGTATTTCATTGATTTCAATTGCTTGTCAATTTTGAGGAAAAGGTAATGTATAATGTAATTATGTAACTTCTCATTGTGTGAATTTATTGTTATAAAAGAATGTATGCATAGGAACTCTTATAAACACATGTTCTGGACATTCTCTCTCTTTTTTCTTTCTGGTAATGGTTTGGGTTTGGAGTTTTACGTGAAGCGCTGCAGCTCATCAATGACAATGAGTGGTTTGCAGCAGTTGGTAGTATTTAGAGGATAGGTTTGAAATTTGAATTTTATCTTTCACTAACGTAATCTGATGGAATTATTTAAAGAGTTTTATCATTTAAATTCGCAAGTGACGGGCCGCCGCCCAATGAGAGAATGAGTGCGCTTTTTAGTTTTAACCGACACGTAAGTGATTCTTGGACCACCTTCCTGGTGTGGTGCCTCGACATAATTCATCTTTCTATTTCTTTGTTTCCCTTCAATTAGGACTCCCTCATCATTTAAAAAAAAAGATGTTTTTATTTTTATTCTTTTTTATAAAAATGGTTCAAACAAAAATTATTTTAAAATGTGTTCAAATACTTTACAAATATAGTAAAATACCATTATTCGTCGCTAACAACTATAAAATTTTGTTACATCCGTAAATATGTTAGAGTTGTCACTTAAACTAAAATGGACCAATGCATATTTGGGTAAACATTTTAATTTGGACCAATTGAATTAAGAAGAGTGGAGAGTTTATACCTACCAAAAGTTTACATTTTGACCAAAGACAATCTTAGTAAGTCCTGGTCTCTCTACCTAAGAGTCCTATCTTCAATAGGACTTTATCCCCAACTACATTTCTTGTGCAAGTCCACCAATAATCATGAAAGAGATCTACTGAGATATCTTTTTTAATTTCTTGATTTTGTCAATAATTGAGGCATAAAGTTTCTATGTGAATGTTTGCTTTACAAAACTTTTCTACCCAAGTGATATGCAAATGTTAAAAATTCAACTTCCTTTAAATACTTAAAAAGCCAATCCAAATATGTATCATAAATCCAAACATGCACTAAGTAGTATAACAATACTTTAATCACTAGATTATGTTGTTATTGTCAATAAACTTTCCTAGTGGTGTATTAATAAATTTTAAAAATTAAATCTAAACTATGTTATGTTTGTAATTTTTCAATATTTACCTTGTATTATATTGCAAAAGGGAAAAGTTTCTATGTGATGTCACAAATTCGATTACAGAAATCGAATAAATTTGAACATTTTATTTTTTTCCTCTAAAATCTCCAAATAATTTATTTCGTTTCTTTACCCTTTATTTTGAATGTCAATTTATTTCATTTGAAAAGTACAAATATCCGAAACTAAAAGTAGTATCCAACATTTAATCTTTATATAAATAATAATAATAATAATAATAATAAATGAAATACAAAAGCATCCATATATTTTGAAAAATAAATTAGGAAAACGAAAATAAAAAAATATATATAAAAAAAAAAAAAAGGTAAAGAGGCAGAAGAAATGTATCCAACGGTGCTTAAGAAAACGACAACGTCTCTTACGCGCGCGCACACAGTGAAAAGGAATTAATTTAAATCACGCGCTATTTAGCGCGTGTAGTACATTTGCGCTGTGTCGTCCTCGTCGCCTTCCTTTTTCTTTTTTCTTTTGCCCTCTTCTATTTATCTCACTCTCTCTCTCTCCCTCTGCTTCTTCTTTACACTTCACTTCACTTCACTTCTTCTTTACACTTCACTTCATTTCTTATTTCCAACTTCCGTCGGAACTCGTCGGTCCTTTTCTCCGATCTCTGTTCCATAATTTGGGTTTCTCCATAGCCTTCAGATTCTTTCTGTTTCTGTTTTTCATTTTGGTCCACCGGCGGGTAACTAAAGCTCCGAATTGTTGGTGGGTTTCTTCTGAACTTCCAGATCTCGTCTTCGAGCCACTTCCTTCGTCCTTTTAAGGACTGAGTTGCAATGTCGCTTCGAAATCTGGTTATGTTGCTGCTGATGGTGATTTTTGTTCACCAGGCGGTGTCGATTACGTTCACATCGAGGATACTTCACAGGTTCTCTGAGGAAATGAAGGCCCTTAGGGTTTCAGTGAGTACGAATACGAGTGTACGAGTATCATGGCCTGAGAAGGGGAGTATGGAGTATTATCAGGAGCTTGTTAGTGGTGACTTTCGAAGGCAGAAGATGAAGCTTGGTTCTCGGTTTCAGTTGCTTTTCCCGTCTGAAGGAAGTAAAACCATTGCGCTGGGAAATGATTTTGGCTGGTCACCACTACTCTACCTTCCTTCTCCTTTTTGTTCTTACTATTTTTTGTTCTTCCGTTTTGCATTTACTTTTCTGTTTGTTTTTCTTTTCTGTTATCTCTCTCCCCCACACCAAAAAAAAAAAAAAAAGAAAGAAAAAAAAAACCTATCTTCTACTAGCTTTTTGCACAGTGGCACCTTTATGAGAAAATTTTGTGTTATAAAATGTTATCTTATGCACTTGTAAATCATCTTGTTATTTACGTATTATAGGTTGCATTACACCTGGATCGATATCGGGACACCGAGTGTTTCATTTCTGGTTGCATTGGATGCTGGAAGTGATCTACTTTGGGTTCCTTGTAATTGCATACAATGTGCTCCCTTGTCTGCAAGTTACTATGGCAGTCTGGTAGGCCTGCTTTTCAGAATCTGTTCTTTCCACATAAACATTAATTACTTCTAATCCACGACTTATGCTTTATACCAAGCATATTGCCTTTTTATTTCCATTAGATCAAGGGTTATGCTTGGACAAATTGTGTTCTGGAATTCCAAGTCTTGTAGTGATTTTTGGCGGAAAAGAAAGGCATGGCCAGTTCCAATGGGAAATAAAAAATGCCCGAGAGGAGACGGAGATGAAAGATTGGCTAACTCATTTTTGGCGCGAATGTATTAGTGGATTATGAAGTCTTTTTAATAAGACAGCAAGTTTAGCACTTATTTCCGATGATTGATTGGCAGGTGCTCCTGCTCCCTCATGTTTGGGGCATTATTTATAATGCAGGATAAAGATCTCAATGAATACCGTCCATCCAGTTCAAGCACGAGCAAACATATATCTTGCAGCCATAATTTGTGCGATTCAGGCCAAAGCTGCCAAAGTCCGAAGCAGTCATGTCCTTATGTTATTGACTACATTACTGAAAATACTTCAAGTTCAGGACTACTAATTCAGGATGTGTTGCATCTTTCATCCGGTTGTGAGAATTCATCTAATTGTACGATTCAGGCTCCTGTCATTTTAGGGTATGATCCATTGTTCCTACATTTTGTTCCTCCAATTGTTTGCTCTGTATGTAAACTGCAGCAATAAGGATCTGTATTTATATTACCCATTTTTGCTCACTAATACAGGTGTGGTATGAAACAAAGTGGTGGTTATCTAAGTGGAGTCGCTCCAGATGGTCTTTTTGGATTGGGGTTAGGAGAAATTTCTGTTCTTAGTTCTCTTGCGAAAGAAGAATTGGTGCAGAATTCCTTCTCGCTGTGTTTTAATGAGGATGGATCTGGAAGGATTTTTTTTGGGGACGAGGGACCTGCAAGTCAGCAAATGACTTCATTTGTGCCATTAGATGGGAAATAGTAATTACCTTAATGAATTATCTCCATGTTGATGATGATCATGTTTTCTTATATATGCTGACTGAAGTCCTTGTCATACTTGAATCTCTCAGTGAAACCTACATTGTTGGGGTGGAAGCATGTTGTATTGAGAATTCGTGCCTCAAGCAGACAAGTTTTAAAGCATTGATAGATAGTGGGACATCGTTTACATATCTTCCAGAGGAAGCATATGAAAATATTGTGATGGAGGTACATTCATTTTGTAGTTCAGCTTTTACTTAATTTGTAGTTCGTTTGTCCTTTAACCAGTTCCCCTTTTCATAGTTTGATAAAAGGTTAAACACTACAAGTGCCGTCTCCTTTAAAGGATATCCATGGAAGTATTGCTATAAGATCAGGTGATATCAATGAGATGGATAACCTGTAAAATCCTTTTTCCTTCATAAACCCCACCCTTGTGCATGTCTAATGTTGATGTTATCGTTTTTTCCAACAGTGAAGACGCAATGCCAAAGGTTCCATCAGTGACATTGTTGTTCCCACTAAACAATAGTTTTGTGGTTCATGATCCTGTGTTCCCTATCTATGGCGATCAGGTAGATGGAAGTTTCCTTCTAAGAATGTTTAAGTGTACATGATTTAATTTGTTGAATATGGGTAAAGGTGTGGACTTGATCTTTGAAATTTGTCATAATTAGCCATTAATGGAATAGCTTTCACTTTTAGTGGGCACAAAAGTACTTAAAACATCAACTGTGAATCATAGTAGGAAGTTGATAGCTTTAGATACTCCAGAAAATAGAGCCTCCAAGGAAACCAAGAATAAGAACTAAAACAATAAAAGAAAAAAATAAGGTGTGCTTAAAACATCAAGATGAGGTAGGGCCTCTTCTTTGATACAGCAGTTAGTCTCTAGTTCTAACTATCCAATTGATGATATAATTGTTTTAAGTATTCTGAAGAAGTCACATGCTATGCATCACTTCTAATACAAGAAAATAATGCCCGTGTCAATACTAAACAGTACTCTATGGATACAGGGGTTAGCTGGATTTTGTTTTGCTATACTACCTGCTGATGGAGATATCGGAATATTGGGACGTAAGCTCACAATGTCTCCTCAAATTTAGATTGCTAATATATGATATGTGCGATATTTTAAGTAAATTGTACATCGAATGAAGATGGTAATTTTGTGGAACTGTCTTGTGCAGAAAATTACATGACTGGATACCGGATGGTATTTGATAGGGATAATTTGAAGTTGGGTTGGTCACACGCAAATTGTAAGATTTCGAACTCCTAGTACTTGTCATGAGTTTGCAGCTTCTTAGCTGATGCCCACATCTTGTGCATGATAGACCGAATGAAAATGTTTGAACTGTCTTAACCGTCATTTTTGTTTGCTTCATTTCGTATGGGTTGGTTTTTTGTATTGTCCCTTGTATATTCTTTTGATTTGTTAAATGAAAGTATGGCTTTACCATTGTTTTGTAAACTCGTTTCTTGAACTTCCATTCTTATTTCTACCATGTTCATGTCAAAGGTCAAGATCTCAGTAACGAAAAGAAAATGCCTCTTACTCCTGCAAAAGAGACACCGCCAAACCCATTACCAGCCAATGAGCAGCAGAGCGCTTCAGGGGGGCACGCGGTGGCTCCTGCCGTAGCTGGAAGGGCCCCCTCTAAACCATCAGCTGCTACCCCATGCTTCATCCCATCCAAATTTTATTCAATCAGATTGCCGTACCTGCTTCTTCTGGCACTCTGCCTTGTTTCTTCTTGCGTGTGATGTAGATTCTGAGCTTTATCTAAGTTTTACATGTAAATGAAGGTCGTCTCTTTATATCTATCTTCCCCCAGCAAGGGCGACATGTAGATCTTGTGTCCTTGCAAGTTCCATCAATGGCATTTTCCTTCTTTTCTTTCTTTTTTTCTTAATATTTTTTTGGGCATTATATGAGCCATCCAATGGGGGTTGATGATAGTAGTTGCATTTTTGGTTATGTAGCTATACATTCTTCTATCTATATGTTTTCCTTTTCTGATATATATTACTGTTACTTTACTACCTTGTTAACCTTCACTCTTTATCGTCCAAACTTAATCTTGACTTGTTTATTTTAATTATCAATAACATTTTTCTTTTTTTGCTTCTTTTCATGTCTTTGCATCCAAATTTTAGAAACAAAAACATTTTTTTGTCAACTATATTTTCTTCTTAATTTTCAAATTTTGGTTTGTAGGTGAAATGTAGATTAAAAAAAAAAAAAAAAAAAAAGCCGTTGGAGGTTTTTAATTTTCAGAAGCGAAACAGTTGTCGTAGGGGTTTTTCATTTTTTATTTTTTGTTTTTGAAAATTTTGAAAATCTAGTTTATTTTCCATTCATTTCTTAAAATATAATTTGAGTTCTTAGTCAATTTTTTTAATCTTAAAAATTGAGTTGGTCTTTTAAAACAGTAATCTTTAATAGTTATCAAATGAGGTAAAAATTTAAAATATTTTCTATTATAAGACTTATTATAAATTTTTAAAGTTGAAGAACCTAATAATACAAACTAAAGTTAGAACAAACCAATATTTCTTTTTAATATGTGTGTGTGTGTGTATATTATGGTCCGTGCGTGAAGGCCACCTCGTTTCCAAATTTCAATTATCGTTAGAAATTGAGAATCCTCTAAAAGGACTATGGAAGGGGAAGGGGAAAGGAACTCATATTATTATATATATATATATATATATATATATATATATATATATATATATATATATATATATATATATATGAGTGAATTTCATACCTGACACCGCGTACAGCAAAGTACTACTCATTATTTGATTCATAACAACAATTCCTTCTCTATTCATCCACATACACATCTTAATTAAATTCTACATCCAAATTACAACTTGTTTATCCACTAACATAATTACACTTTTTTTATTCTTAATTAGTTCAAATTATTATTTTGGACACAAAAGTTTTGTTTATATCTACATTTAAATCAACTACAATTTTCTACTGCCACTAATGGACAAACCAAGTAAGAACAGATGAGCATTTTAGACCAATACTCAAACTGTTCACCATACAATAATTGATTGCATGTGTTACACAGCTATCTTCTTTTTCAAAACCAATTATATTTGTTTATTAATTCACTTAATCTCCTTTTCTTTTTTTTTTTTTTTTGGAAGAAAAAGAAACAATCTAGCAAAGCAATAACTTTGAATTTCTTTTTAAATTTTGACTTTCAATTTCTTTTCTGAATCAAATATAAATTCAAATTTTTTTTTTTAAAAAAAAGTAAAAACATAAATCAAGAAATCAAGAGCAAAAAAAAGCCCAATCCCTTAAAAAAAGTACAAAAAGTTAAAACCAAAACATTTATAAAAAGGAGTCCTGTGCTGTTGTTATTCATTGGGTCAAAACAAACATTAGAAACAGAACTTTCTTTTTTCATGAAATAATGTCCAAAGCCACTTTGGTTATTGTGTTTAAGCCATCCGTAAAAGTTAATACAACTCTTTTTGTAAAGTTGAGCTTAAAGTTTGGTTCAAATTCAAAACAGATCGATTTATTTGTTTTAACATGTGACATTGCTAAGTGAGGTCAGTTCAAAACTTACTTAAACATATGTTACCAACTAAGAGATTTGTGATATAATTCTTTTGACCTCTATTATACTACAAATAAGAACTATACCCTTTAAACTATATAAATTTTTATAACAAAATCTCACAAATCAATTTAGACTGCGCCATATTCGTTTCTATATTTATTCTCAATTACAAATCAACAACCCGGAAGAACAAAAAAACCATAGAAGTTTTGATTTTGTTACTAGTTAGAGCTTCATAAAAATAGTTACATTTAAATTATGAAGTCCACTTTCATTATGCTTTATGCTTTTTTAGTGAGAAAAGTAAAAAAAAAAAAAAAAAAAAAAAAAAGAGAAATGGAGAAACTATCGAATGAAATTGTTAGACATTTAATGTAAAAAAAAGTTTTATGTATATATATATATAGAAAAGAAATGAGAGGGTTGAATGATTAAGCATAGTATAGATAGGAATGAAAGCTAAATGTTTAGCAATAATTGTTTTGGGTGGTGGTGGTGGTGGTGAAGAAAGTCACCTTTTTTTTTTTTTTTCAATTCTAAAAGTTGTTCCATTGAAAAGAATAAATAAAAAAGAAAAGTGCACTTTGTCTAACAAAACCAAACCTCCAAAGTGAAAAAGGTACAAGAAGATGGATTGTTTGTGAATCCCCTTTTTCCTCTTTCTTTTTTCTTGATTAAATGTGCATTCAATTGTAACCAATTATTTGAAAATTGTACAAGGATTCATATTCAATCAATCAAATTAATTTTATTGCTTGACCATATAATAATTAAATAAATAAAATAGATCCTAATTTTCAATTTTTTTTTTTTTTTTAATTTTGTTTAAATGCTTTAGTCTTTCCAATTTAAATCTCTTTCTCTGTGTGTGGGTACGTACTAAATATTTTGAAGAATAACATTGGTAGTTTAATGAGAAATAATATTCTTATCTTCACATTGAATTAGGTCCCACTTTGTGTAAGAGCAGAGAGGCCTTTGTGACTTTGTCCTATCCCATTTCATGTCTACCTTTTTGGAGAAAGTATTATTCTAAATTAATCAAACACCAAATAATTACCATCATTTTTTTAGTTTAACAATGCACCAAATTGAAGGTTGATGAGACTATTAGATTTGATGAGATGTAAAGTTAGATCTCTACTGTCGGTTTATGTTTTATAAACTTTGATAATCATGTTTGATTGTTGTAGTTAATAAGGATTATCAAAATTTTCCATCTTTTTTTTCATGCATTGCATACTCTACTAACCATTTTTATTTTTAATTAGATGATGAAAGCTAATTAATTATAAGTTGGGGGCCCATTAAAGTTATTATTAATGTAGCTATAATTACTATAAAAAAAAAAAAAAAAGTTGCATGATGAAATAAAAAATATTCGTGGCCTAAAAAAGTATATAGTGTGATAGAGTGACTTTATTAAATGTGTGCTTATTAGGGGGAGAAGTTTGTACACAAAATAGAAAGCGGAGAAAAAAAAAAGGTATCATTAGCCACACGGATTTACTTCCTTCCTCTAATAGAATAGAGAATCATCATCGATATCTTTTTACACAACACGCCAAACCACTTGTATAGATCGAAAATTTGAGTCATTTAACCCAGAAGTAATCAGTTGGAGATAAACGAGAGGTTCAATCGTTGTTGATTTGGGAAAAATCCAATCCAAATCGTTAAGTATTGTAGAAAAAAATTAAAGGCTTAAATCAATCCAAACCGATTGTCTGATCTTCCCGTGGTTGGCTTTTGCTCCTTTGTAGTCAGTGTTGGTTTTTATTAAACATTTATTTTAAACAAATTACAGTAAATTAGATGACGGTTTAGTCGAAAAACCAACTATATGCACATCCCTACCTCCAATTCAAACCTTATCATACATATAAACTAACTTAAGTACTTTGAAAAATTAAATAGGATTGATTTTTAAGGTAGCTAAAATATATTCTTTTAAATACTTCAAAATTCAATTTAAATACTCTAAATCATTAGGTTTAGTTTAGTTAATTGGCCAAAGAAAATTGATAAGTTAAGTTGTTTTATAGGTTGGATGTTTAAATTCCCACCTATTTACTTTAATTTTTTTAATAAAAAAATGGGTTTAAAATTGATTATTGAGATTTTCTTTTCAGATATTTTTATTATGAAAATAGATATTTAAGTTAAAACATAATTTAGAATCCTTAAAGATTTGAAAAATCTATTCCAATGGTTACGTAAAATAAATAAGTATGTAGGTGTATCATTTGATCATCTATATCACTCCTCAAGTAATCAACATTTGTGACTCCCATCAGTGATTAGTATTTAGATAGATCTAAAGCCAATTAATAAAAAGCAGAAATGAAAAGGGAAAGATTATTATAAAATGATAGAACTAAAAAGGAGGTTTGTGTATTTGTTTGTTTAATTGTCTGATAGAAAAAGAAGTGGGAGAAGTGATGATGGTGCTGCATTGCCATTGCATTAGCATACAAGGGAAGGGAAGGGAAGGGAAGGGAAGGGAAGGGAAGGGAAGGGAAGGGAAGGCTTCTGCCCACTTTCCTTCGGGTCCTCTCCACCCCAACACCACTTTTTTCAAACAAAACAAAACAATTATTTATGTAATTAAATTAATCCTAAATCTTTAATCTTTTTTTTTTTTTTATATATATATATTCTTTTATTTTGTGTTATGTTGTTCAGAAAACGACATGACGACTACTTTTTCTTTTCACTATTATATTATAGTTCTCTGCCTAACAACATCTGTCTGTTGTTGTTACTTGTCGTTTAAGCCAGCCAAACCCATTTAATTAAAATTAAGGTTTAAATTAATATACCATTTTTGAAATTGGTTTAATCACCAATGTCACGGTTTCATCACCTACCACCACCTTCAAGCTTCTTCTTTATGGAATTTAAGATGAAATCGTTTTATAAAGTTACGTGAAATTGAGACAAACAATTTATCATATCAATTATGCAAACTATTGTGTATTCTTATTCACTAAAATAAGAAGACTCCTTATGCATTAAGGTAAACATGGTGGTCACATTTTTGGCAAACATATGTAGCGTTGGATTTTAAAACTTGTTGAATTGAGCTTAACTCCATAAATGACAGCACCCTTAGTTTTAGTTTTAAGTTAAATTGCAAATTTGGTCTCTTTATTTGTTTTTTCTTGACAAAATTAGAATTTAAAATGCTAAAAGATGTCCTATTCTCTGAATTATTTATGAAGATTTTATCATACTATAGGGACTAAATTCTAATTTCCTTTAAATCATAAGACACTGAATTTACAAATTAACCTTAACTTTATTACTCTTCCAAAGGATAGGGCCAAAAGTACCTCTTCATTAAGAAAAGCATATAAATTTGTTTTAATATATTCATAATCTTAAAAAAATTGCCATTTTAAAGTAAACCTGCAACGTCCACAGCAACCAAAAAACCAAGCTTCCTAAGCCAAATTATTTTTGGTGATTGGGGGGCCACAACCAAAACACAACCCTTTTTCTTAGTTTTAAAATCTAACCCAGATGGCTATATAATGAGCTCTGTTTCCTTTGATATAACCATCTCAAAACCAGAGCAAGAGAAAGAGAAAGCAGCCTTTGTTTCTAACGCCCTTTTCTTTGCTCGTTTGCTTGAAGAGAAGGTAAAGAGAAAGATCCATCATTTCTACCCAAAGTTACGTTGCCATTTCTTTCTACAGCTCTGGTTTTTGCTCCTGTGAGCTTCTGTTGTACCTTTCCCTTTTCAACTACATCGATTAAAGAGTGAAAAATGGGTGTTGGTGGGACTTTGGAGTACTTGTCAGATTTGGTGGGTAATACCCACAAACACAAGAAGAAGAAACAGCTTCAGACTGTGGAGTTGAAAGTCAGAATGGACTGTGATGGCTGTGAACTTAAGGTCAAGAATGCCCTCTCTTCACTCAGTGGTATGTTATGTCTAAAGAAACTCACCCCTTTTGTTTTTACTTGTTCCTTTTCTCTCTATCTAACAAAATGCAGTGGCTTTTGAACTTTGAAGGGGTGAAATCTGTGGAGATAAACAGGAAGCAACAGAAAGTGACAGTTACAGGGTATGTTGAAGCAAGCAAGGTACTGAAGAAGGCAAAGTCTACAGGGAAAAAGGCTGAGATATGGCCATATGTTCCCTACAGCTTAGTGTCACAGCCTTACATTGCTCAGGCTTATGATAAGAAGGCACCACCAGGGTATGTAAGAAATGTGGAGCAAACTGCCACCACTGCTTCTGTTACCAAATATGAAGATCCTTACATCAACATGTTCAGTGATGACAACCCAAATGCTTGCTCTATCATGTAATTCTTTGCAGCCAAAACAAGTCTCCTGTTTTGTACCTCTCTCTATATCTCTCTTCTGCTAAATTTTTGTCAAACAGCTCAATAATTATGGTAATGATATATATTACTGTGTGTTCAATCATTTGTGAAGAAGAAAGGGTCAACTATATGGATGAGTAATTAGGATATTTGGGGTTGTTAGTTGTTAATAGCTGATGTAAGAGATTACTTTATTTCATGATGTTGTAATTTCCTGTTTGTGAGACGACTTTGGCTTCCCCACAGCTGTTCTTTCACCTAAAAAAAACAAGATTCCAACCTGGTTATTAACTGTTAGAGGAAGGAAAAAAGAAGAAAAACAAAGTCGCTTTATTTTAAAGGGCTGGAAATTATTAAGTTAATGCATTGTGCAGGAGCAGTATGGCTATACATTTGCACCTACTTTTGGTTTAGAAAAGAGCCTAAAAAATTTGAACACAAAATTCAAATTATTTCAAACGGCATTTGGTCCCAGCAAACAAAGAAAAAGGCCAAACCAAGCCTTCCTTTCCTGTTCTCTCTCTTCACCAAACGTGAGGAAGGAATCCTGCTTTCATTGCTTTTGGCTTTCGGAACCTCTTTTTTCCTGCTAACCTTTTTCTCATATCCAAAGGTAGCATAAAGAAAAATCGCAGTGAGAAAAAATAAGGGTGATTTGTGTTTACTAATTTTGTGTTCATTGACAATTCAATCATATTAAAAAGAATGCGTTCAAACAAAATGCGCTCATTAGATTCCATTTGCATAAAGTTACTGAAGTACTCAGAAACAAGACGTACTTTTACAAAGTATAATAGTATCCGTGCATAGAAATACAGTCATAATCTTGTAAAACAACCAAATACATTGTTTTGGTCAATTACGTTTGAATTAAGCAATTTCAACCATGCCTAGCTGGATTTTCACCTAAAAAAGATTGCCAGTCCTGCTGGTGGGTAATTGGAGAAAACCAAGTATTCTGCCTTAAAAGTCAACTTGAGTTCCACATACTTGGAAAATCCAGAGAGAAATGCACTTCTTTTGGCTCGTGGTTTAGCTTCAACTTAAGTTCTGGGAAACCGAGAGGGAAAAAGCATATGATGAACAATAGATGAAGCAGGAAGCATGAAATGGAATCTGTGAGATAATTGTTGTGATTCTACTGTATGAGATGGATCAAAAAAAACAAATGGGTGTGTTAAGATAGCTGAGCTGAGAGCACAACTTAAAAGAGAAACCAACAAAAGGATAGGTTGATATGATTGCACATTTAGAAAAGTCAGAAAATCACTTACTCTGTGTTGTCTATCTACAAGAATTTTATAGGAAATTGGGTTTTGTTTCCATCACTTCCTATTTCCTGAGTAGACTCCAACGAAATTTATATCATACACAAGAGTTGCATTTCCAGGTATGTTGCAATCACCTGTAAAGGCAACACAAATGCCATTAACAGAGTCCATTAGTTACTTGCTACTTGGGTTTCAGCAGCAGCAAAAAGAGATGTCTGGAGCAAAGCAAATACACACTAACAACTAATGCATTTGCACAAAATAAACTACAGTTAACTTGCCAACAGAAGCAATTACTGACAGCTTGCAACATTGTCATGAAAATTTAGATAGCCAACGCTCAAAACAAAGCAGTTCACTTTAAAGAATTCAACCTGAAAAACAGCCTGCTGGTTCTGGCCCATACGCTAAATGTGGAGGAATCTGAAGCTTACGTTTGCCACCTAGGCAAAATCAGAGAGGCAATAATTTCTTAGAAGCAAACCAGCAAGAAAAGAAAACCACAAAGTCCTATTCATTGTGTCAGTAGACATACCTACTAGCATTGGTGGTACTCCTTCACCCCCTAATATTCCCTGATCCAATCCTCTTATTACCTGGTAAAAATCTTATTAATTTTAGTCCCTTTCCAATGAGTCAATATGGTAAGTAACTACAACCACTCAGTTACCCACGGTCCCACACCACAAGGTGAAATGAATGTAGTTATAGTTAGTGACTAAGTTAATGAATTATTTATCCATATAATGCGTATTGATTGATTGCAAGTATATCAAAAGTTTGTTTTACAAATAGTATCTTCCTCCTAATCTACGCATGAGAAGGAAAGTTTTCAGTACCCTGACCCTCCCATGTTGATAACAGAGACTTTCCTCCACTCTCATTCAGCTCTTTCATTGTCAAATCGTTAAAGAAACCCACCACTTTCTTTCTACATCTTTGTCAAACAAACAATTGGGATTTGTAGGAGAACTAACTCCACACAAGGTCTCTTAGAAGATAGTTGCATATAGGGAGGTGATTGTCAACCATGTTGATGCATCAAGGTGCGTGTTTTATTAAGATGGGACAAAGAGAGACGTTCCTCAATCCTAGACAAGCTATTCTGTTGACCGTTTTACTGTAATTAAATTTTCTTTTGTTTTTTTCTCATAGTTATAAGTATGATTGAATTCTGCTCAATTACGTTTTCCTAAAGAAATGGCATAATCTGGAAAGTGCAGAAATTGACTAAGTTACCAATGACCTCAAATACATATATTTTCATCACTTTTCTCTTAAACAGTATCACTCTTCTCAAAGCCTGTAGCCCCTCGCTCTTAAATAAATTGGCCATACTTTTCAAGCCCATATGCACCTTAAGAAACTGTACAAAACACTTGATCAATACCTTGCCAACACCAATACGCATGGTGAGAGGTCTAGCACGCTTGTAGCTGCTGTCAAACACTATCCCATCAGAAAACCTGGCAGTGTAGTGAACCTGCATTTGAACGGTAAAATAACGCAAAAAACATATCATAAAATCCCTTATGCGTAGAATGGGGAAAATTAAACGTAGTCAATTGCAGCTCATTGCAACAAGTCACATAACATATAGACATTAAGAAAAATAACCCACATGAAATCTCAGCAAAAAAGACAGACACATATTAGATTCATATACTCAACATAACAGCGTAATAGCGGGAATTGCACATTCCATTGCAACGAAGCAATGCTAGGAGAAGTCGGACGGAAACAAGCAGTCATATAAAACCAGGGTAGAGTTTGATGATGCGAAGAAAAGTAAAATGAGAAACAAGTCGATAATTGAAGATTGGAACTGACATTGATAAGCTCACCATAAGGAACTTCCTCACCGGATCCTACGGCGATGTCGCAATAGCCAAGCCCGGAAGGCACATAGTTGAACTCGCAAAGGGGTTCTCCAACAGTGGCATAGTATTCAATTCTGGTAGCGTTTGCATCCAAGGGCGACAGAGCCAGAACAGAAGCAGCAAGAAGCCCAATGCCCATGTTAGATATTGCCTTTTTAGTAGCAGAAACTGAAGAATAAGAAGAAGTAGATGTGGGTTTAACAGTGGAAGATAACTTGGGGGTGAAAATTTGGGAAGCCTGGGCTCTTGGGGTTGTGAAGGTTAAAGGGGAGAGCGCCATTTTAGTATGATCAGATTGAACTGTATGTGATGCTTGAATACAGTGAAGGTGGCAATGGTAAGTTGTAAGAGTGTGATGTTGTTTGAGGCAGTGGTTTGAATGAATGCGCACTTGGATATGGCGAAGTGTAGGGCCCCACAAGCGCAAAATATGGGCCATTGGATTTGGATAAGAGCCTCCTTCTGTTAAGAAGATTGACTTTGGGCTTTTGGGCCAATAGAGCCGACTTATTCTCTACGGAATAAATTAGGAAATTTTACATTATTAAAAAATCCACTTTGTTACTTATATTTCACAAATCTGAAATTTTCCCAGTAAGTAATTATAGACAGTGTTGATAGAGAAAAATACATTTGATGTATCAATATATTTTTTATTTTCAAAGTTTCTTTAATCACGAGAAGTGTAATATTCTTATACAATACATTTGATATGATCTTTTCTCATTTTCAACAGATCCAATTGAAAAATGATTTAATATTTAATTTAAAACTTTTTCATTTTTATTTGAAAATGATATTTATTGCAATTTACGTTAATTTTTTATATTACGTAAGATATTTCATTGTTTTTTAGAAATGTTTGAGTATATTTGGTATGTACTCACGTACGATTGGTTTCACAAAAACCTTAGTGAACGCTAATATTAATAATAATAAAAAATTGTAACTCAATAAGCTCTTCTTGTAAAAGAAATGAAAACTTGAAGACACAAATGTAAAAAAAACCTCATTCTAAGACTCTTTTATGTACAAATCCCTAAAATAAATTAAACTACCAAGAGTTGAATTTATTGAGATGGTCATATTAGAATTTAGGCTAAGTTAAAAAAATAATAAGGAAAAATAAATAAATAATGGCTTCGGATTAAATTAATGGGATGCTGATAATTAAGCCTTAATCCAATTTTATATGTGTTTGTAAAAATGACAAAATTTCAAGCGTAAATTGCAAATGGGTTTTTAAATCTTTTCTTCATTGTGGACATAGTAAAACAAATTGGCAAAAGTCCCTAGAAAACTGCGGAATATGTAAAATTGTCTTCAAACCCATAAAGGAAACATGTATTCGGCAAAAACACACACATGCATGTTTTTCGAACTATTTTTAAATATTTAATTAAGGAAGATTTGAGTGTATATTAGCTTATTGATATGCCTTATTTATAGTTTACCATGATATTACCTGGTTGAGTAATTTTATTACCAATCCATATATAAAACTAAAAGGATGAATATCAGTGGTCTAATACTACAAAAAACTTAGGGTAAGAAGAGTAGGAAAAGAGTGTCCCTTGCTTTAAGGATAAAGTTGAAATGAACAATAATTAAAAGTTAAAAATAAAACATTTTTGTCATAACTGTACTTTCATCTATAGTTTATAAAGTATTAAATATGAAGTTAGGTATCATGTTGCTGTGATCGTCACCACCGTCAAAACCTATTAATTTCCAACTTCTAGAAGCAAAAAAGATGTTTAAGTTACGTTTACCAAATTGCACTTCAATATGAAAATAGATATAAATTACAGATCCAATTATTTTCTCTTCTACTTGTTTTGAATTAATTGTATTCTTCCGGTCAACTTTTTAATTTAAAAAATAGCTTCCTTGATTGAAGCAATAATTTAGTATTTGAAGTTTTGTTAAGAGGATTTAGTTATTTCACTTTTAAAGTTTAATTATTTAATTTTAAAAATATGTAAAAATTTGGTTGCTATAGTTTGAAATCTATAAAAAGAACTAAATCATTATAAATTGTAGAATACACCGATTGAATTGTTATCAATGAACTAAATTGTTAAATCATTCCGATTAAAATCAAAAACTAAATTCTCATACCATGCCAATGGTAGTCCAAATAAACAACATCACAATTGTATTGCTATTGAAATTATTTCAATAACTATTACCATTTCTTCTGTAGGGAATCAGGACATTATATTTAGCAGCAACAACATTTACCTATACACTCATAACGACTCTATCGATACAAAGAATTTGGGTAAACATAAAGAATATTCTTCATGTTTCTTAAAGAATAACGATTGGGATGTGAATGAGTTAAGGTCTCAAGAACCTCTTGCTCTCCCCGCATCCCATAATGGAAGTAGGCAATTTTCCAACCCTCTCGATCCCTTCTTCGAAAACAACACCCATTCCCATAAAGAAATGGGCGTCTATGTGACAGTGGAAAGCCCAAACCCCAGGATTATCCGCCACAAATCTCAAAGCCGTCCATCCATATGGGTGCAACGGCACCGTGTTCTTCATGATCGGATTCTCCAAATTGTATTTGCTTGGATCGTTATAAATATCGAATTTCCCTTCTCCGTACCCCAAAACCCAGAAATCGTGTCCGTGCAAATGCCAAGGATGTGTTTCGCTGTTGTTTGGGCTCATCATATTGGCGTTCTGTAGTATGATGTCCACAGTCGAATTGAAGTCCAACCGGAATATGGCGTCGCTCACCGTCGCTTCAGGGTTGGGCGCCGGATTGAAAATATCGTAGTTCTTGAAATCGTATCCAGTGGGTGGTTTTTCCTGGCTGAATGTATGGAGAAGATTGTGCTTTAGAGCAATAAGATAAGGGGTATGAGGCATGTTGAAGGAAACGTTATTTAACGACCACCGGCGACGACCATTCACGGTGTTTTGGGTGTTGAGGAGCACGATCACTTTATCGGCGGCTTTGGGCGGCGCGTGGATAAAACCTTGCCGGGCTTTGATGGCTTGACTTTGCGCCAATCGGGGAGGAACATCGTTCCAAGCAGGTGGTGCTGGAGGAGTTGTCGGAGGGCGTTTACTCTGGTGATTTGGGTAGTAATTGAAAATGGCTAAACCAGGGGGGGTGGTTCTTGATCGGCTCACCACATTGGTTGTGATCCAGTAGTTTCTAGAAGGGTCTTGATCGGCTTTTATCAAAACGGAATATGTTTCTCCTGAGTAAATGAACAAATTGTTTACTTGAAATGGCTCAACGTAATGCCCATCAGCTTCAACCACAGTCATGGAGTGACCCTGTTTCCAAAACAAAGAGTTTATCGGTTTAAGCCATTTAAGAAGAATTTCAAGGAGAGTACATGAAATTAAGTAGATGAACTTGTAATTACCTCAACTTGGAAACTGAGAGCTGAAAGAGAAGTAAGACTAGAGACTCTTAATCGGTAAGTTTTTCCCGGTACGACTGTTAATGGATAAAGAACACATTCTGTGCTGGATGAATTGCATGTACCACTAGAAGATCCCAGAACAGAGCAATTGAATCTCCCTCTTCCTTGAATCAACAGTGAATCAGGTTCTCCCACCCAGGTGAATCCAGAGCCAGGGGTAGCCAATCCAGCGGCGTGTTCGTTGCTGCTTTTATGATACCAATCTGTGAGGATGAGATTACGATCATGATCATAGGAAAAAGGCTCTGTTTGTCCTTCTGGAACCCAAACCACAATGGATCCATAGAGACCATCTTCTCTTTGCATACCATAATGGGCATGGTATAGATAAGTTCCTGGCTGCAGATTTCAAATTTCACTAAGGTCAAACTCAAATTAATGCATGGAGTTTTTGAGAGGCACAAAACAAAACGAGTAAGTCCAATATATCTTACTCTGTCTACAACAAACTGATATCTGAAGGTTTCACCAGGCAAAATAGGACATTGAGTGACACCCTCTGTTCCATCGCTCCATGGTGTTCCAATCTTCAAATGTACGAACACGTTAGAAAGAAAAATTATAAAAATTAACAAAGAAGAATATGGAGAGAGAGAGAGAGAGAGAGAGAGAGATAGATGAAAATTTTGGGGTACCTGTCGAATTCCATGCCAGTGGATTGCGACGTTTTCGGTATGGAGGCTGTTCTTAAGCTCAACGATGACGGTGTCACCTTGGTGGGCGTAGATTGTGGGACCTGGAGATCGGCCATTAATGGTTATGGTAAGTTTTTTAAAGCAATCGGGGGACTTCAATTCGGATTTTACTTCCCATTTATAGTTCAAAGTTCTTGATTCTGCCGTTTGAGATTGAAGTAAGAACAAGAAAGAGGAGAGAAGAAGCAAGAAATATTGTTTCCTTTGTAACAGCGAAGCCATTTGTAGAATCGTTTTAGTGCTTCTTCTGAAACCCAAAAGGCTTAAAAATCATTGAGATTGATGCTTTGCCGAAGACATGGTTCTATATAAATATCCTGCATGGGTTTGACCCAATCAAACATTAGTCCAAGTCAGCGGCTGCTTACATTTTCTACTTACCTCGATAGCACCAAAAAATAAAAATAAAAAAATCATAGCTGCCGTATATATAAACTATAAAACAATGGTTCATTCTCGATCAATTTACTAAATCATATTAATTGTTTATTAAAGAAAATTCAATTCACCATGTAAAAAGAAAGAAGAAAAAAAAAAAAAACAAAAGCATTTGTTAAATTAATCGAGAATTTTTGTTGTTTTTTTTATTTTATTGTATCGAACAAATTAGCATATGTATCTTTTTCTTTTCAAAGAAGGAAAAGGCATTCTTATGTTGAAGCCAGCAAATATGACGATGGCTTGATAAAAAAGACGTTAGGTAGAGCTTTTTCAACAATAAATTAACATTTTTATTACATGTTTAAACCTACTGCAAACATCAAAATTTGAACCAAACTTTTCTTTTAACTTTATTAGGGATTTATTTGAAGTAAGTTATTATAGCCAGACAAATATTAGAATAGTTTGTGTTTTAAGAGTAAAATATTTTAATTTTAATTATAATGATATATGTTTGGTGTGTAAATTATTTTAGTTAAATAAAAAAAAGATACTACACGTTCTAGCAAAGAAACAAAAAGGATGAATTAAGGAAAATTGTATCAATATGGGATCTTGAATAATTTTTAGTTGTTATTATAATCTTAGATAGTTATAGCATAAACAGCCCCTTAACGTCATGACTCGTAAGGTGGTTTTAACTCGAACATTGTCGAGAGGGTTGTTATGCAAACTTATATTTTCAATTGCTAATCTTGCTTAACAATAATTTGTAGTAATCGTACAAAAGTTTAACATTTATAACTTGCTCATCCCTCTACTTGAAAGAAATCTTCAGTTTGATGAGCATTAACAGATTTTATTTTCATCAGCAAGTAATAGCAATTAATAAGAAGAAAAAAAATTGTTTTCTTAAAACTACGAAACTATAATTAACACATTGCGTGCAAATGATTATTAAATGAAATTTAAACTCAAGGATAAGTCAAATCAATTTTTTTTAGGTTCACAAAAAGCTGATCTATTCAATTTAGGTATAATTAACCAAATCAAATGATAATTAAATAGTAACGAAAACTTATAACCGTTTTCGATTAAGAAATTCTTATAATATGGTATTTTATGAAAAGAGATTTTGTCCATTTCTTGATGCCTTTTTTCTCCCATACGCGTAAAATCATTTTAGATAAGATCACAGATCATATAATAGTAATAGTCAATTCAAAAGTTCATAGAACTTTCAAGTCCACTATGCTTTTTATATGTTTCGTTCAAACATTATTTCTTCGAATTTTCTTAGAAATGATCCTTCGGAATTTTCTTATTTTACTTTATCTTGACAAACACAAGTGGGAAATAATTATGGATTTATATTATTTTTTACCCTTCTGTATTCAAAGGTATTTTAATTTGCAAGTCATGATCTAATATTACGTAATTCAAGTAACGTCATATGTGCAAATGGATAAGGATAACAATTAACAGCACAAAATAAATAAAGAGAGTCTTTATTATTATAAAAGTGTGTAAAGACACTAAATTTGAACTAAGTCATAAATGAGAAGAGGGCGTAAGGAAGATAGATGAATAAGATTTTTAAGAACAAGAAATCTGGGAGGAGATAGGCTTGAAATTGAATTTGGGGTTTTGTGCATACTTGAAGGTGATGGGTTTAGAATTGAAAATAGGTTGGCCATTGTTGACTAAACACTCGTTATCAGAAATGGATAAGATTGAAGGATCGATGCTTAGAGTAGTTGCAAAGCCTTTGCAATCTAGTTTCAAATCAGATTGAGAACATATGCAGTTGTTGGTTATTGTTACATCCCATTCTGTCATTCCGTGGATCTGAAATCCTGTCATCTTTTGGCTGATTGTTATATTATTCAATACACACTGGCAGTTTCCTAAAAACCAATAAGCTCTTCAGTATCTCAAAGTTCACCAACTTAAAACACAATTATATTTTGATGTTTAATCATGCTCTAAAAAACAATGGTTAGAATAAGTCAAGGGATGATTTAAGATCATACAACAATAAACTCTAATAAATATTTTTAAGTTCACCTTGAACATAAAGCTTCTATGTAAGATCTCAAAATTATTATTAAAAAAAATCAACTAGTGTTTCTCAAAGAATGATAAAAGGAAAACAAACTATGTAGTCGAAACTTCATAATATTTTACTTTGCCTACTTTGTTATTTTCGTCAATTTTTCTTTACGTAAGTTTAAAATATTCATTTTGATTAAAATTTGTGTTTTTAAAAGATTTCGTGTTTCAAAAAAAAAACTAAAAAGGTACTTTTTTTTCACAAAAACTGATTGTTTAAAATATTTAAAGATTAAAACGAACAAAAAAAGTATAGAGGCAAAGTATAGTGTCACCCATAATGCTAAGTGATTAGTCTTTTTGTAGGAATATAAGCAAAATTACTAAAAAGGAAAAAGGAAGAAGAAGAAGAAGAAGAAGAAGAATAGAAAAGCTGTATTCACACCTCATCACAAAACTACTTTTATAGGAAAGATAAAAGAGAAAAGAGAAAAAAAAAAAAAAAGACCAACGACTTGGAAAAGAAAAATGATACGATAAAGAAGAAAAGGACAAAATGGAGTTGAAATTTTATATAGTTATACCTGTGGAAATGAAAGAGAGGACAAGAAGGGCAGCGAGAAGCTTGACAGAGATGGCCATTGTGTGATTGTGTTATAGTGATTACTATTTTCCTTTTCTTTCTTTGTTCGGAGGTTTTTGTGTTGGTGAGGAAAATGAATTTGGGGACTGTCCAATTTAAAGGGAATTTTGTAAATTGTAAAGATGGAAATTGGTATAAATACATTGGTTTCATTAAATGAAAAATATGATTTTATTTCCGTTTCCATATGAAAGGATTTTGATCTTAATTAAGATTTTAATCTATCATAAACTTTTTAGGGTTTAGAATCGGACGTTGAGTATTTATCAAAAAGAACATTTATGAGAATTTGAATTTTCTTAGTAACAGACATTTGCCTCCATATGCTACACCCCTAACCCTTTTACTTTAATTCCTTATTTGACATCGGGTGATCAAATGGAAAAAGTAAAAGCATTTATTTCCCTTTTTGAGTCTTTTGGCAAATTAGACATTTTACTAAAGTCTTGAAGATGGGATTCTTTTTACATTTCTCTTTTTTCTTTTTTCCTTTCTTTCAATGATGTCGTCATGTAAGTTTATTTTTAAAAATTGGAACAGCCTACGATGTAAAAACCTACTGGAACTCGTTAATGTCAAAGTTTTTTTTGTCAAATTTAAGGATTGGATGATGATGATGATGATGATGATGATGTAGTTCCTATTCTACTAACTTTAAAATCAAAGACCACAATTCCATGGTTGATTGATGTCCTACAACAATCATATGTCACTTCCTCTTGTACAACTACATTTAAATCTCATTTTTCATACTTCTCAAAATATAATTTGAAAAAAAATATCGTATGTTGTATTACCCTGTATAAATGGATTGATTTTAAAAAATATAACAAATCGATAAAATATTTTTTCGGTATTGAATAATTCTAAAAACGAAAAAAAAAATATAGGCCCACAATAAGAAATACAAAAAATGCTCACCAACACGCAATTAATGGAACACATACTCACACAATAATTTTCTTCTAAATGAATAATCTACTGTCGTTTAAGTTATGATATATGATCATGTAGTTATTTTTTAACGATGTGAAAAAAAATTTCAAATTTGAACGATCGTGTTGATCATGACAAACGATCGTATTAATTATGGTAAGCAATTGTCTAGTACATGTCAACATGATTGTTTATATCATTTTAAATGATGAGAAAAAATGTTTCAAATTCAAACAATCAGGTTGATCATGTTAAATGATCATGTTGACAATGTAAACGATCATTTAGATCATATCAAGATGATTTTTAGACGATTTTGATATTCTCAAATATGAGGAAGATGAAGTAGCTTAAAAAATATTGTCTAAAATGGTGAAAATGAAATAAAAAATATAAACAAAATAATGAGTGGTTTAAAATTTTAAGAAAGAAAATTTGAAAGAATTAGATAAATAAATCTTGAAGAGAAATTAAATAAATGACAAAGAAGAAGAAAGAGAATAAACGAATCGTCCGCAATAAATGGGACGCATCTGTAATTTATGAAAATATTATACCGATTTCATGGACTTTTACTTTTTGTGACATATGTTGTAAATATTTTTGTGTTTTGTGACACTTATAAAAATTAACTTTGTATAAAAGTTATTATTTAACAAATTTCAAAATATAAGGTTAGCCATAAGTATAAATATTAAAATTGAACATTTTAAAAAGTATAGTAACTAATTTAGAAAAAGTTGAAATGAGGAGTAAAATGATATTTGTTTATTAAATTTTGGAGACTTTGAAAGAATAGTTTTTTTTTTATAACACTAACACCTACGTGACTCTGGAACTTTATAAATTGTTAATCTATTTTGCACAATTTCTTTTAGAAACTTCATCCCAATATACACAACGAGAAACCCTAACATATTAACAAAAGGAATAGTTGTAAATGCAACAATTATATTCAAAATAATTAAGTACATAGCAACATTTTAAAAAAATTGTAAATATAGCAAAATCTATTAATGATAGAAGTCTATCGCTGATACACCACAAGAGTCTATCAACGATAGAAGTCTATCACTAATAGATTTTACTATATTTATAGTTTTTCTAAAAATATTGCTAGATACTAAATAAATCTTCTAAGGGTAATTATAATAGGTAGCAATTTTTAGAATAATTATTAAGTATGTAGCAATATTTTTAAAAAATTGCAAATATAGCAAAATCTATCGGTGATAGAGTTTTATCATTGATAGACTCTTATAGTTTATCAATAATAGACCAACATTTACTACATGATCTATTAGTGATAGACGTTTATCATCGATAGATTTTAACAGATTTTGCTATATTTACAATTTTTTTAAAATATTATTATATACTTAATTATTTTAAATATAATTGTTATATTTGCAACTATTTATCATTCTAAAAACCTTACCCATAACAAAACCCAATTGTAAACCCAATGTCATCTATTTTGGGCAGACTTCCATAGTAAATTCCTGAAAGGGGCCGTGGTGTATAATAGGCCCAATAGGAAGCTCATTATCATCCTTTTGGTCCAATGTAAACCACCATTGATCGATGCAATAAGAAAATAGGAAACTGTTGTCGAAGAAGAAGAAGAAGAAGAAGAAGAAGAAGAAGTAGGAAACTGAATCTTTTCGGTCCAACGACTCATCATTCCTCGAGATGGAAACCGAGTCACCCTCACCCTCACCTGACTCTCACTCTCACAGCACTTCCGATCCCGAAACCCTAACAACTGGAATCGAAAATTTGACAATTTCCTCGGACCCTTTAACCACTCAGTTTGGATCCCTCAATGATCTTGCTCACGATCTTTCCTCCCTTCAAGATCTCGCCACTCGCGGTTCATGGCGTTCAATTTTAGATAAGGTTGCCCGAGCACGAGCTCTCTCCCTGCTCCAGAAGCCCCATGACCACCTCACTTACCTATCCTACAATGTCCTTGCCCTCGTCAAACTCCGCCGTTTCGCCGAAGCCTTGGCGGAACTTGATTCTCTCGAAGATCTCAATAGCTCTCAATACAGGTATGAATCCTATCCTAGCGTGTACCCTAATCGAACCGGCTCCATGGTTCCTTTTTCACTTCGGTGGCTGCACGCGCTAATCCCCATCAAAATGGGTGAGCGTCAAGATGGGTTGGATCGGTTCTACGAACTTCTGGATTTTGTACAGTCAAAATTAAAGGATAAAGAGGAGAAAAAGCCCGATGTCTCTGTGAACTTGTGGAAGAAAAGGGAAGTGTTTGTGATTAATTGTATTATTGGTCATCATTTAAGTAACAAGGAGTTTGGGGTTTGTTTAACTTTGATCAATAATTTGTTAAGTGAGGATTTCTCAGATCCTGCTCTGATATCGAAACTTGGGTATATACAAATGCACGCTGGTGATATTGAAGGAGCTAAACGTTCGTTTAATCGGATTGAGGAGTTGGTTAAAGAGGGGAAAAGTAGTGGGTCATTAAGCGAAGTAGAGATTAAGAACCTTGTGAATAGGAACAAGGCGTTGGTGTTTTTGGTGGGTAAGGACTATCTATCAGCTGTGAGGGAATATGAGGAGTGTATTGAGAGGGATAATTCGGACATGGTGGCTATTAACAATAAGGCTCTTTGCTTGATGTACTTGCGAGATTTAGCAGATTCGATTAAGGTGCTTGAAAATGCACTGGAAAGAGTTCCGACTGTGGCTCTCAATGAGACAGTGATCGTGAATCTGTGTAGTATGTATGAATTGGCTTATGTCAATCACTCTGAGATTAAGAGAACGCTCAATAACTGGATTGCCCGTGTTGCTCCTGATGATTTTGATTCTTCGAGTACCCGAATTTAAGTTTGTGTGTATGATTTTGGTATTACAATACCTTATGCATCCGTGCCCCCACATTTTTAACCCATGTGGGTTTTGAGTTTTATCCCTTGTATCAAAATCTATTCCTCTTTATTGGGTGTCACCTGAAATTCATCATGATACTGGTTCTCATTCACATGCCTCTTTATTCTACTGTGATAAGTTGTTTATAGCTTATGAGTTGCCTTTTAGAATGGTCTGGTAAATTGTTAGTGCCATGAAAATGGTAAATTGTTTTGATTGAATAAACGTAGAACTTTGCATTTGGCATCATTCCCTTTAACCAAATTGCCGGTGATGGTTCTTGTTGTCTAAGCTTCTAAGGGATTGGACTTGTCTGCATTTCTAATGATTTTATGCCTGCTTCTTTCTAGTTATAATAGGCATATCAAAATCTAATATCCAATTCTATTCGTGAAAATTTATCCAAACAAGTCGAATCCTTTTCCGTTATCTTCATGCCTACTGATCAGGAACTGCATGAACTGCTTGTGGAAACAGATAAAATGAAAGTGTGGGGTCATCAAAACCAAAAACTGGTTCAGCCCTTTGATGTTTCTCCTTTCCTTCCTGAATTTGCATCTATGGGCCATTTTTTTAACTTTTATTTCACAACTAGTGTGGGGAAGTATTAAACGTTTGATGAATTCTCTCTACTGCAGTTAAATTTTATCAGTTGGGGCATAGAAGGTTTTTATATCTGCTAATGTATTTTTTGTTACATTTATTTTAGGCCAAGATTAAAATTAGAGGGAGGTGAGGCTAAGCTAGCAATATTTCTCACCCGCAGAAAACTCCCTCTCATCTATGTTGAATCTGCATTGCAATGGGTGTTCATTAAACCAACCAAACTGAACCCAATGCCAAAATCAAACCAAAGCCGTGAATCAAATCAAAACTCAAATTTTAGTGCTGTATCTGCTCAGTTTGATTTAAAATTATAAGTAAATCAAAATTTCTCGGTTTGTTTTGGTTTTGAATTTGAATCGCATTGTTTATATTACCTAAAACGAGAAAGTTCAAACGCTGATTGCAATTAAGTACGTTTAGTTTCAGATTTTATCGCAAAGGGGAAATATTCATGTAATCCTATTTTAGTCTGTTTTTCCTATTAAACAGAGATTGAGGAAATAATTCTCGTCTAACTTATACAACTGTATAAAAAAACTTGTATTTTATGTTTTGGTTTGATTAATTAAGAGTAGAGCAATAAAATATGAAAGGCAATACAAGGGATGAGACGGAATAATTTTTGGTTAAGAAGACCTGGCTTGAAAGGTTCCATCAATATTCCAAAAAGATGCTGCATGAACTGTATTTGATTGCAGAAAGCAATAGGAAAGTGACAACAAAAGTCATTCTTAACGTTTCTTGATGATCAATTTTCCGTTCAATTTGAGTTGGTTTTGCAATTGACACCCTCCAGAAGCTAAGGACTTCTTCATCCACGGACCAAGCTCTTGACTTTAACTTCAAGACAACCAATCAAACCCTCAACACCAAGAATAATCCTCTCTTTTCTTCACCCATTTATAACCCCTTCATCCTCCCATGTCATTGAACATTAAGAAAACAAACAGAACTTTATCTTTAAACTATTTGACACAAATTAAATGCCAATGGATATGGAAGCTTCATGTTCATTCAAAGAAGGTGCAACTGAGATTGTATTCTTCGACTTGGAAACTACCGTACCAAAAAGAGTTGGGCAACGGTTTCGAGTATTGGAATTTGGTGCTATTGTTGTCTGCCCTATGAAACTTGTAGAGCTTGAGAGCTTTGCTACTCTCATTAAGCCAACGGATTTATCTGCTGTTGCGTTGAGGTCTAGCCGACCTGACGGAATAACAAGAGAAGCTGTTGCAACTGCACCATTGTTTGAGGATGTGGCAGACAAGATATTCAGCATCTTGAATGGAAGGATATGGGCAGGTCACAACATTCGAAGATTCGACTGTGTTCGCATTAAGGAGGCGTTTGCGGAGATTGGCAGGCCTGCTCCTACCCCAGTTGGGATGGTTGATTCTTTAGGAGTCTTAACTAACAAATTTGGCAAGAGAGCTGGAAACATGAAGGTGAGAGAGATGACAAACTTTTGAACCTTGAAAACCATAACATATAGCATACAGCATTTGGCAAAATAGTTCTCATATTTTGAACTGTTTTATGTTTAGATGGCATCATTGGCTTCTTACTTTCAGTTGGGACAGCAAAAGCACAGGTATCAATACAATTGATCGACTCCCTCCTTCTTTGTACGTGTAAACTTGTATCATCTTAGTTCACAAACTGACAAAAGTATTTTTGTGCAGAAGCCTCGACGATGTTCGTATGAACTTGGAGGTTCTCAAACATTGTGCTACTGTTCTATTTCTGGTATGTATGCAAAAAAATTTACCACTTTCGCCGCTCTTCTTGGACAAATGAGTTATCTAAAACAGTTCCTCCACCAGGAATCGACCCTCCCAAGCATATTGCAAGACAAGTGGAAGACTTCTCCCACCAAAACAACCCGAAACAGAGCCAATGGGAAGCTGCATTGCAGAGAGGAAAGTAGTCGAAAATCTCCTCCATCATCACCGGGATATCAACTCAGATCAGTTCCTTATTCAAGGGAAAGATTAGGCATTGGAAAGGTTTAGTCATAGGTCTTTCTTTATATTTCAATGAAACGTTTTCCCCAACCGGTTTATGAAAAATATGCTGAATTGAAACAGATGACAGCTAAGGTAAAGAATGTACTCTACATGGCTCAGGGAAAACAGCATCTCAACGTCTTACTTAAACATTCTCGATCGCTATTACGGTGACTCGAAACCACATGGTTGTCCTTTGCACTCCAAATTGTCATTGTGTTTGTAATAAGCTGGAACGAAAGATATCAATATATTTTCTATGAAGGACAGGAAGTGTGGATGTAAAAGAGTGGTATATCATCTTCTTGATGAAGTACCTTGTCTTTTGGAGAGTGATTCTTGTTTGTTTTTGGGAGGGATTCTTTCATGTACATATATGAAAATGTATAAGCAAAAATCAATTGGTTTATTCTTTCATTACTTCATCCTGTTTTACTTTTTAAGTTATGAGTACATCTTCAAATTTTATGCAAAAAGAACCAACTCCATTTCCTATACCTTTTTACCTTTCAGATGATCTTGAATCCTTCTTTCAAAACAAACTGAAATTTAATTGTAACACATGGCTGAAATCATTTCTCACCAACCATTTGGATTTTGAACAACACATTACTAAAAAGGAGGCCTGAAAGATGTCACAGTTAAAATTATAAACAAATATACACATAAAGCTTTAAACCTCAATTTCATGGCTTTACCATTCATGAACTCCTAAAATTAATTTGTTTTGAAGGAAAATTTAAAACTTGGAACTGACCCCATTTATAATTTGGTTGATTAAACCTATTCAATAAAAATAAAAAATGACCTTAAAATTAGTTAACAATAATTTACATCTTAAAAGTTGAAGGTTCGATCTCTCATTCCTACGATTGTTGTATTAAAAAAACTTCTCATATAAGTAACGTAAAGTTTTCGTAACTCTCCTGATACAAGATTAAATATTTGAATTCAATACTTTCAATTATCTATGACGAGGATTGTTTCTACAAATCAAACACAATTTTGTTTCAATCTATCGTCCATGCTTGCATGTATGGTTTGTTGAAAAATTTCAAGACATTACGCAACATTTTGCAACCATTTAAAGTATTTATCCCTTCCACAACTTTTTCTTTCAGTTCTTTCTTAAGTTTTTATTCCCAACCAGCCTACTCCATTTTTTAGATTTAATTATAATTGTTCAGTTTTCAACTATTATATCCTATAAATTAACTATAATATAATTATTTCAAAATCCCTCTCCCTCAAAAATACTATCATACCCAAAACTATGAGAACACGTAGTTTATATATATTTAAAAATTCAAAAAATATTTGAAGTAAAAGAATTTACTAAAAATATAATAAATATATTAAAATATTTGTTGATTTGATTTGGGAGAGTTATTTATGATAGATAAACATTTATAAATATAACACTGATCTTTTACAATATTTTATAAATATTTTGATTTGAAAACAACCTCACCAACAAAGAAAAAGTTAGGAAATGTTGTAATTTTTGGGGGGGGTGGACGTTGGAGCAAACAAATAAACGTCGAATCCGGAAGCTCCAATTCCATTCCAACTAAAGTTTGATAGCAAAAATCCAAAAGGGATGGTGTTATGTTTGAGCAGCCCCACTCTTTTAATTAATTCACATCCTCATTATTCATATATATTTGTAATAATTCAACACAACCTTCAAAAACTATAACCTATAAGTACTCCTTTTGTATTTACTTTATTTATTTCATAAGAAATCTACCATACCATACCATACCCTTACCCTCAAATATAACAATGACATGAAACGACAAGGGGCCTTCCAATGGTCTTATTATAAACAGCAATATTTTAATTTTTTTAGCTAAAAACGTAAACCAAATTTCACGAGATCTCTTCTTTATCACATTCACAACTACCAGACTCTTCGGAAAAGTTGGATAAAAAGGAAAAGAAGACAGAGCTTTTGGTAAAGAAAAAGGGCCACACCCACACCAATTTTTAACCCAAACAAAACAATAATAGTGGGGATATCAAGTTTCAGAAATGCATTGGTTTTGGATCAGTTTGTTGGAGTTTACAAAGAATTGAATTGACAAGTTTCCTACCAATTCTGTTCTATATTATTATGATACAATAATTCTACTGTTTCATGCCTCTGTTTCTTTTTTTACAATTTCCTGTTTATAGTTATACAAACCCATGTGACTCCTCTAGTTTTCTTTCCTTTCATTTTGGACTTTATGCCACCCACCCACCCACCTTCCATTCATTTATTTACTCTATTCTTCTTTTACCGATGGATTCAAAAGTTAAAAGTTTGATGAATTAAAAATAATAATTGAAAGATAAAAAATAAACAAAAATCATAGACAAAATATATATCACGTGAATAATGAGTCGGGTCTCCTACATATTGATGAGGATTGGGGGGGGGGGGGGCCTCCATCACCACCTATGGGATAAAAGGGAACATTCTAGATTACCCTTTGCAATTACATTTACTAAAACATTCTAATTTCATCAAATTTATTTCAATTAGTGTGTTTTCAATTAAACAGTTGTGGAATAGACTGTAAACTAACAAATAATTGATGGAGTGATTGAAATATGTATGTATTAATAATGAAGAAGGGAAGGGTGAGAGCCACAAAGCTGATAAAAGGTCACGAGCCTCCCTCTGCATGGCATTACACAAGACCCATCTTTTCCTACACCGCCACATACCCTCTTTTGCTTTATCGTGATCGATGATGCCCTATACCCCACATTCTTCTTTTCCTTTTTCTTTTCTTCTTTTTTATTTTAGAAGAATGTTCACAACCACCCACATAACCACACAAATATAACAAGTGTTTCTAACTTCATCTAACCTAAAATTTCGTCGAATTGAATTTATTTTGTTCTGACGGTTCTCGATTTAACCATTTTTCTCATTATTTTCATGTTTTACAAATATTTAGAGTAATGTTGAAAAAAATTTCACTTCACACGTAAAAATAATAAATTAAAATATTTCAAGAAATGGGTAAGAAAAGTTTGTAAAATTATGATATGATAATTTGATTAAAAAAAAAATTAGAATGGCAAAAAAGTAAATGGGGAGAAGCAAGAATTTTTCATCCTCAAATAATGATGATGGAGATATATATATTATATATATATACCTTTCATTATTTAAATAATTTATGGTCACATCTACCTTAGACAGAGACCATAATGTCACCACGTGTCATAATATTACGCCCTCCTCTCCCTCCTTTTTCATCAAATTCACACATTTTCATATCAAATCAATTTCTGATCAATTATACAAAGCTACATAAAAGCTTTAGTGGGCCATACATTCCTCTTCATTACCTCTTATATTATTGATAATTTGATGTCTTTCAACCTACGTAATTTATACATAACTTGATGATTAAGGGAGGAGATAACTAATTAGCCTAAATCAAACAATGAAATCTGATCATTTACAAAGTGTGTACATACAGTGACACTCCCCCTAAAACTCAAGGTGGTAAAGTCGATGTCTACTTTAGTTTGGGAATTAATTGAACGAAACAGTCTGATGATAATATTTTGGTGAAGATACCAGCCAGTTGCTTTATGTGAAGATGGATTGAATGATGAGAGACTATTGTTCAAGAGATGGTGACGAAATGAAAGTGGCAATCATTTTCAATGTGTTTGGTGCATTCATGGAATACATAACTATGAGCAATCTGAATAGCATTATGATTTTCACAATAAAGTAAAATGGTTGAGGAACACACATATTAGGAATAAGTTAGCAAAGCCAAAGTAACTCAGAAGTAGCCTTAAAAAAAAACACAGTATTTAAATTATGTGCTAGAACGAGATATTATAGTTTATTTCTTACTTCATCGGAAGAAGAGAGAATCTTCTAAATAAAAATAATAACCTCTAATGAGACGTTAATCGGTGGGATCACCAGTCCAGTCAGCATTAGAGTAACCCGATAAGAGATGAACGGACCGATGACAAAGCTTTTAGACGAGGAATAAACGAGCAGTGAACCTTAAAAAAAGAGGGTAGGATGGCATGTGAATTGGTTGATATGTTATTGATAATTGGCAGCTTTTGAAGGTAGAATACAAGGAAATTATACACAAACGGAAGAATAAGTAAGAAAAGAAACTAATTACCAAAGTTAAGGAATGAAATAGGGAATGAAATCTGCTAATCAACAAAGTAGTATGTATATATGGTAACAATCCATGCATGTCGTGCCACGTGTTAACTATTTGAGTACATTTTCGTCTATAAATGAAACCATCAGCACAAGGCTATGGATCACATACATTACAGCAGCCTGAGCTAGAAAGAAATTAAGCCTTTGTTTGGTTGAGTGTGAAATCTCCACTACATTTTCTTCTTGCATTTCTAAAAGAGAGAAAGAAAAATGTTCATTGAGAGCTTTAAGGTTGAGAGTCCAAATGTGGAGTACACAGCGAATGAGATTCATTCTGTGTACAACTATGAAACAACAGAACTTGTTCATGAGCTTAAGAATGGTAGCTATCAATGGACGGTGAAGCCCAAGACTGTCAAATACGAATTCAAAACTCAAACCCATGTCCCAAAACTAGGGTTTGTTGTTTATGATTGTTTTAGAATTTTTTATTTTGACAATTTCTTTTATGAGAAGAAAACTTTCTGATGATTTTGTGTTGTGCAGGGTTATGCTTGTTGGATGGGGTGGAAACAATGGTTGTACTCTTACAGGGGGAGTTATTGCCAATAGAGAGTAAGATTTCTTAGAAATGTAATTTTGTTGCAAATTTTGAGATGGGTGTTGTTCTTTTTGGGCACCAACTTCTTTTGCTCTTTTGTATTTGAGTTTCTGCTGAAGGAATTTATTTATTTATTTATTTATTTTTTAACGTGGATTTATTTAAATATTCTCAGAGGGATCTCCTGGGCAACTAAGGATAAAGTTCAACAAGCCAATTATTTTGGATCATTGACTCAGGCTTCGTCCATCCGGGTGGGTTCTTACAATGGAGAGGAGATCTATGCCCCATTTAAAAGCCTGCTTCCTATGGTAGTGACCTTTTAGTTTAAATGAGGAGGAGAGTTATGTTAATTACATCTCTGTTTTGTTAACCCCCATTTATATTGTTTAATCTACAGGTTAATCCAGATGACATTGTGTTTGGAGGTTGGGACATTAGTGACATGAACTTGGCAGATGCCATGGCAAGGGCCAAAGTGTTTGATATTGACCTACAAAAGCAGTTGAGGCCCTACATGGAATCCATGGTCCCACTTCCTGGGATCTACGATCCTGATTTCATTGCTGCTAATCAAGGTTCTCGAGCTAACAATGTGATTAGAGGAACCAAGAGAGAACAAGTCCAACAAATCATAAGTGATATCAAGTAATATGTTACTCTAGTTCTGTTTTGGTAGTTGCAATTGTTTAGAAACCCATGTCTTTTTTTTTTGTAACTAATTCTCTGAATCCTTAGGGAGTTTAAGGAGAAGAGTAAAGTGGATGAAGTTGTTGTGCTTTGGACTGCCAACACAGAGAGATACAGCAATGTAGTTGTGGGGCTGAATGACACAATGGAGAGCCTTTTAGCTTCTTTGGACAAGAATGAGGCTGAAATATCTCCTTCTACCTTGTATGCCATAGCCTGTGTTCTTGAGAATGTTCCTTTTATCAATGGAAGCCCACAAAACACCTTCGTCCCAGGTATGATCTAAGCTTAACATTTTCAGCTCTCTTGCTTGTATGTTCCCAAGCATCAAACATTTTGATGATGAGTTCTTTGGGTTATAATCTTCCAATTTCAGGGTTGATTGATTTGGCTATTAGGAGAAACAGTTTGATAGGAGGAGATGACTTTAAGAGTGGTCAAACCAAGATGAAATCTGTCCTAGTAGATTTTCTAGTTGGTGCTGGTATTAAGGTAAAACTTTGACATAAAAATTGCTTGGTATTCAACTAACTCAGGAAACTAGTGAAATCAAATCATTGTCTCTGATTTCAGCCAACTTCAATTGTGAGCTACAACCATCTTGGAAACAATGATGGAATGAATCTCTCTGCTCCACAAACCTTCCGCTCGAAAGAAATATCAAAGAGCAACGTGGTCGATGACATGGTCTCGAGCAATGGCATCTTGTATGAACCAGGGGAGCATCCAGACCATGTTGTAGTGATCAAGGTGCTTTCTCTTTTGGCTTTGCTTCTCTGTTGAAGTCTTTGTTTTGTTTTTTTTTTTCCCTGATTTGGAAGTCTTTGGCTCTTTTAGTATGTGCCATATGTTGGAGATAGCAAGAGAGCCATGGATGAGTACACATCAGAGATATTCATGGGTGGAAAGAGTACCATTGTACTGCACAACACATGCGAGGACTCCCTCTTGGCTGCTCCCATTATCCTTGATTTGGTTCTACTTGCTGAGCTAAGCACTCGCATCCAACTCAAGGCTGAAGGAGAGGTGGGTTGAAATTTAAGAATTCTTTGCATCTTTTTCGAACTTACAAAAGATGAAGATTGAAGATCTCAGTTGGTTGTTCCTTTTTGCAGGGGAAGTTTCATTCTTTCCATCCAGTTGCTACAATACTGAGCTACCTCACCAAGGCACCTCTTGTAAGTACAAACTCGATCTTTTTTAAGTTGTGAGCTCTAACTTAAACTTAAAAAAATGAACTCATAACAAATTTGAGAGTAATGGAAAAACAGGTTCCCCCAGGCACACCAGTTGTGAATGCACTATCAAAGCAAAGGGCAATGTTAGAGAACATTCTGAGGGCCTGTGTTGGGCTTGCTCCTGAGAATAATATGATTTTGGAATACAAGTGATGGAAGGAGGAAGACTGATCTTGAGAGATTCTGCCTTTTTCTGCTTTACAAGTTTGAGTTTGATGTAATTTTCTCTGGAGAACCTCTCAGCTATGTTCATTTCATTTTCTTTCTTTTGGGTGTTTTTAGAGAAAGAAGCTTTCGTGAAGGCTGTTGTGTTGAATGATTCAACAGCATCCCTTAATGGGAGTAGATAATTAGTGGGTTAAGGGTAAGCTACTGTTCAGTTTGCAAATTAATGGTATATATTTTCAATCTGAATATCTGAACATTTCAATACAACTAAAACAATATTGTAGCCATAAGTTGGAGGTCTTGGTAAACTTACATAAGCCATAATCTTTGATAATCACTATATACCAGTTTGCTCTGCTATGTTACGTTTTCTCTAAACACCAAAAATACTTATGTTTAGCATTTAGTTTGGTAAATCCTTATGAATGGTTGAAGTTAATGAAGCGTGATGGACCATTTTGCACCATATGAAATAATTGTTCTATATATTTTTCTTAAGGTGTGGTTCCAAGTTGAATTATACCCATGCTGGCAACTACTTACTAATTGATAAATCGTACAGAAAGCAATAGAATAAAAGTTTGACTATCATACTTTAGTTAAACAAATATAAAAGCATATAACACATATAAATGACAATGTAAATGAGCTAAGTCTTGCTCCATAATAATTGATTTTCAAATATTTTTTCCAAATCTCAGTTAAGGTGAGATTTTGATATTGATTACAAATCAATATATAAGATCAAGAACAACTTTGGAATTAAGAAACAATATGAGATACAATTTTAGTACATAATTTTGATATGATTAGATCAGTTGTTATTTTCTTTCCTTTAGTACAATAAAGATAGAACGTTTGTAACTACAAGATCTCTTAATTGTCAACACATTAGTTATACTTGCTTCCATGTTGGATCATGGTATTAAACAATGATATAGTCATTTGTATGTTTAAATGTACTATAGAGATATATCAATAAATTGGTGATTTTGTACATGAATGGTTTCCCTCAAACAATAGGAGTCGAACAAATGATAATGTCCAATACTTTTATCGGTTAAATTACTGAAAGTTGTCCAAAGTTTGCTGCAAATGATTTGTCTTTCAAAGAGAAGATCTTGGCTCACAATTTTTCCTCTTATTTAGACTATATATATATATCAACAATGTAGGGAAACCATGAGTAAAAAATTAGAGAAGGCTAGGAAATACATTGCAACTCAATTTGATACAAATAGTTGAGATGTAAACACACATTGTATATTTCCAAAAGCAAGTGATATGGAATAACAAATGTTATAAACTGAAATAACATTCTTTTGATAGGGTATGGAGACACACTTTTGATAAACAACGTTCTAAGTATAATTGTTCACTATATAAAAGTTGCAACTAGACTGAATGGATCGCTCGAGCACAATAAAACGAATAATTCAATAATTGGGCTTTTTAAGTGATCTACCATAGTATAGTTGTCCTTACAAATCAGCCAGCTCTACCCGAAGTAATGGCTTCAAGACGTTTACCACTGCGAGCCTTGTCTTAGTCAACATGGGATAATGGGCCTATTTGGTATCATGTTTAAGTGGTAGCTTTCAAGAATTTGCAGTTACATGAGTATCATTGAACAAATACTAATCCAAGTATTATATATGGTCAGTAGATTGACTTCGAAAGCCGAAATCTAAAAGCTTAATTTAAGATAGTTGTATCTTTTAAAATTAAAAATTAGCAGTGGAAAAATGTTTGGTAAATTTTAATTTGTAATTTAAAAAAAAAAAAAAAAAGGCTAACTTGTTATGATGTTAGATAAATTGACAACTAAATTGATATTATTTAATTATATGAACCTAACGAAAGCTTATAATTTTAATTATTTTCAGTTGATTTATATTTAGCATAACATATTTTTCTTTGAAATTTTATATGATTAGAATTTTAGTTAACTTTGTTTGAGAGAGGGATAAGAAATGTAAATTTATCTTTAAAAGTATACGTAAAAAGTATATTTATATGAAATATATTTTAGATCTAAAAACTACCATTACTATTTGATAAGAATCTATTTCACTTCTTGAACAAACGCAAATTACTTATATATCTAATGTCCATTTCTTGAAATTCATATGTATCATAATTTGGTACCATATGTTTCGATAATAGTTTTATTTCAAGACAGTGAAATTGAAAACATATTTTTAGAATAATCAAATATTATAAATAGAGTCAAATCACATTTGTATATTTGATAGCTATTTTTTATTTTTTATTTTCTAAAAATAAAAAAAAAATTGTCCAAAGATTTAAACAGTTCCCTAATATTTTAAAATACTTTTTTTACTTGTAAGTTTTAAACTTACAAATATAAAATTAAATCATACTAAAAATATTTTAGGTTTATGTACCTAAGTTTAGGTTTTTTACATTCGTAAGTGTTTAGACTAGTTAAAAGCACCTCTAATCTCACCTATCGACGAACTTAAAACCCTATTATGTTTGGGTATATCTAAGTGTCTCGAAAACAAAATGATAATATAAATTTATTTTTAAAATAATAGGAAAAAGACAATGAATTTTTAACGGGACTCATAGAACTAGCTAGTTAGAACGTTAATCCAAATAATAGGATTACAATATATATCTAATACAAAATCTAGATCAAATAAATAATACCTCCCCCCATAGCATTTTTCCTTTTCCATTTCCTTTGTTTTGTTTTGTTGTTTTTTCTTTTTTTTTTTTTTTTTAATTTTTCCTATTACTTTTTGTAGATTTTCCAAATATTCCATTTGTACAAAGTTAGCAAAATATACCGATCATCATCATATAGTAACCGAGCCAGCTGGCGTGTGAGCAACCACCGGCCAAGGCGGAATCGGAGTGGGCGTCGGCGGTGGTAGTGGAATTACATTCATATTATGTAATTATAAATAGAATACATATAAATTAAACCTCCTCTACTTCTACCACAATAATAATATTTATATATTTCATATTTCCACTCTAATCACTAATGAAATTACCTCCCTCCATGGCCACCCTCTGCTTCCTTCTTCCCCGACCCCCTTACCCCCACCGTCGACGCCATCGCCCCCCCTTGCCGCTCCTCTTTCTTCTTCCCTCCGTACTCTTTTCTCTCATCTTCTTTTATTTGCTTCTCTCTACACTCCGAACTGCAAAACGCCGTGTCCCCTCTGCCACATACATACACGTCACATCTCCCAAATTAAATTACAAATTCTATTTTTCTTAAGATATTAGGGAAGAAAAAGAAATCGAGAGAGAGAGAGGAGTACTGTACCTGTACATGTAGATATCACGGCCCGGAGCGAGGCGGCGTTTGCAGAGACCGCACGTGCGGAGGAAGTGATCGTTAGGTGGCTGAGAGAGGCCGTCACGTGCGGACTGATTTCTTAAATTTCGAGGAGAAACCAAGGCGGAGTAATTAATGGCGGTGGTATTACGAGGAACTGAAACCGGCATGGGGTGGTGAAGAAGATCGTAGCCGGTGTTGTTCTGATCGGACGGTTGTTCTTCAAATTCCACGTCGGGGATATCCCCTCTGATTCCAGTCATACTGGTAGTTCTCTTGATCGGAAGGCGAGGGCGTTTCCCAAGCAGCATATTCAAAGAAGAAGAACCGGAAAATTGAACGTGGAGCCGAGGAAGAAGAGAGGGTGTGGGAAGTTGGACTACTCTGAGAAACTACGCAATTGGGCAATAAATAAACATATGGAAAGAGTATTTGAGTAGAGAGAGAGAGAGAGAGAGAGAGAGAGAGAATCAGGATCATTAATTAATATTTGATTAGTGAGAGCGAATCTTGGCCGTTGGTTGCGGTCACCCACGTCACGCTTTTTTTAGTTTTTGTTTTTCTCCAATAACTGTAAAGTTAAAATTGTTATTTCAATTATTTGACGTTTACGGAAAAGGATGTAAAGTGGGTTTATATAGTCTTTTTTTTTTATTTTCAGTTTTCAATTTCCTTTTTTTTTCCACACCCCCATGCTTAATTAATGACACACTACTTATGTTAATGTTATTAATATTAATCAGGTGCAAATCTTGTGCCTTTTATCGTTATCCATTCCCCATATCAATCTCCCCCAACCCTTAAGTATCTATGAAATCTTGTTTTCTTTCCCTTTTTCTTTCTTTTTTTTTTTTTGAAAAAAAAATTATATATATGCTAAAAATGGTATCAACCTCAAAATTTAGGACTAATAGTCTAACTTAAATCAATGGTGAACTTGAAATATAAGGAAAATTCAACAAGTAAGAATAAATATTTCATGTAACATTGTAGTACTTAACCCTCGGAGCTACAAATTTAATATAACAATTGATATAATAGTCTATAAATGATTAAGATAAAGAATGAGATGTTGTGTTTGTGTTAGTAGATTAAAAGGAAATAATGAATTTGTGTAGTGGAAGAAGGATTAGGCAATGAGAGGGAAACATCATAATGAGATGAGTGAAATTAGAAAAGAAAAGAATGAAATATTAAGAAAAGGGATTGACAAAAACGTCATATTCCCACTTACCAATACTAAAGAGACAATGGGACAGCAATGGCACATCTCCATCTTTTCCTTCGCCCCCCTTTTAACCATTGCTTGCCTTTCCCTTCATTCATTCATCCCCTTTTTTCCCTCCTTCTATCACATCTTCCCTTTCTCACTAAACCCACTTTCCCAACATTTCTTTTTTTTTTTTTTTTTTTTTTTTATAATATATATTTTAATAATGATCTTAATAATAATAATAATATATCCTTTTTACTGCACAATGACACGCACCCCAAAAGATTTCTTAATTTCTCCACTTTGAATGGAAGGAAATGAGGACACAGCTACCTTACCTTTTTACTCTACTATTTCTCTTATGTTTTTGTTGCCTAAAACAAACTTCAAAAACATTCCTTTCTTCATTTACTTACCCTCCCCACGTTTATACACCTTTGTAATAATATGATATCCTCCATTTTTACCAAATATCTCGTATTAATAAAGATAATTGTTTTTATTTACATACTCATAATCATCTAATCTATGTTGAAATTTGATATAGCATTCCCTTGTTTTTTTTTCATAATTCCCCACCGTTCCTTTTTCTTCAAAAAAACCAAAACCTATTTTGTGCATTATGCCATTTTCCAACTAGGGACCACTACTTGTCGTTTTGACTTAAAACGACAACTACATGACTCATCTTCTAAATTCCATTTACGCTACCTCTCTCGCGGATATATACGGTCCATAATAATATATATTAATTACACCCAATTACTAATTATATTATCATCATGCAGTCTTAAATATTTAAGGGATGAAAAATCATAAAAGTGGAGAGGAAAGGAATGACGAAGACATAAACAGACGAATCGATGAATTTAATTTTGGATGGACCCACGAGAGACACATCATCCTTGTTAATAAAAATATCAAGAAGATTCCACGTGGCGATTGTTGATTCCGCCGAAGGTAAGATTTTCCTTTTTAATTAGGGACTTTATAAGACGATAGATTTTCATACAGGATTGCATCACAATCACTAATGATATCAGTTTTCACTGACCTATTATTTTAATCCCCCCTTCAACAAAAGCACACCCACCAAAATTATTGTTGCAATTACTTTACTCTAAAAATACAAAACAACTTCCGTTGAAATTATAATATAATCCTTGCATTAATTATTATTATAATTCAAGCTTAACCCACCAACAACACATCCCAATAAATTTAAATTTAGACATCGTCTTCCTCTTTAGAGATGAATGGTTTAATGTTTGATCCATGTTTTTAAACATAACATTCAATTAATGTGTAATTATGTTATAGTAATAGTTTAATAAACCTAGTTTTTGCCTTGGGGACAGGGAGATCCTAAGTTAAGGCATGCATGTGGGCAGAGGAAATAAAAATAAAAAGGAAAGTTGGGGAACTGCAGTGCACTCAGCTGCTGCCTCATTGGGGAGCTGAAAAAGAACTTTACCCACTAATTATTGCTCTCCACTTTTTCATTATAATTTTTTCCACTGACCTTTTCCATCTTCCCAACCAAAACATTTCTTTTTTCTTTTTATTAAACAAAATATTTAGTTCATATGACAGAAGTGTTCCTTTTTAAAATTTTAACAAATATAACAGTGCATCTTATTATCATCAAACTCATCTATCACTCAATTTTAACTAGAACTTATTATCTTATTTTTATCTAATTTTTGGTAAAATAATCAATTTATACAAATCCTATACAATTTGGAGTGAATCTCGTATTTATCCATCATTTACATAAAAAAAATTGTATATTAAGAAAATATCACGTGACATATTTTAAATTATTAACACTAATCGAATGTATCTCAACGTTTAAGTATACATTTATGTTTTTATTAAAAATCAAGCCTACAAGAAATAAATATTTTAGATAAATGAAATGATGTGATTTTTTTAAAAATTTAGTATTACTAATTTTTATTATAAAATATTGTATATAAGTCAATACTTTGTGGAAATACTACGCCAAACGCATCTTAAAATTATTGAAGAAATTAAATATCTAATGATAAGATCGTGCTATGCTAATTAGTAGAGTTGTTACTAGAGAACATTGTTGTGGATGTTCCCTTTGAACTTATACTAATTCAAATAATTTTTCTTGACACTAATTTATGAGATTTTGACCTTGTCTCCGAGCATATAACTATGAAAGCATGCATTTTATGTTTATCATGATAAAAAAGACCAAAGAGGGGTTTAGGCAAGATATATAAGTGAAAGATAACAAACTAATGAATAGTTAGATACTCCAAAATAATTAAATGAGAGAATAAAAGATACCTTAGCTAAGCATCATCCTTCCAAAATTAAAAGGAAAAGAAAAAGTAACTTTGAAGAATAAGATAATATATAAGTCTACAACTCGCCCACGTGAAAGAATAAAAATACATATAGCGTCACTCCCACTCCTACAATTTACGAATAAAAATAAATAAATGCAAATAAACCAATTATATAAAATTATCATTTTTTAGAATTTGTCAAAAGTAACAAAATTACTTAGTTCATCTTTACGATTTTCTTAGCTAAATAGTTTGTAATTTCTTTTAATTATTATTAAAAAACTCTCTTTTTTCTAAGACAGTTGCAAATAATGACGTATACTTGTATTTTTGTTAACAAAGATTGGGTAGTTATTTAACTCTATTTAATTCATTTGTAATTTGTATGCATTTTTTATTGATTTAGACTCCAATTATATGAAAGGAAGTTATGACCTTTTTTCTGAAAATAAAATTAATTTTGCTATATAACCTACGAAACAAGGACGGATTTAATAAGAAGGTAGCATGACACATATTCCCTTATATTATATTATCGGTTTTTTTATAGTTTATACTATTTGATCTTCACTGTATTTTTATTTGATCCTCATCATTCTTTTTATTATTTACTAGGTTGGGTTACAATTTTTTTTTTCAAACTAAAAATAATTTACACGACCAAAAAAGGTAAAATGAAATATTATAGGAAAAGATGGGAATTGGGAAAGGGGTTGTCATAGGCGTGGGTGAGAGGGAGACAGTAAACCAAACACGAATTACTCAAAAAAGAAAAGATTGCGCATCCTCCGTTCCGGTGTTCTCGGCCCGGGTATGTAAAACTTTGGCATTCTACGTTGTACAGAATCTGCAAAACTTGGTGCCCTCCTATTTTGGATCAAATCTATTTGCCATCTCTTTGCTCTTCTACTTCCACTAAATCGGACCGGCAGCTCAACGTAAGCCTACTCTTCCCTCTCCTTCATTTTCTGTTTTTCTTCTTCTTTCCTTTTGGATGTTTCTACGCTCTTATGCCTATCCTTGGTGTTCTTCTATCTATTTCGCATATTTTTCTTCCTGCAAGTCGTTTTTCATCTCTTATGTGGCGATTCCCAATTGTATTGTGCTGGCTGTTCGTGTACTATAAAAGTTCTCTGATGTCAATTCTAATAATATTCCGTGTCATTGATATGTGCTGTGTTATCAGCATGATTTCTCCTGGATTTCACGACTTCAATGGACCACTTCAGCTTTGTAATCACGCCAATGATTCAAATCCTCATAACATCTATGCATTTTCTCCACCCTTTGTCCGGAGGGGTAATGATAATGACATTCCTTTGTTTAGAAGAGGGTTTTGTAGTGTAAGAAATTACAAGCTTTCTGTCGTTTGTGCCATCCCACAAGCTTCAATTAAGAACCATTTTGCACCTATTTCTCACTTGAATATTGATGATTCTAAGAACCCTTCAAGTAAGTCTGGTCACCTATCAGGAACAATGGCATCTAATATATTTTTGTTAGTTGTCTAGCTAGGAGATTGAATTTCTTTGTAATGTCCATTAAATGTCCCATTTTAAAGTTGAAACAGCTCTGATATTAATTCGACATGGTGAGTCAATGTGGAACGAGAAGAATTTATTCACTGGCTCTGTTGATGTACCTTTAACAAGGAGAGGTGTAGAGGAAGCAATTGAAGCTGGTAAGAGGATTTGCAACATACCACTAGACTTTGTGTATACTTCTGCGTTAATTCGCTCGCAAATGACAGCTGTGCTTGCTTTGACTCAACATCGCTGCAAAAAGGTATCTATATTACGTTGTGTTCTTTACGTCTTGACAAGTGGATAAATGTTTATTAGCCTAGGCCTCATTTTTATGAATTCAGAACTTCATACTTGTTTCTCAAGATGGCCGTAAGATATAATTATGGGAGGAAAGAAAGCATACGAAAATTTCTTTCCTTCCATAAAGACATTTTTATCATTGGATGAAAATAATTTCCACTTTAGAATTCATAGTTCAATCATATATTTAGGGTAAGAATACTTTCTAGTACTGATTCTGAGGAGAACAATAATAAGGGACTTAACCTCCATAGCTAGATTTTAAGTTTTGATTATTATTATGTTTTATTATTCAGAAAAAATGTTCCAAATTTAGACAAACTTGTGCTTTCAGGTGCCTATAATTATGCATGATTGTAGTAAACAGGCAGAGGCATGGAGTCAAATTTACAGTGATGAGGCTAAAAAGCAATCATTTCCTGTTATTAGAGCTTGGCAATTGAATGAAAGAATGTACTCTCTCTTTTCATTGGGATTTATACTTTCTTTCTATCTGAAGTCTGAATATTAGATTAATTATTTTGATACACAAATGTGCAATACAGGTACGGTGAGCTACAGGGATGGGATAAACAGGAGATTTCCAAAAGATACGGTAAAGAGCAAGTGCATGAATGGCGTCGGAGCTATGATATTCCTCCGCCTGAGGGTGAGAGCTTGGAGATGTGCTCACAAAGAGCAGTCGGATATTTTAAGGAACATGTAAGCACTCTCAAATCTTGTTTTGATTATTTTAATGATTCTCACAAGGCAAGAAGGAATTGTAGATTGAACCACAGCTGCAATCTGGGAAGCATGTTATGGTTGCAGCCCATGCCAATTCGCTAAGGTGTATTATCATGTATCTAGAAAAATTGACTTCTTGCGAGGTAGAGAAACCATTTCCTACATGTTATTCTTGTGTTCATGTCGTTAGTCATTACCTTCTAGTACAGTTTTTCCATGGTGAATGATTATATGCTGGGAGACAGGTAATTAACTTGGAACTATCAACTGGGGTACCATTACTTTACATATACAAGGAGGGATCGTTTATGAAGCGAGGGAGTCCTGTAGGTCCTTCGGAAGCTGGTGTATATGCATTAACTAAGGCAAGAATCTTCTACCTCTTCATTGACCTCATCTCTTTTAATAACTGACGTCTCGATATTTGCTTGCAAAACTTCAGTATTCATTTCAAATATTGCTATGCTAACCATTTATTAAAATTGACCAAAGTGGAGAAAAGAACAAAATAGTGGCTGTTGTGGTATATATTGATACGGAAAATATCCATGAAATAACTAGGGATCCTTGATCAAATGCTGACATTCATATTGGTGCTTTAGGAAGCATTGACAAACGTCTTAACATAAGAGGAAAAAAAGCAGAGAACTGGTACATTTTTCTGTCAGTTTTGCTCCATCCCATCACTTGATCGATTAACATCTTTGTTTCTTGGTATATTTTGTGCAGAGTTTAGCACTTTACAGGCAAGAGTTGGACGAAATGTCTTGCTGAATTCCCTAAAGTTCAGGTATGAAAGTTTGACTCGTTACATTACAACTAGTCAAGTATAAGTTTTCCAACTGTTTTAAAATAAACAAGATTTCTGCTTATTTGATGTTGCTAGTGAAATAGGAAACCAGTGGACTCACAGGGGCTTGCTTCTTCTTCTTGTTCTAAAACCAAACGGTTCATACTAATTACAAATTGTTTGTTGCTCGTATGTGGAGAAGTGATCTCTGTTTCTGTAGTGTTATTGAGGTTATCTGCAGCTGGCTCAAGCACTTCCTGAAAGGACTAGAACAGGAAAAATAGGTATTTCACAGAAGCCATAGATACAAATTTTCTTCTTAGTTCATCTTGAACGCCGTGCACTTGATTGTAATTGTTCATATCTATTTTGTTGTAGAGAAACCAAATTATAATTATGAATAGTTACTACCCAATTTGCTAATTCTTTAATGTTGTGGATTAAAATCCCTGACTCTTATGTTTGTAGTCTCTGCCCGATATTCTAATCAGGATTAGTGCCAATATTCGTTCAATAATTTAAAATTATTCTATTTTGATAAGACACTAATTTTTCTAATTAAAAACTATTATAAACGATGACACAATTGACAAAATCTAATTGATTTAAAATGTCGACCAAGTTTAAATCTCTTAAACTGGATAATCTTAACAAAGCCTATTTATTGAAGTCAAGGTTTGAATCATTTGATACTTCAACAGAAGAAGAAAAAGAGTGATATCTTACCTCTCCCTGCATTTTCTTCCATCACAAAGAAAAAAACAAAAGAAAATAAAAAAGTTTGTCATATGATTGGACACATAGATAAGCTATTGATGTACATATATATTAGTTATTTTATTTTATTTTAAAGAATAACATATTTTCTTGATTGCAGCTTCATGAATGAAAATCTCCAAGTGATTGTTTAATCAATTTATTTCTAGCCAATTTTATTTGGTCATGTATGTAGGAGGGTTTAAGAATTTGTCCAAACACGAAAATAAATAAACAAGAATAAGGAAATGAGGTTGAAAATACGTCTATCAAATTTTTTAAAAGAATATATAAATTTCATTCTTCTCTCCATTCATCTAAAGAGATGGTAGTACATGCAAAAAGATGCACTGATCACCTTCATTCAAACTCTCGCATTTTATCGACTTGAAGGATATTTATTTTAGACTCAACCAACACATGAATTCAAATAATCACATACCATCTTGAAGTGATTGTGTCTCGTTCCAAAAGAGTAAAATAGGAATACACTGTAAACGTGGGGGGTTAAAAAGGAAACAAAATAATCTTCTTTAATTTGCATATTATAGACTAGGCATGCCAATTTATACTTTATAATACTATTGTTATTACTGTTGCAGAAATGCAACCGAATTAAAGTTGATTGGGATGGGATCTACACGTTGGGATATTGAATTTATGAATCTTCTTCGACATTATACTAATTTCAAAAAACGTCGTCCCGAAAAGACACACTATATATTTCTGTTTAGGTGTAAATATATTGATGGAGAGTTGAGATTAGCGGATGATCAGGACTTATGCTATGAACTCCAACTTCTAACCATTTTCATCCTTTCAATCCTAATAATATTCTCCGAAAGCTTTGCCCCCATTTTCTCACCCCCACGATACACAAACTCATAACCAATTTCCTCAAACACACAATCACTTTCTCAAACACACACCCTCCAAAAAAGAGAAAAAAAAATTCACTCTTTTCTCTTTATATATATAGATATAAATAAACAGCCACAGATTAAGTAATAATAATAATAAAAATAACCCATCTTGGAGTTATTGAGATTTTCCGGCTGGTTAATTCCAGTCCGCACTTCGCCGGCCATTTTCTGGTGCCTTCTTTCGCGATTCTGTTCGCGAGTTGAATGCATTGGAATTGCGGGTTCTATGAATGAATGTCGAACTATGCCACTACTTCCCAGAACCCCGGGCCCCTTTCTCCCGCCCTTTCACCGGACAACTCCGTCAAGAACGAAAAGAAAAAACGAGTATTTTATTTATTTGTTTTTTTTTTTTTCACCTTTTTTTTTCAGAACTTTGTTTTCATTGATTGGATGTGTTCTGTTTTTCTTTCCCCCCTTCACCTGCATTTATGCATCATCAGTCTATTATTCCAAAGATCTTCAGTTCGAAGAAGAGCGAAAGGGTAAATTCGGAGGAGGAAATGTTTAAGTTAGATTATGGGGATGGCGCCATTGATATTGGTATGTGTATATAATTCCCCCTTTTTTTTTCCTTCTTTTTCTTTTATGTTCCCTTTTGGTTAAAATACATTTGGTTTTTGTTTTGAAGGGAAAGGAATTGCTTCAAGAAGAAAAGCTTTCATGGAGTCAACTCCCACAATCAAGAAAAGCTTTTCAGGTACCATTTGAAATATATGAAATAATGTATGTGTGTTGTGGTTTTTAAGACACGTTGCCATGAGTTAAAGACTTGAGAGAGATTAATGTTTATATTATTTTGGTAGCTTACCGAACAATACGATTATTTTGATCAGTATGAAGAAATTTGCTTCCAATCAGATAGAGTTTTAATTAATTATTGAAAACGATGTTTTTCATCCTTTGTAGTGTGTGTAGGACAGAACAATAGTCTCTATATAAATGTGAGCCACATTCTCTCTAATTCATTCAACAATGAACATCTGTTACCACCCAAAAACAAAAATCTTACGATATTGAGATCAAAAATAAAAACTTTTAATGCCACATTGAACTACTAACTTCTTGGATTTTCTTGGGTATCTCATCAGGATCTGACTGAGTAACAATGGAGAGAAAAAGAAGTGTAGAATTTATTCATTTTATCATTTATCTAAAATTCCTTGTTTTGAATTCGAAAAGGAAAAAATAAATATATAAGTTTATGATATTGAAACAATAAGATTTTAAAATTTTATATTGTCTAAGTATCCTCTTAATCCTTATATTGAGTTTCTATATTGTTTCGATCGAGACAACACCTTATAATTAGTCGAAAAGAATGCTATTTGTGAAAGAAGAAAACTCTTCGAATACCATTGTTTACTCTTGAAGTTTCTAGAGTGTTAGGCTTCTTCGTAATTAAATATTTTAGATGTAAATGTTACTTTTGTCTTTTTCTAAATAGGGGAACCAAGTGAAAGAAATTTGTATTGCAATGTACTTAAATTAATGAAGAAAGGAAAGTCTACATCTTCACCTAACTCCAAATTACCCAAGCGTTTGATTTGATTACTATTAACTCCAATTAATGGTATGTATTAAAGAGCTAAACTTTTACCACTTTTGTTTATTAATCTTCAGAAAGACAAACAAGTTCAGATATCCAAAGCTTAAACCTCTCCAACTTTGAACCACCCATGACTCTACCAAATGAGACCAAGAATTTCCGGTACGTCCAAGCCTATGGCAGTCGTATTAAAATTGATCTAATCAACCTTTTCTTTTTTTTCTTTTCAAATTCTATAATTTAAAAACTGTGTTTGGAGTTCAGGATTTTCGCAGCGACATGGAATGTAGGAGGAAAAACTCCTAACAGTGGCATCAACCTCGAAGATTTTTTACTTGTAGAAGACTCAGCAGACATTTATGTGATTGGGTGCGTAAAATATTTAAAAATGAATTAATTTTTCTCTCTTATTAATTATAAGAATTAAATTTGACAGATTGGTTTTGGGTAATGTGGGGGAAAATTTTTATAGGTTTCAAGAAATTGTTCCACTAAATGCCGGGAACGTGCTTGTTATAGAAGACAACGAACCGGCAGCAAAATGGCTATCATTGATAAACCAAGCTATAAATAAACCATCCGGGAACAACAGCGACTCCGTGTTTGGTGGTGGGTCAGATCATGGGTCAACAAAAGGATCATCAAAAGATTCAAAGACTCTTCCTTTTTTTCAAAAGCCCTCTTTAAAAATGCTTAGCAAGAACCTGAGGCCACTTGACAGTGGTCTACTGAAGGCTTGTAATTGCCCAATTGAATTAGGATCGAGAGAGAGAAGGCTAAGGAAATTGAATGAAGGAGCGGCATCGGATTTAGAGAATATGATTATTTCAACAAATGAGCAATATGGGAGGTTGATGATGGAGGAATTTGTTTCCATCTCAGAGCTTGCTTCATCAAAAACAGGGAATGGGGATATGATGAAATACAAGCTTATTTCAAGCAAACAAATGGTGGGTTTGTTTCTTTCAGTTTGGGCAAGACAGGAATTGGTTCCACATATTGGTCATCTTAGAGTTTCGACAGTTGGTAGAGGGATAATGGGTCGACTTGGAAACAAGGTTGTTTGAATTTTTTTAAAAAAAATGGTAATTTGTTTGTGAAAACGAAAAAACAGGGGAAGAATTTATTATTGGGTGGTATTGGTTTTGTTTTTTCAGGGATGCATATCAATTAGCATGTCAGTGCATGAGACAAGTTTCTGCTTCGTTTGCAGTCATTTGGCATCAGGTGAGAAAGAAGGAGATGAAATCAAAAGAAATGCCGATGCTGCTGAGATTATCAAAAGCACACAGTTTAGCAAGATTTGTAAGAAGCCCAATAAAAGAGCCCCTGAGAGAATTATGGATCATGAGTAATTACAACTATTATGATCACTTTTCAAAAGGTTTTTGCTATGAACTTTGTGGTGATTAGTTTAATTTGTGATTGTGAAAATGCAGCCGGATAATATGGTTGGGAGACTTGAATTACCGGGTGTCATTGAGCTACGAGGATACCAAAATATTATTAGAGGACAGTGATTGGGATAAATTGCTAGAGAAGGATCAGGTACGTAACTTAAGTACAACGATTTTGTTTTCTGTGTGTTTTGCTTCTTGTTTTACTTAAGCGGGAGTATTTACAGTTGAATGTAGAAAGAGAAGCAGGAAGAGCGTTTAGTGGGTTCAGTGAAGGGAGGATTCAGTTTGCACCGACTTACAAGTACACTCATAATTCAGATTCATACACGGGGGAGACGGTGAAATCGAAGAAGAAACGACGAACACCAGCATGGTAAGTAGTGAGAATATAAGTGATTGATGATATTTGTGTGTGTTCTGAAAATGTAAGTAGTATTTGTTGTGTGGGTTTGGTTCAGGTGTGATAGAATATTGTGGCGAGGGAATGGGATAGAGCAGTTGTGTTATATTCGAAGGGAATCGAGGCTTTCAGATCACAGGCCAGTTTGTGGAGAGTTTAGGGTGGCGGTTGAGTTGAGGAATAGAAGCAGTAAGTTCAGAAAAGGCTACTCATGTGCGGCTCCAAGAGGACAATTTGAGGATTGTGTAATACCCAAAAGGCATAGCTTCTACGACTTCTAAATACATATTATATAGTTTTTTTTTCCTTCTTTTTTTTTGTATATTTCCCTTTTCTTTACTTATTTTAGATGAAAGGCTAACGCTATTCATATACATACCGCCGAGTTATGAAATCCTAAGCTCTCCTCCAACTTGGAGGAAACTAAAATTATAACTTTTAGTCTCATACTGCTGTTTTCACATTTTTGTTATGGCTCGTGATTTGAGATGGTTGGAATGTTCATGATCCCATATGGGTTTTTGACAATCACCTCAATTGTTCTTCCCAAAAACTTATTGTTATCGAATAAATTTAAAGATATCGTTATCGAAAAAAAAAAAATCAAAGTTTCTTGTGCGATTAAGATTGAAAAAAGTTAGAATTATATCCTTCAAATGATGACATTTTATGTATAGAGAAGAAATTGATTTTTACTAAGGGCGTACATAAGTCAGGTTGGAGGAAAAGAATATGGTCGGCAAAAAAAGAGGGCAAAAAAATGAACCAAACTCAACCAAGAAATTCAGGTTAGGCTGATTTTTTTTTTCATCTCTCCATGATTTAGACAAACAATGGAGGAAGGGGATATTGGAGAGGAAGCTAAAGAATATGAAGGAAACTGACTTGAAGAAGGTTTACTAAACTTGTAGGTTTTAGGTTCACCTAGTCACAGCATTCTTACTTGCACGACCTACATCTCAACTTTTTTTTAATTCAATTTTCTAACCCAACCCTTACGGTTTGGGTTCATTTGTTTTCATTAAGTACTGAAACATTGCTTCAATGGTTTGGAGGGCTCAATTAATCTAGTATTGGGTCTAATAATAATCCAAGGTTCAAGTTTTAAAGTTAAAACGTTTTCTTTAAAAGAAATTCAAACTTATTTAAAAACTTTAATAAACTTCTAGCCCTATAAGACTTTGTGTTCATTTTTGCATAAAATTGCAGTTATACGACGTAATATATATACACATCATGAATATTAGAATGTACCATTTTGTTTCATTTAAAAGATATTGCATAATAATTTGTCGCATCAACTTACAAGAAGGAAGGATGCAGGCTTCCAATTTCACATCAAATATGTTTTACCCTATAGCAGATTAGTTTGTATGGCAATTACTTTTTGATTGGAACAAAAACTCTTGAAACAATTTTTAAAAAACAAAATTAAAAACCCAATTAGATTTTTAAAAGTTGAAAACAAAATGAATATATAGAAACAATAAAAAGATAAGTATGATTGTTTATAGAAACTAAAAATAGAGAAATAGAGTGGGGGAAAAGAGAAAATGTTTGGAGGGAGCGGGAGGGGGATGAAGAGATGCCGGGAAAGCGCGCCACCGAGAATGCGGCAACATTTTGAATCGGAAGCGCGGGCCCTTCCTCCACATTTACACCATTCGCGCTTCTTCTTTCTCTCTCTATATATAAATTAATCCTCAACAATTAAAAATAAAAAATAAAAGCGAAAGCATTATCATTTCCTCCTCCGTTTCACCCGAGAGCCGCTCTTCTTCGATTCTTCTAACTTGGGCCTTCCCCCTCTCTTCACTCAAACCAACTCTACCTCCAATCCTTTTCAAGGTTATTCTCTCTATCTCCGCCTCTCTCACTTTTACATTACAATGCTTTTCTTTCCTCTCACCGATCCGATTCTATACTTACGATTTTGCCCATGAATCTCTATTTTTCTAGGGTTACTGTGTTATTTGTGGTTTTACCGATTTATTTTGCCGCTCTTGCTTGTATTTCTTTTGTTATCTTCATAATCTTGCAAAATTGAGGTTTATGTGTGTGTGCGTGCGTGTGTTTTTCCCTCAGCACACTGAATAGGATTTGAACCTGATGATTTAGGATATTTTCTGCCCGAGCGATTAAAGTTCTGGAAGATACATTGGTTGATCAGATTTGCGTCCCCCCTTCCCGTGTGTGATAATGCGGGAGGATAACATTGATGGTGTGTTAGGCCACAATCGGCCGGCCCTTGCAAACCTAACCAATCGTCCGCTCAAACGAAAGCTTTCCTCAATTTTGAGTAATTCAGGTGCTAAACCAAGGGATGGATGTGGAAAAACTGTGGATGGGGAAGACGAAGACGCCAGATTCCCAAAGCACGTGAGTCTACGACTACAAGGAGCGGAATATGTCAAGGAGAACTGTAAACGATCGAGCGGAGAGCAATGTTATTCAATGGCGCTGTCTAGATTTAGTAAGGAGCAGCAGGAGTCTGATTGCTCACCGGCTTCGAGTGAAGCTGACACCGCTTTGTCTGATATACCAAAAGAATCTGTGCAGTGTAATTTGTCGATTGACGAACCGCATCTTGTGAATGAGGGTGAACACCGAATTACAGACAGTGAAGCTTTGGGAGTTCCTTGCTTGCCCACATCTGTTATCCCTACTTGCTCCGAGGATCACAAGAAAGAGTGTCCTGGAATTATGCTAAACAATGATAATAATGAAGAAGAAGTTGATCCTGTTTTAAGTAATGACGAAAAGGATATTGGTGTTGGTATAATTGGCTCAAGCAACCACGACTCCTCAGAATGGTCGAGGATGCCTATTTCAGAGGGTTCCAAGTCTCTGGGATTGGATAGGTGCTCAGGACTTAAGACTAATAACTGTGCTAATGCAGACATGTATGACGACTTGCTTAAAACATGTTCTTGTTCGTTCTGCTTGAAAGGTAATCAGAATGCAAGTTATTTAGTTCATTAGTTATGTATGTAACTAGGGGTTCTTTAAAATTTGTGTTCAGAAAAGCTAAATTGGTGTTTTGTAATCAGCATCATACATTTGGTCAGATCTCCATTACCAGGACATTAAAGGACGTATTTCAGGTAAAACTGATCTTCCTTGTATGGTTATAATACCATGCTTCTTGGCTTATTCCTTCTTATTGATTATCATGGTATTTTCATTCTTTTAGCACTTAAGAAAAGCCAGAAAGATGCAAGCATCTTGGCTCAGAAAAGCAGCAAAGAGAAAGAGACTTATCATGGTCAAGGAAATTCTTCCAGCTCAAAGCTAGAACTTGATCTTTGTGGTCAGTGGATGTCACTGTTCCGTCATATGGAAGATACGTTTGCTCATGAAGGAAACCAACTTGTAAGTTCGGATCTTTTATACTTGTATGAACTATGGAATCTCTTTCCCATCAGAAATGTACATCTACCTTTGAACTTCAATCTTTTCAAGTACCCTGTCTATGGAAGAATGAAATTATTATAGATTCTTGAAATTTCCAATTTAAGGAGGAGGAACCTTGTTGAAAATCCAAAAGAGCCTAGTTAATGAAATTAATAACAATTTTATGTCATTGTTGGTCTGGAGGGGATTCACTAGTTTAGGCTTGAAAGTAACAGTCTTTTACATTCTTGAATATCTGCTTCACTTTCATTTACTTGAATCTTGGAAAGCCAGCAGTGGTAATTCTCGTTTCACTTGGTCTACAGCAAAACAGTTTTGTTACCCTGAAAGATCTGAGAGAGGAGTGCAAGATGAATTTGGAGATGCTTAATGCCATGCCCATGGAGAAGCATTAGCGTGCTGTTCTTTTTCCTCCCAGTCTGATGGTTGTGGGCCGTGTGGTTAGTCACTTGTGCTGTCCATATCTGTACTTTTGAACTTCTTGCCATGGATAGGGTAGCTGTATTATAGATTTGGAATACATGTAAAATCATCCATTCTATTTTTGAATAACCATGCTATTTCATCCTTCCTTCCGACTCGGCTTTCCTGTATATTTTTAACTTTGGTCTTTGAATGATGTTAAGAGTTTATTAGCTTATCAAATTCTGTTGGATTAGGTGCTTTGATAAATGACATCTTTTAAATAGAATGATATTTCATATTATCAATTCATTCCACCTTATAAGCAATGGTAAGTTCTTTAAAAAATTACGAATTACTAGGACTAATATCTGTTAATAAACGTTTATTTATATTTTATTTACAGAAAGCATGACAGCCTTGAATTAGATTGAGATATTTGATACATCTGCTATGAAGACAGGTAACTTGTTTGAACTTGCTCTTTTAAGATTGCTATTCCATAGTTGAGATTGAGAAAAATGCATTTTAGAGGGTCATATGAGTGTTTAAAAAGTGACTTGTCGGTTTTGATTGGATGAGACAGGCTGAACTTGGCAGATTGGTTTATAAGGTCTTGAAATCAGTTTAGGTTGAATCAATCTGTCTAGAGTTTAATGTAACAACCTTTAGAAATTAATTCTTTAAGACTTTGAAATATAATTGTTCATAAAATAAAATTTGATTTCAAGTTGTTGTAATGCGTAAGTTAGATAGATGCTCAAGAACCCAATCTTTTCACTAGTTTTTAACAAATTTAATTAACCTATGCCTAATACTTGTTCATTGTCTTAATTGTGATGGTTTCGATTGGATCTACTTGCAGTTTGTGTTATTGACATAGGTTGAAAGGATCATTTGGCCTAGTTCAATTTAATATATAATGATCATATTTGAAGTGATTTTATAATGGTTAAAATTATTTGTCAGGTTTGAAATTAGTTTATTAGATGTTTGTTTATAGTAGATAATTGATTTGGAGAGGGTGCAAAATTATTTGAAACTGCTGTTGGTCGTTGCTCAGGTGATTCTCGAATGAATTTGTTGATATTTTGTTATAGAAAAAAGTCAAATATTTATTTCGATAATTTTTATGTTTATTAATTTAAACTATAAACTAATAGTTGGATTGATTTAAACCTTTTATCTTTTATAAATGTTTAACCTTGAAATATCGTTTAGGTATCAATTTAAAATTTCTATTTTCATAAGTATATTCAAGGAAAAAGGATAATAAAAAGTTTAAATTGATATATTTATAAAAATTTAGTGTCTAAATTGATACACTAATGAGTTGGAGGTTTAAATTGATATAAGTTTATGGTTTAAATTGATACAAACTCTAAGGTTTAGAGGTATAAAATGATTTTTTTTCCCTCAAAATGTCTAATCTTTCTATAAAGAAAATTCCTCTATTTACTTTATTCTTAAATTATGTGATAAACTATTTTTTTTCACTCCATTTACACTAGTGTTATTTCTAATTTTTTTTTTTTGCTGTCTAGAATTTTTATATTTCTACTTACAACTTTATTCTCGCATTGTTTCCCTTTTCACACGTTTTCTCTAAATATTTTATAAATCTCACTTAGCATTATCTCTAGAATAACTTTTTGGTTCCTCTCTAATCCTATCTCATTTTTTTCAAGTGCAAGAAATTTATCGTCTCCGTCTAAGTCTTTGCCCCTCCATTTTATATTTATTTTCTTTCTCCCTCTCTCTTCTTTTTCTTCTTCTTCTTCTTTTTTTTCTTTTTTTTTTTTTTTTTTTTTTTTTTTTTTTCTTTTTAAATTGAGAAGTGAGAAATTCAAGATCATTTCCAGTTTGTTTTGGATACTAATGTCTAAAATTCAAATCTTCTACTAAAAAAAACCACTTGCTGGAAGGAATGTAGTTCAATAGGCGTTAAGTTTTTAAAATATTCTATTAGATTGGACATATATAATTATTCTTATTTCATTTTATCTCATGTTAAGTTATATGGGCAAATACAGTTCTAGGGTTGGTTTAGATTGACTTGTGTTCAAAAAAGTTATTTCTTTCAAACTCTTTTTTATAAAACTTTTTCAAGGTAGTTCTTGAAAGCATTTCAAAACGAAAATTACTTATTTTAAATATTATTTAAAAAGTTAAATCAAACACAACTTTATTCATTTCAATTTTTCTTTTACTATTGTTTCAACCCATGCTTCCATTCCTATAATAAAAAAGACGTAAACTCATAGTAATGTGTAATTATTTTACATTATCAGATAAATAATGAAATGTTTGTTGTGGTTATGGAAGCCTTAAGAGATGCAAAGCAGAGTAAGCCGGCATTTGCATCTTCTTAATTATATGTGCGCCACATTCATTTTTCTTATCAACCACATAGTGGTTGGTTGATGCATTGTTATTATTGCAAAACATAAGGTTGACCTTTTTTTTTTTTTTTTATCAAAGTCAACTTAGGAATTCTTTATATTATCCTCTTCCATTCTCTTCTCCAATTCCATGACTTCTTTTAGCACAAACCCTCATAATGTTTAATACTTTTTAATTAACCTTAAGCCCATTGCGAGTGGTGCGGTGGTGCTTAATAAGTTCAGGTGCTACTGCATTTTTTAATTGCCTTTTGGTTTTGTTTAATATGTTTTATTTGACTGAATCCTAATGCCCACCAATTTTAATAGCTTCGTTTTTTGTCGTTTACTCTCTATTCACTTTTTCTATTCAATTAATCCAGCTGTTTTGCATATTAGAAAAACCTTATGAAACATTTTTACATTTTTTAGTTTGAAGTTTGAAATTGAGCATTTTTTCCTCAATTTATGCATTATCAATCAGTTGGAATCTTTTGAATCTTTTTTCTTATATTCATCTAAGTTCTAAAAAAACTCTTTAGTTATTTTGGTCATTAGTTTTGAATTTTCCTTTTTTTTTTTTTTAAATAAAATCTGTGGTGCGCACCATTTTCAACCACAGCTTGAGTTTTTAGAGTAAGTCTAAAGTTATTTAATGTGTTTGGTGGGTGTAATTATTTTGAGTAGTGGTAGGTTAAATTAGAAGTTTGGCCTCAACTTTTAGATTTGTATCCTTAAAATGTTTGAAATGTAGTTGAGCTTTCAATTTTGTGTTTAATAAAAATTAATATTTGATTTATTAGTCATAAAATAAAATTTGTCTTGTTGAACTTTAAATTGTGTTTCATAAAGTTTGTGAATGTCCAAAATATCAAATTGTTCAATGATTTATTGGTATTTAAAATTAAAGAACCTATTGGACAAAGTGTAAAACCTATTTATCACAAAATTGAAACTTTTGAAAAATTAAATAGATACGAATATAAAAAGAGGAAGCAATGTAACATCCTCCTCATTTTTAAATTTGGCATCGAATGTTTATTTATATTTTATGTTTTTCAAATGATAATGTTGTTTCGTTAACAGATTTAACAGTTTAACTTTGATTATTTTTATAACCTCTTCGTAGTTGTTTCTTACACATTGAAAAGAAAGTTGGGAATAATTTATTGTTTATTGTATATGTGAAATCCAATTGATTAGTGCATTCCATTCATTACTTAGTTCACCTGTCTCCATTGTTTTGGTGGAAAATTTATAAAAGAAGAGGAAGCAATTTGTGCATAATATAATAAAGAAAGTCAATATCAATGAGTTGTGTACATTTTGATTATAAAAGTACTAATGTCAAAGAGGAGGAAGTTCCCTTTCACCCTCCAACTGATTTAAAATATATATATACGATCTAATTCTAAAGTAAATAGAAGTTTTATGTCCGTTGATTTTTCTTAATTTTGATTCCAATTAACTCAATATTCATCTTTACCTTTTATTTTTCACGGACTGCATTGTGACAACAAGAAAAATACAAAAATAGGGTGAGTTTTGATTGATGCAAGTTAATATTAGTGAACTTAGACATCAAAGACCTTTCTAAAAAGTCATATTTTTGTTTAATGTGTTCCAATTAAAATAGATTTTGTAATGTTGATAGTCGTTACATGCAAAAAGAGGCATTGGTAGTGGGTTTATAATGGTTAGGTTGACAATCTGTGTATTCCTTTTTTGAGAGATAGGTCAAACCATCTCTCTTCTTGTGGCATACCAATTATTAAATATTACCAATAATGCTCCGCTTAGGCTTTAATTTAAAGACAAGAAAAACAAACTATTAAATTCGTATTTTCAAACACTTATTACGTATAATCTAAGCATTGCATCTTAGTTAATCTATAAATGTCAAACACTATATTCTATTTTCATAATGAGCTCCACTAAATATATGTTCTATTACCTAATAGTTAGTTCTTTTTCAAGTCAGTTCCTTTTTTTTTTCAAAATTTTGTACAGTACTCTTTAATTTTTCATCTTTTTAATTCCTTTTTCTCATGAATGTTCAAAATAAATCGATGATAAACTTGCATGGCATGCATCATGCCTAAAGAGATTTGGAACAGAAGGGGTAGCGAGAAAAAAAGGAAGAGAGAGTCTTTTGCAACAATAAAAAAAATTGATAGTTAAAATACTAAAAGAAATTTGAAAGTTAGAAAAGAAAAAAATATATATATAGGATCTTATGTAAAAGTTAAAATAGTTTTTTAATTTCTATAATTCTAATTTTGTTAACTTATTTTTAAATGTTCAATTTTAGTTAATATAATTTTTTTAAAAAAATCTTACCTACTACCTATTTATTCTAGGCATTTGTTTTATGTATTGTATATATTCACATATTTGTATTTTCCGAATTTCTGGTTGTTTAGAATTAAGAATTGATGGGTGAAATGGAAATCAAATATCATTTGAGAAGCTTAATATATATTTGTAAATATGAAAAGAAGGAAAGCGCGCTTGAGTTGGGCAATTCCACGTAGGAATGGAAGGCCCCACTTACCATTTGGTGATGTGTGTTTTTGTGTTTTGGCATTCGCTTCGTCTTTACGCCAACAATACAATCGAGACAAAGGAGGGCGACGCTCCATGGTAAGTGCATGGACTCCACGCGTTTGGATTCCCGATTCCTATCTCTATCTCTCTGTCTCTGTGTGTGTGTGTGTTGTTGACTTAACCCAGAATATTTAACCGTGGTTAACAAATGGAAAAGGTCATCGGTTTGCGTGAACATCCCAAATTGGCTCTTGGTGAATGCGTAGGAACCCCACCCCCACCCCCACCCCCACTCCCCCCTTCTCCCCTTCAATATTCACTCTCATATATAACCAAATTTACCAATTATTAATTATTTGCATTCAACTTTCATAATTCCTCCCTTTTATTTATTTTATTTCTTGATCTTTTTTTAATCTTTAGTTTCTTTAAATAAAATAAATAGCATTCATCCCCCAATTCTTAATTTGAATTGTATGGCGCCGCAATTGACCATTCTGTCACATTCTCCTTTGTTTTTATTCACATCCCCACCATTATTCCACCAATCTTATTCTTTCCGCATCTCATTTTCATTTACCGGCTACCTATTTCTAATTGTAATTAATTTTTTTGAAAAACCAATTCTGATATGTTTGAATTGTAAATGTATATACTTATTCATATTATTATCCTTGTTGTTATTCTTACTGTCATTGCTAATCATAATATGTCATATTTATGATATTGTTGTTGATACCATCATACCCTAGGAACAATGGTATGGGAACGATAATCAAAAAATATGGCGGATTCATAATTCTAATACTATGATCATAATAACAAACATACAATAGCGATAATGATCAATGGATTCCACATAAATTTTAAATATTAATGGTGGAATATATTGCTTTTATAACTGTGGACTTAGAAAGATACAGTTTAGTGAATGTATTCCTATTGAATGTTTGAATCTTTATAGGACATAATTGTAAAGAATAAAATATCTAACTTATTTACAATTAAATTGAATTTGAATTTTGTTTAAGGATTAGTTATATGTGATATTTTACGAGCATAGTTTGTGGAATATATGTAGAATCAAATACCATATATATATATATATATATATATATATATATATATGATCATGCTAAGAATGCAGTAAAATACCCCTATTTATTTATTGAAAATATAAAACATTTATTTATTAGTGACCCATTTGTGTTTACTTTATAGCTTAGATTCTGAATTCATCTTTTAGCTTCCAAGTTAATATGTTTTTTTTTTTTTTTAATTATAGTGAATAATCAGACGCTTATACAATATTGTATGTTTTAAACACATCTACTCCTTAATTAAATATAATACAGTTGAGCATCATTTTCAATTTATTACTTTTATATCTCAATTTTTTTTTATTATTTATTTTGAAAAACCAACTCTAATTGAATTAAGATATTACATTTTTTTTGAAATTTAGGAATAGTGATATAAATTAAATTTAGTTGAATGAGTTGGGGGATGTTTGGATGATAAAAAAAAAAAATAGATTCGATGATAGGATAAGGAATAAAGAAAAAGACATGGCTGCGCGTGCCAAACCACTATACACTGTACAGTGATAAACCCTCACAAATGCAATTAACTGAAGTGGGCCAATGCTACTCCCCCACCTCCACGTGTCCTATAGCTTACGTGGCTCTACTTCATTGGGAACTCCACCTCCAGTTATGTTATCTTGAAGTTGACGAGATAATTTACCGGAGAAAAACGCGGTCTAGGAGTGAGAAAAATGGTGGCTCTTATGTGAGAGAGACGGCCATTTTTGGTGTTATATAAACACTCTCAAAGCCTACCTCTATTCTCAAGGCGAAATTTCATACTACGCTCATACACCCAAAAGAGGGAAAACTAATTTCTCTCCTCTCCTTTCTTTCTTTTCAGTCTGCAATTATTATCTTCTGTTCAACTTCTTCCATTTTCCCCCCTTCTCTAATTTCCCCGCTTCTCTGATTTCCCTTTCTGTCATCATCTTCTGTTTTTCCTACACCCACTTTTTTGAAATTTTGGATTTCTTTTTCTTTTTTTTTTTTTTTTGAATTCTGCATTTTGTGTTGTAGACCCAGAAGGCTGGTTCTTTGAAGTCAGGTGATTCTGAATAGGGATCCAGATTTCTCTGTTTCTTTGGTAAATATTTTCTGTTTTGATCGGCTTCGAGGGTGTTTTTTTTGAGTCCCTCAAGTTGATTGTCGAAACAAACTTGTTTTTCTTGTTCTGGCTTTTCTTCTCCTTTTCTTGAAGTAGAATTTTGTTTTCTTGGGATCTTTTAACACTTTGTTTTGCTAGTTTTGTAAGTTTTTTGACAATTCACATGGCAGCAGCTATAGATGTTTACAGTGGAACTTCAACGCCGGTTTACTATTCGGATCCTTTTAGCGAAGAATTAATGAAAGCACTTCAACCTTTTATGAAAAGTGCTATTTCAACCTCTTCCTCCTCCTCCTCCTCTTCTTATTCTCCTTCTCCTTCTCCTCCTCCTCATCCTTCTGTTTCTTCTCAGCCTAGATTAATCCCTGATTTTTGCTCCCCGTCGAGTACCCGCTTGTTTTCTCAAGGGTTCTCGGGAATTGAACAAATGGGTTTTGAGCAATCAGGTCCAATCGGGCTAAACAATCCCACCCCTTCTCAAATTCTCCAAATTCAAGCCCAAATTCAACTGCCCTCACCAACTATGTCTTCCTTCTCTTCTTCTTCTTCTTCATTCCAATCCCAATACCATAACTTCCTTACCCCCAAATCTTTTCCCATGAAGCACATCGGCTCTCCACCTAAACCTACAAAACTCTATAGGGGAGTCCGGCAGCGGCACTGGGGGAAATGGGTGGCTGAAATCAGACTCCCCAAGAACCGAACTAGACTCTGGCTTGGGACCTTCGATACGGCCGAGGAGGCTGCTTTGGCCTATGATCAAGCTGCTTATAAGCTCCGTGGGGACTTTGCTAGGCTCAATTTTCCACATCTCAAACACCAATTCGGTGACTTCAAACCTCTTCATCCTTCTGTGGACGCGAAGCTTCAATCAATTTGTCAGAGCTTGAAACAGGGGAAAACAGAGGTCTGTTCTGTTGAGGATGAAAAACCAACGACCATTCCACTTCCATCCGAATCAAACTCAGCAGTTAACAATTTCTGGGAACCAGAATTGAAAAGCGAAGTGGAAACCTCATTTTCATCTTCATCCTCATCTCCTTCACGGTCTGAAGATTATTCCACTTCCACCGGATCTTCCCCTGATTCAAGTATCAGTTTCTTGGATTTTTCAGATTCTCAATGGGGTGAAGGAGTAGAAGCATTTTGTTTGGAAAAGTTTCCTTCCATCGAAATCGATTGGGCAGCCCTGAGTCAGCTGGCCGAATCAGAGTGTTAATTAGTAATGTTTTCAATGTAATTTGTGCTTTTTGATAATGTTGTCAACTTTGTTACAAAGATTCTGCAATGAAATTTTAGGCATTTGCAGAGTTCTCGTGTTAAAAAAAAAAAAAAGTTCAGGAGTCAGTCCATGAAAAAAGAATCCTCTTCAAAGAGATTTGTAGTTCGTCTTTAATGGGGTGTATTCCATTTTGGTCTGCAGGTTGTTTTTTCTTCTCTTGCATGGCCATTTTGGATGTTGAAAAAAAAGATGTAATTATGCACTTTGTGTTTTTAATACACATGTTGGTCTCCTTGTAGTCCCTTCTCATTCTTGTTTCATGGTTGTGTAAAGTTTTGGAGAGTGTTAGTTGGATTCAGGTCCAATCCCGTTTGGAATTGGCTAAGGCCAAGAAATTATGAAGTAGGGAAGCGAAGGCAGATGTAGAGGAGCATCATACAACTTGGATTTGGAAGCATCCATTGCTTTTGAAATGAAATATTCCTGTTCTTTAGGTGACGCCAAAGACAAAGTTTTGAGTCACAAACAAAAAGGAAAAGTCTTACAATATATATATATATATATTGTCTTTTTTAGTAATAAAGAAAGTGAGTGGGCTCTCTCAAGGCACCGTTTAGTATTTGGAGAATCCCCTGGGTGAAACTTGACAATAAACTGAATCCTGGCCATTCCTTGTCACTTTTTTTCTTTATTTGTTCGGATGTGTGGAAAAGAAAACAATATCTTTAAAATTTGATCATATTCTTCGTCACCCCTTGTTTTGGAATTTTAAAAGTAATGTGAAACTTAGATAGTAAAGTTATATGGATGGTGGGTTTAAGGGTAGAAAAAGGGTTGGGAGGGCATCCTAGTTTACTTTACAGGTCCTACTGATGTGGCATTTCCGATTTCATTGCCTTTATTTAGTTCAAATCCTAAATTAGGACTAAGTTAAGCATCTAATTTCTATCTAATCTTTTTTTCAAAAGAAGAAAAGAATCCCATCTGATCTAATCTAAGCCTAAAAGAAAAGCTTCTAGCTAGGTCAAACCAAGGCAAAAGATAAGGGATTGCCAAAATTTTCAAATGTAGATGCTCTAAAATCCTCCTAATCTTCAAAGGGAAGTGTGTTAGAAAGAGATTAAAATATGAGACTACATCCATCTTTCCATACTTTTAACTTTTTTTTTTTTTTTTTTTTTTAAGATCAACAAAACATACCTATGTACCGTAAGTTTGTTCTATTTTGAACTAAAAGACATATAATTGAGACGAATATAATACTCAAAATTCAAAATAGAACAAACCTAATAAACTATGTTTCGAGGTATGTTCCAACTTAATGGATTGTTTCACGACCAAGATGAGCCTAAGAGAAGGAGCTAAACATTGACCTTGTCCGACACCTAATGCTAAACTATACGTGTGTTGCACCATAAAACTCATAAAATAATTTATTGTGTAGTAATATCATATGTTAATTTGATTGACATTGTAAATCTTGTTAAATATTTTTCAACTATTTTTTGGGATCAAATTACCATTCATCATTCGTTACGATTTCTTCTCTATTTAAACTACCTTAGAAGTCAAAGGGTAAAATAAATTCTTTTTTAAATATAGGACATAAGTATTAAAACCTATCTAAGCTTTGGAAGTATTTTGTAAATTTAATTCAGTGTTAGGAACAAAGATCTATTTCTTCCTGAAATTTTAAATAGGTTTTTATTTAGCTACTTTTACGAGATAAAAAACTAATTAAACTATTTATAAATTATAACAAAAAAAAATATTTTCTTTTCAATCCGGATAGACACCGAAAAAGTCTTGGAATGATTGAAACTGATACAAGTTTATCATTAATAGAAATATATCAGAGCTCATGGATGAAAGAAATTAACAAAGTCAATAGAAAATTGAGTGAATAGAAAAAAGTTCAATAATTTAATTAATTAAGAAGTTTCAAAATCTTATATATTTGGTTCTAACATGTTCAATAATGCTGTACTTTTCATAAAACAAAGAGGTTAGTAGTAGGTTGAGGAAAGGCTGATTTCATATTCATTCATATTTCTGCTACCTTCCCCACTAACAACTTGACCTCTCCCACCAATTTCAATTATGTCCATAAACTCACTCTTAAGTCCACGAATATTATATATAATGATTTATTGATTCACTTCATTAATAAATATACCTAATAACTACGCTTTCAATTTTGGTCCATTGGGTGGATCCATGAACTTGGGGCCTGCAGATCCGTAGGCCCGGAATGTCAAACTCGTCGACTTCAGCCATCGTTTGGGCCCAAAAAGAAATAAATCCATCTAGTCCAAGAGATTGAGCCCAAAACGTACTTAGACCTCAGAATAAGCAAAAATATTAGACATCGTGTCATTAGATTCAAAATAATTATATACATATCATATTACAAACATAACAAAATTTGTCAAAATCTATAGCCTATCTTAGACCGTGTTGTAAATGTTGGTCTATCACTAATGAATTACCAGAATCTACTTTATTATATTTACAATTTTTTTGAAAGGTTACTGTATACTTAATTATTATTTTTAAAAAATTACTATTAACTATAATTATTCAAATATATTTTTGGACACATGGTTACTTTTAACAATCGCGTGACTTTATTTTACCAACATCCACAATTATTGCAATAGAAAGATAATAATCATTTCGTTGCCTAAACAAACAACTAAATTTTAAATTTCTGAATTTGAATCATTAGGTTTAGGTTTTTGTGGCTGAACTAATTTTTAAACAGTAACATGTAGGTACGCAAAGAATAAGTTTAGCGCTACCATGACAAATTTCGTATTTTTTTTTTAATAGGGATAACAGAACTTCAAATATCTCTATAATGATATGATATTGTCCACTTTGAACATATATGTCCTTCGTGATTTTGATTTGGTTTCAATTCTCGTATCATTGGAAATGATTGTCTTTCTCTTATAAGTGCATGATCATCCTTTTGTTTAATCAATGTGAAACTTTGATAACACACAATTTTTAGACAAGTTCTATTTCTTGTTTTTCTTGAAAGAAAAAATAAACTTTGTGTGAATTCTCCGATAATTACTCGCTCTATGCTAGTTAAAAACAGATTATTGTTTGATTTCAATAAGAGCGAGATTTAGAGCTCAATGACGTAAATAATGAGCGTTTTGAAAGGCTCCCCCAAGACTAGGAGATGGGATCCATAGGCAAAGTTTTGGGTAGAGCCGTCTCTAATAGACTCCACGAAGATTGACTCCCATGGTACCGCGCCCTTGGTCTATATATATAAATTAGAGACCATTTATCCATTCCTACAGTTTGATCAAATTGATTCAAGAATGTATTTGAGAGTGATAAATGCCTAACATTTTTAGCTCTAGGTGGTTGATGGATCTGTTTACGTCTTTTGAGTAAATGCTTGGGACTTTACAAATTATTGTAATGTTTTTCAATATTTTATATTTCATCTTAATTGACTCATTTTCAATTTGATAAAATTTTGCACGTTTAATCGAGTTTATAACATTGATTTCTAATAAAATTACTCCAATACCATGCATGTTTCTTAATTTAGTCTCAAGGGATTAAAAATCAATTAAATTACATGAAGAAAAATTGTTCTCGAAGAAAGAACAATTCGGATTTCAGTTTCGATATTTAAGTCTATATATATCAACGAATACACAAGAATTCATAAATGTCGTCTCTTTGAATTAATCCTTAATTAGGTCAAGATGGGTTTGGAATGTAAGTGTTGTTACAATTATCAAAATGAAATCATTTTGAATTGACTTTTTCCATAATAGAAGGATGAAAAAAGAGTGAGCTGAAAGAAAAGAGATTCCATGTAATTTGGATATTTAAGGCTGTCTGTTTTGGAGTGGTCTCTTTTTGCCATTTTTGAGCAATGTGTGTGGGTGTGGTGCATGAACATGACTGTGCAATTAGTTTTTGGTTAGACCGCGTCTCTTTCAGCGGCTAACTATTACAAAAGTATTTCCATTCTTAAAAACTATATCTCATATTTTAATCCTCGTTTTAAAGGATAAGGGCATGGCATCCATTATTTGACCACAATTCTTTTACCATTCTAAACTCTACACCATCATTTTAGAACGTTCATCAACACTCCAAATTTAGACAAAAGCAACCACTGGAATATATTGCAGGAAATAAGGAACAACTAATAATTTTGACTTTGACTGTAATTGTTGGAGTTATACTTCAATTCCTATTTAGATTTGTAATTTTCCCAAATTGGGTATAAATTAACACATATTATCTCACTCAATTTTTATTCTATTCTGTCATATTCATTTTTTTTTTTTAAATCAATTTTGGATGTATGCATGCCTTTATGTTTAAAGTAATGAGTATGTGCCAGAAAAAGTAATGAAGGATTGATGTTTTTGTTTTTTTCTTCCCATTTATGAAGAAATGAAAGAAGCGAAGATATCTTATCATATGTCTTGTATGTGCATCATTTTAATTTAATTAATTGTGGAAAAAGAAAAAAAAATATAGATATATATATTGAGAGAATAATGTAACACATTACAGAAATAAGTGTGAGGTAACTACTTGTTTTGAGCCCACTAATTAAATCATTATCTTATAAAAGTAATTTGATATTCAGACTTTAAAGTTATTATATTCTCACAATCAAAATTGACAAGTTACCTCTTCCAATGGCTGAAATGAAAAGCATCAAAAATCCATGGCTGAGAAAATACCATGGCCAATAATTAAAATCTAGGGTTTCAACGTAGCAAAGAGTCCCGTTTAAAATTGTCAACGGAAGAAAAGAACATTTTTTTTTTTTCAAAAAAAGACAGATTTATTTGAGGGTTGGGTTCCAATGTGAATCATAAATAGAGACATATTTTCAAAAATTCCATAGCGATCATAATGCCAAATGAATTAATTACAACCATTGAAATGGGTTAATGAAATGAAATGTTGTACCTTTCCTTGAGGACTCCCACCATCATTTTTAATTACAAAAATTTCACTTCAATCTTCAATATTCGTCTCACTTCAAACCAACACAAATCAGTCACTTCCCCCCAAACACAAAAAAAGAAAAAGGAACAAGAATTTTTAGGTTTATTGCATGAGAAATAATTAATAAATAAATGTTTAGCCCCCTAGTTTCCCTAACTACTTTAACTTTATCTTGTGCATGCGCATATATGAAGGAGTTTCACTATAAGGTAATCATTCTTATATACTCAAAAACATCTTTTCATATATAGTAAATCTTGATCTTTAGACCAAGATAATGGTGGAGTGGGTTATTATTATATACATATAATATATATATATATATGTATATATATTCCTCGTGGCAAAGGACACCTTTTTTATATTATAAACTAAAAACTGTTTTACTTTAGGTTAAATATTTCAATCTTGATTCGGTTGCATGTCTATAAGATATGATCAGTGAGTGTTGCAAAATTATTATTATTATTATGAACATGCTGTACTTAATTCAATAACATTGGCCATCGAAATTGATACAAAATTAAACATGATTAGAGAAATTAATTTAAATTAGGATAGATTATATTCGTTGCTGATCGGAGCAAAAGAAAGAAAAAAGGGGGGTTGGGGATATAGAATTGAATGCTTGTTTTGATGTAAAATGGGGGTGTTTAATTAAGAAAATAAAAGAGAGTATCAAAGCTTTAGTGTATTTAAGATCGTCATAATTAATATGAAAAACGAGTGAGTAAAATTAGGAATAAAGTGATTGAGGAGGGAAATGATGGGGTCATATATATATATATATATATATATATATATATATATATATATATATTATATATATATATTATATATTTAGGGGAATAATAATATATGGGGAAGTTATTTTTAAAAAATGATGAATCCCGACAAAGATTCTGATTACTTGGAAATCCATGAAACCGACCTGGACATTACTAGGAAGGTCCCACTTATGTATCACTTAACCACCTCCCATAAATTATATATGCTTCTCTTCTTCAACTTAATTCTTCTTCAATTTTCAATTTCAACTAAAGCTCAAAACAAACCTACTCGTAAGGGATAATCACTTTTATCCAAATCAAATTTTACCCTTTTCTTTTCTTTTCTTTTCTTTTCTTTTCTTTTCTTTTCTTTTCTTTTCTTGTCATCTCAACATAAGAAACTTACCCGCTTAACCACTATTTAAACCCACTCCCACACAGCGATATTTTTATTTCGTTGCTTTTCAAATTTTGTGGAATGTTTACAATACCTGTTATTTTAATCTAAATTGTCACAGAAATATTATTTGTAAAACATCCATTAAGTAGAATGTAGAAATTCATGTTAATTAAATGGAATTGAGATGAGGTTCATAGGGGTTTGAATATATAAAACTTTGGGTGTTCGTACTATGCACATGTTAAGTTACTTAATAACTCAAAAGCTTCAAACGGTTGAATTTTAACAAATAATTTAATTATAAGATCAAACAGTTTAATATAAATAATGTTTTCATAAAAATGCATGTATGTTGTATGAACACAGAGATATGAATGTTCACACGAGATTTTCGGAGAAATTTGGTTCGTGGAGATGAACTTGTATTGATGTTGTATTTACGTTGATTTGATGTAGTTTGATCTCTAAAATTTGATCATCTAATTCTCTCTCGGTTGGATGTTTACGCTTGATTTGATGAAGTGAATAACGGATATTCTTGGAGTTGGAGTCTTGAAAGAAAGTTTGTATCTTCAAAGAAGTTTCAATAATCTTCGAGGGTGGTCGACTTCAGGAGTTGAGATGTCTTCTATCTCTCGTGAGCTTTGGACCTAGATAACTCCTCTATTCCGCACTTTGATGGACTTGGGTCTACTCTAGTCCATGGACCATACCCATAGACTCAACCACATGCATTTTGGTCATATTTAATTTTGGATTAAATTAAGCTTATTTTGTATCAATTGAATTTTAGGCATAATAAAAAGATGTGACATCGTTAGAATTGTCCAACTTGTCTTTAAATTTAATTTGAGATATATGTCAATTTTTAATTAATCTCAAATACAATTATTTTAGTAAATGAAGAGACAATTTGTAATTGGTTTCAAAACTTTTTATTCAACAATGAATTCAAAAATAGAGGTGGTATGTAATGGGATTAAAATAATAATAGTATGAAGGGTATTGTAAATTATAGACATTATTGTAAATAATAATATAATTTGTAATTGGTTTCAAAACTTCTCATTCAACCGTGAATTCAAAAATAGCTAATGATTCAAATTATAATAAAATGTGCGTGTGGATGTATAATTTGATGATAATAAGGAGAGAATTCAAAAGAAAAAGAAAAGAAAAGAGTTGGGAATGATTTTGAGGGTAAGAGACAATTTTGAAAGGAAGGTCACACAGAGGGGAAAAAAAAAACCATAAGGTTGGCTTTAATTTAATTTCGACACGAAAACAAGACTTAATTGGATGCACCTGCCGACCACAAATAGCAAGTACATAAGTGTCACTCTCTTACTCCAAAACAAATCAAAAGTGCTACTGTCTCTGTCTCTCTCCCTCCTTTTAAAAGTGTTTCTTAATTCATTTTCAACTTTTTCCAACATTATAATATCTATTAATTCTAATTATCATTCAATTCTTAATTTTGGATTCTATTAATCCCTTTAATAATCATCAATTAAGTAACCTATTTAGTCTGAGGAAAATATTGCAAGCAATTAAAAAGGATTATTAAAATCTATATGACTATAGATACAGAAATGAGATATATAACACTGTGTAAGCATTTTAGAAAGGAAACTAATTATGTGGGCCTAAAATTTAAATGTGGAGAATATATATATATATATATATATATATATATATATATATACAATCGACAAATATGGAGATAGAGACTTCCATTGTCTTCTCAAATAGAAGGATTAAAAAAAGGCTAACCATTATTTAAATGATTTAGTTAATCTCTTTTTGAAATCCCAACTACATTTATTAGTGTGGAAATCTTGTTGTGATATAAAACTATTTATCAGTCAGTCCTTTTCAAATTTTGGTTTTTCCTTTCTTTTTTTTTTTTCTTTTTTATTATATATTTCCAAAACACAAAGTTGTTTACCTATAATTTCCCTTTTTCATATTTATTTGTATTCAAATTCTCTAAATTTAGTCATGGTTAGAATTTATGAAAAAATTTCCATATCCATTTTGCTTATGCTTATTTATTTCTAAAATTTCTACTATATTTTATAAATTTAAATGATAAAGTAAAAGAAGACACGACACAAATGTTTGGAGTGTAATTTTTCCAATACAATGTATTTCATTGTTATGTTAATCTTAACCCATAAGTAAGTTATATATATATATATATATATATATAGATTTGACCACTTTTCAATTATTTTGATAGAATAGTGGAATTTCCCATTGGGACACAATTAATTAGAAATGAATAAATGAAACCTAACAAACCCAATTACAAATTCTACGTGACAATGAGAGTAATAATTTTATAAACTAATTGTATATCTCTGAAAAAGGGTCCACAGACCGACCCAATAAAATGAAAGGCATTTTGATCGAGGTTTTTATGGAATATTCTGTAAAGAGCACGACTTTTCATATAATCTTAACCAACAAAAATATATTAGAAACAATTCTATGTAACGTTTAGATCTTAATGTAAATTAGGTAAGTCCTATCAATGATTATTAATGTTTCTCTAAACTCTGAATGAGTTTGGTATAGAATCTAAACATTTTGATTTTTGGTGGCACAGAGTCCAGTTGTCAATGTAGCAAACCAATGTCAGTTAAAGATGACTAATACAAAATATTGTACCTAAACTCCTTTTCTTTAGTACTACTTTAACCATGGGGATTTTCACCCATAATCTCGTAATTGTTGACACACAATATATTTCATTTTTACCTAAATCTAATTATATTATTACAACATAGTGCATGCATGATTAATAATGAGTAGCATTTAAAAGGATATACCTTCTCCATAACTCTATGATTTTATAACACTGCCTTTTCTTTATTAGAAGACCAGTTGTGAAAAATAATAATAAACATAATCAGAAAAAAATTAAATTAGAAAATCAACCATAATCTTAAATAAGAATACTTAACCCCATTTGATTAATCACTTAACTTTTGATTTGAAAATAAAAAGTTATAAACATGATTTTCAGTTCAACAATTTTTAACCTTTAGTTGGGTATACACAGACTACTTTCACTTCCTATGTTTTGTTACGTAACTTTCTTATTATGTTTATAAAATTAAGTTGAAAATTTTGAGAATTTTACGTTTTTGTTTTAAGAATTTGAGTAGAAGTGGAAGTAAAAATCACAATTACCAAAAATTGATTCAACTCATGACATCTGTATTTCGACATCATTTGTGCTTTACAAACTACCGCATCTGATGCACTAAAATAAATTAAAATATAGTTTCAAACTCAAAATAATTAGTAAGGAATATAAGCCTACTGCGTTTATAATACAAATTAATCCAGTGCTTTAAAAAATCGTGCTGGAAATTGAAATTATATATGATTAAGGAATAATTAATGCTACAGAGTATACGATTAATATACACAAGAAATGATTTGGTGCATAACCCAAAGAGTATAATTTAGAGTAAAGAGGCACATGCATAATTAAAAGAAAAATGACAATAATAATAATAATAATAATAATAAGAATAGAGACGTGTCGAGGAAATAGATACATATGAGTTTTATTTTTTTTTAAAAAAGAAAAAAAAGAAAAAAAGAATGAATTAATATAATTGGAATGTAATGAATTTAAAAAGATTATAAGAATGAATTAATTTATGAGATTTGGGGTTTGGTAGAGAGAAAGAAAAAAGAACGCACACACGTTACACAACAAATGTAGAAGAGGAAGGTAGGAAGTAGTAGCTGTACTGCACGTGAGAAGAGCGTGAGTAATTTGTTGTGGTTCCCAGAATCCCGCCGACCATATAGCATGGTTTCATAGTGGATTTATAACTATATATATAATCATATTAATGCAATTATTATTTTTATGTTCTAATTGTACTGCAACGTGTATACACTACACATTGCCGCGACAGCCGACACACGTGTGGTGTCCAGCGTGTGATTATGAGTATGGTTTGTGCATCCCCCGTTCCTTTGCTTATTCCTTTTTTAATCTTTCTTAAGACCTAATCCGCAGCCTATAGTTCGTGATTGGGACACGTACCCTTCAAAGCCATTTGAACCTTTTGGATGTTTCTTGTTGGGTGGATTGCCAACATTTGATTGGCGGATGGGTTCGGGTTCGGGGTTTCCTCCCCATATTAGTTTTTAATATTAAATACTACAAACTCCTCAACTGCATCTCCACCTTCTTTTCTCGAAATTTTAAGCGTTGATCCAGCCGAGTTCCATGGTATATATTCTAATTCTTTGCTTTCATTTTTAAATGAAGCTGGAGACTTTGGTGTTTTTATTAGTCAAAGTTCAAGGTTGAGAGCTTCAAGTCTAAATTTTGAGTTAAAATAACATCTCTAATCCCTATAAAGCTAATGTAAAACTGATTAGAATAAATATCCATCAAATGCTACCAAACATATCATGACTTTGGTTCACACATAAATTATACTTTTGCATGTGATGCATTCTGACCCTATTGCTCATATGCTCTTTAGAATCTTTTATTTTATTTTATTTTATTTTATTTTCATAAACTTGCAGAGGGAGTAGGAAGACTTTCTTAATTTTCTTAATTGAAACTAGAACATGATTATTAGTTTTACATGTGTCTTCCTTTTAATCCAATTAAGAGTTTTTATATATACACAATGTCTAGATTTTAAGCCAAATAATTTCATTCTAAATAATTTTATTGGTTTTTTTTTTTATTAATAGAAAATACATCTGAAAAACTTAAAATGATAGTTCATGAAATGTAAAAATCTCAACTTCGTAAATATATATGTCCTTCCAAACCTTAAAACAATATCATGTAGATGGTTTGGATGGTTTATATATATTTTAAAAAACTAAATCATAAATCAGTCCATCTAAAATAAATAATAAAATATTATGATTTCTGTTTTTGATGTTTTTTAATGTTTTTTTAATGTTTGAATGATATAATAGAATTGTCCATTATATTCTATTAAATTAAATAGATCCACTTTATTGTCATGAATAATTGATTTTGAAAATAATTTTAATAATACAAATAATTTTTAAAAACTTTGTCAATAAAAACAATTTTAAGGAAGAAAAAAAGAGAGAGTTGTTTTTCACAAATATCCAACAAACTCTCTCTCTCTCTCGTTCATGATTTATCATCATCATCATCATCACTTATAAAAAAAAAATAAAGAAAAAAGAAATGCCTGGTCATTTCACCATTTTTATCCTGTTTTCAACTTTCTCACCTTTACTTTTGTTAAAGTCTAATAAATGGTCTTGTGTATGTCTATTCTTTACTTTGTAAGAAAAAGAAAATCATAATTAAATTAATTAATAAAAAGATGTAAAAGGAAAATATATTTATAACCTTTTTTGGAGAATTAAGTTTGTCCACTTTTGCTCATATCTTATGAACAATAATTGTGAGTTTAGTTTCATGTTTGCTAAACAAATGATTTGATTATTATGACTTTTGACCTATATATCCATTCAACTTGTATATATCTATTTTAAAAAGAATTTTTCATTTTTCTTTAATATTATCTTTGATGCAATTGACGAATGACTTTGTCTGTATCCACATGTTTTAGGAACAAAAATGTGTTTAGAATAGGCTACTATGCCAACATACATACTTTAAATTCTTGAGGAAATTTTAATGTGCGACTCATTGGGACAATAATTATCACGGTTATGTGATATTGTATTTATTATTCTAGGATAATTAAGTTTATTGATATTATTCCTCACTTTTACTTTTATGATTTTTTATAATAACTTATTTGTCTAATATAGAATCACAACATCTCAAACATATTCATCAATTCAATATGAACCGGTAAATATCATTAATTTGTCTTAAATTTGCTTTTAAAGAAGAGACCATCCTCACAACTCGGCGTTGGCCCTTTTCATAGCAAAAAAAAAAAAAAAAAAAAAATGTTTTGCATATAAAGTTTATTTGATTTTTTCATTGAAAAAGAAAGTGCAATATGCAATTATGCAATTGTATTGATAATATCTTCTAATTCCTTTAAAGATCTATCTTTAGATAAAGTGAATAAGAGGTTATGAGTTCAATCTACAATTGTCACCTACATTAAATTCAATATTCTAAAAGTTTTGTTGACAACTAAATGTTGGACTAAGATGGTTAATTATCTCATGAAATAAGTTAAAAGGGTGCATATATGATAGTTTGAATAGTGACAAATATATACACACACATATATATATATATGTGTGTGTGATTTTAGTTCATTCATACATCTTAAATGTACTTGAGTCTTTCAAGAAGTTTGTTCACATTTCCAAACATAAAAAGGAACAAAAGTCTTACTTCTTTGAGAATGGAAAATTGAATTTTTTTTTAAAAAAAAAAAAGGAAAAGAAAATAAATGAAATAATAGAAAAGAAGTAATATTCTAATTTCCCAAGTGTAGAGGGTATTTGGAATATACCCTCCGTGGCGAGGGACAGAAGAGGAAAAAGAGAAGAAAAATGGATGATTTTGCTGCCTCTACTCTAATACACACAAAAGGAATTGAACCCATAAAGTACACAGACACGAATTTTCCTTTAATTTCAAACCACATTCACTCTAATTCACACACACACACACACACACATTTTCTGTATCCTATACCCTTTCTTTTCCATCTTCTCCAAACCCCAAAGGGAAACCCAACCCCAACGAAGACTTTTTGAAACGCCACCCCTTAACAATTACATTATAATATTGACATAATTAATTGTGACCTTAGAATAACAATAATTAATAATTACAAAAGCTAGGCTAGCTAGATAGGCACCCTGTCCTTGTTCTGCATTACTCTCTAGCTACCTCTCAATAAAACATATATATTTTTTAAAATAAAATAATGAGTGAAAAAGTCAAGGCCGATTGGTTGATTCGAGACAGGTGTGTTAATTATAATCAAAGTCTTTACCTTTTTGATTTCCATCTACATATACTAATTTTCACTTAAAAGGTGAATATTCTAATAAAGAGCCTAAATTTGATACAAAAGGGTCAGGACAAGCTCAATTATTGAGGTCTCTGATGTTTAATAAATAGAGTACATTGGTCAAGAATAATAATAACAATAATAATTGGTGATGTATTATTATTTATTTTACTTTTAATGAGGAGGGGGAATGCAATGCAATGCAATGCAATGCCGCTGTTTTTGGTGGAATTTACAAGGGGCGTTTTAATCGGACCATGTTTTGTCTTAAAATCTCTAATTTTGGGTAACCTACCAACCGCCCATAACATGAACTCACACTATTTATAGCAATTCGCAAAACAGCTCTTCCCTTAACAAACCCGCTCCGCTTTTCCTTTCCATGGTCCGACCCTATTACTACTACTCTCTCCCTTATTTCCTTCTATTTATTAACCCAAAAAAAAAAAAAACATGGAGACACAAATTGTGGTGCCTCTCAATTTCAATTCACTCATTTGTGAGTTTAATTGGTCAACATATATATATATATATATATGTGTGTGTATATATATATATATATATAACTTCAACCCAAATGATATATTTGATACACATTTTTATACACAAAAATTTTGAGAATGTCAAAATATCAAAAGGTTTTTAATCTAATAACAATTAAGTAAATAACATGTCTAGTAAAACAATATGACATTTTTGTAAATAAGTTGATCTTATTTAACTTTAGAGAAAAAAAACATAAAATACTTTTTAAGTGGCGTTTGAGACAATGAATGAATTATAGTCGTTATAATAATTTGTGTTTTGATGTAGATTATTTTAATTTGGATTATACATATTTTTATAATAAACATATATTTTTATTTTCTAAATCCTTTAATAAAAATTCAAAATCAATATTTTTTATGACTCCAAATATCTGGTACATCAGGTGTGTTTCATGTATATATCAAGTGTATACCAAGTGTATATCATGTGTAGCAAGTGCATCAAACACATATTAGAAGAATATTAAATATATATTACAGGTGTATCAAATATATCAAAGTGAATGTCAGTAGTGTATCAAGTGTATATTAGTAGTGTATTGAGTGCATCAAGTACATATCAATTAAGTATTGAGTAGCTCACGTGGGATTGTGCTCAAGTAAATTTGCGTTGTGGGATATAATCTCTTAAACTTACTTTGCCAGATATGCAAGAAGTAAAAAGAAAACATCTAGTCTTGTACTTTCTTGGATAGACTTATATTTATTTCTAAGTGATATATTATTTTATTTTTTTTAAAAAAAAGCAAATAAGTGTCAAGAATTACTATGCTTTTAAGAACCATATATAGCAAATGATGAATTTTTATAAACTAAAAAATTAAGTAATTATAGCATATCGTTTTAGGAAAGATCAAATGATTATAGATAAAATCTGTTTTACTTTTTATAATGCAATGGTTGGCTACTTATACCTATTGTTTCCCTTTTAGTGTCAATTAATATCATTAATGTAGTACACTTGATGATAACACAAATAATTTAGATAATGGAGCCACAAGTCTATGATAAATAGCTTTTGCTAGGAGCAAAAAATGTATTTAGTTATTTAATAAATACAGCTTAATCCAGTTCACTTTAACACATATTTCAGGAAAATTGGTCTAATAATTTGAATCAACAATTTTTTAGAGGTTAATTAATTGATATCTTCTTCACTGCCAAACTTTTGGTAGAACTTAATAATTTGTGTTTCAAATAGGGAATTATTTGGAGGACTTTATTATAATCAACAAATATAATATATATATATATATATATATATATATATATATATATATATATATATATATATAAAAAGGAAAGGAAAAGAAAAGCCACGTGGGCAGAAACCAGGTTGGTTTGACTTGGAAGAGGAATGTTGGCCACGTGGAGACAACCCATAAGTGGCGGTTTGGAAAGAAGGGAGAAAGAAAAGGGAAGAAGCTTAAGCTTAAGGCAGTGCCCACCCCAACCCACCAACGGCGTCTCTCAAGTGTTAATAATAACAACAATACATATATTTTATATTTATATTTTTTTTTCTAAAAAAGAAGGTTTTAATGTGGGGCCGACTGGATTTTTCCAACTGGGCCCCATTGTTTTAACTATAAATCCCACCTCTTCCCCCCCTTCTTACTCTCACTCTCCATTTCTTTTCTCTTTGCTTCTCTTCCCCCATTAATATTATTCTTCGCTCTTCTCTTCTCTCAAACAATTGTAAGTTTTGTTCTTCTTTAAATTTCCAAGTGGGTGTTTTCTGTTTGTTTGTTTCTTTTGTTTAATTGAATATTGAAATTTGTTATTAATTCATTGATCTTCGTTTCATGACGATGCAGTAGTGAGAAAGAAACTAAAAGAAAAAAGGAATATATAGGGGAGTAAAAAAAGGATGACGAACAACCCGAATGTGGTAATTTCAGAGAGTAAATCAAGCATCAACATGGCCATCACTGTCACAGTATCAAACTCGTCGATTTTCCAAGCAACGGCTCAAAAGCCACCGGCTGGGCCCAGCTCAACCACCGGCGGTGGCTACATCTCAATATCTCGGTCCACAAAATTGGTGCAGCAGCCCGATGGGAGAGCAAGAATCAAGACATGGGTGGACTCAATGCGGGCCTCATCTCCCAGTCGTATTAAACCCACTCCTTCTCTCTCCGACCATGACCATGACCATGACCATGACCATAACTCCTCTTGGATGGTATGAATCACTATAAACTTATATTATAAAATACAATATATATAATATGTAAAGAGTGGGATCTGATCTGATTATTGCGCAATGTAACAGCTCCACCATCCTTCGGCTTTGGACATGTTTGACCAAATCATTGATGCTTCTAAAGGGAAACAAATAGTGATGTTTCTGGATTATGATGGCACACTTTCCCCAATTGTCGATGACCCAGATCGTGCCTTCATGTCCGATGCGGTCCGTAATTTACCTTACATTTTTTTTTTTTTTTTTTTGTATCTCTCTTCTTCTTTTAATTAACTCAACTTTCCTTCCATGTGGCTAAAAACAAATTACAGATGAGAAAAACGGTAAAAATGGTAGCGAGAAGCTTCCCTACTGCAATAGTGAGCGGGAGGCGAAGAGACAAGGTACAAATTAAGTTTGGAAAAACATGAGATGGGATTAATTTTACAATAAAAAAAAAATGGTGTGTTTTTAACTATTGTGATTATTACAGGTTTATGGGTTTGTAAGACTAGGAGAACTGTATTATGCAGGAAGCCATGGGATGGATATTAAAGGACCGACAAAAGATTCCAATTACAAGAAAGTGCGTGACTCTCTGTCTCTTTTTTTTTTTTTTTTTTATTTATTTTATTTATTTTATTTTTACCCTCTTTTACCTGACATATATTCTCTCTTTACCCCTCCTCTCTTCTTTTTTACTGTTTCAGTGTACTCAATCTGTTCTCTTTCAACCTGCCAGTGAGTTTCTCCCCATGATCGACCAGGTGAATTAATTAATTTTTCCTTTTTTAATACTCTACCTCACAAATATTTTCCAAATAAATTTATCGGATGAAACCCTCATATTATTATTAATATTATTATTTTGTCAGGTTTACAAACAACTGGTTGAAAAAACCAAATCAACTCCAGGAGCTAAAGTGGAGAACAATAAGTTTTGTCTCTCTGTTCACTACCGTTGTGTTGAAGAAAAGGTTAATGAATATTTCATATAATCACTATCTGCTATCACCTCTTCATACTGTTCATTTTCATTCACTCTTGTCTCTAGTGATTAATTTTGTAATTTGTCTTTTTATGATCATTATTACAGAAATGGAGTGAATTAGCCCAACAAGTTAAATCTGTCTTGAAAGATTTCCCACAGCTTCGACTAACCCAAGGAAGAAAGGTATATATATATTTATATAGGGAAAATTAATTAATTAATTAATTACAATAATTATTATTTCCCAAATCCTCCTCCTAATTTTGAATTTGAATTGCAGGTATTAGAGATTCGTCCAACCATTAAGTGGGACAAAGGAAAGGCCTTGGAATTCTTATTAGAGTCACTTGGTGAGCTTTTTTTTACCCTTTCACCAATAACTCATTTTTCATTTCAAGATTCCTACTCATAACAATAACTTTTTTTTCTTAATAAATAAATTAATAGGATTCAACAATTGTTCTGATGTTTTCCCCGTATATATCGGAGATGATCGAACGGATGAAGATGCTTTTAAGGTATACACCAACTTTCGTGCCATTTTTTTTATTAAAATAATAACAGTGGTAATAATAATAATAAATGAATGTATTTTTTGTTTCATGCCCGTGATGGTCAATCTAAATTTATCTTTTTAAAAAAAAAAAAAAAATTGAGCAGATAATAAGAGAGAGAGGACAAGGGTTTGGCATTCTTGTGTCAAAATTTCCGAAGGAAACGAGTGCTTCTTATTCTCTACGGGAACCTTCTGAGGCAAGTACAAGTATTTATTATATATACCTCATCTCAAGTATACATTAATTATGTACAATGTTTCTTTTTCTTTTGTCTTATTATATAATTAATTATGTGAATTTTAATTAATTTTTGTATATATATACACAGGTTATGGACTTTTTGCAACGCTTGGCTGAGTGGAAGAAGAGACCTATATTGCCACTGCCAGGGCAGTGCCAGATGTGAAAGAAACTTAAGAAGGAGAAGAATGGGAAATGGGAAAAAAAAAAAAAAAAAAAGGAAAGCTAAAAAAACAAAATACCTTTTCTTTATTTCCCAGCCAATAAATTAGAATATATATATATATATATATATAGATATAGATTAAGGAAAAGAGGAGGGGGTTGGTTGGTTGGTTGGTTGGTTGGTTGGTTGGGATTGGTCGGTCTATATATATATGTAACTTATAATTGTTCAAAAATATGTTAGTTAGATATATATGTGGAAATAGAGAACAAAAAAGCTAGCTGGGTGGGAAGTTTTCTTTCTTTTTCTTTTTCTTTTTCTTTTTCTTTGGCTTCATGGCCTTGTACATCTTGTAACTCTATGTACAGGGGAAAGGAAGACAACCAAAATTTGCAATTATATGCGAACCTTAATCCATCTTAATTAATGGTAATCTAATTATTAATAATCTTATCTTTCTCCAGCTTCTCTTCCTTTACTCCAATGCTAATTACTAATTTGAAGAGTTTGGGATAATTTTTCATTTTTTTCATTTACAACGCAAACAGGGAAGTATTGTTCATTATTTTAAGTGATTAGTAATGTGATTTTTTCAGAGGACGTTTTATTCAAATGTATAAAAAGTAATATTGTATGCATAATGACAAAAATCAATGTGTTGTTCAATAGATTATGGGCATATAATGTTAGAGCTCTCAGATTTTTCTTGTCCTTTTAACAAAGGCTGGTCAATCCCACTTTATTTTTATTTTTTATTTTTTTTGTCTGTAGCATATACAAATTCATACCTAAAAATTTATAATACAAATACACTTGAACACTGTGAATGCCTCGTATAGATACATTGCCAACGTCTTTAGTTTATTTAAGGATGCTTGAGAGAACAGAAAAAAACTTTTTAATTTATTTTTTTTTAATGTTTTTGGATAAAAAAACAATCTAAAATAAACTTTGAAAAATTCTCTAAAAAATATATATGAAAATAAATCACACTAGAAAGAACAAGTTGGTTATTTTTAAAATTAAACACTTGAAAAATTAATTAACCTAATCACAACTGTAATGTTGAAATTTATGAATCTTCTCAAGAAATATTAGAAAATCCTCACAATTATCTCCTTTAAATCTTTGTTTTTGGTACCACCTAAATGCTTTATATATAGCCACTTATATGTTAACCTTCTTATCTTCACTAAGGTGAGATATTGTTTACACTCTTAAAAAAAAGTTGAATTTGTGATAATATAAAAAAAAAATTAGAATTATTATTTTGAATATATACTTTAAAATAGAAGGTACAAAATGGACATCGGAGAGATTTGATAACACACACATATATGCTCTCTATATTTGTTCTACATTATTTCTAAGTTTTGCATTAATAATCTTCTGTCCCTTTAACTTAAATAGGTGTTCATCATATATTAAAATAGCAATTAAAATATTGCTTCGAAGAACCATGTGGTCTGTTCAAAACCGTTCAATATTTTAATTTCAGGTGTTGAACTAATAGATATATATATATATACACACATAGAGAGAGGGAGAGGGAGAGGGAGGGAGAGAGAGAAGAGACGTCAAATAAGTAAATGAAATTAAAGAATGTAGGCAAGCGTCTAAGGCGGCATGAACCACGCAATCCACTTCACATCCACATTCTAACCTAATTTAAACAGTTTTAATATTATTATTTTAAGAACCACTCATCTCAATTTTGTTGCCATAAAGGTACATTTAATAAGTTTTCTATAGTTAAGATGAAATGCCTCAATTATATGGCGCTAAGCTAATGGCTTTTAATTTTATACAGATTTTCTTCCCCTGGGGGAGGTAGCCATGTAGGGAGCAGGAGTGGCTATGATTTGGATTAACTGAGAGCACCATTTTATTTATTAAATACCATCAACTTCACTTACATCTTTATTTTTAATTAATGCATTGGTAAGAATCTTGAGCAGTGTTCCCAAAGGGAAGCTTCAACCATTATAATGTTCCAAGTAATTAAACCCCATTAGATTTCCATACAATAGTCAATGCAAGCCAATTATACATATACAGGAGAGAATATTCAAAGTGAGTCCAGTCATATGAAAAAAATATATACCAAAGTACAACATACGAGGAAAAACAAATATAACTCAATTGACGTAGTACTTAAATTGTCAATTTAATTCGAATTCAATGGTACAAAATATGGGGTAAAATTGTTTTACTTTTTGTAGGTAATAGATAAAACTAGATATTTTTACCATTAAAGAGATAAATGTGGTCTATAATAGTTAGAAAATAAAAATTTACTATATTTAGAAATAAATTAGCTCATTTTGCTATACAACTTTATGCTATATATATATTCGATGAAAGAGGAGTGAAAATGAGTATTTGTGTGTTCTGAGTGGGTGTGAGAGTTGTATATTTAATTTGTTGGGTTGGGTGGAACTCCAAAGCAGTAGGGCAGAAGGCTGAATATGAGAAACAGAAAAGAAAAGGAAAAAGTGGTACTGAGTATTGGATGTGTGTTTAGATTTGAAAGAACCCCACAAGAGAGAATCTCTGCTTGGAAAAGTTGAGGGGTTTTTTAAGAGGGTGTGGGGATGGGAATATTAATAATAATAATAATAATAATAATAATAAGTAGGGAATGGGGTTTGTTTGATTGTTAGGTTCAAGGGAAAGGGAGAAAGGGAAGAGTTGGAATCCACTTAAAAAGAAGGGTTGCTTTGCTTTAGGTAGGGGAATTGAAGGAGAGAAAAACACATGGGAAGTTTTACAAGTAGATAGAGAGACACACTCACATTAATATCCATATAACCTTTGTAACAAAAAAACCCTTACCCCTTGCTGCTTCTTTTAAGACGTGTAAAGATACACTCCGCATCCCACTATATTAATATATAAGTTTTATTTCGAACTTCTCCCATCATTGGTGCCTTAACTCAAATTAAACTATTGTCTTTTTCGTTTGTGAAGCTTCAATTATTGGTACCACACCACAGATAAACAATAAAAACATTCAATGTTGTTACAGCAGATTTAAATTATGTGTGTGTGCGCGCGCCTACCATTACCAAACCAAATCCCTCCCCCTTCCAATAATGGGTGTTAAAACTGGAAATTGGACATAGATATGTTACACGTGTGTGCACATATTGTGATGTGAAGTTGGTCCCGGCATTGAGGGTCGAGCCCTTTTCTTTTTCTTTTTCTTTTCCTTTTCCTTTTCTTCTATGTGTAGTGGACACTGCCATTTCAACTCAGATTCACATGGAATCCCATGTGCCCCCATATGCCTTTCTCACAGGGAACCAAATACACTCACTCTTCAAAACTATTTAGTAATATTGTCATATCTACTTCTTCTGTTCATTATTTGACACTTAATCTTAGAAATTCAAATCAAATTTTAGATTTGTTCAAAATGAAAGAACAATGCAATGAATTGTCATAAATGAGTTCTGTAGCTAACTGAATTACAAAGAAACTTCCTTCATCTCTTCTCTTTGATCCATTGTTTCATAATCATATTTAGAGCATTGCCTTGATTGCCTCAATGGATAAACACAAGCAGCTTTTGTATACATAAATATATATATATATATATATATATATATATATATATATATTGCCATTCCAGACTCAACTAGTAGTGTAATCTTTCATTTTTATTGTTGCCCATGCCATGCATATTAATTTAATTTATTTTGTTTTTTTTTTTGGAAGTGGGAAAAAATTAAAGAAAGAAAAGGAAAATAAAAAGTGGAGGGTTATTATACAGATAAAAATGGAGAAGCAGGGTTTGCAACTAACCATGTGGAGATGTTGATTTGTAAAAGGTGGGAAACACAAAACCCTTTTTCTTTTTTTCTTTTTTTTTTTTTTGTTTGAATAATTTCTAAATTAGCTAAGTTATAAAGTGTTTTTGTTGTAAAGTAAAAGGCAAAGTTTTTAAGTTCTGAAATGTCCACCCATCAGTGTTCTAAATTCTAACACTTGTAAAGCTCCCTTCCTTTCTGTAACATCCCTTTTTAAAGTTTCTTCCTTTTCTTTTTCAATATCAATACTATACTATATACTTTTTCTTTTCTTATATTATTTCGCTTTATTCTCTCTCTCTCTTAAACAATCTCAATTATTAGGTTACATTACTCAACTATATACTCGTTTGCATATATATTATAATGAATAAAAAGTATATGGATTCCATTTCCTTTTTTTCTAGATATCTGCTTTACACATTAACATGAGATTTACGTATTATTTATCTAACAAATAATTAACCATGGATTTGGAGAATCGCGCAATCTACAAACTTTAGAAATACTATATTTATAGCTTTACACATTGATATTATCAACGGCCTTCACCTTGGACTTCTCTTTATACACTTACAAAAATATATGAAGTAATTAGATCATGGTTCCACACCAATCAAATCAGTGTGTGATTTTATACAGTGATGAGAGTAATTTGTATAATTAACATTTAACATAAAGAAATTTGATGATAAAAATGGGAATTTTTCAAAAGGTTAGAAGAGAAATTTCATTCATTTTGGGGATAGAGCTGATAAATGAATTTTCCATTCAACCATTGACTTTAATATTTTACTAAAATTGATAATGTTACTATTTTGCTCGCCAACTCAAAAATTTTAATGGTGAATAGCAGGAAGCAAAGGGGTATTGTGCTCATAGTATTGGAAGGATCATTCAACTTTTATCTTGTACATAAAAGAAATTAATATGATATAAAAGTAGTGTGCAGAACGCACTCTATCAATCAATATAGAACCGATGGTTGGTTGTGGCTTGTCCTTGATCCAGCCCAGATATTATAACTAATCCTGAAATGGGCTAAAGGCCCAATAATCATTACCAAACACGTGTCTCACATAATGGAATTTGTTGGGTTTAGCCTCCAACATGGAGAATCCCTTCCCAAAGCCCATTCTGGCAGATAGACAAATGATACTTTAATAGGTGAAATATACGAAAATGAATAATTTGGTTCAAGGAGAAGATCAGAAGATAGGAACAAGGTCCCAAACATCTAAATCTCAACTTTATGTAAATATAAAAATATCAAACATCCCCAAACAACTTGCTTTGATATCATCTAAGCTATTAGGTCACCTAATAGGTAAAGATAAATTTAACATTAATATCAAGTTTATTGTGGTACTATTAATTTTATGTTTGGCATCTTTTCTTATACTCTAACCATTGATCTAGTGGAGAAGTAGAAGTTAGTGTTTAGAGAACAACAACGTGCATCACATGTTCTTTGGAATATTCATTGCCTTCCTTCCTCCAATTGATTCTCATTTATTAATTTCATTTTGCTTAAATACTACCTTTGAATCGATTATATATCATTTAAAAGTCAAGAAATCATTTTCTTGAAAAAAAATTTACTGTTTTAAGCATAACATTATTATTGATAAGATTTCTGAACTAATTTCATCAAATGTTTATCGATAGCTTTAACATATTTAATCAAAATTTAAACTTGTTAGATGGATTATATATCATTGGTCAATTGGTTATCAAAATTTGTAGACAATAGGTCAATCTATGTATTATGAAATAAAAATAGTAGCTTAACCTTTTAAAAATCCTCACGAACATTAAAGACATTTTCAGACAAATCTGTGAAATTTAGATGGAAATGTGTTGGTAAAGATGGGGGCATTTAATACCTTGGATCCACAAAAATGTGAATCAGTAATTATTATCATTTATTTATTTTCTGGAAATAAAAAGAAAGCAGAGATGAATCTCTAATGAGCTGGCGTGGTTTTCTTTTGGTGATTCAAATCTCTATATAATCATATCAATTACAACAAACACGACTCCTCATTATTACTCATTACACAACACAAACAATGGCCTACAAATCTCCCCTCTTCCTCTCCATTCTCCTCTCCTTTTCTGCCATAGCTTTCTCCGATGTATTTCCACTAACTATGCTTTTCTTTTTCTTCATCTGGGAACAGAAATTAAAAAAAAAAAAAAAAAAAAAAAGACTGATACACATTTTGGATTTGGTTGATCTATATGCAGGATGCAGATTGTGTGTACACGGTGTACATCAGAACAGGGTCGACCTTGAAAGCAGGGACGGACTCGGCGATTGCCGCCACGCTCTACTCGGCGGATGGGGACGAAGTCCGGATTAAGGATCTGGAGAAATGGGGCGGGTTGATGGGACCCAACTACAACTACTTTGAGAGGGGCAATCTCGACATTTTCAGCGGGAGAGGTCCATGCCTGAGCGGACCGGTGTGTTCACTAAACCTGACGTCCGATGGATCGGGTCCGCACCATGGGTGGTACTGCAACTATGTGGAGGTTACTACAACGGGTGTCCACAGGCCGTGCGAGCAAGCGTTGTTCACGGTGGAGCAGTGGTTGGCCTTGGATGTGTCGCCTTATGAGCTGACCGCCATCCGGAATAACTGTCTGAGTGGGAGTGGAATCCAGCGTGATTTAAAATTGGAGTAGGTGGTGTGGGTATAATTGATGTGATAGACTTGTTGTAGAATAAGGGCTTAATCGATGATTGAGCAGGATTTTTGTGGAGTTGTGTTATTGGTATGTTGGGGGAGAAGTAGTAGTTGAACGGAGAGGAGTGTTTTCTTTTTGATCCGATCTTTTGTTCGTAAGGAATGATGAACAATAATTGGTTTAAAATTTACATTACCAAAAGGAGCAACAATGAAAAGGTACCCTTTAGTTTTAGGCTAAATTACACATTCAAAAAAATGGTTATGATTTTACCTTTTTTATAAAAAAATGCCCCTAAAATATTTAAAATTTTCAAAAATATATTTAAACAAGAAAAAAAAAAAAGACATTTACATTAGTTTAGGACATAAACTATTAGAGGTATTTAGCCGTTAAAGTCGTAAGTTACTATAGTTGGATTATAATTGTTTAAGTTGGATGTGCAAATTATTTTAATTTGAGTTATAATAGTATTCGTATTTTAATTGTATATTATTTTAATTTGTTTAAGAAAATAGATAAAATCTTAGTGAAGAAGACAAAATAGTAAATATATAAGAGATTTTGAAATAGTGTTTAGTTACAGATGAATGGAGAGTACAAAATACAAAATAATACTTAAAAAATAATTGTTTTAAGCTTAAGGCATTTATATGAATTCTCAGCTAATTTGATTAAATGTTTGTTTATAGGTTTAACATCTCTAATCAAATTTTAAGTTTCTTACAAGTACTAAACTAAATTCATTATCCATTTGTAAACTATATTGATCACACTATGAAATAAAATAAAGGATAGATATCGATAAATTTATATTACTGAATACGACGGATAAAAACATGATAACGATTAAATTTTATTATATCTTTATAAATATTTTTATCAAAATTAACATTTATTACTATTTCAGGTTTCAAAAATGTTGGGAAGCATTATATTTTGAGAATGAATAATATTGGTTTCATAATATTAATTCAGTAATTATTATCATATATTTATTTTCTGGAAATAATAGAAAAGAAGAGTGGGGAAGAGGAAGAATCGAGACAATGGCTTTCATTGTTAGTACGTGGAGATAGCTGATTGGATGGATCATTTGAAAGATTATCCAATTTTTGACATTTGACCATTAACAGTGGGCCATCAAATGATTGCAGCCGTCCGATAAATCGCCACTGAGCTGGCATGGTCATAGCAATTAAATTTTCTATATATAATAATATCTACAAGAACAAAACAACTCCTCATTCCATAACACAACCATGGCCACCAAATCTACCCTCTTCTTCGCCTTTCTCCTTTCCTTCTCTGCCATAGCTTTCTCCGATGTATTTCCACTTACTCTCCTCTGTCTTTTTTTTCATTTGAAAGAAAAAAAAAACTGATGCACATTTTCGATTTGGTTGATGCAGGATCCGGATTGCGTGTACACGGTGTATATCAGAACAGGGTCGATCCTGAAAGCAGGGACGGACTCGGTGATTACCGCCACACTCTACACGGCTGCCGGGGATGGAATCAGGATTATCGATCTGGAGAAATGGGGCGGGATGATGGGACCAGACTACAACTACTTCGAGAGGGGCAATCTCGATATTTTCAGCGGAAGAGGTCCATGCCTGAGCGGACCGGTGTGTTCGTTAAACCTGACCTCGGATGGATCGGGTCCACACCATGGGTGGTACTGCAACTATGTGGAGGTGACCACGACAGGGGTTCATAGGTCGTGCGATCAACAACTGTTCACGGTGGAGCAGTGGTTGGCTCTGGATGCGCCGCCGTATAGTCTGACCGCCATCCAGAATAACTGTCCCAGTGGGAGTGAGAGTCGCCGGGATTTGATCCGGTCAGGTGGCCCAAATTTGGAATTGAAGCAGGTGGTTTGAATATGATGTATGGAATAAAACTGCTTTATCACAAGGTAAATGGAAGAGGGTTTAATCAATATGATAGAGCAGGATTTTGGGGAATTAAATCAAATGGGCGTTGTGTTATTGGTATGTTGGGTGAGGAGTAATAGTCAAATGGAGAGCAGTGTTTTCTTTTTGCTTTACTTTTTGATCGGATCTTGTTTTGTTTTGTCTTGTCTTGTCAGGAATGATAAACAAATGGGTTTGCAATGAACAATCAGAAAAGGAGAAATAATGAAGAAAAGACAGCATTTAATCTTAATAATAATGAAAGTTGATGTCGGCAAGGGGGACGTGGAGGGGACTTTGTCCGGAAGCGATTTGTCTTCGCATTGACCGAACATGTTTTTGTTTTATTAAAGTTAAACTTTAGTAAGATATGTATTGGCAAAGCTCTCTCTCTCCTTTTCTTTTCCTTTTCCTTTTATCTTACCAGTTACAACAAATTTTACCTTCGATAGTTATAAAATTTGCGTCTACTTAAACTCTCAAAACTAAGAGTTTTAAATAAAATTGTTACAATTTCATTTCGAATTTAACATTGGGATAAATTTGAAGCTAATTTATATAATGAAAATTTTGATGATATAATTTGATTTACGTTTTTGAGTTCATAATTTTTGAAAGAATGGAAGGTGGTTAGTAAATGGACCATCACATTTAATAAATTTAAACAGCAATACGTTTTAAACGGTGTGGAGACTCTTCCTTGGAACAGTTATTTGTAGGTTGTGTGTGGGCCTTTGTTCCCCTTTAGGCTTTTTTTTTCCTTCTCCTGTAAAATCCCCCTTTTCTTTTAACAATTTTAGAAACAAAAACGTGGATTCGACAAATGTGAAATTTGAATGTGACCAATAAAAAACTGACAGGGTGATGAACCAGAAACAATATCATGTGAAATTTTATAGCCTGTTTGATAATGTTCTTGTTTCATATAACATAGGTATTTAATAACTAATTCTGTTTTTCGTTTCCAAAATTTAAGAAAATTTCTAAAAATCGAAGAAAAACAGAAACTCTCAAATATGATTTTTCCCACTTCGATTCACAATTTATTCAATTCAATTTCTCTTATTTCTAAAAAAATTTAATTGACCCATTGGTGGGAGATGTCTTTTTACGTTTGGCCTAAATGTCTTAATTCAATTTCCAACTTTGATTATTCTTTTTTATCTTTTCTAACTTGTTTTATTTTGTCTACTCCTTATTAATCTTGTAATATATATTTAACATTTTTTAATTTATTTTTATCTTTTGCTTCTCTTCCCTTCTCATAAATTATATGTTAGTTCAATTTCAAATCTTATATTCTCAATATTTAGATCTAATTTTAAATTTCTTTTCTAATTAGCTATATTTATTAATTTAAATCAAATTTTATATATAATTTTTAAATTTCTTTTCTATTTAGCTATATTTATTAATTTTTTATATTTATATGTTTAATTTAATTTTGAATTTTAGTCAGTTCAATATTTAAATATATATATTATTTTTATCTTTCACATTTAAATTATTAATATATTTATTTAAATATTTTTAAAAATTTAAATTTCAAAAGGTTATGAAATGTTATTTATAATTAAAATTTGTTATCTCAGTATCATCAAAATTAGTTAAAATTTTACATTATATAATTTTTTAATAATTATTTAGATTATTTTTAGTATTTTACAATGACAGACTTACATACTAACCTAATGAATTTGCATCATTTGAGAGAAATGAATTCACTGAGAAATAATATTTCAAAACAAATGAATTTAGTAAGAAATAATGTTTCAAAACCAAATGCTAACTATCATATGATTAATAAAAGGTTATTGTATTATAGTTATTAAATTTGCAACAGGATTCACGTGTATTTGGTAATATTAACGTTTTATAAATTTTTTTATATATTTTAATGAATTCTATATCATTTTTATTATTACATAATTAAATTATATCTAAACTAAAAAATACGTGAAAATATAAGGAAAAATAACACACAAAAAATATTATCAAACAAATTTTTTTATTTTTATTCCTTTGTAAGGAAACAAAAATAGTTATCAGAAGAAATCTCCTTTGTAGTTTCAAAAAAAAAAAAAAGGCAGGAAACATGAAACGGAAACAATATCAATCCAATAACCAAACTAAGCCAAAACAAAATATCTTATAGTAGAAGTACTATGAAATCAAATCAATCAGCATTTCATTCATTATAGTACTATAGGACCAACAAAATAATCATCTTCTATGGGAATTCCTGCTTCTCCTATAAGTTCTGGATCAAAGACTTACCATTGAAGAATCTAACAGATCAAGAATTGAGAAACGTGGTCTGAGAGGATAGAGATTGCCCGTTTGTTTTATGTTGCAGACAAAGAAATGAAAGAAGAGGTTCAAGACTGCAGTCGAGCCATCTTTAAATCAAAGAATCATAATCAAGCAAGCTGGAGAGTTCAACGGATTATAGTGATTCTATACCCAAGTTATAAAGTTGAAACAATTGTTGAACAAAAAAATTGCCTTTTCTGTTTACCGTATTATACTACTAATGCACTTCTGAAGGGTTCAAACTCAGGTAATAATGTTAAGCCGACGTCTCAAGTGCTTTACTGGATGACTAGAAAGAAACTTAAAACAAATAGGAATGCATTTGAGAGAAGTTGAAGACCTGTAGGGCGTTATTGAGGAGTTTTTTGAAGTACGTTCAGTATGGCTTGTGAAACCTCTTCAGCATTGTACTCCATTCCAAAGCATCTCAAAACCTCCAGGTTTGGACTCAACAAATACCTGATCGTTTTTCCCCGTCATACATACATAATACATTATTCAAGTCATAATATGAAAAGTAGATCCGACTGTGTCAGGTGGCTTACATTTTGTGTGAAGTATCGATAAGATAATCATTGCCTTCCTCCTCAACCTTCTTAAAGTAAACACGGTATTCCTGTGCCATTTGCCTTACTGCTGCCACTGGCCCAGTCAGTCCTATAATTCTTGAATCAAACTCTGCAGTCCAGAGATGATAGGAAAGATAAGAGAAACATCCGCCAAAATGTATTTATCTTGACAATCTTCACGAAGAAGTAAAGACTGACCTTTAAGATAAGCACGAAGATGTGACGGGTTATCCCGTTGTGGATCAATTGTCACAAAGATAGGCAGAACCTTGAGGCTATGTTTAGATTCTTATTCACAGAACAACAAACAAATAATTAAAACAAGAGTGGAAGTACACTGCATCAGTGATGCAAATGTTGCATGTTTTAAAGTAGTAAAATACCTAATATGTCTATAGCCTTGGACATAATCTGGAGTTGCTCTGGCACAACATCAGGAGACGAAGTGTACCCAAAGTAGAGGAGAGTCCAGTTCCCCCGAAGATCTTTCTCTGTTACATTTCTTTTCTCTGTATCAATAAGAGAAAAAGGGCCCCCAATAACTGGTCCTTTAACTATGTTTACACACGTGTTTCCCTGTCCTGAATCAAAGAAGACACTTTAGTTGTCTTTAAATCTGAAGCACTAAAACACGGCCCCTAAAATCAATCTAAAAATTATACTACATGCGGCCACGGGATAATTAAAAGTCAGCCGGATGTCAAAATCTTCATAGCATAAACTTGATCATACAGTATATTACAACATTAGTTTCAATAAGTTAACCCCTGCCATCCACATCATGAGTTGTAACAGCCCATAACTTCATTGTACAGTTTAGATATAATCAGATTATGCAAGTAGGATATGCATCATATCTAATGCCTGTTCATAGACACAAATCTGACATTTTCATAATCCACATATAAAGAGGTTATTATTGAGGCCATTCAAGCTTTTTCCGTCTTCTACTTCCTCATCTCTCTGCCTGAGCATAGAGAAGTCTAGGGAATTCACAACTACTGGATGATTCCACAACTATCTACGGTTTCTTGAGGTCATCCCAAGTCCTAACACGACCGCTAGTGCCATATGATCTTTCTTATATCTTAATGTAGACAATAAACAACTGAAACTAATTACAATGGCAGCCAAAAATCAATAGAAGAGCCCAAAGATAGTACCTTTCAAGACAGCTCTTCTCTCATCGTTATAATGTACAAAGGCTGCTAACCCAACAAAACCCATCACCGCAGCTGGCTGCACAAAAATAAAAACAATAAAAGTAAAGTAAATAAATTCAAAAAGGGATTATGATGATTTGTATAGAATAGTAGTGTAACATAACATAAAAGAAGGCCAATTTAAAATGTCTTCACAAAAATGTATTTACCAACAAAGAGAAACTTGAATCTAAAAGATGAGATCAGGTCATACAATGATATAAGTAGTCCATGAAGAAGAAGTATGTCCATCTACGGAAAGAATAGAATGAACTTCAGGTCTTTCCTTACTGTATTTTGATGATGTGGAATATTTGCAGGATAGAACGCTAATTGATGGATGTAACCTACGCCAAAATTCAAAATTAACCAGGTTTACTGAAAAGTACGATCCCATTTCAAATATAATCACAGCCCTATGCCTCCAGTTAACAATTTAAAGTAACTTATAGATAAACAAAAAAATGGAATTGCATTGATGGAAAACAGAAACCAACTCAGCAGGATAATTATTTACACATGCGGGATTTTGATTGAGAGAAAGATAATAGAAAGCCATATAAACAGTAATAAAACACAACATAACCAGCGGGAATGGGTAGTAAAGGGGGTTTAAGGGAAAAACCTTTGGAATACAGATCTAGCCTGACGGGAGTGGTGTTTGGAGGTTGAGAAAATAGAGCGAAAAGTGAGCATTATTTGTTGAGTGGGGGGGCTTTATTACGAGGTTACGAAGAATCGTGGGTTGGACCAAAAACCCATGTCAATCGGTAATCAAATTGATTGAAAATCAGCTTGGGGTATTTACCCTCCGGAGTTGCCTTGCTCCACAAGGTCGTTTACCTCCTAAAAGTATCAAAATCCGCATAGATTTTGACATTTGAGGATCGGAGTTCGATGCCGGACACGGACTGTGGCTTCCTCCCCCTTCCCCCCAACTCCAACCAAGAAGAAATATAATACTTCAAAGGAAAAATTAAAATAGCAAACACTGAGAGCAGCTCAATAAAAATCACTTTCCCCCATTTTTCTTTTTTAAGTTTCTTTTACAATATATGGAATGGAGCAATTATCCATAAACTGGTTATGTCTTTTATGTTTATTTGCCCTACATAAATTACACCATTTTTCATCGCCCTATTTTGAAAGAAAATCTCTAAATCTTAACACCATTTGAAATTGGTTTGTATATCTTCTAAACAAAAACCAAAGTTTAGCTATAAACAACAAATTTTCTATCTATTTTATGTATTTTGCCGACTGCGTTTGCCCCGATGTCCGTGCCAAGATTTTGGCCCACTTCTACGCCTTCCGAAAGAACCCACAATTTTTGGGCTTCTACTATTCACAGGCCCAAATCATAATTCCTAAACAAGAAATATATTCAAGCTTTCACCTTCTTTTCCATTTTTCTTCCAGACCTTCGATGTCTATTAAATATTTGTCCGTTCTGATTACATATTAATACTAGTTTAAGATGAAACTAAAGCCTACAAATTACAAAAATGGCAAGCCATTTGGAATGAGCTGTTTTCAAGTATAATTGGAAGTAAGTATATGCGAACAATAAATTTCGTAAACACTAATACACTTTGTATGTTAAGTAGGTCATCTAAAATGAGTTGTAATATGGCAAGAATAGTAGTATGTCTTGAGTTCTTAATGACTTTGGTTGTTAGAAGCCGAATGTTTAAAGAAGTTGTAGAGTGGTGGAATAAATGAGTAAGAGGAAAGAAAATGAAAAAAAAAAAAAAAAAAAAAAAAAAAAAAAAGAGAAATGGCAAAGGGTAGTGTGATAGATGGGGTAAAGGAAACAACCTAACCCAGTCAAAGTTTGACCAAACTGCCATCACCTTTTTTGTTGGGACACATCAAACTCAATCTTATTCATTCAACGGATCCGATCATAGACGCCAAACAAATTCAATTCAATTACCGGTGGTCCTCGTAGCAGGTTAACTTTTTTTCTTTTCTTCTCCCCTAAACAAGTGGTTGCAAAAATATTACGACTTGTCGGAAATAATAAGGATTTAAAAAATAATAATAATAATAATCCAACCTGAGCTTGAGTTGTCGGAATTGTTTACGTCTATCTTTCTTTCTTTTGTTGGTGTTGTTCTTTTTATAAAAAAAAAATAATCAAGTAATAAAATTTAAATGCATTTAATAAAAGAAAGAAAGAAAGAAAGAAAGAAAGAAAGAAAGAAAGAAAAATGGTTAATTAAATTGGTACAAAATTTGATTGTAATGGGGGAAGAAAATGAAAAATGAATGAATATATGGAGGATGGCGATGGGTTACTAACTTAGTACGGCATCTGGGAATAAATCAATCAATAATAATGCCGCCCATTTCCTTCCTTTTATTCTATTTCTCTCTACCTATTTAAATAATCGTTTCTTTCTCCATTTGAATTTTCTCACATTTTCCTCAACCCCTCATTTCTTACACCCAAATTATGTACCAAAATTACGCCCTCCATCTCCATTCTTCGTTTTTAAATTACTACATCTTACCACTTAGGATACTACACCAACAACCTCTGTTGCTCACTTTCATTTATATAGAATCTGTACAAATTCAACTGTATTTTCTTTTTATTACCATTGTCACAAAATTAAAGACATTTTAGGGCAAATAATTAACTAATTTTAAGATACGGAAGTTGTCACACAAAGATAGTAACACAAAATACTTAGTAAATAGCCAATTCATTGAAATAAACCTACGTCTGGAGGAGACTATGCCCAATTGAAAGATATGTTTAGTAAAATATATACAAAAATTTAACTTATCTTTTAATAGACAATCTTGAGATACAACAAGATTATACTAGACGATCACTTAGGCTCCACCTAATTAGTTGATAAATGATTGATTCTCCTCGTAAAAACGAGACTTTCCTTGGATTATTCAACTCTAACAATATAATATACTTCCATAAATTCCAACCTATCGATCAATGTTGAATATATCAAAAGCAAAGAGTCATCATAAACCAAAACAACAAACAATCATCAGAGCACACGTAACCTTTTTTTACGAACACGGAAATGTATGGACGCATCTCACTTTTCTAGGTTTTTAATCTTTTTCCTCGTCGACTTAAAAAGAAAACACATGGTCAATAGATGGACCACAGCAAGAAGAAAAAAAAAATCAACCGATTATTAAGACAATCACCCCATAACCAAAGCAAGAAGGAAAGTTTTGTAGGAGGTAAGAAAGAAAAGGAAATTGTTTACAGCCAACAAAACATCAACCCTAGGTACACACAAAAAATCAAGATTTTATACTAATTCAAAAGATTCAATCATGTACGATATGACAATCGAGTAATTGGAGATTATTTTTGTACATTTACCGACTCACACATCTACTTGTCATTATCGCTCTAGAAAAATCAGTCGTATTGGATTATTCAAAAATGAAAATGTCATATAGGATGAAAAAGCCTAAAATCTCACTCTGTTGTTTCTTAAAAAAAGAGAGAGAAAAAACTTACGTTTTGTTTTGTTTTGTTTGATCTTTTTCTTGGCCCCGCCCCTAAATTAGGAAATTTACCAAGAAGAATATTAAATGTGGTCTACGGAGGAGAACTCTAATCTGCCTTCTATACTTTCAACACCAATTAATGTCAATCAAATTGAATATACAATCTTTTTTGCCAAATGTCCAACAAAGTAATTTGAAATTGCAATGAAAATCATCATAATCATACTACTTTACTACCATTCCTTACATACCTAGCTTGATCATATTTTTATTATTTTCATCTGATATCTCATATGTTTATTTACTGGGTGATGATGGGATTGAGAAAGTGTATTTAGTTCAAAATTTTATCAAACTCAACCCTCATTTTTCTTGTTTAAAGAGGAAAAAAGGGGAACGAAAATGAAAAATAATCAAATTGATACTCAATATGACTCTATCTTGAACTTGAAGTAATGATGGACCCACAATAAAGTAATGAAATATACCTAAAAAATATAACACATAAACAGTTGAGAGAAGTCCACCAAAAGCTACATATATATATATATATATATAATTGTTTTTTTTTTTCCATATTTGGAGGTATTTTCAATTTGGTTATAAATTGTTTAAATTTTCCTTAAAAGATACAAACTACTGACTTTCAAAAGAATTGTAAAATATATATAAAAACATAAAAACAGTATGTCCATCGTATATATATATATATATATATAATCAATAAAATGTATGTATTTGAGAGACGAATTGAAACCATAATAAACTAAACACACACTTCGGATTATTTTTGGTTACTTGGTAATTGTAATTTATTTTTAAAAGAGTACTAATCTTTGTTTGAAGAAAAAAAAATACTGAATAAGTAACATAAATAATTTTATTTTAAAAGGATATACCCTTAATTTATAATTTTAATTTTTAACACTACAAATGAAGACGACTAATTCGAATTTTTAATATATGAGATAATCAAAGGTATTATATATATCTATAAATCATAAAATTAATACAACTTGAAAACTCTAATAACGACTGCAGAAATAATGAAAAAAAAAAAAGTGAAAATTTGAGAATATAGATTTAGAGAATTTGAGATGATCTTAGGGCCTTTTTTTTTTTTTTTTGGTTAAATACAAAGCTATGAGCTTTATGGAAACGTTAAAATGACAAATTTTTACAATATTGTTTAGGAGATAGTTGGTAGTTTTCGTTGTCAGATTTAAACGTGTATAAGAAAATGAGAGCCATCTATTCAACAATGTCTTATCATTTTCCCTCTTCTTTCAATTTCTGTTTTTCATTATTACCCACTCAAAATTAAAGGGTTTAGGTGTAAAACCGAATGAGATTATTGAGAAAATAAATAATAAAGAATAATGATTTTAATTAAAACTGAGTAAAATAAGGGTTTATAAAAAGTAAAATTTGAAAGAAGAGAAATTTGAATATATGACCCCTAACCAAACTTTCATTTTCAGATTTCCATATAGAGTCTTCAATCCCTTTCTGATAACATAGTTGCTGAAATCAAATTACGAAAATACCATTTCCAATTAAAATTGTAAAAAATAAATAAATATATATATATATATATATATATATTTTTTTTTTTACTGAATGAGACGATTAAAAAGGATATATAGTGGATTATGGGGCCATGTGTGGATATTCATCTGAAGTCGTACTAACTTTTTAGCTAAGGGGGTGGGGGGGGAGGGGGAGGGGGTGATGCATTATATTTTAGAATAACAATAATGATGAGATCCAAAAATGATGGCTGTTGAAGTTGAACATAAAAGTAAAACAGAGGGCATGAGCATGCTTTTCCCTCCTTCCATCTAAATCAATCCAATGGTTGTTCTTCTTCTCATCAATCGCCCTTTATGTGCTCATAAATCCAACCCACAGTTTCACTGAAAATGACGCCAATCTCTCATCATTCTCCTTTTGTTTCTTTCATAACCAAATTATTGTTCCCTTCCCCTTTTTATATATATACCTTTTTAATTCAATTCTCTCTTCCACTTTATTTATTGTTCTTCTTTCTTTCTTTACTTTATACTGCTTCCAAATGTTAATTAATATGATAATTGCTTCCAAATGTTAATTAATATGAGAATCATAATTCAAACCCATGAAACATAATTCAAATGTTTTCGCTCATCAAAGATAAAAGGAGAGTAACATGTTCATGTATGACATTGATACAACTTTTAAAAAGAATATAAATTTTCATTTTCATTTTGATGAGAATCATGAATTTTAAAATATTCTTTTTACTTTATGAGTCTCACTTAAATTAGTCATAATATACTCAATGTTTAAAGTTAATAAACTAGCTAATTAAGTATGAAGTTCTAATTATGTTATTGAAATTGAAATTTTATGGTGAAAAATGATACCATGCTAAGATTATAATTGTTACTACTGCATATCTATCATACTTTGACTAGTTAGATCTCTTGAATCACAATTTAAAAATATTTGAAAGTGACTTTGAATAAATAAATTATTTTAATCATCTTCAAGATGGTAATTGTAATAAGTAGCAATTATAAAAATGATAACCAAGTAACTTTGAAATTATAAAAAAAAAAAAAAAAAAAAAGAAAAAACCATTCTAATCACTATGTAAAGACATCTAGAGTGATAATTAAATGAAACTCTATCAACTATATTTATAAATTTGTTTACATAAAAGATTGCAATATTATGCTAATTATAGGGGGAAGTATAAATTAATTAAATTACCATAGGAACTTAATTATAGTCTTTCAAACTCGATACTGATCCTTGCAAAAACATTACAGTAATGAAGGAAAAAGTGTATCTTAATTCCTCCAACTAAAGGCCAATTGATGTACGTTAGAGCAAAAGTTTTGGCTACTAAAATAGATCAATTAATAGATATATAGATAGAGATGGTATTATCTTTAATAATTTGGGGACCAAAAAAATAATCATAATTAGCATTAATATTCAAATTGGCTTCTGCTAGAGTTCCAATAGGAAAATGAAATTTGATATCTACATTGAAAACCTATATTCAACATGATAACACACAAGCTTAATATTATATATATGTGTGTGTGTATATATATATAAACGATCACTTTCATCGGTCCAATTTAAATCAAATTGTATAATATCACCATAATTATTAATAAATACGTTTGACAACAAAATAAATTACTTAAATAAAATTCATGAACTCACCGACACCACATTAGCCACAGAATCCCACATTTCTTTATCATCATTATTAAGTTTAAAATTAATGTAATAGTAATTCAAAAATTGGTTCGAAAATTTGATCATTTTGCTGAAGTAAAATGGCTGCGGCCTTTATACACATTTTTCGTTTGAAGTGGCCGACTTGATAAATATTGAAGTCCGTTTTTAAGTCTGTAGTTTTCTTTGAAAACTTATCAATTATGTTATTATACACAAACACATCGTGTTTTATAATTCATTAGTAATATGTTTAGAAAATGTAAGTGGGAGGGTGTATAAAATGTTTGGTGTGGACAAAGAGTATTAGATACGTATAAATAGAAATAAGATTATTGTATAACTATAAAGGTATTGCATGGGCGAGAGGTCACGAGGAGTGCAGTGAAACACAATGGATCTAATGCCCAATTAAAAAGTTAATGAGTCACATGATTGCGTGTGAGAATTGAAGAATGGGAGAAGAATTTTCATATGTTTAAAAGAATAAAGAATTCTTTGGGTTTTTTTTTTTTTTTTTTTCTTTCTTAAAATCAATTTCGTTTTTATTGATATTACTGAAAAGATATTTTGATATTATTGGGGTGAAGGGCACACGCAGGGGTATATGTCAGAAGAAGGTGAAAGTACAAAATTGGGCTTGGGATAAGTGTGGAAAAGTATAATGATGGTGGTGATTTTCTTGACTTTTTTTGTAATACTCAACAACCCTCTCTACATTTTCTCTACTTTGGTTGCTAGCCAACCTCACGATTCCCTTCCCTTTCCTTCTATATAAATAATTTTAAATCAAATAAAATATGAGAAAAAAATTGTTTAATTAATATAATAATTGGTTTAAAATTAATTTTAAAGTTCTTATTTTTTGTGGTATATTATTATTGTTGTTGTTAGATATAGGGGGGGATGAAAAAACAGGCAAGTTGCATTTACTTTGACCCTGTGTTAATAGCATCTCGGAGTAGTCTGCCTATTCTCTCTGATCAAATGAATACCCCACATTGATCGTTTTTTCGTGGAGTTAAACCACAGCCAGAAGCAACCTCTCTATTTCCCTTCTCTTCCCTTCCCTTCCCCCAATTAATAATAAACACTCACAAGCGCCATTCTTCTTCTTCTTCTCTCTCTCTCCAAAAACCCTAACCCTTTACACATATTTCAGGTTCAGGAGTGGAGCTTCCACTTTACGACTCCACCGATTTCGTCGCTTCTTAAACGCTACTTTCCCGACTGCTCTTTTCCTCTTTTTTTTTTCCCTTTCAATGGGATGGGTTTCTTAGGATTGTGATCAAAGGATTCAGCTGCAGCAGCAGGAGCAGATCATCAGCTTTTCTTTTTCTTTTTCTGCAAACGTGATTCTGATTCATTTGAGGGTGATCGTACGTGTTTGGCCTAATAATGGATTCTGGGAGTAGTGGAAGTATACAAAGCTCCAGCGGTGGTGAAGATGAGTACGATTCACGCGCAGAGGGGTTCTCTGGTTTTTTAAACAAACCGCCAGGACATGTCGGTCCTAAGGCTAACCCTTCCCCACAACTCACGGCGCACCACCCTCATTCTTCTACCTCCTCCGGCCTCTTCGACCCTTTCTCCAACTTCCTCGATCCATTACCCACTCGATCACACCAAAATTCCATTCCTAATCTCGATTTCCTCTGGCCCAGAAACAACCCGAGATCCGACCCCAACCCGATCCACTTTCCCGGCTCCATTTCCATGCCTCCTTCTTCAGCACCCAATTCATATATGGCGGCGACGAATAGTCAAGTCCCTCATCAGACCACGGAACCCAATGTAGTCCACCAAGCCCCACGAGGTTTAACGCTCACCACAGATCGAAGCGACGTCGTTCCTAACAATAATAACAACACTGCAACTGGAACTAGTACTGGCACCAGCAACCCCTCCGTTCGTAACCCAAGGAAACGAACCCGAGCCTCGAGGCGAGCCCCAACTACAGTTCTCACTACCGATACGTCCAATTTCCGAGCCATGGTTCAGGAATTTACTGGGATTCCTGCCCCTCCCTTCACACCGGCTTCCTCTTTCCCCAGAGCCAGACTCGATCTTTTTGGCGGCGGTACGGCCTCCACTTCTTCCCCACCATACTTACTCCGTCCATTTCCCCAAAAGTTATCCACAACTAATTCCCTTCTCTCTCCATCCTCCGATTTTCTCCTCCCCAAACAGAATCAATATCTTCCTCCCATGTCCTCTATTTTTAATCTTCAGCCTTCTCCCCCTCCCCCGCTTCACCAACCAAATATCAACCTCCTGGGCTCCGACCAAACCACAACCGACACCCATCGTAATCACCATCTTCATCAAACACCTCTCCCGGAAGAGTTGCTATCAGAAAGTGGAAATATTCTTCCGGCCACCTGGGTAAGTAGCGGCGGCGGCGCAGGAGGAGGAGTAGCGTCGGACCAAGCTTTATTTAGGTCCACGAATAGCAAATACTGTACGGGTACTAAAGTTAACAACAACTATTCGGCTTCTTCTTCATCTTTGGATTTTCATGGAGATAAAGGGTCAGAGAATGTGACAACTAGAAGTGAAGGTATGATGGAATCTTGGATTTGTTCTTCAGATTAAATTAATTACTCTATTTATCCATCTATATTCCCAACCATATACCAAGACGTTTATATGAGTCTTGAGAATCACAACACCCCACCCCCCCCCCCCCCCCCCCCCCCCCCCATTAAACTAGAGGTATAATTAACGAAAAACCACTCAGATTCCGTTTGTTTTTCCCCCAAAATTTTATGTACATCACATTACACACTTTCATTTTGGGATTTCGTCCTTATTTCCAATTTTCCATATGTTTTTGTTTTTGTTTTCTTTATCCTCACATACATCCAAATAAATAATTATTTTATTTTATTTGATATAATGTTAATGTTATGGGGTGTCCCAATATATTGAAATAAAAAGGAAGAGAGCAGTTTAATTAGGTTGGGTTTTGGTAAAGTAGATAAATCCATTAGACAGTGTGGGTAAACCTAAACTATCCTCCTCGTACTGTCTATACATTCTGAAAGCTGCATGCACCTAATCTCAAAAATTATGAACCCCCGATTACTTGTTTGCCTATTAACCAAACACCATGCCCTCTCATGCCCTCTCATGCCCTCCCATCTTATTTGTCTTCTTCCACTTCTCTCTCTCTCTCTCTTTAATTATATATATATATATATATATATATATATATATACACACACACACACATATAAAAGAAAAGAATAGTTTGCATATAATTTAGGAGCGATTGGAGGCGAGATTTGAGGAATGTGAAGCCGTCATAATCTCTGTCAACAAATCTATAAACAAGTACATTTTTTAATTTCGGGTATATGCATTCATTCATGGATTCATGCGTGTTATAATATTATAATGTCAATTGCTCCATCATGGTAATTAATGACTATCCAAACTTCATAAATTCATGCAACCTAATTAGGTGTATTTAAATTTGTAAAAATATAAAGAAATTGTGTAAGTTGTGAGTGTTGAGTATTGTGCAGTCAGGATTGGAAACCAGACGTGGATGTGGTGCCCCAAATTTCGTTGATGCCTCTAGTCTTAGGACAAAAAGTACAGCTTTATAGCTGTCTAACCTTTTCTGGCAACCACACATACAAATTACAAATTTCATAAAATTCCATTCCTTCACTCTAATTTTTTTTTTAGTAATCTCACACGTTAAGTGATTGTTTAAATATGAGAACATGTGATTTATAGTATTTATGCATGCAATTATTAAAACGAAAAAAAAAATGATGAAGAATAAGAAAGTGGCATCGGGATCAAGGACATGGAAATTCGTGAAGCAGAAGCTCCATTTTCGAAGTTGGTGTTTGTTACTTTGTTCATTGGAAATGGTTTTTCTTTTTGAAAAATTTTATTTGATTGGACTATCATTGTCGTTCTTCCTCGTTTATTGCAAATCTTAAAACTCGACTGTTCACAACATAATTTGTTCAATTTTTCACTAATTAACCTCTTTAATTCTAACAATTATGATTAACTATACTCGTTGTTGATTGTAGTTACTGTGACTTCTAATTACCGTTACTGTACGAATAATAATAAATCTTACATAATGCTTCAGTTTTTTTAAGGTTAGTTTTACGTTTAGTAAAAGCTCAAACTTTTAGCTTTTCTTAAAATAATGATGAAACTTTATTCAATTATAAAATGATTGTGAGATATACTACCTTTTTCTCTTTTTACTCTGATTTGTATTTTACCTTTTACTTTTTTTTTTTTTTTTTTTTATAAATATTCAAATTTATAATTATACATAAATATGACAATGCTAGAAGAATCTTTACCTCTCCCTTTTTTAGTTACGATTTTAATAAATTTCTATTTTATTCATCAATATTTGTTGACGAATTTGTATCATAGAGATAGGTTTTTCTTCATTAAATTTCTGTTGCAATCACTTTGACAATACTACAATTTGGTCTAACTGTTATTTAGGATGACAAAATGCAATTGTTCAAAGAATAGATCAGTACACCCATCATGGATGCATCAACTCCAAGATTAAAATAATTACTCTATATCCAATCTTTTTTTTAGTACAACTAATGTGAAGTATACGAGGATTTGTATCTTCAACGTTAGAAAAATGAGTGCATTTCGAAAATATCTATTTTTGATAACTATACGTTCATATCGACTACCATATCCCACCAATATGGAGATTTCTTGGTACTCTTCATCTACTTTGAGAATGAAAATGAACCAAAATTGATTTTCAATGAAACAAAGGAGGTATAAACATATAGCCATCCCTTCTAAATCAACTTAATTAAAACAAAGATATATTCCTTTAGATGTTATTTTTTCAGTAACTCTGTCAGGTAAAATGTAGAGAGATTTTACACACATATCATGTCTTTTAAATATAGCATATAGTATAGGTTTGAAGTATGATGTATATAAAATAAACTATTCTTTTTTTATGGTAAAACAGCTTAATTTTCAACTATGTATATGTATTTCTTAGTGGTTGAAATAATATATAGTTCTGAGTATATGATAATAAATATATTTATGGATGGAAGCTCGAAGTATATGGTGTGGGTGTTAATTATTATGCGTTTACAATCCACCTCCTAATTTGACTTCAATTAAGATGTAAAAAGTTGTAATTATTTAGAAGGCACTAAAGTAAAAGTTTTAATGGGACAAATAATTATTATGAAATTTATAGAATTGGAGAATAATTAGGGTGATAAAAAAGGAAGACATGAAAAATGGGTCCAATACAATAATTTGATGAAAAATAGAGATGGTGTTAATTATATTAAAAATGGGAGAGGTGAACATCTTCATAAAACCGTGTTGTCTGCCACCACCCATTTCATCTTCCCTCCACATCTAACATTTCAAAACCAACACCACTAATTATAAACTTTTCTTTTCATCATATCCAACTCAACAACAATATTTAATTAAAAACCCTATAATCTTTTTTTCTTTTGGATCTAAATTATTTATATAATATATATATTAATCTCCTTTAAAACTCAATCATAGAATCTTATAATATGCATAGAAGTATCTCACTTGCTTTCCTTATGTGCCTGTTCTTTAATGCCTAAGTTTAGTAGGGTTTTGGTTAATGCAAGGATCTAAATTTAAATGGGTTTGTTTCTAGACATCATTAATGTAATTGTTGAAGATGTGTTCTTTTATGCATTCTGGACTTTTCTTAATTTCATTGTTCAGTACAATAAATTTTCTTTGCCTATATATATTGTCCGTTTTTGGTATTTAAGTTATCATGACTTCGTTTTTTTTTTTTTTTATTTCAACTAAAAGACTCCATTACTGATGAATGAAGATATTGTTTATGCACTTAAAAATCTACAAACTTCTCATTCTTTTAGCAAGTGGCATATTTATTGGTTACACTCCAACAATCCTTCCATGCAATGAAGTATATGGAGCCCTTACCAATCTAATATTGGTCGTCGCTTATTTGTTTTGCTCTAGAAGATTTTTTTTCTTTTTATCGACGGAGTTTAGAGAAAATCCAGCTTTGATACCATTTATGAAGATAAAACTTAAAAATATGTTCCAAATGATATGATTATATTGGCTGATGTCCCGGGATCTTCTTTATTTAGCCGACGTGAACTTTTTTTTTTTTTTTTTTTTTTTGTAATATAGTCTTTCCATTAAATGGTCATCTCTCTGTTCACTTCCCTAACTAACTTCAATGATAGTCTGTTCTTATTCAACCCTAACTCTTCTTCTTTTAAGAACACCACGAGTCACTCTGACACATGTGTTATCGATGTTTGCAAATTTCTATCCTCGGTTAGTATTGCACATAGGACGGCATGAGACTTTATCTAGAGTACCAAGATTCTAATAAAACTTGTTAGGTATTGCACATCGTATTTCTTTAATAATATAATACTGTTTACTTATTTTTTAACATAAGTTATCGTGACTATGTATTTCATTTCACTCAAAAGACTTCCCTATCAATATCTTAATCACTCGCTTTATGATCTTTTTCTCAGCTAATGTGAGCTTTATTTGTAATTTCAGTCTCAATGGCCATCGAAGTTGCTTGGAAACCGTTGGGAATTTATTGAGGATGGATAAGAACTGAATTGAAAACTTTTAAAAAGAAACTTAATAAGCATGGATATGATCTTGAGTTACTTTAGAGAATTTGTCTTATATATGAACGAGGAGACATTTGGAATCTAAGAAAAGCAAGAAAACTAGATAATTTTAAAAATGATAAAAAAAAAAAAATCAAGATGCCTCGTAGTCATGGTTTATAAAAAGAATATGGACTTTGAATATCTTGAATTGACTGCCATTCAACTTCCATGGCACATGGGTTTCATAAAGAAAAGTTAGTAGGACTAGAAAAACAGATACAATAGAGAAAAGCTATTTTCTTTTATTCAAAAGATCATAACAAACTAATTAACTTAATTAACATTAGAGTCTCAATTAGTTTGACAATGATTTTTTAATTTAATTTTACATCTAAAAAAGCATAAGCTTAGCTTATTTATTTACAATATTATGAACCGTTTTCATCGATCTCTTATATAATATGGCCTAAATTCAACAACGCCTTGCCTAAGTTTTGAAATAAAATAAAATAAACTTACGAATATAAAAGGCAATGACATGAAAAGACAGTATGATGACCAAATGACCGTAAAATTAGAATGATTCTAAATTGAGGTTTAAGGAAATGGAAAGTGATAGACCATCGCGTGGCAAAGTTGGTTACATGAGAACAATATTAGATTATCATTGTTATCAATATATTATTATTGAAAAGCTGAATAATTAAGCTTTTTGTATGTATAACACACGCAAATTAACAATGATGAAAGATGCATTGGATAGCCTTCTTCTCTAACTCCAAAATTAAGGATATAAAGTTTCACTTCATAATAATGAAGCGTTAATTGTGTTAATTTTTTCTTAAAATGGATTAATTAAGGGGAAATGTTTTGACCATATAATTTTCTAGATAGAATCAATGATATATCACACTAACACTAGCATCATATACATGATCTTTTCATTCACATTCAATTACTGAAGTAATGATGTAGTAATCTCATGATTTTGCTTACTAGAATATTTATTTGAAAGGAGCGATAGAGAAGAAATCTGACTCAAAAACAAACACAGCATGTTATAAAGAAGGATATGTTAATATTGGAGGTAAAATTGATGGAGTTGTGATGATTGTTAGAAGGTGAGAAAGGAATGGGAAAATGTGAATGAATAGGGAAGTGAAGGTGGTTAGGAAGGAGGAGCGCTACAGAAGTAAAGATTCGTATATTTGATTGTTGAGTAAGATCTTATTGGAAATGACCGCTTTCGGTGACTCATTTCCCAATATAAATAAATAAATAAATTTATACCAAAAATCATAATACCCTAAAACCCACCTTCTTGTTTCATACATATTTACACCCTCAGGTAATTTCTACCCCTTTTACAATTTTTTTCTTATCTTCACCGCAGCCACGTGTCGCCCACTACGGCCGAGGGGTCCGACGTCGTTTTTGGGACGATGGTGAGACATGTCAGCCTGACGTCATTGCCTCGTCAGATGGGGCCCTGGAAAGAAGGAGCGGGAGAATCCACGTAAGATACGGCGGAGAGATACGATCACATGGTTTGGGTAGCACTGCAGAAACGGTTCCCCACGTTGGATCTGCAAATTCAATCATGAGCTGAGCTCACCACTCCCTTTCCATTCTCTCCACCGCCTGAACATAGACCACCGTCATGTTTTTGTTTGGGCCATTCGTTGGGCTGGGCCTCAGCCTAGAAATGGCCGTGAATGTTGGTTCTGTTTGAACGATGTGGATCTCACAACCATGAGCCGAGGCAATGCAATCTGCCATTTTCGTCTCTTCAGTTCCAAGGTAAAATAAGCGATCGCCTATAGTCACCCGAATGATCGGGCAATACCAAGTGACAATGGCATTAAACCACTTTGGTCGAGGATTAGTACAACGGTTGACAGGGTGTGATTGACCAGTGTAAATTTGACAAACAGCGCAGTTAATTCATATTGTTCTTTTTAATTCTCAATCTATAAACCAGGGGTATACGTTAGAAGAGTAACACGTTTAGTAAACTTGAACTTCCACCCCATGACGCACACCCACGGTCAATAAACAGATTCATTCTAATATTCATTCACTGTTCAACTCAAGAGTACAGTTTTTTCATTCTTTTGGTTGCCTACTGGATTAGCTGAAGCCATAAAGGAATGTAACATGTTGACGTACACAACGGAGAGGATTAAAGCAACGAGAAAAGGAAACAAAAATGTAAATTAACAGTGATTTTAAAGAAAAAAACTAGAAGCAAAAGTAGTAGCCAACCGCGGGGCAAAATTCTGTTCCATGACCCTTACGTATCATTGATTTTTGTAGAATCTGGAAGTAGACTAAATTTTCTCAATACAAAAGTTTATTTGTGTGAAGGAGTAATCACACCCCAAAATGTCCTAACATCGCATACCGTAATATACTCATTGCCAACATAAACTATTCATAGATTTTAGGGGGGAAAAGAAAAAGAAAATCCATACAAGGAAATGCCCAAAGAACGCCTCCTTGGGATATATGTATGATTAACAACTTAAACAAATTATGAGGATGATGGTAGAATTAACACGGGAGGGTGCAGAACAAACAATCTCTCTTCTCATTAACATCTCGTCGATGTGGACCTGCCATTTCTCAAAACAACGGTCACAACAAAGCAAGGAATCTTTTCATGAACATGTAAAGCATAAAAGAAAACATATTGTTACGATAATAATGGGATTATTCTTTCCGCAAACAGATGATCCCAACAAGAAGAAAAATATCCAATAACTCGGAAGAAAAATAAAAAACAACAATATCAAGCTAGGACCGATTGCAAGAAAGGAATTTAATAACCAAAACTCCTCAGGACATTCTGGAGGGTCTCCCAAGGAGCCTATGCTCACCCAAAAAGTCCTCCACACACTAGCCATACTCTCCAATTTATAACCCAAAGACTTAACAAACTTAATGTCTAATTATTAGAATGCCCCTTACTACTAATCATATTAATCATCCTAATATTTTCCCAACCAGGGGCCGGAATTTTTTCCCCTATTTTTAACAAGACACAGAGACTATCATCTAAAGATGCAAAACTCAAACGAGATATATATTTCTAGGTGAGCTCATCGAGTCATATAATCTGACCATTCAACTATTTTTCTTTTATTCTATTAGCAACTTTTTCTCGATGAAAAGTAGAAACCAAGGCAATCTAACATGGGCAAGGTAACTATACTTCACATATCCAAACCAGTAAGATTTGCTAGTGGGGTTGGCCTTAGAGTTGGACGAGTCAAGATATGTAGTGTTTATAGTTTCAAATTCCAAATTTTCAAAGTAAAATGAGAAAACCCTAATTAAACAACATTGTTAAACATTAATGGAACATCAATCACTTCTACTGCATGCAGAGGAAAGATCAAGATGCTCAAAAATCAACAAACCTGAGCAGGGCTCTTGGTTGCTCGCATGTAAGATCTTGTGACAGTGTATCAGTGAGTTCTTTAAGACCCTGAAGGAATACAATCGGCACACTTACAAACAAGTAACAAATAGTAAATGATATTTAAGACAATAAATCACTCATCTACGTGTTAACCCTCCAAACATCCCCCCACATAAGAACCACGTATATATCACATCGAAAACCATTACACATTCCCCTTCCAACCAATTGGGGGATGCTTTACATCGCATACCTTAAGACTGGGAGATTCCAGAGGCATCAGCTGACCCTGAGCCTTGCCTGAAATTTTAAACTGCTCCTGCAAGTAACGGGTATGGATAATGGATACAAAAATTAGTTTCACAGGGAAGCATGAAGTGGAGAGTCAGATACAACATGTAGCATGAGTTCCAAGATTGAAATAATAAGTAATGGAGATAATTGAGCAAGTAGTTAAATTGACCGACATACATGCATGATAAATATGTCAAAAATAAAATAAATACCGAGGACTCAACCTTTAATGTTTCAGGCATTTTTACTTGCTTTCCATCGACAACGTTGCACAAGTACATTACACCAAGAGTTGCAAAATCCTGATAAAAAAGAATTATTATAAGCAACGTTTCCAATATCATAAGAGTAGAAATGGTTCTGCAAAAATAAAAACAAAACCATGTCAGGAAATGAGAACAACTATAGTAAGCCTCCCTATTCTGAATACATAGCCAATAATTAACCAATTTATTATATTTGATTGGTGACCTCCCCTTTTAAAGTATAAAGGAAAACCAGCAATAGCGGATCCAAGATTTCATGTTAGGGGACACAATTTCATAAAAGATCAGTAACTTATCCCATGGACTTCTGAATTTGATTCTAGATGGTTTCTGAACTTCAAAATCTGCCTAATAGCAGCCTAAATTTTTTACAATGTACTATCAATTACTGTAAGAAATTGAAATTCTGAGGCTCAATTAGATACAATTTTTCTCAATAAAATAATCAATATTAATTTGTAATATGTTTGAAACCTATTGTTTACAAAATTGAAAAATCATCATTGAGGGGGGCAATGCTCCCACGTAGATCCACCTGCCAATTCAGTAATAATATAATACTTAAAATACCAAAATCTAAAAGAGGAAGTTTCTCACCTGTTTAAATTCAAGTTGAGATAGTTTTCCGTCCTGAAACAAGTTAAGAGATGCAATAGACTTATTAATGCTCAAGTAACAGTGGTACCTAATATGTAATATCTTTTAATGTCATATTCTTCTCAGTAAACACAAGTTTTAAAGAATTCCTCATCACTTATTGAAAGCCAGAAGCAGTTATAGAAAGAAAGAAAAAAGATTTGACATGCCCGTGAAAGTACAACAGTAAAAGTGACGACATGCTAAATGCAATAAATGGATAAGATCACCAATCTAATGGAAAACTCACCAAACCAGAAACCATGTTGTGCAACTCGCCCAAGTCGAAGTCAATGTCGGAAAGAGATTTTTGAACACCTGCCACCTGTTCCACCAATCATAACCATATGAAAATAATGTAAATGTAATCAAATAGTTGACAGAATGCACCATCTACCACTTTATATGAACAGGATTTCGAACTCACTACATCTATACAGAGTTAGCTTAAGCATTTTAGCTTTGCTTTATTTGAGATCATATTACAATTAAGTTATCAATATTTCTTCTGAGACTTAGGTATTTCTAAACTACATAACATTCTGATACCTCAAAGCATCAGGTCCATGCAATCATATATATAGCAAAATGACACTATGAGAAAAGAAGTGTACCACGACACAGAAAGGAAGGGATTTTCAAAAACTAAATAACAAGATGTAGTGCTAAAAGTGATTAACAAGATGTGGTGCTAAAGGTGATTAACGGCAGTATAAAATTTATTTCTATCAGAATAACTCTAGACCACCATAAAGTCCATGGTGCATTCGACATTTGACTTTTGAAAACTAACACATGCCTATACCATAGACAAAAATGTTGGTTTACTAAAATTTGCAGATGACATAAAACTCAATTGTCACAGAACTAAAAAACTTTAGATCACATACATCTTCTTTAATCAATTTCGAGAGTTCATTCTGCTTCAACATCTTATCATCCAAGTTCTCAATCCGCTGTGTCAAATGCCTCTTTGTTGCCTATTCAACAAAAGAAACAAGTACAAAATGAATCATTATGAAAATAATAATAATTTTCTAAAAGAACTGAATTAAAAAAATAGGAAAAAAATTAAATTTGAAAAATATAATACACAGCCTGAGGGGTGGGGTGAATGACTTGAATGTTATATGATGTCTGATTCCACAATATACATAACAGGAAAGAAAAAAGAACTACTAAATATCAGTAACGTCTGAAATACGGATTAAGTATTAATATGCAGAAATGTACATGCCAGCTTCTCAAAAGTCATTAATAATAATAATAACACTATGACATAAGCCATACATACACTTCTTTCCCTCTTAATAAAACAGGTTAAAGGGCATACTAGACCACACTTACAGCAAGGGCCTCTGACACGTGCTCCAAATGTTTAGTTAAGTTTGAGACAGCATTAGCCATATTGCGCTTTGTAACATACATAAGATCCGAAAAGGAAAGTCCCTACTCAAACAGGAAGAATAAATAAGATATGAGTTATGAAAAAAAAAAAAAAAAAAGAGCCAAACCAACCAACATGAAACTAAAGTATAGAAAGATGGAAAAAAACAACGTTAAATTTTGGGTGTGTAATGTAATATTAGATCATTGAATCAAAGGGCCTATTTGGTAAAGAATCTGGATTCTGTTTTATATTTTCATATTCACTTGGTTCAAATTTTTTATTTGCCACCAAACACATATCTGAAAACATAAAGTACAACTCTATTTTCTTTGAATCCATTGTTTACAAATTATCTAACAAACAGACCGTAAGTTTACCTTCCACCACATGTATCCATATCCCAAAGCACCCAAAGTAGCCGCTGGAACTATGAGAGATGATAAATTACCTGTTGACAAATAAATAATCGAAAAGTCACCACTGACACCTAGAACTATTGCATTAAGCAAATTCAAAGATCCATTATGGGGACATCATCAAAGAACACCAATCATGCAATTTTCCAATTAACTGAATTAAAATATGTTGGTACTTGCCAATATTCCCAGAGTTTCCATTGAGAATAGTTATCTGTCGTGACGAGGAGAGTTGTCGAACCTCCATAGCTAGTCGACGCACCTACACGATAGTCAATTGGGAATTTCATTAACCACATAACTGACTGCCGGACAATACCTCTTTAAAATACATGTAATTATTCAGCACCTGAGCAGCAATAGCATCAGCGTAGTCGGAATCACCCTCGGATTGCTCCCCAGACTTCTCCATGCCCTTCACCAAGGACTGTAAGCATAACAATATAAAATGAAGTCACTCATATAAAAAATGAACATAAGTTAGCAACGCTTATCTGAGCCAGGTGATTCTATCGTTTAAACTAGATCGAGACAAATTTATGAGACACCCAATAAGCAATTTCATAGCAACAATATCCTAGGAAGCGAGTTACAGAGTCCACCATAAATAAACGATGATGGTAAGAACTTCAAAACACCCAATCGACAATTACACGAAAAATCAGTACTGAATAACACCTTAGAGTTTTCCTTAAAAAAATCCCAAAATAGGAGCTAATTAAGCAGAATAAAAGGGGGGGAATCCAAAATAATCGAAATGGATACCTGAAGTTCACCCAATACATCCGACAATTTACCATTCTTAAGCATGATCGTAGTAGAGTAGCCTGTAAAAATAAGCACGATAGCAATATTAACAAACGTGACATAGACTCGAAAAAAACCGTTCTTGGATCATATAAACTGAAAGATCGATCAGAAATAGAAGAAAATACCAGCTCCAACAAGAATCAGGATCTTAGAAAGCCCTACTCCAGTTTGCATAGCCATAGTGGTGTTCGTCAAATCAGAAGCCCTAGAGCGGAGAATTGGGAGCTCGGAGGACAAGAATTAAGTTTGGAGTAGTTATCCGAAATGCTATATTAAAATTAAATTAACCTGGAGGGTGATAAAAATAAATAAATAAATAATCAAATTGTGTACAAAAAAAGAGAAAAAATTCACTTTAAAGAATTGGATACAATACAAGTTAAAAATAAAAGTTGAAAAAGTTGAGTGAAAGGAGATATTAAACGAGGGAGGAAAACCGTAGATAGCGGCGGCGAACTGCCGAACGGAGAAGGAGAATGGTGGAGGTGGGCGTCAGTGGATCGCAGATCATGAGAAGTAGAGGATTGAGGCTCTGCTCCTGCTGCTGCTGCCGTCTGCTCGATAGGGTTTATTTTATTTTTCTTTTATTGATCTTTTTGTATTTTTCTACCTAAGTTTAAAATATATGGATGGGCTTCTAAATTGGGCTGGGCTGATCACATAACAGATGATTGTTATGTGATAGGAAGAACGTTTTTCAAAAGTTGAAAAATGTCTTCTTTTTTCTTCTTCTTACACATATTTCTTAATTTTATTTTTGCCTGGTTGAATGAATTCATCACCTGAGATTGATGGGTAATATTTCGTTTTAGTCTATGTTTTACCGTTTAAGTCAAACGGCAGCACACATGACCCAACCAACACCCATACAATACACAATACCCTCTTGCTGTCTGGTAGTCTTCACTTCACCTCCCGGCCCGGAGTCAACGCACTTCTCCGGCGCCGATCCCCTATCCATTTGGGTGTGGAGAGGGCCAAGATGAAACCTGAGGCAGTCACATTGATATTAGTGAATCTGGCTGCTATTATGGAGAGGACCGATGAGTCCTTGTTGCCTGGAGTTTATAAAGAAGTTGGGGCCGCTCTCCACATCGATCCCACTGGCTTAGGTTCCCTAACCCTCTTTAGATCTGTAGTTCAGTCTTCTTGTTACCCTTTAGCTGCTTACTTAGCCGTGCATCACAATCGCGCCCATGTCATTGCTGTAGGTGCTTTTCTCTGGGCCGCTGCCACTTTCCTCGTCGCCATCTCCTCCACATTCTTCCAGGTTCCTCTTTCTCATATCCATGAATCTGATTCAACAAGTAATCTTATTTCCCCCTTTCATTCTGTAATATTGTTCCCATGCTAAGTCTCATGTATCCAATTGTGAAATCTGTCATTATAAGAACATTAACGCACTAAAATGGAAGTGAATCTCGTCCTGATACCATCGTTAATACTAATTTGATAATCACACTCAGGTGGCAATTTCTAGAGCTTTGAATGGAATAGGTCTTGCCATAGTGATACCTGCCATCCAGTCTCTCGTTGCTGATTCAACTGATGATAGTAACCGTGGCTTGGCTTTTGGATGGCTACAACTAACAGGAAATCTTGGTTCTATTATTGGTGGGCTTTGTTCTATATTAATGGCGTCGACATCTTTCATGGGAATCCCAGGATGGAGAATTTCCTTCCATCTTGTTGGACTCATTAGTGTTATTGTTGGTTTGCTAGTATGGATTTTTGCAAACGATCCACACTTTTCTGAGAATAATGGAAGAGGCAAGGATCATCCACGCAAGCCATTATGGTCAGAAATAAAGGATCTAGTTAAAGAATCAAAGTCAGTTATAGGGATCCAATCTTTCCAGATAATTGTATCTCAGGGAGTTGCAGGATCATTTCCATGGTCGGCTTTGTCATTTGCTCCTATGTGGCTTGAACTAGTAGGCTTTTCTCACGAGAAAACAGGATTTCTATGGACTCTCTTTATAATTGCTAGTTCATTGGGCGGTATTTTTGGAGGAAGAATGGGGGATATCTTATCAAAACGCTTTCCTAATTCAGGAAGAATAGTTTTATCTCAGATAAGCTCAGCTTCTGCAGTTCCTCTTGCTGCAATCTTGCTGCTGGTTTTACCCGACAATCCATCCACAACATTCTTGCATGGACTGGTTTTGTTCATCATGGGTTTCTCCATGTCATGGAATGCACCAGCAACTAACAAGTATGTGTCTTCATCAACTAGAATAGATATCTAATGCACTTAACAACGTTATATTATTGCATTACCAATTTTCATGCCACTCTAGGAGGTCTTGCTAATCAAATAAAGAAGATTTCATCTAAATTCTCCCTAACTTTGATTAGTTTGGTTCCAAAACTCTGTTGAATTTTGTTGCACAAATGACATTCATGCCATATTGGTGAATTGTGGATGCTTAAGTAACTCGAATTATTTATTTTAGAAAGGGTATACTTGCAAGAACTAATGTCAACTAGAGATTGTTTGGGTGGGTTGTGAAGTTGAGTTTTGAAGTCTAGAAATAATAGGTTGAAGTTACAATATTTGTGTTTGAGGTCCACACTTGTTGTTACTCGCAAAATATATAAACTACGCCCTTTAATGTATTTCACATACACTTTGCTGAATGATTTTTTGATCATTTGAAGCCAAGGTTAGATAAATTGAAAAAATGTCATCTCATACTTAATTATGCCTGTCATGCTTTGCACAATCATACCTGCATACTTATTGGTGTGTATAGCCCAATATTTGCAGAGATAGTCCCAAAGAAGTCACGAACAAGCATCTATGCATTGGATCGATCATTTGAGTCGATTCTGTCATCGTTTGCTCCTCCTGTTGTTGGAGTTCTGGCTCAGCATGTTTATGGATATAAACCAGCAGCAAAAGGATCCACAGATTCTTCACAAATTGAAACCGATAGAGAGAATGCAAAATCACTAGCCAGGGCACTATATGCAGCCATTGGTTTCCCAATGTCACTGTGTTGCTTCATCTACACTTTCCTCTATTGCTCGTATCCAAGAGACCGAGAGCGCGCAAGAATGCACGCCTTGATAGAGTCTGAAATGCTGCATCTGGAATCTAGCACTTCACCGCTCTATGAACAAGACGGTCAGTTTCATATTTCAGAGGCAAAAGACTTTGATGATAAGGATCAAACAGAGGTTGACCTTACCTACGAAATTGAAGACAGTCTTGATTTCATTGACAACGATGAAAAACATCTTCTTAATCATCAGCTAATAGATTCTGGTTCGAAATGATAACTTACTGCCCAGGAATAACATTCAAAATTGTCAATGACTCAAGGAAATATTTGATCAACACGAACCAAAGCAGTATTGGATGCAGACAATGGAAAGTATAGTTGATATTTTGTATCTCTCTAATGTTAGAATTTTTTATATTATTTTAAATTCAGAGTAACACGAAAATTTGTAATTAATCACTAAACCGGCATTTGTGCATTTCACAAGATAAATGAATGCTTCTCACAATTGAGGAGGAGAAGACAGGGAAGGAGGTTAAGTAAATAAATTTTCTCAAGAGATTTTGACTCAATATCTTTAGTTGTTTCTAAAGTGAAGAGAAATGTGTCAATCGCTTGATTGGGCATCAGTTAGGTGTGCTTCACAATCACAACCGTCGTCTCTTTTCTCCCCCATATCTTGCACATTCAAATGATTGAGTAATGGATTTAAGCTGTATCTAATAATTATTTCTAAACAAGTTTGTCTAATATAAGTTTAAAACCATAAACTACACCTGTCAATAATTCTGTAAATAAAAGTTAATGTGTTTGAATCTTTAATCAAAATTTTAATTAAAATACGTTGAAAATAGAATTCTTTTCAAATATAACAAGATGAACTAAAAGTACACATAGCAAATTTTATTATCTATTAGGAATAGTTATCAATAAATTATATCATCTATCAATAATTGACATCGAATGTCTATATCACTATAATAAATAATAATATTTTGCTATATTTATGCAAATTTTTTTAAAAAATTGCAACTTAAAAGGATTCTAATCACGTAAAAAAGCATAAAAATAATAAAACATTATCAATCTACATTGTTTCCAAAACTTTTTTCAACCTACATTGTTGGAAAGAAAGCATTTACATGTAACTTCAAATTAAATTTAAAGACATAAAGTTAGATAAATTAAATTACTTCACTTTTCAAAAGCATTGATTCATTGGACAATATCAACCAATTCAGCCAAGTTTAAGTAAAATCGATCATATATAAAAAGACAAACATAATCTCTAAACTAAGTTTAAATAAAATTTAGAAAAGGACTGAAATTCCAAAAACAAATCGTGTCACATATAATAAAAAAAACTTCCAAGAAATAGATTTTAATGAGAGAGAAAAAAAAAACAGGTGGTATGAGGATTATTATGTAAAGGGATGTATTATGATTATGAAAAACCCTGTGCCCTACCATTTTCAAATTGAAGTAAAACAATCAATAATAGGCAATCTCTTCATTTACTGGTGCACATGGAGGATAACCCCCCACCTTCAACTTCAATCATATTTATGATCCACATTCAAGTGCCCCCTTTCCACTTTTTGCTCCCCTTTCACATTCATATTACCTTTTTCTCCCCCATTCTAAAATACAACATTTAGTGAAAGTTCTTCGAGATAACTAATTTTAGTATTCAAATTTCAAAAACTTAAAGGTCATAATTATTCTTTTTCAGTACTATGTTTACCATAAATTAAGTCGTTGAATTATGTTTCCAGATATAATTATATAAATACTTCTACTAAAGATGGTATATTAGTAATCAATTTTGGCAATTGTTTGCTAATTCCTCGCTCACTCATAAATATTTGTGTGATTTATGTGTAATAATACTGAAATTTTTAACTATTGTACTATGAAAAATACATAAACTAAAAGTAGGTAATTAGAAAAGGTATTTTTAAAACCATTTAGGAAAGAGGGGTAATTTTTTGTGTTGCAGTGTATCGAGGAGGGTTAAAATAGCTATGGTTTAAATTTACTTTTTTTAATATAACAAAATGAAACAAAATATTTACGATATATAAAAATAATTTTTTGAATTAATCCAAAATTATTATCATAATAAAATATAATTTAATATATAAATTATCATACAGTAGATCTTTACTTGAGTTTCAAATTTAATATAACTTTGGAAAAAAGAATATTCTGAAGAAAACTGCAATATGATATAATAAAGCAGAAAAAGGTGATATTTTATTTTATTTAGAAAATAAAATAAAGGGTTTTGTAAATACAATGTTTTATTTTATCCTTTGTTATAATGATTTTTTCATACAGTAAAATGAGAAAATATCAACAAACATACCAACTAATTTTATCATTTATAATAACTTTCCTAATAAAATGTTTCAATTTCAATTAATTTTAGAGATTAGTAGAGAAATTAAAAATCGCAAGATAATGATCGAATTCTTTGTAGTAATGTGATAATGGATATATTAAATAGAGGTTTAGGTTTGTGACATTGAGATTAAAATAGAGGTTTAGGGTTTAGGGCTAAAATTGGGTGTGGTTGTTTGGTCCCTTCCTTCCTGGTTTTGGAAATCTAATCAATGGAGTCGTAAATATAACACCCAATACATCTCTTCGCTTTAGACGGGTCCCACGATGATCAGACGGTGGAAAGCTTCCATTGTTGTATCTATCTACTCTCATGAACGACCGTCCGCACACTACCAAAGTCCTACGTGGGGCCCATAGCTTAGGATCCTCGTTTACATCCCCGATTTACAGGTTACCGGTAGCTTTGGTGGGGCCACTCCACCAACAACGTTTGTTCTATTAAAGACATTTTTACATGTTTTTTTTTTTATTTAAATGAGTTTTTACTCAAAATAAAAAAAATAAATAACGTATCAGTCATGTTTATTAAAATAAGTTTAAATGAAAATTAGTTTTTTTAAAAATATTCATCCAAACTCGATTAAAGTTAAAGTTGTTTATATCAATTGAATCATAAGGTCTCTCCAAAAATACCTGAGTGTATTGTATGTATGTTGGTGTAGTTCATCAAAGCGTCCAATCATCATCTTTAGTCTTTTTTTGGTGATAAGGAATATCTGAAAATAAGTGCACCTGTTTTTGAAATACAATAACATACTATATATATATTTTCCAAACACATACTCCTTCTAGTTATTTAGGATGACAAAGATTATGCGTGTGATTTTATAGCATACAAAGAGTATGTGTTAACCTGCACCTAATGTTCCTACCTACTGTACTTTAAAAACAAAATTGTGAAATGGGTCATCAACTACCTTTTTTTAAAAATCTTTATCAACACTGAATCTAATATTAGTCAACATTATGATACTGACAAAATTGTATTTAGATTGTAAAATTATAAAATAAAAAGATATAATTAATGGATAAATACGAATCTGATAGATATGAGATGGAAAATTATTTCAAAAAATAAAATTAGTGAAAATATTAATAGAAACAATATATTAATTTGTGTTAAATTTAACGGGGATGGAAAATTGTTGCAGTAATTGAGTTAAATATAGAAATACAAAGATACAAAATGGTTAATTATGTATTGTGATAGTGAAAAAAGGATAGAATGGTTTGGTGGGGGAGACTAGAGGTTGAAGAAAATGGTCAAAAACCATAAATGGGTGGCAGCTCAGGATTCCGACGCCCACCATGTTCGTCCTTATTCACTTAGTCAAAACTCCCAGTCAAACACTGAAGATATCTATTCCCACTTATCTTCAAACTCATTCATTCAAAATATCCACATTTCTACAAATACCAATAAAATATTTTATGACCCTTATTGTTTTGTTTTGTTTTAGGATATTAAACAAAACCTATCACTTTTGTTATTAGTTTCTCGCAAATACAATTTCGATGTCACATTAATATAGTCTCCTTATTTCTTAAGAAATAAAAAAATTATTAAAAAACAAAAATTATCTATGACTATTTTTTATAATACAATTATAATCAAACTATAAATACAATAAAAAAAATACTAAGCCGTAAAATTCAATAAAATCAAGTTTTGACATAAAATTCGACAACATTATAACTCAAACAATAACAAGAATAACCAATAGTTTGAATATTATTTTATTTTAAAGGATTACCATTTATCCTCGAAGTAAAAATATTTATAACCTTATCATCCTCCAACTCTTTTTCAAAATAAATCAAATAGTTTATTGAAGTTTGAAGTACACGGTATAAATTTGAAGTTTAGAGTTAAAATTGATCAACTTGACTAAACTTGCAAGTAAAAAAAAAAAAAAATCATTCGAAAAGTGAATTGATTATTTGTTGGGTAGTTTAAGTTATCATTCATAATCCAATAAAATTCAATAGCCAGAGTCCAACTCATTTTCTTTTAAATTATGACCTAAATTTTTCTAGCTATAGTGTGAAAGAGACAATTCAATCTTAATTATATTAAAAAAAGTTAAAAAATAATCCATGAATCATTGTAGCCCTAGATCAATCTAAGCCATAATTCTTGTATATTATTTCTAAAAAAGAAATATTATGGTACAATGATGGATAGAAGATCCAAAGAAAAATACTATGTCGAGTAAGATTACTTTGCATGTTGACATGATTAACTTGTCGAATAATGACCCATATGGTAATTTCAATAAGAAAAAAAAGGTAGGCTATCAGTACACTCTTTTAAAAGAAGAACTATAAAATTATTAGTTTAATTTGTCAAAAAGATATGCTAATGTTTTCAAAATAATTGATCACAAAAAGAGATGGGAGCAGCCAGCCAAAAGACAAGTGAAAACGCGTAGACTAAAAGTGCTTCTTGTAGTATTAAGTGTAAAAATGTAAACCCTTGTTTTGCTTTGCTTTGCGCCATTCCATCTCCATGTGACGCTGACCTATTTAAAATTATAATTCCTCCTCCCCACCCTTTTGCATTGAAAATCCTTCCTTTCTTCCCACTTCCTTCTACTTCACTCACTCTACAAATTCTCCATCTCAATTCAATGCAAATACTCTCTCCTTTTTGTGTTTGAACCCTCAATCTATTCTTTTAGAGAAGAACCCAGATTTCAGAAATGGCTCGAGTTGGGAATTTCAGAGCCACAAAGGTAATTCTTCTCTTTCTTGTTTTGGTTCTTTTTGCTTCGGCTTTTTTCTTATGTGTGCGCGCCGAATCTGAATCTCGAAATGGAGAATTGTTTCGAAGAGGTAGAAGAATTTTGGAGTCGGTGGAAGAAGATGAGCCGAAGAAGAAGAAGTCTAGTGATGCCTTACCCACCAAAACTCAGAACAACAAGCTCATTAAAGCTCCCATCCAATCCTCAAAAAACCAAACCAAGCTTATTAAGAATAGTTTGTCGACCAAGAACAAAACTATGCTTGGTAAGACTACCAATTCCACCAAACTGACATCCAGTGGCATCCTTAAGGTTGGGCTCAAGAAGCTTAATTCCACCGCTAAGCTCAATTACACATCAAAATCCTCCAATTCTACCAAAACCACTTCACTCTCTGCCAAGAAATCCTCAGATCTACTCAAAATAAGCACACCCAAGAACAAAACGACAACACCCAATTCCTCAAAACAATCCCAAACCACCCATCTCGACAAAACAAACAAAGAGCAGAAATCAGAGAAGAAGCCGAATGAGGAAAAACCCAAAAAACAAGTACAGGCCAAAGCAAAACCCAGTTGGGTCGACGATGACGAAGACGACGATTTAGTCTCGGAGTTCAGAGATCTACCCACGAAATTTCAGAAAACTTTGATCCCAGACCTGGCGAGAATCTCCACCACTTCCAAAGCATACATTACTAAAGCCAACAAACAAATGACAATGGGATTCAAACCCATCGTGGGTAACAAATACGCCTCCACAATCGCTTCTCTAACCTCCTTCGCATTCATTTTGATTCCGTTAATCTTGGTTAGTCTTTTATTCAATCGGATCAAAGCTTATTTCTCACTCCAAAAGTTACTGATATTCATCCAAGTCTACCTAGCAATCTACTTCGGCATCCTGTGCTTATCGTCGGTGGTGACTGGGCTGGAGCCCCTAAAATTTTTCTACGCCACCTCGCAATCAACCTACATTTGCTTGCAGGTAATGCAAACCCTTGGATACATCTTGTATCTGCTGCTTCTGGTGATGTACCTGGTGCTGGTGTTCTCCACCGATTGTGGGCTGGGCTCGAGGATGTTGGGCCTGGCCCAAACCTTCGTTGGGTATGCAGTGGGTTTGCATTACTACGTGTCGGTGTTCCATAGGATGGTCCTACACCAACCACCAAGAACGAACTGGAAAATTCATGGTATTTACGCCACGTGTTTTCTTGTGATTTGTGGGTTGGCCGGGGCGGAGAGGAGGAAGAAATCTTATTTGGAAGAAGACGGAACAGAGGGGAAGAAGAGTTGATTCAAATTCAATTGAATCTTAAATTTAGTTTTTATAAATTTTTATTGGTCGTTACCAATAATAACTTTTCTTTCTTCTTATGTTTTTGAATATGTTACTGTGTTAGTATTGGGGATCAAAGCACCAAATGGCCAAAATACCAAAAGAAATTGTACGGTTCCGTTTGGGTAGCTAGGGGCTATATTTCTATTATTCGATTACAGATTTACATTACATTATTGTTGCAAAGAAGATGAAAATGAAAGATAGTTATTTCTTTGGGTTTTTGGTACCGAAAGATTCGGAAGTCTGAATCCGTGAAATGGTTCATTAATTAAAGGGTGCATTTACGTGGAGATAGAAATTTTGTGGAGAGTGAATTTGTCAGTTTTTAGAAGAAGATGGGAAAGCTTTTTGTGTCGGTGGCTATAGGATGCAACGATGGTTATTTTGTTTTTATTTATTTATTTATTTTTATGCATCACCGACTTTTATATGAGTATCGAAATGCGGGTAAACGAGTTAAATGCAAAAGCAGCAGCTTGGTTGTTTCTTTCTTCAATTTTGCCTCTCAGCATTTATAATACCTACTTACCTAAAATACAATTATATACGTTACCCTCTTTCTTCCAAGTTCCAATGTCGGTACTATTATTTAACTTCTAGAGCTTCGCTTTCAGAAACCTTGCGCTTTGATCTTGTTATGTCGATGTTGTCATAGTCCCAACCTGTTTCTAATTTCTATGACCCAAAAAAAAAAATATATATATATATATTTATAGAAAAAAATCATACTTTTTAAGAAAAACAAAGAAAGGCCGTGTAGCAGCTCATAAGCACTTCAATATTTTTCAATGTTTTTTTTTTTTTTTTTTTTTTTTTTTTTTTTTTTTATATATATATATACGATGAAGGGAGGAAGAGCGTTAGGCATTTTGGGACGGTGTTAATGAGAGCAAATTTTGCAACGTCAATGTCCAAATTATAGGCCATAATGAAGGGACAATAACTCAGATAGTTACAAAATACCAAGAAAACTAAAAGTTGTTGAATTTCCTCGTTGCTTAAATTTTGTTAAGATATAATAATTTAATAGGGGTTGCCTCATTAAATTTAAGAAAGAAGCTAGTAGTCCTAGTGTAGCTAGTCTGGACTTGGCAGATATAATTGAGTAGAGTTTAATTGGATGAAACTAAATAGAGAGTATTATATATATATATACATACATATATATTGTCATCCTAATTACTACAACAACATTTTTTATCCCTTTATCAACTAAACCAATAGTTACTTCTACTTCTAGCGAATGTTTCAATTATTTAACAAACAAACAAACATTGTCCATTCACGTTCAATCAATTGGTGAATTAAACCATCTAAGGAAACAAAAACAATAATAGGAAACCAAGCAGTGTCTAATGTGTTCTGTGAAAAGGAAAGAGAACAAGATTGGAATTATATCTGAATTATAATTAAACAAAGTGAAGGTCGAAGGATGATTGCAATTTGAAGTCAAAAAGTCAACAATAGAAACGCATCTACTTAGTAGTGACAAATTATAATGTTTAATGGAGGGTTGGATGTTCATTGTTCATCCCAAATTCTCAGTTATCTTTTGACCGTACTTTTTTATTTAGTATAATTGTTACCAGTTTACTCATATGCACGTTTCTCATGTCCTTATTCGGAAATTTGGAATAAGTTAAGAGGGTATTATTGCTAAGGAAAAAAAAACATCTCTTAACATCTATTGATATTCTCAATTATTTATTCTATACTATTATTTTAGTGTCATGTTGATATATATGTTTTTATTATAATTTCCTTCTTTTCGTCATCTTTCTAATCAGATCATATTTGACAGCTAACACACAAGAAGTTAGGGCCTAGTTATCTTATTGTAAATGAAGTTTCAACTTGAAATTAAATTAATATCAAACATGGTCGAACTAATGGAAATGCTTTTAATTTAATTTACAAGATTATAGAGTTGACAAATGAAAGAATGTCATCTATTATATATACATACACACACACACCCATACACATACATGATCAGCTTAGAGATTATATATACTTACATATACGAGTGAAACAATCAGTACTGAAAGAGCCATTAAATTCTTCTAATGTAATACATCATTTTTGGATCCATGAGATTTATATAGGTCTAGGAAGAAACTATGTTAACTAAATAGACTTTTTTACATTTTTTAACCATGTATAAAAAGAATCAAAACTATTATCTCGAAATTGACAGTACTATATAGTTAGAAATATACTTATCTTGCTTAAATTCTTACATTCTCGTGTGTTGAAGAAAACAAATTGAAAAGGGTTAGTTCATACTTAATTAAATTAAAATATTTTAAACAATGGAGACAATATATATGTGTGTGTGTGTGTGTGTGTGTGTGTGTGTACGTAAACAGGAAAAGAAAAATTCAATTCTCTTAAACCTGTCAAATTCCAACAACCTTTAGCACAAACTTGAAGTTTCATTCAAAGAAAGAAAACTCAATCACACAGAAAACTCATATATTTTGGTCTTGTCAAGTTCCATACTGTTTAGTTTAAATAAAAAAAGAACAAGTTTTACCTAAAATTAAGCTTAACTAACACATGAGATTATTCATAGGAATAGATCACCCACAAAGAAACCTCGTATACATGTATATATATATCATCGAAGATTTATTTTAAATGTAAAAAATTATACAAGAAAGTCAATAGTTTAAGGCGAAGAGTGCAAAATTTATCAGTATTATCTGCAATGGAGGTTTAAAGATGAAAAATTGAAACCAAAGCTAGAAAAGTTTAGACAGCACAGACATTTTCCAAATGAGAAATAGGTAAAAGTGTGAAGGCCCAAATGAGTGGTAGAGGTCCATATAAAAGGGGAGAAAGAATGTTGGGGGCCCAAATGAGGGATTTGCTCAACGTTGGTTGTCTTCGGCTGTTGGTGGTGGTCGTGGTCAAACACAATAGTATATTTGAACGACAAGCCACTGGTCCCCGAATCCCCAAACTCTGCCCATCTATTTACTTCACCATTTGCTTCCTCAATTCAATTGAAAGAGACACATCTCTTCAAGATTCCCTTCACTCGCCTGAACCAACTTTTCTCCCCTCTTTTCATTTTTTCCTTCCCCGGTCATTTATATATTCAAACCCTAAACCCCAAACCCCAAACCCCAAAACCACCTTTTCCATTTTCAAACGAAATCATTCAAATAACAAAAACACCAAATCCAATTCCAACACATGTCCTTGTCACAACCTTCGACTTTGTCTTCTTCCTTTTATATAGTGCGTCGCCTGTCACTCACTGGCCCCCACCTTCCACCTTCCTCTGTCTCCCTCACCGCTCCCCCCATCTCATTTCTCCTCAAATTACCCTCCCCCTCTCCCCATATACACACGACTCTTACTCACTATTTTTATTTTCTTTACCTATTTCATCTCATCCCTATTCCTCAGTCATTACTCTAACAAACAAATCTCTCTCTCTCTCTCTCTCTCTCTCTCTCTTTTATAAATAAATTGTTTAAATTTGTTATAACTTGTAAGAAGAGAAACTAAAGTTCCACAATAATTCCTGTACTATTCATTATCTATATATCATACAACACCATGTCATGATTTCCATTTTGAAAACGTGCAAGCCGTTGCGTTGTCTAGCAACTAAATCCCACTTGATTTGGCAAAGAATTGAATTCTAAAAGTGCATCGTTTTTGGTCCTTTCACCTTGGAACTATCCCTTACAAATCATAAAACTTTCTATTTGGACTTTCTTTTTCCCACATATCCCCATAATTATATTTTCATCAAAACACATGTCATCACTCATTTAAGTTGGGAAGAAATAATTGAATTCACATTAACTTACCACTCCCATTAGTAAAATACTGAGTAATAATAATAAAAAATAATGGCAGTACTGAGCATTGCCGTGACCGTGACAACAGCAACTTACATAAAGTAGAAGTACTTGGGGGTTTGGGGTTTGGGGTTTGGGAGGGACGTTTTTGTAAATTTATATTCCTCAATTGGAAACGGTAAAATTGACAGGCGTGTAAGGGGTGGGGGGGGAGATGGGCCAGCCTTAGGAACTAAAAGGAAAAACCGAAACAATAATGGAAAAAAATAAGGCTGGCCCACTCGGCCCATCTTATTCCCTCTAAACGCAACGCTTTTGCATTAATACTCTCACGCGCTGTTCCTCGCGTGGGTCCCCAGCACCCATTTTTAGCGAAGGAATGGGATACACAATCTCACGTGTGACATCACAACTGTACAACAGATCCCAATCGAGTGCGCGTGGGCCTTTTTCTTTTTTGTTGTTTATGGAAATTAAAAATTTTAGCATTTGACAGCGCTTATAGCTATATTACATTGTGAGATCTTCTTGATTGTCGGAATCAAAACGCCAAAACGTCGTCGTATCGCCCACCACCGTCTTCCCTCTCCCTTCGCTCCTCATTTCTTTTTCTTGTAGCAGAGACCTCTGAATTGAATCAAATCAAACCAAACCAAACACACCTAAATTTTGAATTTTTCTTTTTCCCCCTTTGCCTTTCCTCGTTGTTGCTGACGATTACTACCTCGTTACTCAGCTTATCACAACTACAAGCAGCTTTTTTTTTTTCTCTTTTCTCTTTTCTTTTCTTTCTTTTTTTTTTTTATTGCTCCGAGGTATCTCCTTCGAACTTGCTATCTCATTGTTTTCTAATTATGCTTCCTCAATCTCTGGAAAAGATACAAAATGTTTGAATCGTAGTTGCTTCTTTGTTTTAGTTCTTGAGAAATTTTCTTCTCTTTCAAATTTCCCAATTTTCTGTTGGGTCTTCCTTTTTCTGTTTTTGGTCTGTGGTTGGACTTTTCGTCATGGGTTTTAATTTTAACGTTTCTATTTGCTTAAAGCTGTCGCCTTCAGATCTGTGTACGCCTAACATGCGCAACTATAGGGATATGCTAGAATCAAGTCAGTTGCTTTTTCAACTTAATTTATCTAAATTTTTGGGTCAATTTCACTCCTTTTCTCAGTACAATTTTATTGTTCGAAAGTAACGTGACCTAATTCTTCATTGATCTGGAAATCTGCTTGATTTACATAATTTCATTTTCACTCTCTGTTGATGTTGTCTTATTTTGATCCCCATGTGAATGGATTTTTTAGTACCCACTGTGTATTTTATGTTTAACTCGATTTGGTTTTACAAGATTAACCTAAGACTGCTTGTACGGTATGCTCTAGACTGTAATTTAGTGTTTTGTAAAAATCTGTCCCGCATATGACTGTTTAAATTTCATGTATATGCTTGATGAGATGGGTTCTGCCTAATGAATGAAACAGAAAGAAAGATGTGATTTCTTGAAAGGGTTGAAAATATTTGAAATTATCTTGCTGGTAATGTTTGTTTGGTTTAGCTGGATTGTTTTCTGTCTGATATTCTGTTACCTTCTTTTTTTATTTGCAGTTCCGTTGATTTTTCGTGAACCGACTCAGTAATGAGACTTTAGTTGTTTCCCTTCTGATACTTAAGTAGTTGCTGAGTATGGAGAAAGTTTCTACAGACTGTCCTTATCCGGGATGTTTCTTTTGTGTCATGAAAGAAGGAAATCCTAGTAAGCGCAGAGCGAGTATCTTGAAATTCTTTAGAGAACTTCCTTCTCAAGATGATGATGGTCAAGTTCTTCCCATTAGTGGCCTTTGGAACACAGCAATGGCACATCCTAATGATCCTGAATTTATTGAATTGGGGATATTTGAATGTATGTCTGCACTTATATGGAAGGGACTGAAAAATCGGCGCTGGCTTTCTCACGACCAAAACATTTATATTCCATATTATGCTGCACATATCATTGGATCCTACACGATGAACATGGAGGAGTTTGCTGAAACTGCTGTGCATGCTGCGGTGATTCCACCACTAGTTGAACTTCTTAGCGGAAGATTAACTTGGGTTGAGCAGAGAGTAGCTGTTCGTGCCCTTGGTCATCTAGCTACTTATGCAAGTACTTTTCCTGCTGTGGCTAGTCATGCCGAAATACTCGAGCTCTCAATTCAACTGGCAATGAGTTCTCTTGAAATTGTTTATACTCACTTTTACCAGTATGTGGACAGAAGGCTTAGTTATCATTGTGATCTGCTTACTCGTGGGATGGGTGGGGTCGAAATGGAATCCAGAAAGGCAGAGGAATGGGCCAGTCAGTTACAGTGTTGGTCCTTACAACTGATCAACTGCTTTGCATTCAAACCTGAGTTTCTTCCAACTATATGCAAGCCCGAATTCCTAGTAAAGCTACCTGGAATGTGGGGTGGTCTCGTAAATGAAAACTCACCAGCTGGTATTGGTTTACTAAGAACAATCTGCCACCATAAACTTGGTAGGGGACCTGTTGCTAACTGTCCCAGCATTATTGAAGCATTGTGTAATATTGCCCGGTCTTCGGATGATTGGCAGTCTATGGCAATTGACTGTCTGATGTGGTTGCTTCAGGATCCAAATACAAGCCATAAGGTTCATGTCCGTTTCTCTTTGCTTTTCACATTAAAGAACTCACTTGTTTTTCAATTTTTCATGTGATGTGACACAAGTTGAATTGCTTCAGCAGACACTAAAAGGGTTAAATTGCTAATTGGCTCCAAAAAGTATTTGGCTACTTAACTGTGATAAATTTCTATTTCCTTTACTGTTGTCACTGTCAGTGATGCTAGTTAGTAGTTACCATAATGTTTATCTGATCCAGTGATGCTTCTTCGAAATCTTGAATGTTCTCCAATTTTTTTTTAATATCTTCAAATATATTTGCATTAAAAATATTAAGGCCAATACCTTTGCAATTTTAGCTTGCAGTGTAGTTCACTCTTTAACTGTGCCATTGTATTCACAGGTAATCGACAAAGCTGCACCAACACTTCTGGATCTAGCAGAGATATCATCTCTTGGTGATCACCGGAAACTGGGGGAATCCATAACTAATGTTCTTCAGGAATGTATCCAATCCCAAGGTGCTGGACGCAATTCTATCAGCAATCGTACAAAGGAACAGATCGAAGAACTATTAAAATCAAGGCAAAGACTCAAGTGGGAAAAGAGCATGCCAAAAGAGGATCTGCGAATCAAGCAGGCTGCAGCTCTTGTTATCAAGCTTGAAGGAAATTCCATGTTTTCATCAGGAAATATATCCGCAGCTGCCTCCAAGTACTCAGAAGCACTAGCATTATGCCCCATGAGATCGAAAAAGGAACGAGTCGTTCTGTACAGTAACCGTGCCCAATGTTATCTTCTGTTACAGCAGCCCTTAGCTGCCATTGGTGATGCCACACGTGCTCTCTGTCTTCACAATCCCGTAAACCGTCATGCTAAAAGTCTTTGGAGAAGAGCTCAGGCCTATGATATGCTTGGCTTGGCCAAAGAAAGTCTGTTGGATGCCATATTGTTCATAAACGAGTGCTCTCAGTCCAATGACCCCGATCTTTCACTAAGGCAAAACAAGGTTCCTGACTATGCTGAGCGACTCGTTAAGAAGCAGATGCGTGCTGCTTGGTTATTCAGGGAGGCAGCCATTAAACATGGAAATGTCCAATGTGAAGATGGTGCTGGTGATATCTACGGTAGAGAGACTGATGATTCTGAATGGGAAACAGCCAGTGAAAGTGATATTGGTAACGATGGAAGGGACGAAATGGGAGAAGAAGAAGAAGACGATGAAGATTGCGATTGGAAGGATGAAGATAAATACGATAAATCTTCGATCAAAGGTACCTGTGAACTCATCTATTCTGGATAATTGAGTTGCAATCTGTTGAATTCAAGTACTAGTAGATGGTTTCTCAGAACTGCCACTGTTTTTTAACGGGGTTGTTGTTTTGCATAGAAATTTTGAATGGATTGTTTTGATACAGAGATGTAGCATATGGATACAAATGTGAAGCTTGCTGAGAATGAAAGCATAAATTAGAGGAATCACAAAGCAGCTGTGAGTTGCAATGAATCATTATTTAAAGCAGCTCTGAAGAAGTCATCTTTCTGATCATTGTTCAAATTGTAAAACTTGATTTTCTTTTTGTTCTTACTACTCTCTCTCTCTCTCTCTCTCTCATGGTTTTCTTTCACCCAAATTTATTCTTCAATCCAAACCCCAACTGTAGAAAATGAATTCTTTTTTTTTTTTTTCTTTTCTTTTTCCCTCAGAGTGATTGATTATTACAGGCTTGTGTAGTGTGTACATAGAGAATTCCCAGTGTTCTTTATTTTTAAACGCCATATTCCAATCTTGTCAATGATTTTCTTACACGAGTGCTGGTTTCAGATTCTTGATAGCTTTCTGATTCGGTAAACTGTCAAGTCCTCACTTGAATTATGAATAACTAAAGATTTGGTTTTTTTACTTAATAAACTCTAAAAGTTGCAACTTGATATTTTTATTCATAAAGTTTCTCATCGGATATTGGCATTTGACATTTAAAATTTTGATTACAACAACATATTCAAATTTGTAGAAGAGTCTATTGACTATTTAAAATTATTATAAAATTAAGATGTCAAAATGAACCCAGTGGAGATTCAAATTTGAATAAACCCACACATAAAAGTATCAGATTTTATAAGGAATTATTATTGTTAGCAATCTCCGGTTTGTAAATACACCGAAAAAAGAGAGAAAAGATAACAATTTCTACAAAGTAAAATAACAACAAAACCATTCTATAAGGACAAATCGTCGCCACCGCCCACGCCGACGGAAGACGAAACGCGCTTGTATAGTGCGGCAAGGGCAACATCAACGGCATCCTTGAAATGAAAATCAGTAGAATTGGGGTGCTTATACGTCAATTTCGGAATCAATTTCACAACCCTCTCCCTCATTTTCTTCACTTTCTCTCTCGGTATCTTCAAAAGCACTTCCTCAATCCTCTTCCTTTCTTCCCCTTTTTCATCAATGTACACAGAATAATCCCTTGCCTTCTCCGGCAAGTACCAAAAGTACTGCGTATACGCCGTGTGCGGCGAGAAGAACACCGGAATACACCCCGCCAGTATCGAATCAAACGTCGAGCGCCGTGTGAACGAGTCCCCCGGCGCCTGCAGACAAAACTCGGATTCGCTCATTATTCTCAAAACCTGCCCTGGATCGTAACATTCCTTCCCCTGCTCCCCACGGCAGTTCACCAGTTTGCATTTGGACGACATGTCGCATTGTTGAATAATGTCGTTTCGTATCGCAGCTTTCTCCAACCCCTTACGTGGGGCCCCGATGAATGTAAACAAGTGGGGCCTGTCCGAATGTCTCATTTTGTTTTGCCACGTCTTCATCTCATCCGACGTGTACGGGTGGAAATAAGAGGCGTAAGGTATACCGAATTGGTTCAACCCGGCCCATGGGTTTCGCTCCACAGTTAGCACCGACATGTTTTGAACCGCGTTTAGAGTCAGCAAACAATTCGCGCCGAAGTCCGGCCCATTTGCATTATTCCTCATGAAGTCCCAAGCGGTTCTTCCTAGTGCAAGGAAATGATCACGTCCCTTATTCTTCCACCACGTGGGTTGTGATTGAATATAGTCAACTAATCGAACGGCGAGCGCGTCTCGCTCCGTGATGTTCGGTTCACGAAACTTGCTGGACGCGTGGAGCCCACCGTAGAAGGGAATGTAGAATAAATCAGCAATGTTGGGATCGCGTGTGCGACATGGGTGATTCTCCATACGCGCGTGGAAGATCATCTCGGCTATGAACTGATGCGTGGCGAACCAAGTATTGGCCGCCGTGGAGATGGTGGAGACTTGGCGGCCGAGGCCCCGATTCGCCACGTGGGGACACATGTCGGTGTAGACGCTGAGGTGGCGGCAGTCTTCGAGAAGGCCGAGGTTAAACTCGGGTGGCAAATCGTACACGTAGACATAAGGAGGTCCGTCGCAAGTGGTGACCAAATTGTTAGTTTGGTTGTCGGAGTTTGTCAGCGTTGACTTTGGGAAACAAAGGAAGAGAATGAGAAACCAAAGAATGAAAGAAAGAAGAAGAAGGGAATTGTAAAGGATGTAAGGCTTGATAATGGGTTTTTTACTTTTGGAGTTTTTCTCTCTCTCAATTAATGGAATGATGTGAATTGTTGATTGTTTCTTGGAAATCATAGAGAACAAACAAGGAAACATGGGAAGAAGCTAAGAAAAGAACACCGACGAAACGGGAAATAAAAGCTAAGCAATTAAAGGAGAGTTTGATTGAGCCTCTCACAAAGTAGAAAAAGGAAGAAAAAACGAATAGATATTTCAAGAAAGTCTTCATGCAAAATGAAAAATGGAGGGTTACTTTGTATCAATATATAATCGATTAATCATAACAAAATAATAATAATAAAAATCAATCATGTTTGCTTAACTCTTATTTTAAATTTAATTTGGGTAGCTACCTCGAATACGTCACATAAGGACACGACGGAGGGAATTTCCAAAAAAACATTCAATATAATGTGGCCACATGCACTCCTTCCAATTGCGTTTAATTAATAAGATGTTGGTATAATTTTCAAATCACAAATTCATAAAATAATTAAAATGAATTGAGCCATTTTGTAATTTATATAGGTGTGGGTGGGTGTTTTTATTCAACGATGTTCATGTGGAAGAATGGAGAGAGGTGGTGTGAAATTTGGAGAAGGAAGGGTCTTAATTATTGAGTGTTTAAGTTTAACTAATTAAGGTTAGTGCTTGAGAGGTTAGTGCCGACACAATCGGTGGCCGTTCTCTTCTGCTGTGATTGAGTCTATTGTCTACTTGAAAGAACCAATAATTTAACTACTACGTACTCTAAGTCCACCTACCACTTGTTCTAAAAAATTAATTAAATTAGATAGCGGTACCTACGCCCTGAACCGGTGATATTATTGATTCATATCACAAACTTTAATAACAACTTATTAACTAAGTTTTAAGAAAAGTAATCATTATCTCTAAATTGCGCTTACAAATTTAATGTTTTCTTTCATTATTTTCTTTTTTGGTAAAACCAAAGTTTCTACGTTATAACGTAAAAAAATTATTCACAAATTCATTTATTTCAAACAAATATTTGTAAATAGATTCAAACAGAACACAATTTGTTAATTTCTAAATCTGTCGTCAAACAATAAAAAGTTCCTTTCGTTTTGATTTTCAGATTATAGCAACAACCTTCATCCACATCCTATCCATAGTCGATATATGTCTTTGCCGTCATGCCAGAATCTTTTCAATTACTAATAATGGATAATTTAGGTGGAGAAGGAGGAGAGTGAGGACAGAGTACCACATAACCTAAAATATATACTACAAGAAAAGGTATAAAACTGCCATATCATTTAAGATTTGACGTCCCATATTTTTCATATACTAATTTCATTATTTTTTTCTTCAAGTATTTTTATTTAATTAAATTTAGTGGATTCAAATTTAATATTGGGTTGTCCTAAAATATGGAGGCCCAAGTTGGACCTGGATTGGGCCGACTTAAACCTCAATAGCTAAATTTATGGTCCAACCATTGAACTTTTTAACTCTTTGGAGTAAATTACAGGTTGAGCCAAGCTTGGTAGTGATGGGTAGAGTTTTAGTTTAGGGGCATATAAAGGCCTAGAAATGGTAATACCTTCCTCAACCATCGGCATCAATTCAAATGTATATATTATGAATGTGTGACAACACATAGGACCACTAACGCCCCTATAATTTAATAGCTGTTACTAATTTACAGCTTATAACAAAACTTATTTAATGACACAATTTCCAAATCTCATGCAAAATTTTAAACCCACGTTCAAACTTATTTAGAAATAGTAGTATACGTACATCGGTCTCATTCAACAGTTCTCTTTCTTTTTTACATGGCACCACATTCAAATTGGTTTCCTTTTAAAATGATACTTAACGTAGTTGATGTTCATAACTTATCTTTGTACATCCCGTTATATAATGCAATAATAATTTATCATTTCATAGGATATTTTACTTTTTTTTCTTTTTTTTTTTTCTGTGAAAAGAGATGCAAAGATGAGTGAATTTTTGGTATGTATTTAGGTATTACATTTTGTTTTATTTTATGTTTGAATTCACTATATTTGTTTATGCATATTTATAAGGTTAAATTAGAAAAAATGGAACCTAAGTTTCAATTATACCCAAATTATGAAAATTTGAATTTTAATTCTTGAAATTTGTTTAATATTTTCCAAAACAAACCAAACGCTTGTGCTGTTAAATTTCTGAAGGAAATACTTTGTGTGTTTCGTTTAATGTGTTTGGGAATTAGGATTATTAGCAGAAAATAATCGAAAACAAAATAATAGAAAATTGAAGGCACGAGATTGAAATGAGGGAAAAAAAGAGAGTTAATATAAGACAAATGATGTATGGTTTCGAGCTTCTAAAGTTAAAATGAAACTATTGAAAATATGAACTACCACAGTGATTCTAAATTTTTATTGATATTTTTATATTTTTATACTTTTAATTTGAGGCATAGGAGTGAATCGATATTTCTTAGTTTATACTATAAAAAATCTATAAAAAAAAAATTATGAAAGAACATATAAGATATTAAAACTATTTATAAAATATAGTGAAAACTTAAATGCACTAAAGAGATCAGTTTGATGAATTTTGAACCGTATAATCTTTGATGCACAGTGTAACTTACTTTTTGTTTCAATTTCATAAAAGAACTTACCTATAAAACATAAATCACCACTTGGGTACTCACAAAACTTGGAATAAGTTTTTTTCTAATTTGAAAGAATAGAATTTGAATATGTACATGCATAAAGAAGTTGCAAAAAAAAGCATCAGAACCTTGGAAATTAAAGTTGCCTCCTTTGGTATAGAAAAGTCACCACTATCACATATTCTAATACATATATCCACACTTTTACAAGGAGCTTAAAGGCAGAAATTTCACTTAAATTGACTCAACATATATATATATATATATATATATATATATGTAAATATATATAAATAATGAGCAGTTCACAAACAAAAAGTGTCGTACTTTATGAGAAGCTGTAGCTGTAAAGTTATGTATAATAATCATCGGATAATTAGAAGAGATCTTCTACCATTTAATTATATTGTTGATAAGTTTCAAAATTAAACCCTCAATTTATTTATTTATTCTTCTCTCTCCCAAGTATAGGGCCGACGTGTTGCCCACCAATCGAGTCTTCTTCAGTTCTTATCTCTTATGTATATCAATTCACGAGTTCAAAATCAAATCTTCGCCAAAATCTCATATGTTTTGTTTAAGGGTTTGCTGTTAAGTGGGTTTTTCATGGATGCTCTCTCAATTTCCATCCCTTGAGAAATTAGATCATATTGATAAGGAATATTCTTCCTTTTTGTGTGTTGGTTGTCTTTGTTAGTTCTAACAATGTCGATTTTATTTAGTGACCATCTCATTTTTTTTTATTGATTTTTAAAGATTAAGCTTCTTAAATCTGTTGTTTTAATATCTATTTTCCATTCATGTTTTAAAAACTTGTTTCCATTGATGAGATTTAGCCAAAATTGTCACTTTTCTTGTAAGAAGAAAATGAAAGGAAACAAACTTGTTTTCATTTATCAAATTGCTAAAAAGGTTAATACAAAATGAATCCAGAGGCCAAAAGCCAGAATATTGGCAGAATATCCCACTAGAAAGAAAAAAAGAAAGAAAAGGCCCATTAATTTAAAAAGAAATACACAAACTGAGTTAAGTGATTGGAAGAGAAAAAAAGGTCGGCTAAGTGTCGTTATCTAAGAATAGAATATGTCATATGATGAAGCTATACATTCATATAGCTAGTCAAGGATATCAAAACAAATCTTTTCTTCTATATCTCTTATAGATTTACAAAAGATTCAGTGGACACACATGGTTTTTACTCATATAATATAATTAAACAATATACATGAAACATGAAAGTAGTTTCCTCCAAAAAAAAAAAAGCACTATAACCTTCTCCTATAAATATGTTCATAAGTTCTCAATCCTCCTTCACTACACAAATTAATTTTAACTCTTCTCAATCAATAATAATGGGCGCCACTCAAAAACTCTCTTCCTTCAACTGCGAAATCAGAATCATAGAAGCCAAAAACATAGAGTTCAAATCTCCAAAGAATCTCTTCGTAAGATACTATCTTTCTACAGACACCAACAAAAAAGTTCGTCTCAACACAACACAAGTCTCTTCCATCTCCGACTTCATATGGAACCAATCTTTTTGTTTGGAGTGTTTGGGTTCACAAGAATCTCTCCAAGCCCTCCAACAAGCAACGGTCGTCTTCGAGCTCCGGAGGGCTAAAACCCGAGCTGTTTTTGGGTCGTCGTCTCAACTTTTGGGTAGGGCTGAGATTCCTTGGAGTGATGTTTTTGAATCCCAAAATATGGAAATAATTGAGAGATGGGTGTCAATGGTTTGTGGCAATAATAATGGATGTGTTTATAAGCAACCGAAATTGAAGGTGGGGATGAGAGTGAGAGTTCCAGAAGAAATGGAGACGGACAAGAAGATAAAGAGAATTAGGAAGTGGAAGGATGAGTGTGGGTGTTGTGAATCATCCAAAGTGGGTGATTTTTGTGAGGATTTTGAGCTCTTTGCCCTTGCTGCTGCCATGGAATTCTTGTAGCAACAATTTGCTTTTTTGTTTTTGTTTTTTTTTTTCCTTTTTAATTTGTTACTCAAGAGATATTCATATGTATACATTTATAATATCATTCTCAATTTATTAATGAGTTCCTGTTGCTATATCTGGAGTATATTTGACACTCTTTTGCTGTAATTTTTCTTTCAAAAATACTTAATTGATAGGATGTGAACATGATAGAATGAAGGAGAGTTAGAAGAATTCACTTCATGATCATCAATTTAGAATTATCTTCTAGTGGAGAAACTTGGCTACAAGTAGTTGCGAGTCATTCCCAACGTTAAAACCCTCGATGTCCCAAAATCTAGCCTATTAAATCTAAAAGAGAGTAACACTACCTACTAATCTGGTATAAATATGGGGTCATATATAGAGAAAGTGTATCTACCTCTTCTTTAAATATTCCAACCAACCTAAGAATAAAATACTTTTAAACCCAGTTCGACACCACTTCAAATTAAGGCTGCATTTATGATTGATTTGGGAGAAATAGAATTAACTAAATCTACTCAAATCACTTATAAATTACCCATTGATTTCACATTACGTTTCATACTTGAACTAATTTTACAAAGAAAACTTAGATTGTCAACCATTTTTTTTAAAAGCATTATACAAAATTGTAAAGGAAGCCCAAGTGTATTGAACATATATATATATAACACCACATGTATGAGGGTGAAATCTTACCAAGACTGTTGAGCATTATCCAAACCGAACCTTAATTCAACATAGCTAATTATAAAGTAAATTAAAGTTAAGTCATTATTCTTGTGTTCAAAGAACTTGTTCTACTACTCCACATGATCTTTTTAATTAAAATAGCATGTCACAACGGACTATTCTTTTGAAACATTAACCAATAATTTTTTTTTTCAATTATACATAACTAAAAGTCTAAACATATATAGAACTATATGTATGCTGTCTCACCATCGTTATTCTAATAATAATAATTCATCTAATCAAATAAAAAAGATATAAAAGTAATGTAAGCTAATGGAACATCCAATACAATTCCCATATCAGACTTCATTAATTCCTCATATGTTAAAGTATTAAAGAGAGAGGAAAAAAAGAAGAAATTTTGTATGATTTGTAATGGAGTGTGATACAATGACATATTAAGTATTGGACACGAGTAACCCACCCACCCACCCACCGCCCCGGCCACCATTATCTCCCACTGTTGCAAATTGACTGCAAGCCCTTTTCTAAAATCCAGCCCTTCATTTATCCCAAAGGCCTTATGTTTCTTCCATCCTAATCCTACTTTACATTATGTCTAAACAATGGTATGATATTGTAATTTTTTGTTCGCTTTAACAATATAATTAATTATATGTTTGTTTTTGTTTCGCCTAAAATATTTAATACTATTATTTCTTTTATCGAATCTTCTTCATATATTAAGTCAGTAAAATTAAATGTTAGATAATATAATATTAAATTTATTTTTATTCATTACTTTATATTTTTAGATCGATGAATGAGGAATGTGGTGTGCAAGTAATTCCAAGATGGAGAATCATGTCTTTGCAATTGAACGGCCAACAGCTGCATCCATGGAATAATTTTGTTAGCATATAGGAATTAATGTTATTAGTTGTTAATTACTCTTATTAACTAATTAGGCTAATTTAAGCTTTCTTTATTTAATTATTCACTTTCTGCATATATATATATATATATATATATATATTTATCTATGTATTCTACCTTTCAAAAGTATTGTAATCTATCAATAAAATGTGGATTTATTAAAAGAATTTTGGTATGCCTATGCCACACGCCCATGGCCATGCATGCAAATTTAGTGTTGATCCACATAAAATGTGTCGTATATAGCAAAACCTTGATGCATGAGAATGGAGAATTCATGCATGGAATAATTATATAGCAAGGTTTACTCTTTATTGTAATTTCCAAGAAGAATCAGTGAAATGAAAAATAGTATACGCTCATTCTTCAAAGTTAAATTAAGTCTTGTGGCTAAAGGTGATAAAGGTGTTGATAGATGGTCGACTCTAATTGATTTTTAATTTTCTTTTCCTTATTTTTAAGAGTAAAATGACCTAAATAACTTAAATTCAAACTGAAATATTAACAGTTTGTGGTGTTGGCTTGTGTTCATTTTTTAATAATAATTATTTGGATTGAAGAAAATCTTCAACCTGACTCTACCTAAGTTGAAATTAAAAGCTGCAAACACCCACGCTATAAAAAATAATGAGTTGAGTGATAATTCAAATCTAAAACTTTTAAACCAAGTTTTACTAATAAGTACTAATTAAGATAGCATTGAATGATATAATTAATATTAAAATTGTCTTTCTTTATATATTACATAAATTTTTTAGTGATTTAAAGATCATACGATGGTAAATTGATTCAAAAGGTTAAGTATGTTCAAGTTGTTGAAATATATATAATTTTCTCTAAATTCAAATTCATCTTCGTTTAGTGTTTTTTTTCGCATTTCAAACTTACGAATAAGATCAAAATCATTTAGGTCAATATTTCTTTCACGATTTTATAAATAATTAAAATTTCAGATATAAGAACTTTATAAAAGTAAGCATAAGAAGAAAAAAGTTTGGAATTTTAAAAGTAAAATAGAAGAAGAAACTTTTTTGCATTTGAATGTGTTAATAATGTAGGAATTAAACTTCACGAACGTGTGATGTTTGTGACACATACATAAATGCTTTAGTCAAATAGTGAAAGAAAATGAAAGTTAAAGAGTTTGAAGGTAGCTCGAATTCAAGTTAAATGAATTTAGAGATTTTGAAGGTAGGATTCAAGCTACCTCTTTTGAAGAAGCTATAATGATGTATTTATAGAGATGACTAACCTCTCTTATATTTTAATAGAGTTTCATAATAGCTTCAAGATCATAATCATATAACTACGAGGTCAAGGTCGGGTGTTCCCAATTTTGTGTTTGGCTAAGGTAGACCTCAACCAACCAGGTCCGATCATAAAGCAATGTTTTAAGTGGGAGCGTACTCGATACATGCCTTATTAGCTTTTTTTGTCATGGTTGACCTTAATCAACACTGAACACGTAAGGTTAGGCTTTGACACTAGACCAACTCTCTCTTATGCATGTTTGGGCCAAGAATGCTATTTTCTAGCCCAAATAACTTATTATTTTCTCGAAGTGGGTGCTTTTAACCTGGAGTCCAAAATCACTACAAAAGAAAAATCTAAAAAAAAAGAGATAATAATAATGGTAAGAGTAAATTTGCGAAGAGAAGTAATAATTTATTAAACGAATATGATTTTAATTAATGCTATAGGAGTCTTTTTCTTTCTTAAAAAAATAAATTTAAAAGGAAAAGCAAAAAAAGAAGTATATAATAATTTGGTAATATTGAATGAAGTGAAGTGAGGGAGTGGGTCCAGCAAACAGCAATAGCATAGGGAAAAGGAGCACGTGAGTGAAGCGTGAGAAAGGCAGTAGAGAAGGAAGCAAGCAACGCCATATATTATTAAAAGCTAAAGCTTAAAAGCTAACTAATTCCCCAAAGTTTGTTGCATTTCAAAATCCAAAGATCTTCTCTTTTATCGCTTCTTAATTTTGAATTCCAATTCCCCACTTTTCAAATATCAATTTTCATAATATCTTCAAAACCCACAAAACTCACTCACTCGCTTTCCCCTCTGTTCATCAGATTCCCCCATTCCCACTCCCACAATATGGATAGAACTAAATCCTCTTCAAAATCTCGCCCATCCACCGCCGATCTGCTCACCTGGTCTGAGGTTCCCCACCCTGAATCTTCCCCCGCCCTCTCCGCTTCCGCCCCTCGCTCCCACCAGGTATTGTACCCTCTTTCCTGTCCCCATTCTTTTTGGCGCTTTCGTTTTTTGGGCTGCTTGGTTTTGAGGTTTTCGGTCTACATTTTCAGCCGTCCGATAGAATCAGTAAAGTGCTCCAAGGGGGTCAGCTCACGGATGAAGAAGCCGAGAGCTTGATGAAAAAGTAAGATCCATTTTCGTTCATCCCAAAATTTACCCATTAAAAAATACTTTATATTTGACTCTTGTGATGAAACTATTACAATGTCTTAGCTGATTTTCTGTTTTCCTATTCGAGTGCTAATGTTTGTTTGAAATGGAAGACGAGAGGTCCTCAGATCTCTCGGCTATGATCCTTTTCCCTTTCTTTTTATTTATGTTCTTCAGATTATTTTCACACCGTTTCATGTTTTAGGATCTTGAGAAAAAAAGAATGAAATTCATTCACATTCGGTGCTTAAACATTGTACGATTGGTGGAATTTATGATATAACATGAGTACTCCTGTTCTGGGTTGCTTTCTTGATGTTTTGTTTAATTGATAGGCTATAATCCTGTTTCTCCACTATTTTCAGGAAGAACTGTTCAGGGTATAAAATGAAGGAGATGTCTGGAAGTGGAATTTTTGCATCTAATGGTGAAGGGGATGAATCGGAACTTGATAACAAAACAGGGCTTCGGATGTATCAGGTAAGCTATACAATCAGTCAATGTAGAAAATGCACTAAATTGACAATAACCCTTTTCGATTCTTTGTAATTTTTGTAGCAAGCCTTGAATGGAGTTAGCCAAATATCCTTCGCTACTGAAGAGGGGTTATCTCCTAAAAAGCCTACTTCAATTCCAGAGGTGGCAAAGCAACGTGAGTTAAGTGGGACATTGCAGAGTGATCCTGATGCCAGGAGTAAGAAGCAGATATCAGATGCTAAGAACAAGGAGCTAAGTGGACACGACATCTTTGGAGCTCCACCCGAAATAACACCAAGATCATTGGCAGCTGCGCGGAGCTTGGAATCGAAAGAAAGTAAAGATATGGGTGAACCAGCACCTAGAACCCTGAGAACTTCTGTTAAAGTTTCAAACGTGAGTTCACTACTTACCCTGATCTTCAATTCACTTCTTGCTTCTATGATTGTCTTTATTTTCAATTTTATTTGCCTTTGTTAAAAAATTCAAATAGTTTTCCAGTTGTGCACATCTCCATTCAATTGACTCTTGAGTTTACTCTCTGGTGTCAAGGCTACACAAGACTCTATTTAGCATTTAGCATTTAGCATTATCGAGATCATGCCTCTTATTTCTCTATCTTAGTAGTTGTTTTAACCTTGCAAGTTGAAACGTTGAGTTGGTAAGTTGAGTCCCTTCGCGTTAGTGAATATTGAAGTGCTTTTTCCAATCTAATAATCCCATGGGGCCATGAGTATTTTATTTTTCCTTTCTTCTCTAGAGAACCATACGGGATTGGAAGTAAATTTTCTTAGTTCTTGATTTGATCTTTCATATCCTTGCTTTTGAGCCATAGTACTCGAAATGAAGTTGGCTTCTTGTCCATCTCTACAGCCTGCCGGAGGCCAGAGTAACATCCTGTTTGGTGAAGAGCCAGTGATGAAGACAGCTAAGAAGCTACACAACCAGAAGTTTCAAGAGTTGACTGGTAACGATATATTTAAAGGAGATGCTCCACCAGGAGCATCGGAGAAATCGCTGAGCTCGGCCAAGCTAAGGGAGATGAGCGGAAACGACATATTTGCTGATGGGAAGGCAGAATCAAGGGACTACTTTGGGGGAGTTCGTAAACCTCCGGGTGGAGAAAGCACCATTGCGTTGGTTTAATTTTAGCTCCTAACTTGATTTGAATTGTCTGACATTCATGTCTGTTTCTACTTGAACTTTTAATGTTATTTCAGTGATCACTTGCACTTATAGCCAATGATGACAGACTTGGGGTAGTGTTTATTGTGGTATGTGCTCTTTTAAAAATCCCTGATTTTGATCATAGAAGCAAATGCAAGCGTCGACTGATTGTTGTAAATTTCTTTCAACTATTGATTGCTTAATGAACAAAAACCTTTTTTTTTTTAATTTTCAATTATTTATCTTATACCCTATAACTGGGTTACGTTTCACAACCTCATTGTCAAAACTGTGATTTCATGGGTTAAGTTTCTAGTGAGAGAATTCGATCAATTATTAACTAAAGACATGACAAATTATACTCAAATTTGGACAATTGGAGAGGACGCATCATTTTTTCATAATTGATAGAAAAAAGGCAACTTCTTCCATATTTGCATTTATAATTATAAAGCAATCCAAGTGCAAGGTCCCACCAGACGGCAACTAATGTACGAATCAAACTAATCATTAGACCCAATTAACCTGCGAATTGTAGAGTCGTGCTGACTACGAAGGACGCATATAAAATCTGGATTTATCGATAAATGTAGAAAAGAAAAACTTAGATCAAGGAAAATATATTAAACAGGACTATTACCATTTTATTATCATGCCATTGTAGTAAGTTACGAACAAAGAAGCAAGAACTAAACGTTAAAAACACTAGAGAAAGGGGAACTTGGGCTACATTTGAACAGTGAAAAACTAGAGGCCAATCATTGTCTTCGAGAAAATTTCAAGACCAGTCTTCATATCAGTATCTGTCGAAACATAATTAACAAAATGGATTAGAACTACAGAAGGCAATATTTCATCAACATACAGTTCTGCAATAATGGTATTATAACATGAGATGGTGGATATCTTGAAAGGATCACAATAATTAGCGTTAAAAGATCAGTGGCAAAGCCAGAAAATTTTGTTGACAGGAGCTTTATAATCCAGTAAAAATAATCTTGGTGTAGAGAGAGCTGGAGGACGGTTTTACTGTTAGGCTAGCTACTATTAGAGGCATTGTTTCAGTTACATATATACTAAATACCCACCGGTGGCTAGGTCTATACTAAATCCGCCGGTGGTTAAGATATAATACTAAGACGGACAGTAATATAGGATTACCTTTTTACTTTAAGAATGAACTTCATTCATTTGAGGATGCCACAAACTAGGAGGAGGACTGGACTTGAACTATACTACGGCCGCAGCTTGCTCGACTGTTACTTTGATTTCTTGGGGAGAGTCATTCGGTACATTAGCAATTTTACCATTCAGCTTTTCGTCATATGCAGCTACATGAACACCAAGTGCAGCACGACCAGAGGGGTCCAGATTTTTCGACCATGCAGCGTCCCATTCCACTGCTTTTGCTGTACTGCATGCCACGCTTGGACCTCCTGGGACAGTTGATCTAGCAGCATTCTGTTGTAAATGAAGAATGTCATACTTCAGTACTTTGTTTAATTAGTGAATGAAGTGCATCAAAGGCTGGGGAAATTCGTACTACATATCATTAAAAAACAACACAAAACAGCACCTTTGGGAAGAATTTCTCAAATATTGTTCGGTAGTAATATGCTTCTTTAGTGGTAGGAGTATTTTCTGGGTAGATAAAGTTAGCATTCACCAACATGGAATCAGTCACCTGATAGGAACAAAGAATCGTTATTTAACCCTGATTCCCTGAGCAAAGAATATCTGAATATGTCAACTACTGCTACAATAGTGAGAAAGATTGAGAGAAAGCTTACTTGTTTCTCTGCGTGATCCTTCAAACCGTCAATCCAACTGTATCCAACACCGTCACTGAATTGTTCTTTTTGCCTGTACAATATGTGCTAGAAACAAGGACGGGGTTCGACATATTCAATATTCTTCCTTGGGTAAAAAAACAAATAATGATTTGATGCCTTGAAGGAGAAAAGAAAGAAAGAAGGGGAATATGCAAAGTACACAGTTCATTCTAATTTGGTGAACACAAAGCAAAGACAGAAACTACCTTGGGCAAATATGGTTCCTTCTCATCATCAAATGCATTGCGCAAGATCCATTTCTCAATTCTCCCAATATCACGCCTGATCTGCAGTTAAAAATTTATAGCAACTAGTGTTATAAACTTTATTCGTTGATGATAATATTCCAACAGAACTTGTACAGATTTTTGATAGAGAGATATGATTAGATCAGTACCACCTTTTTTTTTTCAATTGATCCAACAATGTTAAAGTACTAACTGAGCTCAAATTTAAGAGAAGGCAATTCCACCAAGGAGATGACAACCGTTAAATGAAATGAGCTAAAGAAATGAATACCCAGAAAAGGAAAACATGTGAAGTGATGTGTGATGTTAAATATTTAACATTAATCAGTCTTATTATCACTGTTGAAAATGTGACAAAAATCCCACATACGCTAGATAAGAGAAAGATCACAACCCCATAAGTACATAAGTGAGACAATAACTCAATTAGTATGAAATCCTTTGGTGAAGTAAAATCACTAGAGCTTTATGCCCAAAGTGGAATATACCATTTTAGAGAAATGTAGAGGGTTGTTGTCCACCAACAAGAATATCTCTTTTATTTTTCTGCTACATTCCAGAAAAATAATAAGATCTTACTATTGACCATTTTCACTTTTATCCTTTATATGCTAAATAGCAAACAAAAGCTATGTTTTGTTCGCAGATGAGCCACATTCGACTTGGAAAGGTAAAGAGTGGGGTATACAACATGCTCAAGCCACCACCATTTTCATCAACAAACAATACGTACCATTTTCCAATCGGGATCTATGCTCATGGCTATGTTTATAAATTCTTTATCAAGAAAAGGGACACGAGCCTCTAGACCCCATGCTGAGGTTGACTTATTGGCCCTCAAACAGTCATATAAATGAAGAGCTTTAATCTGATAACATCAAAAGAAAATAAATTAGAACAAGGTAAAAGAAACATTACAGCATGAATAACTATCCTCGCCTAGCATCCCAATGTGTTGAAAAAGGAGGGAAAATAATACCTTTCTGCATGTTTCTTCATGAAACTCCTTTTTGTTTGGTGCCTTATGGAAGTACAAGTAACCTCCAAAAATTTCATCTGAACCTTCTCCGGAAAGAACCATTTTCACTCCCAAAGATTTGATTTTCCGGGACATAAGGAACATAGGTGTGCTAGCTCTGATAGTGGTCACATCGTATGTCTCGATGTGGTAAATCACTTCCTCAAGCGCATCTATACCTTCCTGATATGGAAGAATACGCAGAATACAAACACATTATTTGGTAGTGAAAATTTTAAAATGGATTTTGAATTGATCTCATCAAAGACAATTACCTGCACAGTAAAGTGGAACTCGTGATGACGAGTTCCAAGGTAATCAGCTACCTCTCTAGCAGCACCAAGATCAGGAGAACCCTAAATACAATAAAAGTAGCATAACATAAGTGAATAGAAGAATGATTTGACTCAATCGTGGCTAGTTCCACCATATTTACCGAGGCCATAGAAAAAAACAACCCATTCTCGAAAAGAAATTCTTTAATAACTACATAATTTTGGCCACGCAGAAGAACAAAAAAATAATACTAAGGACAAGATCTCTTGTTAGATTTTAAAAACATAAGGGCAAGACTGCGTTGCATGGATGTGCTAAAACCCAACACTCAAAATCAATTCTTCCTGAAAAAGAAATAACTTGGCAATGACACACAAAACAAGCTTTTGGATGATATTAAATAGGAATGTATCAGAAATTCCAAAGCAAACAGAAATGGAGATGCAAGCAACAGCACTCAGCTAAAAGTTCAATAATTATCCTCATATCCAATTAAAATTATGCTGGTAAGGAAAAGTGAAGTATTATTTAATGAAGGCCTATCTTAAGTTACAATAATGAAAATAATCAAGATTTAAGGCCATGCTTTAAACAACTTCTATCACAAGTAAATGTAACTGTACCTGTCGATTATTACATTTAAAATTTTACTAAACCTACATATCAATAGTAGAACGCCTAATTTGTTCATCACACAAGAAAGAAACCAGCCACAACGTTAATATATATATATATATGAGAGGAAAAAAAATCTATTATAGAGGGGTCTCTCTTTTTTTTTTCTTCTTCTTTTAAGAGTATTATAGAGGGGATATCCTTTAATAAAAAAGTTCACTATTTTTCAGGTAAAAGATATGCTCGCTTCCCTCATTATCATACCTTCAATCCAACACAGAAGGTGTGTAATTGCGACCCCCACTGACGAGCTGCTTCAGAATCAGCCAAATGCCGGCAGGCAACAGCAGCAACCAGTGATGAATCCAGTCCTCCAGATAAAAGGACTCCAAATGGCACATCTGTCATAAGTCTTTTAGTAACAGCCTACACAATAAACATACAGTAGGAAAGCTTAAAATTGGAAAAGCTTAGAATATGAGACATTCGGATGACTCGTCAACCAAGATAGATATGCAAAGAAACCTAGCAGCAGGTTTTCAATTTAAAGCTCCTTGTAAAACAGTAAACATCAAAGGCTAACAATGGAAGAAACTCCTTGAAGAAGACAATAGTGTGATAAGTCAAAAATGAGAAGTCCAGAACTTGCCTTCTCAAATGCATTACGTAGAACCAAAGGATCATAGGAACCTGATGGTACCATCTCTGTGAACCAAGGAGGGTTATACCATCTTCTTAATCCTCCTAAAAACATTTAAAACCCACCATTTAGTAATGAATTTAATTGGTTAATGTTACTCTTAAGCATACCTTGTGTGCTAGGTTTACAATAGTTGGGGACATAATGTTATTACTCTTGTGCAAACTGGAAAAATCTAGAATTACGGATTTATCATAGTTCGAGAAAAAAGCTGCATACCTTGTTTGCTAGAATATATATGACCAGGAAGAAAAGAAACAAATCTCTCACAGTCATCACTAAGAGCTTTCATCTCAGAAGCAAACCAGATTGATCCTAGCAAGAAGGTAGCAGTCATATATATTCAAAAACCAATCAGTAAAACTGAATGTAGTAATATAAAGGAACATCAAGTATCAACTGGAGAGTTTCCTCACGGCAACATGAGGTCATCAATCAAATGCTGATGTGAAATTGCATACCATCAAGACCCCATCCCATATATAGCGGAGTGATCCCAATAGCATCCCTAGCTGCAATAAAAGTTTTGCTACGAGTATCAAGAAGGACGAAGGAAAACATTCCATCCAACATGTCCACAAACTCTTCTCCATATTCTTCATACTGGAAAATATATGTGATATGAATTAAAAAACTAATAACGGAAAAATCATAGGTACACGGATAAGTTATATCAGCAAGTTCTTGGCTACTTACAAGGTGTGCAATCACTTCGCAGTCACTACCAGTTCGGAATTGATGACCCTTAAGCTTCTCTCGCAATTCCTTGTGGTTGTAAATCTCTCCATTAACCTAGTACATGGTTCAAAATTCAAATTTAGTTGCGTTTTTTGTTATTGATGTAAAGTAAATGCAAGCAACAATCTTTTAAATAGAGTAGGCCATCTATGGGCACAAGACTGCTTCAATCAAAAGGCCTCAAACAAGACAATATCGAAACATTTAAATAACCAACTGATACTAGGTTACAATTGCAAAACATATCTCAAAACTAAAGAAAACTTAATAATTTCTTCATTAAGAAATAAGGGGAGCATCATAATCAAATTAAACATGCAATACAACGTTGTAAGAATTCCAGAACAATTTAAAACATATTAAATCTTAAGCAGTCCACATACATAGTCACAAATAAACTATATCGACTGTTCAGAGCATTATTAAAACTGACAAATAGTATATGGTAGATTTGATCCAGGGTCATAACAGAAATAAAATGCACAATAGAAAAACCTTTATTCCTTCGTCAACTCTCACACATTTCGATCAAACTTTATGTCCTGTGAATATCATATCCGGTCTTTCTATCAAATCTTGGAAACGAGCTTAATTTTTTCTTTAGAAACCATAAACAAAAAGACGAAAAATAGAAGCTACACAACATGACAGCATAATGATAATATAACCAAGTATATATAGTATATATGCAGAAATGGTATCCATTTCATCTTTACCGTAACAACAACGGTCTTGTCTTCGTTATAAAGGGGTTGATCCCCGGAAGTGGGGTCTACAATAGCTAACCGTTGATGAGCAAGATAACAGTTTTCAAAACAATGCAAACCACTCCAGTCGGGACCTCTATGGCGCAGCCTACAGTTTCAAACAATTCAAAAGAAAAACAACAAATCAATAAAAATAAACAATAAAAAAATCCCCTGTTTCCAAACAAATAGCAATAGGTAAAGAAGAATCTCATAAAACAAATGCAGTGCTATATATTGTATAACATTCAAAACGTGTATTTGGCATGCATTGGCATCAAGAACGAAAGAGGAAGAGGATTGGAGTAAAAGAAATGGAAGAAAAAGGACCTCCGAGACAATTCAATGATTCGTGAGCGCTTGGCCTGAGAGCTGTCAACGCAGCCTAAAACTGCGAGGATTCCACACATGACGAGAACTCCCCTTGTCCACTCAGAAAGCTCAACTATGGAGAAGGAGATGGAGAATCAAAGGTAAGGCTGCGCAATGGCAGTGGTCGGTCTTATATAAGGTTTAAATCCGTGCCGTTGATTCTGACCCCAATTCCCACAAGATTCTCTTTCTAATTACTGTAATTTATTCGATGCTTAGGGTTTCGGCCGTTGATAAGACCTGCGCTATAGAATCTTAAAATAAAGAAATCGTTTTGGCCAATCTCACGTGAACAAAACCGGTCAAAATCTTGCAACTCTCTATCTGAGACTCACAACTCAACACCACTTCTGTCCATTTTTCTTTTTAAATATAAATTTATTATTTTCCAATTTAATTACATTTTAATTCTATATAACTATTAATACTCCTAATTTATGCATATTATCCCCGTCAAAGTTTATCACTTATTTTCAGAAATAATATTCCTTGTTACTCTCTCATGTGGAGTGGACACCTTTTTACATGCCTAATTAATTCTCTCTTTCTTCTTGTGTAAAATTCCTTTTTCTTTTTATTTTATAATGTTTAATTTATGGTAGGCATTTCACACTATTGTTTTTCTTTTCTTTTTTTCATTCGCATTTTATTTAGAGAAAGTGGAGTTGCCATTCGTAATGAAAGCTTCAAAATGTTCTCTGATTATTTATTTGTGATTGAAATTTATTTTGTCAGATAAGTTTATACTTTTGCAACTTGATTATATAGGTTAGTTATACTATATAGTAACTGTTTAAGAATACATTTAAACGAAAATAATCTTGAAGATACAATATGTCTCCGTCTTATAAAAATTTTACGTTAAATGCACTATTGATTTCTAAAAATCACTTGCATTAAATCATGTTCTTAATAGGTCTATCACTTGCATATTACATCAACTACATACGAAAATACATAAACTTTGTTTGATTTTTTTTTTTATTAATAATTATTTGCTCTCTTGTTCCTATCTTGATGTCTTAATAGTAGAAATGTATATTTGTCAATTTACGAGTGGTAAAGACATGTCACTAACAAATATAAAAATGGTACAAATATGATACTTATGATATATTTGTAACATAAAAGTCAGAATAGTCACACAATTTCTTTTTGCAAAAGAAAAAGAAAAAGTTCATGAGATAACAAAATATAAATTTTAATTGAAAAGTAGTTTTCGTCGAGTCAAAAGACGAAAAAAGCATCTCCAACTCAACTATGCCAATATGTAAATGTCATCCCTATGTGAAAACATATAAATATAAAAACCAAACTACATAGTAACTTGACACATATACTAATATATACATGTACAAGGATCAAGTAACACAATTGTTCTTTTGTATAGAATAAAAGTGCAACACATGTTCCTTGTATGTTTGATTCCCTAAAACACATATAGTATGGTAGTTGAATATTCAATTGTCTAAAATAATTTTCAAATTGAACTTTCAAACTTATTATTAGTAGAAATTAAACTTCTAAATGATAAAAATTAATTATAAAATTATTACAATTTCTTCAAATTAGGCTATTGTGAAATATACAGTGTAGTAATTTTTTTTTTTTATATATTTTAGAGAGTTTGGAGGTATAACTGTAATAGTTATGTGATTTTTGCAATTTATCCGTTTATAATCAATGAAATTATTTTAGTATTTTAATTTAAACAAAAATAAAATCACCAAATCGAATAAGTCACCATCATAAAATTCAATCGTCATAATTTTTTTTTTTGGAAGTTTTGAAGATTTAAATTTCGTGATCAAATCGAATATTAATAACCAATTTTGAAAAGATACTAATTATAACCACCGATACGATTAAATATACAACTCAGAAGGATATGTAAAAATTTATATGGTATGATATCACTAATTATAACCCATGTGGTTTTTTTAGGGCAATATTTTATTGTGAGTTGTGACCCTAATTTGTAATTTGTGAAGTCAAAAACCTTAAGCACAATGTTAAAAGAAAAACACACCAAACCAACTTCTTCCTTTTTGGGCGTATCTGACTGCACGACGTCGTTTCGACTGTTCCTACCCCGGGTTCCAAGATTGAAAGGCAAGGAACTGCGTATGCTCGCAACTCATTGACGCATCCGCATCGGAGTTTTCAGCTTGGAGGAGAACTCCGGTAGGTTGCGCTGATGTCGTCTGTAGCTCCAAAGAAAAAGCCCAAAGATGCGGCCACTAGGGCCGATCAGATGAACAGGGGAATTTTGCTTTACTCCATTTTACTTGCTCTTCAGTACGGAGCTCAACCCCTAATCTCCAAGAGATTTACGAGGTACTTTCTCATTTTTTGTTTTTTCAATCTTTGTGTTTTTTTTTTGGGATTAATATTGTCGTCGCGAAGTATGGATGAGAAAAATTATCTGGGTTTTGCACTTTCTGTCTGAATTTCAAGTATTGCTATGTTTTTGTGAGTTCCTAATGGTTCTTAGGATTTGAAGTTCACATGTTTATGTTATTTTTCCTATATCGTTTCTCGAATTAGGATTATGTGTCGAATTGGAGATTCACTCTTTTGATGATGGTTTTTTTACGGTTTCTTGTTGGCGGCATTTTTTTTTCTGAAATATGTTGTGGAGGTATACACACAAAACAGTATATAACCATTATGTTGTTAAACGAATTGGGACTTTGTGAAGTGTGTAAATTGGTTTTGAGGATTCAAATTATTAGTTTTTTTCTCTTTCTGATGCTCAGTGTCCTGACATTTCAAATCTTGACTTGTTTGCATAAAATCGTATTGTTTTTTGTTGTCACCGTTTTACGCATCATGCATTTTTTATGGATTGAATTCATATTGAGATTTTTTTGTCTCATAATTATAATTGATTTCGGGTGTTGTACACGATGTTAACCATTTGATTCTCCCTGCAGACGAGAAGTTATTGTGACTTCATCTGTCTTAACTTGTGAGATTGTGAAGGTATTTTTCTGTTTCTTTCATCCAATCGTAAATTTTTGGTAATGATCTACTTTTCTCACCAATATCTCAAAGAAATTTTTTTGTGCTTTGCAGGTCGTATGTGCTCTGGTTATCATGGTGAAAGAAGGAAGTTTAAAGAAAACTTTTAGTGAGTGGACTGTTGCTGGTGCATTGACTGCTTCAGGACTTCCTGCTATTATTTACGCATTACAAAATAGCCTGCTGCAGATAGCTTACAAGAATCTTGATTCTTTGACATTCTCAATGCTGAATCAAACAAAAATACTCTTCACTGCTGTATGTACATATTTTTTACTCAGGTATGTTCCAATAATTCTTCTGTCTATTCGAAATTAAAATGGAACGCCACGTTTTTATAGGCTTGCATTATCCTTGTTGGAAACTTGTGTAATTGTTCAGTGGACTGATTGAGTTGTTATGGTGTACTGTGGAACACTTATTTGCTATCCTAACTTTGGAGTTCGTTTTCATAAGAGTCTCTCGCTATCTCTCTACCAAGACCTGTACTTCAGTTTCTTAACTGACTCCCACCAACTTTGACCATCTTCCCTTTTCTCACGCTGTGCTTGGCCCAAATTTTGTAATCTTCGTTATGTGACTAAGAACAGCGTGTCTAATGATGTACCGTACTCATTTCTGATTAGAGCATAAGATCCAAAACAATTTCTTACGACTTACTTGGCGGAGTGACCTGTTTTATGTATAGGCAGAAGCAGTCCATTCAGCAAATTGGGGCTCTATTCTTGTTGATTGTTGCTGCCGTTCTTCTGAGTATAGGGGAAGGATCTAGTAAGGGTTTCAGTGATGGCAGTCCTGATCAAATTTTGTTTCATGGGATTATTCCTGTCTTGGTTGCTTCTGTACTTTCTGGTCTGGCTTCTGCATTGTGTCAATGGTCTTCACAGGTGTGTGATGGTTTTTTTAATTTATTTAGATTCCATGCTCCAAGAAACAATCGAGTAATTATGTGTTTGGTCCTTTCTAATGAAGAGTTTTCTTTCTAACAGGTTAAGAAACATTCATCATACTTGATGACCGTAGAAATGTCTGTAGTTGGAAGTCTGTTTCTATTTGCTAGTACATATAAATCACCTGATGGAGAAGCTATCAGACAGCATGGTTTTTTCTACGGCTGGACTATTCTCACCATGGTAATATAATGTCATTGCCATATATGAGTTCGTGAATTGCTTTGATCTACTTCTTATAGTTTTACAGTTTCCTGATTAAGCATTATCAGTAAGAAGTTGATAACTTGCTTCCATGACATTTTCTTTTGGATGAAAGGACACCAATTACTTGCTGAAGCTGGAGAGATTCATTTTCGTTTTTTAGTAAATGTACTTTTCTTTTCTGTCGTTTTGTTTCAGATTCCAGTCATATTCAATGCTCTTGGTGGAATTCTTGTTGGACTAGTCACAAGTAGGGCTGGTGGTGTTCGAAAGGCAAGTTTTAGATTGGTATTTTTGACCCCTCAGATTGTTCTTGAACATTATCGCCAAGAATATGAACCTCATCAACCGGGTTTCATACTCACCACGAGCTTGCTCCATTTCATTTCTTCTAGTTTAAAATAAGCTTTTCCATCGGTTGAATTTTTATGTCCACTTATGTTTGGAACTCTCATCACGGTTGCAGGGATTTGTGATTGTGTCGGCACTTCTTGTGACAGCATTGCTGCAGTTCATATTCGAAGGGAAACCGCCTTCAATGTATTGCATTGTGGCTCTTCCCCTAGTGGTTAGTAGTATTTCTATATATCAAAAGTATCCCTACAGAGTTAAAAAGAAGGAATTATAGCCACTGACTGTTATTTACCCGAACACGATCTCATTGCATGGATGGAGTTTGTAGATGTATCACATTATCAAAGCTACACAAATGGCTATATCTTCATAATTTAGTCATCTGATTGATTGATAATTGTAGTTGCTAAGAGTACAAAATACTTGATTTCTCTTTGAATTCATAGAATTCTGTATTTGGACTTGCTATAAGCTGTAAATCGATGATGTATATGATCATTTCATTCTTCAGTTCCGGATGAGCATTGGAGAAGTGAAATTAACCTATATGCCTTAACAATATACGAACAGTATCTAAAGTTATTTATTTTCTTCTTGGTTTCCAAATTATTCACTACTGTTTGAATATGGATGGAAAGAAACGATGTCATTTTATTATTATTATTATTCAACGTTAATCCTACGTTTTATTATATGATAAGTATATTTCCTTTTCGTTTTTGATAACTTGGAAACTAGGAAGAAAATAAATAACTTTAGAAATGTTTCTTTATATATATAAATAAGAAACGAAAAAGCTAATGGTTGTTATGCTTATGAAACGTATATAATACAAAAACGTTACAGGTGAAGTTGAAACTCTTGTACAGTTATACTAAAAAAAATGCATTTGAACCCTCAAAATGGGCGTGAGAGAAGGAAGCTCATGCAACGTGGGCTTTGCACTTAATTAAGGGAAACACTTCCCACTATCATGTACCGATACCTAATTAAATTATTCCGTATTTTAAAGAAAGCGTAGGAGTAGTTGCTACATTTACAATGCTAATTGAACGCCTAAAAAATAACTTGGAAAATGCATCCTTACGTATCAACAAAAATGTCTCACTTGGGACGAAGTATGTTTTCCTAAGAAATCACTTTTACTTATACTCTAAATACACTATAAAAGTCATTTTAAGAGTTGTTAAATACTATAATATTTTTTAAAATGAATCATTTTATAAATTAAACATTTAAAGATGTATTCCAAACACACTTAAGGATAAAATATGTGTTTCCAAGGATCGTTGACATTCCTTTAATCCAAAAGTTAAAAAAAAAATTCAAAAATGTCGAATTTCTTCATCTCGCAAATTATTCAACTGAAATAATAATAACAACAAGAAAAACAATATTAATGAAAACAGCAAAAATAATGCACAATAACAATGAAGTTATGTTATAGGTAATAAATTGGAAAAAAAAAGGGTTTTAAAGGTAGAGAAGAGAAAAGCGGTGGAGTAAGAATTGTGGTTGGTTAAGGAAATTGCATGGCAAAGAAAGGGAGGGCGAAAGGAAAGGAGGGGAGGGGAGGGGAGGCTTAAGTTTGGCGCGTCATGAAATGGAGGATAAAAGCGCAAGTTTGTTAAAGTTTTAAACATTTGACTTTTCTTGTCTTCGTCATCGTTGGCGGTTTCTCCTGCGTGCAGGGCTGCACCACCCGGCCGAGAGAAACGAACTTTTAAAATAACAAAAATAAAGCATTCGCTGATTCATTTTCCTTCATCCAGAAAAGTTCCCCCGCTTTTCTTTTTAGATCCATCCATCTTCCTTTGAATTTTCATCGCTACACTCATTTTCCCTTCATGGCGACGGTTTCTCCTCTCGCCAAATACAAGCTCGTCTTCCTCGGCGATCAATCCGTTGGTAAAACCAGCATTATCACCCGCTTCATGTACGACAAGTTTGATACTACCTATCAGGTCCTCTTTCTATCTCCCTAATTAATTCTTTCTTTCTTTCTTTCTTTTTTTCGTCATTTTAACCCCTTCTTCTTTTTCTAATTTTATTTGGAGAAATTATTTAGTTAGTCCCATAATCTGTTTCTGTATTTATACATATCTGGATACATATTTCTGGGGATTCATGTGGATCCGAGTTATGTGGCGTTGTTTCTAATCGTGTTTGTTTAGTTGGTCAAATGGAAAATGTATTCCGTTATGTTTATGAATTTTGTCAACACCAGCACCTTTTTGACGATTCATGATTTATCTTTTTGCAATCGATCAGATTTATCGTATGATTTAGATTATGTTTTTGATTTAGCTACATCTGGTGGTGGCTCCGGACATTCCTTGTTAGTCAATGGAATAGTTTCTTTTGTTTTCTGTATAAAGAAGACCATATAGAACAGGGGAAATTGCTAATATTAGGGTTGAATATATGCATTATCAGATTATCTAGATTTCATTAGATCCGAGAGAGGGAGCGGAGCAGATGGTTCATGCCTTAAAAAAACAAAATATATTTCAGAATTTTGTAGTCTGAAATGCTTAAAATCTCTGCCTGTTGACCTCCTTTCTTCGTGCTGACATGAAATTTATTGCAGGCTACAATTGGAATTGACTTTTTATCTAAAACTATGTACCTTGAAGATCGAACAATTCGGTTGCAGCTTTGGTATGACGTGTTTTATTTCTTTCCGGTCATTTAGTGAAGATTGTTTTACGTAGTATTCTTTGTTTCGACATACGGACTCTTACGTTACAATTCTGGTTCTTTTCAACATGTTATGGATATCTGATCATTTTCAGTCTGATATGTGCAACTATTGACATAAATCCTACAGGATTGTGATAAATACAGATGGGACACCCTAAAATTTTATTTTTCTTCTTTTGATGCACTGGCTTGGAGAGAGTTTTCTGTAATCATATAAAACATGACGTTTGTTGCATCAAATTACCAAGCGAAAGCTGATTGAACTTGTCGATTTTATTTTAAACATTATTTGTCAATTTAAGTATTAAAAATGACATTTATATTTTAATTAACATGCACACGATTTTCCCCTAATAGCTACCATTCCACAGGGATACTGCTGGACAAGAAAGATTTAGGAGTCTCATTCCAAGTTACATAAGAGACTCCTCCGTTGCAGTCGTAGTCTATGATGTATCTAGTTAGTGCTCTCTTTGTCTTATCTCTCCTTTTGTTTTGTGATGCATCCTGGTTAGTTGTTGACGTCCTCATAACTTTGGTCTGAAAACGTTGTTACGCAGATAGACAATCATTTTTGAACACCACCAAGTGGATTGAGGAGGTACGAACAGAACGGGGTAGTGATGTGATAATCGTTCTTGTTGGGAACAAAACTGATCTTGTTGAGAAAAGGTGAGTAATGAACAAAATTGATATCGTTGAGAAAGATGTGTCATGAACTGTTCCCTTTATTTTCCAATATACAATAGGATCAGTATTGTACTTCAAGATATTAGTAAAGTGTAGGGTGATTGAGTTGACACTTTCTTTGAGAAGGTTGGAGGCTGCATTTGGGGCATGTGCTCTGTGCATACTTTGTACGCAATGATGAGAAGGGATTAGAGCTGAACTTAATTGTTATTGGCCTTTGATTGCATGATCTACGCTGACAAATCTTCAAATCTTGTGAAATTGTCAGAAATCTTGACATTAGTTGCCATTTCATATTTGTAACTGATAAATAGATTTTGCATCCATTGAAACCCGGAACACTGGTCCATCTTTCAGTAAGTTCTCTAAATACTGTTTGCTTGATGACAAAATCAGGCAAGTTTCAATCGAAGAAGGTGATGCGAAATCTCGCGAGTTTGGAGTCATGTTTATAGAAACTAGTGCCAAAGCTGGGTTCAACATCAAGGTAATGTAGCCCTATCCTATGATTTCTGAACAGTAAACTTACAATATCCAAAGTTCACCTGTATTACGCATCCTTGCTATATTTGCAATAGTTTCTCCTCTTTTATCGTGTCGTTGATTATAGGTTTGACTTACATATTCACATTGAAACAAATGTTGCAGCCTCTCTTTCGTAAGATCGCTGCAGCACTGCCAGGGATGGAAACTCTGTCTTCAACAAGGCAGGAGGACATGGTTGACGTAAATTTGAAACCAGCAGTGAATTCATCCCAGTCGGAACAGCAAGGAGGAGGTTGTGCATGCTAGACAATGTGTAAGTTCAATACATAAAAGGAAAAAAATTGCTACAAAATGAAACAGTATACGCTATCATTCACGGTGAGTTAGTTCAACAAATTGACATTGGAAATTTTCTAACGATATGATGTTTGTAATATTGTATGCCATTAGATTCTTTTTGGGGTTCCTAAAGAACAAATATCATCATTCTGTCCTCTCACATGTTGAGATTTTCGTTTTGGATTTGTGATTCTAAGAGTTGACCAACTATATCTAATTGCGGAGTAATTGAAACTGTTACATTGTCTATAAATTATATCAATGTTCAGTATTGTTTCATAGAAATCTGTCTCCTTGGCTAGGCTGTTCACGTTACAAATGGTCTGCTCTTGTGAAAACAATTCATTGAACCACCCTCAAGTACGGAAGTCCATACTGAATTTATGTGTTTTTTTTAATACAATAGAGGTGTGAATTTGAATACGAAACTCTCGGTTCTAATGCATATAGATGCTGGTTGAGCTAAGCACTTGTTGGTATATATTTATTTTTTCATTTCAAAAAATTCTTTAAACATATTTTTGAAGAAACGTTGCGAATATTATAACCGGAGGCTTGCAGAATTGAAGTGCATAGAAATAAGTTTTTTTAAGTAATAAATAAAGATTTAATACTTTTTTAATTTGTTTTCCTTTTATAACTATATTTTCTACATTCATTTAGAAATACTTTTGCAAACAAAATTAATTGTAACTCCATTTTTAAATTTTTGTAATTTTTTGCCGACGTTTTTATGATATTATAAAAATATAGAGGAGTCTTTTACGCATTGATTTCAAACTCTTCTGGTTATAAAAATGAGGACGATTCTCTTGAAAATTAGTCATTGTCTTATTTGATTAGAGCATAATGGTTGTTGAAAAGGTGGAAGTTATGGGCATGCCAACATGCTCTCAAGTCACTAACTAAGCTTATGAATAAAAAAGATAGTGACAGTAGTGTCACATCCCCTCTCAGAGTCCGTTCTCTAACTCTTAACCTGCCTCTAAAAGAGATGCGAGGATTGGCAAACATTGTCATACTTTGACAACACTTACTTTGTCTTGGCCACATGGTGTAGCTCATTTAGCACACCTTTCTCGCCTAGCCATGCTTGCCAACTTAAATGCCTAGCATGACTCTCCTCACTTAGCATACTTTGCTTGATTGCATGTCTTGTCCTTAGAGGTCTCCTTGACATGGTTGGCTGTCCAACCCTGCTCAACATCTAGCCTATACTTATCCAAAAATTTGAACTTCCTTCCTTCTCTTCTAGCCGCCCACCTTGAAATTCATCCTTCAACATTTGAACATGTTTCTTCTTTAACTGCGTTCTTTGAAAACTAAATCTTAACTTATCCACAACTTTATTTGGGTATTCATAAAATAAATAAAGTTTACTCGAGGTTACAATCCAACTCACACTAGACCTGTAATTTTGTGTTTGAAATGAAAGTGATTTTAAAAATTGAATTATAAGAAAGTGATTTGACAACCAAAAAAGTGATTTTAATCATAAAAATCACTCTCAAATACACTCATATATTCCAATTTTAAAAATTACCATCTCATCTTGATTCTCGACCATATCAAACTCACTTGTTACTCATAGTTATTAACTATTAATCAATCTTCATTTTTTTTGAAGAATATCCCTCACTTAGAAATAGATGCGATTTAAATCGTGATCGAGGACTATTATATGGCATCTTGACTTGAAATTAAAACCTACTTTAATTCAAAGATCATCAAATAACATGTCTTCATTGTTAATATACTTCATGTTCACCGATAAAGACAAATTATCCAATCATCAACATCCTTGAAAAGAGCAAAAATAAACAAAAGCATAAGCTAGCTTTTAGATAAAAAAAAAAAAAAAATCCTTAATTGTATATTAAATTTTAATTTCAAATATAATAAAATGCTGACAAGTGGATTACAGTCTTGTTATGATAATTTTCGTCCCATATCTGATAGGATTAAATGTGCTTCTAGGATGACTTTGTAAATATTTATGGACATTTTTTTACTAATAATTTTTTTTAATATTTAGAAAGTTAATCTAAACATGTATTAAATAAACTTTGTATTCTTGACTCCAACTTGAACATATTTCAATAGAATAATAAGTTGGGATGTATTGGAACATAGTTGATGAGAGTTAAAACTAGCTTTGTTGGAAAGAAAATATATAGAAAGATACACATTAAAGTTGCGGTTCCATTATGATTCGTAACTTAACTATAACAATAAGCGGACAACAACACAGAAACCACCTACGACTCGATGAAAGCTAAGTGAAGCGCACAAGAAATGGAATCAGCACCTATAAATTCCTAATGTCGCAATCTTGTCCCCTCTATTTTCTTTCTTTTCTATTCCGTTCCCTCGTCTTGTTCGAACTTCTCTTTCTCCGCTCCACTTTCCTTCATCTCTCTTCTTAAGATCAATCCCAACTCTTCTACCTTATGTTCTTGTTCTTCTTCTTGTTCTTGTTGATCAATCACAAATACAATAACCCCCTTTTCGATCTCGCCTAACTCTCTGAAATGCACGGAAACCACCAATCCTGGTTAACCCATTTGATCAAATCCGATCCATCTGATTCGATCTTCCTGGGAGGGTTGTTTCTTGAGGACAACCTTCCTCCCTCTTTCGTTTCGCTAATCTCTTCTAAAACCTCTTCTGGGTCGGCTTCATTTTCTCCCTCTTGCTCTCACAGTCGTCACAAGACTCTTAACTTTCAAATTTTGGGTCGTGGAAGAAGGGGAGTTTCCGATGGGGGTGGGTGTGGTTTTTTATCTGTGAGCTTGTCTGCAAATGGGAGTGGAGAGAATGGAGATTACATTCAGGATTCGGAAGATTATTTGGGACAAAATGGGAATAAAGGTTCGATGGAGAAGGCTATTCAGCATGAGGAAGAAGAAGAGAGGGAAGAGAAAGCTGTATTGCGAGGATCTGGTGCTTTGAATATGACCAAGCATCTGTGGGCCGGAGCTGTTGCTGCTATGGTTTCAAGGTTTGCCTTCCAGTTTCCCATTCTTTAGTTATTTTCAACAATCAAACTCAATGATTTTGTAGGGTGGAATCACTATTTTCCAGAATGGGGACTAATTAGACAAAATACTAGTTGCTGGAAACCAAAAAAACTTGATTAGATCGTCTTTCTATTTAGTATTCATATGGGAAAAGGCTTCATCCGTAGGAAAAATTCCCAAAATGATATATCTATGATTTATGAATGAGAATGCAAGACGCTCTGCCGTGTGTCTATGATTTATGAATATTACATCACTTGATTTAGTCGCACGGCATGTTTATTGATGATGTTTTTGCTGTATGATAGAACTTTCGTTGCCCCTCTTGAGAGATTGAAGCTAGAGTACATAGTTCGCGGTGAGCAGAAAAACCTTATTGAACTGATCAAGACCATAGCATCTTCTCAAGGTCTGAACGGTTTTTGGAAAGGAAATTTTGTCAACATTCTTCGCACTGCTCCTTTTAAGGCTATCAATTTCTATGCTTATGATACATACAGAAATCAGTTGATGAGATGGTCCGGAAATGAGGAAACCACTAATTTTGAGCGGTTTATCGCTGGTGCTGCTGCCGGGATTACTGCAACTGTACTGTGCATTCCTATGGACACTGTAAGTAGCAATTGCTTTATAGGTGACTAAGTAGTTTTAGGATCTTACTTAAACAGGATCTGTTCTGTTCTATAGGTGAACACATGTGACCTTAAGTAGTTTTTGCATCTTCATAACAGAGTTTTGTAAATTTTACTTGTGCCATGCGTACCTATCTTTCTGATGGATTCATGCTCTGCTAAGTGCTATCGAATTGCCAGGTATCTATATATTGATATTAACCCCAAAGGACAGTTAATGAAGATTCAAAAACATAATACAGATCGTTTGCAAATTAGGGAGGGGTAACCGTTCTCCCTTTCACAACACTCACACTAATCACAAGACACCTGAAAAAGACCTGTTACTTCCTATTTACAATGCATACAACCACAACCACCCCCTACTAAACTAACCCATGCGGGGTAGAACTTCCCTTTTTGCCATTTCCACTGGGCACTCATACTTTAACCATTAGAGGCCTCACTCCTTCATGGCCTTTGTTCTTGCAGATCCGGACTAAGATGGTGGCACCAGGTGGGGAAGCCTTGGGTGGAGTCATCGGTACCTTTCGCCACATGATCCAAACTGAAGGATTTTTTTCTCTTTATAAGGGTTTAGTACCCTCAATTATTAGCATGGCACCATCAGGTGCAGTGTTTTATGGTGTTTATGATATGCTAAAATCAGCTTACCTACATTCACCAGAAGGAAGGAAAAGAATCCAAAATATGAAAGAAGGTGGTCAGGAGTTGAATGCTTTGGAACAATTAGAATTAGGTACTATAAGAACATTATTGTATGGTGCCATAGCAGGGGCATTTGCTGAAGCTGCTACATATCCATTTGAAGTTGTGAGGAGGCAGCTCCAAATGCAAGTTAGGGAAACAAAGCTGAGTGCAGTTGCAACTTGTGCCAAGATTGTTAATCAGGGGGGTGTCCCTGCTCTTTATGCGGGCTTAGTTCCTAGCTTATTACAGGTGCACCACTGTTCTTTCAGAAACAACTTTTTTGTTCATTAAGATGTTTTTCTGCTATTAGATGTCAATAACATTAGATGTGATGATAGCCCTGGTAAATTATATATGACTATGACGTCTCAAGAACATCCTGTAGAACATCATCAATACAACTTGTGAAGTGAATATTTGCATCAACTTTCAATGACTTTTGTAGGAATCTTTTAAACCACATTAAGGAATGTATCTTATGGCTATCTGCCTAAGATTTAATGTCCTACAAGTGTCTTTGATTACCAAATGTGTAGGGTCAAACAATCTCGTCATGTGAATATTTGACGTGCATGTAGTTGGCATGGGCACTCATATATATTATAACAAAAACAAAAATAACAACTTTTCTATCGCACATTTCTTGGGTTCCCATCTCTTTTTTGTTCAGTTTGCCATAAGTACATCGTTAGACGTAAGCCCTTTGATTTGCATTACCATATCTGTCTATGACTTTAAGCTCTTCTTATAATCTAATGTTTTGCTTGATTTAGGTTTTACCATCAGCTGCCATAAGCTATCTCGTGTATGAATTTATGAAGATAGTTCTGAAAGTAGAATCATCTTGAAGATCTGAAGCTTGCGTGTAAAGTTCAACGTTGCCGATGATTTCCGTAGCTTGCAGGCCAGGGTTCAGGAAGAGCTAAAGATCATTTCAATGGCCTTGGCTGTTCGGAGCAAAGTATTTAATGGCCATCAAAGTAGCATTTTAATGTGTTTCTTTTTCGTTCTTTTCAGTTTGGGGCGACTGAGGCATTGATGTTGTTTTTAAACACATTGCCCACGTAAAGAGCTCAGCTCCAAGTTCGAAAGAAGTGATATAATGTTAATTAGGATGTCAATAAAATGGTAAGCAGTTGACAAGATTATGGTATGTAGAACTAGAACATTTTTGCATTGCATTACTCCACCGAAATCGCTTGTCAGTATGGTTTTACTGGTCGGGTCTGGTGGTTTCAGGTTGAAATTTTTTGAAACCGAATTTTGTCGGTCAGGTTTAGGGAGGCGAAAAAATTAGTGCGAAGAACCGAATCGGGCTGATGCAACATCTTTTCCCTTATACTTCTCCTTTTTGGTCAAGTTGGTGAGTAGGTTCTATGGATTGCGGACTTCAAGTTGTGAGTTCAATCCCTCAAGTTTCATATCTTTTCCTTTCCATGCCTATTCCAACACACGCATTTGTAGCAGGTGAGCTGCAAATCTAGCCAACCAAACTGTTGATCTAAATGGTAAATATCAGCTCGGTTCTGGTTTGCATATATCCTTCCCAAATTAAGCAGTTCTGCTTTGATTTTCTACAAAAATTGAGTAAAACTGAACTCTTTACACTCCTACATCCCACCCATTTAACCTAGGTGGCATTATTGTCGTTTTGCTCAGCCTTTCTATTTATACTTCTCCTTTTTCTTAAAGAAATTCAACGTCAAAAAAAGTGAAACGTATATATATATATATAAGTATGTATTGTGGAGAGCTTCTGTCGACACAAAGCATTTATTTTTGCGGACGCCAAGTAGTCACACAATCACACTTTTGCCAACTCTCTACCTTCTTTTAAACAAAGTATAATACATTTCAAAGAGAGAAAAGGAAAAAGAAAAACACAATACATAATAGATTTACCATTCGTGCGAAAAATTATGTGTATTAGATCTTCTTACCATTCTCAAAATTTGAAGTTTTATTAAAAAGAAATTCAAATTTATATCTAATAAATCAAATAAACTTTAAAGAAATTATATATTTTAAACACGTATCAAAGCATGAAATTAAATTAAAAGTTTAGACAACTATTACATAGAAGTAAAAAATTTAAGTAAAATTTACCATATTGAATACTTTGACTCATTTTAATATTTCTGCAAATGCTTTAAAATAAGCTCTTTGAACTGATTTTTTTTAATCTGGATCCGGCAGGGGTTCGTGTTTCCAAATATCACTTCTTAGAAATAGAAGAAAAATGAATTTTCTTTAGTTCTATCACAATTTCCCCTTCAAATAAATTTTTAAAAGAAGGGGAAGCCAACCTAAGCTAGCAAGCCGGTTGAATTAATGTGTTCTAACAACTATGTAGCTCAATCAATGTATCACCTTAACATAGCACTAAAAACATTCATAACTGTAAATGGAAAATAAGAACACAGTTGTCCACTATCAGATAACTACGCAATCTACAATATTACACCATTCCACGTAACTGTTATCCAAAGATATAAAATGGTAAATGAACACAAGAGATTAGTAATCCAATCTGATGCAAAGTACCTATGTCTATTGGGCAATGTTTGTCCATAGAAATATAACATCATTAAATAATTACAATGTAGTACTTATCTATAATGATAACTTAATTACAGTGACTCTCGAACAACTCTATCACTCAATCAATCACTTAAGTTTTCTCTAAGTATGAGACTCCCTCTCAAAGTGACTTAGGTTCCCTTAAGCTATCATACTAGTGAAAAATGTCTTAAGCTCCCCCTGAGATAAAGACTCCCTCTTTGTAATCTTCCAGGTCCTCTCAAAATGTGAAACTCATTCTCACATGAAATATATCTTTTCTTTTGAAAGCAAAGTCTCATCTACTCAGTTTGTTTAGACTCCCCCTAAGTTTTGAGAATGCATTCTCAGATGAATCACAATATGTGAGTAGTAAGTAGATCAAAGTGCATCTCCAAAAGATGCAACATTTTCTTTTTACACACGCGAACAAAAACAACCACAATGTTGCTCTAAAACAAACTAAACAATCAATCCTAGCCAAAGAACTAAAAACCCTTTATGTACACAACACAATCACAGTGAAAAAACCCAAACTTCCATAACAATTACAAATCGTATAAAGAAAGGTATTCAAAGACTAAGAAAACGAAAAGAAAAAACGACTAATAAGAAAAGTATTTTGCAAAATCCACATTTTGATAGAAGCTTCTTTTTTCAAAAACCACCAATGCAGTGACACTACTAATAACATTTGAAGTCGTAAAACAAGAATTGTGAATAGCACAAGAGCTAACCAAAGTAAAGAAACTACATAATTCAAAATGGATCAAAACATTAATATTAATAATTAGAAAGTAAATAAACATAGTGTAGTACAAACTGCATTTACTAAATTTATAATTATACACCACACATATAATGTATAAGAGCTTGTTAGAAAGTCAAAATAATTACCAAAGACACATAAATAATAATTTTATCGATATAAATATAATGTCAAATTCACAATGTTTTTCAACGTGGTGATGTCATTTCCAAGGGCAGTTGTTGGGTCCGAACAAATGAATCTAGAAGATTTTTTTTTTTTTTTTTTTTTTTTTAAATCTTTTTAAAATCTTATTTTTTTGCTCTTCTTCATCACTTTGATTAAAAAATAGTAAAAAAGGGAAAAAAGAAAGAAAAGAAAGAATTGTGGAAGATTGCTTCTGAATGGTTACAATGATGATTTGTATTCCTAATCCAATTTGTGTTGGGCATAACGGTTGAGAAAAAAAAAACCTTCACTCTCTCTTTTGCTAACAAAACTGAGGTGTAAACAGGAAGCTCTTTTCCATCTCATTTTTCAAACCTTTTACTTACTCTCTCTCTCTTTTTGTATTTTTTTTCATCGTTATAATATTAATATACCTTTAGTTTCGTTTCAATTATAGTTTTAAAACAATTTAATTTATCACGAAAAAATTCAACCTCTCATCCATATTCCAATATAAATGTTAGTGTTAAAAAGTATAATTACTACAAATTTGTTGGATTAAATTTAGCATACCTCAACTATTCAAACCCCATTATTTATTATTTTATTTCTTTTTAAATCCTAGAAGTTTAAAATTCTTACCTATTTGTTGAAATCTATAGATTTATAGTAAATTTGACCAACCATGTAATATAATTTACAAAAAAAATCAACTGTTCAAACTCACCTATTTAAGACAAATGATACCACGTGGAATAATGATTTGGAAGGAAATAAATCAAATGAAACAAATAAGTTGATCCATATTTGTTTTGATTAATATTTTTCACTTATTTTTTAATAACCTTGATTTTTGAATATACATGAAAACGTATGAGTAAAACTAGAGCGTTGGTAAGCTTAATTTTTCTAAAACCAACTAAATATTAATTAAACTTATTAGGTAATATCAATACTCCAATATACATTAATTGATACAAATTTCTATGTTGTTGTATCATCTTTCTTCCAAATGCTCCTATGTTGCAATTTCGATCCTTTATTCTTAAATTCCACTACAACACCAATTAGTTTTAAAGACTAACTATTAAAGATCAGCTTTTCCATATTCACAAAGTTTAACAAAAATCTAACTGTAGTGTTATTTTCCTTTGAAATTTGTCAATTCGTCCCATACTATATATAAGATATTTTTTTAATGATATTTTCTATGGAAAGTTGTCAAATGGGTAAAATTGACACAATAAGTTTTCAAGTTTTAAGGTATTTCGAATTTGCAATATCTTGCCTAAGTCATCCACAACATATTTGATGCGAAATTTAAAGTTAATATACAATATCTGAAATAAATTGATTTTTTAAAAACAAAATTAATCAAAAAATCTCATTTTATATTTAATTTGAAACATAGATCAGGGTTTAGCATATTTATATTTAATTGATACAGCTAGAGTGCATTATTATTATTATTAATAATAATAATAATAATAATAATAATAATAATAATAAGAGGGGAAATCCCAGTAGGGTTTTCTTTTTGTTAATGAAAGAGAATAATATATAAATTTAGGGTTGTTGGACTAAAAACATTTGAACGATATATTTTTTATATAGAGAGAGCTGGAAATTTGGTGTGTTGGTTTTGTGGAATCGGGTGTTTGTAAGTAATTTTAAAAAAAGTATTAATAGAATTGATTATTTCATAATTGATTTTGATCAGCAGCCTCTAATAACGACGACGTGAGTTCTACCTATCTCTCTAGTCCAATTGACTCTAATTGTTAATTGTTTTTTTAAGGAAAAAAGAAAAACAATACTTTATTACATTGGAGGCCTTTGAGAAACATACAGAATCAAATTTACATAAAAGCATTTCAATTTAGACAAATTAACAGTGGCGTATTAAATATAGTCTTTGAGTATGATTAATTAGATAATACTATGGAAATTAATGGTTGAGTGACTGTCTTAAATGTGCAAAATTATAACATCTATGTATTAAAAATGGAGAATTGAACCCCAACTCTAGAGAGGTGGTGGATGTGAATGCACTAAACCAAACTTGTTTTAGCTGAAATTCATGTTTTTATGAGGGGGGGAAAAAAAAAGGAACCACGATATATTATAGCTTGTCTGATGCTTTTTTTTTTCTCTCCTTCAATTTAGTTATACTTTGTGTGTTGTTAAACTCAATTTCATTTGCAGTTAGTTTATAATTTTTAGTAAATTCAAATACTAATTTCATCAACCGATCCTCTCGTTTCCAAAAGTTTATATATATATATATAAACTCAATTCACTATAAAAATATCAAAACTTTGTTTAAAAAGTCAAAATATAATTATCTTATGCTTTCTTCTTTTGGTAGTGAATCCCTTTTAGGAAAAAATGTTGAAATATTTATCCAAAGACTTAAGATCAAGTTAGAAAAAACTATAAAGGTTTAAACTAAAAATGGGATACACCTTAAATAATTGAAGTGTAATGATAGAAGAGAAACCAATTAACTAAATGCATATTGTAAAAAGTTAATAATCCGAAAAGAAAAAAGAAACATATAAAAGCTACTTTGATTTTAACCCTCCTAACACGAAACCGGGAAAGACAAAAGAGATGAGAAGTTAAATATTGAATTAAAATAGGCGTAAATGGGAAGATTTGCTGATCCAATATATAAAATACAATAATTGAATACCTACACTTAAATCTTATTTTCGCTATATCTTATTCTATTTTAGTCTCTAGACATTTAATAACAACATATTTGAGTATTGTTATTAAAATTTTGTTAATTCTTCGACAAAACAATCATAAGGTATCTTTTATATGTATGACTATACTATCAAATAAGATAATCACTCTTGAAAATTTAGGGTTTAATTTTAATATTTTGATTGTATTACGCGCTCTTTTTCCATTTTATTAACTTGTGTTGCACTTGTTTTTATTTTTTAGTTTATTTTACCTTGTTAACGGTATTAAGACCAGTATGTCAATTCAAATTATTAGAAAAAAGATAGTAAAAGATGTGTGAGAGTCGAAAGGATGCAAGAGATTTGAGTTTTGGAGGAAAAATACAAAATTAGTTTTTTTATTTTTTTATTTGATAAATATGTTAACTATGTTTCTATGTTAGTATAAAAGATTTATAAAATAAATTAGATTTTATTTATTTATCAATTGTAGTAATACAATGAATCTACTAAATATAGAAATCATATCATCATTTCATTCTTTAACGAAATCCCAATCAAACAAATATATTTAGGATAAAATAGAAGAAGATACAGAGTTTAGAACTTGAACCCTAAAAAAAGTTAAATAATAGGGATTTAATTAGAAATAAAGGTAAAAAAGTGAACACGTGGATGGGAGAGAGTAAAGAAAGTCCAAATATAGATGGGGGCATTGGGTAGAAACTTATTCCATCAAGCAAATCAGTTGTTTAGCTGACACTATGACTTTCCTCTCTCTCTCTCTCTCTCTCCTCTTTACATCTTTAAACTCTCTTCACTGCTCAGCTGACATTACCAACTTCTTCTTCTTTTTAATTAACCACATATTTAAATATCTTCCATTTTCATCCTCCACCACCCCGACAAGAAACCCTACTTCAACAAGCAATCTTACTTCTCTCATCTTATGTTTTTTCCCCCCTTATTTAATATAAACTTCAAACGTTTTAATTTTCTAATAATTCATTTGAGATTAGCTTAATTATCTTTCAGCCAACCTCTCTTCATTATTTCCATTAACAACTATATATATTAAGAAAATAATCATATTGTCTGTTGGATCTCAAAAATCTAAAATTCGAGAATCTATTTGGTTTAAATTTTAATTTTTTACAAAAATAAATCCTCATGCCAACAAGAAATGAGATCACACAGTTAGACTTGGACCTCATTTAGATATAATTAAATTGGGTCTCATTGTCCTAATTCCTTTTACTTTCCTTCTCCTCATTTTAACTTCAATATATATGAATTAGTTAATTTAAATGATGATAAAAAGATAGGTTAAAAAAAAGTGTTGAATAATGGAGAGGAATTGAGGGTGTAGTGTAGCTATTAGGGCCATATATATTATATAGATCAGAGATCCGTGGACAGAGAAGAAAAGGACGAAATTCTAAAAGGATCAACAAATGGGGATTGACGCATGGATTATTCACACACTTGCTCTTTTAATTACAAATACTATACGTCTTTACTTTAGATATGCAAATAATTTTAACTTTACATTTGTTTGCTTCACCAACTTCTTCTCTAACCACCACCTTCCCTTCCTCTAAAACTCCCAACATCACTTTCAAATTAATAATCTATATTTCAAATTTGTTAATATACAAACTCTAATTTATTATATTGAGTTTCTGGTACGAAAAATTTTGTATTCTTGTACTCTTGTTTTCAATTTCATGAGTGAAGGAATGTGGTCTAATCTTTTTTTTCTTTTTCTTCTGTGAAATCGATATTTTATTGTATAGGTGAGAAACGTAAAAATATTATATTCCAATTTAGAGAAATAGTGATATATATTGGAGGAATAATTCAAAAGAGAGAAGAAAAAGGAAGACCTTTGATCTTGTAGTCCAAAGGACACAACAAGAAAAACAATATAATGTTCTTCCTCATTATATTCCGACAAAAAAAAGTATTATATTCCAATTTCTTTTGTGGTTTTTCTTTGAAAGATGTAGTTGCTCCTATTGCTCTAGATACTCCAAAAAATTTCCTGATGTTTTTTTAAATAAAAAACACCAATTTGGATGGGTGACAAAAACCCGATTAGTACTGTATGTCTATCAATTTATATATTTATTGTTATTTATTATTAATTTTTTGAGTTTAATAGGTTTACGGCTTAAATTTTACCTTAGCATCATCAACAACTCCCACGTTCATTTGTACATATTTAATAATAATGTGAAGATCCAAACAACGATATAGGTGGGGTTAGAGAAAAGCTAAGCTAATATCTACTTCAACCTTTGGTCCGATAGAGAATAGCATAAATAAAAACTTAAATTTTTTCGAGAGCAAAAGATACTTTGTTAAGAGATCATTAGTACATGAGAAATACATATGCAAAACTAGACAGAATCAGTAACAACAGAAAAAACTTGACAAATCAGGAACAACAAATTTCCACACACAATGAGACATAGGGCCTCGTATGTGGTCCAAATCTAAATTAAATTAAAATATAAATCACTAACAATAATTCTTTAAAAAGAAAAAAGAAAAAAAAATTCAAATTTGTAGCTTTTTGGTTAAATTTATAATAGATCTAGTAATTAAATCTTTTAAAAACATCGTTTTTTTTTTAACAATACACTAAAATAATTTGAACAAATGGTCCCTTCTTCCGTAGGCAAAGCAAGCTAGTTGCACCCAATTATATCAAGAATTAGCATAATAATAATTTTAAAATATGTGTAGCCCTGTAATTGAAGTATTTTGAAAGAGAAATATTATAGGTAAAAAGTAATAGTTAAAAGAACATTCTAGAGAGGGTTGACCTGGCACAATCTCAATTTTTTAAACTCAAAGCAACAGTTTACCTTAGCTGATCTTTAATCTCCTTCACAAAGCAATAAGCAACCGCGTTTAATCCTCACCAACAAAAATTTAAAAATGTAATTTTTAATTAAACCGTATCCGTGGCAGTTAGTTCTGATCTACAAAAGCCCGTTTATACAATAATAAAAATATTTTATTTTTGCATGTTTTCTTCTCTTTTTTTACCTTCATTGAATTACCATTCTTACAAGAAACTAAGAATATTCAAAGCTGTAATGACAAAGGAGACCAATATTTCACAATATGCTTAGCTACTTTATTAGACTTTCTGAACTAGAGATACAAGACCAAAAAACTATATATTAATATATATACTATACATTAGGATCAATTTAACTTAGTTTTTGTCGTCAACATTTTGAAACACATTGTTATTAGGTATTTCTAATTAATTATTTAATCTTCCTTTTTTTAGTTTTTCTTTTCTCTTTTTCTTGAAGGCTATATGCCCAGATTTTAGTGGGAGTGTATTTAATATCCAAACTTGAAGGAGAAAAAAAAAATTGGGCCATGGAGAAATATTATTATTGACGTAAAGTTTAAAAGGGCCAAAGTTTTGGTATAGCCATGCAAAGGAGGTGACGACGATGACTGGCCCCCTCTCGTTTGCGTGCATGGGAATGCCTCCATGCCACCAATCATGACGTGCCACCTGTCTCACCGATGCTGACTTCCACTCACTAACATTCTTACATTAGTTAAATAAAGTAAAAGAAAAAAAAAGATAATATTTTTTTCTTATACATTTTGTTTTAATTTGGTTTATATATATTTTTAAGATTTGAATTTTTAATCTTAATTTTTCATGAAAGGCTCACTTGTAGTCTCTAGTGGCTAAACTTTTGTTGATTAATAATAATAATAAAAAAAACAATTTATAATTAATTAAATGTCGCTGCTTTTGCATTACTATCAAAATTAATTCTAAATTTTGACCTCATGATTATTTAAAGTTAACTATTAGATATAATTGCAAATCAATACTAAAATAAGTATTTAAAGTTAACAGTATGAATTTTGAAATTTGAGAAACCAAGTTAACACAAAACTCAAATTTCAAATTTTTATTATAACATCTTAATATTTAAAATTTTTGGATCATCATACATGTGCAAAAGAATATCTAAATTAAGTTAATACATCTTTGAGTATACAATCCTCATACGAAACCTAAGAACTTCTAAAAACTAAAAACTAAAAGGGTAATGTTTTTTTAAAAAAAAATTGGAGAAAAAAATTCCTTAAATAAATTGAGAAACCCTCAAAATTAGCCACAAGAGTATTGAACAGTATAGTTAGAGAGAGCAGGGGCAGTATCGAGATTTCCGATGAAATAGAAAAGAAATGAATACTTTTTGCAGGTAGCGAATGGGGAAGAAGCACGTGAAAGGGCATCCACGTGGAAACGAGAAAAGAAGAAAGAAGTAGCAATGTGTATATAAATAGAAAGAATATGGTTAATAGGTTGGAATGGAGGAGGCAAACTTAAAAGCCCAGCCATAAAAAAAAAAACCCTACTTTCAAATTAAAGATCAGTTTTAAGAAAGAAGAGAGTGATCAATTAGCATAGCATATTAACATATTACAAAAAGGAAATGGGAAGGAGCCCTTGTTGTGATGAAAGTGGCCTTAAAAAAGGCCCTTGGACTCCCGAAGAAGACCAAAAGCTCATCAAACATATCAAAAATCATGGCCATGGCAGCTGGAGAGCCCTCCCCAAACTCGCCGGTATGTATCAAATACTCTCAGCTTATTCTTTCTTTCCAATAATCTGTTAAAAAATAAAGAAAAAGAAATCTCTCTCATACATCAAACGGATTAACCATTTGTAGGGCTAAATAGATGTGGTAAGAGCTGTAGATTGAGATGGACAAACTACTTGAGGCCAGATATTAAGAGAGGAAAGTTTTCTCAAGAAGAAGAGCAAACTATTCTCAATCTCCACTCTGTCCTTGGAAACAAGTAAGATTATTATTATGCTTTTTTGCAAACTAATTATGTTTACATGTGTGTGAGTAATAATTAAATTTAATGAATGAAGGTGGTCTGCAATTGCAAGTCATTTACCCGGACGAACGGACAATGAAATAAAGAATTTTTGGAATACTCATCTGAAGAAAAAGCTAATTCAAATGGGTTATGATCCAATGACTCATCGTCCTCGAACCGACATATTCTCAAGTTTGCCACACATCATAGCGTTGGCCAGTCTTAAAGAGCTAATGGAGAATCCTTCATGGGAAGAACAAGCTTTGAGATTACAAGCTGAAGCTCTTCAAATGGCCAAGTGTCAATACCTTCAATATCTCCTTCAACCACCTTCGTTAATTAATAACAATAATAATCCTACTGAAATTGAAATTATGAATTTAATTAACTCTCTTTCTTCTCCTATCTTTGAAAACCAAATCAATATTACCCAAAATAATAATAGTATTAATCCTCCTCTCCAACCACTCGGTACTGACTCAATGAGTCTCCTATTTTCCCATTTGCCAAGCTTGGAAGTAGTTCCAAGTAATAATACAAATACATATGAAACGACGCAGTTCGTTGCCAAGGAAATGTGCTCCCAAAATAATGAAGTTTGTGATGCTAATAATAATTCTCCATGGCAACTGCCTTCTTCTTCGACCGCCCCCTCGCCTCCGTCGGTGGCACCGCGGATGAATATTATTAACGAAGGACCTTCTTCAAACAGTAATTATGGAGATGCATGTAGCAGCTCAAGCCTTGGCGGATCCTCTTCTTCCATTTGGCCGGACCACCTCCTCCTTGAAGACGCTTTGTTTCACGATATTCCTTCGCTTTAAAATCTTAAAATAAAAAAATATACTATTATATTTAATGTTTTTTTTTTCTTTTTCGGTAAGTATCTTGGTGCGTATGTTTTATATTACACAACACCTGAGGATTTAATTTACGTGCATATATACATACATATATACGCTGCTTGTGTGTTCATATTATGTAAAATTTTGTTTCTTCTCTGTGGAAAAGAATTTCAGTTCATCAAATTGCTGATTGGAATCGAGGCTGATCCATGTTTCTCTGATTAAGGGGAAAAGAAGCGTATTGTGTTTTTGTTATATCATCTAGAAATGAAATTAAAGTTTATTTTTCTCGTTCTTTGTCTCTTAGTTTCAAAGACACACATTAATCAGTATTTAATCCATACTAATCATTCACCAAACTTAACCTGCAGCAGCTGACCTACTCTTTTTAATTTATTATACGCTAAAATTACTTCGTCTTTTGCTTTTCTTTAGAAATGTTTGAAAGTATTATATGGCAACTTTCAAGTGGTTTATTTTTTCAAAAAAAAAAAAAAAAAACAGAGAGAGAGAATAGTGACCTGCATTGAAGTTGGGTTTTTTTTTTCCGGAGGAGTGAGTGAGCTTTTTGACAAAGGAAATGAACAAACCAGTTATATTGGAGAGACGTGGAGAAGGACAGAGGAAATGCTTTGTATTATATTTAAAATTAAATTCTTGGTTGAAAATTCTTGAGAGCTCTTTTTAAATAAATAAAGAGATGATTAGAATATAATAATATAATATTGGTCGGAAGTTTTGTTTGAGAGAGTTGACCATTGCATTTAATTTCTCATTCATGACGTAACACAAGGATTTGCAATGATAAAAGAGGGACCCCATGTAGTTAGGAAATTACATGAGAAACTTTTGGAATTTTTTCCTCACAAGCAAACAACCATCTAAATTTCTTTCTTCACACATTGCTCTAACTCATTTGTTCCACACACATTCCAAGTTTTTCAAAGCTTTTATGGATAAAACTTCATTTTTAATTTCTTGGTTAATTACGTAGATTCTTAATTAGAGAGATATAACTAGCAAGTGGAAGATGAAGGTATTAAGAATGGCAATCTAGTTGAGATGTTTCAACGTATTTAACAGATCCAGTATCATTTTCTAAAAGCTAGAATTATGTAAATATTTATGGTTTTCACTATCTCATATGAAAATCCAATTAAAAGAGTAACTCATGTATTTTATAAAGATGATGAAATCTACATTATTAAAAATGATAATCCTCAAGATGGTGTCGCTTTGTTTTCACCTTTGTAAAAACAAATGTTAAAAAAACAAGGTTATAGAAGGTGTACTAAAACATCTCAATTAGGGTTGGACAAAAACTTGACACCCATTTTATCTTCTCATCCTCATAGTAACATCATTGAAATGGAGACCAAATAGTTGGCCATTTGGGGTGAAAATTTTCTTTTTCTAGACCGAATACGTTTTTTGGGGATTAATGGACTACATGATTCAATATTAGAGAGAAACACCTAGTTCTATTCTATAACCAAGTACTTATGAGATGAAGATTAGCGTTTCTGTAATATGGTATCATAACTCATACCACTCGGTTGAACATTTAGTTCAAAAATTGATTTAAAAAATGGTGAATCTAGCTATAAAGATGGAAGGGGATCGTCCCACATTAAAATTAACACAAACCATTTATTTTATTGTTGATCAATTTTGGGAAGAAATTCCTATCTAATACTACTTTTAATTGATTGATTTCCACTGTCTTGTCGACTATTATTTAAATAATTAAGAAAGTGGAAAGAAATTTTAAAAGAACGAAAGGAAAAGAAATCGAAGTTATTTTGTTTTGTTTTGTTTTTCTTCATGTGGAGTAAATAATTGGGAAGTGGGATAGAGTCAAAGAACGTAGAGGTGGCCAGCCTACCATTTGACTTTTAATAGTGTTACATATAAATTCCTGAAGAAGAAAACATTTTTGATTTATACTTATTATAATGTTTTTCCATATAATTGTTGATTAATTACATTTGATTTGAGCTGCTAGTTAGTCTCTCGAGATTAGATAGAGATGAAACAGTATAAAGGTAGCTGGTAATAAACAATTTCTTTGATTTTGAAATGTCAAAATGATCAAATATTAATGAAGTTGGTTTTAATTTAAAATCATCCTCATCGCGTGAAGATTTTGTTCACATAATTAAAATCATTCTTATATACACTTTTGCTTTTCAAAATGTTGACTTTCCCTTTCCACATGATTGATTGGTATTAATAATTTTAGAATATCTGTTTAGGTTTTTTCTTTTATAATTTATATATTCACTGAATAAACTTAATTTGCACAAATTGATTTAGAGTTCATGGCAAAGAGAACAAAAATTTTAATTCCACTTCCTTTAGCTTTGGGTAAATTTTTGGTTTAATACACCTTTCACCTTAATAATTTCTTTTAATGGCCAACTTGAAACGATCACCTCTAACAATCAATTTACATAGTGTTTAATAGTCTTATTTTATTGTGATTTGACAATAATATAGAAAGATTTTGAAGGTAGAAAATTAAACAAACTTGTCTATGAAAATACTTTTAAAACTAAATTATGTAACATAAATAGACCAAAGAAAAATTAAATCCATACCCTTCTAGCAAAAAAGGTATAAGTTTAAACAATGAAATTAATCAAGTAAAATTAAATAAATCCTCAAACTAATAAACTATAATATTTATATATTTGTGTAATTGTTAAAATTAAGCCTAAAAATATTAAATAAAAAATGTATAAGGAAATTATTATTTTTTATAACTTTATCTAGCTCTAAGGAAAGAAGAAAATAAATTTGATACTAAGAATTCTTTTTATAAGAAACCATCCCCATTTTACACAATTATGAAACTAATTAAAAGCTAAAGGGCTAAAATTCTAAAAATTTACAATAATTGGGGTGAATTATTACAATTAGATAAATTTGAGTACCCTAATTAAGTTTATTTTTATCTCTTATTGTAAATATAAATTTTAATCGGTTGAAGCAATCACAGATTAGAAAACAAGTTTGATCCTTAAAAAGAATTAAGAAACAAGATTTATATATGTAGTAGACAAAATTAATATGATATTTAAGATACTATTACTTGAATAATAAAAGAGTTTTTTTTTTCTATTTACTACTAAAATTAAATTAATCTCTAATGAAATTATTGTACCTACCTTCATCCTTGATTGATAATTGAGTTAATAATTAATCAAGACATTTGATTATTAATATGATATGTAAAGTAAAAATTGTATGTGAATCCTGGGCTACTTGGAAATATAAAAATATACATAAATTCACAAGTCTAATTCCCCCTTTTTTTTCCACACATTGGTAGAAAACTTTAATCCTAAAGTCCAAAATTAATATTTTTTATAATGCATTTTATATTCGATTTACTTCTAGGTATTTTAATTTTTAAATCATATATTTGTCTGACCATTTGGTACTATGATTTAAAAAAACTTGTCAATTTCCTAATTCGAGTGTCCATCAAAATTATTAATTAAGATAACAAAAACCTATATTATTCAATTTACCCTCAGCTTACAATCATCAATTATTTTGGTTTGGTGGCTTAATTTTATCCATTATTATTATCATATATTAATGTAATAATGTTGATATTGGGAGAGGAGCTTCAAACTAATATTGTAAAATTTAAACCTATCGTTCTTGTTTGAAAAGCCCCGGAAAAGTATAAAACCACAAACCCTAAACCCTAATAATATTCATACATTGGTTTGGTGGGCACTAATTGAAAGTTCGATATAAATTTCTGAAAATACAAACAAAAAGCTTTTTCTTTTCCCTACAAAAAAAATTATTTTTACCCTCTTTTTTTTTTCTACGAGAAGTATGTTCTCTTTTCTCTCATAATTTGGAGGTGTGCATCTCAGATTTTGAGGTAAAAGAGAAGTAGAGAAATGGAGAAGAACACCTAAATATTTTTCATTAATCACATTTCCTTTCCATGGTAATTATAAGATAATGCGTTGGAGATGTTTGAGAGAAGATCACATATTTTAGTATTAAGTAGAAAACAAAACATTATAATAGTCCAAGTAAAAATGAAATATTTTCTCCGACGACTTATTATATAATGCCAAAATTTTAGAACCTAATCCACTTCTCTTTCTCATGAAACAATACATGGGGACTCGCAAAATGCTTGGCTGAGACTCCAAAAGGCCTCAGCAATTGACTTTTACCTTAAAATCAATTACATTAATTTTTTCCTACAATTTTTAATTATATTATATAAATACTCTCTATTTATGATATAACATCTACCTATCTAAAATACCCACCCGGAATAAAGAATTTCATAGCTATACAACAGAATAAGGGATCATGTTCATAAATTCAAAATACTTTCCATTAATCTCTTGTAATTTTAGGTATGGTTGCAGCCGATAAGACACTGACTAATCATCGACTTGAATCCAACTATCATTATAAAATGGGCCCATGAGAGAATTGGATCACAACCGAACCTAACAACTTTGGAGCCCGCTCCACTTTGACAATCCTGGGCTTTTCCCATGTAAGATGGGCCCATTATACATCAATTTTTTTCTTCGTTTTGTACTCAATTTATAAAGATATTTGACCATATTCTATATTTCACATTAAAAAAAAAAAAAAATGAAGGCTTTTATTCTATATGTAAAATCAACTGTAATTCTAATTTCAAATTAGGTATACTTTCATTTATTTTTTGTTAATTTATTCTTTTAACTTTAGTAATTTGAATTTTGTGACATTTCAAAAATTTTACTTTCTGACTTTAATTTAATATTTAATTATGAGTTTAATTATATTTTAAGATGAACTATTAACAATCAATTATTAAAAGTAATGGTAAAATAGGTATTACATTAGAAAATGAAGGATAAATGGGTATTATGTAAAAGCATTTCCCTCATATCCCTTTTATACACTCTTACAAAATATATAGTAAAAGAAAATATTTGTAATTATAGTTTTTAGTCTGTGATAATAATTATTTTTACATTTATATTGTTTATTCATTATCATTTTCCTTTATGTAATGGAGGATGAATTTAGATTTTAATTAATTTAGATATATAACAGCAATCAGTTATGAATGAGTGTGTCTTCTTAAAGTACACTTTAATTTGTTTTCTTTAACTATTATTGTTGAAATTTTGAGAAGAAAAAATGATATATTGAGTTGAGTGTGATGGTAACTTCGAAGGAATCCTATATCCTTAATTTTTTACTTAAAAAGAAAAGTGACTCACGACTTCTAAAATATAATAAAAATATATGCTTTAGTCAAGCCAACTTCTTTTAAAAAAGAGCCTTCTTTATCTATATTTTTATAACATGAAAATAAATTGGGGGAAAATATCTTATTATTTAAAATCTGTGACAGAAAGTTTATATCTAGATGAACTAAAATAGTTGTGTTGCGGTCATTCCCTTGAAAGTAAAAGCGAAATTTTTCTTTGTGCAAGTGCGGTTATCCAAACTGAATCATCCAATTGGACAATGACGGTGGCTTACATATATGTGGTGACAAAATTATACTATCACTCACCTTCTTCGTAGAACAATAAAATATTATTCTTTTACATTAATTGATTTTGAAATTAAACTCTTATTATCAAATCATGGTTCAATCAAATAAAATAGAGATTTAGTTAGGATTAGTGAATTCAAAAGAGAAAACAATCAATGAAAAGAGAAAATATGCAAAAATTTTAAGAAAAATATAGAGAATCGCACATTTAACCTTAGAGAGATCAAGAGGAATCTTATACTATTAAATACCACATAACATCTACTATGTCCTTTCCCAATTTGACATGTTATCAAATGATATATTAATTGATTATTTATCTATCTTGTAAATTCAATATCATTCTTAAATTTTACCTTCATACCAAATTACAAATGAAGGTAGTATAAATTTTTTCAAATAATCTCGTAATAAAATGAAAATCTCTATTTTTTATAGATTCGTTCTATATATACTTTTTAAAACTACAAGAATCAGTTATATTCTCTATATTTACAACATAGTAAAATTTTAGACTCTATCAATGATAGATACGAATAGACTTATATTACTATCTGTTAATATGATTTATAGAAGCATATCAATGTCGATCGTTAATAAAATCTAAAATTTTATTATATTTAGTTAAATTTATATTTTTGATAATTCTTTCATAAACTATTTACAGAATGTAAAAGAAAATGAACAAACTACCAAAAAGTTTGATAAATTTTATTATATTTTATAAATAGTTTTAATTTTAGGTCTCATCATAAATTTACTTTTATAATTATTAGATCTCACATTTAATTTGAATGAGATGGAAAATTTTCAATCTCTTGTCCCTATCAGTTCCTTTTTTTATTGTGTTAATGTGTATTTGTTATCATCGCTTGCGTCATTCCTACTTCTCACCAACTACGCAGCCACCGAGACGGCGGTCCAACTCCCTCCGCCACCATCCCCCCACCCCTCGCCGCCTCTCATTTCTGCATGCTGTTTTCTCCCATCCCCATCATTCTTCTCTACATATCCCTTAATTATCATTTCTTCTTTTTATTACTAACCATAGCGTAAAATTTTCATCCAAATCTGTCGTTCTAAATTTTAGTGGACGGAATTTTCAGAACTCCATTTTGAAAGAAAAAATCGAAATTACAACATTTCAAGAAAATTTTTATTTTAAATGAAAGTTTCAATAACTAAATACCACTTTTCATAATTTTTATTCAATTTTTTTTTTATCAATGTCAATACTTTCATAAAATCAAGATCTCGATATTTCCATCGATAATCAATATTTCGAATCTTGATTATACAAAAGTAACATTTTATTTATATATTTATTGTACCTACTAAACTTTTTTGTTTATGTTAAATTAAATGCTTACATTTTTAAGCTTCCATTTTATTAACTAGTTAATTTTAGGAGATTAAATTCAATAATATATATCACTTCTTACATATTGACTTCTTTGCTTCTTATGGTGATTGTTTTAAAAATCCAAATTAAGTTTCGAGTTTTTATTTTTTAACCCTATTTTGTATTTAAAGTTTAGCTTATAATATATGTTGTTAGTTAAGAAAGATAAAAAGTTATGGGTAAATATGCAAATAAATTATAATTTTCAAAAACCAAACTTGCCAGTTTGTATAGTTTAAAAACATAGATTGATACCTAATAATAACAATAATAATAAGAGTATGTCAAAATACTATTTTGATCTTGTTTATTTGATTTTAGTATTATGCATTTTTAATTGTTCAATTTTAAACTTTACATTTTGTTAATAGACATAAATTTAGTTTTTAATATATCAAAATTGAATTTAATTAGATAATGCATCTATCGCTCTTAATTTCTTTACTACAAAAACTTTATTTTTTAGAGTAATTTTTAATTCCAATTTTTTTACAAATATATTAAGTTTTTTTCTTTTCTTTTTTTTTTTTTTTTGCTATATTTAGTAAATAATTTGAATTTTGTTTAGTATCCATAAGAAATTTTAATGTGTCTACGCACTCGTCCAAATTGAATTACTATGTACAAGAGACGTCAAAGTTAAATGTACAATTTTGACCCATTTTTAGACTTTCTGTGTTTATCGTTTTCTTGAAAAATAAAAATTCATTTATAAATCTTAATTACTATGAAATGATCTTTTTATTCGCTGACTATTTTTAAAAAAGTGTATATTTTCTATACATTTACCTTTGCATTTATCAGAGGAAGAATAAAAGAGGTTGTTTTTCAAAATATCGTTTTCATTTAAATTTATTATTTTTAATAAATTTGAAATTTTTTTAAAAATTATTTTGAATAGTCCTCTGCTAAATTTGTTCCCTTTTGTTAAATTAAATATTTAAAAAGTTAAACCTAATGCAATCAAAATGTTGGTTAAATCCTTTTCAAATTATCAATGTGTTAAGTATTTAATACCTATTTATTATTTAACTTTATAACTATATATATAATACTCATTAACTTTGTTTTTTATTTATTTTTAAATTCCAAACTATTATCTTGACTTTTCATTAATATTTTATAACTATGCCTACCATTCTTCTAGCGTTGCTTGTTTCATGAATTTATAAATTGATATTTAATTTCTTCAATCATTTTATGGACATTAATTCAGATTAAGCATGAAAGAAATGTCATCTCCTCTATGTCTATATTTGACCATCTTTTTATTAGTGATAGCTTTTAAAGATGCAACGTTTGAATGAATAATCAAATGACAAAATTCAAAAGATTTATGAAAAAGTTAAGTACAATATTAAAGCTTTTAAATGGATAATAGTAATTATAGATAACAAACAAAGTAAGAAGACCGAAATCATAAGTCTTAATTATTTGTATGTCATTGGGGTCATACTTTTTTAAAAATAAATTAAAAATTAATACATTAAATAATTACTTTTCTAAATAAAAAAAATCACTAACCCATAAATAAATTTGGTGTCAAATGCAATATCCATCTAATCCTTAAACGTGTATTGTTATTGAGTACTACTAAAGTAAGATAAAAGGCTCACTTATATATATAAACTTTTGGAAAAGAAAAATATCATATCTTTTTAACCGCATGGCTTTGCATTTAGTTTTCATACAGCCTTTCAGTTTTAAAATGTTACACTTTATTTCTTAAAATTATGAGTTTGATTTAAATCCCCTTGGGATTCAAAAAGTTTCGAAGGTTTTCACGATGTTCATTTTTAACTAAATAATATGCACTTTAAGTTCTTAGTGTTAATACCATTGTCAATTTAAAATAATTATAGTTAACTAAGTTCGATTATTTTTAAAGATTTTAAAACTTCATTTCGTAATTAATTTAAATTAGTTATTATTAGGTAAGTACTTAGTAAACAATCACGGTTAAAAATGAAAACCTTAAAACTAAAGAGAAAGTTAAAAAAACAATAAAATTTTAAGCACAAATTTGTAAAATTTGATAATCCAATAACTAAATTGAAATCAAACTCAAAATTTACCGTCTATAGGGATAAAAATTTAGAAAAATCTAACCAATTAAAAAATAAACTAAAAATATAAGAATGAAAAATGTATATTCCATAAACATTCTAAAGATGATCTCTCAATTAAAATAAACATTTGAAGGATGAATAATACGAATAAGGTTAAAATATATATTATTTCAATCTCACACTATGGAGTTTAATCTTTTTGTTTAATTTTACAATCGAACATTTCACTTTTAGATAGAAGGTTACGTGGTTGACTTAAACACACTTTAAATAGTTTTGATTGAAATTTAGGTTTTTTTTACTTCCAAACTCGTGGTTTTAGTTCATCTATGTTAGTTCAATATTTTATAGATATTAATTAAATAATAGCAATAATTTAATATGTGAGAAAGTAAAAGGGAAAAGTAAAGTTTGTTTGTATAGTTTACTATATTTTGATTTTAGTATAGTTTAGTTTTTGTTATGCCCTATCCTATCTATTAATATTTTGGGGCCAGATTTTGTAAGGGCTTCCCAAAAGAATAATGGGAAACGAAGAAAACTTGGAAAAGTAATTACATTTGACGAGTAGACGAAGCTCTAACCCTTCTTCTAATCCGTCTCTAAAGTTTGGCTCCATTTCCAAATGGGACCCACACCCAGACACCTAGACCTGGACCTTGTTTTCAATCAACCAACAACAGCCCAGCTTCATCGATACACGTTCCACCAAAACCACGTCATTTGTAACCCATTTCCTCTTCCTTTTATCAAGTCCAGTGTGTCCCCAACTCCAACATTCAAGTCAAATCCTCCTCCCATCCAATTCAATCCATCTCCTTCTTCACTTCTCTTCTCACAACTCCCTGCCCCTCTTTTTGCTCTAACACGGCTCTCAATCCCCATGAATCCTCCCACTTTTCCAATCCAATTTTCCGGCGATCCACTTCCGGCCTCCACTATCATCGGAAGCGGGGACCCCAGGATTCCCTTACAAAACCTCTCAACCATCCGTTCCAGCATGGATGCCCTCCAAAGCTTCCTCTCCCATAGCATCCACAGAGAAGTTCGTATCAGCAATCAACAGATGGATGCCGTTTCATCTGAAATCTTCACCGCAATCCAACAGATCATCGTCAACGGCGCCGCTCTTTTAACCTGTGCCCAATCGAAAACCCCAACTCCCCCGGATTTGACGGCTTCGACAACTCGAACTCAGCCGAATTCTGTAACAGAGAAATCAATGGCGGAGCTGAAGGTGGAGGGTGTAGATGAGATTACAATAACCGAATCTGAAGAATCTGACCCAGATTGGGAAGTAGTGGAGCTGGATGCGATGGAATTGCTAGCGGAACACATCCATTTCTGTGAAATCTGCGGGAAAGGGTTCAAGCGAGACGCGAATTTACGGATGCATATGCGGGCCCATGGGAATCAATTCAAGACCCCAGAGGCTTTGGCTAAGCCGTTGGATGATGTTGGTGCGGACCACAGAGCGAAACGCACGCGATTCTCGTGCCCTTACGATGGTTGTGTAAGGAACAAAATGCACAAGAAATTTAGGGCACTGAAATCCTTGATTTGCGTCAAGAATCACTTCAAGCGCAGCCACTGCCCTAAGATGTTCTCTTGTAATCGTTGCAACAAAAAGAGTTTCTCTGTAATGGCGGACTTGAAAAGCCATTTGAAGCACTGCGGTGAGTCCAAGTGGCGGTGTTCTTGTGGAACCACCTTCTCCCGTAAGGATAAGTTGTTTGGTCATATGGCGTTGTTCGAAGGCCACATGCCGGCAGTTCCGGATGACGCTTGTGCCACGGTGGCGACGACGACGTCGGAAATGGATGAAGATGGAGACAGTAATCAGATCTCGAAGGATGTTAATCTCCAAAACGGGTCCAATGTTTCGTCGGATGATGGATCTTTTGAGTCGTTTCTTGATGGGTTTGGTTTGATTGAGAATCAAAGTTTACAAGAGGTGCTGGGATTCCCTTATGATTTCGATTCGGAATCAGAATGGAAATTTCGTGGTTTCTGATGTTAGTGTTCGTCAGTACATATGGAAAATTCTTTGCATAGATATCGGTACTCTTTAACGGTTTGAATTTAATTCATTTGCCTTTTTTCATTGTTATAAGAAAGTGTTAATCAGTTTGAATTTGATTAATTTACCTCCTCTCTGATTACTATTAGATTTGTCCATATTCAAACTTGATTGTTGGAATTATTACTCTGTCTGACAATAACAAGTGGTAATAGTCACCGAAGCATTAAAGATTATTGGGTTGAAATGATCTGTCCATAAGACAGGAAATTGGTAAGAAGCTCTCTATCTCTAAGCTCAAGTCATTGTTTAATTAGAAAGAAAAAATAATTAAATAATAAGGTGCATTTTAGACTATACTAATATTTGTTTTTATTACATCCCATCCATTATTTAATCATAGTTTTTCCTCAAACTTCTCACTTCTTTTTTTGATCTATATACTTGGAAGCCATGCGTTCGGTTGCACCAGTAGTCATGGAGTTGTCCAATTATAAATTTGACAAATTCTTGTTTTTTATAGACATTTTTTTAACAACTTTATTTTCTATTGTACGCTTGAGGTGTGCCCAAAAAGTTAGTGGACTGTGTATTGGTTTTTCTTAATAACTAAATAAAATTATACACAAAATCTATTATATTTGGAGTTCACCTAAAAAGAGAAAAATGGCTAGAAACTTTTGTTAAGAGCTAATTTAGATCAACAAAAGTTAAGCACTGCACTATGTAAGTATATCGATTTCTGTGGAAACTTCTATTTTTTAATTGTTGGTGGGCAGAACTTATACTCAAATGACTCGGTGCATAATTCAAGAGAAAATGTTTTTTCTTTTCCTTTTTTTATACTTTTCCTTTAGTACTTTTCTTTAAACCTTTCTATGCGTAATTAAGAGAGTTACATTTAACAAAGCTCTTGTTTCTTCAAACCCAATTAAAAATTTAACTTAGACGTGAGATTAAATCGATATTGTTTGACATCTCACAATTCAAATTAAAGTGAGGATACTTTTACCTATCTGCAGATATTATCAACAAAAATACAATTAGGAAAAATGAGCCTAATCAAATCACGTTTGGAGTTGTTTACCTAAATTAATCATCGGGCCACCATGTTCTTAATTATAATTATAGTTTACTTAATTTGACCATTCTCTTCTTAACCTGAGATTAATTTACCTAAGACTCACACATTTTTTTTTTTTGATCCATTTACATTCTCTTTCAAATTGAGGGTGGATGTTCAAGCCCACCTATATCTATACTAAATCCGTCAATCCCTGCCTCCTCCTCTTTCATTTCCACTCTTTCTCTCTATCACTTTTTCTTCCCCATCTTTTGCTTTTCTCTTACTTTTTCAAATAAATTCATTCCCTATCCTCCCTCTTCTAGAAAAACAAAAAGCACCCTACTCTTCCATCTCCAATATAAAAACCAATCTTATTTTGAAAAATAATATCAATGCCAAGTAAACATCGTTAAAGGTAAATTTTCGTAATGCAATCCAATTATCATTGCATCCTAAATACTACGAGTAATTATATGATTAATAAGACTAGGACTAATTTTCAAGTTTATGTTTAAAAATTTCTCAAATTAAAAAGAAAAATAAAAAAAGAAAAGAAAAGAAAAGAAAACTGCGTAACATTTAAATTTAAAAAACCACTTAAATAGTTAACCTCAAATCCAAGCAAATCAATTTGCCTAAAGAGTTGGATCTAAACTTCTTCGTAAACGCTATTAACAGAACAAACAAGAAATGTTGAGTTCAAAGAAGGAGACTTCATTAAAGTTTATCAATTTATTAGATAAAAAATTGAAACTTCAAATTTGAATAACAATTTACACTCCACACAACTTGGCCATTATATTTTGAGCTACATATATAAGTATATAAATATTTAACGTAGGTTGATGTAGGTTCATGTTAGCATTAAAATAAAAGAAGAAGATATTTACATAAAAGGTAAAAAGATATTTGAGGAAGGCAGATTGTTTAACTTAATACAAGAAAAGGGACATTTAATTTAGTCGAGGTTAGCAAGTAGCTAGCAACTACTCAAAACCATGAGTAGTAGTGTGTGTAGGAATGGATAATGGAGTTTTCACGAGAATCACAACAGGCAGCAATAATAACTATATCTGCACCAACAACACAAAGGTACTTTTAATTTTCCCATTGAACATTTCAATTCAATTACCTAAAAAAAGTGCAGAAAAGATGGATGGCATCACTCCTTGCATCAGCAACAACTCATATATTTATAGGAAACAAAAACAGAAAAACAAAACCACCTTGCATAAATTTAAATCGCCACTTGATTTCATAAAAAAAAAAAAAAAAAAAAAACAGATAGAGTCATGTAAAATTGTATATCACAAAACTTGTGATTTTTGTGAAACCCGTGATAAGCTTAACTAAAACCTGCGCCAAACTAGATATATAAATAAGGGCATTCCCTCTCTTGCCCTTCCAGAACATACTAATCACCAAATTAATTAACTACATATATATCTATCATGTCATCAGTGTCTTTGGAAGCTTTCGCAATGGCCGGAATGGAGTACTCCGGCGAGTGGGGGATAGATGTCGAGAAATGGGAAAGCCAAGACTTGGATTACTGCCCTCCGCCGTATCTACTGGCGGAAGGACGAGTTAACGATAACGATAATAAGGACAAAGCGTCGGATCAACAACGTCCAAGTCTTTCAGAGCCTCCGTCGCAGGCTTGCCGTTCACGATGATGATATGCTACCTTTAATTTTACCATAACTCATCTCCCTGTAACATAATCTTTTATATGCAAATAACAATAATAACAATCAATTTTCATCTGAATTTCTTTTTTACTCCATAACAGATTCTTACTACATGTGTTACACAAAATACATGGTTGGTGCAACTTTGCTCCTAACTTTTTTTTCACCTCACATAAAAAAAAAGGTATGCGTTGTAGTAAAAGTAGAAATTTTTTCTACGAATTTTGCTTTCAAAACAATAGATGTTCTATGATAGAGTAATGGTTTGCATTTGGAATTACATCTAAAATATTTTTCGTTTGAGTTTCAATAAATAGTTATAGAACTTTTTAAGAGTGCACTTAGGTCTTAGTAATGGCTTTCACTCTATCTTCCATTCTTCTAGTTTTAGCAGAGATCTATTTGATTCTTTTCTCACCTTTCATTTTCCAACAATTATACATTTTTTATGTTTGTGTTAAACTTGAAGAGCAACTACAAAATTAAGAAAAAAATAACTTAATTAGCATCAAAATCGTGGATAATTTGCTTTTAACAATACGATCATGTGATCATTTCTCTATACAATAATTAGTTTGTTTGACACTCAAAAGTTTTTTCAAATTGAAAGTAAATTCTACGAGAATGAAAAATAAAAACAAGAGAAAATTATATGTGGCAAGAAACCAAACAAGTAGTTCAAAGTTGGGACATGAAGAGAGGGAAAGAAATGTGAAGGGTGTAAGAATATAATTGTAGTTGCTATCATTTGAACCCAAAGCATAAACCTTTTTTCCAGACATAGCACAAGTTCATATTTAATTACAAACTATTTTTTAAGCAGTTGCTTAAACTTGGTCCTTCTCTTAGCAATATTTAATCAAATTTAGAAATAAAAACGTAGACCCTGGTTTGAATAAATTAATATATATATATATATATATATATATTGTACTTAAAAAAATATATGTTTTTCAAAAATTGAGAAACGAAACTAAAGAAAACAATTTTTTTTTTTTTAAAAAAAATACAATATTAGAAAGATCTTAAATTTAAAACTATAGCATCATCATTTATTTACATAATAATTCATGGAGTTGAACAAATTTTGATGCGTAGAATTTAATTCAATCTAGAAACTTGGAACTTAAATGGATGAATGATTCATTTTAGTCATTGTTAATTAAATGGATGTAGAACTTTTGGTAGCTGAAACATTAGAAAAACAATTTTATTATTGTTTGTTATACAACGAATAGAGAAAGGACTAATATATTTATACAACTAGATCAGTTATTTTTCAGTTTACAGCAAAATTATTTGGAATCAAATGATCAAAGTCAAAATTTGACGTGGAACCTTTGGATCTCTTCTATTTTAGCAGTTTAGTTACGTTGGTTTACTCTTTTTTTTTTCTATTTATTATTATAAATACACGTCTTATGTCACTATCTTTGAATTGATCTAAAACAATCAAAGCAGCCATGTCCAATCAATAAATAAAATTAATTACTGATTTGTCATCATAATTTGTGTAAACCCTAACGAAAATTAATTGATGAATCAATCCTAATCAAGATTTTTTTTAATCAATCGTAATCATGCAATTGCAATGTAATTATGCTTGAGGTTGTTTGCTTTGTATTGTCTAATATTATTGTTACGATCATCTATGACAAACGACAAACAACAAACACAACAAAATAAATATATTTTTTTAATACACCAATGATTAAGGTATTCCCTTAAGGTCTTAAATAATGTATTTCCTTAAATAAACACGGCGTGATTTAAATTTTTACTATTTATTATATATGGTCTTTAATCTCACAAAGAAAGGAGTAAACTTATGCACAGATATTAGAGAAAAAAAATGCATCAGAGAATAAATATGATGATAAGATATGTGAGTTTTAATTTTGTATTGAATGAAGTTGTTTGACCCAAAATTAATGACTATGACTCTCTTCTATCTGGTGTGTGTTTGTTCAAAGAAGTTAGTTTTTAAATAAAAATTTTATCAAATAAATTTGCATCTTATTTTAATTAATCCGAAAACTTTGAAAATTTGAGGGGATGGTCATCAATCAATATTCCTAGTTGACTCAGTTTTAAAAACAAAAAATTTGAAGTTGTAAACCAAAATGGTTATTTTTCTCGTAAATAAAATAAAATATATTGGGTGTTGTTTTTGTCCTATATAAACACAACTAAACTTTCTGCCGACTCCCACTCAATCCTTCACGCTCAACACAAATTTCCTCGGCTTCCCCATTTGAATCTATATTCCATTTCCCACAAAAAGGAAGAAAAAAATTCAGCAATTCAACTTGTTCCAGTTCTTCAATTGGGTTATTGCTATACTCAAATTTCACATAACGATGGGCGGCCAGTGTTTCAGTTACGGATCGATCATGGAAGCTTGGTACCGTTCCTGTTTCTCCAGAGTTGGTCTTAAATCCGCCACCACCGATCTCGGCAACGGCACCGTCATGCACTGCTGGATTCCCAAAACCCCAAAACAAACCAAACCCAATTTGGTTCTGATCCATGGCATGGGAGCAAACGCAATGTGGCAATGGAACCAATTTGTCCGCCCACTCATCACCCATTTCAACATCTATGTCCCTGATTTGGTTTTCTTTGGGGAATCCTACACCACGCTTTCCGATCGCTCCGAGGCATTTCAGGCTCGTTGTGTTATGGGAGTTTTGGATGCCCATGGTGTACGGACTACTAACGCCGTCGGGATCAGCTATGGTGGGTTTGTGGCTTATAGTATGGCTGCACAGTTTCCTGATAGAATGGAAAAATTGGTGCTTTGTTGTACTGGGGTTTGCTTGGAAGATCAAGATATGGAAGATGGGATGTTCCAAGTGAAGTCCGTGGAGGAAGCAGTGAGTGTTTTGCTTCCTCAATCGCCTGAGAAATTGAAGGAAATGATAAAAATTGCTTTTTTTAAGCCTATTAGAATTGGGCCCTCTTGCGTGGTTAACGATCTTATCGATGTAAGTAATGATGCACTTCGTTTATTCTTCATTTTTGCCTTGAAATGTTGAACGATGGGGATTAATTTTCTTGTTCCCTTCTGATTCCTTGACCGATATTTGCATCTTGTAAATGGGTTTCTACCAAATTCGTGTCTTTTTTTATTTTTCTTAGAGTTAGTTTCATGTAGTTAAATTTATTTTCACTCTTCCGCTTGAGCTTTTAGTCAAATTCATTTAAGATAGTACTAGAAAATGTGCAACACTGTAATGTTATTAAAACTATTTAGTTTTCTGTTCACAGCAAATAGCTTACTTTAAATTTTAATATGTCATTTGATTTTACTATAGGAATTGTGTACTGAATACCGTGAACAAAAGAAGGAGCTGATTCAAGCATTACACAAGGAAAGGAAATTGTCAAATCTTCCCAAGATTACTAATGTAATTTCACTCATCATAGAACATTTCAGAGTTTGGTTTTCCTTTATTAAAACTTGTTCTACTGTTCTAATGAGATTGATTAACATTTGACACAGCCTACACTTATAATGTGGGGAGAGAAAGACTTGGTATTCCCTATGGAATTGGCACACAGACTAAAAAGGTGAATCATATATATGAACTTAACCTGCTTCCATACTTGTTTAGTTGTAGAAGATTGCTTTTGGTTTTGTGTGTTTGGGATAATCATCATCTCTTAAATATATTGGTATTGATTGATTTGTACAGACACATAGGTGAAGGAGCAGAACTAGTGGTCATAAAGAAAGCAGGACATGCTTTAAATATAGAAAAGCCTAAGGAAATGAACAAGCTTATTCAGTGTTTCCTTGTCGATGCCGTACCTTCAACCAAGGCCAAAATACACCATCAAAATGACCTTAAATCTGAGTGAAAGTTCCTCCTACAGAGATTGAAAATGGACATTTCCCGGAGATTTCAATTTCTCCGCTGCTGCTGCTTTTATGTTTATAAAATTACATGTTTGTATTAATTATTACCAACTTGTAATTAATGTAATGAAGTTTTATAATAGTGAAAATGGGAGGAGCTGCGTTAAGATTCTGTCATAGGGAGAGACGATGACATTGTAACTGTTTAATCAAAAATATGTTGTTGACGGAAAATATTAAGACTTTCAAGCGTAAGTGTTGTTAAAGAAATATTAAAATTATGATGAATATGACTCCTTATTTCATTATTGTTATTATTTTGTTTGACGTTGTTAGATTAAATTTTCTATAAATTTGAAAGTTTAAATTAAAATCACATAATTTTGAGGAAAAAGGGAAGGGAGAAAACAAAAATCCGACCTGCCGGATTCGAACCAGCGACCTAAGGATTATCTGACGGATTTCTCCAACTACAGTCCTCCGCTCTACCAACTGAGCTAAGGTCGGGATGTTAGAGAAAACTCCTTCTAACTAAAAATGATGTAATCAAAAGAGTAAAGATGCCAAGTTGATATAGAAAAGAAACGGCGGTCATTCCCTCCTCTTTCCTTATGAATTTTAAAAAGAAAAGACAAAAGAAGGTCCGGCGCAACGCAACCACCGCAAATATTATAATTCTATTTTTGTTTGAAGGTTTTTTGTTTTTTGTTCTATAACTTTATTTTAACTTCAACAAATTATCTTCTTATTTTATCAATTTTGTAGTGTTCAGTTTTCTGTCTTTGATATATGAATAAATTCAATTTTAATCTTTACTTTTTTACTTTTATTAAACTCTATGGTTACTATTAAATATTAAATATTGTAAAATTTACAAAACACCCAGCTATTTCTAACTTTGTGTTAGGATTAGAATTCACTTAACAGTTTTCCTTTTTTTTTTTTAAATAAAGGTCATATTATATTTTCCTAAGTTTATAGATTTAAATAAAAATCGATAGTCTGTATGGAATTATGTCAAAGAATTATTTTTTAGTCTAACGGATACGAAAATTGAAAAAAGAAAAAAAAAAGGATTGGTTAGAAAATTAAAATGATAGAAAGTACTGACATTTTTATTTAATTTGAACCTGTGGATGTTTTTATTGTCCTGTCTCAATTATTGTCCCGAAACTATTACCTACTTTCTACTTTGATTTCTTAATTCAAAATTATTATGCAATGCTAGCTCATGGAACAATGATGTAACCTCATTAACCCATCTTTAATCTCTACGACATGACTTACAATTTTTAAACATTTTTATCATAAAAGAAAATTGCAAAATCACCTTGAATTTGTATAAACCTACATCTTAAAACACATTTTTAGGTGCTTAATTTAAAAAATAAATCATTTTAGAAAAAATTAAAATGTTTTGTAACCCTTCGAAGTAGCATTTGAAGTTCATTTTAAACAATTTTTCATTGGAAAAAGTTTAAATGGGTCCAAGAATAAGTCCAATGAAATGAACATTTTCCATTTAGCCGAAACATTTGGTTGCTTTCAAAGGTTGAAAAATATGGATATTAATCCAACAGCAGATAGAAAGTAGAAACTAAGCTCTGCATTATTTTACTCTTAATGATTAATTTAGTTTAAGCTGACCAACTAGCATGAAAGTGTTCCGTAATCAACCTATTGAAATTACTATAGGATGAACCACCAACACCGGTTGCTTTATGTGCTCTTTTTTTCCACACCACCGCATTTTGCCGTAATTCCTAGCCTTTATCTCCTTCCATAACTTCCTTCAGAATCGCTATAATGTCGGTGCGTTTTACGTCATCATCCAACTCCATGCCAATCCCCCAATTGACGCAAGCATATCGAGTGTTTGGTTGTTGATCTGCAAAGAATGGCCAGCAAATTAATGGAACACCCCCACATATACCTTCCAACGTAGAATTCCAACCACAGTGAGTCAAAAAAGCTCCAACTGATGGGTGTGCTAGAACTTGCTCTTGCGGACACCAACTCGTTAGAAATCCCCTGTTCTTTGTCTCTTCTAAGAAATCTTCGGGTAATATTGCCGATTCACCCAATGCAATGTCAGGCCTCAGTACCCACAAAAATGGTTGCTTACTCTCTGCCAATCCCCATGCAAATTCTCTTAACTTTTGGTCACTCATCGTAGTTAGGCAGCCAAAGCTTACATAAACAACAGATTTGGGGGCCTGTGTATCGAGCCACGGGAGACATTGTTGGTCTTCCTTCCACACACTCAACCTTAATGGCTTCAAATGGGTTTCAGTTGCTACTCTGCTTAGTATGGATAATGGACCAATTGTGTATATTTGGGGAAACTTTGCTGAAATTGCTTCTAACACATCATGTTCAAGTTCGTCAAATGTGTTGAAGATAATAGCAGAAGATCTCATGCACTTTCGGGTTTCTGATCCCATGAAATCAAACATTGCGTCATCTATGTTTGTAGTTCTGATGAAGCTTGGGAGGTCTCTCAGGCGGATGTTTCTCATTCCCGGGATCCAATCGACAGAGGTTTCAAGTGTACCATCACACAAGAATGTTTCATCTGCTAAAAAAATGGTCATTATCGGGGACGAATAAGTTTAAAGCAGGATTTACAGATAAGATAATGAATCTTTTCCTGGTCAAGTTCAAACGTTATATGCCCTTGGTTATTATATATCTAACTTAAACCAAAGCAATAAGCAATAATCATCAACAAAATTTTAAACTATTTTTTTACCACTCAATCAAGTAATATGAATTAGCAATACATGATTAGCTGTAAAAGTTTTTTTCTCGAAAAATAAAAGATAATTACAAATATAGTAATTAAATTCAAAATAATGAAGCATATAATAATATTTTTAAAAAAATTACAAATTTAGCACAATCTTTCAAAGTATATACAACTCTATATTTGTAATTTTTTAAAAAATATTATTAATTATTAATTCTAAAATTATCATGATAATTACCTAATAAAATAATAATAATAATAAACACAAAAACTTGTAACAGTCTCCAGAAAGTTCATACCTTTGAACGGCAGGATTTCTCTTCGAACAAGCTCATCAAAATGCAAGTACCCCATAAAACTACAAGCAGAAGCAGTCCAAAACTGAATCTCTGGAATGCCCAGCTCCTCGGCAGCCTCTATAGCAAAGCTCAAGACCCCATCAGCAATTATACAGGTTACAGAAGGCACCTCCATCGAAGAATTCAGCCCAGCCACCAACTCTTTGAATGGTCTGAAAAAATTTCTCCTGGTTGAATCACAGAGCGTCGGAACATCTGGGGAGGCTTTGCGTTCAGATGGAGGCAACCCGTCTGGTATGGTCCGGAACTGAAAATCGGACAAGTCTTTCACGACATTAGGTCCATGGGACTGTCTTATGTGGTCGTGATAGAACTCGGGGATGACAAAGGTTATATGGAAACCAGTTGAATGGAGAAGCTTGGCTAATTGCAGAAGAGGCAACGTGTGCCCTTGCTCTGGATATGGGATGCACACTGCATGAGGTTTATTTGCCACTGCCTTGCTCATCTCGATCAACGAAGATAAAAACCTTCAAGAGCTCAATTTCGACGAACTATGTTTCGGTTTGTCATAGCACTAATAAATTAATCAGGCCACGTGTCAATCTAACGACAAGGATTAAATAGAATATAATAATAAACTAAGTCTTCGTCCACCATTGTTATCTCTAAGACGTCGAATGAAATGATCCCATCTATTTCATTCTTGTCTCTTCCAGATTCTCGAGACAATGCGTGTGCCGCAAAAGACATAAATAAACCAAAGTTAGGGTCCACATACTTTTGTCCTCGTACTCATGAATTATCTACATATTGTACAACAAGTCTTGATAATGATCAGCTTGAGTTCAACTGAATTTGATCAATTCAATTATCATAAATGGACTCGAAGCTGAATTAAGTCATATCAGCCTGGTGCCACGAGGTTTTTACCTTGCACCAAAATCCATGCTGTGGATACATAAAACGCCAGGCAAAGAAAGTAAGAATGGGCGATATTTGGGCCATGCTAGGCTAATTCGTCGTTTATTAGTCAATAAAATTCACTGTTACGCTGGCCAAGGATCTTCCAGTAGAAAGCAGAGTATCATATCTCGTTTCCCGCTCTCTTCCATTGAATTCATGGCTTCATCATTTGTTAATTCAGTTGGACAGCTCTCTGTTGTTGATATACCACCAGGTCCACCACCAATCAAACCCCATTGCCAGTCCTCTTCCTCACGAAAAGAGAATAAAATATGATGGGAAAAGCAGGAACAGAAGGAAAGTGAAACCATGCCAATCTGATCCAGATTTGCTATTCTCCAGAACTAGAGGTGGCTTGTACAGTTAGCCATTAAAGAGTAAAGACACCATGCATTCACTTGAGATATTTAAGGAATAAACATCGGAAAGCCAAATGCCTAATAAGTATATGAAAAAAAAAGGAGAATAAGTTGGGCACCTGCGAAGGTTAATATGTCCAGCTCCTCTTGCATCAAAACTAAACTTGACCGTCGACCAACAGACCTAGCCTAAACAATGGCATCTTATGATACCTCTTCTGGTAGTGCATTAAAAAATATATACTTGTCTACAAAGGAAGAGGTTTCGAATAAATATATTTATATAGTATTAAATCTTGCCATTCAAAAATACATGTACACCTGTACATTGTGGAAATGCCAAAACAATATCAGCAGCAAAAAAATTCATGGAAGCTCCTTGATATCTAATCAATTCAGTATTGTGAACAACTTTCTATCTCGTAGTGGCAACATTTTGTAGTAGGGAGTCTAAGTCCTTCAATCTGCATTTATGGTGCCCGTAGAACTCAGAATAATCGCAAGTGATTAAATGGAGAAGAAAGCATAAAAGAGAAACTTAATGAGTTTACGTACCTTATGTCACTCAAGTCTGGATAGGTTGCTATCGCTTCTTTAAAATCCTAATTTCAATAAATCCAGATAGCATCCATCAGGGATATACTTGGCGAAGTTTTCAGGTAAGGGAAAACAGAATGCATTCAATCTTTTATGAGTCTGGGAACATATCGCATAAGCTTAAGAGCAGGTTCTTACCTGGTTAGCTGTGGAAGTCGTGTAGGTTATGACACATTGCATTCCAGCCTTTGTTGCAGCCTAAAAATGTTTTGAATGATTTTTATGTGAGAATTTTGGCTTTCATTCTCCAAGTTCTCAATTGACGACATAAAGGACAATTGAAATACCTGCAAGCCAATGACACTGTCCTCAACCACCAGACAATCTTTTTCTGACACGCCCAGCTTCTGCAAGGCATACGTTACAGTTGAAATAAGAATGCATTCGCGCTAGATGTCAAGAGAAGTTTTCAAGTCATTAAATACTACCTTTGAAGCTGTTTTATAAATGGATGGATCAGGCTTCTTTTCCTTCACATCATCGCCTACAAAGAAACAAAAGAATCTAAAAATCAATTGACTAGCAGGACCAACTGAACTGAAACAAATGGATATCATCGTTGATTTTAAGGCAGGTCTATCGGTTGTAAGACAGAAAAAGGCAAACCGTTTGTAATTCACCCACAGCACGAGTGGACATTCAATTATCCTAAAGCAGAGTAGAATATATTCTTTCAAGCTTATCACCCAAACCTATATGCTTTTAACTTTGTTCTTATTTTTTAGTAGGCATACTTCGAATAATGGACAAGAATAGTGCACGGTAGTCATACAGACCATGAGAAGTAATTCCACGAGAAAAGCAGTAAGCTTACCGGCAAGGAAGCAATCAAGATTTTGAAACCGATCCTAAAATCAGAGAAGCACATTATACACTTACCAAGATACAAGGAAAGTTTGATTCTGAATATATTAAACAACGTTTAAGGACTTACATTTCCAATAAGATTTTCAAGGCAAAGAATAACTGAACTTTTGGTAGCGGCAGAGCATACAGCAAGTTTCCTGCCCTACAAAATATTATAATAATTTACCTTAAATATTTCATGAGCAACTTGAAGAAAATTAAATGATAACTTACGTACAAATTAAATGATAGAAATGACGCAAAGAAGTATCATAAAATAGGTTAATGATAAAATGAATAGAGCATTATAAATTTTGAAACATCACAGACGATAATAGGCAAAAAACAGTTGTAAGTAACAATAAGATGATATTTTCCCAAATGGGATAAGATAATAATAAATTTTGAAACTTTATTCCAAAAAAAGCATGAGGATCGCTAACTTCGATTACTTACAGCAGACTTTGCCTCATCCATCAATCTTAGTACTCCAGGCCTGGGACTCACCTGGTAGAGTGAAAGCAATTTGTGTTACAAAGCACTCAAGAACCGCAATTTGTAAGAATTGCATAAACGAGATCAATGAAGCCTAATAATTTCCTTACAGTTCCAGATTTGATTATTTCTTTGTACCTTTCCGTTTTCCAATCCTACAAGATCAAAGAAAGGACATAAACAAAATCTTAGAGAATTAGGTCAACAGATCAGTTTAAACAGATAATCCAGTGCCAATAGTAGTATTTTCCTTCGAATGCACAAGTACGCTTTAACGTCACATATGTACAATACTAATCCAGCATAAAAAGAATCAGATAATAAGATAGCAATTTACATTAAACTAACACAAAATAGAGAAGTGCTCCTAGCCTACAAAGTTTCAAACTTTTCTCAGCCGCCAAAGGATAAATAGCATCAGCATCACATAAGATAACAACAGTATCGATGTAAGTAAAGAAATCAAGTAAATATGCCTGAAGAATATCAATCAACTTTGCTCGTTCCTCGTCATCTTCCGGAGCCTTCTCGAAGATCGTTGAAGATGGCCATCCGTTCTCCTTGAAGTACCTACGGGATGCCGAAAAACCGCCGTGAACATTCGCAATACATTATGAGGAACAATAACAGTAAAAATGATAACAAGAGAACAATACCATCGCATTTTAGGTTTACCGCCACCAATGCGGTTCTGGAGCTCGTCGTAGAACTCGATGCTCCAGTTGAGAGGCTGCGACGTCGAATTAGGGCAACGAACATCAAAGTGAAGAAACGCGTCGTTATATGCTTGGCGGTGCAAGTGCTCGGACTCAAGGATCACGCCGTCGCAGTCGAATATTAGAGCTTGTAAAGCAGCTGAGACTGAAAGGGAGAAACGTTTGTGAGTGGTGGATTTTCTGAAGGTCCGGAAGCGGATGGCCGAGGGAGGAAGGGATGGACGGAGAGAAGGGGAAACCAGATCGGAGGAAGAGGGTATGAGATTGGGACGAACGAGCGTTGTAGCGATGCTCGCCATTCCTCAGAGATGATGAGCGATACGGTGTCGGAGTTTCTGTGGCGGGGAATGCTCCCGGCAACTTAACGGATTTTGCAACCGTTATAGACCTCAATTTTAAATCTGCTTCTCTTCTACGTTTATCACTTCCTCGCGAAAGTTCACTATGAAGAGATTATTGGTGAGCGATAAACAATCGTTGGGCTCAATTTATGATTTTAGCTCCACCTTTCACTCCTTCTTAGTACAACAATATCATTGTTAAGTTGATTTTAACTTCATTATAAAAATGATTATTACCGTTTAGTTGGATGAGTATCAAATTTCAAAGGTTGATATAACAAATTTACGTCAATTGAGTCATATTTGTATTTTTGAATGTAAGGTTTAAAACTTTTGATTTTGGAGATAGTAAATATTGCTATAATCAAAGTAACACTTAAGTGGATGTATAATAGAAAATTGGTGAATCATTATACAACCTTATAACCTTATAAACGTAGGAATTGTCTAACTTGTTGAACTTGGTTCTAGTTAAGTCTATATGTGTATTTACAGTTGACTTATCGTCACATCATCTACTTCTACGGTGCACATGTGTCAACATTTGATATTGTTTAATTTTAAGAGCATTTGTTCAACTACAATAGCAATAAAAGCAAGATAGATATTAAGCTCAAATCACGAGAAGATAGTAATTTAATTTCATACTTTCATTTTGCCCAAATCCATTTAAAAGAGTAAGCATATTAGTGGAATTTGGTCCTGAACATAACAAAAATTGAAATAACTACAATGTATAATAAAATTTATCAAATTTTCTATAGTCAAGTTTTTTTTGTTATATTTTATTAATAGTTTTAATTTTATTTCTATCAATAATAATTTCACCAAAATAATATTAGTGGAATGTGCTTATTTTTGTATTATCCACCTAAATATAGAATTAAAGGTCGTAAATAAATATGTTTTTATTTTGAATTGAAATGTTACTTTTTTTATATATATATATGTGTGTGTGAGGGATGCATTGGAAATACAAGTTGCACAGAAATCATAGTTCTTTTGTTTGATAATAGTGAGTGAGATTCAAATCTATCAATTTTCAACTTTTTGGACGGTTGATTTGTGCTATGCTCTAATTCACATACTTAGTATTTAATACTTTAAAATTCTCAATTATGTTATGTTATTTACTTGCAGTGAAACAACGTCAACAAAATGTTAATATGGCATATTTATTTTGTTGATAATACGGCTTGCTTATTAAATATAAATTAGCGTTGTCAACTTAGTATAACTCAAAATATATACATAGTTGGAATCAAAATTTGGACTGAAATGGACTAATGTTTTTCTAAATAATTTCTTACCATTCCTTTTTTTTTTTCTTTTTAGTAGAAGGGTACAATATTGGAATGGTTGTAAATGAGGTTTTTATATAATTAATAATCCCTTTTGTAGGAATAAACAATTTGATTGCTTTAGAATACAAATCACTAGTGAAAACAAGGCAAAGGAAAGTACAATTCTTTTCAGACAAAGTACATTAAAAAAAATTAAAAGAAAAAAGCAAAAAACAAGAAGGATTAATTAGTGAAATTTAGCCGAAAAGAAAGTTTTGTTGTGTGAAAAAGGCTTCCAAACGATTTTAAGTTTTCATTTTCACAGAAATCGATGATATTTAACAACATTTCACATTAATGTTTCAAAACGATTAAAACTGATATTATTTGAATGCGCAACACTATTAAAGAAAACAACTTTTTTAACTTTCAAATGTTTATGTAATAAATTTAAATTTAAAATGGTTACTTTAAAAAATACCCTTAAATTATCAAAAGTAAGGGTAATACCTTAATTAAAAAAAAAGAAGTTAAAAGCAGTCATTGGTGTTCAATATATAAGGATGAAAATTTGTAGCCAGAAAATACTCTAAGAAATAAGAATATAAATGGAATGTTTGCTGGAACAAAACAGTTAATGTAAGCTTGAGAATTAGAAAGTGAGAAAAATACAAATAAAATATACAATTTTTGTCTCAAGGAAAAACCTGATTCATTTAATATTGTGGTGTAGTTGCACCTTATAATGCAAGACATTTGAAGTCCAATCAGCTGGGATGGATGCAGCAAAGTAGCAAGCAGAGAGGCAAAAAGATCTTAACTCACACATCAAAAAGAGTTTGAAAAAATGTATCAGATGATTTGATCTGTGGATGAGACTTGTTGTGTCAGAACTTTATGTAAATCCCAAGAAGATAAGAAAAGGCCAAGTCATGTCCCATACCCAAAAATAATTTACAAAGAAAAACACCAAACAAAAGGAGTTACTATATCATCTAGCTTAGATGTTTTTCCTCAAAAAGAAAAAACAATAAAAAAAATGGAACCATATAGGTAGAACTAGAACTAAAAAGTAGGGTAAATTTTGATCTCTCTAGGTGATAGATAGTATAGAGTTGGAGTATATGTACAATAAATGCAAAAACCGAACAACCTGCTTATCCCTGAACAAAGAATTCCATCCTTGTAATAATAAAAAGAAAAAAAGAAGAAACAATTCAATGTCATCTACAAAACCAGAAGAATGGAAGGAAGACCAACCCTCTACAGTAGCCATGCAAATTTGGTCTAAGGATTGAAGAAGTGGTTTCCACAGCGGCATTTCCAACCCAATGGCTTGTAAAATGAGTATCTGTTCCCTTGAGAAGACGAGTCAAAAAATCTCATTGGCAAAGCTGAAGATGAGTCCAACCGGCTGGCGCGGCCAGGCATGCTAGGCACTTGCACAGCCATGCATGGGTGGCACTCGTTGCACTTGTTATGGCAGCTTGGTGGGGTGGATCCAAGCCTGGTTTTGTCTTCAAAAAATATACCCTGATGAAACCATCAAACATAGAAAAAACAAGGAAATAGAGTTACTAATAGAAATATTAATCATGGAATGATGTAGAAAACCCTGGAAGACAGAGAGAGAGAGTGAGAGAGAGCATACTCTGGGAGGAGAAGAGGCGGAGAGGAGAAGAAGAAGATGCAGAAGCACAATAAGTAATGAGGTGGCCCAAACAGTAGCCAAATTCATGGTAGTCATCAAGTCACTCATACCAGGAACCCATGGATCCAACAAAGCAAAGGAGAGTAAAGTAAAAATCATACGCAATAAAGACCCATTTGCCAGATTTTTCTGTTACTTTGTTCCACTTTCACCCACCGCAACACAACCGCAAGTAGCTAAGAGAGAGAGAGAGAGTGATGAGTATTTAATAGAGGCAAGTGCAAGGGAAGGAGAGAGAAAGACGAGAGAGAGAGAGATAGCATAAATTGGTGTAGGAAAGGGTGGGTGAGTCATAAGTTATCCGACAAGAACGAGAGAGGAGAGAGCAGAGAAGTTCTGAGTAAGAGGGCAGATTGTAGCAGAACAGTGAAAGGAACAATACAGTGAGGGAAAACAAATTTGGAGTATCCACATCACAAACAAAGGACGCCCTATTCTTCTATTCTACAGCTTTAGGCTGTCCATCACTAGCCTGGCTGCTGCAAAGGGACCACATTTACTCACCCACTCTTCCCTTTGCATTTGTTTCACTCTTCTTCTATCTTCACTGCCATTGATTTTACATTTCAACGCTGCGCTGATGGGCATGCAGCGACGACCTCATCCCATCTCCCAAGCAACCATTGGTAGCTAATGGAATGGATTGGGCCATTCAATTTCTTTTCTTTTCTATTCCATTTCCTTTCCCTTCCCCTCCTCCTTTGACTGTGGACCAAACTTGTTTGTTATTCTTGTTAATAAAACCATTCTATTCATCTACCAAGGTACGCCAATGTCTAAGAATACTGAGTACAAGATTTGAATCCCTAAACTCCAAAGTAGCATTCGTTGAATTATTCTTTCCTTAAATGCTTCATTGCGCCTAAGTTGCTCATGAATGAGCTTTATTTTATCTTTTGATACAACTGCATGAAGTATTTACAAAGCTAGCTTGTCATCCAATTCTAAACTTTGCTGCAAATCTCTAGTAATTTCAAATCTCTAGTAATTTTATGAATGGGTAACATTTACTCATGGCTCGGAAATTAGGTTTTTTTTTTTTTTAATCAACCACACACAGGAGTGAGATTCCCGATGATGTATAATCAAGTTGGGAATCTAAACTAAGTGGATTGGTTTGACTTGATTCAAATCGTAGCCTAAACCAATGTCATATATCAAAACTTTGAACCAACTACCTACAACTTGACAGAACTATCAAATACTTAAAATTCTACAAAACTCAAGCGGCCATAGTTGATCCAAATGAATTAAAAAAACTGCCAAATTAGAAGGTCAAGTCGCCCTAAATATAATATAATGATACGTAACATATTAGAAAAAGGTGTTTGCTTGTTAAAAGCTAAAAGAATGTTGCAAATTATCTGCCACATTCCTCGACTATCACTCCAAATCTCTTGATTTCTTTTTACTGGGCAATTAGTCAACTAAATTATCGATCATGCATCAGATCATTCCTCAACATTACCGAACTCCAAGAAAAAGAGCCTGAAGCGCAGTGTGCAAACTCAAACTCTAGAACCCTTAGTCTGATTCTGACGGCCACAGAAAAGGAAAACACAAAAGAAAGTATTTTTCGCTTTCCAACTTCAAAAGACTCTTTTCACGGTGTGTGAAAGAAATTTAGGGAAGGGACCCCTGCCGAAATGAATTTTGGCTCTTTAGTCTGAAGGTTGAAACCCTTATCCTCACGGTCATGGGGAAGGTTTAAACATATTTTCTTTTAATCAGAGAGCAAACTGGATATCAGGGCTCTAGAATTGTTTTTCATAGTGGCACGAACATGTGCTTAAAATGAGAATTGACCTTTGCATAAGTTTGTAACTAAAATAAATTTAAGTTCAATATGTCAGTCTTAAATTCTAGGGGTAATAATTGATTTGATTTTTTTATAAATAGGGCAGTGAAAAACTATTAAGTTTTACTCATTAAGCATTCTTCATGGATATTAAATTCAAAAATAGCGAACCAAAAAAGTTTATTGAAAGGGCTCGTTTAATATCTGGGAGATGTTTATTGAAACAATTTTCGTGTATGCTGCAGAGATCGTGGATCTTGAGTGAGTCATGGAAATCTTATATTATCTATAAAGCGAAGAATCAAGCTACGGTACAATTTTTTCAAGAACTATGATTATCTTATCCCATAATTCTGATTGAAGGAGCTAGAAAACATTAGTGCGGTAGGTATGAGGTTTAGTATTATAAATAGCTATAAGTAGAAAGAATTGTTTGAAAAGTAAAACAAGAATTAATGTGATCTTTGTCAAACCAACTCCATCAATAAGTCAAGTGTGTGATAGAGTTACTTAGCCATTGGTATCTAAAGTTTGGTAGGACAAAGAAGCATTTAGAATGGAGGTTAAGTAGACATTTAGTCCAAGTTGAGGAGGTTCATGTTATGATAGGTAAACAACGACATGGTAAGTTGAACTAAGCAGCTAACAAGAGGCGAGATTGCACCCCCATTTAGAGGACCAATAGATTTAATTTACTAGACACGACTAAGGAAAGGCAATATTAGTATAATCTGACTAAACCAACGCATGCCAAGCCAACATGAGCTGTAAGTTGATCTTGAATTGAGTTTTTCCCCTACATCAATCAGGACAAACTCGAAGAGAAAGTTGATGAATTAGGACTGGTGAAGTTCTCTTGAGTTGAAAGAATTTTCATAATAAAAATGGTGAGTACATCATTGAGGCATCAAATGGAGTAAGTCCGTTAGCCCTAGTCCTGAGAAGCTTGGCTTAAGGCATATTCTTCTGTCCAGATGGGGATTTTCATAATCATGTACTACCCTGAGGGGGTGTCTAAACTGATCTTACTTTAAAATTTTATTTTCTGCATATGTAGAATCAACTTGTTTGTTCTACATTTTCTTTTTACGAATTTTCTATCTCAATTTATTCCTCACATTTATTAATTTTGCAAATAGACCCAATATCTTTTAGTTTGAACGTTTTATACTCTAATCAACATAAATATGATTACTGTTTTCTGAGTTCTTTTGGGATTCAACAGTGAATCGGTCAGCACTCAGCAGAAAAAAGGAAACTTTCTCTGCGTCTGAACTCTCTTGGCCTAACCAGTTTCTTTTTCCCATAAATCAATAAAAATACAAAAAAAATTATAGAGGAAAGTGTACCTGTGACTGCACGGTTCCGGTGCCATAGAGTTGTTAAGTCCTCGGTAAAAATCATACTGTACTTTACATGCTATTGATCAGACCATTATAAAGACTGCATCCTTATGAACAGAACCGGAACCCTCCAAAGTCCAAACCCTACTCTATTTCTGCCAATATTACGATTTTGATGATCTTTTTCTTTGATCGTGTTTCACTGCTTTTAAATTCTCCAAAGCCAAAGAGAGAGCAATGAACCGAACCTGACGAACTTGGTTGTTACATGCCTCTGTATGAACATCAGCTTTCCTTCCGTAGCCACCAAATTGTATGGTTTTATACGGGCAATTGTTGCATGTCGTAGCTTCCATGACATGAAAAAAGCAAGTTGCACGTTCCTAGCCTGACGTCTCTCCATTTGAATTGTTGTCCTCGTTGCTCGTGTAATAGCTCCCGGAACTGATTCCACAGAAGCTCAGATGCGACTGAACCTGTTGACTTGATAGAAAAAATTGGAGAGAATAAAGTCAAATGAAGGACTGCATTCAAACAGACCGACTGCAGTTAAAAGACAGTCAGTTATCCAGTAAGAATAGTGCTCGCTCATGCTGACACTCTGCATTTACTGTAGCCCTGAGACAACATGGACGAGAATGAGAAACTAAAATTATAGTGGTTGAGTGGAGTGGATGATGCTTAGGGCGGGGGAAGTGAGGGGAATTTCAGAAGCAAATAGCTTTAGAAGATGGAAGCGGATATGAAGATGAAACACCATAATACAACGAAAATCAAAATTAAAATGGTTAAGCAGAATGTTTATTACATTAACCCAATGACCATAACAAATACATTTCTCCCATTACAATTCCCCTGCCGCTTTACACTTTCTCTTGGTGCAACGTTCATTTCTCGTTAAATTGCACATTATGGAAACCAAAAATCTTTTCTGGCAAGAAGTATCAAGCATGATAAATGCCAAAGTTTAAACTGCCACAAAATTACATCCCATTCTTCTATTCTGTCGTTATGCAACAACTACTATCCTAATTTGTAACAAAAGAATCCTAAGCTATCTCCATTCGTTTCTTCAAACAGCTCAAACGTCCTGGACTTCCTTTCGATTTAAGCGTTCATCAATCAGATCATGCCTCCCAATATGACTTTGTCCTCCACTATGCTCCTGTCTGCTTTCCCACATCTTTCCTGACTTTCCTATTGCTAGAATCAATTCAAGTTGCTTTTGTTGTTGTTCCTACAATCCCCACACAAACAAGAAATCAAAATCAGATTTGATGTAGAGCACTCCTATTGAAGAAAAAAGAAATCTTGTAGAATATGCAATATTTGGTCATAGTAACGTAGTAATTGATATTATTCCATCTTCCGTTCTATTGTAACCTTTTGGGTTTCAAATTATAACTTAAACACATATACACGATGCTTTATCTGTAATCACTTAGAGCACTCCTCAAAGAACTTAAAACCATTGAATTTACGTTGAATGGAAGATTCAATGCACCTGCATAGCTAGTAAAACCTTCTGGATTTCAGCAAGCTCCTTCTCCAAAATATCTCCCCGAACTGCTAATGCTCGGGTGGCCTCGGAAGTCTTTTGAGCTAAAGCTGCAGTCTTCATAAAGTGATAAATACTTAGAGGCTATCGGAAATGGCATCTCATTTTAGCAAAAATGAAAGCAATAAAGTTTTTTGACCTTGTTATAAAGGATAAAAGTTTGCTTTTATCACATCCTAAGGTTCATTTTCACATTCTTAACATGTTTTTTCACACGGTAGCCAAATTCCCTGCAGCACGTAAATTTTCTTCTCCACTACACATCCATGTCATTCCAATACAATTCACTCACTCAGAGCCTATTTATGTGTTTCGGGATTTCATTGCTTCTTAAGAAAAAATCTTCTTGGGTTTTGTAGGAGTTCAATGCCAAAATTTCAGTACTAGATCCTCTCCTTGTATTTTATCCATACTTAGAACATTCACTTTTCAAAGGCTGTCCAAATCTCCAAGAAACTGGACTTCATCAATAATTACAACCGGAATTACTATTCGGATATCGTCTTTCTTTGAGGCATTTAATCTAGTTGAACTATCTCTAAATTCTATGTTATTTAGGCTATTTAGAAAAACAAATTTTCTTTGTTTTGTAAGTTTCAAAATATTTGACCGTCCATGGTGACTTAATTTCTTTTTCAGTATCATGTTAGTGTCTGCAGGGGACCATCATTTACTTTGTTAAATATCATCTTGAGATTAAGTAATAAAGAAACAGCCTCAAATTCCTGAGAACTAGAATTACCTCCTCAACGGGCTTCTTCAGAGCCTTTCGAGTAACTCTAAACCTAATCCCTAACTTCTCCAGCTGCCTCGACAAAACTCGAATTAGCGTTGCCGAGCTCCTCAAATCCTCCTCAAGCTTGTTAGTCTTTTCCATCAAATTCACCTCTAAAACGCCCTTCACTGTCTCTCGAAAAACTCGATTCCACTGCCGCCTACGAATCCAAGCACCAATCGCAACCCCAGCAACCAGAAATAAAATCGCGCCAACGAGAACCCCATCACCAAACACCGCCAAGAACACGCTCTTAGACCTGGTTTTCGCGCAATTCAAAGCAAAACCAACAGAACCGATCAATGACGCAACAAGGCAAAACAACTCGGCAGCTGAAAGTAAAGAATCGATATCGAAATCACCACCACCACCACCGGGTATCCGACCTACTCCTCCAGAAGTAGAAACTCGAGGACAGAACTGATGGGCATCGATGGAACCAAAATTAAAAGGGCTTCGAAACTTGTAATCAAGAATTTGGAAATGCAGGGTGTTCGGGAAACGGCTAGGGGGGAATCCAAGAGACACGCTCGGATTTCTAGAAAAAAGGGTGGAAAAGCACAATGTTGAAGAAGAAGGTGAAGTGAGTGAAAGGGATTGGAAAGGAAGCGACATCGTTTTAGAGTGTAGACAGTTCAAGAATCTAGGGTTTGTACTCAGACATGGGAAGGGGTACATAGGTCCATCCTTCAGAATAGAAAATGGAAGTGAAGACAGATTTGACTTCACACGGTGAATGGGAAAGAGTTGGACTTCGAAGTGGAAGGGAAAACCCCGATTAATTCAATGATTTACGCGCAACTTTTATCCGATCTAGTAGTTTATAACTGTAACCGTTAAACTGGATAACTAACAGCGTCCAAAGTATTGGGCCTTCTTGGCCCGCTTCTTTGGGCCCCGGCCTCCTTTTACCTTTATTCTTCATTTTTTAAATAGTTTTTTTTAAATACCAAATCACAAACTCAACGTTATGGAAGGAAAGGATATCCTAATTGATGAATCTCCATGGTCAATCATAAAAGAGAACAAGTCTCCTTTATTGAAACCAAACTAGTCAACATGATTAAAAAGATGGAGTCACTACTGAGAAAGTTAATGGTAGATTTATACCTTGTACTACAAATAATATTTTCAGGATAAATATAGGAAATCTCAACTCATATAATAATTAAGTTGATTTTTGTAAATAAAAAAAGTACAAAAGTATTTAATGAGTGACAATAATGCACTCTTCAAAATACAAATATGTTGAACTTAAAAAAAAAAAAAAAAAAAAAAAAAACGTTTTTCAGGGCAAAAGAATGCTATTGATGATTGTCTAAACAATCTTGCCTTTGTTTTCTTCAATTGACATGTGATGTAATATAGATAACACGTGTGATAGTGATACAATAAAACCTTTACAATTATTAAGAAACACTTTAGTCTTATTATTATTCTTTTTATTATTTCTTCTTAAGGTTTGCTGCGAAAACTTTGGGGGGAAAAAACAATATTGTTTTCATTTCAACCATCAATTAGGCAACCTACCAAATAATAAATTGTTTTTAAATATAGCGAAATAAATTAAGATTGTATCGGAGAGTAACCAAAATCACATTTTGCATAAAAATATAGTATTAAGCAATCTAAAAAAAGTGATTCTATAGAAAAAGAGGGAAAAAATTCACTCTAAATTAGCATAACCTGTTTAGTGATCATAGAAAAATGATTAAGCTACCTTATTTTATATAGTTTTTGAAATATACCAAATATCATTTTTAGTGATTTGATAGTTTTAATTAAATCATTTTTTGTATCAAACCTAATGATTGAAAATCAACTTTAGGAGTTTGTTATCAAACATAAATTTAATTGTTAGAAATCAATTTTACAAAACCAATTATATTGAAATCTCTTTTTCTAAAATTACTATCCAACTATCACTTCCAAACACACCCTACGAGATTTATAAATACAACAAAATATCAACGTCTATAATATACCAAAATATATTGTGACATACAATGATACTTTACTAAATTTGTAAATACTTTCGTCAATACTATCGTTTAAAATAAAATTTCAATGTATTTTTTGGATGAAAAGGAGGAAATTTTGAGAGGGGCAGGCAAGACAGAGACAACAAAGAGAATTTGTGGCCTTCTTGTAGACAATTAGGTGATGAAGAATAAAGCAAAACGTATATCTAAAAATTGGATAAGAGACAAATAAAGAAACACGAGACAGTGGTACCTAACAACTATCATTACTCCTTAAATTTCATACCTTTAACAATATATATATATATATATATGTATATCAAAACACTATTTCACCATCAATCAATTCTTTCCTTTCATCTTTTCGCATTGTTGTCATGGGATTTGTAATATTTTTATAAAATCTTTTGAAATTCCTTTTACCCATGGAACTTTCATTTACATCGTCATATTTTGTATATTGAGAAAGAAAAGTTAATAGATTTAAAGGTTAATTTTCATATATGTAACAAAATATTAAAATATTCACGACTCGTAACAAAATCAAAAAGCTTATGTAGTTGACCATTTTATTTAAATATTTCAAGTTTGTTCTGGCCACTTTTGAATTTCGCGTGGTTTCGATTTCTTCCTTCTTCCTTCTTCCATTTCATCTTTTTTCTTCTCTTCTTCTGCAATTTTTTTTATATATTTTCTTGAAAAATCATGATATTTGTTTTCAATCAATCATAAAACTTGTATTGTTGTTTTTTTCAAAGTGTTATTTGGTTCAAGATCGTATACCAAATATAAAAGGTATTGGTACACGATCTTGAACAAAAATCGTTGAATATTGGTACACTATCATTTAGATTTGGTACGAAATCATGTATATTTAGAAGAGTTACGTGTGTGTATGTTTAGAAGAATTAATCGCGCGTTAACTGAATAATTTTTTGTATTTTTCATTGTAGATCTGTGAATTTTTTCGTTTTCAAAATTTTTACTAATATAAATATTTGGTCGGTTTGTTATATTTTTTTAAAAAATATTTTTTTAAAAAAATAACTTTAAAGTTTATAATCAAAACAAACTACACCATGAAAATCATTTTAAAGTTAGAAGACATGATTGAAACTAATTGTATGAATTTAAAATTTAAATATTGCACTTCGTTTATCATATTTTCATCTTCTCTTTTAACATAAGATTGACGGGAAATTTTTTTTTTTGAACAAACCTCTAAAATTGAAAAAATAAAGGAAAAAAAAAACATTTGAGGTGAAACAGACATTGAAGAAACTATGAATGAATTCCATATTTGATAAAAATAGAAAAATGCTACTTTGGTAATTATTAGGTAATGTTGTTGGTCAATTAGTAGGTATCGATCAATTTCATTAATGAAGACCAAAACATTGGCCCCTCCTTATCAAAGTTAGGTGAGATGAATTAATTAAATTAATTTAATTGATCAACTCTTTGTTTAAACAATAATTAATCAACTATATGTAGGTGGATTTTACGTTTATACAAGTAGGCTTAGAATGAGACTGTGGGGCACTCATTTAAATACTTTATATCTACCGCACCTAAAACAAGTTTAATGTTCTATTACTTCCAAAGAAAAGTTTTTTGACTCAATTGTAACATTTTATTTTATTTTATTTTATTTTGCCAAAATTAGGGGGAAAATAAAATAAATTATTAAGAAATAGCGAAATTATCAAAAATGTGTTTTGGATTTTGTATTACAAAAATATATATAAATTTTTACCGGTTTTAAAATACAATTGAGCATAGAAAATAAATTAAAGAAAATATTATTAATGTTAATATATGAACAAAAATTTGACAATATTTCATTACAAAAATACCTCCAAACCTTATAAAATTATATTGATACTATTATCTTAAAAAAATTAGAATCTTCTAATAATTTTGATAAGATTGTACGTTAGTAATTGAGGCGTGTTAATAATGAGATGTGAGATTTTATATTTGAACCTAAATTTTGGTTTATATATATATATTTTTTTAAAAAAGTTCTATATTTCATTGAGACTCTTATTTAAAGTTTAATCATATTCTTTTATTTAAATATATATATATATATATATATATATAATTTAAGAGAATTTGGTATAATTTAGCTTAGGAAAGTTACATAAATTAAAGGAATAAAACCATATGGCGAAAGCACAAACACCTGTCATCATGGTATTGGGCCAAGTTCCTTTATTGGTAATTTTTAGTTAAATGAAGAAACAAACAAGATAATATATAGAATAGGTAGGTAGATATAAAACAAAAAATATATAGACAGACAGACAGACAGACAAAGGATAGATAGATATATACAATGGAGTGAGAATAACTGGAGAGTTGCACATGTGCAAACTCAAATATAATTAAAACCTCGCTTATTGATAACTGTACCAATTTTACCTCTAAATTACATTAATTATCTAGCAATAATTTATAGTTTATTTCACTTTATTTCATTAAAAAAATAAAACAAAAACAAAAAAGGCATAATATGTAAATTACTTATAAATAATTAAGTTGATAAAATTAGTAGTGTGAATTAACTCCAATGATTTTGTTGATATACTCTTTTTTTTTATTAGATTTAAACTAATTTTATCATCACCATTTGAAGTTTTAATCAATACAATTATTAGGTTGATTTAATTCCCAAGTAAAAATTAAAAAATAATGTAAGTTGATTTTTTTTTTTAATTCAATTAAAGTTGTGGTTTATATTCTTCAACTAACATTCTTCTTAACAATTGGTCAAATCATTACAATAATACATATTTTATAAGACGTTAGTACATTATATTTTAGTAACTCAAAATAAATATTCTAATGATGATTCCAGTGGTTGACATATCTTTGTATTTTAAAGAAGAAAAATATGTTGTTGCCATTAAATTTGTTAAAGTAGGCAAAGTAATTTGAAGAATGATGGTTGAAATATTTACAATATCATTTTCTTTTCGTCTAATCAATTTTTCTAAAAAATGAATATAATAAAAGTTAAGAATTTTTTCTAGAAATAGAAAAATTTGATAAACTGTTTATATTCTATAAAACAACACCGCTTGAACTTTTACACTTAGATTTTTCTATGTCAATTTATTTTTGATAATTTTCCTAAAATGTTATGTCTTTTTTAGTTCGTGATTTTAAAAATGATTTATGATTTAACTTTGAAAAATATATTTAACTACTAAAGTTAATTTCGATTACATGTATGGGTTTTCAATCTTGTTTTTAATGAATCCTTGCATGCATCTATCTATATAACTAGATATCTACTAGTTTTCGACTCTTTGTTTTATGGAGACTAATAAGTAGATTATTGTATTTGACTGTCTCGCCACAACCAACATTTTCATCTTCATACTTTTACTAATTTCAATTGGACATCTTGCCTTGGTACACATGTTTGATAATTGGATTTTCTGTGTTCATTGGCAATTTCTTGGTGTTCATGAACATCTAATAAACAAACAATTGCTTCTTGATCCTCAAAATATAAACTTAGCATAGGGTGTCGATGTTGACTGCTAATGAACTTGTTTGGTTATCTACTTTGCTATCTGATCTACAAGTCTCGTCATCATAATATATAATAATTAGATTTGTAATTTATATTGCCTCTAATCCAATATTTCTTAATCATCAAAGTTGAGCTTGATTATCATTTTGTTTGAAACAAACATTCGTATGATTTTTTCAAGCACTTTTCCATTCAGACTCATCACCAACTTGTCAACATGTTCCTAATTCTTTTTATCATCCATAATTTTTTTAATAACTTGTTTACTCTTTTGATTTATGGATATATAGATCTACACAGAAAATTAATACATTGTTTAGTTTAAAATTTAAAACGTTTAGAATTTAAATTATTGTTTTTTATAAAATTATCGAAAATAACGAGAGGGAATTTTCGTCTTACAAAATTAATACCTTTTTTAGGTCAATTTTAGTAGGAATTTAATATTTCCAGATATTGTATGAGTCTTAAGCATTTTATATTATTCATGACAATTCTTCTTTTATCTTTTTTCTTTTAATTTTTTTTCAAATCCAATTATCTTTACCGAATATTATATCAAAATTTTACCTAATTTTATATCAATAATTAGATACACTATTTGGCAAAACAAACGTATTTAAAAAAAATAAATAAATATTTAATATAAGATTTGAAAATATTAATATAAGTTTGGAATTGTTAATTTTTCAACAAAATTTTAGTGATCAATCTCATTCCACATGAATTGTTCCAACTATTATATATGTATGCTAGTAAAAGACACGTGCATGACACGTATAATATACGTAGCTTTAGATTTTGGTAAACATTGTATATATATGTTTAGATTATGCTAAATTTAAAGATACGAAATTCAAAATCTCTAATTGAATTAGATATACGAAAAAGTTGTTAAATTTAAAGGTACGAAATTCAAAATCTAATTGAATTAGATATACATGGAAGAAGTTACAATAATTAAATTAAAATATAAAAATTTAATTGTAAGATTTGTATGTATCAAAAAATAATTTTTTTGTAAACAATATTTTTTTATACAACTTGAAGGTAACTTATTGTCATCTATGAGCTTGATTCAAACTTATGTTGTCTTTATTGAAATTTCTCTATATAGTGCAACATAAAGTTGTCCATGAAAAAACACGTTTTTCAGGAAAATATATTACAACATTAGGAATTGTTTGTCATTATGTTTTGTTAATTGTCATTGCAAAACATAAATGAATGAAAAATTAATTTATCTTCAACTTGAATGGATATTCATTATCATTTGGTGGACTTAATGGTATTCGTGGAAGAAAAACTTGTTTTTCTACATGATCACTCATTGCTATTCAACATGTATAATATTTTTACTAAATGATCGAAATACCAATCTTGTCCCTTTACACGATCAATTGGATGAATTCAGATTTCTCAGTAACATTGTTGGCAGAAAACAAAGGAAACCTTTTATTCAATTAAAAAAAAAATGTTACAAAAACTTTTCAACTTGTAACTAATTTTTTAATTTTTAAAATATGAATGAAAAACCATTTGCATTCCAACTTTTTACCTCCTACATACTTTAATTTCATTAAACTTAAGTGTAATTAATTAATAAAGTAATGGAAGAAGATGAGTCTTATATAATTATATATTACAAAATATTAAAAATCAATTTACTATAAAATCGAAGAGTGATTTGGAACATAGAAGTAAATTCAAGATATAGCGAAGAGAAAAAAGTTTATCTGCAATGAAATTTTTATATATAGTATAGATTTTATTTAGTGGTTATCGTGGGAAGAAAATAAATAGAGAGAGGGATGAGATCACGTGCGTCACGTTACAAAATAGACGAAAGGGAAGGAGACAGACAGGAGACTTCCTTCTGTTAAATTTCGTTTAAGTGGGGCCACTATTCAATTAGATTCCTTCAAAATATCTCCCCAAAAAAAACCAAACCAAACCAAACCAAACCAAACTTCCAAACAACCCAGTTTTCAGTGGATCCCTTCACACTTTTACATTATTGCCCTTCAACTTTCAAAAACTTACAAATTCCACATACTATCCTAAAATTATCGTTTTTCTTTTCTTCTCTTTTTTGTTTTTCTTTCCTGAATCTTTCTTTTTCTTTCCTTTTTAATGGATTCCATTTTATTTTATAGTAAACTTAAAAAATACATATAAAAACTAAATAACTTATCGATGAAAAATAAACTAAATTAAAAAATAGACCAAAATAAATATTTAAAAATAATCCTAAACACAGTACAAATATAACTATTAGGTTAAAAATATTTACTTATATAGTATATGCTATCTACACATTTTAGATCAATTTCTCAAAGTTGATAAAATATTTTGTTAATAGAAGTTTATTAGCTAGATTAAACACTAATAGAAGTATATAACACTAAATTAGTCGTTCATAGATTTTGCTATATATATATATATATATATATGTACATATAATATGCAATACTTTAAAAATTAATTAATTAATCCAGATAAAATTTTTCAATTTTAATAAAAAAAGAAAAAGAAAAAAAGAAACACGTGAGATTAAGAATATAAAAACATGATAAGATGGAATAAAAAGCATATACCTAAAGCAAGTTATATTGATTCACATTGGTATATAAAAATATAAGAAGCTCCAGCTCCAGATATTGGTATGACTTTTTAAGTCCAAATTTTCCTATTAATGACGTTTTTATTTTTGTTAATGTATGTAATAGTAGCCGAGCCGTAGATAATGAATGAGATCAAGTGGATGAAGAAAACGCAGGGGAAGGAGAGGAAGAGGAAGAGGAAGAGGAAGAGGAAGAGGACGATGAGGAGAGCAGCTTAGCCGCCATTTTGTTAATTTAACCTTCTTCTTTTCTAAATAAAAATGTATTTGCTTCACCACCTACTCCCCGCATTTTGTAATATTTTTTAGAATGGGGACATTTAATTTTAATATGAAGACTTTTCAAGGAAAAGTCATTGGAAATGGGTTGGAAGGAAAGAGGGAATTGTTGGAGTTTGGATTTGGATTTGGAAAGGGCTTCCCAATTTTATTGGTCAAATTTGATGACCACCAACACCATCTTCAACATAATATTTTTATTTTGTTGTTTTTATTTTATTTAATTAATGCCGCCTTGCCTTTGCTTTTGGTTTGGTTTGGTAGCCCTTTGAAAATTGCCTCTCATCTCCACTTCCTCCGCTCATTCTACCTACCATCTTCAACATTTCCCCCTTACCAGCCCCTTCCTCCTTTATAAACTCCTTCTCCACCATTCTCTTCCCATCTCACACTCTCTCTCAACTCAACCCTTCTCAAATACCCTCTTTTCAGGTTGGTTAATCCAACTCCATTACAGATCTAAAAACCCTTAATTTTTATAACATTACAATGGCTCTTTCCAATGCCGCCGCTCTCTCTTCCTCTAAATTGATCTTCAATCCTCTTCTTGACACTAAATCCCAACAACCCATTTCCTTTTTTGTTCCATCCAACACCCATCGCAGGCTTCGCCAACGGATCTCTGCTGTCCACGCTGCAGAGCCGGCTAATGACAAGGTGGTTGTTGAGGCCCCACGGAAGAAGCCGGTGACGGCGCCTACTACTAATGAGAAGTGGAGTTTGGAGAGCTGGAAATCGAAGAAGGCTTTGCAGCTTCCTGAGTACCCGGACCAAGCTGCTCTTGAGTCTGTTCTTAAAACTATTGAGTCGTTTCCTCCCATTGTGTTTGCTGGTGAGGCTAGGAGTTTGGAGGAGAGGCTTGGTGAGGCTGCTTTGGGGAATGCTTTCCTTTTGCAGGGTGGGGATTGTGCCGAGAGTTTCAAGGAGTTTAGTGCTAATAATATTAGGGATACATTCAGGATTCTTCTTCAGATGGGTGTTGTCCTTATGTTTGGTGGACAAATGCCTGTCATCAAGGTACAATCCATTTCCACTCTTTCATTTCAGATTCTTTTGTTTTCTGTGGACTTCTTGTTGTCTAATCATGGTGTTTGTCTGTTGTGTAACTTCAATATTGATTTAGGTGGGAAGAATGGCTGGTCAGTTTGCAAAGCCCAGATCAGATCCCTTAGAGGTGAAGGATGGAGTAAGTCTGCCAAGTTACAAGGGTGACAACATCAATGGCGATGATTTTACTGAGAAGTCAAGGATTCCAGACCCTGAGAGGATGATTAGAGCTTACACTCAATCTGCTGCAACGCTTAACCTTCTTAGGTCCTTCGCCACTGGAGGATATGCTGCAATGCAGAGGGTCACTCAATGGAATCTTGATTTTGCTGAAAACAGTGAACAGGGTGATAGGTAAGCCAAGTTCTTCTGTACAGCTTTTAATTGTGTCTTGTTTTTAGAAGCAGTATGAGTTGTCTTTAAGTGAAACGAATTCAGTAGCTTTAATTATATGTGTACTATGATCATATTAGAATCAGCCTATTGTAGTAGCTCTAGTACTTGCAAGCTTATTTAAGTTCTGAGATGATAAAGAGAAACTGTGTAGAACTTGCCTAGTCCTCAGTTCTGAAGCTTATATTCATCGATGGTTAAAGTGTATTGTAAAATTGCTCAACAGGTACCATGAACTTGCTCGTCGTGTCGATGAGACCCTTGGATTCATGTCTGCTGCAGGACTTACTGTCGACCATCCTATTATGACAACAACTGAGTTCTGGACCTCTCACGAGTGTTTACTATTGCCATATGAACAATCACTTACCAGACTGGACTCGACATCTGGCCTTTACTATGATTGCTCAGCTCATATGCTTTGGGTTGGGGAACGAACCCGACAACTCGATGGTGCCCACGTAGAGTTCCTTAGAGGGGTTGCTAACCCTCTGGGAATTAAGGTAGCTTCTTAAAGCATATTTTACTTTGGTTTGATAATCTAATGTTTGTTGATAAATTAAATGTTATGCATAACAACCAACGATTAATATGGCTTTGGCAATGCAGGTGAGCAACAAAATGGATCCAAATGAGTTGGTTAAACTTGTTGAAATCCTCAACCCTGCTAACAAACCAGGAAGGATAACTATCATTGTAAGAATGGGTGCTGAGAACCAGAGAGTAAAGCTTCCCCATTTGATTAGAGCCGTACGAAAGGCAGGGCAAATTGTGACATGGGTCTGTGATCCAATGCATGGAAACACCATTAAGGCACCTTGTGGTCTTAAAACACGTCCATTTGATGCTATTCTGGTAAATCTCTCTTCTATTCCTATAATTTCCGATTGCTAAAAGTGAGATGATTGAACATATAGAGATTTTGATAGTTACTCTAAAGCCTATTCTTAACACGAAACGTTAGAAGAAATGGGAAAATAGTGGTAACAGTGGTCTTTTATGGGAAATCAGAGGGGACCAGAAGTGTGCAAATATAAGTTGATATAAGATTGTTAGTCTATCATTTTTTTTTCAAATGCTGAGAAGTTAGTGTATGACAAAGTCGGACGGTTTAATCTTTAAACTGATGATAGTTTCATTATAGAGAAGGAGAGTCTAAATATGGAAGCCATCCTACCTAACCTGCAATACCCCTTTTGCATCGCAATTCCCCTGTTGTTCTGATTTTGACATTGTGATCGTCTTCTAAATCAAGTGTCCAATTGTTTTTCTTATAGGCCGAGGTCCGAGCGTTCTTTGATGTGCATGAACAAGAAGGTAGCCATGCTGGAGGAATTCATTTGGAAATGACTGGACAAAATGTTACAGAATGCATTGGAGGATCCCGGACCGTAACATTCGACGACTTATCTTCAAGATACCACACACACTGCGACCCAAGGCTGAACGCTTCTCAGTCTCTTGAGCTTGCTTTCATCATCGCAGAGAGGCTAAGGAAGAAGAGGATTGGAAAGCAATCCCCACTTTCCCAAGGCTTCTTTTAAACAGATGGAGAAATTTCTGATTACCATTTTGTGTTCACTTGTGAATGAGTTGGTAGTTGCCAGAAACTCAATATTCAGTAACCACATTCTACCAATATATAAATGGTAGGAGGTAATGTTGAGGATCATATTTTTAGTTTTGAAGGATTGGAGTATTTTTCTGTGGGGAATAAGTGAACTTCAACCAAGGAGCTGGAGAGATCACAAGTTTTAGAATATGTTTTTGACTAGTTTGTCTTTTGAGTTTTCATTCATTTATGTACTCTTGAAATTTAATTTCTCCAATTGTGGAGCAGGAATTTAGATTTTGAAGAGTTTCAATGTAAACAAATCCTAATTAATAATTAAAATGAAACTTTGATATTTCTTACTTTCATAATTTTCTATATATCCTATCAAGTCTTCAGAGGAACTCAATTCCAATTTGCTACAGAGAGCACAACAATATTCCCAACCATTTTTACCCAATACCATATCTTGAGTCAATTCATTTAAATTATGTACAAAGTTGGAAAAACAGCATATTCGTAGCATAATGGATTAAAGGGACAGTTTAAAAACTTCCACTCCTTTTTTTCATGTTAAACTTAAATTGAAAAATATCTGCCCAACCAATAATATCTGCAAATCTTTTAAAAATTTAAGATAAAATTTTTTTAAAAAAATATTGTAAATAATAAAATTACTTAAATTATTTTAATGTCTTACATAGAAATTTTGCCTATTTATTTTATGAATCATAAGTTTTGATGAAGAATTTATTAATGACAGAGCATACCTTACCTTTGTTTGCAAAATCTAGTTTTCTAAAAATGATAGATGCAGTGAGTGCATGTCTCAATCATTGAAAGATCTTTCTGTGTCGAATTGTCTGATATTTGTTTTTCAATCATTCACTTGCCTTATATGTCTTCCAATCATTTCTTTTTCCATTTTAGTATATTCGCATAATCATCAATCATACAATTTATTTACCATATTGTCATTTTGAACCTTTGTAGACTTCCTTCAATTTATTTTCTAAAAAAAATAAAAAAAAATCAGAATGTTCAATTTATTCAGGATTACAATATCGTGAATTTTTTTTAGGTTCTCTCATTCTAAATCAAGCCTCACTATAATTAAATGTTTCCAATATTTATTTTACCTAAAACAAGACGAGACAAAATAAAACAAAACAAACATGATATGCATAGTCTTGTTCTTTCACTTATTGACGTGATATGCATACGTATATGTACAGTTATTAAATATGAAATAGTTATTATTGTTTGTTAAATTAAATGGAAGGTGCTTTTTAATCGAAAAGATGTATACGTATTATATATGAGCTTTGCATTGATATGAGACTTCATGATTTGGAAAGATTGCTTTTCAAATAGTATCTCCGTTGTCACTTAAGATGAGAAAGTTAGATATTTGCTTAATAGCTTGGATGCAAACAAGTGCTAGAATTCTAAAGGTTGAAGTAGCTACATCGAATTGGTAGATATTATTTTCAAATCAAAGGGTAGATATTGAATTTTTAAGATGAGTATAAAGTAGAGAATTTGTTGTAGAGATTTTAAAACATTTGATTAATTAGATTTATTTCCCCATCATTTTGAGAATAAGTTAAGTGAGTGACATATTTTATGTTAAAAACAAGTCATATGAAATATAATTGAAAAGGTAAAAAATTTCAATTTATCCTATATTATATTCATTTTTGTCTTCCTCATGTGCAGTCTCACCTTTCATAAACTCCATTTTATATTTTCTTTTCGTTTTTACTTTTAGGAAGAAAAAAAATAGTTCTTTAAATTCAAAATTCTTACACTTTTACCATAAGTGTTCACCCTCTAATAATTAATTAATTCAAAACTACCATGTACCTACTTTTTAATACAGTTGAGGTAGACCTTAAAAAAAATACAATTGAAATAGATAGATTGAGATCACAAATACCTTGATTGCTAACTTATTAATACTACATATTATCTGAGTTCTCACCTTATCATGTGAAAAAAGGTAATTAACTTATACAATTGTACAAAAATAAATTAAAAAATTAGCACGAATTACATAAACAAAATATTCCGGAAGAAAAAAAAATCATACACAGATTTTAGTATAAATTCAAAAGTGAATGGTAAAAATCTTAGAAGCTGAACTCAAATTCATTGTAAAATATGACATTTTGAAAATTTTACTGTTTCCATAATCAAAAGAGTAGTTTTATTTATTTGTTAAAAATATCCACATAGTCTAAACATAAAGTAAAACTTGAATTACCATAACTAACATCAAAACCGTAGTCTAACCACAAATTAGTACTGACGTTATATTTTTCAAAAACAAAACAAAATCAATTAAAAGAACATTTTGTTTTTCAAAAACAGAAAAAAAAAACAAATAATTAAAATAATTAACAAGCGATACCTAAATTACCAACGTTTCTGATTGAAAGTTCTGGTCGCCTAAGCAAAACCGGTACTTGAGAAGATAATAGAGGCAGAAATATCCAAGCATACAATCAATCTCTCCCAGAAACCTCCTAAAAAAATCGAACATGATAAATAGGTTCCTGATGAACTATTATCATCTCTCTTACATTAGATCGTTTGATGTAATTGCAACAAAAAAAAGCTGAAGATAATCAAATCCATAGTTCTATTGGCTCTAAACCACAGTAAAATCGTACAATACGTACATATAGTATCACAACGTAATTGAATTATGGGCAAAGCCCCTCCTAGTAGTATGGCATGTATCGCATGGGCCTTCGGAACCGGGGTGTTTTCCTGCAGCAGGATGCGGAGTATCATCAATCTGTAGTAGATGTAAATCTATATATATGTGTGTGTCATGCAAGAAACTTACCCATATCCTCCATATGGTGAGTAAAAATAAGGGGGCACGTAAGGCCTCCTGGATCGATAGCCCATGTAAGGATTGTAACGCTGGGGAAAATACTGCTTCATACCGGGAACATTTGTTCGCTTTTGTTGAACCTGAGATGAACAGAATGATATTAAAACCATTTAACATTAGTTATAAGAACTCAAACAACATGCACAGATAACGGCGCCAATAATAAAATGTAGAATTAGTATGCCAATGTCCAATACTTGATAGAATAGAAACGTAAATCATCTTTCCCCAAGGAGCTACCTTCAATTGTCTTCCATGCAACTCTGTCTCGTTTAAAAGAAGTGCCTCCTGAACAGCTTCGGCTTCAACAAACTCCACATAAGCAAAGCCCTTGGGATGACCAAATTTATCCGTGAGAATAGTAACCCTGTTGACAGTACCACAAGATTGGAAATGCTGCTGCACTTCTTCAGGTGTACACGCATAATCAACCTGCAAGTCCAATTCCATCTTAAATGTTATTTAATCAAACACAAACTAAATCATAAGCAAAGCATGGAAACAATAGCAGTATAATACCAAAGAGGACCAACTTAAAAAGTATGAATATTTTATTGCACTCAAAACTAATAAACAGCTCAAACACGTTGATTGATTCTCCTTTAACCTGATGGACTATGTGATCCTTTATCTTAAAAGTTAAAAACTAGAAAAGAAGATGAACCAATCTTTGTGAACTGCTCCTAGAGCAACAGAAAAGTTACGGAATCGGTGTAGGATATTTACTCCAACATCAGTAATCGATGGTCATGTCAAACATTTTTTTAAAAAAATATATTTCCGTATGCATCATGACTCATGCCAATCCCAACTCTATTATTTGGCCACTTGAAAAGAAGGCAACTAAGACAAAAACTTAAGCAATCAACATTTTAACATCTGCCTGTGACTTGTCTGTCATCCATAAATGTGTAGTGATATTATGATTTATGAAAGTTAATTTTAGTGTATGTCTAGTAATTAGCACTTCCCCTCAAGCACTGTCCAGTGTCCACTTCTAGAAATACATAGTTCATTTGCACCAAGCATATCTCTTTCGGATATGATAAACTTTATGAGCAATTCTCATCTCCCATCTCCATATATCATAAAAATATCCTAACTACTACTGAAAACTCTCCACCACCTCAAGTTGTGATTTAATTGACACTAAAGTCGAGGAAATCACTCATTGGTAACTGCCATACGTCCTAAACCACATGAAGGACTGCTGCTAAGTGCCATAAATGAATACTCAATATCTCTTCTGCGCATAGATAGGCTACTCATTTGAAGCACAGACAAAAGCCAGATACTCTTAAAGTACAAGGCACTAAGAAGGTAAAGCCTCGCAAAATAAAATTAAAAGGAAGGGGAAAAATAAATTGTGCTAAAGCTATTCAAGGAACAGAAACTGATCTACTGAGGATAGATAGTTGCCAGTGACAAATTTTCAGCCAGTGACAAATTTTCAGCACGCAATACCTGTGAGGGAGATAATAGAACCAAGATATCGATATCAAAGCCACAAGAAAAGAAAAATTATGTACCCCCATAAGGACAGTTAAATAGCCCTCATTTATGAAGCAAAAGTTACCATTACCATCATTCCCAGCAGCAACAATGCTCTGCAACTAACATTGCATGCAAATGATTTGTCTCCATTGACGTGATCATGCCCTCATGAATTGAAGTTGAAGCTTCTTTAGTTCACATTTCCATCCATCCTTACCTAAGTTCACAATAATGTATACTTTTTTGGATCAAATGAACTAAATCGACCAATGTCGTTTTCCCAATCTTCACATTCCTTTTCCTCTTCCTTTTTTCGGTCACTCAGTTTCCCCCTATCAATTATAAAGGTTTCTTTTCCATCTTATACTCTCTTTTTTTTAATATTTCTTTTTCTCTTTCTCTTTCTTTTTCTTTTTTCTCTTTTCTGTAAACAAGAGAAACTTCTTTTCTTTTATTTTGATCTTTTTTTCCTTCAATTTGTTTCAAACACACATAAATTTTCTTTCTTTTACTGCTTGAATACAATCTTAATGACACAATAAGTAATTTTCCTAATAGAATTATATTGCAATCATCCCAGAGCAAATACTGAGAACTTCGGGTAAAATGAATGACCCTGCGATCATAGCGAGACAAACAAGTTAAACATCTACTCTGACATGGTGAAGAAGCACATCCACAACATAACAAAGGAATAAAGAAAAAAGAAAAACCTAGGGCAAGAATTCTAGTAAAATGGATACATCAATACTTAACCCTTTAAGTTAAAACTAAATGTAGCAAGAGTCCAAATAGCGCACACAACGCAGGGATCAAAATAATATATCTAAAAACTCTCGCTTCCAAGCCTTCAAGTAATACATGATTGCAATATCTCTGACTTGAGCTCGTAGAACCCTCAATACCATAAGAAAGGAAAAGGAACCCAAAACCATTTTATCAAACCCTAATTAGATTTGACTGGACATAGATTAAAGGTGTAAGTTAAGACAGCAATTGCTTTGCAGGAACAAGTGACATCTACGTAAACCTAATCTTCGCCTAGGATATGCTCATCTACAGAAATTAACAACAAAACAACTTAGCAAGTAGTGTAAACTAAATTTGTCAGGTTGCAAAAGAAATATTATCAAGATCAGCATGCTTGTGAAATAGCATTTGACCAACTACACGAAGAATAACGTGCTTATATCAAGACCATAGATCTCATCTCACGTTGCCAACAAATACAGATCGCGAATCTGCCTCTTCTTTGCTTTCTTGACTTACAGCCGAACCAGCAGGATCTGTATAAGAAATTATAATCAGGCAGATTGAAGATGCTACAGTAGCTTCATACGAACTTCAAAATCAATTTAGTCGAAGGTAATTCGAGATGGAGGTAAACCTTGAACGGCGCCCATTTCCTTTTCTACCTTGGCTTGCATTTCGCGAAGAGCAGCTGCTTCCTCCTCCATCTCCTTCAATCTCTTCTTCATCTCGTCCAGCTCCTGCAACATCCACAGAAGACAACAAATTCACATACCACGCAGATCAAGCTTCCATTACACAACTGTATTGGTAATGGATCTCTACAGTTATGAAATAGAGGACAGAGGGAACCTTGATGGCGTCGTCATCGGCGGCAGACATGTCAATGTCACCCTCCTCGACCGGGATCTCTCCGCCGTAAACCTCGTGTTCCTCTTCCTCCATTTCCGTTCTTCCTAATTGTGTCCGAACAGGCTCCCACAATACGATCGATATATAGGGTAATCTATAAAGCCCAACCGCGGACCATTTTATAATGAACAATAAATCGGCTAAAGACTCGTTTCAAAGGACTGCCTGAGTCAACCCAAGTCCATGAGAGCTCTCAGCCCAAAGACTTGGATATTTGGTTCATTCAGCTCTATGTTACAGTTTGGCTTAGGGTTTGTGTTGTCAAATTTAGTACAACACCGAAAGTCAGTTTAAGTTTAGAATTTGGCATTGTAAGATGAAGCTGCTTATTTATAGACTCTTTCTCTGACATCTTTACAGAAGTGAAGTTACCATTCCTTACTTAACTAAAGCATTACATTTTGTTTATACCCACAAAAATCAAATTTTCTACTTCAACTTAAAAAAACTAATCGATGTGTATTCAAGTTTTGTGAATTGAATCAATTTGTTTGTGATCGATTAGCTTACTTATGATATATTATATATTCAATAGGACTCTTTTGAGGATCAAGTTTGTTCACTTTTGTTAAATTTAAAACCATCATGGATACCAAACTTTTTTAATATTTATTTTAAGAAATCTCAAGCTTGATCAACTTCTAAAATTTAACATTTCTCTTGTGCTATTGTTCTCTTAATTCTAGATGTATATGTGCATTGTCATAACATTCACACACATGTCAAATCTTTACGCATAAGAAAATCCACCCATTGAAAACTAAGTCCTACCAACCCAATCAAATTCAAGCAAAAATAACATTCAAAGTGGATGGAAATATCAATCTTATTTGACATATTCATGATCCAATTATTATGCCACGAGTTTAAAAAGTTGCATCTATTCTAGCTTTATAATGTACCTATTATGCAAGTGACATAAACCTAAAATTTATATACCTTTTAAGTTCATGTATTTTATTTAAGAAAGTTCAATTATGGACTATTAAATTTATACTAGATATGCTAAGATTACGGCTATGTCAATTCCTACGTATGCAATATAATTGTCATTTCACAAATGATGAATGAGATTAAATTGAATAAAAATTCCATACGTTTCTTTAAACCACTTTATCGGTAGATGAGTATAGTAAATTCAACTATATCATCCTAGCTCTCATTTATGATTCAAAATATAAGAAAGATCGAATAAGTGGAAATGAATGTTAATTACGAAGAAAACTATCGTCAGTTACATTCAAACAAGAATACCAACGCCTCCAATCTAACTCTCAAAACAAAAATGCTTAGATGCATATTGGCTATCATTCGTACTCGCGAGTTCCACCAAATTGTCAAATCATAACTTGTCATATGTTAAATTTTGCTTTTCTTTTTTTTAGGAACATTTAAATATTTTAACATGGGTGATACAAAGGATGAAAAATCAAATAATATCCAAGATGTATTCAAGTATTACATCTTCTTAAACGAGAGAGAACAAATGTAAATTCATGAAGAATAACACAATGAATGGTTGGATTGGGAAGGACAAAAACGAAAGGAAAAAGAGAGATTTAGCGATTAGGGAACCAGAAACACAATCTCATCCGCAACATCTTTCACTGCAGTGAAATTGAATTAGTTGTTGGGAATCTAATTAATCAACATCCCATGAGTTTAGATTTGACTTCAATATAGCACTAGTGGAGTAAAAAAGAGGTGATTTAGAGCTTCAATAACAGCTTGAACTTCCAACGACTTCACCTACCGCTCTTGAATTATTATTTAGAATTTATAAAGAGGGGATTAAGAATTGAACTAATGAAGAAAAAAGGTTTAGTAAGTAATGATAAGAGAGTGACTGAGGGAGGGGTGAAATAAAGAAGAAAGATGGAAGAAAAATAGAGCGAAACATAGGCAGCACCGACTGCGGTTTTACTATTTATGATTACAACAAAACCTCTTCTTTTCATTTCCTTCTATTTCTTATATTTCGAAGCTAAAATCAAGTGCATACCAAACTCACACTAACTCATTTCCCTACTCCAATGCAATTGACCCACGTGTTGAACATCCACGTGGCCAACCATCACACGGCTGCCTCAGTTCCTCAACCATCGATTCGACAGCACACAGTGATTTGGAGTTTGGAGTTCTTGCAAAACCCGAAATGGGAGATAATTTGCAATTATTGTAATTGTAGATGATTGATTGCCTTAGCTTTCACATAAACATTGCTTCGTGTTACTGGAGATCTGCTGTACTTCAATCGGTGGGGATTTTTACTTTCTTTTCTCGATTTCTTTTTTTTTTTTTTTTTTTTTTTTTTTTTTATTTTTAAAAAAAGGGATTACTGAGATCTGCCACTCTCTTTCTTGTTGTTGGATCCATTTCAAGCTTCTTCTTTTCTTCTTCTTCTTCTTCCTCTTCTGCTTCTTCTTCAGTGTTTTTTGGAGAAGGGTCTGGTGAGCTTAGAGTTGGAATAATGGCGAGCGGTGGTGGGTATGGGGATGCTAATCAGAAGATTGATTATGTGTTCAAAGTGGTGTTGATCGGAGATTCTGCGGTGGGTAAATCTCAGATTCTTGCCCGGTTTGCTAGAAACGAGTTTAGCTTGGATTCGAAGGCTACTATCGGGGTTGAGTTTCAGACTAGGACACTCGTTATTCAGCATAAGAGTGTTAAAGCTCAGATCTGGGATACTGCGGGCCAGGAGAGGTACTTTTTTTCTTCTTCATTTTGCTTTCTTGTTAGGGTTTTTGGTGGATCTTTAATGGGTTGGATTTTGGATTATGGATGCCTTTTGTACCATTGAGTTCTATTTGTCTGCTAGTAGTTGGGGTAAAAAGGAAGATTATTCTCTCTTTATTTGATCAGGAAAGATGTTGTGGCTTTTCCATTTATTTGCATGGAATCAGCTTACCATTTTGGTGAAATGTTTGTGATTCCGAATTGTGTGGCAGTATTTGAATGGGAATGTGATGATGTCGAGTATTACCTCGAGAGAATGTGCTTGGGGAGCATCTTTCATTTAGTTTTCAGAAAGAACTGCTTTGTTGATATCTTGTTGTTGGAAGGTTGTTGTGTGGAGGATCTGCTTTTTTTCTTGAGATTTTCAATATTCATTCTTGAGATTCTTCCTGAAGCTTTACTATGTTGGATTTGATCCCTTGCAATCTGATCCTTGGTATGAAAATTCGAAGTTTAAGTTAAATGATTATAATGTTTAGCTGAATAAAGTTTCGATGTTTTATAAGTTCTTTTGTTCTGGGGCTGCTTCTTTTATTCTGCTATTATAAAATTAGCTGAGAATATGCCATATAAGGCCATAGGAAAGCTATATATCTTAACAAATGGAGTATTTGAACAGATACAGAGCAGTTACAAGTGCATATTACAGAGGGGCTCTTGGGGCAATGCTTGTTTATGATATCACGAAACGCCAGACCTTCGATCACATACCTCGGTGGCTCGAGGAGTTGCGGAGCCATGCTGACAAGAACATCGTTATCATCTTAATAGGAAACAAAAGTGATCTTGAAGACCAGCGTGCAGTCCCCACTGAGGATGCCAAGGAATTCGCTGAAAAAGAAGGTTTGTTTTTCTTGGAGACCTCAGCACTGGAATCGACCAATGTGGAGAATGCCTTCATGACTGTCCTAACTGAGATCTTCAGCATCATGAACAGAAAGAATTTAGCTGCTGGTGAAAATCAAGGCAACGGCAACTCTGCATCCCTCGCCGGTGGTAAGAAAATCATTATCCCTGGACCGGCACAAGAAATCCCGGCTAAGAGCAAGATGTGCTGTTCTTCAACATGATTTGTTTGGAAGTAGGGTGAAATGGGGCGATCTAGGTTGGTGCATTCCTTGATTATAGCAATTTTTTTTTGACTGGTGTGATGTTTTTCTGAGGTCATTTGTATATTTTATTGTATGCTTTAGTCTGCTAGAGCTAGCAGCTGGAGTTTTATATACTTGGAAGGACGAACAAATGAGGCTGTCATTTACCTTTTTTAAAAAATAGAAGCTGTTTTTATTTATGAAAACTTTCATCAGGTTCTTATAAGGCTGGTTGAAATATCGTATTTTCAATATAAATCTAGAGTGCTTGGAAGTGGGAACATTTGATTGGCCAATGACTCTGTCCCTCTTTCTATGTTCTTCTATATTTGATTAAATAGTTTTCTTGGTTTTTTTATCAAAAGATTTTTTTATGGAACCGTGCGATTACAAACTTAATAATGATGATGGTGATGGAACTGTCAACTGTCTTCATTTAATAAAGGAGGAAATTTCTATGAAGTTGCAGAATTTTTGGAGTAAAGATCTTGTAGTAATACTTATTGTGCAAAAATAAATAACAGCCGTGAAATGGGTTTTCATTTTCAATTTTTGGTTGAGGTTATCTTTAGCCTTTCGATTTTCATGTTTATTTTCTTTTGTTTAAAAAAAAAAAATCTGACTATTTTTCCAGTGACCTTATTTCTTATCCATAATTTCTTGACAAATTTGACTTGGGCGTTCTACATTAAAAAGGGAGAAAAGAAAAGTTCAAAATTACATTGGTTAGTTAGGCATTTGATTTTCAAAAGAATTTGATTTCTAATTAAATTATTGATAAGGAAACCATTCCATTCTTGTGCATGGTGACAGCCACAGGGTTAAAACTACGGAGTTGATAAATCAAGAGAGCGGAAAATTGAGAGCTTAGTTCAATATTGTAAAACTTTTATTATTAATTTCTAGATCAGATTAAACTGTTTTTGGTTTATATGATGATATAAGCAATTAACATTCAATTTATGTATAATGTCTTTTCAATCTCCTTCTCCAAATAAATTTTTATATGATTCGTTCTCCATCCTATATAATTATCCGCGAAATATAATAATAAAAAGATAAATCAAAACAGAATTTAAACGTTAATTTTGTTTTATATGTCATAAAGCAATTAACAACATTGGATAGCGTAGCTTATGTACTACATCCTCTATCTTCTTTCAATATAAGAGTTCAAATTTCCTATCCTTGTTGAGATAAAGTGGTTGTCTTTTTTCGTCTATTTTTTTCCTTACTAAATGGAAGTGTTACATGTTACATAAACAAATTTCCAAAATACCCTCTAAACAATATTTTAACATTATTTGATACATTTTAGCATAATTGTTATAAATAATAAAAATGCCGAAAAGTTTACGAATATCTACATTTGTAGATAAATTGATGTATTTTCGTTAAAACCAATACTTCAAACATTTATTTCATAAGAAAATAAATAAACATAGAAACACAAATCCAACATGGAAAAAGAAAATCAAAGTAAATAAGCATCTTTCAAGCTTCGGCCTTTCTTCCGTCCATTCGGAAATCATTCTTAATATTATTTCATTCCATAAGATTGGGGGTAAAATGACTCCATTTCGCAATAGAATTGGGCAAATGATGTAAAGCCTGAGGGTCAGTAATATATCCTTTAAAAATTGTATAAAGAGCATGAGAAAAAATATTACAGAAATTTTGTTTTGAAAATATCCTCCTTTCAACATAAATCCTCCTAAGAGATCACATTGGTTTAAAGAAATCAACATGCTGCCACTATATAAATATTGGTACAATAGAAGCAATAGTAAGGCCTAAGTTTGCTAAATTATACAATTGAACTGAAGTTGCTAAATTAATTCCACATATTACTACTATCATCTCCCATGACTTTCATCCAAGTATTAAATTAAAAGCTTCAACGTCAGAAGACTGCCTTTTCCTTACAAATTATTTTCAAGCCGATTTGAAAGCCTTTCAAGTAGTTCTTGGCAATCGATTGCTGTCACCATAACACTCAGACTGGCCCTCCCTTTCCAGCAACCAATGGCTATAGTCGACGAGTCAACTTTGATAACGTCTGAAGAGGTGTTAGTTCCTGTAAAGAGAAAGCTGTTCTTAGCAAAGACTGAGATGTGTTAATGTAAGGATAGTCTACATAGCATGAACACTACACACCTGTACCCAAAACTATCACACAGCAACCTAGCATTAGGTTTGATGCCTTCTCACCAAACGCAGAATCAACAAAATCTGAATATTTTATACTTTTATATTGTAATAGATGCTTGAAATCCACGGGAGAAATGGTTAGGATTTGCTTGGTGATGTACGGGAGTATCACAGGCAATCCTTCTGATGATATACGGAATGAACATGGCGCAGAGCTACCTTCTCTTGATGATTGCCTCTCCTATTCATCGAAATTACATGAGATATGGAAGTTCATTCAATTATTTAAGATAACAGTAGTAAAGAAAAGAATCTATAATTTTACTTAAGGGCCGATCCTAGATAAGCACAGGCACAACGTAATCAGATGAATTCTAGCAAGTAAAAATAAATATTTAGTTCAAAAGCTTATTTCGAAAATTGATTAGCTGTTGATGTATGCTATCAGTTTGAAAACAGCAACGATCTCAAAATATAATGGAAAATAAAACGCAAGTAATAATACTTACAAACATCTTCAGACCAATAGACGTTATCTTAAGCTGCTGCCCAACTGAAAAATTCAACTCAAGGACATCCTTAACAGACTTGGATATGTAATAGATTCTTTTCACATGGTTAGTGTCACTATTTCGAGTTACAAGTTGGCCAACCAATGGGAAAGACTCATCAATACCGTAAAATGTCTTTATGCTATCAATAACAGTTTCATCTTTAAACAGTACAACAGGGTCAACACCCTTCCACTTCCCCTGAATCTGTAACTTTCTCTTCGCAGCGCTTTTCTTAGGATCCACTTCACCATCATCAGGCTGCTTAGACTCCTCTGAGTAAATTTTTATAGCAGCTTTTTCATCCACTTCATTATCAACTAACTTGGCCTCCAAATCACCTGCATTAGTGTTCAAACCTTCTGCATCTTTATTATCCTGAATTGGAAGTTCGCAAGCTGGTTTGTCTGCAGAACTGGATTCCCCTTGATTATTTGAAATAATCCCAGCTTCTGTGGGGCTTTCATCCATCCCAACTGCTGCATCAACGTCCACATTCTCACCATCTGCAATAGTCTGTGGAAGCTTGCAACGAGACCGGTCATTTGCAGACTTTGAAGTTTGTTTTTCAAAAGTAGCTGAAGCAACAACACCAGCAAGAAAGAGGGAGGAAACACAAACAAGAAAAATGTAAATTTACTTGGAAAAAGTATATTGCAAATAGTAAAAAAAGAACAGAGACAAGATTTTCCTACTATTTAGCAATATTAAACAATGCATAGTAAATTAACATTTTCCAACAGGCTCAGGGCAGGTACTTTTAAACTGGCCTTAAGGGACCTCAACCAATTGTTGGATAGTTCAACATACCTGGCAAAGGGGCAATTTTGCGTAATACTGCAATAAAGAAGGCTCCACTATTTTGATCATGAGGCACTATCCTCATGCAACGCTCGATAGGAAATTCACAAACCTCATCAAATCCATCTTCAGGATCCACTGTTGGCTCAGATACATCAACAGAACTGCCAATGGAACCGTCCAGATGATTTCCCCCCAATTCTGAGTTATCATTATTGTCTGCTTGGTTCTTACGGCCTCTACCAGAAGGAAACATACTTGGAATTGCCACACTCTGGCGACCTTCAATGATTTCTTTGTAGGATGCTAACCATACACCTCTATCAAGCACCTACACAAGCAAAAGAACAAATATAGATCAAAGAGCAAAAAATGGGAAATGATTACTTGGAAAATTTATTTATGCAGTTCAAAAACCTCCAAATATTCACTATCATGAGTTCTACAGAAAATGAATAACATTTTCCACACTGAGAAGAAATAGAATTTACTGCATCTTGTGTGTAAACCGGCACTACTAGAAGTAGCAACAGTTGCTATTGTTTTTTTTTTTTTTTTTTTGGTGATACGAAAAAATTTGAAACAATAGGTAGAAGTCCAAGAAAAAATAACCAAAGGCATGAAGGGACAAGAGTCCCAATCCAATACCTAAAGCAGGGGTCAATCGAGACTCAAGACATCCCAACCCTACCAGAAACTCATGTTTGGGTAGATTTCAGAAAATGCACAGTCTGAATCACGATTCAACCTTCTTTGATAATCCCAGGTTAAAAAGTAGCTTTTGTTTGTTATACTTTCTCACTTTGAACAAGAGTTCAAGACACAAATTTAAGAATAATTATGAACTTTCTTGGTACAACTTGATTTTGATGTGCTATGTTTTTAAACAAATATATTCTAATTATTTATAAAAAGAAAAGCTCAAGAGCATATTTTAATTGACAAGCATGCAAAATAGTTTTTAAAACAAATTCTTTAAAAAAAAGCCCAAAGAGCAAAAATTGACAGATTAAAAGTCAGTTAACGAAAAATGTAAACTGGGAAAGAAGAAAGACTACATCATATGTTCAAAACTATCCTGAGTTTCAACTGAAAAAGATTCCAAAATAATATGGACTCACCCTCCATTTCTTGAGACCAGGGCGACGAACAAGTTGTGGAAGTTCATTTGAGACATCAATAAGTTCAAGAGAGCCTCCAGATTTCCGCAGAAGCTGCAAGATGAATTGAAGAATAAGCTTTTAATAAGCTGTTATAGGTTCATGATACGCCACAAAGAGCAAGCAGCATAAAGAGGACAAATTAACTTTTTTGAAGAATAAGCTACGCTTGTAGATAAACAAAATTTAATATAAAACTAAAAAGTAGTTCAACAAATATTGTAAATATAGGAAGTTTTCTTATTGCTCTCAGCCTAACACTAGTATACCACCAGAGGAGTAAGGTCAGTGTTGATGTTCTATGCCGTACAGAAACTGATACTAATAATTGCTCAAGTCCTAATTTTCATAATTATATGTTAATTCAAGGGCACTTATACAACCATCTGCCATATCACATGTATAACCTATATATTTTGCCAGTTAAAATATTATACCACGTTAAAAAAAATCATTCCAAAGCTTTCTAATAAGGCTTGTCTGAGTCGTCAACATATCTAAGAGGTTGTTCTTTAATGTATGTGTTCTATCATCCTTGGTTTAATGTTAAGGAATGTGTCCTTTGGCATTAACCTTGTTTGCCATTCTGTGGGGAATGTGGGACAAGAGTTATAGGAAGTTTATATAAGATTGGGAGGACTTGAGAGGAGAGGAGTTTTGATCTTATGCCATGTTAGAAATTTGCAAATATCCTTGTGGCTGTCCCAGGGATTGAGCCCTTTCTTGCCTAGATAGCTTAATTTTAAGTATGTTTTTCCTCCTTCCTTTTTCTACGCCCTTAAGTCCAGAAAGCATATATTTTACCTCCGCAACAACGGCCTCATTTTCAACAGGATTCATTGAGCAGGTTGAGTAAACCATTCTTCCACCAACTTTAAGTAAAGAGGCACCTGAAAGAATTGATCAAAACATTTTAAATTTCCAAGAACTTGAAGCAAAGTAATAAATATAGAGGTGACCTAGTGGAAACAATGAAGAATCCACGGCAGCTATATCAGTATGATGGATTTTCCAGTTCGTAGTTGCAGTTCAGTACCTCGCATGCCTATCTGCACTTGTAAGCCATGCAAACCATTACCCATCCCAGAATTCCTGCAAGTAATAGGAAAAAGAAAAGGTTTATCAACAATCTAGGAATACCAATGATACCACATGATAAGAAATCACAGGCAAGAAATTGCTAAAGGCTACCATTTCCTCCATATATCCGGAGCCTTGCGAAGAGTACCATCTCCGCTACAGGGAACATCACATAGAACACGATCAAAAGTAAGTTGAGTGTTGTGAGGTTTTACTTCACTCCCTGCTGCAGAAGCATTGAACAAATTGGTATGTGCTCGACATCCAGGAAAATGTTGGGCTTCGTGATTTGTAACAATGAGGTTGGCAGTGCACATTCTTTTTGTTTGGTGGATGAGAAGATTACATCTTTGGACATCTAAATCATTTGCCACTACCTAATCAAGATGGTTATCGAAACAATTTTACATAAAAGATCAGGCAGCACAAGAAAGTAGCATAATACAAATTCAAAGGACAAGCAACCAAACAAATGAAAAAGGTTGCGAGCATCCTACTACCTAGTAGATAGAAAAAGAAAAAAGACTTCTTTATGGAAAATTATGGAGAGAAGTCAAAAATAAAAGAAGGCACAAACCAATCCGTCAGGTAGAGATCCAGGCTTGCTGGACTGGTGTATGATCTCAAGTAATTGAAATGTTTTGGAGCCAGGAGCAGCACACACTGTGCAAAAAGCAGAGACAGTTAAAGATAATATGCATGAATGATGTCAAGTTGAGATAATACAATAAAGAAAGAAAGAAAGAAAATGGCCATTTAAATCAGCATAAACTGCTTACTGTCGAGTACATAGTGATTTGGATGTACATCAAGAAAAAGAGGAGGTACCTGTGACATAAAAGCCCCAATTAAGTAGTTAAGAATGCATGCAAGATTTAAATAATAAATAAAGGTTACAATAATATTCCCCATTGATATAAAAAGTAATCCGTAGGTGTCTCTTATAGATGTGTAGATGTCTTGCATACCATGCTGACAGCCTCCTGCCTTGTAATGTTCCCAATTTCATTTTCTAGCTTCAAGAACTCGTGAAACCTGTATGGCTGAAGCCAGTCAAATACTCGTAGCAACTGGCAACACAAAAGCATATGCAGGCGTGGTCTAAATTGATCCATAGTTACATAGAAAATATTTGTATATTTGTACATATGGGAGCCATTCAAAAGTGTAGCTAAAATCAATGGTCTTCGCAACATGCAAAAAAATGTCCTAAGCCATTTGAAAACACATTAAGTCATTTCACTTCCATCTCAACGACCATGGATTAGAAGGAAGCAGGAGATTTAATTCATAGCCCATTAGGATATTTTCCAAAACTATCCATACAAGAAAAATGTCCTCAGCTCTTAGGGTTTCAAAATCAATTGAAACATAGAGCCATATTCAAAGAAAATTCTTGATACAACCACCATCAGTTGACTTGACGATTAAAAGGTCTGCGTGTGCACACACACATACACTAAAATACAAAGACGGGTTCAAATAGAACTGTTTCAACCACCATAAATTGGTCCAATGATTAAAAGGCTAAAGAGAAATTACCTGATGAGACCATCACAATGTGGTTGACAGGTTTTTATCATCCAAGTACATCAATAATATATCTAGTGATTCTTAGAGGGAATGATGATTTTTTAATCCACACTGAATGGTTATTATGAGGCAGCCACATGATGTTGCTATTTTCGAATAATTTGTCCTCAGAGCACAACTCTATTGTTCATTGAATCCCTTGTTTTCATATTTCAATTGTCAAATCACTAACCAAATGCCCCCTTAGATAGTTGAACATTAATGCATTTGTTACATTAGCCTAATTTACATTACTAATCAGAAAATGATGATGATGACCAAAAAATCCAACTAGATACCTTTCAAGTGCTCAAGTATACAGAAAATCAGTTTTTTCTATTCACTTAGGGTCCAATTTAGAAAAATGGTGGACGTGAAAATATAATATTACCTCTCAAGAGCTTGATTCTTCCGCAATTGCATTCTTGAAAAATTTGAATGCCACGCAAGATTGTCAGGGTACCAAGGTAACGGTCTAATAGCCTCAGCTTCATCACTTTCAGTGACCTGAACAGAATAGAGAAGGAAAAGAAACGACCATGATCAATAATACATTTTTCATCAAATTCTTACTGAAAAGCAACAATATTCACATTGCCTACCTCAGCCTGAAGAGATTTCATGAAGTCATTTTGTAACTGGGCACGTATTTCTTCACAGAACTGTCCACTGAAATGTAAATGTTACTAATAACAACAAAAATAATACAATAGCGTGGGGACTGCGGATGGGTTATTAATAATGGAAATGAGGGGAGGAAAAAAAAGCTCTTATATGTTACCTAGAATTGATCCTAAAAGCGGCAGGCAATGGTTTCCGAAGAACCTCAATAAACGTATCCCATTCTTCCGCAGTAACAATAGATTGCTCCTACAATTTCCCAAAACCACAAACAGAAAGCTTAAACAAACGTGCGATTTAATATAGACCGAAAGTAAACAAAGCTCGGCATCGAACTCATAAAACACTACTTTCTTAACAAAGAGAACTTACAAAAGAACTCAAAAAAAATAGTTCAACAAACACAAACCTTGTAATACTCATTGAACGCAGGACTTTGAGATTCGAAAGGCTCCCAGGGATTGCCATTGCCATTGCCATTGCCATTACCATTAACATCCTTGTCATTGTGATTGGCAGAGTTAGGATCGGGCCTTGGACGCTTCCAAACGTTCTCTCTGTTGTCGCGAAAATGCTTTCTTTGAGTACGAGCTCTGCCGCCCCTGCCCTTTCCTCCCATGTTCGATGAACTCTGGATGTAGCTGTAAGCCTACACGTTCATGAACAAGAAACCGGCGGGGAGGGTGATATTTGGGGTTTTGGTCCCGTTCCGATGATTTCGACCCACTAAGCATTGGTAGTTTTTACTTTTTAGTGGGTTTTGGATCAGTAACCGTCCGATTGAGGGCTTAACGTAAGTGGGCCTTTGGGCCGCTCGTTCTTCAGAGTATCATATCGGCCTGCATACGGCAGGACGCGGAATGGATACCTGTTCTAACTACTGTGGTCATAGATGGGAGTAGAAGAAACCACGGCAGATTTGAAAGATTGTGACAAAAAAGTTATACGACAACAACTGTGCCGGATGTGATACAATGTGATATTAACGGCATATTTAGCCCAAAAAATATTAGCTTGGGGGAGTGTTGTTAGCTCCCATCCATGTTTGACATTACATGTGTTAGGTCATCCGAGTTTCCACCGAAGAACTGATATTTATTTTATAACTTGTTAACTCCTCACAGCATAGATCTCACTACTTAGAACAACTGCCCTTATTAAATAAGTCTATCACACCTTCAACCCTCCCTAAATGTTCCTAAATCCATTTAGGCATATCACTTATCTTTGACTTGAAAAGTGCATTTAGGTTCAAACCATACCTAAGTTACATCATGGACGATCGTTCTTCTAAACAAATTTTGAAAAGCATTTAAGAAATTTAATAATTATTTAAACATGTGATTTTCGGTTTTCTAAGAATGCTGAAATTCAACGGGGAAGTCTTGTAACAAAAGTAATCCATACTTGTATGGAATAAGTATTAACTTGAAAAAATAATCAAATGTTACATGAGGTCAAACTAGCGAACCCAAAATTTTAAAACTATCAAACCAACTCTTGGTAATAGCAACCAAATTTCCCTAATCTATGGACTGAGAGTGTCCAGGAACGCTCCATGCTCAACTAACTCGGACAAAATTTCAGAGAAGTATATCTAAGCAGCAATAGAAGGCTTGGAGGCAGCAGAGAGCTTGGATCTTCTCTTTGCTAAGCTCTCACTGCGGCGCTCGCGTTGTTCTTTCAAACATGATGCCAAAATCTTCTGATACTCGGCTGCTTCTGACTTGGCTTTGGCAATTCTCCTTTTCTTTTCAGAAATCCTTCCTCGCTTCCTTTGGAGAGTCCAGGGGGTTACCAGCCTCTGGATTTTGGGGGCTTTACTACATTTCTTACCTGACAACCAGATAACAATGTAAATGAGCTCACAGTATAATCAATCACATTGTTTCTACTTAATTTCCTGTTACCAACTATGTATCAGCACTGATAAGCAAACCCACCAAGTTTATCTGTGAAGGTTTTGCTGTATGTGTTGACATACTTCCGAACATCATCATCCTTGGAGAGATTGAAGAGTTTCCGGATCTTAGATGGCCTTTTCGGACCTCGCATTCTTGGCTTCTTGATATCTGTTAGGCCAGGTAGATCATTCTCGCCCTACCTCACAGTCACCAAATTCAAAACAGAGAGGTCTGGATTAACAATGCAACCACGGACAGATTTCCTCCTCTCACCATTCCTCCTACCATAACCACAAAAACAAGGAGTACCTGTTCAAAGGACTCAAAACTTATACTTCGCTTTCCATATATAGAAGAAAGTCACTCCGCTCTATTGAAACTACAACCAGAACAGTAAGATTAAAAAAATTTATACCTCTGTGCAGCAATAGGCAAACACGGCCAGTGGTCCAGACACCTTGCTTCACTGGAAAACCTTGTTTGTCACAAACACCCCATTATTTTAAAAACATAACCTTTAAAGTCCTGCCAAAAGATCCTCTAAGTTAATAACATAACAGATGAAATGAAAAATACTTGATTATAATGTAATGAAAAAGGTACCAACAGAAAACTTACTTCACCAAGCGCATCTCCATTAACTTCTTGGGAGATCCTCTTGTCCCAAAATGTTCGGCTGCGTTAAGAATATTAAGGTGTGACTACAAATTCTAATGAACTGTAAGGATATTCAAATGAGAGACCCACTTGTCCCAATATGACTAGTCAAGTCAAATTCATCACAGCTAACACTACATGAGAAGCTTGATACTAAGAGAGTCTAATAATCCCATGAAACCAGATACCACAATCCTATGTTTAGATTTCAGATAATTAACGTCGTAACGAAATTCAAAAGAAAAGGCCTCCAGTTTGCAGGTCAACTCCACAGATAATTGTAAGTTCCCTAAACGAAATATCATACATATTAATGAAACAATTACTAACAAACATAAAGAAATTAAATAAACAAAAATAAGCAGCATGCTCCTAATCCTTCGAGCATAAATCACATTGTTAAAATCAGTAAGAAAATACTTTCTGCTATAAGCATCCCAAGTTTCATATTCTTGAACCCATAAAATCGACACTTCCACCAACAAAATGAAAGAAGAACGAGATGGTAACAGTACGATATAGAAATAAAATTTTATACAGTTTGGCATCGTCATCGATTTCGAACTTTTTCTGGCACCCAGTAGTGGGATTTGCAATGTTGAACTGAAAGGGAAGGAGTAGAAAACATGTCAAATTCTACATCATAAAAATTGAACAGTTCAATAGCTCAGAATGACAAGAATGGAGATTCATACAAACCTTCATCTTAGCTAGGACAGAAGATTGCCACTCCTGCTCCGGTTCTTTGGCAACGAATTAGGGATTTTGCTGTGAATTTGACCATATTACATTTTCGTAGACGAATGATGAGAAAGAATTGAGAACGTTGTTCCTTTTTCCACTAACAGTGCGGCCTTTTGTCAATTGGTTTGCGATATTGGATGAGTGTGTGGGCTTGAGCCATTAACGAGATTCTGGGCTTGCTTTGTCCCTGAGGTCTGGATTCGAAACAAGGCCGAACCACATTGGTGAACGGTGTAGGCAAAAACGACACTATTCTACCTCGAAACAAGGACTCGTATTTCGCAAGTACAAATACAATAGGGAATAAGCTTATCTGAACTACGGTGGCTAATACTAATAGTCTAAGACATCCTCACATTGGTGTGTGTTTTTTTTCTCCGCATGTATATATTAGTTGAATTGATTATTATAGTTAATTATTATTATTATTATACTTTGCTTAATTATAATATGGTTTGAATTGGAAACATTTTTGATGCAATATAAAATAGCAAATATTTTAGCAAAAAGAATTATCAAATAATGTTATTGTAGTTAACTTATGTTATAAATATTTATAGGAAAAACAATATTACATTTAGAGTTATTGAGTGTGACTCCATTAATGGGTTGTCCAAATATCTTGTTAAAAGTCCAATCAGTGGCTTCCTTAAATGCAAGAATAACTTTACCAACATAAAACTTTCTTTTGGTACATTTTTCTTTAATAAAATGTTTGTTAAAAATTTATGCCACTGGACAAGTGGTAATAGGCTAATTGCCTTATATCAACTTTGATTTGATATGATACATATCTATGGGAAACGTCAAGTCATACCCAGAAAATGGAGACTACAGTACATGGTTATCTCAAAACTGGATGTGACATTTGGGACACTCATTTGGCCATATCTAATTTGCTGAGTTCAAACATCCTTTATTCTTTACTTTAATTGTACTTTTAACACGGATATTTGGGGAAATTTCGGATGGTGTTCTCACAATGATCTCGTTCAATTACTTGTTTGAAGAATTACTTAACGTGTCATATTTCATGCGACCTTAATCTTTTGTGTCTATTGAACTACCTTACGTTTTTTAGAATGGTTAATTATATTGTACGATCTGAATTGTTTGTTTGTTGTTTTAATAGAGGCATTTGATCTAAGAAGTATCGATTTCATTATTAAAAATCAAATTTACTTTATTAACTTTTTACCACGTGAGTTAGAGTTTCACAACTTTCCTCCTAATCTCAAACACTTCACAGTTTGGGGACTCAAATAAGTTATTTGTTTTGAAAATTTTATTTACTGGTGGATGTATAGTTGGTTTGTTGTACGCTCCATTTCTTAATTCCTTTATTTACGTTTTTTTTTAAAAAAAAGGAAGTAAGACCTACGGTTTTAAAATTAGTAAATTATTATTACTATTGAACAAGTTTTATAAATATTTTGTGTTTTTTTTTTCTTTTCTTTTCTACTTCTTCCCATAGTTTGATTAAAGATAATATACATATAGATACTGTAAAATCAGAAGGCATTATCAATCTTATTCAGAGAAATTTAAACACAAAGTGTCATTATCAAGCTAGATAGTTATCTTATTAATAATTGTTGAATAAATAAACAAACACGATGAGGGTGAAATTTAATCTAAAGTATTAATTAAAAAGAGGAATCACAAATGACATATGTGGTTCATCAGAACCCTACTTCAATAACTCTTTCTTTTAATTTTAAGATAAGATTGAGATCTCAACAACAGACAAAACAACACAAATTTGCATTGATTTGTTTCTGCATATTCAAATCATCGTTCCCCAATAAGGAAGAAATGTATTGGAACTCAAAACCACATTTTCATGCCCACTAATCACCTCATCTTTCAACTTTATTTATTTCCCTGCTGATTCCTTTTTTGGTTTCCAGAATCAGTCAATGGCTTTGGGGTTTGGGGGCCACTGCACATTTAATTATTAATTTCATGAACTTTCCAACAAAATAAAGAAATTTGATAAGTTCTAAACTTTGTGTTACGTATCTAATCTATACTAATTTATTACAATCAAGCTTATCTCTTAGATTGAAGATGTATTTTCTTTTGTCTTTGTTAACTCATTAACAGCAATGTATAGAAATTTGACGGTAATAATATTTATACTTAAAAGAATTAATTGGTTCAATATTTTATTTGTCAAATTAAGTTCAACTCAATAAATTTAGATACGTATTCTCTATTAAGTTGTCGAGAGTTTGAATTTTTCGTAATTTATATGTTTTTATGGTATTTAGGTTGGAGTGCTTCATTTGAGTTTCATGTTCATCATGTTAGAAACGTTAGAAAGGTAAATAAAAAATTAACTAACGACTAATATACTAGCCTTAAAACTTTTCCATAAACATTTCTACCAAACCATTAGGCCACTATCTTTCTGTATAGTATTTAGTATACACTGTCTTAGATTGAATCCACTTATCTAAATAAAAATTTAAATTTAATAACTTAATTGTTGATTGTGGTTATAAAAGATTTATTGAATAATAGAAGATTTGTTTGAAATAACTTGCCACGTGAAAGGTTATTTTAAATGACGAAACTTTTAAAACTGTTTATAAATATATAACAAATAATTTATCTTAGTATATAAATGATAAATCGTAATATTTTGTAGATATTTTTATTTATTCATTTTATTATATTTAAAAATAATTATACTTAAACTTTTTTAGTTTTGAAACGTAGAATTTATTTTTAGGTATTTTTAGGTATATAAATAGTGATTGCAACCCGAACCTAAATTGAATTAATTTGGGAAGGGAACACAAATGTTCATATTGCGATTATTTTTTTTTTTTTTAATTTTGACAAAGAAATTTCATGTTGTACCTAAAATAAATGTTAAGACGGTTGTTTCCAAATTCGTCTGGACCAAATGCAATAAATTGACAATTACTTAGTCAGAATAAGAACCATATAAATTTAAAATGGAAAAATAACAAGGAAGACAGAATTATGAAATGACAATGAATTTTTAGAACTTGTGTTTAATGATACTAGAATCCAAACTACAACAATTATTGACTTAAAATTGTAACCATCAAAAATAAGAAATAAGAAAACGACAATATCATTATTGAACTCTTCACTTTGAACAGAAAATGACAACATATTTGAAATGGAGAGAATGATTCTCAACCACACATTTCCTCAATACACTTTTCAAGCAAAATGAATTAAGGATACAAAGTTTAAAAATTAAAATATAACTTATATGATAAGAGTGTGATTATAAAAATCTTCCATATTCTCTCGCTTGTATTACCGACATGAACATAATTCGACGACAAATTGTTGCAAATCTGATCATTCGAGCATAGCCTTATGAATTACATACGCATAAAGATGAATAAAGGAGAGGTTAACAACGGCATTATTAAAGCTGCTATAAAAATTTACAGTGTTTCTAATGGACTCTGCACAATCTCAAAGAGACAGATAGAAACCTCCCACGAACAGCAATACGTACACACCATCATCCCACTAAATAAGAGAATTTGATTCCCCAACCCAACCATTAATTCTAATTTTATTTTGTTTGGCCAAAAAGTTGGCCCGGCCTTCCTGACAATGACTAGCACTCCAAGGCACAAACAAAGTCACCACTTGTCTCCAAATCATCGATATCAAGATCTGTGTCCAAGTCATCCATGTCCAAGCTGCCCCCAACAAATTGCCCTTGCCCTCCAACTATGAGCCCCTCCCCAGGCTTTCTAGCCTCGTGAATTATGGACAGGATCTCTTCAATACTCTGGGTTGCCTCATTTTCTCCATTACTCTGCATCCCTTCCAACCCTTCATCTGTGAACTCTACTGGCAAGTTCTTCAAGAACCATGGGTGCTTCTTGATTTCTGGGATTGTTATTCTCTGTAAACAATTCTTACTCAGTTGCAATGCATAAGTTGGAAACGCTTTTAAGATTTAACTCTATGTAACAAAAGGACAGTGGACGAGATGTTCGAATACCGTCTCTGGATCTGCTACAAATATTCGAGATAGAAGGTGCTTGCATTCCAATGAAATTCTTACATAGTGTGGTATTGAGTAATGGACATTAAGAATCCTCTGCTTGTAGTGTAAACAAATGATACATTGCTTGTTAAAACGTTGTAAACCAAAGCAATTGGAAATCAACAAATAAAATAAAAAAGAAGGCAAAGTAACCTGGAGCGTCTTTCTGAAGTTTTTGGGATCTTCAGGATCTTCAAAAGGATACGCTCCAACCAGCATCACATATAAAGTGACCCCACAAGACCAAACATCTGCAATCTGCAACTCACGAAATTAAAAGAGAAGATCAGAGATTGTTGGAGACAGCAGTTGGTGGTGATAAAGTTAGATAATGACAAGAGAGGCAGATGAGGGCAGTCGGCCGGGGCAAGGAAATTGATTGGCACTACCTTCCCATCGTATTCTCTTCTAGACAAAACTTCTGGTGCAATGTAGGCTGGGGTTCCAACGGTAGATTTTGGTTGGGAATGCAACACTGATGACTATGAAGTGAAACCAATGTGTTAGAAACAGGAACTATATTATAACTCTAGATTTGTACTTATTAGACTGTTTTGACGTTCATACCTTGGAATAGCCAAAGTCGCAAATTTTGAGCCGTGGGGCTGAGCTTCCATCTAGAAGTGTGTTCTCTAGCTTAAGATCCCTGTGGCAAATTTGCTGAAAATCAAAAGGAAGAGAAGAATCACAAGAAAATTAATCAGAAATGTAACTTGAGCAAACAACATATAAATCAGAAAACAAGCCAATTAAACAAGTAGAGTCCAGTACCATTGAATGGCAGTAGCTGACTCCTGAAATCAGTTGCTGAAAAAAATATCTTGCCTGTACAATATAGTTTAAGAAAGAAAAGAAGAACAAACATAAAAATTAGGTAAGAATCCAATTTATGTAAATTAGGGGCATATTGGCCTAACTAACAGACCTTTTTTCTGCAAAGTCATCCAAACTTAAACTGTTCACGTCGTAGCAATTGAGTTTCTAATCAACTTACCAAATTATAGGCTTAAAAAATGCTTTATTAAGAAAGTTATTTAACCGAAATACGAAAAAAGAAAAGCGATATTTGTCAGGTAGCAACCTAATTTACCTCATCTTCACTGAATCTTCCGGCGTTGCATATTCTCTCAAAAAGTTCTCCCCCAGCTGCATATTCCATGACAATGGCCAGATGCGTGGGAGTGAGTAGAACCTGCATAAAAGAAGCCCTTTGAACAAAAAATTTACAAGAAAATGTTTTTAGCAAATAAAAGCAAAATTCCTAAACAAAATGAGACAACTAGTACAACATTCAATTGTCAACTACAAGAAGAAGTCTTGGCCAAGAAAGGAAGGTCTAGATGAAATAAGAGTTTTAACGAAGCAAGCTGAAAATGTTTGTACAAAAGCGTTTTGCATCCACCCGGAATCAAACAAATGCTTCTGGGGAAGCAGCTTAAAAAAGTGTACGATTTTCCAGAAATTAGAAGAAACGAAATGTACTTGAACTTCTTCTCAGTACATAAATACTCTGATTCTTTCTTTCCTACATTTCAAATAATAACTCACAACTGCATCTGACCGATCAATGATTAACAATAAGAAAAAATAAACAACAATCATGAATATTTAATGTGGAGGTAGGTGGTCAAGTGGTGATGAACACGCTCTGTTGAACCAAAAAAAAAAAAAAAATTGACCACTGTGGAGAAATTGAAGAACCATAAAAAAAAACAAATTATAACTTCAAATCATATACCTCTTTAAATCTTATGATATTGGGATGCTTCAAAGACCTGTGATTCGTTATCTCCCTCTGGACATGCTCATCGATCTGCATACAGAAAACGAATAACCATCAAATCAAACAGGCAAAGATCCGAAATAAACTTGACCCACGAATCACACAGCATAAATCCCAAATCAGTGGAGCTCATGTTTTGCAACGATTGTGAAGAGGTCAGAACGAACCAGCAATGAAGTTATGAAGACGATAGAACAGTACCTTTTGGCCCCTCTCAATATACTTGACAGCATAAAGCTCCCCACTCCATTTATCTCTCACAAGTTTAGCAACACCAAAATTCCCAGACCCAATATCCTTGAGTATCTCATAGCGTTCCATTTTGGGTTTGAGTTGAGTTTGGAATATCAGGAAGTGAAGAAAATTAGAAGTAGGAGTAGAGAGAGTTGTTGAGTTTTAAATTGGTTGGGCTCTACTTTTTTCAGTTGGGCAATTTATCGAGCATGTGGTGTGCAAGTTTAAAGACATGGAAAGTAAGAAGGAAGAAAAGAAGGTGTGGGTGTATGGAGGAATATTGGTTGGCACGGCGAGTTGGGTTAGCACTCGGATCAATGTTGCCAATATCCAAAAGTCTTTAAAGAGAGAGAGAGAGGGGGGGGACGACAAGTCGATTAAGGAAAAACACGTGGCGTTATTCTATACGTCCAAAGGTTGAGCGAACCGCAGCTACCTCTGCCCAAACGTGGTCGTGAAATTGGAAATTTAGAAGGCTGAGATATTAATCAAAACATATGATCCCAATATGAGCGAGTAGAGTTATACTCTATTCGAGCGCGTGAGGTGTGTGCTAGTCCGCAAACTTTGCACTACTCAGCGGGAATACGATAAATTATTTCAGGAGGCCATCGTCATGTGGATGTGGCTGCCAATTTTGCTACAAAAGATTTGTTACTATTATCTTAAATCCTACATTTTCTTTTCAAATAATTATTTCTTTATTATCTTACTACTGTACATTTCCTTTAGTTTACATCGTTGATATTTAAGGAAAAAAAAATGGTGAAAGTACATCATTTGTGACTATTTCCACTGAACCTTATGAGTTTGAAATTTTTGCAAAATTTTAAAGCATTTTGTAACTATTTGTAAAGTATTTTATTTATAATTTTATTTAATTATTCGATATATATATAATACAGATGAAAATAGCTCACCCTCTCATCTTTAAGGGGATAGTACAAATTTTAAATTAGGTTGTTTGAGCTAAGCTGGCTTCCTTTCGTATCAAAAGTTTTGGTTGAAAATTAAGAATATTAAAATATAGTGTGATAGCTATTTGATGATGTTATTACAAATATTTTTTAGAACAAGGGATATTCTATCAATATTTTTTATATCTTTGTAGCCTAGATGTAGATTTGCCTTTGTATCGTCAAAATGAAGTTTGCATTAATTGATCACACGATTTTACTTCTTAAAGGTTCATAGTTCAATCTTTGATCATTGATTTTTAGTGTCTACAATAATTATATTTTTACTATATCACGACAATACAATATGATATGCCCTTTAATTCATTTGAAATTTTTAAAATTCATATTTACCAGTTTAAATACTATAATTATTTTGTCATATATGTATGAAAAAATTTAAAAAAAAAACATAGACTATTGCAATTTGTTGTGATCCATCACGTGATATTTTACAATTATTTTAATTTATTTTGTTATATTCGAACATCTCAAACGATGATCGATATAATTTGGACTCTTGTGAAAGCATTTACTACCTTTTTAGATGGGAAATTCCGTAGCTAATCCCATTTGGATAGGAACGTTACTTAGACTTTGGTTTTCATTCAATAATTGAACGAGGCAAAATGCATGGACGAGAAATAAAGATCTATAGAATGATTTTGGGCGGCAGCTTTTAAAGTTAATTTGTGCGAACTCCATGAATAAATGGCCTCCTTGATTTTTGCAAAAAGAAAAAAGAAAAAAAAAAAGGAAATGGGAACAAAAAGAGGAAGATGAAAGTGATATGGGCAGGAAAAAGGAAAGTTCATATGTCATCTTACCTCTCTATGCTTTCAAAATGTTTGTTTTCATTTTTTTTCCTAAACAATGACCACAAGTTTGGTATTATAACCTTTTTTTTTCATTTTCACAAACTAGCAATGTGTTTTTTCAATACGAGTCCAGAAAAAATGGGACTTTGAATAAGTATTTCCACAAAAATTAATGAAGTATTGACACAGTGAATTATAAAACAAATATTGGAGTGCAGTTAATAAGATTAATTAGGCAAAGCATTGAATGCCTTAAATTAACATTCACTTTGGTGTCACCTGTTTATTCATGAATTGAAAAGAAAACGTAAATAGTAACTTTTCTTTAAAAAAAAAAGTAATTAGAGATGTATTATGACAATGATATTACTAAAAATTGGTTAATGTTTGTTCCTTATTTTTAAATTTAGAGTAATCAGTGCTGCATTTAAGTTTGATTAGTTATTTATCATATTTTCTTGAAACCCTTTTGGATAGCACATTTGTTCTCCGGAGAAGAAATTTATTCAAGTGTTTGGAGGGTGTTTTAAGATAACCAGTAAAGAAAAATTAATAAAACATAATATTAACATTTTCTAGCCGTCGAATCTAAAGTTATTTTTAGATTAAATTCAAAATTTTTGAACCAAACAACAAAAATTCTTTGAAAAAACAAATGTATAAATATTTATAAATATCTTGATATTATGGTTTAGTATAAATTCAAGTAATGTTTATATAATATATAGAAAAAAAATATTTAATTTTTAGTGTGTATAAGGAGTTTAGTTGTCATTGGGTACGATATTTGGAAAGAGGGTAAGGAAAAAGCATAGAAATGTAAATGGAATGGAATTTGTATAGTTGAGATGAAAGTGGCGTCGAAAAATAACATAGGAAGGAGGAAAGGCAAAGGCATTGAATGCATGGTGTGGTTGTTTCCTAAACACAAAAGAAGGGAAAACGATGATGAGAAGTGCAACTGAAAAATAAAAAGAGAGAGGGTGACGTGGGCGGCAGAGGAGAGAAGAGAAGAGGGGGGGGGGGGGAATGGGGCCCGCCGAATTAGTGTGAGGATATTGAGCGGTGGGGCTCCCTTTTTCTTTAATTATATATTGGAAGAATGCGAAATAAAAAGGTTATTTCATTAAAATAATTTTCTTTTTAAATTAAGGAAAGCATCGGGAAAGCAACCAAATAAGAAACGGGGAGAAGTTTGCGATCAAAGTGATGGCACAAAATGCGAAGAGGCAATCTGATCCAGTGACACACAGGACAGGATATTGCGTTTTCTCCCGTTTTCTCCCGTTTTTTTTATTTAATTGGCTAAGCCTATCTGCTCCTATACTCTTTGCTCATACTTCCATGCTCTTTCCTTTTTGCACGATTTACAACAACTCAACTGAACTTTTGTCCTCAAAATACCAAACCCTAAAAAACTCCATTGTTCCAAAATTCCAATTTTGTTTACTTAAGTTGCAAGTATCTATCTACCTATCTATCTATATCCAAGTATCCATTATGTGAACCCTCTTTTTGCTACTGATCATCGGCCTTTTTCGTTTTATGCAATGGGCTATTGCCTGCTCTTTAGTTTACCAAAATTCGGATCAAAAGGTATGATCCAATAAAAAAATATAAAAGTCAATAAAAATAACAAAGATTCTTTCTCAAGAGATAGCAATTCATGTCTTTTTATGAATTTAGGAGAGGATTATCTTAGCTCAAATTTCCCAACCCGAATCGATCGCGACAAAATTACTAATGTCTAATGAGCATATCTCGTGTATACCTCAATCAAAAGCATGCATTATTTTATGACTAAAATGGTTGTGAATTAAATTTTAGACAAACACGAAATGAATGGACCTCTTTGGCTCGATGAATTGAAGAATTAATTCAAATTGCTCCAAAATTCTATGAGACAATGTAGATCAGCTACTCTTATAAAATATCAACAAGTTCATTATCAACTTAGATAATTCTAACCTTGCACTTTATTCACTTTCTTACATAATTAGTATTAGAGCGTGTGCAATCTAATATTATTAAAATGGTGTATAGGTCATTTGTATTTTGTAAGTTACTCTATTCTATCATATCAAACAAATTTATCATATTAGGTCTATGTTTTAGTATCAACAAAAAAATATCGTCAAATTAAAGAAGCATTTTTTAGAGTACACTAATGCAAACTTTACTATAAAAAGGTGTATGTTAATTATGGTTGAATTATGTTTATTTTGATATAATTTTATTCATTTGATTGAAGAATAATTTTCATGAAAAGGCACAATATATTGATGGGTCCAGGAAGATGAGATAAACTATAATGCTTCGACTTTTTAGTCTCTTTTACTTCTCTTCATCTAGCATTGTGTCAAAGTCGTTCTCTGCCACATTTATTATGGAAAATATTATTGTTCGATATTGACTTGCATTGTATATACATGATGAACTGGAAAGAATTACCCAATGGTTAGAGTAATTACATTTTTTAGGGAAATATTTTACTACTATTTCGATAAGATTTGTTGTTGTTACAAAAGTTTGATTTGACAAATTACTCCAAATTATTAATAATTGGTTTGAAAACAAGCGTCATGCACGTGGTTACAAATATTCTAAACATAAAATTTTAAATGTGTTCTCTAAAGTAAAATGAAATAAGACAATTACATACATACATTTTACTAGAAGATCATAAAATGGGAAAGGATGCTATAAAAAAGAAAGGAGCAAGAATGTAGTTATTTTGTGAAAGGATTTTTGTAATTTTCGAGTGATGTGTATCATTTTAAATTTTACTTTCGATAACAAAATGGGGAGAAAAAGTGATAGATTGTCTGAAGAAAAAAAAATCGCATCTCTGTAATAGTTTAAAAATTGCATCTCTTATTGATTCATTAGTAAAATTTAATGGAGAGCACCGATGTGTAAAAGCTAAGAAGATATGGGATAATACCTCACATCAATTATTAGGAATGATTATTAGTTAACAGGTATGAAGCAAAAATTTATCCCTTTGCCACGATTTTGGAAGTGACAACCATTAGACATGTAACACTTCATTTTGGTCTACAGTTCAAGGAAGGATGCATGTTTCCAAATATCATATTATTAAAACCTATGTATCGACGTATATATAACTAATATAATATATATATATATATATATATATATATATATGTATGTGCTATATATCCAATGTATATGTGTGTATAATTGATGATATAGTAATATGGAAAGAGGTAGTCTGCACATGATTAAAAGATATTTTTTTCTCATCTAATATATAAATGTATGCGTGTAAGATTTACCAACATATGCGTGTCCCATGGTGCTTTCGCTTTCCTCGAGGCATGCATTTCTAAGAGATGAGTTTTTGGTGTTTTATTTTATTTTTGACTTTTTAGTATACATTGATACAATAACAAAATAACCATGTTTTTACTTTTATATTTAAAATTATATGGCATGACACATAATCTTATGATATTTTCAGGAAAAAATATTCTAAATTACGTGCTAATATTACCCAAATATTTTCAAACGTTCTTATAAATTATTGGATTGAAAATGCCAATTATCTCATTTGAGACATGTATACAATTTTGAAGACAACAAAATAAATAATTTTATTTTTTAAAAAATTCTAGTTTTGTAGATTTCTTGAGAACAAAGGCTCTAGATTAAATATTAAAAGGTAAACGTGAGCTAGAGATAGAAAATACATCACTCGTAATAATGGGGAATATAAGAATCTATCTTAACTAGTCAAATTACCGACGTAAACAAATTAATTGAGTTGATAATTTATACAAGTAAAGTATATTATTATTTAAATATTAATTTAGTCATTAGTTTTGTTTATTAATTTTCAAGTGTTACATTTTTTTTCTTGACTTATATACGAAATTATTTTAAATTGTTAAAAATATATACAAAGATTTAAGACTACATGTATAGAAAAAATAAGTAAATAGAAAAGCTTAAGCAATGATATAATTAAAGAGTATAAATATGTGGATTGTAGTTTTTTGGCACTTGCCTCAATGAATAACCTTTTTTACCTCAACCGAGACACCGAAGAGCTAGCGGAGAGGCTAAATACTCTTTCCCAAATACGTCTCGTCTCCACCAATTCATGCATGAACCAACGGTTAGTGCCGAAAGCTCAAAGAGCTAGCTTCCCATTTCCTTCATAATACTATATAATTACTATTACCATTCGGGTGGAGAATAGAGATATTCATGATAAATTGAACTAAAAAATAATTAATATAGTGTCCTTTATGGAGAATGGAGGAATCAGTGTGCTAAATAAAAAAAATATATACATAATTACCATCAGTTCACAAGAAAAAGGATGGTTGGTTGAAATGACATTTTTATTTCTATGGTTTAAGAATCATGTAGTTTTATTAGTTCTATACAGAGCTTACATATTTGATTACCTAATTTATACCAAAATTTTTATCATTAATGCAAGCTACCTCTTTTGAAATTGTACAGACAACATCCATTGCAATATCGAAGACATTAAAAAATCTTGAATGCCTCCAAGTTTATCATGCAATTTTTTCGGCATAACATGAGGTACGTATTCAACGTACGTCCAAATGATGTTATATATATATATGCGATGAGAATTCAAATATTTGATTCTAAGATTGGTAATATAAACATTATATCAATTTATCTCATATGAAGTATTATATTTTTTCAAAGGAACTCAACCATCAAGAATTTATTATTATTTTAAAATTTTATTTTTTGAAATCCTATTCAATTCTAAAAATAAAACTCAAAACTTCCATACATTTTATCATTTTTAAGAATAACATGGTACAAAAAAATTAGAACAAATTAAAATGACAGCAGTTTAACTTTTTCATTGAACTTGATTAGTTTCTTTTTTAAAAATTTTAAAATGCTCATGTAATTTTATTTTTAACCATTATAATTGAGAACTACCATTAGTAGATAGTATAGAATTAGGTAGACATGTTTCTAAAAGAAAGGGTCAAACTCGAGTTATACAAAAATTGGTACATCATGACTCATCAACATCTACGTAGATTGCTAAAAAGAAAATCTCACTTACACCATTTATTTATTATAGAAGAAAAATATATAGTTTATTCAACGTTTTGATATATAGTTTATTCAACGTTTTGATCTATTATAACAATTAAAGTTATTAATCATTATAACTCAGCCTAGTTCACGAAAACTCTCTTTTTTATCTTAAAACCTAAGTGCCCCCAAACAGTTACTCTATGGTTGTTTAACCCCTAAAGGATCCCTTTGTGTTACTCTATGGTTGTTTAACCCCTAAAGGATCCCTTTGTGTTTCAGCAATACACTTGTTCTCACTATATAAGAATAACAACAAACAAAACCATTAAAACCATCAAATTAGAGCATAGCAGCAACCAACCATCATATATAATGCTCTTATAAAATCCATCACGAGTTGCAATCCAACGGTCACGAAACGAAAATGGGCCGAGTCATCAATGGGCCATGAAACAAACAAGGAACGGCCCTACCCATATGAGAGCCTTGATTACGGGTCCAAAAGCCGTTACACGAACTCCGTTTCTGAAAGGGCGTCTCAGGGAAAGAACGAAAAAAAAACGGCCTATATATATATTAAAAAAAAAAAAAAAGAAAGATTATTAGTATATTCCAGGTTGCCAATCTGGGTAGGTAATGGTATTTTTGTAAGATGGAAAAATTATTATTATTGTGATTAGTTTTAAATTTTGTTCAAAAGAGGCAATTGGCAACTAGGAATATATTAATGCCACATAGTGAAGGAGAGGTATTAATTCTTAATTATTACTATTTTTTAATTTTTGGGCATTATGGTCACATTTTTATTATTTGATTTATGATTTTATGAGGTGAGACAAAACTGGGTCCAATTCTTGTAGCTTTGAAAAGGAAGCGTGTCTTCGGATCCCTTGACCATCATTTCTTCTTTGGTTCCGTCCGTACCAAACCGAGAGCTCAACTCTTTCCTTTTCGCGCGCACCCACCCAACTGCTGAAGCCTTTCGCTCTCTCCTCTTACAATGTTGTTGTTGTTGTTGTTTTTGTTATTGTGAATTGTTCGTTCGGGCATTTGCATCGCCTTTCCCCCCGTCTTCTCCCTTCCGTTTCAATTCACAAAGCTCATCGAGGAGGGGAGCAATTTTCACGACGGAAACATGTGGGTCTTCTATCTGATCTCCTTGCCTTTAACTTTAGGCATGGTGATCGTCACGCTCAAGTACTTCGCTGGTCCTTGGGTGCCTCGTTACGTTTTTCTTACCGTCGGATATACCTGGTTCTGTTCCCTCTCCATCATTATCCTCGTCCCTGCGGACATCTGGACGGTATGTTTCTAATGTCACTCGTTTCTTGTTGATTGGATTCATCTGATGCTGTTGTTTGTTGAATTGGGCGTTATTTTGTTATTAGACATGTTGATGCTTTTTATATGAATCTGAGAATTGGCTTTGTGAGATTTTAATTTACGGTTGGAAGCAGATTTGGGAATTAGCTCAGGTGATTAGGTTTTGTGTTATTTCTCAATTACTTTCTTCGATTGAGGTCTGGATGTTAGGTTTCGATTCATTGCATTTAAATTAACGAAGTCATGGTCTGGTTTTGTAAACAATTTCATGCCGTTTAATTGATAATTATAGTTCTTTTCAAAATATTAGAGGTTATTTACTGCTCCGCACCTCTACTTTCATTGTCATTGATAACGGTGCCTATTTGTCTATAAATTTATTGAGACAGACAGATTGGACACACGTACAGCATATTTGATCAACTATTTGGTATTATTAGTTTTTGGCAGTCGTACTTCCAGTTAGCTGGTTATGGTTCTCATTTGCAATCTACTACGGTTTCCCTTTCCTGCATGGAAAAGACTGCCAATTGTTTATGCAAAAATATAATTGAATATCGTTTAGCATCCTCTTATTAGCCAAGTTTTCTTTTCATCTCTGGAAGTTTTAGTTGATTCAGACAAAAATCATGTTCTTGCTATTGATAATTCGATGTAATTTATTTATGTACAGACTACAAGTCATCTGTCTGAGACTGGAGTAATTTCTTTCTTTTGGAGCTGGTCCTATTGGAGTACATTCTTACTTACCTGGTATGCTCATAGTACATATACACGTCTCTCAGTTGAAAATTGTAGAGTAATCCTTATATTTTCAAATTCACATCTTCAAACAGGGCTGTGGTCCCACTTATCCAGGGTTTTGAAGATGCAGGAGACTTCACTGTGAAAGAAAGACTGAAGACCAGCATCCATGTTAACTTGGTTTTTTATTTGGTTGTTGGATCCATAGGTCTTTTTGGACTGATTCTCCTCATTGCGATGCACAAAATTTGGTTAGTTATTTGGTTTAGCATTATGCATTAGGGGCCAGCCAAACAAAAGCAACCTATATCCAACAATGATATATTACAAACTAAATTGGAGGAGTCGTCTCCAAATAAATTTAAAAAGTCTCATCTTTGTAACTTTTAAATTCTCTTGGTATATTATGTCATTTGGTTTTATAAGCGGGTATCATTTGTTCCTTTGCATTATGAACTATTATATTGATAGCTTTTCTGATCGGGGTAAAATTCTTTTGCTTCTTTGTTAATAGGCATGGCGGTGTTCTGGGTTTTGCTATGGCCTGCTCAAATACATTTGGATTGGTAACAGGTGCATTTCTTCTTGGCTTTGGTCTGAGTGAAATTCCCAAGAGTATTTGGAGAAATGCCGATTGGACTACACGCCAAAAAGTTCTTTCCCATCAAATATCGAAGATGGCTGTTAAGCTTGATGATGCTCATCAAGAACTCTCAAATGCTATTGTTGTAAGTGTTAGCCTCGTACTCCCCATGACACTCACAGATGGGATAGAGAGAAAAAGCTTACTGAATGAAATCTTCTAAATCAGGAAGTTCCTCTCTCTTGCACACGTGCACAAACAGTGCATGCAGAGGCACCCATAGGGACACACATCAATTTATATACTATTAATTACATTTGAGATTTTGTCATCATTTTGTTTCTGATTTTACCCCTTTGTTCCATATGTATGATGTGGTTGTCTCTTCTGTTTATATGCTTATTTTAAAAGTTTGATTTATTCTCTATATTTTATCTTTGACTATTATTTATTTTTTCAAAGTCATTCCTATACAACTGGTTCATTTTTTAGGTTTGTTAGTTAACTGAGTTGTAGATCCACAGAAGAAGCAGACTTTTCTCTTCTCTATCCTATGTTTGCAATAAAATATTGTAAAACGATTAATCCATATATTGATTAGCTGATTTTACCTAACGGTTAGTGTGTGGTTGCAATTGGTATCTGGAAAAAGTAACTTATTTCAAGAAGACTTTTGGATGGGTGGGGTATAGACTACCTACATAAAATAAAGATGCATTTCCCATAAATAGCAACTTGCAGGAAGCTTGTGTTTTGTGATCTTTGACCTTCGTTTATGTAATAGGTTGCTCAAGCAACATCTAAGCAGATGTCTAAACGCGATCCCCTGAGACCTTACATGAATATCATTGACAATATGTTAACTCAAATGGTAAGTCTATTTCATTATTTTATTCACTTCAAACACATTAGAACCTTGACCAGTGTTTCTAGTGCATTATTTTCTTCCCATTTTTCATTCTCAGTTTAGGGAAGATCCATCATTCAAACCACAAGGTGGACGATTAGGAGAAAATGATATGGACTACGATACCGATGAGAAATCAATGGCAACACTTAGGCGTCATCTTCGCAGAGCAAGAGAGGAATATTATCGGTATAAAAGGTATATATGGACTACTTCATTTTGGTCATTTCAGATTGGGAAGGTTTCTTCTATTTTTCTGGGCGGGTGGGTAACTTGTATTTTGGAAAATTATGAGGTTTTTGAGTTGTTTGGTAACCCTATTTGCAAGCCTTGTATTTGTTGGAGTTGGGATCTATCGAGTGCCATAACTTGACCTGCACCTTGAGGATGGGGTGTATTTAGGGGTAAAGTAGTCTAATGATCTACTATATTACTAGGGGCACATTAGTTATTAGCTGGAGATGGTTCGAATAACATAGTAATTAGAAATAAATAGTGTGTTAGAGAATAGGAGGTTGGACAGGTATTTGAAGTAGCTTGGAATCTAGGGGGTTAGGAGATACTTTTAAGATCCCTTTTCCAATATTTTAATTTGTTCCTCATTTCAGACCAAATGTCAGTTTGCTTCCTATCCTACCATTTTACTGCTTTACGTTTGACTGATCTTGGGAATTAAATAAATCTTGCTGTCAACCACTCGTAGAATTGGATCTTCTTTTGTTATTTTCTATATGCTGTATAAGCAAAATCCTTGATTTTTGATGTCTCCCCTTTTTGGACGAATTTATCTTTATAAATGTTTGTTTAAATTCTAGTTTGATAATTACTGGTATGCATACAAATATGCCCTTCTATGTACTATGAATTCTCATTTTACAACCTTCCCTGTATGAGCAAGAATTCTTGGTTGCTGCCTGATAGACTGATAGTTATCACCGATTAGTTTATAAATTTCATGATCTTATTTGTTTTGTGTAGCCAATACATGACCTACGTTATGAAGGCCCTTGAGCTTGAAGACACTGTAAAGAATTATGAACGGCGCTCGTCAACTGGATGGTTTGCCTCTAATCACTAACTTCGGTGTTTTTATTTAGCCTTCTGCTTTTCAACACACAATCAAGATCTTAACTTCCTGACTGGCCTTGTTATTTTTTCAGGAAATATGTTTCAACCCTCAGGCATCCTCGAAGTGGGAAGTTGGGGTCTATCTTAGATACACTTGGTAATCATTTAATGCATTGGCTTCTTTTTTTCTTTATTGTTTACCTCATCACATGAAATAAAACACCATTGCAGATTGAGATTAGATTATATTTTTTAGAATTGTGAAACGTGATTCTAAAAAAAAAACATATGGTGACGTAGCAGTGTCTCTAGTTGGTCATTCTTTCTCACCATTGACCTTGGTCGCAAATATTATGAATAGCACGTTCTTGTTGTTGCAGTCGAGTTCTATTTTTTTCTTTATTGATATCAAGATTTCAGGCAAACTACCTCAACTAATCTTAAAGGACAATAACCAATCACACTACATTTGGCATACATAGTGGCCATCATAGCTGTCCCTTGAACTCCATCCACCTTTCAAAGAGAAAGTCTGCAAGGGGGCAGTTAGGGGCTCTTTGGTGGGAGAGGAACAATAGAGGTGTGGATAGGGAACCTTGTGAGATCTGATCCTTGGTGAATTTCCATGTCTCTCCTTGGGCTACAGTTTTGAAATACTTTTTGTAATTATTCCCTTCGTAATATCTTAGTTAGAAATCCTTTCTCTAGGAGTTTTTTGCAAGGTCGGTTTTCTTGTATGTTCTGGTTTTCTTTCATTTTTTTTCCTCTTAATAAAAGTGGTTGTTTTAATCTAAAAGCAAGAGAGAGAGGGAGGGAGGAAAAAAGTTAAAAAAATAATAATAACATGACAATCCCTTTGGGGACATCCGATAAAATTGGAACGATACGTAGAAGCATGACCCCTGTGCAAGGATGACCTTGAAGGAGTTTCATTTTGAAGGTTGCTTATAGGTTAATTGTCTACTTTGAGAACCTTGAAGGAGTTGGAGAAATTTTTACTATGAATGGGTGTATCATAACTCTGGAAGTTCGAAAAGTTGACCATTTCTTTTCCTATATGCATATGTCTCATTGCCTCGAAGAAGGCAGCAAAATGCTGAACTGAGGGCCAGCCGTAAAACCTTATTTATAAAGAACGTAATTTACATCCCACTTTAGACATCCAGTATGTATGTGTCTGACATTACCCCACTTAAATTACTCTCAATGCTTGTTAGCTTACTGTTTGTTGGTTTGTTTTCTTGGATATCATGCAACAGAAATGTTTTTATTTTCTGCTCCAAATCCTAAATAATGAATATTTATAATAAGGTGATGGTCTGCAGAATTTATATGGCGATGCATCCTAAGAAAGCATCTTCAAAAAGTTTTGGCTATTGTACTTGGTATCATGTCCGCTGCAATTCTTTTAGCCGAGGCCACCCTGTTACCAAGTGTCGATTTATCTCTTTTCTCAATGCTTATTAAATTAGTTGGACGGGAGGAGGTGCTTGTGCAGGTATATCATTATACTTAGCATACAATTGCTTTTCCTATATGCATATGTCTCATTGTGTGATTGTCAGGATATGCATGTTGATATTTATGCACATTTTGTTTATTATGATGTACAACTCAGTTTCATGAGGTTCTCGTTAAATGCACTGTGGGCAACACTGTCTCAAAGTTCTTTTCCTGTAGGGTTTTGGGACAAGAGATGAAAAGAAATATCTTTCATTTATGCACTACAAGAGACGGGGGTACTCCTGACGCCAAAAAACGTCGGCGAAAATGAAAAGTACGTCGGGATAACCTTTCCCGACGTACCAAACGGCGTCGGGAAGAACGTTGGGAGAAATGCATCGGGAGAGGCTTTCCCGACGCCATACCAACGCGGCGTCGGGAAAGCCTCTCCCGACGCCTAACTAAGCGTCGGTATAGCCTGCGTCGGGAAAGAGGCATTCCCAACGCAAGCTATGCCGGCGCACCTACCGGCGTCGGGAAATATATTTCCCGACGTTTCTTTACGTCGGGAATTCCTTTTTATATATATTTTTTAATATTTTGTTTCTACTTTTTTCCTTATAATATTTTGCTCAAACATTCACAATGATGTTCAGATTGCTGAAAAAAAATTTCTGACGTTTTGGATTAAATTAAAACAAATTGAATATAAATTAAAATAAATTAAGAAATATACAAACACATTAAAAAAATAGAATTAAAATTAATAATACGAAAATATAGTTCACTACAATAAATATAGTTCTCAAAATAGAAAAAACATAAACATAAGAAAAAGTCTTCCAACGAGGTGCGTATGCGCGTCATTCTACACCTTCGGTCCTAAAAATGATATAAAAATAACTAAATTTAGTACATAATCATATATTTGCAAAAACTTAAGAATAATAGAGACATATACGTACCGCAGAGCTAGGGATCATGTGGTGGTCCCTGTTGTGCACGAGTAAATTCTTCTATCATCTTTTTCATACTTTCCACTTGTGAAGCTAATGCTTGGTGATTTGTATCTTGTACTTCAATCCGTTCCAAAGCTTCTTGAAGTTTAGCTTGTAATTCAATCTCTTTTTCTGTGGACTGCGAACAAGATGTCGACGAACCTTGCACTCGCCGTTCTGCGGGCCTTCGGCTTGGGTCCCCAACCAAGGCCTTTTGAGTAGCCTGGTCGTCTACCCAACACCTGATCGCATATCTCATCCTCAGAGAGTGGCTGACTACCCTCTGGGGTAGGCTGGGATTGGGGTTCCAGCATTTGATTCTGCAACAAATTTAAAAACTATGTTAGGTAACGCGCAAAAATATATAATGAAAGTGGATAATTAATAAGGGCATAACTTACATGCGCATCCTCGGCGGCCTGCGACACGAATGTCCCAGCTCGAACGTGTGTTTCCCGAAACAATTCCACACGATCGACCGGCTCCCTTTTTCTTTCAGCGAGCTCAACTGTCGTTGTAGAAACGACTTGGACCCGCTACTATGATTGTAAGGTTGCTTCTGTCTAGCAGCCTTGTTCGTCCGTGATTGCTCCTGCATTAAAACAATTATATTGTTTATTTCGTATACATATTAAAACTTGTTATCATAATTAATCATGACAAATACCTGGAATGCACGACTGATATAATGGTCGCAGAGGAAGTGCCAATCCTCATCACGTCCAACCAATGCGTTTGGTGGGTTGGCATGAGCCTCCTTCGGGTTGCTGTACTTTTTGAAATGTCTATGACAGTCGGCCCGGAACTCTTTAAAGGTCGTGAGCATCTGATGCTCAACAAACCTGTTCATCGCTTGATCATTGAAATCAAGCACAAACAATCGCTACACATTACAAACATAACACATTAGATTGGTTAAAGTTAGATATGTTTCAAATGAAATCATATATAAATGTGTAGTGCATTTAATTACCTGGAGGTCGCCCTTGACGACCTCAATGTATTCTCTCCCAACGTCCGCCAACTTAAGACAGCGGACGGGAAATGTCTTTCGCACGCACACGCCTATCGCCTGGCTGAAGCGAACGGCGTGTGGAGAAATAGGCTTCTCCGCTCCAGGGGCGATCGTCATCGGAATGCGCCTATTTATTGCAACGTGGCGCTCTAACTTCAAGAGTCGAGACTGCCTCCTAGGAGTCGGAGTCGCTTGTTGAGAAGAAGACTCTGCTCAATAAATCGATAATAACATATAAAGTTAGAAAAAAGAACATGAAATATTTGTAAGTTAAAATGAAGAAAATTCTTAGACTCACCCGTATTGTCGCCTACAGATGATGACCCTCCCGCGATGTTATTATCTAAATCGTCCTCAAACTGGAGGAACATATCGTCCGTCTCCATAAAATTTGATCGACGATATGACATAATGGCTATGGACATAGAAAACAAACATTTTCAATTTAACTTAAACCTCCCTCTCCCCAGATAAGTAGTAATTTCATTTCATAATAATTATTGTTGTAGTTGTTGTTGAAAATGAAATAGAGAGCATTTTGGACAAATTATATCTTGGCTTCTAGTTTATTATTGAATTGAATAATGGAAGGATATCAAAAAGAAGTTTATATTATACATAAAGAAACAAAATGATAGAATGAGCCTGAAGACACTTTTTGTTGGCATGACAAAGATATATATAATAGGGTCTCAATAAATGAAGACACTATATCTATATATATATATATTCAAATTGGAATTGAAATTCAAATTCATATTCGTATGCATATTTAAATTCAAATTCAAATTAAATCTTTATCTCAAAATCAATCTTAAATTCAAATTAAATCACAATCTCAAATTCAATAAACACCCCCCCCCCAATTCAATATAACCTCAAAAATCTCTACACATTCAAATTTTTTATCAATCTCAAATTCAATTTCAACTTTAATCTCAATGTCAATCTTAAATCCTAAAACCACTTCAAATTCAAATTCAACACTAAAACCTTTAACTAATTGAAAATCTATATCCTAAAACTATTTCAAAATCTAAATTCTAAAACTAATCCTAAAACTAATTAACTAAAGCAAAACTAAAACAAAAACAAAAAAGAACTTTAAACAATTTCAATAAACTCTATCTAGCAAACAATTTGAATATACGTTAATTTAATACATACATTTTTTTAACTTTGAAACAAAAAAAGAAAAAAACAAACAAACATTTATTGAGACCGGTGGTGGCCAAATAGGACGAGGAGGGGAGGACGATGGAGAAAAATTACAAATGGATAAATCAATCAACAAAAATCTAAATTTAAACTAAATAAAATTTAAACTTCCACTTACCTAAAGTGGCAGACGGCGGCTAAACGGCGGCAAGGGACGACGGCGAGCGACGGCGGCAGAACACGGAACGGGAACGACGATTCTCTCTTCTCCCCTCTCGGCTTCTCCTCTCGTTTTCTCTCTCGGTTTCGGTTCTGTAAATTACAGAACGGAAACGATTAAAAAGGAGATTTCCCGACGCAGTGCCGCGGCGTCGGGAACTCCCCCTAAAAGCGTCGGGACAAGGGGCATTCCCGACGCTCTTTAAACGGTTTTCCCGACGCCTAATAGTGCGTCGGGAAAAGGGGCTTTTCCCGACGCCGTTCCCGACGCACTGTGCACGGCGTCGGGAATAGTTTGTTTTTAAAATTTAATTTACCCTTCTCCTGATGAATTCTTGCCGACGCTTTCTTGGTGCGTCGGGAAATAGTGTTTTCCCGACGCCTAACAGTGCGTCGGGAAAAACCCCTTTTCCCGACGCCGTTCCCGACGCACTGTGCACGGCGCGGGAATAGTTTGTTTTTAAAATTTAATTTACCCTTCTCCCGATGAATTCTTGCTGACGCTTTCTTGGTGCGTCGGGAAATAGTGTTTTCCCGACGCGTTGCCCGACGCGGTGTTCACGGCGTCGGGAAAACCCTTATTCCCGACGTTTTTTATGCCGACGTCGTTTTCTGCGTCGGGAATAATCCATTTTCTTGTAGTGATGACATCTAATTTCCAAACTGGTAATAAGAATTTTAATAAACAAAATGTCTTGACTTGACTGTTTGTTTTGACTGGTAGCTTCATAATCTAATGAGTAATGACAAGTTAAAGCCTAGCTGTTGTGACTTGGCATACATTTGAGAAAAGTTGGTTAAATGATCTGTGTACTGGATGCAAACTAAGTTATTTTGACATTTCAGGTATGATGTAAACCAATCTATCTGGGACTGCTTAGAGATATTTATGAATCTATGATAAGAACATACGGAAATCTGTTTTGGATATTTAGTTATTTCTTCTTTTTCTTTTTAATTGTATTTTCTTGCCAGTTGCAATTTCTTACAGCAATTCTGGAAATAAATTTATTTCATTAGTTTTTCCTGAAAATTTATGTAAGATAGTTTAGGATGAATATCCTCATTATCTGACTATTACCTGTTCGTTATCTCTCTGCCATAAGTTTTCCAATCTTTGCTGGATTCCTGTTTGCTTCTCTTGGACTTCTCTGCTGATTTTCAAATCTATTTTCCTCTTTTACAGGCCTTTGCTTTTGTTCCACTGATGTATATGTGTGTGTGCACGTATTATTCTTTATTCAAGTTTGGAACTTTGATGTTCTATTCATTAACCCCAAGGCAAACAAGCTCTGTAAACTTGCTATTAATTTGTTCGTGAGTATTTCTCTTTAGCTACTAAACCATTTTGGAAATTTATCTTTTCTTCTGTATGACAGAGTTAGTACTGATGTAATGTTATTCCTCTTCTTAGAATGGTTGCCAGGTATGCTCCACCAATTTCATTCAACTTTCTCAATCTTATTCGTCTTGGTGGGAACGTGAAAACTGTTTTCGAAAAGGTGATTATTGTTTTATTTTATTTTATTTCTATTACTGCAATGTTTGTTTGCAGTTGTGATTTAATTTTGGTATTTGTGGTCTCTCCTTTTGGTTGTTTTTCTTGACCACTTACTAGTCTTGTCCTCGTGACATTGTATTGTCACCTTTCCTGGGGCTTAACAATTCTAACGCTTATGGATAAGATCTTTGTGACTGTGATGTTGTTCTGTTGCCTTTTTCAAATAACCATATTCGTTAGTTTACTGATATGTTGTGCTATTATAATGGCAGAGGATGGGTAGAATTGATGATGCCGTCCCTTTCTTCGGGAAAGATTTTAATAGGATCTACCCACTTATTATGGTTGTCTACACCATTTTGGTTGCAAGCAATTTCTTTAACCGGGTTATTGATTTCCTCGGAAGCTGGAAGAGATTTAGATTCCAGTCGGAGGTAGATGATATGGATGGATTTGATCCTTCAGGAGTAATTATATTGCAGAAAGGTAGTCATTCGGCAGTATGGGTGGTTGTCTTTTCTGGATGAGATGTGATATATTATGACCGACTCTTTAAAGTCCTTATTTGCTCATTATCGCATTCTAGAAGTTTAATGTTTGTTCTTAATTGCATCAGAACGATCTTGGCTTGAACAAGGGCGCATGGTTGGTGAGCACGTTGTTCCATTAGCTAGGAATTTTAACAGCATAGACTTGGAGTCTGGCAGCAGCAATAGCACAGTATGTACATTTTCCATAAATATTTATTCTCTAGGCATTCTTTATGCAATTGTGAACTATATTTCGATCCATGGTGATGCCATCTATAGGAGAAATAGAAATCCTCACAATATCTAATTTACTCCCTTTATTTTTGTTCGTGATCCCTCTTTCTGCAAGTGTTATTTCATTCTCATAAATTCTTAATTTGGTCGGATGTTTTTTCTAATCAAGGAGTTAAATATTCAGGATTTGCTCGATGTCAAAGCGAAGGCAACAAACAGTCTAATAAATGAAGACATGAATGGGAAGTCGTCAAAATCTTCTGGCGATGAGGGTCGGAAGTATGGTTCTAGCAGAGAAGCCATGAGCAACAAGTATGCTGTAATTAGAGAACAAATTAGACAATCAACATTAAACACAAAGCCAGTGCCGAACATTGCTTCTGCCAAGGTCACCTTACTTGATACAGAAGATGGTGAACCTAGCAATACCAATGAAAAGACAAATTCTGGTTTGGCCTCAAAGTGGGAATCAATGAAGATGGGTTTTCAAAACTTCAAGGCTAATATAGGAACCAAAAAGTTTCTTCCCTTGCCCCAGGTTCAAGATTCAAAAACTCTCTCTCGTCATGATTCTACTCAGTCCCTTGACGAGATCTTCCAACGATTGAAACGGCCATCAGATCATGTAGGTTATAGTGACGAGGAAGATGGGATGGAAATCAAGAGTTCTGAGAGAATAGAATTTGAGCGGAGGCCAACTAGATAACAACCACTTTTCTCTCTTTAGGTTTAAGAATCAAAGAATGCTGTTACCATGTACAGCCCTTGGTGCCAGTTTAGTTGTTTACTTGCAGTTGGATCATCCCTCATTTGAACACATGTTTGGAGCGTTCCCCGCTAGATTGACACTTACGTATATAAGCTGACTGGTGGCAAGAAAACTGGAGGATGGAGATTACACTCACGAACTGTTCAGTCGACCACATGGTCGTAAAATTCACAAAGGTTGCAACTGCAAATGTTTGTGTCTTGGCTGCATCAGCATTGCTTTGATTCTTGAGATTACACTCAGATGCCATACGTTAAATTTATACTGTATCTTTTTTCTGGTATTTTGATATCAATATGTGAATGTAATTGGAAATTGTTTTAGGCAACAAAGGTTGAAATTCTAGACTCCAAAAAAACTTGATCCGAATGGTTTCCGATATTTTGATATTTTTCTTGTAGCTAGCTGTAACTTTCATATGATTTAAACGAGTCATTGTATGAGTCAGCTATTGGCACTTTCAGGGGAAACAAAAAGGTGAAAAGTCAGCCATCGCTAAAGGGCCTTAGATATTTTCTTTGTGATATGTGATCTCAATTGTCTTTTACATTCTCAGCACCCAACTTGAACCTCATCAAACAGTTAAGGAGGACCATAACATGTTCAACCTTAAGTCGTGTTCATCGTTGTTCTAAATGAATATATAGCAGTTCTCGAGATTGCTTCAATCACTTTTGGCTACAATTTTCTATTAGTTTTTCAAGATGGCAAAGCAACCACTGAAAAGGTCTAAAGGTGGGATGTTTCAATATTATATATTAAATAACAGAATCCAAAACTCCGATGGCCAGAATTTTTTTTTGATTATGTCATGGTGATGTAGGTAATTTAACAGTACAACCAACTTCCAAGAAACTCAATGAAAACCATCCCAGAAAAGAAAACACTAACAACTTGGAAGGAACTAGAAAGAGAGAAATCCAAGATTGGAACTTGAATGTATAACAATAATAATGCAAAGTAAATAAACGAAAAAGAATCCAAGAAACGGTGATAAGTAAAAAGTTGAAAAGTTGATCGGAGAAAAATCTAAAAAAGAACTGTAATTTTTTTAATTATTATGGGAACTAAAGTTGGAGTTAAAAAAGAAAGAAAAAAAAAGTAAATAAAAAGCAGTGCCAAGAAAACAGAGATTCTCCACTAAAACAAGAACAGTAATTTTGATCTAAAAAAGCTGCTATACATACAACAACGTTGATTGAAATGTGATATGAAGCTAAGAAAAGATGATTAGGAAAAATGGAAAAAGCAATGGAAAATGGGAAGCAAGTTGTGAAATTTAGGGCCCAGAGGCAAAGCGATGGGGGGAAGTAGGAGAAAGAATTAATGAAGCGATGAAATGAAGTGAAGAGTGAGGGGTTGGCATCTTCCGGTTCGTGAGGAGGAAAGGAAAGTGCCAATAAAAAGGAGAGTTTGAATAGCGACCCGACATTGAAAATAGACAACCTTCGAAATGACCCTCTTTTCCTTTTTTAAACTTCCCAAAAAGCAGACCCTCGTGCATAATTTATCAAAGTAGGCCCCAACACACACACACACACACACATCCACATTTCCTTCCATATTCACTCCTACACATTCATGTTCCCCTTTCTTTCCTTTCGAGCAAAACACGACAAACTTTAACGTCATAATATGACTGACAGTTTTACATCTAGACAAAAAAAAAAAAAAAAAAACAAGGACTTCATGTGACTAAGGAAAAATGAGTTGATTATAGAGTTACGACTACAAGTAGATTAGATCGAAAGCTTGTCTATCATAATTGAACATGGACAAGCCATCGTTAAACATATGCAAGACTTAACTTTATAGCTACGCACGAGGGTAGAAGAATGAAAAGTTCAACTTTGTATTTGATAGTTGCTAGATAACAATTGTAAAGGATATTTAGTTCCCTCAATTTACGTTATAATAGTTGAAGTTTTCAATTAATTATAACTTATACTTACATGCAATAGAACTATTTTTGAAAGCTTTCATCATGTACAATGTTTTTTTGTCATCTCTCCTCATTTGTAACTCAAACTAAAATAGTTTTTCTAAACTAGTATATAACCAATCACATATAGTTAAAACCTATAAACTATAATAAAACTGGCCTCGACACAATCACTTAAATTATTTAATTCAGACAAAAGTATCTATTAAATCAATTTAGGAAACAAAATTCAAAAAGGTCAGTAAAAGATGTCTTACAAAGTTTCAAATTCACATCTAGCAGAGGAGAACCACAATGGGAGGAGGGAGGTGGGTCCAAGAAATTAGAAAAGAAAGGGGGAGGAAGGGGGTGTGGTGAGAGAGTGGAATTGAGTTGAGAGTCAAATGTGTCGTAATATTAATAGTTATAAAAACGAAGCACAAGTGGGAAATGTGGGACACTGTACCCCATAACTCTATACGCTAACTCCACAATTTTCCATATAACTCAAAAGAAATTGAAGATGCTTTTAGGGATCTGTGCTGAGATCTTTTTTCTTTTTTCTTGGAGGAAAAGTATGATTTATAATTTTAACCTAACTTTCTGTCAGCAAAAACAGACAGGATCTTTCTATATCAGTCCATTCTTGGCTTTAATTTATTTACCAATATTATTTGAATTTTCCAAATGAAAATTCATGTCAGATTAGACAATGTATAATATTGAATTACTAGTTCTCTATTCTAGTACCATCGTTTTATGGGTTATGTTTATTTAGTGGAAGTTCGTTAATTTAAAAATACATCTGTAAGTTTTTTTTTTTTTTTTTTTTTTTTTTATATTTCATAAACACTTTTGAATCTTTGGTCTCAATGAGATGTTGAATTGGAAGTATAAAAATGAAATAAACCATGTAATTGAGTGTAAATTAAATGTAGGAATTATGAGAGCGTAGAAAAAGTAGAATTAAATGTATAGTTTTTGAGAATGAAAATGACACCCAAAAGAAAATGCATTGCCCTTTCAATTGAAAAGAAAGGGCCCATCTGCAGCCTGTGGAAAGAGGAGTGTGGGTTCCAATGTACATTCATACATTCATACATTCATACATTCATACATTCATACTTACATACATTTGAGTAGAGATAATGAGAAAATGAAACTCCCCTATTTATTTATTCAAAGTCTAAAAGGAAACAAATAGACAGCAACTAGTTCAGATTCAGACCCCATTTATTTTCCTACAAAATTTATGTGACTTGTCTTGTTTTGGATGATGAAAAAGATTAAACTCTCACATTGATCAGCTAGTAATTCTGTAATACCCATGAATATATAAGACGAGGGGGTGTAATGGGAAGGGCCTACTTTTGTTTACCAAACCAATAGGGAGGGGTAAGGGCATGGGGCCCTATCCCCAAACACACACTATGACTACGCCCTATCTTCTCTCTCTCTCAATATAAATATATAAATATATATATATGTTTTGGTTTGGTCGGTTGTCGTCTTCAAAATTTAAAGGCAATTTGTGCAGAATGCAAATGCATGCTTTGTTTTTCAACAACTAACTTTCTTTCAATTCATTCATTGTTTGATTTTCACTATACATAAACATTCAACTACCTTCTTCCATCACTTCTCTCTTCCCAACTCAATCCCCCATCTTATCCAAAACCAAATTAAAACACATTTCTTTTTCTCTCTCTCCCAGCTTCTTAATTTCAACTCAATAATCATATAAAACCAACTACGTAAACCTTCCACTCATCTAGCCTATTTAAAACAGCCTCCTAAGTACTTAAAAATCGTTTCAAACGGATACTTCATTTCTTTCTTAAACATATGTTTTTTTCCCCCATTTTTTTAATCATATGTGCATTCATAATTCTTTGGACAATGATTAGATATTACCTATTTCTATTTCTATGCCATTCTCATTTACAACTCATGAAAAAAAAAATTGATGTTTATTTTTTTTAAAAAAAAAAAATTAAGAACTATGAGTTGCATAAAAAAAAAAAAAAAAAAAGCGACGTGGTTATTCATTGATCACTTAAATATTTTTGTAAGTTTTTCCAATGTTGAACTGCAGCGTTTTTCAATTTTAACTATACCAAAAAATGTGTGGTGAATTGATACAAAAAGTTGTATCTATTAATTAATTTAGGGGCAGGTAAAGTTTGGGGCCATGTATATATGTTTAAATCAATAGACCACCAGGCCAAAAGTGTTTGATATATTATTATTAGTATTATTATATAAAACCAAGATTTTGATTTTGAGTTTCAATCATATAGGCCAACTGAAGAGAGGTTGAATTAAGCTTTCGACTTTTTAGTTCAAAGCTCTCTTCAATCAACTGCTTTATTAATTCTATTTGTTGAGTTGTAACTTTAATATGTCCTTTGTTTGTTAGGGTTTCAGACAGAGTTTGTCAAAAAGCAAATTAATCAAAATTAATTAAACATGTTTTAATTTGATAGATTATATATGAATTATTCAGCATAGATAGTTATTTATTTACACAATTTATCTTTACCTCATTCAATTAAATAGCAATTCCTTTTCTTACTTTTAAAAAAAGATATTTAAAAATTGGTCTAAGTTCGTAGACTTTGCTTATGATTATTTTTAGTCATTACTGTTTATTTATTTGTTTTTTCGTGTTGAATTTTTACATATAATTTGAATTTGAAGCGACGTAATGTCATAATTTCATAGTGTTTGTCAAGTAGATGTACAAATTTCAACAAATATATTGTACTAAAAAACTAATAAATTAAGTACAATTTAATTTCAGCCTTAATTTTAGTTCCATGGGCTAAGCTACCATTGTCTTTTTTATGCAACTAGGGGTGTCTAAATATTTATTATTTTTTTCACAAAACTCCGATATCAAGATACCATCAAAAAACCCAATCAAAAACACAGAACAAACAAAACCAAAATATAGAAATACTTATTCATCCTAATTATGATTATGAGAATTTAAACTCGAACATTGGATACATATTTTTTTTCTTTACAAAAATATATTATTTTCTTTATTAGATTGGTTGCATGGTAAATACACAAATATACCAAATATATAAATGGAAAGAAATTCCATCACTCTCTTCACTCAAAATCATGCTACATAGTGATCGTTCTCACAAATATAATACCTCAATTTTATAGCTACATATATCACACAATTTAATTCCCAATTTAGATTTGGGCAATTTAATTCCCAATTTAGATTTGGGTTTTTTATTTTTATTTTTATTTTTATTTTTTGGCATTCACTTTAACAAAAAAAAAAAAAAAAATTCATAGTCGTTTGTCATTAAATCAAAAGAATGGTGAAACAATATAAAAGGAGAAACAGACATATAGTTACAACATTTTGCAATCAACATATTAGAAAACGTTTATATTCCTAAATTATTCTCTCCTTTGCTTCCTCCAAAAAGTATTATATTTTAATGTTTCATTTTTCTTTTACAGAAATTAAAAGAAATATAAGGTTTGGTAGCTAGGTGTATATAATGTATATATTTTTTATACCTCAATTAGAACTATTTAGAAAAGGTTAGATAAGAGTGAGAAGATAGTGTTGTAAGATGGAAATTAGTGTATATAATTGAAATATTTGATGGTAAAAGACATTTATAATGATGAATAAAATGGTACCAAATGTGTTTGATACAAATAAGTTAATATTCTCAAACATTCATTTCCATTCTTATCACCAATTAGTCACTGTTGATGCACGTGTTCATTTCAACTTTTAGGCTTTACTTCTCAATGTGTTCAGACTAATTGAGAGGTCCCCCACCCCCTCAAGGCTCAAACAACAACAACAACAAACATTAATAACAAACGTTTTATATGTAAAAGTTATTATTATTTTTATATGCATGCAATAATAAAAAGTTCTAAATTGTTTTTATATATTAACCCCAACATTATTATATGTATGACTATAATTCTAAAGTATTAACTTAATTTTTAATTTTGTGTTTAGGATAAGTTAAGCATAGTAATATATATTTGTTGTAGGTTAGGTAGCAGGTAGCTACTACGCCGAGCTAATATCTTAGCACCTCATTACCGAATTAAACTTTTTTTATAAAAAAAATTAATTAAAAATTGTTTCTAATTAGAGAGAATATAATCTGCTTTTTGTAAAGTTTAATTACATTTCATTTATGTTTTAAACCAAATTAAGCTTCATAAGCTTTTTATTTTGGAGTGGATGTAATGTGTCACATCTTTTTCCCAAATTAAAAAGACAAAAATGAAACTCAATTTTCAATAAAGTTGAAAAAGGGGAGCCCCCCATTTTCATTTTTTTAATATATATGTATGTATATATATATATCTAAATAAACTATAATTCCTAATCTTATTAATTTAAATTTCCAAAATCAGATCCAAGGTTTCTTTCATAAGATCTTTTTATTATCCCGAGAAAGGGATAACAAAATAAAATATAACTATAAACCTCCCTTCTAAATCCATATTTAGTAAGTTTTAGATTTCTCAATATTTTTCTTATGCCATTCCCTTTCATTTTCTTCTTCTTCTATTTTTTTTTTTTTTTTATAAAAACCCGACGTTTATTAATATTAATGATTAATATAATAAAATTTTGAAACATTTGTTAAATATTTTCAATAGTTTTGTTATTTACAATCATTTCTTTTTTTTTTTTCTTAAAACATTCGACGATAGTTTTTTAACGATATGTAAATTAAGTTTTTAACTTAAAATTTTATTTATCCTCTTGTTTCTCATTTTTTTTAAAGAATATCTCCATTATTTAAATTTTAAAATATTTAAGATATATTAATTAATGCAAGATATGTGATGTAAGATTTTGAAAACGTCCAATGATGATGTTTTTTAACAATACGTGAGGTGAGGTGTTTGAACCTAACACCTTACTTATATCTCTAAACTTTGTGTATTGATTAAAACATTAATCTAATAAATATATTGTATTAAAACTTCAAAATTTCTTATGATCAAGGTTATGAATTATTTTTTAGAACAAAAATTGTGGATGAGATTGAACCCCCATATCTAAGAACATAGTAATAGTAATAGTAGTGCACATATTGATACTAGATATTAATTAAGCTAACTTTAGCATCCATTAATTCAAAATTAAAGTATGGCATGTGACATTCAAGGGGATGATTCTTAATTTTCCCATCGTTGAAAAGAAGAAAAAAAAGACTATTTTTGGTAACTAACTTAATTAATTAGAATGATCTTATATTTATAAATTGGCAGAGTGATGTAAATTTAAGTTGCTAAAGAAATGATTCTAATTAATGAATGTGTAATATATGTCCATGTATTTTAATCATATATATGTTGACAAATGATCATACAGAACGGAAAAAAATAATAAAGCAATAGAAAAAATTCTAGATAATAAATTAATCTCTATTATCTAAAAGAATATAATTAGTGATATCAGACTTTGTTATAAATATTTTTGTTAATACAATAAATGAAGATTTTAAAACCCTCAACTATGATCATATATATTAACTACTGTCAAATTACATTCACGTGATACTTTGAGCATCGAGACATAAATTTTAGAAATTGGATTAGAGCTGCTTAAGTTCATATTTTGATTGGTTAAAATTGGTAATTTTAAAAATTAAACAATGATATGAAATGTATTTCCTTAAGTTTATGGTTCAATATATGAGTGATTTAATAAAATCAATAACATGTGATATTAATTTGTACTATAAACTGTGTTAATGTATTTCCTTCCGTTTTCAAACGTGCAATTTATTGTAGGTAAAGTTTCAATTTTTATGATTATTTGTAGAACGGACAATTAAATTTCAAATGATACTTTCCAACTAAGTATGAGAAAAGAAAAAAATCAATTAGGGTCCATCAAAATGTGATGGTGTTTTAATAACCAGGTGATGTAGGTACAATAATCTATATGCCCTCTAATGAGTAATAGATATAAATTAAATGTTTGTACTTTTAAAATTTTCTCACACAATCAACGATTAAATGAAATTGTCAATCACATTGCATCGCTCAATTTACTTATAATCATAAGCAACTAATTTGTAAAATTAAACTTTTGGTCACATTTTGATTTTATTGAGAGAGAGAGAGAGAGAAGCCACATGTGAGCATGAGTTGTAAAACTAATTTATTTCTCATATTAGGTGATTTAGCCGTAATATTAGACTTTTTTTTATCCTTCTCAAAAGCGAAGGAAGTGGGGAAAATGGGGAGAGTAGACTTTTACTCATATATAAAAGAAATATATAATACAAAAATAAACTTTTGAAAAGGCTATTTCAATTTTAGAATTCAATATATATATATATATATATATATATATATATGAGTTTAAGTTACGTATAACAGAAATTAGAACACAAAAACGAGTTTTTTTTTTCTTTTTCTTTTTTATCATTTTGTATATTGTGGATTTTATATGTTTTAATAGACAGCTGTGAGAGAAAGAATTTGTGAGTTAGAGCTGTCAGGTTTGAATAAAAATGATAAAGAAGAGAGGGGGAAAAAAAGTGTAAAAGTGAAGTGATGAAAAAATGTTTGGTAGGGTTAGGCTTTTTGGGGACTATTTTGTGGTTACGTGCATTTCAACTTTATTCCTTTTTTCCTCCAATACGCCACCGTTTCGTACTACTATACTCTGCTCCTCCTGCATCATCATCTTCACCACTCAATCCCTATAATACTCACAACTACTCATTGTTTACACGAACAATTCAAGTTCGTCGGAAGGGATTAATTAGTTAATTATTATTCAATTGCAATTTTATTCTTTAGATTCACAACAAAGAAAAAAAAAAAAAAAAAAAAAAAGATTAGAATTTTGTCGTATAATTTTAAAACTCAGATTTTGGTTTTCATTTTAAGTTTTGAACAACAATTCCAAGTTGTTTGATAAAATCTATCTCTATGATGGGACAAAAGCTTCTCATACAAATGAGTTAAGTTAGTAATATAAGTATTTTTTTTTTCATTTTTCAGTGTTTAATATTAGATTTTATACTTCTAATAAATATTTAAAAAGTCAAATTCTCTTTTTATCAAAATTGGCTAAATAATTATAATATAACTTTTATGTAGAAAAATATAGTATGTGAATATGTTCGCAAAATTGGAATAAAAATGGTAATCGATAACAAAATATTTTGGAAAAAAATCATCCAGAAGACGAGTTGGAAGATTAAATTTATTAAAAAAATATAAAGTGAAATAATTTTGGTATTAAGACCAATGGTGATAAAAATTAGTGAAATTTAATCTATTAAATTTATTGGTGGACATTAACGTTAAAAGACTAAAAATTAATACTTAGTAAAGAAAATTAAGGTTAAAAAAGTTAAATCTTTAAACTTGGAGATGAAATTAAAACATAACTAAAAATTTATTGCAAATGTTCTAAATTCCTGAGTACCCCAATCATGAAATCATCTTTTGTTTTCAAAGTTAAAAGGAATTTTTCTTATTACTACAAAATCCAAAGTTTAGAAGTGATTATAAAACTTGCGATTGTGCTGTAAAGACGTAATTAAAAGATATATAAAAATTGAGAGAGATTTGTATATAATTTTTTTAAAAAAAAAAAGTGAGAAAAAAGAAGGGGGGTGAAGAAGATGAGGTGGTAAATGTTGGTTGGTTGCATGAAAAGCAGTAGCTATCGAATGGGAATGCTGGGATCCGAGCCCCTAAAAAATATTTTTGAATACTAAACGGACACGTAAACCTAGTGGATAACCTGAATTATTTAATCAAAACCCACTATACAATAATATTAAAAATATGACGTAGGTAAATTTGTAATCAATTACCATGATCATATTAATAATTAAATCATAATAGAATATTTGAAGGCATCGGGAGATATGCCCTATGGTCTATTTAAATCATAACAATAATAACTAGCCCTCTTTATTTATTCATACATTTTATTTTTTTCTGCCTATTACTTTGGGTTCCCCCTCGGGAGGGAGAAAGAAAGAAATATTTAATTATTAGGAAAGGGACGTCTCGAGTTTCACGTTAATTAATTAAGTAATCCCATTAATTTAAATTTGTTTGACGTGTGGGTTCAAAATTAAAATGTAAAAATTTGGGTGCTTCTAATGTAATGCCTCAACGATTAAATAATAAAATAATTAAGTAGCTACTTTATTATTATTATTATTATTATTATTGTAATAGTGTGGCTTCTGGGTGAGCTTGGTGGGTTATTGTAAAACATTGAGAATCATTTTACATCATTTTGTTCTTTCTCACTCATTTGTTGTTATTATTTTAGTTCTGTATAGGAGTAGGATTGTGATGTAAAAGGAGGGAATGTGTCCACTCTACTTACATAAATTTGTTTTGATTGGAGAGCTTAGAGCTTATATAGTTTTTAATTAAGTCAAATTTCAACTTAATTTGTTGATATCAGCAAATAAAAACATTAGCATTGAAGGAGAGTACTGATTTAGTACTTCTCTCAAATGTTTTGATGTTTAATTTAAATCAAGTTAAGACAGAGCTCAATACTTCAACAATGAAGTTGATTCTTGAAAAGAGTAATCATAATATGTTAGTCGTTGGTACAACGTTAGCAATTAATTGAGAAATTCAATAATAGGAAAAAAAATGGAGGAGACAAATTAATCTAATTCAACTCTCATGCACGCATATATGTTTTCTTAAAAAAAATTAGTCCAATCAAACTAAAGTTGTGGAACCACTCTCTTACCTCCGAATTTATTTATACTTTAGTGAGTGGTCGAAATCCAAATATCTCAATATTAAAGAAAAGAAAAGAAGAAAATAAAATTTCATATTCGAATATTTCAAGCAAATTGAACCATACAACTCATATACCTATCGTTTTATGAATAACTACGTAAAAGGTTAAATAAAGATGTTAGGTGGATGTTCCATCTCAATCTAGAGTCTTCCATTTAAACACCTTATCAAATTAAACTAGAAATTTTAGGAAGGTTATTGATTTTTTTTTAAAATAAGTTTATAACAATACTTATTTGAATTAACTTTCTACTTAAAAAGATATTCACTATTTTGGACTCTAAAAAATTAGTAATTATTAGTAATTACTATTTAAAAGACAATTAATTTAGTAGTCTCAAAGTGAAATGGAGAGGGAGGGGTTGGGTTTGGGAAAATGAGAAAATGAAGAAGAGAGGAGATGTCTAAAATAACGAGGGGGAGAGGGGGGTGAAGTTGGAATTGGGAGTTGGAGTTGGAGTTGGAGTTGGTGTGTAGTAATACTAATAGAATGAGAAAGTGGACTTCTAGAAGGAGATGCACACGTGTCGTTTTAAATGGGGCTAAGGGTTATTGTGTGCTGCAGGCAGCAAACCAAATCACCTGCCACTGTGTCATCACTGGGTCCCACAGCACATGGCTCCCTCCAGCAATTTCTTTCTTCTTTTTTTTGTTTATTTAAAAAAAGAAAAAAGAGAAAAAGGAAAAACGAACAGCAGGATATATGGGCCCCACTCTCTACTCCACGTAATCCGAATCTCTTCCATTCCTCTTTCTTCCATCTCACGCGCTCTCTACTCTCTTGCAATACACTTTGAGATCAAACCAAACCATCACTTCCTCTCTTTTATTTTTATAATTTTTTTATAACATCATTTTCTTTTTTTTAAAAAAATAAAAATAAATAAATATATCGTTTTAGTTCAATTTCAATATATTAAATATTTTATACGAAGCTTCAAAATAATAGCAGACATGATAAATGACATATATATTTTTTTAATCTATTTATATTGAATATGCAAGTTGAAAGGCAGAATATATATACACATATATATATATGTGTGTGTTTTTAAATTTAAAAATTACTAATTCTTTAGTAACGAGAACTTGATTTCAAATATTACAAAATAAATTAAAATATTCGTAAATATAGTAAAATAAATCAAGTTAGAAAAAAATTGTGGCATGTATTTCCCATTCGTGATGAAATTGGTGTAATCATAATTAAATTTCATTAATGAAACCATCGTAATAAAACTATAGTCACAAATGTAATTAATTTTGTCAAATTTTATTGCAACTGTTATGGCTACCTTTTATCTTTGATGAGGGCCAAATAAGAATGGTAATGGTAAGAGCAATAATAATGTGTCAAAACTTAGAATTTTCTCTAAAAGAGTACAACAATTGTAACCTATAATAGTAGCAATACAGTTATAATTTTCGAATGCAATCGAATTAATCACTCTTCGCTCGTCAATCAAATTAGAACTTTTATTTATAGATTTGGATGTAAAGCCCAAATGCAATACCGAACACAACCACGTGTAGCTCACATTTTAAATTACTCTTCCATTCGTTTTCATTCAATTAGGGTAAACATAACCTAAATAATTATTTCAAAAGATAGTTCCCATTTTTAGTTTTAAAAACAATGCTTGATTTCTCATGATTTTTTCAATTTTGATTCTTCTCTTTTATAAAAAAAAAAAAGAAAAAAAAAAAGGAACTTTTAGTCAAATTTCTTTCTTAGAAAATAAAAGCTAATCTTGAATTCTTAAAAAAAAAAAAAGTAAAAAGTGTATAATAAAACAAAAAGTTAACATTTACGATTTATTCTTAAATAAAGGTTTACAAAACTGAAAACTAATTGTTATCAAAACTAAGTTTGAAATTTCAATTTCAAACAATTCCTGCAAAAATGTTATTATTAAAATAAATATTTTCGAGATTTGCAAACAACTTGAGAGTGTTACAAAAATGAAGAAAAAACAAGAAAAACTTTCTAAACCATCCAATTATTTTCAAGTTGAAACTAAAAGTTAGATATCTCAACCAAGAAAAGAAAAACAAAGTAGAGATGGTAATCGAATGAATTGATAATTTAAAATGATACAAGAGTAAAACGTTATTGAACTCTCTGATCGAGATTAAAAATATTTTAAATTGAATATATATTAACAACATTGAAACGAAGGAAAAGCAAAAGAAAGAAGAAAAGAAAATGTAGTGGATTTGCTGATGGAATCGAAGGCGAGTTGGAAACTTTTAATTAAAGAGGAAAAAAGGAATAAAGGAGGAAAAAAAAATAGTAAAAGTGGGTTTTGGTTGTGAAGGAGGAGAAGTGTGATATGGGAATTAATCCACTCATTGTTTTTAAAAAACTTATTTAAAGAAAGAAAGAAAGAAAGAAAGAAAGAAAGAAGAAAAGCTGCATCCTATGAGCCCACACCTATTTATTTTCATCATCCAATCATAGGTCTCTTCTTTTTAGGCTACTCTCTTTATTATTATTATTATTATTATTTAATTCTCTTTTTCCTTCATTTCAATTTTATTATTTTGTCCCTTTTATAATTTGTGATTAGATATAGATGTATATCAAATTTAAGTTCGACATGTTAATTAAAAACGGATTTAATTAATCAATTCAAGTAAACCTTATCGTTAACTTAGATTAGCTACGTAATCAAAATTTCCTTTCTACTCTCATTATTAAATCTCTTCCAAAGTAAATATTTAATGTTTTTATAAAAACTTAATTTCACTTCTTTTTAAATCTTTTCTTGGAAAACAATAATAATTAATGCAATGCAAATTTTTTTACACTGTGGAGCTTTTTAGAGGCAAAAGAAATAAATAAAAAAAAAGGACAATGTACTTTCTCACATTTTTATTATCGATGATTCAAATATTATTGTTATTTAAGGGCTTATTTTGTAAATTTGTTCATTTTTCATATTTTGCAAATCCACTTATCTTTGTTCACTCTATATATTTTTTTCCCCTTTCTTTATTTCAATAATAAAGACAATTAAGATGAGAAAAGTTGTAGTTCATGATAGGTACTTTTAAATTTAGTGCAACAATTGAATTGTTTTTATATAAACGTTTCATTAGAATCTTTCTACCAATCTTTTAAATATGTTAGACGTTGGAAATGTAACATCAAGATCTAGTTCTAAAATTTACCTCATTGTACTTAAATTGCTTTGAAAACATAGAGATATCATTACAATAAACAAACTACTTGTAAATTGTTATGTGTGGAACAATGAAGAAAATGCAATATGATATTTGTTTTCATCTCTAAATTAAAATGTACAATCGAATATTGTTATTTATCCACATTCTATTATTTGCACTTTTTTTTCATCCATCTCTTCTAACTGTACATTAAAAAAAAAAAAAAAAAACATCTTTAATTGATTTATATATATGAGTGATGATTAGAAAGCTAAGAGATATCCCTTATAAGATATAAGTACACTAAATAATATAAGTTCTCATTTCAAGTTTGGAAATGAGTGTTGTTTTTATGTACTTTCAATCAATGACAAAGTGATCAATCTTCTTTGGTAAATTTTTCAACCATTAGTTTGTCCTAATTGAACACACTTCAATTCAATCCTTTCATAGATGTGATGATATATACTTTTTTTTCAAAAAAAATAACAACCTAACTTTATTTAACATATCCCTTTTTTTTTTATATATATACATTATAATTTACTTTTGATTTTTTTTTTAAAAAAATTGGATGAATATCAATTGGTGAAAAATATAAAAGTTAAAAAATGTGTCTTTAGAAAAATGTTTGACAAGAATGGTAAAAGTGTGTTTGGTGGGAAAAAAAGAGACAAATAAAGCATTAAAAAGAGATTTTTATATCAACTAGAATTGTTTATTTCTTTTGTTTTTAGTTCTAACATCTTAGGTTTCAACATAATCTTCACTCAAAGTTTAGAAGATTTTCCATTTACAATCAACACTAGAATAAGAATTGTCATTTAACCGAGGTGTAATCGGGTATGGATGAACTAGAAAGAGAAATAAATGGAACTCAAAATTGAGGATATATTCTTATATCCGAGAAAAATCCAAGAACCAAAAGACTCAAACTTGTTATAAGATAAATGAGTCGTTGTTCCACTCGTTATCAATTGATTTTTTTATTTAATATTGAAAAACTCGAAACATTGAACACTTTCCATTTGAACATTTTTTTTCCTTATTAAAAAAGATTAATAAATTTTGAAGAGAAAAACTTTCCGAATAGTTTTTTAGTTGAGGGTATGTATGGTTTCTTATTTGAGAATGTGACTGTCCAAACATGAAGGGGCAGTTAAAAAGATTTTCAACTTAAATATCGAACTTCTACTCCTTTCCTACCCAACACAACACAATTGATGAAAACATGACTTCTTCAAATCCTCACATTTCTTTGTTTTTCTTTTTTCCTAATACTTAAAAAAGAATGTTCATTAAAATATAACAAAATTTTAAATAAAAGTTAAAAAAAAGTATTAAATATTTTAATTAGTTTTGTTACTTAAAATATAATTCAAATATCAAACCTATGTGAGTGTTCTTCTTCTTCCTTTGTAAGAAAAATCAGAGTGACTAAAAAGAGAAGAAGAATCAACGAAAGTGTAGGGCATGAAAATTGTTAAGAAATGAAAGGGGGGGAAAAAAGACGGAATAAAAAAGCAAAAGGGAATGATTATTTGTTCATTACAATATTTGTTCTAATCATCCAACCATCCATCCCTTAAAAGTTTCCTTTTTACAGCTTCATTCCAATGAAGACTCTCTTCCCTCTGTCGTCCATTTTCACCCACTTAAATCTCACTCTCTCTCTCTCTCTACCGTCTTTCTCTGGCCGGAGCCGGCAGCTGCTCCCTATTCGACCAATCCCACAGTTTTCTTCCTTTTTATTTTATTATTCTGCACAGTGCGAATTACCAACACTAGATTTTACTCCGCTGATCGGGATGATATTATTTTTAGTTCCACTGATCGGGGCAGTACCAATGCATAGATGGGGCTTGTTCATCGGAGAACAAATTACAGGTCTCTTCTCCGCTGAAGAAATTGTGTTCTTCAATTTTCACAAATTGTTGGGCATTATTATAAGTAGCCTTTTGAAACGGAAAGCAGTTCAAAGACGTCGCCGGAGACGACAGAATTTGGTGATGGCTTTGGAGCATTCCGGCAGTCGCTGATGAAACGACGGCGTTTGGGCTGTTGTCTTCGTTCAATATGGCGCTTGAGTCGCTGTCCGACGACCCATCTTTAAAATCAGGGAATAACGATACTTCAACTCTTTGATCATCGCCGTCATCGGCGCCGACGGTTCTGAAGCTTTCGTAGTCGAAGTCATCGGAATGATCCGAAGCAACGGGAAGAGAAATATGATCCACCGGAAGATGATTAGTTGTTTGTTCAATTAGTAAATTGTCGGATTCCGACACGAAAATCTCTTCTTTTACTGACAAATTGCTCTCCGTCTTCTCTTCTTCAAGCTTGGATTTCAATTCCTTGATCTACAAAACAGAGACAAGCAAATTCAACTCAATAAATTGGGAGAAAAGAAACTTCAAGATTCACTACGAATACTCTCTGGGGTTTTATAAACACCAACCTCTTTAAGCAGAGCATCATTATCCTGTTGAAGGGTATCGAAACTACGCTTGAGAGATTCATAATTGGCTTTGAGGAGGCCATAATCTCTCTCGAGTTGCTTGGTTTTCCATCGTGCTCTACGGTTTTGGAACCAAACAGCAACTTGCCTTGGCTGCAGGCCAAGTTCTTGAGCAAGCTTCACTTTTCTCTCTGGTTCGAGCTTGTTCTCGATCTCAAATGTTTTCTCCAACGCCTTAACTTGATCTACGCTGAGTCTCCTTTTCTTCTCCCCTACATGACAGTGTTCTTCGATGGAGCCTTCTTCATCTAAGCCATCCAACATGGACTGAAACTCCCTGCCATAAACGTGGCTGTTTCTTGGACTCTGTTCCTCTGCAAGTAAGAGTGTGTAATACTAATAAGCCAGATGTACTGCATGATGCATCGCTATTCGTAATGAATCGAGTTGGAAAAGGAAAATCGTAAAGATTCTTGTGAGTGATTGGGTCTAAAAAGGGACAAGAAATTAAAGAAACAAAAGAAAAAATGAACTCACATGGGATGTCGGGAAAATGGAAATTAAGCAATAGTCGAAGAATAAAGAAACGAAAATATATAAAACAAAATTGTCGATTATATTTAAACCTGAAGTAGGACAGACGGACATCAAAGCACCCAAGGAATCTGAGCTGCCATGCCTCTTCATGACGGAAGAAAATTAAGAAAACAACTCCCAAAGTCGGATCAAATAGTTATAGTAACCCCCTAAAACTTTAGAAGCGGTAATTCGTTTGAAGTTTACACAATAAGTTCTAGAAGCTTAAGTAGTGGTTCAAAGTAGCAGAAAACTCTAGAGTTAATGGAAGAAACAGAGGACGTTCCGACTCTGTACAATTTCCCAGTTCGTTCCCCTGTTTCCCCTGGATCTTTCACAATCTTCTTCGATCTTCCTTCCCCCTCTGAACCCATCAAAAGAAAGGTCCAGAAAACAAAACCCAATTCAAATTGATGCTCAAAATGGGAAGAAAAATGGTAAAACCCAACCCAAGTGTCACAGAAGAAGATGATGAAGAAGAAAACAGAGGATTGAGTGATTTCCCAAGAATAAGAACTCTTTCTCTGTCTCTTATATATCTAGTTTCTATGTGTACTGCATTACGGGAGTGCGTGGGTTGAGGGAGAAGCTTTGGGAGTGGGATACGAAGAGGGAAGAAGAGGAGGAAGAAGAAGAAGAAGAAGAGGAAGAAGAAGAAGAAAGAAGAAGAGGGCAGTGTGCAGCCCGATTACGATTAGTCTAATACTTTCTCTCTCTTTAAATAATCCAACTCGTGTCAGAAGTATGGTTAGATTTTAACTGAGGTTGGGTTCACCGGGGTTTGTGGAAACGAAATTCATCTCAAATTCACGCCAAATGCAAATTACAAAGCCACCGCCTATAGCGAGTCGAAACCTCTCTCATTGACCGTACTTTTAAAACGGAGTTATAGGGACAATTTTGGAATTAACATTAAAAAGGAAGAAGAAGAAGAAGAAGAAAAAAAGAAAAAAAAGAAAAAGAAAAAAAATCTCTTTTCGATACTTTGTCTGTGCAGTTGGGAGAAATGTATTATTTTAAATATTAATGTATGTATTAAAATATTATGGTGTCCGTATTACATATTAGTTGTCACTCAGTTTTTGTTTAGTTATTTGAGAGGAGGACTATTGTCATGAACAAATTTTTTTACTTTTATTTTACACTAAGTTTTTATATATATAAATACTCATTTTGGTTTAAATAAACATTTCCTTATATATTTTGATTTTTTTTACTTATTTTTTAATTTTACTGCATCTATTTTCTATCAAAATTAAATATTCTCTCTAATGTTATTTTGTTCTCGATTTTTAACTAATTTTATTCTTTTTTTACTTCAAAATTTTAAAATATATTCCCAAATTATATTTATGATTTTTTTAATCAATATTGCTAGAATTAATTTTGAAAGATTATAGTTAATATTTATTAGATTGTATAAAGACTATAATTGCACGATTGGATTGATAAGAACTAAATTTGAATGAATTGATTTTCTAACTATATATATTTTGAAGAGATATTTTTAAAAACAATAAAATAAATCAAAATATGATAAAATTTTATATTCTACGATAGAAATTGATAGAGTTCTATTAGGTGTGACCATTTGAATCACAAAAATCGAAGCAAACCGAAAATTAAAAAAAAATTTGGTTATGGTTTATTAATTTGAAAATGAAATGAAACATAACCGAGTAGTTAAAAAAAAAAGAGTAAAATTGAATTTAAAACCAACCCGCTTCAAATTTAAATAACAAATTGATACCAAACTGTTTTCAACCCTAATTTTTGTCGATATATAAATATTATATCAATAATATTAGTATTCATCGATAATATCTAAAATTTTACCAAAGTAAAATTTTAACATCACGTGATTTATAATAATTTTTAATGTTATCAAATATTATACTATTTTGAAAAATTTAATGACACGAACCGTATAAATGTGTATAACCTTTATCAACTTATTCAAAATTGTATACTTTAAAAAGTAACACTTATTAAATTAAAATTAAAAATGCATAATTTTTTAAAAAAATATAATAAGCAATTCAAATTTCAATTTAGAAAAAAAGCTTTTGAAAAAGGAAAACAGATTAGAACCACATAAATGCATCATAATAGTGGTGTTATAATTGAAGACTCAGTATTTTTCTAGAAGCTATTTGGAGTACTATTACAAATAAATTGGCATGGGATAAGTACTTACAAAGATACTTAGGATTATAGTTATAAGTTATAATAGGTATGTTTGAATTGTTCGTGTTTGAAACATAAATTATTTTAGTTTGAGTTATAATAATATATTTAATATAAACCTATTTTAGTACGAGATTAAAATAGTAAGTACCGTAACCAAATAATAAAAATATTATGAAAGTAAAACAGTAAAAACTATAGAAAATAACAAATATTGTAACAAATGGAGTTTTTAAAATAATGTTGATTGTAATTAATTGAAGATTACAAAATATTATTTATTGTAATATATGATGGTGCATGTTATAATATTCGTATAATAGTTTTTACTTCAAACGTTCCCGTAGAGATCATTTGGATTGCGTACATCTTAATGGTTTGAAGCTCTAGTTAAACTGTTGAATAATGAGACGATTGACAACTATGACATGTCTCTCTTTATTGATGAAGCGAAGACTAAGGACAACAAGACGAGAATTGTCTCACTCTCTTATTCGTCATAGACAAAATTTATTGGTGCTCTTGATAAAAGTATAGTCGATCTTTCAAAATTTACAACCAACTCTTTTAGGCCTCATTTGATAGCCATGTTTTAAAAATTAAGTCTATTTCATCTTCATATCTTAAAGCGATCAAATATTGATTGAATTTTGAATTAAATTCTAAAACACTTAAAAAAAAGAAAAGGAAAAAACTTCTTGGAAGGTATGTTTTTAGTTTACAAAATTGAACTTTGATTTTTGAAACAATCAATAGATTAGAAAGAAAGTTAATTAGCGTTGATGTACTTCATTTTACAAAACAAAAACAGAAAAATGTATTAGATTTTAGATTTTAAAGTTTAGAAAATAATATATAATTTAAAATTTAAAATAATATAATAGAATTAAGTTGATCGTAGTTGACCGTTGGAATAAAAATACATGGAATTGCCAAGTCAACAATTTTAAATGACGTTTCATCTATTAATTTTATATTGTTTTTAAATATTAGGTGGCACTTTTTCTTTTTTTCTTTTTTTCTTTTTAGAAAAATATTCTCTTTCTTACCTCTCCTCCTTCTTCCCGTTCTGGTGCATTACCAATTCATTCTCTCCCTTCCAATGGCTTCTCTAATCATTTTCACACGGACTCGAATTATTCCACCAAATTTCCTTTATTCTCCCAAATATACAATGGATCCTTCCAATGACCCAAATTCAATTGTAATAGCCATGAAATTAGAATTAATGAGAAGCATAAGACGACTTATAAATTCTCTAAAACCCTTTCTTAAAAACCATGAAACTCTTTCTTTTTTTCCCTAAAAAAGTCCATTCATCTTCATCTCACTATAGTTACAGATTTTAGGAGTAACAAGAAGGTTAGATACTTAACTATTTCAAACTCTGGAGACCAAAAATATATTTTATACTATTCTATTTTAGTATATTTGCATGCTTTCAGACGTGTTTACATGTAGTCTTTGTATTTTGATAAACTAATTTAATTTAATTAACCTCCTACAACTTATTATTAATGTCAGTGCATAGATCTGGTTTAGGACCTTAGGTATTGGGCTAACGGATGAAGCTCGTTTACAATGTAGTATTGTTTTTATTATATATATATATATATATATATATATATATATTATTCACTTATTTTTGTTTAGGGAAACAGATAAAATGAAAAAGCAAAGGGATCACAGTCATGAAGGAAAGATTAGAAGAAAAAGAAGATAAAAATTAGAATAATATAAATGATAGGGTATTGATAATTTTTGTTCACGTACTAATAATTTAAAATTTTTAAGTTTACAGATAAATAAGTTTTAAGGAATGTTTTTACAACACAAAACGTTTTCATCGTAAAACAGTGACATTGATATATATTTTTAAACTATTTAAAAAAAAAAAAAGAAAGTTAAAAAGTGTAATTCAAAGGTTAAGAAAGATGAAATATGAAGATATTTATTTGGAAAATATAAAAAAAGGTAAAAATTAGGAAAGAGGTTTGATAGGTTATAGGTCGTATAAGTGATAGGTGAAGGAGGGGTGGGCGTGGAGGGTCGACTCAATGTTGAAGTCGGCTAAACAAGGCAGCCAGCCACTCCGTCCGGATCCAACAAATCAATCCATCCATACGAACTTTCACTTTCACACTTCCCTTCCCTTCCCTTCCCTTCCCTTCCCCTCCCTTCCAAAAAATATATATAATTAATATATATATATATATATATATATATATATATATATATATATATATATATATATATATATATATATATGGGATTAGGCTTCCATTTTCGTCTTCTTTATTTTTAAATATTATATTTTGTGCGAACATATTGCTTAGGCTTTGACCCAAAAGAAGAAAAAATAGCAATAATAGTAATAAAAATAAGCGCGTAATTACAGTAAGTCTGAATAATAATGTTTACAAGGATATTTAAAAAAATATTACAAATATATAATAAAGTCTCTTATATCGTTATAAACTTGTATAGTCTATTAGTAATAGGTCAAATATTTAAACTTTACAAGTCGATAAATTTTTATAATTAATAGACTGTTATATTTATATATATTCCTAAATAAATAGATAAATGAATTGTAAAAATAGAATCGTAGGAATGTTTGAATTTTAAATATCTTCAATATTGTTAAAAAATGAGAATAATTATTGTCTAGAAATTAAATATAGGGGACAAATTTACCAATTTTATATACATAAATCAAAATTAAATAATTACTTAATTGAAAGCAAGAAACCAATTGGCCTAGTCATTGAATACATTTAGCATTATTTATTTTGAATTTTATATTAGTTAATTATTTAATCAACACAAATAAAAATAACAATGCTTTTATACTAAACGTACGTTGGAAATAGTCATAAATACAAAAAGAGAGAAAAAAAAGGAAAATTAATTTATGAGATATTTTTAAAAATCTATAAAACAATTTCGATAATGGAAAAACCCACGTGCCTACAATAAAAAATACAAAAAATGTCTCGTATCAACCACGTCATCGACATATTTGGTGATTTAAATTTGGATAGCTAAATCTAAACGATTTTTTTTTTCAAATTTATAGTTTAATTTGGTTACATCATTTAAATTTGATCGTTACAAATTTAAATTTTTCCCCAAAATTTGGTACGATCATTTAAATTTGGCTAAAAATTTTATTTCAAGATTCTTTTGTTACATTGTCATTTAGATTTGTTTACACTATCGTTTATTTTTTCAAGATTTTTTGTACACGATCGTTTTAGATTTGACTAAATAATTTTTTTAATTATTTTGTAGACGATCGTTTATTTTTTTTATACGATCGTTTACATTTGCTCGATCGTTTACATTTGGCTACTCCAATCTAAGTGATTTATTTCAATATTCTTTGTACATGATCCAACTACTTTTGTACATGATCAGTTAGATTTGTTACGACGGAAAGAAATCGTAATGAAAAAAAAAAAAGAGAAGAAAGACAATAGAAAGAAATCACAACAAATAGGAAAAGAAAAACGGAAGGACAAACCTGAAATATTTAAAGAATGTGAGTTTTGTTACACATGTCGTAAATATTTTGGTGATTTATTATATTTATGAAAATTTTTCTTAATTTATATTAAATAGTTAAGATAACATATAATATTAATTATGGAGTTATTAGTTAAATTTTATTAAATTTGACGAATATATCTATATTTAACAATTTAGTAACAATTGAAAATAATAATGAATCACAAATATTAATTAGAGGCCTTTTAAAAAATATAATAAAATAAAAAAATATTTATACTGTATTAAAAACGAAAAAAACCCACAGGCCCACGATAGAAAATACAAAAAATGTCTCGTCAACAACAGGCATAATATATTTGATACATGATCGTTTAGATTTAGCTATTGTTTAGTACATGATCATTTATTTTTTCAATTTTATTGTTTAATTTGGTTATACGATCGTTTAACTATATTACACGATCGTTTAGATTTGGCTAAAAGATTTTTTTCAAGATACACGATCGTTTATATTTGTTTACATGATCGTTTATTTTTTTCAAGATTCTTTGGTACATGGTCATTTAGATTTGGCTAAACGATTTTTTTTAAAATTCTTTTTGGAATGATTTTTTTCAAGATTTTTTTTTTATATGCAATCTTTTAGATTTAGTTACGTCAAATCTAAACGATGTAAAAAAAGGAGGTAAAGAAGAAAAACGATGCACGCAGCAAAAAAAAAAGACTATGAAAAGAAATCAGGCGATTCTAAGCGAAAAAAAAGAACATTAAAGAAAGAAAAAGACGAATCACAAAAGAAAAGAAATATGAATGGACAAATTTGAAATATTTAAAAAATGGTTATAGATTTTGTTATAAATATTTTAATAATTTGTTATATTTACGAAAATTTCTTAATATTTATGCTCAAACGAGTTTATCTTTTAATCTTAAGGGTAATTACATGATATTAATTAATTATGTTATATTCTTACTGATCTTCCAAATATAAAAATTAGATGTACTTAAAAAAACATATATTGAAATATGGTTTAAAACACCCCTCCAAATATATATAAAACATTAATCATATTAAACAAAAATACAAACAAAAAAAAAAAAAAAACTTTAAAAGCAATTGACCGATTCATCAGTATCGTAGGATAACCACATAATCTCAAAAGATGTAAAAAAGACAAAAGAAAAAATGAAATTGGTAGGATAATCTAAGAATCAACACAATAGTAAGTTTTTATTCCAAAGTTAGGTTACATGAGTTAAAAACTAAACGAACCTAAATCATCCCTAATAGTATTTTATTCTTTGTTATTGTGCTCAAATAAAAATTTCTTTTTGAACTTTCACTTCTAACATAACTCAAAATTTGAAACTAATAAAAGCCTAAGATATCCTTCTTCTATTAATTATTTTGACGGCAAGGTAAGGCTGTGACCTTTTACTTTTAGCATTTTATACCCTTACATGGCTGCATGGTAGAAAAGGGTTCCATATGTTTAATTAAAGGGAAAAAAAAAAGAGAGAGAGATAGTGGGAGTTCATTAGGCTTATAACTTACAAACAAAGTTTGTTTAGGATGCATATATATAGTAAAGAGAAGAAGAGAGGGTTTGGGGAAGTGTTTTGGTGATTGAAAGAAAGAAAGAAAGAAAGAGAGAAAGAATGAAGGGGAAGATGAGTTTTAAGGAAAAAGACAGGTAGATGGAGGGGACAAAGGGTGGGGGATGTGGTTCACTATTTTGTAATTAGTAAGGGACACATTCATTGCTGCCTTTGACTCCCCACAATAAGACATACATTTCCCCCCCCGGCCTTCTTCTTCTTTTTCTTCACATTCATTCATTTTTATCTAATTAACTTAAACTATATTTTCTTCTTTATTTATATTTCCAATTTCAACGTAATAATAATTTCACAACTTTTACATAAAACTAGAAACTGTGTTATCAACTATAGAGAAAGAAAGAAAGAAAGAAAAAGAAAAAACAATCCCCACACACTAGCTCTCATCTCCACTATTGCCATGCACAAAACATTTTTCCAAATCTTTCGCTCCATTGCCCATCCTATGAATTTGGGAATTAAATTCCAGTTTCATTTTCATATAGTGTTACGCACGTGGATATCGCACGCGTTTGTTGTCATCGTGGTCCCTCAAAGACGTGATCTTTGGCCTACTTTTTGTTTGTCTCGTTTTGCTTTTAAGTCGATTTATGTAGAAGATCCTTGTATTGATATTGATCTAATAAACAAAACAATGGTAAGAGATTAAGAGTTTTGCTCTCATTTTGATAATATACTATTTAAGGTTATTGTTGAATGAAACTATATTTATAATGTCCTACTTCTACTAACAATCATTTTTCGTAATAAATTAATTCTAACAATAATAATTAGGTGATGAAGGCTATAGAAGGCCAAATCAATAATGGCAACTTGGTTATTAATTCTCAATTGTTAATCTAGAACATGAGGTTTAAAGTTTTTCCTTTTGGAAGACATTTATTCATGTCACCCCTTTCGATTTTTCTTGAGCTTAAGCTGATCACACACGTAGACTTTGAATCTTGTCTTAAACAATTTTACTGATTTAAACATAGTAAAACTATAATTTGAATGTGTTTACAACAAACTTGTACAGTCGTCTTCATGAAAAAGTTGAAACTAAGTCGGTTGTTTGTAACTAATATTAACTTAGGTTGTAAGGTGGTTTAAGAAGATTGGAAGAGAGAGAGAGGAAGAGAGAGAGAGAGAGAGGAGAGGAAGAAGCCAAAATAGAAAAAGGGGGGGGGGGGGGGGAGGGGTATTTTGATAAAAATGGGGACATTGATTGAACAAGAGTCAGGGAGGGGTTAGTTGTTTTTAAAAAAAAAGTGGTTTAGAAAAAAGGCAAAAATGGTGGTGGTGACTGCTCTTCTGCTTTGGACAGTCCCAATCTCATATAAAACCAAACCCAATTTGATGGGTTCCATACACCCCATGGCTCCCAGCTGGTTGTAGGGTCCATTCAAACAAACCCTCTTCCCCATTTTAATTTTATTTTATTTAACCATTTTATATATATATATATATATATATGATTCTCTTTCTTGTCACTTCTCTTTTAATGGGGTCCATTCCATTTCTATTTCCATATTTTCAAATCTCATGTGTTTATATATTTATATATATAGGTGTAATTTTAAAGGCTCCACCTTTGATACCTCTCTTAATTAGAATCACTCATACAAATGTTAAAAGCTTTGTGGGAAACATAAAAGAATGGGACAAATTAAATTTAAGCTAAATAGCTGGGAGGGACTTATCTGTGTTCTCTTGTCTTTCTTTTCTTTTTTAGTTTAAATTTTCATATTCTTGAATAGGGAATGAATTTGGATGTGGGTGGTGCATGCATGCATGCATGGATATAATATATATTGCTGGATTTCATTTTAAAATTTATTTAGGAAGTTGTCTTTGTCTTTTCTTTTCTTCTTTCTTTTACTTCTCTACCCCAAGAGAGCTTTGGCTTAAAGGTATGATTCATTTTCTACTCCATGCATGTCGTCCATCTCTACCCAATTATAAAAGTGCCTTTTTTTATTCACAAAACCCTTCTCCTTCTCCTCTTCTTTTTTTTATTTTGCTTTTGCCTTTTCCTTTGTCTATATTAGCTATGGTTGAAAAAGCCCCATCTACTAGGAAACAACGTACAAGTTAAAACAAAACCTAACAAAGATCATCCTCTCATATAAGGTCAAAGTAAATAACAACTTAACTTAATTGAATGCTAATTTGTACTTGATGACCAAGAAGTTAAGAGTTTAAATCTTCACTCTCCATTTATACTAAAAAAAACTACAATAATTTATTTGAAAAAGTCTTAAACAAAGAAAAGTTACATTTTTATCTCGACTACAAAAATACTCGAAACAAACATTTTTTTGTTCCATTTATATTCTCAATTAATGTCATAGTCCATTTGAATTCACTTGAGAAGAATGTATTTTTAAATAATTCAATTTTATTTAAAAATACACTTTAAACACTATTTTGAATAGCTGTGGAACGCTTAAATTTTATCCAAAATAATTTATTTTTTTAAATAAAACACTTGAAAATATTTTTTTAAATTTTTTTTAATATATTTAAAATTTAAAGTGTTTTATTTTTAATTTAGACATAACCAAATTCGTTGTAATTTTAAGTTTAAGCTTATTTTGTAGGATTCGATTTTCCGAATTATTTTGTATGTAAGATTGTTGCTATCCTTATTTAACATTATTTTCTTTGATTAATATATATATATATATATATATATATATATATATATATATATATATATAAAAGTCGTAGAACTATAATTTGTTTGATGGATGGACACTCACAAATGTCTAATTAAACTTAAAGAAGGTGAAGGCTCTTCCTTCTTTCATACACGTTTTCTTGTTAGGTCTCTTTTCTCATCAATTCGATATTTTTATATATAAAAAATTGAGTTGGGTAAAGTATGAAGACAAGACAGGTGGGTAGGAGCACTTCTAATTGTGTTTCAATTGTTTGTAGTCATTCTTTGCGGAAACCAAACAACATCTACCGATTTTTTACACAATTTCCCCTTTTTCCCCTCAAGAAAATTCCAAAATAATGGTAGTACTAAAATACTTCTTTCTTCAATAAAACTAATGTGGATTATCTATGACAATAAATAATAATAATAATAATAATAATTGAAAGTTGCTATATTTATCAATATATAAATATATTGTTGATACGTGTCTGCAATGCAAAGCGGCTAACGATATTTCTAATAGGAGAAATATGGAGTAGCCACCAATATTGATTTAGAGGATGTGACTTGGCACTTAAAATATCCTAAATTGGTTTGAAAATAAAAGGTTAGGGTTTCGGAATCTTTGGTGTATGAGAAGGTGTTAGCGCTCCACGATACTCTTCAAAAAAACGAAATTTTATTTATTCTCGAGTTATTATTTTAAAAATATATTTGTATTGAAAAAAAAAATTTCCTTTTGATGTTTAAATGTCTTTTATTTTATTGAAAACTATTATTTATATTAGTGAACAATAATAATGCATGTGTGGCATAAATTTATTTGAATTTAATTTGATATCAAAAATAAATTTATTACCTCAAGAATATTAGAATCTTGACTTCCGTCCTAAGAAAGTTTTGTTTTTTTAAATATAATTTGTTGGTTTATTTTAAAAAGCTGTGTGAAATAAATATTTTGAAATACGTCTTTAAGAAAAGAATCATTTATGAAATCATTCATAATTTTGTTTATTTATTTTTAAAACTAATTAGAAAGAAATCTTTGAAGGAAAAACTATGTTTTTAGGAAGAAACATCGTGGAATCATGTTTTCTTTTAAGTTTATTGTTTTAAAAAAGGTATTTGTGAATGATTTTTAAAAACAATATCTAAAGTTTGTTTTTTTAAGGAAAACAAATGTCTTTTACGAAAAATATATTCTTTTTATGTGTAAATGTTCTTTTTACTTATTTAAACTAAATTTAGAAGAAAACATATATTATTATACATTTCAAGTATTTTTAAAATTTCGTCATTTACTTTTTAGAAAAGTAGAATCAAATACTATAATAAATTAAAATACATCCTTCATTTAATAATATCATAAAATACAAATAAATAAGAATTTAGGGGTCGTACATGTATATAATACGATATAGTAAATTATATTATCATGTAGTGATGTATTTTATAAAATATTAAGGTATAATAATATTATTATTATTATTATTATTTTCTTTTTCTAATAATAATGAGTGAGGCTTGAACTTAGGCATAGAAGTGATAGACATTCAATTTTAACACTATGCTAACTGCTTCTGATACCTCTACTAAATTCGTTGTGCTTATGATTGATTGAAAATATGATTCACTTATGGTACATCTCTTATATATGTTTTGTATAGTGAATTTATCTAATAATATCATGTATATATAGAAAATACTAGGAATATTTGGTATCTAAGTATCAAATTTTAAGAAAATTTAGTTATAAGATATGTGTAGTAAATAAATTTAAATGTTTTAAATCAACACAAAATGATGACTAATTCAATCCAACTCCAACCCAAATCTTGAGGGTTGAATTGAGTTCGATTAAAGATCATGTTTGAGTAACCAGATAAATAGAAAAAAAACAAAATCTAATCAAATTCAGGTACGCTTCAATAAAATATAGAAAAAAATTAATATTATTCGAAAAATACAAGTAAAATTGACTTATTTAAGTTTTTTTTTCCTCAATATTTTGTAGATAAAATATCTTTTTGTTCTATAATATGTTTGCAAGCGTTTGACTGTCTAGACCCCTTGAGTACTTTGAAAGTTTTAACTTATTTGCAAGAGTAATTCATGTCCCAATCCTTAAACTTTTGTTTTTATTTTGGTTGCTCCACGATATGCTATACTAATAAGTTAGTACAGGGAGGATTGAGTTATTTGTTCTTCTAAATACGAAGAAAAAAGTTAAAAGTCCTATTTTAAAGTCTACTTTTTTTTCTTTTTGTTTGAAGTTGTTGAATAGAACTATTTATAAGGTTTTTACTTTGTATTTTTCTCAAGATTGTGGGTGATGTTGACAATATCATAATTATTGCAACACTCAGAGGTTGAGGTAGAAGAGTGATAGTGTCGAGCCCCATTCAATTATTTTCCAATTTAGTATGATTCTTTCGATTTAACTTATCAGTTCAAAATTACTTGAGAGTCTGACTTTTTCCTTTTAAAACTTTCATCTCTAATAATCTCTCTCGATTTTCTCAGGTCTAGACACGCATTATAGGCTTAAGCCTTGTATGGAGAAGCCTCCCGGATAACTAAAGAAAAATATTATATATACATTTTTTAAAATAAGAAAAACCAAAGTAAGATAGAGTGCAAATACTAGAATGAAAAATAAATCCATGGTTCTTTTAAAAAGAATAAAAAACAAGAAAAGTCAACGCTAATAAAACGAGCTGAAAATTTTCAATTAAATGATAATATGTGATTCAATCCTCAAGAAGATAGAGTATATACGAATTTTATTTAATTTTTGAAAAATCACGGTTCAATTGAACTTGTCTTCAAATCACTTAAAAATAAAAACTAAATTATAGAAATGAGTAGAAATGGATACACATATTTGTACTTGTGAACAAAAAAAAAAAAAAAAAAAATATGAAATAGATGTAATATTTATAAGCAGCTAACATCAGTTAATAAAAGGTCCAATTTGAAATCATATTATTTGATATAATGCATATATGAAAAACTAAAAACAAAGAGTATGTCCAAAATCCAACGTCAAAAAGAACAAAATGGTTTAAGAGGTCATAAAATGAAAGAAGAAAGAAAAAAAGGGAGGGTTGATGGTTATGGAGAGCTCCTAATGAGTGGGACAACAAATGTACCCAATGTTTATTGATGCAACTTTTGACCAAAGAAAAGTGTGTTTGAGCAAATAAAAAAGAAAGAACCCCCAACAAGACGAAAAGGTGCAAAGTAAACCTATTTGGACTATGTTACCCTCAATATAAAGCTTTTCTTCACTAAACTATAACTACTCTCCTTTTCAACTCTTTCCCTCACCTTAACAAATAAATAAAGAAAGAAATTTACACCAACATGCTTTTCATAGCCAATAAATATCTACTTTTTTACTTCTTTTTAAATTTTTATTTACTGGGTTGGGTTTTTTTTTTTTTTTTTTTTCTTTTTTTGAGTTCAATGTGCAATAGTTTCTTTGAAAAACCCCTGAGTTTGAGACGTAATTATAATGACAATGCTTAGGATAGTTATAATTGTTTTTTCAATAATTAAAAATAAAAGGCTAATAAATGAGATCCGCAACGGGCCAAGATGGGGCGGGCTGTGAAATGTGGGCCAAAGGCCCATTAGTTCTTATTATGGCGTCAACTCGACTCTCAATTCTAATTTAACTTTGAATCTTAAATTTATCCAAATATATTTTTGGAGATTTTCTCATTAACACCTACAAAGCAGCTTATGTAATGTCCTATATGCTAAAAACATAATTGTAACATAAATATGTATATGATTTAAACACATTGGTTGATATTTAATTAAAAAAATAATAATAAAAAAAAAGGTGCTAAATAATTTATAGTAGAAACTGAGGCTACCCTATTAGGTTGCTGCCATCTCAACATCTCTAATTTCTAATTGTTACAGTGGATATAAATTGATGGGGGTCTGTATAAGATAGCTTAACTAGCATGTTTAATTTTCAAACCAAGGGGGCCACATATCTTTATTTTAGTCAATTTTTAGTTAAGATTAACATCAATTTGACACTTATCAACTTTAAATAAAATATATTATAACAAAAAGAAATCAATGGACCAAAATATTTGATTAATTTTATTTAAATCGACTCCACTGCCCTTTTTTAATTTTTTTCCAAAGAAAGATAGAATTTTTTGTAAGGTTGTATGCATTTTATAGATTAGAATATATGACCATAGAAAAGAGGTGTAGAAATTATGATATGGGTCAAGACCATCATTTAGAGTTAAATACATAAACAAATGTGAACATTTGATCTTTTTTTCCCTTTTACACATGGTGTAATAAATTCCTTTCTGTTCGATGAGTGTCTTTCCTGCTGTTTTAACACAAAGAAAGGGGTCAATTTCTTAAACTTTGAGTGCCAAAGTATTAGTTTGATTCAACATTGTAATCCATTTTTAAATAATGTATGTTTAAAAAATATAACACAAGCTATCTGATTTGCAAACAACTTGAAGTACCCAGCTGCAACATTTGACAGAAACTCAACCGAAATATAGACTTGATAACAACTTAATTTCTATCTATGCCCCCAACTTAAAATTCATTCTCAAAACAAAAACAATGCTAACTAAAAGATAAATTATGATATACTCATCTCACTCTACTTATATGAGTTTATCATTGATAAATTATGATAAACATGTTAATCTATTATTAATTTTAGTTACAAGAATGTCTTGTCCCTTTTTTTTTTTGTTTTCTTGTCTTTTCATAATTTTTTTCGCTTATTCACATGTTAAAATGACGATAAATAAGTTTTTTCAATGATAGATCTTATAATTGAAAGATAGACTTCACCCCTTCAACACTATCATTAATTAAAAATTTATACACTTCAATCAACACCAAATTCGAAATCTAAAATCACACTAACAAAAATAACAATCCTATTTCTAATTTATAAAATCAAATGTTGGACAGACTTGTATAAAAGCACATTTAAACTCTAAAACAACATATTTTTTTCTAATCAAAATATTGTTTACCTCATTGGTGAAATCAAAGCTCGACGCTAACCACATGGTGCAATCCTTCGCGCCGTCGTCTACTCTCGTTAGAGCAATAATCCCCTCCCCTTTTTTAGAAAGAACTCTTTTAATTTTTTTTTTTTTTTATCATATCATAATAAAAATGTTGTCATAATTTCCTTGATCTTCGTGCAGTATGTAGTCTGCCACTCTTTTTTAAAGGCTTAATTAATTACGTTTGAAGAAGGGATTTAAATATTTGTGGATGAGAATTAATTAACTTCTTGGTTATTTTATTTGTAATTTTGTTATGATTTATAGTTGAAGTTAATCAATCATGAAGTTGAAACAACAGGAAGGAGTCTTTGGTGGTTGTGGGTTGTAGACATTGGCATTTTAGTCTTTTAGTGTATGAGTTGTTATCAAATTTTATTAATTTGCAATTATTTTGGACTTCTGCTCAACCCCCCTATTAATAAATTTTGTAAGCATAGATATATAATTGGAATTTATATTCATATAAACTAATTATTCAAATTGATTTTCAAAAATAGAGTTCAAAAGTATTTTTTAAAACAATAAAATTGTAAAAAAAAAAAAAAATTGACAACCATCAACATTTGAGATTACTAATTATTTGAAAACAAAATCTATTTAGATTTTATGATAAAAATGTAATGAATTTTTGTCGTTAGGTGAATTCGTTACTATGATCCTTGTTATATGTTAAAAAATATATATGGCACCCAGGGATTCAAAGTTGTTGAAAGGGTGGAAAATGTTGGAAGAAATAATGGGGGAGGATGAGGAGGAGCATCAATCCAGACCACGCATTATTAAGATTTAAGAGAGAAGGGTGTGGGTGTGGGTGTGACATGGAAGTCCTTTGCCCCCAAGGAATTAAAAAGACCGAGAGAAGTCCTTAAACGCGGAAATGGCGCAATAAAGTTGATTGACTTTACTTACACACACACACACACACACACAGACAGACTACACACTCTTCTTTTCTCTTCCATGGACATGAAAGCGAATGCAACGACCAAGTTAACCCTCAGAACCACTTTCCTCTAAATCCCACCATCTTCTTCCTCGAAATTTCTCCTAACATTTCCATATCATTCAATCCCCAAGCTTTCTGATTCCTCTTCCTTTCATGACCGACAATCACCCTCCCACTCCCTTCTCCTCTTCATTTCTCCATCCACGCCATGTCCTGCCAATCCAACTGTGTTCCCACCACCCCTTCTCATTTTCAAGTTTGTACTTCACTCTGTTCTCCTAAATGTTCCGGTCTCTGTTTTGGCCTCCCTAAAGTTCCTATTGTCGTTTTGCCTCGCTCCCAGCCACGCCCACCGCTGCCGCCTCCTCTCCCTCTCCCTCAGCTTCCGTCTTCCATCGTTCCTCCCCAAACCCATACCCCAGGAAGGTCCACTCTACTTCTTCTCAGTTTGATCACTACAGCAACTCTGGTCGCCGCCATCTTCATGCTTTGTCTTCTTTTCAAGAAATTTAGGGAGTATCGTAATTCAAGACATAATCGTCTCCCGGTTCTGTTTGATGTTCAAGGTGAGAATCTACCCGATAGCGATGAAGAAGAACCCGTTATCGACCACCACGTTTGGTACATCAACACCGTTGGTCTTCAGCAATCGGTTATCGATTCAATCACTATGTTCAAGTACAGGAAGGATGAGAAATTAATCGACGGTTCAGACTGCTCCATCTGTCTCGGCGAGTTTCAAGACGATGAGAGCCTTCGACTGTTACCAAAATGCAGCCATGCCTTTCATGTTCCCTGCATCGATACGTGGTTGAGATCGCACAAAAACTGTCCCCTCTGTCGCGCTCCTGTGCTGTCCGATTCCGTCGCCCCAAGTTTAGCCCCCATCGAACCGATTAGGAGGAACCAGCCAGAGCCGATCGAGAACACCCAAATGGAAACAGAGACCATCGAGGAAGAAAACGGAGTAGATGAAAATAGTGGAGAAGTGCGTAGAGAAAATTCCGAAATTCTCATTAAAAGGTTGTCTCGGACTTTAAGCAATTTGAATCAAAATAGTGAGGCTGTTGAAGACGAAGGACAGGGACTAAGAAGGTCGGTTTCTATGGATTCAGTTTCAGCAAAGGCTATTTATCAAGTCACGGCCAAAATACAAATTCCAGAAGAAGGGTGTTCGTCAAATGGAACATTAATGGAAGTGAAGGATTCAGTTTCTTCTAAAAATCTTGGGAATCAGAGCCTGTATAATCTGGTGAAGAGTATTTCATTTGGGCATTCTATGCAGAAAGGAGGGATTTCAATAAAAAGATTCAGTTCAGGAAGAAGGAAGTTACAATGGGCCAGACATTACAGAAGCCAGAGCTCGGTCCTTCCGATGTGAGAGAGGAAGAAATCTTAAAAATGGCTGGGAAAATCAACATCTTCTCTCTAGAGTTTCAAGAAGCTGTTCTGTTTTTGTTGTATGTGTATGAAGCTGCAGGAAACTCTTAGGCTGTTTCTGTTCCGTTCTGTTTGGGGTTCTTAAGGTAGTTTACGAATAGAATCAATGAAGAAGAAGGCTCATGATTTTGAATGAATTATGGATGACTGAAGTTGGGTGTTACTGTTAATTAATAGAAACAAAGAAAAAAAAAATAAGAAAAACAACAAATTTTGGCTATACTTCCCTACACATTATGCTACTTCTTGTACATGTAACATATCTCGACTTCAACCAGTAATTTATACAATAAGATTAAGTGACTATGAGATTATATAATGAACTGGTCTACTTTTATGTCACATAAATTCAAAGGGTATTGCATATTAGCTAAGATCATGTTCCAACATAGTTATAGCCTGTTTTGTTATTTTCAAATTATTTTAAACATGTATTTAATCATTTATAACCAATTTTTACGATATAGGATTTGAGTTTGGGAGTGTAAAATCAAATATTAAATTAACCTTAAGTGACTGTACTAAATATTTATTAGTATGTACTTGTAGTAGCCCAGATTCTCACTGATTCAAATGATGTATTTAATTAAATGGTATTCATCAGTCTAGTCAAATGATTTGTTTATTTTAAGTAAATTACACTCTTTCTTCCTTTAGTTGTTTGTGTAGTTTACTTGTAATAGATGGTTCTTTACTTTTACAAAATTTCTTTATGTCATATAAAGAAACAAACAATTGGATTGAAGTTCTTTCATATGGATCCAATTCGTTTAGACACAATCAATTTCATTGTCATCTTACTACAACTATCGTTTCACATATTCTTAAGCTTTATACAGACTACAATGCTATGTAGCCAAATTGTCGATACGAAAAGTTGTTTCCAATTTTGTTTTACAATGTTTTAGGTACATTTCGTATGCTTTCCTTCTCTTCACCATAAAAAAATAAAATGAGTTACTTTTTACTGTACTAAATTTATTTTTGTGGTGAAGAGATGAATGATCTATGTTGTTCTTTTTTTTTTTTTTTTTTGCATTGTAATGGGTCCATGCAATTCTTCCTCCTCTTCCTTGATTAAATGGCTTGAAATGAATTTTTTTTAATATAATTGTTGGAAGTAAAGAAAACACATTAATATAATTGTTGGAGGTATACTTTGAGATGATATACATACTAATTTCAAGCATAACATCAGTGGGAGATAAAACATAAACATGGATACCAAATTTTCTCGTCTAGCTAGGTTTGGATGCTGATAAAAGACAAATAGAAAACTTCTCATCAAACTTTTTGGCAATGACTCTAGGTCAGCTAATCTAAAATGCATCGAAGGAGTTTTAGTTAGGCATTAGAGGTGATCGTGGTGGTTAGAGTAGTCATTAAAAACATTGAAGGGAGGAAACTTGGTTAATTTAAACAACAAGCTAAGTTGTAAAGTGTCTTATATAGCAAACATAAAGTTTTGAGAGTGGTGGAATAAATTGTTTAAATTTAAAAGTATAAACATTTAATTGTCATAAACTATGGGAGTATTGCATTATCAAAATATTAAATTGCTATAAACATAATTTACTCGTAAAAATTTTGTTTTTTTAATTAAGTATATAAACATTATTTTAATATACAATTCTCTTTATATTTTAAAATTAAGTCTCTAAATACTATTCTTTTAAGTTAGTTTATTTTTTTAAAAAAATTTGATTAAGAATTCAATCCTTATATTTAAAAAATAAAAACAAAAATGGAAATGATGGTTAAGTTGATCTATTCTTAACCATAACAAAAAAGTGATTATAGATAAAAACTTTTAAAACTTTAATTTCATCTCTCCCAGCAGAGAAGTTCATTGGTGACAGTACAATGTAACAGTAAAACGCAAGAACTAGAAAGGCGAGAGAAAAGTGAAAAGAACTATTTTTATTTGACAAGAAGATGACTATGGAATCTGGGCCAAAACACTCGCCTTTCTTCAATCCCATTAGTTAAAAATTGAAAGAAAATCTTAACCCCCATGACCACAACAACATCCAATCTTTCACTTTTACGATTTCTACTGATACCCTTTTCCATATCTTTTTACTCTTAAAAAATTGTTCTTTTCTTCCTCTTTTATTTTAATGGCTTTGCTTCTGTTTCCATCTTCATCATTCACAAGATATTGTCTAACCATTAATTTAATTTAATGAGATTGCCGAACCCATTTCGGTCTATATGCTAGTTCCCCCATCTCAATTTGGTATTATCTGAGAGATACGGAAAGAATCGATAAGATTCTCCTACTCAAATGCTGCTTTGGATCGGAGCAACCCCTTCATTCTTTGCTGCGTATTCTTCACTCCCCTACTAATCTCTTCCAAATGGTCACTGTATTTTTCGGTTTCTGATGTTGTCTTTGCTGGCATTGCTTAATGGAACTTGTTTTCACCAAATGGGTGTTTGGGTTTTTCCTCTGCTGTTGTCTTGTCTTCTCTAAAGCATATTCAGGTAGGTCCCAATTGGTTTTTCTCTATCCAGTTTCTGCTCAGTACTTTAACATTGGTATTCATCATTTTATCTTGATTCAAGTGGAGGGAATTCTTGGAGATGATAAAGTCAGGGGAGTAAACTTGGGAGGGTGGTTGGTTATTGAAGGTTGGATTAAGCCTTCACTTTTTGAAGGCATTCCCAATGGGGATATGCTGGTGGGTTTTATTTTCTTTTTGGTTGTCTTTTGTTCTGTTTCATCCTTGGATACGATCCATGTTTTAAGATAGCTCAGTTGATATGCTCGTTGTATTATACAGGATGGAGCCCTGGTTCAATTGAGGTCGTTAACATTGCAGAAGTTTGTTAGCGCTGAGAATGGAGGAGGCACAGGTGTTACAGTCAGTAGAGATGTTGCATCTTCATGGGAAACTTTCAGGGTCAGATGCTCAATCAAATTGTTCTTTCTACTGCCGTCTATTTTAATACAAACTCAATATTAGTATTTGACAAGAGGATCACATTATTTGTTAGTTATAGCTGATTAATATATGGCTAATTGTTCATATTTTTCTTGATAATTCTAGTTGTAGGTGTACCTATTTAATCCCTAAATATTTTGAGAAGTTTCAAATTTTGATTCTAAGAAGTTTCTGTTGTTGATGATGTTTACTGAATGATGGATAATGTGACATGTCTTTTGGTCAAACCTTGATTTTAGATTGGTGAGAAGTAATATTTATTGATTTCAGCATTCATTTAACTGAATCATTTCCTAGAGCCTGTGGCAGAGAGTACCATAAATGGAGGTAGAAAAGCTTGTTATGGATGCAATGGAATTTGTGCATTCAACCACTTTGCCTGTTACTTTTAATCTTCAATATTCAACAACCAATTTCCTGACTTCTATGTTTAAGATGCTTAAAAGTTTTTTTTTTTTTTTTTTTTACTCGGAATCAATTTAACAAAACCTGAACCAAACTATGTTTGTTCAATACAAGAAATTTCTTCTCCTTCGCGATTGGCAAATGTTACCCCTCTTTTCTTTCTTGCAGTTATGGAGAATCTCTGCATCAGAATTTCAGTTCCGTACTTCCCTTGGGCAGTTTCTAACATGTGATGGGCTGGAATGCTCTGCAGCAGCTCAATCGCCTAGGAACGCTGCAACTTTTGTTGTTGAAAGGAACAGCAATAGAGTGCACCTAAAACTTAAGAATGGAGCTTATCTACAGGTATCATTTTTCATATAATCACTTTGGTTTAGGTTCAAGTATGAACTTGTCTATTGTACTTTCTTTGTAGACCTTTGCGTGATTTTCATGATTTTCAGAGTAGAAGAATTGCAAAAGTAGTGAAGAGTGAAACAACTAGCAAGGCTTTATAACCAGCCGCTCAGCTTTCACCACTAATGAAAAGATCTTCTGCACTTTCAATAATTTTACTTTATAGTTTAGCATTTTACATCTTGCCTAATTGGCTGCTTGTAGCATAATTGACATTCTAATAGTTCAACCGGATGGCAAATGCTCTACTTTTAGGCTATGATAACAAATCAGCTGACAGCTGACTATCCAGGGAAGCCAGGATGGGATGACAATGCTGCCACCTTTGAAATGATTGTTTCAAACAACCTGCATGGAGATTACCAACTTGCAAATGGCTATGGAAAGGATGAGGCAACTCGTGTTCTTCAGGTAAATTCTATTGTTTATCTTATTAAGGTGCGTCAATATTTTATTTTCTTTTAGGAATTATGATTTCGGCAGTAATAACATGACAATCTGCGAACAGTATGTATCAAAAAAAATATTTGACCATACATAATATAAGCTGCTGGGAATATTCCTGATCATTATAAACTTATTCATACTATCATTCCCATATATTGATTCCAATATATGGTCTTTCCTTCTCGTTGATGTAACTGCAGAGACATAGAAACAATTTCGTCACTGTAGACGACTTCAAATTTTTGTACAGACATGGAATAAACACAGTGAGAATTCCTGTTGGTTGGTGGATTGCTTTTGATCCTGATCCTCCTGCACCATTTATTGGTGGATCTTTGGAAGCGCTAGACAATGCATTCTCATGGGCACAGTAGGTTTTGTTTTCCAATTACTATTTTCAGACTGTTTATTTTTCAGATTCACATTCTCTACTTAATTGTGCTGCCTGAAACCTGCGGTGCAGAGCCTATAACCTAATGTGCATAATTGACCTTCATGCTGCTCCTGGCTCCCAAAATGGGATGGAACATAGCTCGAGTAATGACGGTACAATAGGATGGCCCAATTCTCCTGCCTACATTTCCAAAACATTGGATGTAATAGACTTCTTAGCTTCAAGGTATTTTTCTGTCGGATTTTGAATTCTTTGATACACTGATCCTTGGTACAATCTATCTACTCATTTTGTTCTGCATACCTCCAATTTGTATGAGATGTTTCTCCTCCACGTCATGCCTTTGTGGCGAGCAAAGTTCTTTTGAATGACTATTGCAAAGGTCTGCTGTAAATTCAACATAGTTCGACATTGGTATGGCTCTCCCCTACATAATTAAGAAGACTTTCTTTCTTTTCTTTTCAGGTATGGAAAACATCCAGCCTTGCTTGGAATTGAACTCTTAAATGAACCGTCAGCCGATTTAGTTCCATTTGACACCGTGGTATCATATTACAAACAAGGATACGATATAGTCCGTAAATATTCTTCAACAGCTTATGTAATAATTTGCCAACGAATTGGCAAAGCAGATCCTATGGAACTTTATCAGGCTAACATAGGATCTCATAATTTAGTGGTGGATTTGCATTACTACAATCTCTTTGATCCTTTCTTTGATCACTTGAGCCCCTCGGAAAACATAGAAGTCATATACAAAAACAGGCAAACCCAAATACAGGCCTTGAACAGTGCAAACGGTCCCCTCGTCTTCGTTGGTAATCCTCAGACCTCAGTCTCTTTAATCTCTAATAGTTTCTGATATCAACTTCAAGATTTAATCCAAATGAAACTATTTTTAGTGTTTCACAATCTTATTTTGTTTTTTTCTTTGTATATTACATTTTCCCTTAATGTGTCATAATTTTCCTTTAGTTCCAATGTTGTCAAATTTAGCGTTTGTTTAGATCGGCATTCTAAGTACTTAGAAACAATTCAAATGGGCCTTTAAACTGTTTAAGGTACGAGAGTATATTATGAATAGTGATTTGTGAGAAGAGTTTGATTAACAGGAGAATGGTCGAATGAGTGGAATGTGACAAATGCGTCTCAGGCTGATTATCAAAACTTTGGAAGGGCCCAGCTAGAGGTTTATAATGCAGCTTCTTTTGGATGGACTTATTGGACCCTCAAGAATGACAGGAAGCACTGGGATTTTGAATGGAACATCAAGAACAATTACCTTCAATTTGGTAGGTGATAACCAAGAATCTGTGTTTCAACTTCGATTGACAAATAAACACACCTGTGTTATATCGGTCGCTTGATACTGTTCCACGTCCTGTATTTTGGTGCTTTTGAGTTACATCAATCATGTAATATGTCTAAATGGTGCAGGTGATTCACCCAGCAGGGTTATTTTCAACTGTTACTTGTTGGTTGCATTAGCATGTGGCTGGTTCCCTCACCTCCTGCTTTTGCTTTGAATAAACCATTGAGTTGAAGTGTTGCGGTCTTCAGGATCACACATTACTATTCATCTCTTTTCTTTTTTCCAGGAGGAACATTTAAGTTTTTCCTTTTTGTTTGCTTTAAAATTTTCTTTTTTTCTTCTTCTTTTCCCATGTAATCCATTGATTTAATATTGTAACAATGAATTCCTTTTCCCCCTCCTTTTTCTTTTTATTTCTTTCTGATTCATATATGAATATGAAAATGGGCCTTCACTTCATCTCCTGTTGGTGATAAAACTTTGGAATAAAAACAAGAATCGATAAAGTACAAATCTTCTGCCCCTGATTCTCGGATGACATATTTGATATGTCACTAATATAGATTTGCTATCAAGCAAGTAACTCATCAATAATTGACATATTACCCTCTCGTAAGATCGAAGATTTAAATTTTCATTACTTAATTGTCAAAGTTAATCAATATTATTCGGTTCGTAGTACCATTAACATTTTTAAGAAATTAGCTTTCTTTTTTTGGTCGGCAAAGTCCGAGATCAAAAAGTTACCTTTGCATTTCTCATAGATAGACTCATCGTGGTTACTTTTCAAAGAATTCTCCTACGAATCTCTATCGACTGGTTTATTAAAAATTGAAGAGTGTTTCTCAGTGTATGGAAGTTCAAACTCACCAAAAGATAGAGAATAATTTCTACTAATTTATTTATAATATGGCATTTTTATATTCACCAAAATTAAGAAAATACAATCTATCTTTTTGGTAGGTTCCAAACACTTTTTATAAAAGTAAAGTAGTTTCTTTATATATATACACATTCTATGTGAGTTCCACATCAATTAAAATATTATTCTCATTGAATACAACCGAACACTTGTTTCGAAATAATTTTAGTCAACTTCAATATGTATAATATATATATATATATATATATATATATATATATATATATATATATATATATATATATATATATATATATATATAAGTTTTCATTTTTATTAAGTAAAATGATTCTAGTAAATTGCATGCACGGTTACAAGCTGAAGTACATTGACCAACAAATCAATATTTAATAGTTTAAATATTACTTCATGAAAAATTAGATTAAAAGGAAAAGATTATTAGTATTAATTTTGATAACTTCGTCGTTATGAAACCCCACATGTCTACAACTCTTCAAAATAATAATAATAAAAAAAAAAAATCTTTGTCGCATTTCATTATCAGAAAATCACAAATTCAAACACAAACTTTAGTCTCAACAAATTTCACTCATTTCTTTTCCTTTTTTTTTTCAGAAAAAAGAAAATAGATCGAACTTGTAAAAGAAAAGAAAAAAAAAAGGAGATGGAATATAAGAAATTAAAAAGAAAGAAACTTTCCACGTTTGATTGTGGAACATGAGAGAGAGAGAGAGAGAGAGAGAGAGAGAGAGAGAGAGAGAAAGGCCTCATGTCTGGAATTTTGTAATGCGAAGACAGAAGGAATCGGAAACAGCTCATGCTATCACATACCCCATTTTGGGTTACGGGGCCCTACGGTTTAGTCCTTTTCTTAAAAAAATTAAAATGGAAAAAAAAAAAAAAGGCATCAAACGCCATCGTTTTATGAAGTTCAGTAGTGAAAGATTAGGTTAATTGGTGGTGTGTCGTGTCGGGTTGACATAGGCGGCCAAAATCAGTCGCAATCTAAGGAAAACCTATTCTATTCATTTCAATTCATGCATGCACCTCTTCATTACGACATGACGTTTTAACTTTCCCTTAACTCAACCCTCGTTTTTCTTTTCTTCTTTACCACTATTTTATTGTTTATTATTATCATTATTATTCCTATATCATTCGTTAGTTTTAGCCCATCACGTATCATATAACCTTCCTTCTTGTTATAACGTATGTTTAAGACAAGTAATGATACATTGTTAGATTGTAAGAGAACGTTGGAGTACTCATCGATTACAAAATTTGAATTTTGAATTCTAGGTCTAGAACCTTACATATTTAATATAGATTCGAGGTGCTCGACATTATATGTAATATGTACATAACTGAAAGAATACCAAAAATAATAGCTAGGGTAGTGGTAATTGAAACAATCCCAAAAATAGTAGCTAGTGTAGTAATAAAATTGAATTTTTAGATCTACCATCGATTAATGATTTGAGACTAGGTGATTTGAAATTTGAATAACTTCTTTATATACTATTTCACAAATCAACCCAACAGAAAAGCATAACAATCTAGGCATGTTGTAGAAAGAGGTTCAACTAAATGACATGTCTGTGAGTATATTCATTTCTTTTTACGGTTTCCATGATCAATTTAGAAGTTACCAACACATCATTTGTGGTAATGATCGTTTAATGTAAGAGGAATCATTATTGAAATGCTTCAAGCTAAGGACGTTGAAAAATAAGTTTATATGCAGAAATTTTCCAACGAGTCAATCTTTAAAATGAATTAATCATATTTTTGAGTTGGAGCAATATGAACCCTATTCGTAGTGTTTCTTTTTTAAATTAAGTTTTTCAAGTTTCGATTGTAATGATGGTGAAAGAATATTAAAGTTTGTATGGAATCCCTATTTGGAATGGAAAAATATAACAACTAACTCCTGCAAAATGTAATTGTTTTTAGAAAGTAGGGTTGAAATTAGAAATAAATGAGGTAGGTAATAACAAAAACCAGCTAGATGGATGGTGACTAATTTTAATCAACCTCCCACTTGTCCCTACCTATCTACAGCTCGGTCTTGATAATTAAACATTAAGCCTAGTCTTAGTGTGGTTGAATATATGTATTCAATTGCTTCACATTGTATATTTGAAGTCTACCTTTACCTCACACAGTTATATTACAACTCCAACTCAAAAGCAAAGCCCCATGCATATATAGTTGATGAGGCTATGAGGGTAGTGTATATATAGGCAGAGTGAAAACGAATGGAATATTCTGTATAAGAGGCCATGTAAACTTATGTTATTAATTAACCTAAATCAAGTTAATTTCTAATATAAATGTGTATACCTTCAAACTTTCAACATTGCATGTAAATATACAATTACAATTAACATAGTAGTCTTAAGAAAGTTTAGTATATGATGGGTGTATTGTGAACTCCATCAATTTCATATTTATGTATCTGATATTTGTATTATGTAAAATTAAACAGCAAAATAATGATTTTAGGCACAATATATATCAAAGCTTAGTGACATGCATGATGGATTAAACAAACCACAAAGTTAACAAAGAAAGACTTATGTTCTTTAAAAAAAACATTGGAAAACTTAATTATTATTTATTAAAATACAAGAACTAAAGTGCTTTTTTAATATATAAAGTTCTGGTTCAAAAATATAGGACTAAACAAATACAACTCCCAAACTTCTAATTGAACCTTTTAAAATATTAATATTTTAATATGAAACATTAGAAACTAATCAAATGCTTCGACTAGAAAAGTAGGTTTAATCAAACTTTATATAAAAAGTTTAGATATTGATATAAAACATTATTCCCCAAACTCGCACCAGTATGTTACTCTTAAGTTCAATTCCTCATCACTTATATACTTATTTATCTCCTCTATCTAATTACGAATAACAGTAAAATTTTGGTCCCATTCTAAACTCTAAATAAATTAAATCATATAAGTATGAAATTCAAATTAAACTACAGTACGATATATAGAAAACCCAACTCGAGAAAGTAGGAGAGGAAGTGAAGGGAGTAGCAAATCGCACATTATGAATTCATATTAACATCACAAAACATACATAATTAGATACACAAATTTATATGTTATAATGTTCATCAAACGACAATTCGAAGCTGGTGATAAGGAAACACAGGGCCAATATAAGCAGCAGCCCAAAAAGCTGAAAAAGCCCTTCCCAAAAAAAACACAGCTCAAACAAAAAAGAGGAGAAAAGAAAAAAGAGAGAAAATTAATTTATTTATTTGGATCGGAAAAAGAAAATACTGAGCTCTTGACCAATGCTTCCATTTGGATCTCTCAAATGGAAAGATTCAGAATCTCCCGACGCTCCACAAACTCTATCAAAATTCCCTCTCAAATACATCAAATAATCATCTTCACCTTCAATAACTCCCGCCCCTTCCGCCACCCTCCCCAACCGCCGCAGCGTCTCCACCTCCGCCGCCGATGCCCCTCGTCTCAATCCGTACCCAACTTTCCTTCCGTTGAAATACATACTCCACGCTGGCGACGACAGAACCGATCTCCCCTCAGAATTCGCCGCCGTGGCAGATTCAAGGGCGATTCTGAGGACGCCGCCTCTCATTTCCCGGGCGAGGATTGCAGTGGGGACCGCCAATTCGAGGAGGAGAATTGGGTTGGTTGAGCTGGAACTTGTTTGGATACAGAAGTTGACTTTTCCTCTACGGTAACCGAAAATGGTGCCGGTGACGGAATTGGCGGTGGAGGGCGTCGGGAAGATGGGTTTTGAGGAATAATACATGGGTTGTTGTTGTTCTTGATCTTCGGTGAAGGCGCAGTTACAAGTGGGGATGAGGAATTCGATTAGAGATCGGAAGAGCTGCCATGAACGGACTTGTTTCTGGCAGTCTACGGCAGCGACGTTGACGGCGGGGTAAGTGGCCATATATATTTGAAGAAAGATTTACTTAATTAAATTGATGTATAAAGTTATTGAGGGGTATAGTGTGTGGGAGTGAGGGTTTGAATAAATATTTATATAGCGAAAGAGAATTGGGTTTAGGGCTTTCAATTTGGATTTAATAACTTTTATCTCAAATTGGAAATTGATGCCCCCACGTTCACATCCACCTTTTTTGCAAAATCCAAGGATTAGTGCCTCGACCTCTAAATTTTTGGTCACAAAAAGTACTTTTTTTCTCTCCTTCCTCTTTATATATAAGAAATATTTTGTTTAAAATTAAACTTACCTGGTTCTTTGCAGTTGTAGGTTATTTAAAAGAATACTCTTGAACACTTCACATAAACCTCTTACCTTAATCGAAGGGGTACAATGATTTTAGAGATAGTATTCTTTTGAGGAGTTTAATTACGATGCATTTTCTTCCATTTAGGTTAAGTTCAGTTTCGAAGGATGAAAAAATTTAATGGTCTTCATGAACCCACGTTAGAACCTTAATCGGCCGATGCCACATTTTAAGAATGAAAGGTTGTCATTTGATTTAATTTAATTACTCAATTACTCTATTTTCATTGGTTGTCCAAAACGATATGAAAGTAATATCAAATGGATATATATACATGATCTCATATTTTGTCTCAACTGGATAAATATGTCTCTAGACTATAACCATAAAAACATCATCATTTCTTTTGACTTTTTTTTTTTCTTTCTAAATCTCATGATTATTTTATTATCATTTTCCCTAAACTTTTCTTCAACATGGGGTAAACAAAAATTGAAGTTATTCGTGTTCCTAATTCTATCTAGCAATTATATATTTTTATACTTGTGTATTTTTTTTTCTTTTCAATGATGTAATTCTTCCAAGAAAACAATGATTTTAATAAAATATAACTGAGATTACTCTATGCGATTGAATTTGAGAAAAAGAAAAATGTTAAGTTCTAACTAAAAATAGTATATTCATATAGGTCCTATTTACAAATTAATTTTGTTTTAAAAAAATTATATTCACTTCCTCCAAATTTCATTTCTATATTATCTTACCTTCTTTTGTTGGTCAAATTAATTATTCCATTAATTTTAAATTTGGATTAAATTTCAATAACGTGTATTCTTACAAAAACTAAGATAAATAGAAAGTATAATAAGTAATGGGACGGACCATATTGATTAAAGTATAATTCAAAAGAAACTAACAAACAAAAAAAAAAGTGAAAAGGGTTGGGAACAAAACCAAAACCAAAACCAAACCCAATTTTTTTATATTATATAACAAGATAAACTACAAAATACAGCCTAAATTTGTGATATTGTTTCCATCAAAGATCTACTATGAGATTCCTCCCATCTCCATTAAAAATAAAAGATATAAAAAAAAAAAAAAAAGAGGAGAAAATTGCGTAGGGATGAGAATTCCGTACAAAGAAGAAGAAAAGAAGGTTATCATGTAATGATTAGGAATTTGGAAGACATTGATATATGTGAGCCATACAATTCCAAATTAAAATACAACAATTCAACTACTCTTTTATATATCAATTATGAGTGACAAGTCCTAGCCTACTTTATTATTATTATAAAAATAGAATAAAATAAAAGTATGTAAAAACCAAAAAGAGAAAAGGAAAAAAAAAAAAAAAAAAGGAAGAAGAAAGAAACAGAAAATGTGGGTCTGAGGAGACACCCACATAGGAAGCACTAGATTTTCTTGCTTTGTTGTTATATGGAAATAAAGAAATGAAAGACAGAGAGTATTTTTGGAGGGACTTGAAGGCAAAAGCCTTCTGCCAGGGAGCAACATAATTCAAATCCCCTTTCCTTTCCTTTCCTTTCTTTCACCTTTATCCCTTTTCCCCCCCTTTTCTTTTTCTCCTTTCTCCATTATCAATCTCAAATATCCTCCCTTTTTTCTTAACGCCATTCTCTTATCCTCTTCCATATCAACAGCCTACGGCATGTTATGTCAGGTTTCCTTTGATGCATCTCTCTATATACGTCTTAAATCTAGTATCTAGTGTTTTGAGTGGTCAAATATAGAGTACCGTTGATCAAGCAATGAGTTATTGGAGTCTAGAAGCAGCAAACTCCTGGTAGGGTTTGAGTGCAATGCCTTAATCAAAACCCAAAATTAACACAACAATCAATTCATACGTGTATTTGTTGGAGAAATGAGAGAAACTAAAAGAATTGTCTTGGTTTAAAACAAATAGAATCATTAATAGAATCACTGCAAGAAAAGGGAATCTCTCGACGCACAAATTTGTCGGAAGAAATACGAAAAAGCGTCGAAACCGATCTTCTTGATGCATGAATGTCCAACAAGACCATGGTAGGGTGAAATGCATCAGGAGATAATTACAACTCTCGACGCCATGATCATATATATAACTCCCGACACTTTATGTACAGAGTCTTATCTCTCGAGGCCTACACAACGTGGTGTTGGAAGATGTTGACTAACAACCGACGCTATTTTGATGTGTTGGGAGATACTATATCTCCTAGATGCTTCAATTTTTGCATCAGGAGATGTCCTATCTCTCGATGGTTTAAAGCTGCATTGAGACATCTAGAATTTCTTGTGGTGAAATATAAGAGAATAAAATGATAGTATTTTTAAACGAAAAAATAGAAGAAAAAATAATATGACAGATGACGTGTTTGTTCGGAGTAAGTTTCGTTGCAAGTTTTTGTAAATCCATCACTTTGACAAATCAAAAATTTCCAATATTAGATTCACTACCTTTTCTTAAAAAATTTATACACATAAGATATATATGATATCAATATATTTTTTTTTTCTAATAATAAACTAGGACATAGTTACTACACAGTTAATAATGAATTATTTTTGTGTTTGTGTGAATTTTCATAACATCTGCATGGTTATATTGAAAATTGGTTTGAGTAATTTGTGTTATGAACTTTATGATATTTTGGGGAATAATAGTGATTTGAAACAGGAAGTAACTTTTTTCTTTTGTGTTTACTTTCTTCCCAACATACAAAAAAGAAGAATATATATATATTATTGAATGATGCGTTCTTGCAATATAAAATGGGAACTTTTTGGTAGAGAAAGGGACGAAATAGAGGGTGCGAGTTCGTGGCCTAAGACAAAACTCAGTGCGCCATCTCACTTTGGGAATTCATGTTGCCAACTCCAATACCCATTTTCTCTTCTTCATTTTCCACATACATTTTTATTCTCTTCAAATATAAAACGTTTTCAATTCCCTTTTTTTTTTTCTTATTTTATATTTTCTTCTTGTCTTTCTAAGTTTGTTTTCATTATTGTATGGTGGGATGGAAGATTATCATCGGTTAAATTTTTCATCACCCACCCTACCAAATAAATTTCTCCGTTAATTGCAAATAACTCCTCCATTTTTAGGATTTTACTTTTGGATAATTCAACTTCTTGTGGATCCATGGCTAAAAAAGTATTGATTTTAATGTCATATAAGTTGATATAGTTTATAAAGTAATTTTCTTGATTAAAAATAATTAAATTTCATATGATTGAAATCTTTTACATATTGTAATCTATAATGTTGTAAAAAAGTAAGGACGTTTTAATGAGAAAACGACAAATGTTAAACAATTTGGTAGTGCAATGGCAGACAAGGTTGGATATGTATGAAATTACCGATAAGGACTGTCTTTTCCAAAAGAAAATATATATATATATATATATACACACATAATCGAAATCTTAATTTTAAATTGGTAAAAATTTAATTAAAAGTATTAAAAAAAATCGTTTATTTTCCTCCGTTGAGTTTTAAATAGATTACAACGAATCAACGGTCTTGTCAATGTACAAAAGGGCCTATAAATGGGCCGGCTGAAATTATGGGCTTGTACACCCAAGTCAGCCCATCATCTTCCACAAACACAAACAGCTGAGATCCTCCTCTCCCAATCGTTTCCCACTCTTCTTACGTTAGGGGTTGTGTGTTGTGGACAATGAATTAATGATAATTTAGAAGGTAGGTCCTGTGTATGTATGTATGTTTGATGTTTACTTGTCTTATATATTTGTATAAGCCCATATTCAAATATGTAAATAAAAGTTGTAATCCAATTAATAAAAGAAGGATGTTCAATCCGATTGTATCTACCGTTATGGTTATGGTTATTATCTTAAGACAATTATTGTTATTGTTACTATTGTGGTTAACCATAACGGTAACTATAAATTTGACAGACTTCATATAGAGTCTTAAATAAAAACGATCAAAAGTAATCTAATTAAATTTACGATTGTTGTCTTTTACATACGATTGACCTATCAATGAAATTTTATTATGATCACCCCAATGTTTATTATGGATGGATAAACATGGCCTAAAAGTTTAAAACTTGTGGATATGAATATATGTCTAAAAACATACGAAGTCACCACCATGTCATATTTTCTAACATATATATATATATAATGGTTTGTAGTAACGGAGAATTATCATTAACCATAAAGTTATGTTAGTATGAGAAGTAAATAGTAAGTTGATTGGTGGTATTAGATGACTATGTTATTGATAAGGGAAAAAAGAAAAAAGGGTTTAAAATAGAATAAAGAAAGGGGATGGATGGATAGATGGATGGATAGATGGATGGATGGAGGTATAATTGAAGGTTAAGAGGCACAGCCCACAGAAGTCAGTTTGTTGATGGTTTGGGGCATCGTTTGTCACGTGCCACCACTACCGTTACGACACACGTGCCACACCCCACCTGCCTCTACCCTTCCACTTGCATGGCCCCCTTCTACAAAACCTAAATTTGCTTATACTTTAACCTAACCATTTATTATTATTATTATTATTATTATTATTATTATTATTATTATTATTATTATTATTATTATTATGAAGCTCCCTTTTAGTTTTAGTACTCCCAATTTTCACTCGCTTTCTTTACTAATAATAATTCTCTTACACGCATTCTTCTTCACCCTCACCCTCACCGTCCAAGCCCAACAATCCCCCTCCAACGTCTCCCACTCCCACCTTCGCTATTTGAAATTAAGCCGCCCCATAACCGTCGCCATTCTCCTTCTTCTCTTCATTTTCTTCATCGTCCTCTTTTTCTCCGTTTACATCCGCCACTTTTTGGAGTTGAACGCGGCCTCAGACGCTGTCCTTCGGTCCCTCGGTCGCCTGGACCGGTTTGGGCCATCTCACGGTTTGAAACCGGCTGAGATTCTGGCGTTTCCTTTGGTGGCCCACTCCGCAATAAAGGAAATGAAAATGGGGAAGTGGTCCTTGGAATGTGCAGTTTGCTTGGCTGAGTTCCAACACTACGAAACCCTACGTTTGTTGCCTAAATGTGGTCACGTTTTTCATCCCCCTTGCATCGACGCTTGGCTGGCCTCTTGCGCCACCTGCCCCATTTGCAGGGCTAACCTCGCCGCCGGGGAAAATTTCTCATCCGAATTCGTAGCCATCGGAGTTGTTGATCGTAATGGGGAAGTGGTAGATAACTGAACTACTTTGAAGTTGATAGGATACGACGTCGTATTTCGTATTTCCGTTATATTGGAAATGGAAACAAATTAAATTGTCGCTGTGTTAATAAGTTCAATTTTTCTTTTTTTCTTTTTTGATATAAATGTTGTTGGTTTACTTTTCCTTATTGCCTTAGTTTTAATTGCGATTGTTTTATAATTAATACCACATGGCCACCTGATACTAGCCCTCAACCCAATCTTACCTTCATTAATTAAAATTTGGAAAAAAAATTGCAATGCTAGCTATAGGTGGAAAAAATAAAATGCTACAAACAATCATTTTAAAATTTTATATATATAGGAAATACAATATAATTTCCTATTCATACATGGATCTAAATTTTGATATTAAATTTTAGTTAAAAAACTAATTTACACCTCTAACTTAACTTCAGTGATAGTGTAATGTAATTGTGAAATCTAGTGTACCACCTTGACAAAGACGGATGGGGTTCTCAATCACAAAAGCTTCAATTTTTTCTTTAGAAAAAGACAAAGAAAAAATACCATAGAATTCAAAAGGTTTATAATTTTATTAAAGAGAATGAACCTGTGTTAGATGCAATGAATTTGAGAAATAAGCCAAGTTCAGCTAAATAAGAAAAATAGTTTTATCTGAATTTTAAAAAGATAAAATTTTAAACTAAAGTCAACTATTATTTATACTTTTTTTAGTCCATCATTTTAAGAATTTCCCTTTAAATAGAGATTTTGTTTGGATAGACAATTTAACTATTATTTACTTGAACATCCTTTCTTAAAATCTATTAATGAGGAAATTTATGAGAAAATGTAGAATATTTTAATCAATTGGAGTTTCTAAAAGAGAGAACTTTCTGCTTGAGTTTCTGTCAAAGTAAAAGAGTTATAGAAAATGATAAAATTAGAGCAATACTTAAGTATATCAAATACACTATTTAATTTTGATGTATCTCACTCTATCACTCAAAACAAAATATCAAAATATTATTTTAAAAAGATAAAGCAAATTTGTCAAGTGAAAAATGATATTGAACAATTTTATATCCAAACAAGCTATTAAATATGGTGGTTTGAAAGGCAAGCTCTCAAATATTGGTAGCAATATGTCATTTGGGCAAGTATTATTTACTCCCATCAATGTTCTTCAAGAAATCAAACAACGATAGTGTTCATTCTTTTGGCTCAAATTTCTTGTCTGTCCATCTCTCTACTCGCAAGCTAGCTTTTTTAGCCTGTGCACATTACCAATCCATACATCCATAAACATGTAACTTCAAATGTAAATCTTATACTAAAAACACTTATATAACATATTACGTACTGTATATTCCATACCTCTTCTTCCCAATCACATCGAATGGTAATGATGAGCAATATCAATGTTTGAACTCCTGTTCCTCCAAATATCATTCCCATCCAAATTCCCTTCAATATGTATATAAGTCAAACTCCGATCAAATATATTTTTTTATTTATACTTCTCATTTTTATATAATTTCATGTAAATGGTAGCTTTTAACTCAAAGAAAAGAAAAGGAAAAAAAATGCACAGTATAATAAGTGGGTATTATATGTACCTTAACTCCAAGGTCGGCAAACGATTGCAACAAAATTCCAAGTGGGAGGCCGATAATATAATAACAACCCAAATTTATATAAGCCACGTAAGATTGCCATCCTGACCCAACTGCTACTCCTGTATACACACACACATACATTGGCGAGTTAATTAAAGACCGAAAGAAATATGTTTGAACTCTGATGAGTCTAACATGTAGTTACTAAATTTTAAAATATTACCCATCTAGTTTTAAAGTTTTTAGTTTAATTTTGATTTGATACTCAATTTTAAAATGTTATAAATTTACTAACCTTTGAATTTTGTTTTAATTTGATCCGTTTGAGCATTAAATTTTTACTAATACTTAGATTTAAAATTTTAAGTCATAATTATATTAAATTAATCAATAAACATTGACATCAATATTTATAAGTGAGTATTTAATAAAAAATTGGAGTTAAAATTGAAACAAAACTAAAATATCTCAATGGTGTAAACTTGTATTATTGTGATACTTAAGAGGGAAGATCAAAATTTAATAACTAAATGAGTAAAATCAAAAAGACTAAATAGAAACTGGACGAAAAAAATAATTTTTAAAAATATATTTAATTAAATATATGTTGATAGTATATACCTTTTGACAAAATTAAATAATGATAAGTAATTATAGAAAAACGAAAAGAAATGAGTAGTAATGAAAAAGAAGTGTATAATTTGTGTAACATACCAGAGAGAATTGGTTGAATGCTGTTGAAGAGAATAGTGAAGGCCAAAAGAAGATTGAGTTTATCGACTTCTTGAAGAACATCAGGAGTAGAAGAGAAAATGAGGCCAAAGGTATCGTGAAAGATGAAAATTAAACAACAGAAGAAAAGACCAATTATTAATGATGTTGCCGATGCCACAATTGTTGCAAACTTGGCTCCTTCTCCATTGCCTGCTCCGAGCTCATTTGCCACTCTTACTCTGCAGTGTTTTCAAAATAAAGGTTTTAAATTAATACAATTAATTTTCCAAAATAATTATAAGAATAAATATTAATTAAGTAAGTAAGTAAGTAAGATGATGTTATTAATTAATTACCCTACACCCACAAAGAAACTCAAAGGAATCATCATTTCCCATCCGTTGATGCTCATGCTGCAATAATAACCATAAAATATAATCAACCATAAAAATATATACCATTATTGTGTTCTTCTTAATCTGTCGGTAGATGATAAGGTGTTGCTGGCAGTCCTAATTAATTGGTGAGATGATTGGTGTAATTAAATAATTATATGATTAGAAAGATTGAGAGAAAGAAGGAACCAGATTGATAAAGCATCCACCATAATCTCGGCGTTCTTCAAGTTTCCAGTGACCACTATTAGTATTCTGTAGTACCAACTTTCCAAGCTGAAATTTTATCATTATTTTCCAAATCAAAATCTCATCCGTAATGATCTACAAACAAACGTATACAAAATTAAAGGTGATCATGATCGTAAATAATGTTAAAAGCTAATTAACAATTCTATCATTTACGTATTATCAAAATGTTGTAAATATGAGGCAAAATCGTATTGAGATCAAGTATAATATTAAAATAAATAATAAATTAAAGTTAAAATTTTGAGAAATCCACAAAATCCCATTGTTTAGGTAATTTGAGTTTTGAAGCTTAAAAGTAAGGTTCCTCGGGAAAGAAATTACCTTCTAATAACTATATTATTTACCATTTATATATAATGATATTCATATTTAAGAAAAAAAAATTAAAAATCTTAATTAATGTAAAAAAAACAAAACATGTTTTTTTAGTGGAAAATTGCTATGGATGGTAAAAAAAAAAATGAAACAATTCATTAAATATAACCAAATTCATCAAACTCTTTTAAAAATTTTCCTCTTTTTTTTTTTTTTGTCATTCATAATAGTTTTATAACTATTAGTTAATTTAAAGTTTAATTGAGTCAAATCGAAATTTAGAGTTGAAATTGACATTTGCTCTAAAAATTAAACAAAAAAGCAAAAAAGAAACAAAGTGAATCTAATGTTTATCAACTGATTAAAAGATTATTGGAAATCAAAATATTATTGGTAAATAGTTAAAAGTAGAAAAAATTACTAGTTTGTGCTTTTTTCTTATTAATATTTTTGAGAAAACACCAAGATTATTATATAGAAAAGAGAATTAACACCAATATTTATTTAAAACTTTGGTGTGTTCTTTTAGGTTGTTTTAGAGAGAGAGAGAGAGAGAGAGAGAGACCATAGCATGACGCCGGAAGCAGAAGAGAGCTTAACGAATTCCCAGAGACCAGAAAATGCATCGACGGAAAAGCCAGTCCAAGTGAGCCGACAACCGCCGCATACAGTGTAACACATCAGAATAATTGGCATAACCAACCAACCAATATTACAAGCCACCACAATTCCCTCAACACCCATTTTCAATTCAACCACAAGCACCCAGCAAGTCACCAGGTGCAACAGAAGCGCCGCCACCGCCGACCATACAATCGGCCACACCTTTACTTGGCTCTGCATAAACCTCTGCAACGGATAGTAAAATGCTATGCTGAAATGAAAAGGAAGAAACCATATGGATAAAACACCAGCTTTTTCTGCCAATTCATCAGGCTCTCCGATCAGCTTCAAAATTGGAGACGCAAATAAGAAAATAGGCGTCAACAAAACACAGCATAAGAACAGAACAATCCATGAGCGCTGCAAATACACTCCCAACATGTAGTATTTCTTCGCCCCATAGGCTTGCCCACATAGCGTCTCCAAAGCACTTGCCATCCCCAACTGAAATACCAAGTTTCAATTAGGAAAAAAAGAGAAAAAAAAAAAACCCAGAGTAATGGGTGTAGGAAAAAAGAGTCGTGGCCTGAAGGTATACCAGAAGTCCCATGTCGAAGCCGATGACGACATTAAAGGCGATGGAAAAGGCAGCGAGGTCGAGGTCATTTAAGTGGCCGGCGAAAGCTTGGGAGATGACGAGGACGGAGTAGGTGACAATCCTGCTGAAAATGGAAGGGCCGACAATTAACCATAGTTTCTTGGATTCGATCCAAATGCGTGTTAGAAGATGATCTTGATGATGTGGTTGAAATGTTGAAGTAGAGTGTTGCAATAAAGGAACATTATTTATTTGCTGGTCGCTCATATCGTGAAAATGGTGGGAAAGAAAAATCCTTGTTTTGTGTGGTATATAGGAGGATATCCAACTTTCTTTTGGTCTTGCTCTCTTTAAACACCGGATATCATCAGGATTTATTGAACATAAACATCACTCAACTAACACGTGGCTCCATAATTGGTTATATTTGTAACTCGATAAGGGCTGCTTCTGTAGATGACGATAAGGGTCGTTTCAGTACTTTAATGAAGTATGTTTTCTACAAAATAAATAACACTCAGCGATTGATATACGTGAGGAAACTGTAAAATTATGAACTATTATTTGTATATCCTAAGCTTCAATTAAACATTTATCTATCCCAAACTTAATATTCTACTTGGGTGGTTTTGAACAACTAAAATCATTATGTTGATTTTGAATTTGGTAAATTTTAGTTGAAAACAAAAGAAAAACAACTTCTTTTATTAGTGGATTTTGAGTCCCGTTTTCAATTTTATTTTCTCAGATTTCAGAAGGTTATATATTTTTACTTGAGTTTATTAACGTTTTAAAAGTTTTCAGAAGAAAATCAGTTTCGATATTTTATCCTTAAGTTCTTATTAATGGTCACTTTAGTATATGACATTATCTTTTTTATTTAAAATAGTTATGATATATTGATGCAAAAATAGTAAAAAAAACAAAATTAATTAACAGATACTAAAAGTAAGGAATAAAAATGAGTATTTAATCTTCACTTTTAATTGTAAAGGATTACAATAAGTATATAATAGATATTAACACCAATAATTAAGAGTAACATTAATTAGCTAACCGGGATTAGTTCCTAAAAAAGTGAACATCAAAACTCATAGACGGAATAAAAAACTTAGATTCAAGATCTAATAAATAAATAGGCTTTTTTTGGTACATGTGTTTATTTTTTAACTCTCAATTTATAGCTGTATCACAACCAAGAATATATGACAATATGTCAATTTTTGGTTGTGATACAGCTAATAAATAAATAGAATTTTTTGTACCGTTCCTTCTGTTATACATATATAGTCTTTTGTTAGATAGATATATAAAAGTTGAGAGTCATGGTAGTCATGCGACCTCAACTATCAGCCTCAAATCACCTATCTGGCTATCCATTCAATATATATATATATATATATAAAGAAAGTTTAGGTTTTGTTGTATAATTATTTAGATTTTATGTCTTGATAATTAATTAAGTTCATAAATACTACACGTACTTAATAAGTTTCTTTGTTTATTCTAGTTAGGTGAGTATCTTAAAATAATCAATCTACGTTCTGAAAACCCTACCAATTAATGTTGAAGTAGTTATGCTGCAAAAGAGGGAACATTTGTTAATTTGCTGCCTGTGCTTCCCCATTGTCTACAAATGGTGAGAAAACTTATTTCGTAAAATCAATATTTGAAGGAGTCTCTGTATACGTTGGAGCATAAAAGCATGAATGCTTTTTAATTGTAATCGTACTGATTATTAGTTTCAATATATAAACTTTTAAATTATAGGTTTTACGTAATCAAATAAAATTTGAAAAACGATTTAAATTGATGTATTTATAAAAATTTAATATTAATTTACATGGATAAGGATATTAGTTTAGGATATTGAATTATTATCTAGAAGAGAGTGTAAAATGGATATGTATTTGTTGATTTGTTGTTTTTGTAGAAATGATATTTAAAAAAAGTGTAAAATGCAGTTAAAGATCAATATTTTAAAATCTCAAATGATAATATGTCGATGTTAGATTTCTTAAAAAATAGAAAGAAACCATCAAATCATATTAGATATATGTGGATGTCGATATTAATCGTATAAGAAAATTAAGGTAAAACTTAGACCAATTAAAATATTTTTAAACATTACGCATTTATGAAATTTATCTTTTAATAGCTTAGAATATTTTTTAAAGTTTAAGATTATTTTATAAATTTTTGAAATTTTAAGAGTATTTTTTATCCAAACTACAAAGTTTAGAGGTATTTGAAATCTAATTTAGGAAACTGGTTTTTTATTTTGGGATCATTGATGGTAAAATTTTAACTTTATTAAAACTGATGGGGATCGTGTTATAGGGAGAAATAATCTAAACAAAAACTACTGAGTATATCTGTATAATGTCTTAATTATAGTTTATATGAAAGCATTTGGAATTGGAGGCTTTTGTTGAAGCATTAAGGAGAAATACGAGACTTTATCGAACTCCAGTGTCGTATTGAATTAAAATTGATATTCATACTCAAATTTCTCTTGTATATACAATGTGATAAGAGAAGAATTAAGGTTTGAAAATGTATATTTTGCTGACTATTTTCAAAAAGGAAGAATTAAGGTTTCATAATTGGGGAAGATTTCGAAACTATATAATCATTCAACAGTATATATATATTTGAAATTTTTTCTAGACCATATTATATGTTGGAAAATTCTAATTTCATGCATCTTTATATTCCTTTGTAATTAGATTATTCATTTACCGAGAGTTTAGTTTTTAATTAATTACTTTTTATTATAATTTTGGTCTTTCCCCAAGTCAAGAAATACGCGTTATAATTCTAATACTTTTAATATTATGGTGAAAAGTTCAAATGGACTTGACATCTAATCTTCATGAACTTTAAAAGTAAAAATAATTTCATGCACATCTAATCATTCTTATTCTTACAGTAAATCAAAAATTATAATAATATGATCGATAGTTCTAAATCTTTCGATGCACCCATTATAATTACAAAAATTTTGACAAAGACATATTAAGTGTTTAAAAAAAAAAAAATCGTTGTTTAGACATTAAAAAGAGTTGGTAAATAAAACGTGGTTTAATTAAAATAATATTGTTGAAAATTCTACTTCATAACTATAACCACGGATTCATATACAAACAAAAAATAAAAAAGAAAAGTCAATATTTGCATGTATGATTGTCCTTAATTATTGTCTTTTTTTTTTTCTTCTTCTTATTATTCAACTTTACGTGCTATCAAAATATAAAACGACTTGTTTATGCTTTGTTAATGATGGAAACGACAAATATGTCTTTTGCAAAAAAGAAAAATTCTAACTTTCTTTTTTCTTTTCTTCAAAGTGTTGAGTTGAAATTTAGGCTTAAAAAGAACTTTTCATTTAATGAAGTGAGAGAAAAAAGGTGTATTAAAAGTTTTGAAAAGTCAAAATTTAATTATGGATTAGCTTTATAAGGTATATGGGTGTTCCTGTATTAAAATTTAAATTTCAATAAATTGTACTCCAACTTAAATGGTTAGCAATACAAGTTTTCTTTGATATTATTATTACAAATATCGATATAATACAAAAAAATCTATATCTAAAATTGAAAATTTCTAATACGCAGCAATATTGTTATTATAAAATTTAAAAGTATAAATGATAAACTTTGACGAAGTTGCATTCAAAAGTCATGAGAATGGATATTTGTCGGAAAAGCAAAGATAAAAACTCATTATTGATATGAACAATTGATGAAAAGCATAGTCGACGACTCGATTGTACTACATTTTTTCAATACAAACAACCTTTTGAAATGTTGAACAGTACAAATAGAAACTTACTTGAGTCCTCTATTATATATTGTTTTAGCATCTTCATTGTATGTTGATTGAAATATTGAAATAGAAATGATTATGTTAAGTACAATTTGGTTACAAGTCGTTTGCACGACCCTCTTTTTATTATTTAATAAAACAATAAATCGTTTGAAAAAATCATTCCACACATGAAAAGAAAAATTAATTAAAGAATTAGGTGGAATGCATTAAAATAGGTGTAACATAGGTTGCTTGAACGTTGTTATGATGACATACTTTTAAATTACTTGATCACACTTCAATCTCATAAAATATCGACAATTAAAACTCGTTATTATAACATTATTTTAGAAATATTCTTGGAGTGTAGTCTAGGTTATTTTAATTTCGAATGTTCAAACAACCCAACAATCCAGACTATCTAACCTAGTTAAAGTTTGATTAAGTTAGGTAAATTTTTATTTTAGTTTGGTTAAATTGTTTATGTTTTTTTTTTTTTTTTTCGAATTGAGTTTGAATTACATTTTTTTAAATTCAGATTGATCCAAAGATCTTTTTTGATTATTTGAATCGGTCCAAGAAAATCTTCACTTCTTCAATCCCTTGTGAAGAAAGATTTATATGAAAATTTTCAAACCCAGAACCCCAAGTGTGGATCCAAGTCCAATCCAGGGGCAACAAACTGACTAGCTCGACCCAATCTAACTCCTTCATAAAACAAATTGAAGATACATCTATTTTTTTAAAAAAATTAGGTTACTCATGTGTTGGCCAGAATCCCAATCTAATATAACATTATATATTTTTATGTATTATAACTATTGAGATTAAGTAATAAACCATAATAATTTAAAAATTAAAAAAAACAATAATGATAATGAAACCAAATCTTCTCATTGCCTTGGCAAAAACTTCTGATCTGTCCATTTCTGCATCCGCAAGCTTGCTTTCTTAGCCTGCCAATTTTTAAGTGAATGCTCAATATTAATAATGATGTCAATGAAATTTAAATTTAGTAGGTATATAAAAATGGGTATATTTAGACCATACCTCTTCTTCCCAATCACATCGAATAGTAATGATGAGCAATATCAAGGTTTGAATTCCTGTTCCTCCAAATATCATCCCCAACCAAATTCCCTTCATCATATAATACAAAAATAAACGTATAACTAAATATAAATGTAGATTGTTTGTATCACTACATGCATGAAATTGTATTATTGTGTTTTTATTTATACCTTAACACCAAGGTCAGTAAACCTAAGCGTGAAAATGCCAAGAGGCAAACCAATGAAATAGTAGCAACCCAAATTTATATAAGCTACATAAGATTGCCAACCTGATCCAACCGCCACTCCTATATATTTACATCACACAGCAAATTAAATATTTATGAAAAGCTAGGTAATTTTGAAATACAAATTAGTAAGTTATAGTAAAATTGTCATACCGGAGAGGACTGGCTGGACACTGTTGAAGAGGATAGTGAAGGCCAAGAGGATACTAAGTTTATTGACTTCTTGAAGAACAATGTCGGTAGAGGAAAAAAGAAGACCAAATTTGTCGTGAAATATTACAATTAAGCAACAAAAGAGAAGGCCAATTACTAATGATGTTGTTGATGACACAATGGCTGCAAACTTGGCTCCTTTTCCATTGCCGCCTCCCAGCTCATTTGCTACTCTTACTCTGTTTCGTTCGTTACAATCAATAATCAATAGAATGTGTATTTCATTATATAATTTGAGAAAATAATTAAGATTGGGATTAATTTAAGATTCTATAATATATATTAGTAATTGATCTTTTTTACCCTGTACCCGCAAAGAATGCTAGTGGAATCATAAACTCTAATCCGTTGATGCCCATGCTGCAATCACAGCAAACATTCACCACATACTCAAATGATGATTTGAGTGTTTGTTTCAAATATAACAAAAATAAACCAAAATGATTTAAGTGAAAAAAGAGATGGAGAAAGACCAGATGGATAAAGCATCCACTTCAATCTTGGCGTTCTTCATATTTCCAGTCATCACTATCAATATTTTGTAATACCAATTCTCTAAGCTGAAATGAAATTCATCAATTGCACATCCTGATATTAACGAACTGAGAAAGCGAAAAGAAATGTAAAGTTTAGATTAGAGGCAGAGACCATAGCATAACCCCAGAAGCAGCAGAGAGCTTAAGAAAATCCCAAAGACCAGAAAGGGCTTCGAGTGAGAATCCAGTCCAAGTGTTAGGACAGCCACCGCCGGCGCTATAACCCATCAGCCCAATCGGCAGAACCCACCAAGAAATATCACATGCCACCGCTATCCCCACTACTCCCATTTTCAACAAACCCACAAACACCCAACTCGCTGCCACGTGCACTACAAGCCCCACCACCGCTACCCACATAATCGCCCTCGCCTTCACTTGACTCTGCAGGAATCTCTGCAATGGAAAATAAAACGCAAAGCTAAAATGCAACGGAATTAGCCATCTGGCTAAACCCCCCGCTAGTTCCGCCAACTCATCACCCTCCCCTATCGCCTTCAGAATCGGCGATGCGAATATGAACACCGGCAACAGTAAAACGCAGCACATGAACAGAACCATCCATGAGCGCTGCAAATAAACTCCCAGCATGTAGTGCTTCTTCGCCCCATATGCTTGCCCACATAGTGTCTCTAATGCGCTTGCCATACCCATCTCATTTGAGGCACAAAAAAAAAAGAAAACAGAGTATAGTTTTAACAGGGGAAGAATTAACTCGAAAAGTTGAAAACTGAATGTTGAATGTTTGGTTTGGTACCATTAGTCCCAAATCAAAACCGATGATGACGTTAAGGGCGATGGAAATGGCGGCAAGATCAAGGTCACCCAAGTGGCCGGCGAAGGCTTGGGAGGTTACCATGACGGAGTGGGTGCTCACTCTGCTTAAGATTGCAGGGCCCACGATATACCATAGCTTCTTCGATTCAATCCACACTCGTCTTACAAGATCCTCTGAATTTTGATCGTCGTCGCCGTCATGAGATTGTAATATCGCTGTTGATTCTTCCAATAAGGGAACGCTTATTTGCTGATCGTGGGCCATGATCGTAAAATTTCCTTTTGCCGAACAAGAATGAGGGGAGGAAATACGGTTGTTGGAGTTGTGGATGATAACAATGTGTGTGCCATTTTTAAAAGCGTAAATTTGGTAGTAGTCTACAATTGTAAAATTTTGTAAAGCTTGGGTAAAACAAAAACTGCAAATTTTAAACAAATTTGAGGTAACGTTAACAATATAAAACGAGACAAAGTCCACATCGACATCTTCTATCTCATTTACATCGGACAGAAAAATATTTGGGTGCATCAACTCCTATCTTTTCACCACATATTTGTTAGTAATTTGTAATTTTATTTTTATGTGTCTTCTTGTCCTTCTTTCTTTACTTATTAAGAGTAATAATTAATAAGTTCGAAAAGTGATATTTTTTCGATAGGTTTGAATTTAATTAATAGGAAGAAATGAAGAAATTGACGAGCTTCCCCATATTCAATTGAATATCAACTCATAGAAGGGCCTAATTGTGTAAACCCTTAATGAACTCTAGAAAATTAATCCATCAATTTAGGAATGGTTTATGCATTTTCTCTAAAATTTATTATATTAATAGAAAACTAATTGGAACTGAAATGTCCATTTATGTTCTTGTAAAAAAATTTGTTTAGTTTTTAAAGTATTTTTATGTATGATGAGAGTGAAATGTTTCCAGGGGAATTCATCGTAATATGCAACCTACAACTATATGTTCTTGTTTGTCTTCTTTTTCATATTTCTTCCGTCTTCAATTATTTTTCTAGGAAACTAATAGTAGTTATGGGAGATAATGTGAGGGACAACTGCACCAAATAGCCAAAAAACAAAATGTGATTTAGAAAAATGACGCAATATCACCAAATGGCTAATTTGCATACTATGTAAAGTTAAACAATGGAACAAAAAGAAAAATACTTGTCCGGTCAAATCTCTATAAATATGGAGTATCTCAAACAATTCTAACAAACCTAAAACAAAATCTAATATAAATAAACCACCCCAAATCTTCTAAATTTTAATTTTTAATGAAGCAAAATTATATCAAACCTAACTTTAGTTACTTCTTAAACAATTATCCCGAATTATTATTGTTAACACTTCCAACGAAACAAAACTAGAAATTCTTCAAAACCAATTTCTCCATGCCAAACCCCAATTGCACAAAGCATCATTCCCAGTTGATTTAGTTGAATTTGCTATATATGCAAACCTTACTCTTTTTATTTTTATTGAGAAATCGATCCTTAATGTGGTTTAATTCCCTAATCGTTATTCTATAGTTCTATTGATGAAGACTTAAAGATCTTGCTCTCTTCTTTAGTAAAGTTTAATTTCAACTTCTGAAGAAGAAATCGATTGAAAACGTATCTCATAATTCACTTCTCTTTACAACCACACTGAACAAAGAGACTAAGATTTCAAACATATATATGAGAAAAGAAAAAACTCTTATTCATCACTGATCCGATCTACAAAGAATTCAAATATAATCAACAGAAGAACAATGAATACTAAAAAGTAACCAAACCTATCGAAATTACAAAACCCAACTCCCTAAAATCTGAAACATCAAAATAATAATAATAACAATGAAATTATGTGAAGGCAGTAGTAGTGTAGGAAAGAGATTTTTTTTCAAAAAACAAAAAAAGCAAAAGAATTCCTTCAGCCATCACTCCAATTCACCTCCAAATTTAGATCTCTAAGTTGACCCAACGCATCAACGTCTACGATAAAATCACTGCAAACAGAGTACCAGCCAAAGCGATCCCCAACGTCGCTGCTCCGCCGATGTGCGACGCCGCTCCAGCTGGGTTATCGGCCGGCGGGCCTTGGGGTGCTGGTGAAGGCACCTCGATTCCGGTGGGTGAAGGAGGAGAAGCAATGGGTGGAACAACAGGACCACCGGAAGGAGTAGGAGTAGAGATTGGAGTTGGGGTAGGAGCAATAGGCGCCGGAGCTGGAGCAGGTACCACTGGTGCGGGTGACGGAGCATCCGGAGCGGGTGAAGGCGATACCGGAGTCGGTGAAGGCGATGGTGCTCTGTTTGGTGTTGGAGTTGGAGATGGAGGGAGAACGACCGGAGAAGGCGCCGGTGTGGCTGATGGAGGAGTTAGAGGCTGTGGAGAACCCGGTGCCGGCACAGGCGCCTGAGCCATACATAACCTCGTCAACAAAGCAAAAATCACAACGAATCGAACCCCGGAGAATCCCATCGTCTTTATCGGGAAGAAAAAGGGAAAAGAAGATTTGTTTTGCTCAAAACAGAGTATCTCGGAGAAGGTAGTGAGAGTGGAAGAGCCAAACGATGCGGTTTAGAAAGGAACAATTCGCTCACAGAATTCACTTTGCTTGTTTTGCTTTGTATCTCAGTAGCGGGTGGTAAGTCTATATATATAGCCTTAGCATCTCATAAAAACCTTCTACAAGAATCAGATACATGTGGACCGAGTAAGCAAGCTACTAAGATTCCAGCACGTATACGCGTTAGGCTGATCAAATCGCAGTTTTGCATTTGAGAAATTTCAGCCGTTGGATCACCCACGCGTCGGTTAGAGGAATGTCGGTGGGGGCATACTTGTCTGTTCCTTTCCGTATGGTACCACTACACCTCCTTGCCAGAGGTGTTGCAAATTTTCTGAAAAAAGTTGGTCCAGGGTGTCAAATATGGACACACGTGGCGAAAATCCCATTCGAGAAGACTCGCCTAAATTTCAATCCTATGCATTTATTTCCGTTGATTTTATATTTGTAGCCGTTGCGTTGTGTCAAGGGGAGGGAGAGAAATATGGGAGTTTGGTAACCGCCAGAAAAGGAAAATAAGGAGAAGATAATTATCAATTTGACCTCCACAAAATAAGGCAATAAAAAGTTAGGATAAGAGAACAAATTTAAATTTAAATTTAAATTTCATAATCACTAACATTAGTTGAGTTTAGGGTTGGCAAATAGAGCAAAACGGGAACGGACAGTGCGACATTCCGTTTCTATCATGTACGGTGGTGGGGATTCCTCCTACAAGAATCAAGTCCACCCATTCCTGAAACTTTAATGTCATTTTAACCGAATTTTAATTCTTAGATAAGAAAAATGACATTGGGAATTATTTGGAAAAATTTTTTTTAAAAAAAAATTATGAGAGAATTTGTGTGTTACATTTTGGTGAAGTACAGAGGAATGAGAACTGGCAATAGCTGGCTATAGTTTTATTTTATATATTACAAAAAGTAAGAAAGGAAAGCGTACACGTTTTGAGGAATGTGTGGGTTTTATCATATATTTAAGTAAAGCAATTTTGCTGCAAATTTGTTGTTATTATGGTTGTGGTCTTGAAAGGAAATGAAATGGGTGGGGGTTTGAATAATATTTTGGTTTAACTTCTCTTTTAATTCAAATTTGTATGGATTCTACTATCTACTTTCTTTTTAATCCGAAAAACTTAATTAATTTTTAAAAAAGAAAAAAACTTAACCACGAAGTTAGTGATTGGAGAGAAATAAATAAATAAATAAATAAATAAAAGAATGGATATATTAAAAAAAGGTTGGACTGAAAAAGTCGTAAAATAAGAGAGTTGGTGACCTAATTCACGGCCATGATTGAGTAGTTGGTTTTAACGCGGAGTTGATCACACTCACTCTCCACTACCTCGCGGCTGTACTGCCAAGTAAGCTTTCCCTTTTGCAGGTAAACCTTACTTTTATTCTTTCAAGGCTGACATGGCATACCACGTAAACTTTCTAAATTAAATCTCTTCTACCTTTACCTACCAACATAATCAAATTCATGGTTGTAAAATATAAAAAGGAAATCTAATCTTTTTTTTTTCTTTTTTTCTTTTTGTAATAAAAATATATAACTATATATGTAAATTGGACGCCCTTAAAAGAAACTAAAGCTAAACTCGGAGCATGAAATGTAGTAATACAATTTAATTCATTGTTAATTTCGCTTAAATTAGTTTCACTTTCTATTTAAATGTGAAATCTCTTTCATTTCTACCGTTTACATTGAAACTTCTTTGAGAAAAATGCTATAACTGTCTTTCAAAAAAAAAAAAAAAAAAAAGAAACAAAGAAAAGAAAAGAAAACTTGTCTCTTCACTTTCTTTTATCTCAATTATGATATATGGTTTCTATTGAATAATACTTTGGTTTCAAATTTAAAATAAGAACAAGGACGATTTAAAAAATGAGTATATCAAATGACAAAAGTTAAGTGAATACTCGAGCTTTCAATTCAAGTGTAATCTACTTTATATTTATAGCTCAATTATTGTAACTATAACTATGAGATGAACTTAGGTCTAGTATATTTGACATAATTTTTCATTTGAGAGGTGGGAGGCTTGATTCTATATCCTTACACTATTGCACTTAAAAAAATGGTTATAACCTATAATTGAAATATGCAATTATTATTATTAAAAAATTTACTACTTAATTTCTATCCATTTTCTTCCATTTATAGATGAGTGCACTAATGAATTCAATTTAGGAAGATCTTAGTTTCGATTGACAATAAAACTAAGTCTAAGTAAACTTTGTGGAAAAAAATAAGTGACTTGAATTTTCTCAATTCTCTTGATTTGTTCCTCTTTTTATAAACTTATTGTACTCCTTTAATTCTCATCTCATGTGAACTATTGTTATGGTAAGGTCTCTCAAGGTTGATGATCTTTGGGTCCAAAACAACCCATAGTACATATAATAGTAATAGAAAGATTAACAACTGCATAGACGACTATAAAAATAGGCTGAATTTATGTTTCAGTTAGTCCTAATGTATATTAACTCACCAGAGTGTAGATAAAGGGGAAAAAAAAGGTCAACTAACAGAGAAAGGTTAACAGTTATTCACTTAAATGTCTATAAGGTGAGTTTTCTGATTTTATTGTTATTATTATTTAAAATCTATGTCAATTCAGGAGCATGGTGTGATGTAACTTTTAATAAACTAATTTTAGCTTTGGGATTGAGAAATGGTAAAACATCAGATCCCATCCAACCGTATTGTTTTTATTTTTCTTCAAAAACTAACTTTTTTTTCTTTGTTATCTATTTTTAATCAATGAATTAAAATATAAAATTAAAATTTTAAAACCGAAAAAATATCCTTTAACAATTTGATTTTATTTTTAAAATGTTACTAAAAATTCAATCATGCAACGACCATAAGTATAATTTTTTTAAGAACACAATGATTGTGAAACTTGTCTAAATAAAAACCTTTTAAGGGAGAAAAAGTGAAAAAAAACATAAAAGTAAATACCAATTATCCTTGCAAAAGTTTCTAGTTCAAATCCTAATCACCATTGTTACACCCGAAAAAGAAAAAAAAAAAAAAAGAAAACATTCTCCAACGATCCTAGGTTGTATAATAACAAAGTCCTTTTTTTTGTATAATAAAAATTGACAACTTAAATCATAATTGAATTGTTTTAGGTATACATTAACGAACAATAAATGAGATGAGACTTAAATATTTAAAAATAAATAAACAAGAAAAGAAATAAACATGGCCAATGAATTTATCAATACAAGAAGAAGAGAGGAATGAAAAATGAGATTTTATAACAGAAAAGGAACTAAGAGACACTAAATATAAAAAAGACCACCAAAATTAGGGAATAAGAGTATAAATATAGGATTTACAATAAATATTAAAGCATCAAATACTATAATAAAAATAATAATAAAGAAAAAAAATAAGGCAATTCCTAAAATTAGGGGAATGGGAAAAGGATGGAGTGAGGATTTTTTTTTTTTTTGAAGGAGAGTCCTCGTTAGCATCTGGAACGATGATCTGAAAAATACGGCACCAGATCCAATTCCCTCCTCCTGCGCGCTAAAAAGTAGGGGTCCTGTTCTTCGTCCCCCCCCCCCCCCCCCCCCCCCCCCCCCATTACCCTCTTCTTTCCCAACCCTTTCCTCTTTTCCCCATTTTCTCTCCTAACTAAAATACCCACCACAATCCCATATCTTTGTTTCCCCCACAATTTTCCATGGAGCACCCCAAGCAGGACCCCGATAACAAACCTCCCATCTCCACCCACGATAACACCCCTAAATCTGATCCCAATGACGGTGTTCGCACCCCCAATGGAGATGGGAATTGGGGTAATTTCGTGATGGGTTCAGAGAACCAGGTTCCCACCCAGAACGAGCAACCTGTGATTTCGACGCCCTCCAAGAAAACCGTGCGTTGGAGTACCGAATTGGTTACCGAGTCCCCTTCCGTTGCTTCTTATTCATATGGATCGAATACGAATACCTATGCTTCTTCCGCTCCTTCCTCTTCGGTTTCCTTCAAAGGTATTGCTTCTCTTAGTTTGATATGCGCTTCTGTTTCATTGATTTGTATATGTGGCTTCTTGTGGTGGATACTTAGTTCTTGTTGTTATTGATGGATAAAGGCATTAAAAAAATTTCGCATGTATTTTGATCAGAGACGGTGGATTCTGTATGGAGCGCGCTAGGGAGATGGGGGAAGAAAGTCGGAGAAGCTACAAAAAAGGCTGAGGATCTGGCCGGAAACACTTGGCAGCATTGTAAGTTTTTCGTTTTTCCTGTTGGTTTCTTTTTGTTGGCCTTGCTATCCAGGACGACGATTGAGGGTGAAAAACTAGATTCAATTTTGAAATTTAGTTTGTTCGTCATTTCTGTTTCGTTTTTATGAGGAAACTTTTTGCCCTTAAACATTTGAGAGAATTGGGAGCTTCGAAAGAGAAGTTTCTGATGGTTTCATGTCAGAAGGTTCGTATGGATGGGAGTGGGACATGGTGAAACTTTCCGTTCTCAAGTTCTTAATCAGTATTTATAGGTGCAATCCAAACGAGCGTTAGACTTTGGCCTCTTGGTTAAAGGTATATGCCTAAACCAATTAGGCTATGGTTAGGTTGTCAAAATGGCCGTTAGTTCTAACAATTGGAATAAGTCCTTAGGTGATTAATGGTATCCTTTTTATGAGATGAGCTGGGATTGATGGAATAAGATTAACAGGAAATTCATATTTAAAATTTCTTTCTGCTTTCTGAGAATCAAATCAATTTGTTCAATTCAGACGTTATATTATTTGGCAGTACTTACAAAATGGTTTTCAAAATTAAACGCTAAAGGTAGTTGACAAATATTTCTCCCTTTTAGATATAGGTTTAACTTTGTCATGTCATACACATAACTGTCTTGTTCTCATCGTTGGTTTTTTTTTTCCCAGTACAAACATGTTCACTATGCTTCTATTGCTGTATCTTGCCATGACATATTGTTTCAGTTTGATGTACAAGTATAGTAGTTTCTTCTTATCAAGTAGAAGTGCAGAATGCCTTCTCATTTTATGAATATTGAGTCAGCGTGGGTAAGAAGAATACATGAAATTATTTACGAATTAATAGTCTTGCTTTTTGATCCATGTTTGAGGAGCATGGCATGATCTTCTCCAATTCATTGTAATCCAGATGAAGCATGAATTTTGTATTTGCCAAAGAAAACACTAGGCTGTTCTATCAGGTTATTTAGAGAATCTTTCAGGTGAGGTATCCCTTTTTTTAATTGAATCTCATCCCTGAACCATGGTGGGAGATTTGTGAAATTCATCCACAAAATCTAGTAGGAACGCTTCTTCTCTCTCCCCATCAAGTTGATGAAATGACTAGTTTATATTTTTGTCAATGTTAGTATCTTCTTGGAGATTGTCTTGGTCACAGGAGCAAACTTGTTTGCTAGTCTATCTTAATAGATAAATTTTTAAGTGAATCCCTACTCAACAAATTTTGATTTGCAACTTTTATTGAGCCATTGGCTTGAAAGTTAAAAGTAAATATCTATTTGCACCTCATTCTTCCTTTAGGTTAGGAAATTAGTAAATTGGTTTTACTAGCTTTTGGAGCCCTTATTCCCTGCAAAGTTCCCTTCTTCCCTTTTAGATGAGAACTCTTATTGTACCAATTATGAAGTCATAAAAACTGGCGAATGTTTTACATGAGGTGAGAGGTAGTCTGATAAGAGAAAGAATGTGAGATTATATATTGGTTTCATGCCTCCAAACTTGTAAGAAAAACTTGAATGCCAAGGTCATTTATAATCTCAAAATATAAGGAAAAGAACGTGGACTTTTATGACCTTTGCTGCTTGGGTTCGAGGAACAACCTTGTATTTGGTCACTCAAAACTATGTTATTCTTTCTTTGAAAAAAAACCAAATTGACTTTTCCCTTGAGTAGCCTGTGATATATGGCTGTATGAAGAATGTCTATCCTTACCTACTTATTGGACTTAATGTTGTCGTCTGCCTCGGGTACAAGAAGGTGATATGATTCTCCCATACCTTTTTGAGGATTATATTGGAAGTATTCTTGCCTGTGGTCCAAAATAAGTCTTCAAAGTTGTTCCCCTCCCGCTAGATTTAGGACAGAAGGGGCTTGCCAGTGGTGACGAAGAAATCCCGTATGAGAAAAGGAATTATTCTACCCCCTTGTCACCAATAGTCTTCTAGAAAAGATTGCTTACAGGACCCGAGTTCTACCTTTCTTCTATCATTGAACTTTCCCTTCATTGGGAGGTTATATCAAAGATGGCTGGAACTAGAGAATAAACATTGTAAAATGCTATGAGTTTTTGAAAGTAAAGAAGGTGGGACAACTGTTACAGTCTTAGAGGTATGGGGTCACAGAGAGCGGCTTCCTCAAGTAAAATTTTGGACCCTCATTTGGGACACCAGGGTTTCAGCTATATTAGGGGGATGGTGGTTTTTCGTTTCAACTACTCTTTTATTTGGTGGGCCCATGTGGATACTTCGTCAAAAATGTGATATCTCGATGTTATCATTAAAAAGCTATCATACTGCAATTTTTGTTTATTACAGACCTCTCATAATCTTGGATCAAGCTAAATGTCGCTAGTTAAGGCATATACCTTCAACTGAAGATGTTAGAGATTTGAATTTCCAACACTCACGTTGTTGTACTAAAAAATTACTCAACCAAGCTCCTCCCAGACTTGCCAATGTGGCCTCCCACGATCTATTCTAACCATTTTAGTTTTATGCTTGCCTGAAGGATCGCACCTTAGAGGTTACCAAAGCATTAGCGCATTAAACCATTAAGCGTTAAACAGACAGGGCTCCTGCTCCCTTAGAATCTCAAACTGCCTAGGTTTTAAGAATTCTAAACCTGGTGTGGGACTGGGTCTGGATCATCTTGTTAATAATTTTGAAGAAATTCAATTGAGATCCATGTTTCTAATTTAGTACGGTAATGAAAGAATGTTACATGCTAAAATCTCACCACGGATATAAGAGTAGAAGGTTTTAGTGTTCAGACAGCTGATTTACATAAACAATCAGAAATAATTTTACTATTAATTCTTGAATAATGATAGAGCTAAAGATATCCTATAAGGAATATTTGTCTTGTTTTTTTAATTTTTCATCATCTGCACAAAATGCTGAACACGAGTTAGCCTTTTCCCTTCGAATTCTCAAGTGTTCTAGTTTGTCTACCATCTAACTAAGTTGTAATAACCCTGTCATTTAGGCAGTGGCTCCCAAATTAATGGTTGGAGAGTTATTTTTCGTCTTTGAGCCACGGAAAATGAAGAACGAAGCAGAAAATAAGACATTGACGAATAATTATTAAACGGACATTAGGTGCACTCTAGTCTACACCAATCTTTGTGCATCTCACCTAATCGTCCAATTATAATTTCCCACTCTGATAAAATTCTTATTCCTTTTAATACTATTTTTCAAATTTGGTGTTTGTTTTAGAGTGGGACAAGACTTCTATATTTTTTTTTCAATATCCGTGTATTAGACTGAACTCACAGGAGAATTATAATTTGCCACGGGAAATTAATCCGTGAGTGGAATGAGACTTACTTCTTTCTATACAGACTAAGAATGTTACCCTAGGGGGGAAAAAATCAGTATCTACGACTTTCATTTACTTGGCCAATGTTTCTTGATCAGTGAAAACAAGTCCAAGTTTTGCGGATGCTGCGCTGGGGAGAATTGCTCAAGGGACAAAGGTATTGGCGGAAGGTGGCTATGAAAAGATTTTTCAACAAACTTTTGACACAGTACCTGAGGAAAAACTTCAAAATTCGTTTGCTTGTTATCTGTCAACGTCTGCTGGTCCAGTTATGGGTGTATTATATGTATCTACGGCAAAGCTTGCGTACTGTAGTGACAATCCTCTTTCATACAAGTCCGACGGGAAAACTGAATGGAGCTATTACAAGGTAATTTTAATTAACCATACTTCTTAACCGACAGATAGTTTCTCTAGCTTGTTTCATTGTTATTTGATGTGATTTCGAATTTGCTAGACCACGTTGGTGGTTATGGAATTAATCTCTGCAACATATTTCATCTTTGTGAGAACAGGTAGTGATCCCATTACAGCAACTTAAGGCAGTTAATCCTTCCTCCAGTGGTATGAATCCTTCTGAAAAGTACATACAGGTAATCTCTGGTGATAACCATGAATTTTGGTTCATGGGGTTCTTAAACTACAATGGTGCTGTAGAATGCCTGCTAGAATTTCCTGAGTTACAAGCAGTGCAATCGGTGTAAAACGTCATCGTGGTTGAATCTTCCACCAGTTCACAAGTGCCACACCAAAGACTAAGAGTTGGTGAATTCAATCAAACTTCCATTTGAATTTGCTGCTATTGTATACCAACTTTGGAGATATTACTAATGGAAGGTGTCTTCCCTTTATTGGAATTTCCCAGTAAATTTTTGGAATCAGTTAGGAAAACTTATGATTATAGCTTCTTCAATATCCATATAGATTGTTGATTGTGTACATGGTGTCTTAACGATCAAGCATTCAGATTAAAATAAATGCTTTTCTCGTACAGATAATTACATTGTAACATGCCAGCAGTAAAACTGTCTGCTGTCATTATTGGGCCAAATTTATAGTTAAATTAATTTATTTTTAAAGGAAATGATAGGGTTCATCATAATCCGATGGGTCTTTGGCCCCTCCCTCTAGTTCTCTGTTTGATTCTTTGCCCACATGTACTTTTTCTTTCTCTGTTTATTCTCTCGGTAATGATATTATATCAATTTCTTTTCGGAATAAAGAACATGGACATTATGATATTCGTACATAGTACGGAAAAGTTCAAATGATACTTTAACCATATAGAATGTGTTTGTAGCACAGAAATGTTGGATAATTATTTTAGAATTGAGTTAGTATAACATCGCAAGGTTTTAGAGATATTGGGAACGTTTATTTTTATGGCTATGTTAATTATATTCATGAGCTCTTGAGACAACTTTTGGTTATTCATAGTTTGAGAAGAAATTCATCAAATGTTCAAATTCCTTCATCTTCAAAATGCTGTGTGAAACTAATATATATGACCTTCACTTTTTTTTTTCTTTCTTTAAAGATTACATTGAAATGAATATCTTATAATATTAAAGAAAATCTTCCATGATTATAACAATTGAGATTCATATGACATGAATGAATGTGTAAGCTTACGTCTAATCAAAAAATGAGAAGCATACATCACATCGATTCGACCATTTACTTAATCTCTAAGCTTTTTTCTTATTCAAATTAGATTAGATGTAGTTAAGACTTAAGAGGAATATAATAATATAATGTCATAATTAATGAAAGAATCAACTTTTTTACTGTTTATAAAGCACGCTTCATCCCCCACCCACCGCCCCATGCCCACCACTCCCATACTCTTCAATGCCAATTATCTCTATTTAATTAATGGGTTTATCCCTTTTTAACCCCAAACTTCAAACTAATCAATTTTTGCCTACACAAGTCAGCCCAAGCCCATCACCTCTTTTGGGCTCATCACCAACAATCTTAGTCTAGGTGGGTTGGTTATTAATTGAAATGATATATTAATTAAATTCCTAAGTCAGATGGGAAATACATTAATTTATTAATTGGTTGTGACCTATATATAGATTAGAGCATAGAAGGGACCAAAAGTCATAATTTATCCTCTCAAATTATGTGGATTTTTCTTCTTTCTTTTTCCCCCCTCCCTTTAATCACATCATAACATTAACAATCCTACAGATATTCTCCTATAAGTAGTGTAATTGAAAAAAAAAAAAATGGTTCTCTACTTCTCTTTAGGCTTTAACAGCTCATACTCTAATAGTAATGTTATTAATATAATTTTGTTTATATAAGGAAGAAAAGATTAGAGAGATGAGGGACCATATCATGAGGAACTTTACTGAATTTGAAAGTCATTAAATCTCCAAAGTATGCAATTCTACTGTATGATTAAAATGATTGCATTTGGTAACAAAATTCTCTCACCATTATTATTATTACACTTTTAATGTAATATAAGTTTCCTGCTAAAACCTCTCTATCAAACCCTAAATAAAACTTTTCACTAATGCATGTCGGTGTCTTGCTTTTGTTCAATGCAAGCAATTATGGGTTCATATTCAATCTTCTTTGTCTAAAAAATAAAATAAAATAAATCTTATTTTATGGACCCATTTAATAATGTTATTCTTTTAATTTAATTAAGTGGGTTAGGAGCACTTTCATTGAACTCTTGACTCACTCAAATTACATACATGTTTTCGACTGGTTCAATTGTTTGATTTCTATCAACTTGGTCTACATATGGCCCTCTAATGCTAACCCACATTAAAAGTCTAATCAAGTTTTGATTTTTTTCATATATGGGTTTGTTCAAATACCTTGTATTTGTAAGTTGGAGTGTTGCTTGCTATATTAGTTATTTACTATGTTTTCTTTAGGGTTTCAACGAAGTATATTTTATAAAAATTTGTGTTCGATCTTGTTCTCGATATCTTAATAGATTTCTAGTTGAGGATTAAAAGATAAGATAAAAGGAGAAAAATTGGAAGGGGTGTAATTTAACTAAAATGGGTATATGTGTGGTATTATATGAAGTTATGATAAGTTGTTGAAGAAAGGATAAACAGTGGATTTTAGAGAGAGGGAAGAGTTTGATGCAAAGTGTGATAAAAATGAGGCATTATGATGAGATGGTGCAGAGAGGGATGGGTGTGTGTAGGGTTTTCAATTACACAGGAGAATTAGTGAATAGTGAGTAAAAGAGAATATATCTTCCCATTAAGGTACAAACTAGATGGCTAGTGGGGGAACCACTTCCTACTGTCAACCCCAAATATGGAACCATATAATTCAATTCAACTCAATTCATTATTTTTATTAATTAATTACCCAGCTCTAATTTTAATTTCTTCCTTCTTCCCACATACTTTAAAATATAATTATAATTAAGGTATTAATATAGTTTGGAAATTAAAGGCAATACTGTGTATGTCTCGCATGGTGGCAATGTCAGAGTCCTTCCCATTCCATATCTCTCCAAAATAATCAGAGGGAAATGTGTTTGTACAGTACACTCAAAATTATTCTCATCTCTTCACATGCATTCTTAATCTATTATATATATATCCTCGATATATATATATATATATCTTTCTTAAATCACTCTCTCTCTCTTTCTATCACTTCTCATCCTATTTTTATTTTATCCCACATTCCCAATCTCAAAATTAAGCAAACTCCCCCTTCTCAAAACAAACATTTACTTTGATTCATAAAGGTTGTTAAAAATTTTAACAGCTGAAAACTAATACTAAAACCTTTAATTCAAGTCAATGGTAGGAATAAGCAGAAAATAATTGATTAATTAGAAGGAAAAAAAAAACACAATAATTTACTTGAAAACTTTCGAAAAGTATTACAACCTATTAGAAAAAAAAAATTATTATGTAAAAATTGTTTAAATCGCACATGATTCTCTCTCTTGTCTCAATCATAAGAGTATTTTTCGAAGTTTTTTTTTTTTGTACCATTCACAAACTTTATTTTCTTGAGAGTGGAGTTTGTGAAACCAAAATGATCATATTCTCTTTTATATTGTTTAAAACGCATCACTTCCTTTGAATTTTTCCTTATTGGGACCATTATTCTTTTAATATTTTCATAGAACTCAACCGAACTCTTCATACCATAGTAAATAATCAAATCAATATAAACGTCAACCCCCAATTCCATAACTTTTTATTAACCATTTGATTTTTAGTTAATGTTATTTAATCTTTTAAAAAAACCAAACTAAACCAAATTTTGATTAACCCAAAAAACTAGCTCAGATTTTTTAAAAGTAATTTAGTTTGAAGAATCCAAGTGTTACCTTTTAAAAAAAATGAGAACCATAGTATAAAACTCAGGAGAAAACACAAGTATAAGTTCAAAAACATGAAACTAAAAACCAAATCAACTGAGGTAATGGGTTATAATGTAGAACCGTGATCTCTTACATTAATCATACTATAATTAAATCACCGATTATCTCAAAAGTAGGGTAGATGAATAAGAAGAGGGATAGGAAAAAGAAGGTAGTACTACAAAGAAAAAGGGGTGGGGAGGGGAGGGGAGGAGAGGAGAGGAGGGTAATGGAAAGGAAAAGAAAGTGGGGCATAGTTAGGAAGGAGGGAGGGGGCAGAGTTTTAATGAAAAAGGCTGCAAAAGAATATAATATAGAAATGGAAAAACAGGGTCCTCTCCCACTCTTTCTCTTCTCCTCTCACTATCATCCCCAACTCCCATCTTCCCTTCCCTTCCGTTCCGTTCATTTCCCGTCCATAACTCTAACACATTTTATAACATATATATATATATATATATATAACTTTGTTAGAACAACAAACAACAAAAAAATACACTGTCCTTTTTATCTCATGCAATGCAAGTTATGCAACCTCTGTTCTTTTGCGGTTTCCCGCCACCTGACACACTTCCCCCACCAAACACTACAATAATTATTTCCCTTTTTTTAAGATATAAAAGAAAGGATGGATCACTATATATATTCATATTCATATTGGTCATGCTCTCCAAATGTTACATGATGTGATCTCACACAGATTTATTACCATTTCTTTTGGTGCAACTTTGTTTTCTGTTCATCTCTCTTATATGTAAGGAGTGACAATCAAACACTTAGCTTTTGTGTGATTCACTAAATATATGTAACTATTTACTCAACGATTAATTGAAAAAAAAAAAAATTAACTTATAGACTCAAATGTGCTTAGTTAGAGAGTCTATACAACGTAACATAGCACTCTTCTCAAAATTTTAGGGTCGAAGTTATAGATAATGTAGATAACTTGAATACCAATACAACTTAAGCTTTGAAAAAAACCAACATGCATATTTAGTCATCAGAAGCATCAACTAATAGATCACTCAGAACATATAAAAATAACATGCTCGCAGGATGATAAATCGTATTTAAGTATTTATTTTTACAGAGAATATGTTCGTTGTCATATATTTTTTTCAACGATAAAAAAAATTATATCAAGTAACGATTTGTGAATAGACTTTAAATAGACTACATGAAGACAAAATACAGTGGGAAGGAAATATTTTTTCTAAAAGAATGGGAGAAGAGGTAATTATTAAGAAGAAGGAAAAAGGGTTTGGGGGTTGGGGTTTGGGTGTGAGTTTGGTTATATGGTTGGGATGTCAGGTGGAGCAGGGTGCGGTCAGAAATGTATGTCTCTTGAACCACTTTGGCTTTGTTTTGAGAATCACATCTTCTAACCTTTCCCCATTTTAATGGATCTTCATATCTCTCTATTCTACTCGCATTAAATATTCTTCCTTTCCCCTTTCCCTCCATTTTTATATGAAAATTCCATTCGAGTTCAAATGCAATTTATACTTCCAAATCACATGTAAAACAATGGATCAAACACACAATTTAATAAAGTTACTTTTGGTAGATAGTAGGGTGTTTGTCAATCATCAAATAGTTTTTGAACGGTGTTTTATACCGTTTTCATAAAGAAAAAATAAGTTTAAATAAAATCTCAATCAAATGGTAATAATAAAAAAAGTTTGATTGTCTTAACGGGTTTTGTTTATGCCAAGTTAGGATCCCCATGTACACAACAACAACAACAAATTACATGACACACACCTCAGAGCTGCATAAATAGATTATTCGATGAAAATCCATAATTCATATAATTTATTTTATAATCACCATCTTCATATATATATGTTTTTTTATTAAAACAAAAAAGAAAAGAAAATTTTGAAGATTTTACAAGGGAAAAATGAGAAAGAAGGATAATTATTGGAGTGTGTGTGATTAAGATTTTTAATAAAAGAATAGGAAATTGATGATTTTGATGTGATTAGACAGACTGCCATTACTTATCATTCAAAAGTGTTGGAATTTTCTGTTTTTTTTTTCCCTTTTTTTTTTTTTTGGGTGTTGTTGCAGCTGAAACATTTGGAAAAGGTTATGTATTTCTGTTTCTCATTTATTTTTTTTTTTTTCTTTTGTTCTCTTTCTTCCTCGGGAAAGGTTTGTTTTTGTTATGAACAACGTCAGCATTATTAAGATGAGACAACTGAGATTTTAATCCACTTCTTAATTTAAACCAAATTAATTATATTTTTACATATCCAAATTTCATCCATGGGACTTTAATAACTAATTACAAACATAACTTTTTTATTATTATTATATATATATTTTTCAAAAGTATATTGCTGTTCGTACTGATCCTGATTCCTGATGCCTGAGATTGTCTTCAAATAGTTTTATTGAAAATTGGAATGCACATTATATACACTATTAACAAGTCTAATTTCGACTAATTAAAACTATTTCTTCAAGACCCTAATACGAAAACCCTGTATGTTGCATCATATATACTTTGTTTTTCTTTTATCCGTTTATTTTTAAAAGAAAACTATTATAATAACAAAAAATTAAAAATGTTTACAAAATAGCCTCATAAATCTATTTTTTCCATATATATATATTTTGGAAATGATGTTAATCAACATTAATTCATTCATCTGTTTATCTTTTAAACTAATTCTTTTTAATCAATTTAAGCCAATTTTTTAAAACTACATTTTATCTTTTACAAAAGTTATTTTTTTAGAACGTTGTTCATTGTTCAAATGTATGTTTCAAGAAATGTGAAAATAATAATAGTAATAGCGTAAAAATAGAAAACTAATAGCTAAGAAATAAATAGAGGAACATTCAAACTCTTTACTCTCTTTTTTTTTTTTAAAAAAAAATACTAGGCTTGGCAAACGTTATTGTTTATTTTTTTCTCTAACTTGAGAATGTTTTTAAATTTAAGTCTAGTTTAAAAACTAAAAAAGAAAAAGTTTAAAGTTTTGATAATCTTTTTTATACTTTGGCTAATAACTTCAATATTTATCTTTTGAGGAATATGAAAAATTATTGAAAAAAAAAGCATAATTTGTAAAAATTGAACTCAAAATCAGAATGACATTTTTAAAAATTTATCTACTTCTGTAGCTGTGTAAATTTGATCGTATTTATTAACTAGCCATAATTAAGTTAAAGTATGAAACCATTATACATAAATAACAAAAAAATAAAGAAAAAACAAACACACACACAGACTCAAGTTGAATAACAGTAACTCCACTATTTTATTTTACTAAACCAAACCATATAGTTATATTGGGGTCCCCATTAAAAGGGCAGACAACATGAGATTGTTTACAACAAGGGCAAAATAAATTTGTAAAGTCAAAAGGGTAAGAGTTGTAGTGAGATTCCATAAATGGAGAATCAAGAAGAAGCAATAGAAAAAAGGACACACTACAAAAACAAGTTAAAAATAATAGTCCTCATTAAGTTTTGGACATTAGAAAATTGACAGCAAAGATTCACATAAACCAACGAGTAACAAGCTAGGTTTTAAATTTAAATAGAAGAAGGATATTGGAAATGGTTAATCCTATAAATGTCATAGAGGTTTTAGAGATTAGCTAGGGAGAGTATTTTATGGCATGCACACACTCACTCATAACTCATAATTCGCTTTCTTTAGAGTTTGTAATCATATTCCCCATACAATTTTTTTTTTTTTACTTAATTAAGCATTAGCTTTATTTCTAGCCTTCATTATTGACTCTTTCTAGGTTTCGTTTATCTAAGCAATTTGTTAACCATTTCTCATAGCTGTTTTAATGTGTCTTTTGAGACTTATTTGATTTGGTTTGCTTGACAACGATGTCAACTTAGGGTGTCTTATAAGTTTCTCGAAAACATTGAAAGTTTAAGGCTTTTCAATCTTATACTTCACATCTATTGGTGTTCCGCTATTTTAAGTAAAAAAAGTTTATTTGAATTTTACTTCTTGTAAAATATGTTTTTGTTTTATGACATGAAGAAAGCATTAAATACATTAATTGTATTTGTAATTCTAATAGTTAATAGTTTAATCTCAATTATGAAATTTGACCGTTTTAAAAAACAAGACTAAATTTAACCTTGAGCTAAATAGCTCATTAGATAGGAAGCTGTTTTACTTTTTTTTCCCCTTAATTTTTAAGCCTTTTTAATAGCAATGTTTTCTGCTTTTCATCCTATTTTTTCTTTTTCCATTGTTAGGGTGTTAGTTTTAAGATATTTTTTCAAACCAGTTATGTATGATGTAGACAACTTAGTTCTGTTGGCTACTTCATGAAAAGGAAAATATTCAAAACAAAAGACATAGTCGGTTGATTTCTACATAAATAAAACCTTGTCTCAACCAGTGGTCACATGTATTATTTTTCCAATATAGACTGAAAAGCCTATTCTCACTCTTTGAAAATTAAATGTTTTCTTATTCTCTTTTTCCCAACAAGTATTTGATTGAGTCATGTAATTCTCCCAATTTTATGAGACAATTTATTTGAACCTACCCAACAATGTCAATGAAATCCATGAAATATTAAATTTTGGACAAGTGATTCATTTTCTTCACATCTGTTGTATCTAAAAGATTAAGCCGCATTTAATGGTCCAAATATCGTGTTTTAGTAAGTAAATATTCATTCTATAAATTCACAGTCCATAAATTATTACGACACAAAGTAAATTAGTTAAAAGTGTTTTTTTTTATTATTATTATTATTTTTACAATTTATACTTTTCTTACTATCCATAAAAAATTATTCATAATTAAAAAAATATATACAGTATTTAATTGATTAGATGATAATAATAGTATAATATATTATATCAAATAATGTATAGACATAATTACAAAGGAAAACACCATTCGTGGGATTAGTATCCAATATAATTAATTAGTAAGTAAAAATATAGAAGAAAAGTAAATTAATTTAGAGTTTGTAGGACAGGAAAGTGAGTGGGTTTGGTTGGTAAGATTGTGACACCTCTGCCACATCCACAGGGCATAGTATAGTATATAGCACCGTTTTCTTTTCCGTTGTGAGAGAGGTAGAGATTGGATAAAACGCGCCACTAATGGAAGGTGGTAAGAGAGAAAAAAAAATATATACACACATAAGGTTGGGTTATGATATTATGGAATTGGCGTTTGGGCTAAACAAAGGATTGGGGACACGGCCATAATTTAATGCATGTTGACGCCAAGAAGGCGTCAGCCATGTCGGAGATGAACGCACGTAGGCAGCTGCCTTAAATGCCGACAATTTAATTTTTCCTACGTAATTCCGTGTCCTTGTCAACGAACACCCCACAGCTCAAACATTCAAAAGAGAGAAAGAAAAACAAACTGATTATATCTATTATATGTTTGGCATGCAGAGCAGAGTGACATTTTTCTTTTTTTCTTTTTTTCTCTTTCTTTCTCTTAAAACAAAGGGACGCGCCGCCGTACGCGCCATCAGATTGTAGTTTAAGAGTTATGAGTGAGTAGGTCCCAGGTCACGTCAGTCCGTTTCAGGTACGGGAATGCGTGCTAATACACACCACAATGGTCTGCACCATTTCTGTCTCCTTTTGCTCTTTTGGGTTCCCGCGCGTCCCCTTCACTTTCCTCTTCCATATAATCTCCCTATTCAAAAATCAAACCACACTCTATTCATCACTTACTATTTCTCTAATTCATTCTTTACTCACTTTTCTTCTACCTTTTTATTATTTACATCACCCTCCTTCTATCTTACACACCCCCAAACTTCATTAATATTTAATAATCTATGATATTATTAAATCATTTCTACATGGTTGGCTTCCAGTATTATATATCTTTTTAATCTATTATCCAACTATATTTCACTTCAATTTTTCATTCCTCATAAAATTGGGTTCAAAATTTCATGCATGGTTTGTACTTTTGTTTTTATTTTTATGTTTTCACTCAATTTTTGGTTGAGATTGAATACGAATGTAACGAAGTTTCTTAATTTCTGACTTTGAATTTAAATTTTGCATGTTTACAAATATATAGAGAGATGAAGTTTGGAATATATTGTCCATATTAAGCAAAGGTAAGTGTTAGGCCCTTGTCTAAATTGTAGTTTAGATTTGGTATTGTATTCTAAAATAGACTTTTGTGAAATTTTATTTGGAACGGAATGGAATCAAATTCAAATTTTATCCAACTTATTTTTAATTAAAATTTGATCCATCTATGGATGATACAAATTTCAAACTTAGTTGATTTGTTTGTAATAACGTCACGTCATTAAGAAAAACCAAAATTTTCGATTATGTATGTGTAGAAAATTCAATCGAAACAAACGTATTTAAAATCCCAAAAACAAATAAGGAGTGGAATTACAAAGAGGTAGTTAGTTATTTTATTTCAACTGCTTTTGTTGTTTTATTATTTATTAGATAAGAAATGAAAGATTTGAACTCACTGATAAACTATATAGCACTTGTACAGGTGAAGTGGTAGAATGGTTGAGAAAAGAGGTTTGAGTTTAGATTGGGCAAGTGAGGTGAAGCACTTGTTGCAAATTCAAACTCCACTCTTTTGCACTTTTCCAAAATTTTAACTGCGCAGTAATAATGAAAAGAGAAAAATGTTAAAAAAAGAAAGAAAAAAAGTTAGAAAAAGAAAACAGAGGAGGGTTAAGTTAACCGGGTAAAGCCGGTGAGAACGGCAATGGGGGTGGGGATCGTACGGGATCCTTATTTGGTTGGGACTGAGAAACGGCAAAGTATATGAACCCTTCTGAAGAACTACAGCTTTTCTCCTTTCTTTTCTTTTTTTTTTTTCTCTTTATTTTTGCCCCTCTCTGCAGAGTGGAAAATTAATGTCCACATTCTCTCACTTCTCTTATCTTCTCCTCTGAAATCCCCCCCTTCTTTTTTTTTTATTTCTTTTTTTCTCAATTTCCCTCTTAATTTTTTGCCATGGATTTCGAAGATCAAGAGGAACACGAAGAAGAAGAGATGGACATGACGGCAGCGAGTTACGACGACTCGTTGCCCAACTCAGGAACCCGACTCAAAATCCCCACTACTGCTGACCAAATCATTTCATCATCTCCTGGACAGAGGAAACCCAAATACAGAGAGTGCTTAAAAAATCACGCCGTTGGCATTGGAGGTCACGCCCTTGACGGTTGCGGCGAATTTCTCGCCGCTGGAGCTGAAGGTACACTCGACGCTCTTAAATGCGCCGCTTGTAACTGCCACCGCAACTTCCACCGTAAAGAAACCGACAACAACCTTAACCCCGCCGTAGGCGTCGGTCTCGGAATCGGAGAGCCATTTCTATTACCCCACCCAGGACAGTTCTCCCCTTACTACCGAACCCCAGCTGGGTACCTCCACGTGGCGCCACATCACAGGCCATTAGCTCTCCCGTCGACATCAGGCGGCGGTGGCACCCACAGCAGAGAAGAACAAGAAGATATGTCGAATCCGAGCGGCGGAGGTGGCGGAGGAAGTAGTAGCTTTGGGAAGAAGAGATTTAGAACAAAATTTACACAAGAACAGAAGGACAGAATGCTGGGACTGGCGGAGACATTGGGTTGGAGAATTCAAAAACACGACGAGGCGGTGGTGCAGCAGTTCTGTAACGACACCGGAGTAAAGCGGCACGTGCTCAAGGTGTGGATGCATAATAACAAGCACACTCTTGGTAAGAAACCCTAGAAAACCACCCCATATTAATTAAAATTAAAACTAAATTATATATTAAAAAAAATCATAACTTCATTGTTAAATCAAATGTTAACTTCAACTTCTCTCCAGAGCTCTCTCTATTTTCCCGGATTTTTAGATTTAGGGTTTCATTATCCTCATCCTCATCTTCTTCTTCTTCTTCTTCTTGTTTTTTTTTTTTTTTTTTTTGGGGTTTGTGTTAATTAATTGGAATATTTGGATATATCTATTGTATCCACTTATTAAATACCCTTAATTTTTATATTAGTGTGTCTTCATTTTCTGTTAAATCAAATTAATTAGTATTTTACTTAATGGGTTTTTTTCTCTTCAACACCAAGTTGACTTTTCTTCTTCATTCGTGGAATCTAAGGAAGGAAGAAAAAAAAACGACAGAACGGGATTTCGGAATAACACCAACGTGTATGAACCTACACTTTTTCCGTTTAACATTACATTCATTCATGTACTCCCAATTACACACCAAAATTGAATTTTTTTTTTAAAGAAAAAATGGGTTAATTAATAATGTTCAAAAAAACAAACCCCAACTGTCATTTAAATTCATTTATACTTACACTAGTCATCAATGCAAGAAATATATGTCCTTGAATTACTTTCTTTTTTATTTTTATTTCCATTATCCATAGGGTAATGTAATCAAGTAATGATTAATGATGTCAATTATTTTATGGGGAAAGAGTAAAGAGTTGGTTATACATATTATTATATGCAGAATTTTTCAGAAACATGAAATGAAACATATATGGGGTTGGTTTTTCTGATCTGCTGGGCATTATTTGTCGATAGATCCAATGTCTTGGTCTCAACTTTTAATTTTGTGTTCTTTCCTTTTCATTTTCCTTCTCTTCTCCAAGGGAACATGTGGGCACTTCTCAACCTCCAACGTTTTTTCCCCTCTATTTTCCTTTTTTTCCCCCCCATCCCTTTGTCTTTCTATCTTAAAAAAAAAAAAAAGATTTTTTTTTGGATAGAAGAAGGGACATTCAGCTTTTGTCTGTGACTTGTTAGTTCATCCTTGCATAGAATCTCATCATCAAGATTCTTCTGTGTTTCATCAACTTCAGCTCTTTATTTTTATTATTTCCCTAAAATAACCCTTTTAAAAATTTAACCCTAATAATTAATTTCTATAAAATTAAAATGTAGTAATTAGTAAAGAGATGGGCATGCATTAATTGCAAAATTTGAAGCATTATATGTTTGTACAAATTTGTTGCTTCAAACATATCAACAATTAAGGAAACAAGTTTGTTTTTTAGCGGTTTTTGGTGTAAATAGATGTTTTTTTTTCTTTACATATATGAAAAAAAAAAAGCAGCATGTTGAAAATGTGGTCCATTTAAAAATGACCAACCCAAAACCTGCATACAAGAAAGCAATGTGGGGAGAAGAAGTATTTAAGTCTAGTCAAAGTCAAAGATATAAATATGAAAAACACAAAAAATCAGAGAGTGTGTATATATGTATTTTTGTTTTGTTTTAATAATAATTCATAATCAAACCAAATGAATTCAACCAAACTCTAACTTACTTTTAGTGCATAACTCTGTCTTTATTCATCGTTTTAAAAGCAGCTCTGAGAATGTGACGGTTTCTTCAGCCTTTTTCCTTAAACTTCTGTATCTATTGCCAACATCCCCATTTTTTGCCTTTCGAATCCTTTTTCTTTTTCAACCACATCCACATCATGTTTTTTCTTTTTTTATTTATTATTATTATTATTTATACAGTGATGGGAGGTTTGGTTTTTGAGTCGGTTCTCGAACTCGTTATGAAATGTGATTGAAAGCAATTTTGAGGTGGTTTTGAATTCTAACTATTTCAAAACTAGATTGAGAGAAGAGTGATAAAGAAAAAGAAAACAAAACATTCTTGTAAGTGAGTACAATAAATCAATGAATTTAATGCTCACGGGAGTAAATGATGGACGAAAAAGTGTTTATCTGCTTGTGTGAACAAATACACAAAAGAAAATAAATACATGATATATATGGAAACCTTGTCTATTATTGTTTGCCACCTTTCAACTCTATATGTTCCGTTTTATGTTATTTCGTTTATAATCTTTTTTCCGTGATCCTAACCCCTAAACTTACTTTTTCATATATGTTTAGAGTTATTCATATGAACAATGACACAAACTTTTCCGTACATAAATTTAATGTCAAATGTCTTCGGCAATTCTTTTGAACGTATCAACATGGAAAAATAACACTTTTATAAATGTGTTAATTGAGTCGAGATATTTGGATAGCCACGTTGATTCCTTGACATTTAGTATATTGTCCAAAAAAAATAATAAAATAAAACTTTCCAAAATTTATAGTATAACATTAAATTCATTTTTATTCATTAATCAGGCACTATGTCAAATTTATTCTCTATACTTTAATTTTATTAAGTATATTAATATATACAATTGTGTTTAATGGAGGAAGAGAGGGAAAGGTTAATTTTAGTTTAATGAAGAACTCAAGGGTAAAGTGATGGCCATGGGTGAAGTGTGTTCGCTATTTAATTACCTCCGACAATGGGCGAAAGGAGATTCTAAAAATATAAGATATGGCAATTGCTTTTTTGTCTATATATCTTCAACTATGTCCTTTTGCCTTTTTGTCTTCTAAATTAAACGACACATTTCTCTTCATACCTCAAATGTCGAAAATCTAAAATGTTCGTATCATGTCTACATGATTTGGAATTCAATAACCATTGTGAAAACGAAATCCTTTGGGGGCTTTAATGTATGCTGTCTTCATGCTTGATTTGTCTATCCCATGTCTCTCGACTTAGTCATGTCTCTTATTTACTTGTTCCAAACCATTTGGAGGATAGAAATGGATAACTTACCCACAGGAATTTTTTCCATGTCTTAATTTTCAATCAATCCTGTATGAGAGCTATCAAATACTTACACATGAACGATGATATTATTTTAACGAAAAATTTCCTAGACATTAAGGAAAATAGTGGAAAATAAGTGGGGTAAGGTTTTCAATTCATGATGAAGATAATACACTAACTTAAACAAAAAGATGATTAATTTGGAATCATGTAGCTTGCATTTGAAAGCATACGAAGTGAAAAAGGAAAAGGAAAAGAAAGGGCCACGTAGAGGAAAGTAAAAGTATGCAATGTTCTAAATTCTAGATACTTGTTTTACTTATTTTACGCGGAACTAAAATGGTAAAGACGTATGATTGTCTATCTATGCACACATTACACTTTAAATTTAAACCTAACCTAGCCACAAACCAAGGGAGCGCAAAATACAAATTTAGAAGGATATGAAAAAGTTAAACTTGGGAGAATATGATGAAATGAAATTGGGGTTTGTTTTGTAGTGGCCAGAGGGATGTGAAGTGAAGGAAAAGGAAAGAGAGAGAGAGAGAGAGAGAGAGAGAGAGAGAGAGAGAGAGAGAGAGAGAGAGTAATGGAGGGATTAAGATAATCAAGGGACGTTGGATTCTTCTTTTAAAGGTGGGGATTGATTAAGACGTGTCAATGGCCCAACCATTCCCTCAATCTTTGCCTTCCCCCTCCCTTTTTTATAAGATTTCCCTGACTTCTCCTAATCTCATCTGGTTTTCATTTCATTTTATTTTCTCACTTTTGAAAATTATAATAATTACAATAATAATAAGAATAATTTTTTAAAAAAAAAAGAATAAAAAAAAGTGGGAGTACGCCACGTGTACCAGGTGGAGTTAGGGGGTGGGTGGGACAGAGCCACAGAGGTATGAGATTGGGGATACATAGAGAGAGAGAGAGAGAGAGAGAGGAAAACAGATATGAAGATGGGCCTACTGCTTCCATTTGGGCCTTTTCTTTTGGATGTCGGCAGTAGGCCCAATCATCATTTCTCTTTCTTTCTTTCTTTGCTATTATTATTATTATTATTATATTTGGTGAATCTTATGCACATTCCCCTCTTTATTCAATCTAAAACCTTCTGTTTAGACCTTTTTCTTTTTAAAACTTTCACTTGATAATTCCTTTGATATTAGATACAAACTATATGCATGCCAACTGGATGAAGCAGCTCTATTGGATAATATATATATATATAGAATTATTGCAGTTTAAACCCCCGATTTTCGATCTCCACCTTGTAAAAAATTGTTTCTTTAAGTTTATGCACTTTTAAAATGTTGTTTAGTTTAGTTCTTGTTGTTGAGATTTTATTAGTTATTTAATATAAATACAAAGGAATTTATACGTAGATGTGTTGAGTGATTGATATAGAAGTAAAATGTCAACGACTAACGTCTCAAAATATTAAATGAAAGATGTTTTTCAAATTCTCTCTTAGCATATCGCTTTGCTACTTTTTTCTAAATTGGAACTATAGTTTTTTTTACTGCATATAACATAAAACTTATTTAGCCACTTAGACACCAAAAATTACAAACCAATTGATCAATTTATTAAAGAATTTACAAAATTTAAATAGCGAGATTAAAGTAAGAGTTTTTTTCGAAGTTTATGAACAAAAACAAACATTTTCTTAAAGTTTGGGACCCAATAAGATTTAAATCTAAATTTAGATTATTTTGCATGTGTTCACTTCTATTATAAGTTAAGTTATAGTTCTTCTTTTGATTTCATTCAAAAAGTTTAATAATTAACAATAAATGACATTATTTATCTATCAGCTGGTGATCAATAAAACTTGATGAGTGGAGTCGCCAATAATATGTCATATTTTAACCAAGAATAATATTGCTATAATCTTGAGATAGGATATAGTCCTCTTGAGTATTATTGGACATATCCACAACTCTAAGCCCTCGATAATGAAGTGATGTCCTCACTTTTCTCTGTTGACCTGATCTTTTTATCCATAGCCTACGATATTTAATTTAATTTGATTATCCCTATTAGCTTGGAGTGCCAACATTATGCTTTTGCTGTCTAAAAAGAGACTTGCAAAATTTCAATCGGAGAGAATCTCAAACTTTTAAGATAGGAAAGAATAAAAAAAGAACCTATAATATAATCAAACAGTGCCAAAACCCTAAATATTAATCTTAAAAATCAACTTATATTATAGTTTTGCTTTTATCAATAATTTTTTTTTATGCTTCATCCACTCTTGGAGCCAAGAAGGTTAAATTTATCTATTTAGTTCCTATGACTTTGAAAAAAAGTTAGAATTTATTCTAAATGAATCTCATATCTATATACGTAGTTTTTTCTAATAATTATTCAAAAATACTTTATAAAAAACACATAATAAACTGAATTATAACTTTATCCCGTTTAAATTATCAAACATATTCATATAGCATAGCATGACAATGAAAAAGATATTGTCAGGAGACCATTTAAAAATTAGAGTGAAGAATCAATCTTCAAAATAATAATAATAGGTGGGTTTATTTATTGAGTTATATCCCAATTAACACATGATAATTAATGAGGTTAAAAAGAGGTCCAATTGAGTTAATAAATTGAATAAAGAGAAATCATGCATATATACTTTATACATTACTCAATAATTCCAAATATAGGTCAAAATTATCTCACTTTGTATAAAAACTTTACAATATTTTGGTTTTTTAAAAAAAAAACAAAAAATCTTTCCATTATTTCCAATAACCAACGACATGTCGGCTTATTAACACACCCCAAATATTTGGAAGTATCGAGTACGTATATATATTTTTCCAATCAAACCTCACGTTTCTTTCCAACAAACGGCACCGGCGCCGCACTCGACCGGAGAGATTTAGCCCAATCCAACCTTTTCATCTCCGGGACAGATCGAGAGAGGGTGTTGGACCGGGAGGTCCTCGGTCGGAGACTTTCCGGCGGGGGCGCCTCCTTTTTTGTCTCTCTTATTTCCATTTTAGTCCCTCCATCCATTTTGATGCTGATATTTACCTCCAAAAGCTCCTTATTGGCTTTCGCCGCCGGCTTAATATGAGCGGAATTTTTCCGGTGGTGATAAAGGCGGTGAAGGCGGAGAGCTTGTTGGTATATCCCTCCTTTAATCTCTTCCTCCAAATCTCTCTCTATTTCATTCTCAATTTCTCGCCGGATTTTCATCTCTTCCTCTGAAATAATTTCATGCTTTAAACCCTTCTCCTCGATCTTTACCTTTTTCAAAATTAAATTCTTTACTCATTTTTCATTAAATGAAAAAATAAAAAAAAAATATATAATTATCCAAATCAAAATACATACGCTCATTTGGTTCTTACAATATAACTAAATTATAAAAGTATGTTTAATTTGAAATAATGTTCGAAGTTTTTTTCTTTTAAGCACTTAAAAACATAATTCCAAACCTAGTACCCTAGAGTTTTTAAAAAAGAAAAATCAAACATTTGATTTCAATGGAAAAAGATAAATACCTCAATTACTAAATTATGTAATGTTGACAATGCTTGGTCTAAATTATATTTTGAACTGTACTAAAAACACTAATTAAAGTTGAAAGATATATAATTAGTTTTTAGATCAACATGGAATTTAAATATGTAGGTTGGTTCCGAAGGTTATGTGTGTCCTTTGCTAATGAGTTTGTAATATGTGAAAGACCCAAAAAATAAAAGTCAATATAAATTGAGGAGACATGAGTTAAATCAACCTATTATGGTACCATCTTAAATTACTCAATAAATCAAAAATTTAAGTTAGTGGATGAACTTAAATTTAACTATATATATCATATATTTGAGAGTTAATAATGCTTTAATTTGCATTGTGAAAAGTAAATCCACCCTTTTAAATAATATATGAATAACACTATCAGATATGGGCTCGTATTAGGGGTGTGTGTATAATGTGTATATATGTATATGTTCTGACGGTTTTGTGTTTAATATTATGAACGTTTGTTAAGAAAATAGCTAAATAAAGATTAGAAGAGAGAAGGAAAAGGAAAATGAAAATAAAACGTGTTAGTGTCACATACCATATTTGCATGAGCATTATTATGAGGAGACCGACTAGGTAGCAAAAGTGACATATCAGCCAACCCTAAAAATTACGGAACATATATATATATATATATATATATATATATATATGATTAAAAAAAGAGAGAGAGAGTAAGAGATTTGAAGTGATTAAATAAAATATGAAGCAGAAGAAAAAGAAAAAGAAAAAGGAGAGTGAAGGAGGGGGATAAAGAAAAAAAAGTGAATGGCGGAACAACCTAGGATGGATGTTGGGGTTGAAGTTGTAGGGTTTTAATTTATGGGTTTTTGGAGGTTGTTAGAGTTAGTATGATGATCTTGTCTCTCAGGAAGATCATATCTTTTTAAAAGAGCTGAGGAGTAGTGATTGGAATTGGTCTGTGATGGTGTGGGACACAGTTGAAGAATAATATCAATGAAGTGACACATTTTTTGTTTGGATTATGGACCTTATTTTAGGAGCCAAAGTGTTCTAATGTTTGTCGGCATGCAGTTGGATGTAGTTTTGCCTATTACTTCTACAAATTAGAATGACAATAACAATGATAATAGTAATAGAGGGGGGAAATTAACAGTGCTTTACGTGCAAGAGATTACATGGAGGCCCTAAGGCTTTGCTGTCTTTTTGGGTTGTCCTTAAAGCAAAATCCACTTCAAGTTGTTTATAGCCTACCCTTCAGTCTTACCTCCCCTCAAGTCTCCAGATGTGTTTGATGTGAACTCTCACAATCCAGAGGGGATTCACTTTAATTACTATATATTGGTTTGAACTATTCTCAACTTAAAACATAACAAACCAAGATGATACCTAGGAATAAAACCATCGCAAATCAGACTTAGTGTTGGGCTGAAAAACGTTGGAAATTCAAGCCCAAAATGTACCTAGATAGGACCTATTAAAAGGGCCCTAGGATATATATGTAGAGCGTAATTGAGCCATGACACAATTTGCTCACCTCGACCTTGGCTATAGCTATGAAGGCCAACAATTACTATTTTTACTAATCGTAGGCTTTGGACTCAAAAACGTAACTCCTTGGTCAACCCAATTATTCGCGTTCTGCCTACTTTAATATCTGGGAAGCGTCATGATATATTTACAAAAATATGCCCACTTTCGACCTTAAAATTAAGGATAACTCCAATCTCTTTCGTTCTCATGTTCTAAACTCTTACCCTCTTGTAACAACTCTAATCTAAATCAAGTATGCGAGCTTGTGTGTGATAAGCATTACACTGCCATAACTCAAGCATGTTTTAATTTTTAGAGTTAAAATATACTTCCAGTATATTTTCATTCTTTTTCATATTTTAATTAATCCATACACTTTCAATTATTGTCCATATTTCTAATATTCTTAAATCCAATCAATAGAGTTAGTTTGATGTTGGGTAGTTTCTCTAAAAAATTAATAATTAACCTCGTCGTGAAAAATATATATTTGCAGTGTCAATATAAATTGAATGCTTCAACCTGATATAAGAGAGGCTAGAAATGTTAACTTAACAATTGACATATAAAATTGAACATTTATGTTTTGAATTAAATTATTAAAAAAAAAAAAAAAAGACGTAAGTGGAATTAGGTTAAAGTTTTTTGGATGTCGTATTTTGAAAGCATGAAAACTAGTAATTTCAACTCATTTAAAACCCCTTAAAGAAAAAAACAAAAGAAGAGGAAATTGGATAATAAAATGATTTGAAAAATTGTGAAAAGCATTTTTGGGTGGGAAATTTTAGGATGAGCCAGAAAACATCGATCTCTATTTGCCCCATTTAGGCGAAGAACCTAAAGATCAAGAAGCCCAATCAATCATGTATACTTTGAACATCCACCCCTCAAACACAAATAAAATACAACTTACCACCTGATCATTTAAACATCAGCTAAGCCCTATAAATCATACTTTATTGGTAGTGGTTTAAATCATATTATATATCTTGATTTAAATATATAATGAAAATTTCTTACCCATGTAGACCAATAAATTTGTCGAGAAACAAAATTTTGTATGAAGTATAAGGTAAGGATTAAGTTATTATGTAATAAAAACTAACAATTAATTTCAATAAATTTTCTCATCTTAGAGACTAGATTTAATGTAAGTTTCAAAGCATAGAGATTAAATTTGAACTTATTATTATTACTACTATTTTTCTAAGCTCACAAAAGATCCAACTATTAACTTAATAGTTAATGTTTTACATCTGTTAAGTACTTCTATCCATCTTTTTTTTTTATATTAAAGTTAAACATTGAACAATCCCAAAAACAATAACATATATTTTTAGTACAATTAATGGAGGAAAATTGGAATCACGAATTGCATATATATATATACACTACATATAAGTTGATATATGAGCGCTTTGGGAAGAAGTTAGGTGAAGCAAACATTGAAAGCAGAAGGGTAAGCAAAAGACAATGAATTCAATAATCTGATCCCATCTGATCAAGTGCAGAATAGAGTGAGAGACATAGAATAATATAACTAGAATGGGGAAAATAGATAAATTAGTGAGTTTTTCTTTTCTTTAAATTAAGTTCAAGAAGTAATATTATTCCTTTATATATGCTTCTTTTGTCGGGTGAGATTTAGAGTACCAAATTAAACTGTGGTAAGTACTAAGACTAAGATGAGAAGGAAAAGGAATCAAGATTTTAATTTTTGCTAAAATAAAACAAAAACCCAACTCAACCCAAACCTTTTTAAAGTTCGATTCAAACTCCCACCCCACCCCGCCCTCTCTCTATCTATCTCTTTAATTTGTCTTTCTAAAAAGCTGATCGTATACGTATTATTTTAATGGGACTCTCTCACGTGCTGTGCAAGTGAGAATTGTTAATAAAATTAATAAATAAAAAAGAATGAATTTGTTCATGCAAACAAATGAAGAAAGTGATAAAGAATTTATTATATAAAAAAAAAAATTATATATTTTTTTTAAGAATGCACCACACAGTGGAATCTCCACCAAGTTAAAGGCACATTATATATATATATATATATATATATATAGCCATTTAATTAATTAACAAGGCATCGATCATCACTTTTGTTTTGTGGTATTTATATCAAAATAACTGCTTAAACCGTGGCTTCGTCTCTTCTGCTTTTTTTAGGTTAATTTCTCCTTTATTCACTATCTTTCTCATCATTATACGCATATTACTACACATAATCAACACCACCCTCTCATCAATAACATTATCACACCAATAAACAGAACATAATTCAAAAATTCCAACAATTTATATGTAGAAATTAAATATTAAAATAGTAGAAAAACCGTGACCCTATCAAAAAAAGATTTTTCATATTCCAATTACAAAAGTACTGTCTCCACTCTCAAACTGAAAGAACACAAAAAAGAAAACTTCACTAGAGGGAGTAAACCTAAGCTTTTAAAGTGTTTTTAGTGTTTGAAGTCTGTTAATGAGAGACAACTAATATTTTAATATTTTATCAAGACCCTACAAAATATTGATCCTAACTTATTAGAATAAATTTGCATGAAATTATAATATAGTAAAAAAAAAAAAAAGTCACATTGGTAATATTCAAAAACATAAAACTTTTGAAACATAGCATTTCAATCCTTCAAAATCAAATTTGATTGTATAAAGTTCATATTTATATAAATTTTGTAAAATCAAACACTGATTAAATTGATTCAAAATGATACAAAACATCATATAAGAGACACTTAAACATTTTTTAACCATTTTAAAATCATTGTAAAACATATTTCGGTAGCTATATTACATAAGGTTCATAAATCACAATAATGTTGTTATGTGTTACGTTCATAGGAAATTAAAGAATTTGTTCTTTTTCAGTAAGGTATTGATTAAATTAATCAATGTGTAAATTAAATAGGGTAAGTACAAATATAGAAAATGGTGGTCAAAATTAAGGTTGGGAGGAGGGTCCTGCATTATCACGTGACAATGGGACACAAGTAAAATTAATTCCATGAAGTACGAGATGACCTTTCCTTTCAACTTTATAGGCCAAAAAGGAATCCCTTCATTAAATCTCTGCACACTAAATTCTAAACAAACCTCCCAACACTTTATATTAATTACTTCCCTAATTAACTCCTCTTCCCACTTAACCATAACAATGCCTCCCATATTCACTAATATATACAATACATATATATATCTTTATTCTCTTCTGAATATTATTTATTAATCATAAACATATCATTAAACTAATGCTCTTCCCATTCATCAATATATTCTAAACCACTCTAATCTTGTTCCACATTTTCACAAGCATACAGTTACCCATTAGGTTAAATTATAACCAATATCCTTTAATTTTATCTTTTGTTTAGAAAATATTCTTCTGCATGCTTTAATGTTTATAACTGTTTCAAAGAATAAAAAACCCTTTTGATATTTCATACATAAACCCAAGATTTATAACAATATGGCATTAGACCATTGTATTCGTTCTAGGTCACTACCACATAAGTTCACGTCTAAAGGATTGATGTTCTAAGAGTTTATTTTAAAACATTTAAGAAACCTAATCATATAATATTGTAATATTTGGAAGTATAGGGGTACTCGCAGGTTTATGATGGAGCTTTTTACGGTTTGTCATTGCTTTTTTGTTATAGCTAATGTTTTGTCTAAACCCACATCAACAAACGAATATGTATATATATGTGATAGATTGAAGAAGGTGGTGTGTTATGGTATTTATGTAGTAAACGAAATGGGGAATTGAATTATTTGAGAGAAAACAGAAATATTCGAAAGGACGAGTGAATTCAAGTGGATACTTACAACAATTTGAGCTTGACCATGCTTAGCTGTCGTTTAAGGAAACTTTATTGTTCTTTAATGTCTGTTGCAAAGCCAATGTTTTTAAGTGGATACTTGTCAGTGACAACCATGGCAACCCAAACCCTGCCTCCCACACAACACTTAAAAGAACAATAAAATAAAATTCATAACTCTCCCCTTCAAAAAATGGCAATGCCAGCTGAAAACCTCAACCTCTCCAGTCTCCTCTGTTTTTGTGCAATTAATAGCAAAAATCAAAATCAGTGCAAGCATAAATTTTGCAATACTTCCAATGTTCTTTTTTTTTTTCTTTGTTTTTTGAATAATAATCATTATATACATAACAGTGATACAGATACAGATCAATCCATCCCAGATGTTGACTGGTCATACACTCAAAAACATAGAGAAGTTTGACCAAGTGGGTCCCTCTTTCTCAATCCCCAAAAACAAACACATATATAATTCCACTGCCCTGTTCTGTTCTGTTCTTCTCTGCTCTCCTTCCATACAATAACTCAATTATTTAAACCCCCAAGGAAAATAAATCCAAAAAAAAAATTAAAAAAAAAAAAAAAAAAAAGAAGAACTCACTCATTCACTCCAAAATCACACACCACACCATCACACATCTCCTCTACTCTTTCATATTCATAATTCTTCTTCCTCTGCTTCTTTTACAGTAAAATTCTGTTTACAAAAGTGAATTTAGCTCTCTTTCACTCTAAAACTCTATCTATCTCAAACTTATGAATATGAAATGTTGTGGAAAATTCCATTTCTAACTAATGACCACTCTAATTTAATTCCTTATCAACGTACCTAAATTTTTATTTTTTTTTAATTTTTTTTGTGTGTTCTCTCATTTGACAGGACTGGATGGACTTGTATCATCATCATTTGATGATGGTCTATCTTGTCTCCTCCTCTTGCTGTCTTGACTGTCATGAGAAGAAGAAGAAGAAGAAGAAGAAGAATTACCATTACCATATGAACCTGCGGTTAATAATTCCTCTGTTTTGTAACTCAAACAAGCTGCATCCAAAACCCCAACAGGGCTTTGAGGAACTGAACCAACATTACCACCACCCAATGTATTTCCATATACATTACTAATCAATGAAAAATCTCTAATCAGTTCAATGCACTTCATCACTCTTTCCTGCAAAACAAAACCATAAAGCAAATGTTTAAAACAATTAGCAAAAATGTGTTTTTTTAAGGGAAAAAAAGGGAAAAAGCGAAGTTCTTTTTGTATTACTTTCTCCATATATGGAAAAGAAAGGATTGCTTTATTCATATCTGGTGTTTGAAATTCTCTTGAAATGGAAATTGCCACAGCCAAAGCAATTTCAGAAGGCTTGAATTCCAAGAAGTCAATGCCTGCATGCATTTAATTTTTCCCAACCACAAAACTGTATCAAAACACATTAATTTCTGGGGAATGCTACTGAATTTTTTTCAGTCAGTAAATGGAAAGAAAAAAACTGCTTTAAAACACCTTTAATTGTGCTCAGAATGAGTTGTGATGATTTTGAGAAGTAAAAGCTTGGTATGTTCTGCTGCTCAACACTGATCTTACTGAGGAAATAATCAATGAAAGAAAATGGAGTTATGGCTTGCATCTTCCATTTCAACCTACTTAGAACAAGAAGTTCCATTCTTTGTATGGTTTTTGCTTCAAACACAAACTTTGGTTCCTCAACCTGTACTTCAAAATTGAAACCCATCAACAAAACAGTAAAAAGAAATTCAATCACAATTTTTTATAATAATTTTGAAATTCATTTAACCTGTAAATCTATAGGAAGAGGAACTTCTGTCTCCTCCATTTTTGCTGCTAAAGACATACAAGCTACTGACAGCAGCTGTACAGTCCAGCTTTTATCCATCTAAATAATAAAAACATATAAGAAAATGTTCATAACATGACAAGAAATATAGAAAGAGAAAAAAAGAAACAGACATTGTTTGATTTTTGGAACTTACAGGCAAATGATACACTGAGAGGAAACGGTCCAAGTAGTTCATAGATAAACAAAGACTCAGAGGACCAAAGCTGTAATGGGCATGAGCCTGTTCATCACACCATATTGAATCAAATAACGAACTAACTAAAGATGGCACACAATGGAATCACAAGTACTGAGGGACCATAAACTGTTGAAATCGGGAAAAGAAAAGCAAAAAAAAAAAAAAGGAAAGAAAAGAAAAGAAAACAGACCCCATCATTATGAATAAAATAATCAAACCAAACAAAAAGAGAAAAATGAAGATTAATGAGAAGGGTAAAAAGCAACTCAAAGTTTCATTGATGGAAAAGAGACCTTAGAAGAATCAAAACCCCTCTTTAGAAATGAATCAAAAAGAGAAAAGAGGCATTTTTCCATCATCAGATTTCAAAAGAAAAAACAAACCAACCTTCCAAATCCAATCAACAGCCTCTCTTCTAAACTTCAAATCCAAATCCCCAGAGAGCATTCTCTTAAGATAATCATGAGTTGGTAAATGCTCAATCTCTTTCTCAACCATTCTTTTAACTCTCTCTTCACTCTCTAGTACAGAAGAGCCCAGAAAATTTTCGGATCCGAAAAATTCAACATTCGGTTCACGGGTTCTTCGATGGGGCAGAGAAATTGAGCATCGTTCATCAAATTCATTATTTTCATCAAAACAAATATTGGCATTCTCTGTACAGTAAAAACTATCCGCCATTGAAAAGATGGGAACTTGAAAATGACCTGAAGAAGAAATATCAAATAAATAAAAAAAGCATTTGATGTTTCTTAAGAAATGAGTTGAAAAGATAGAGAGAGAGAAGGAATGGAGTTTGAAGTTTGAAGAAGCAAGAGTGTTGGAAAAGAGAAGAGAAGAGGAGGTTTGTTTATGTAGAAGATGATGAGAGAATACCGAGTTTAGGGTAAAGCTTTCCACTACTAAATACACAACAACTAAACATTTTCCATTTTAAAAAAAAGAAAACAATTATTTTTCTTTTTTCATTTTATGTTCCAATTTCAAAATCTTTTTCCCCTACTTTATTTTATTTCTCCATCTGAAGAAAAGGAAAAGACCATATGTGATTCATGACTTATATATATAAATAGATTAAATGTTCCTTTAAAAGAAAAGTGCAATTCCAAATTTCCAAGTTTGAATTTTGAAACAATATGTAGTTCTAATACAATTTCATATATATATATATATATATTTTTAATTAATTTTAAAAAGTCACTTTTTTAGATTTTAAAATTTGACCTGTTGACTATGTCTTCTGAATTAAATCGTGAACTTGTACAAGTGTTGCAATCTTTTATCTTTTGGTTAACTTTTGTTAAAATTTTGACGAACTAATGATAAAGGAGATGTCGATAAAATTTTGTTTAAATGTGCGAGTTGATGGGACTTAGGCCATATCTAATTTTGTGTATTGATTTGGTTGTGACTTAGATTCGATGAATTGGTTTCTTAGGGCAACTTATTTTTGTTTGGAATTAATGGATTTGAGGAGATCATTATTCCTTGAATTTTGTAGTGAATGTACTCAACGCTTAACAAACATTAGAAATTACCATATTTATTTTAATTTAAAGTCCAATTCGATGAAATTAAAAGTTACACGAAATTTTAGACTAGGTTTTTATCAAATTCAAAACATTAACTCGCATAATAGACAACGTAACTCAAAAGTTCATGTATCTTTACTTCCTCGAAGAATCCCGAATCTCAAACTACCTTAACCTAAGCGAATGAAGTAATATTCTATAAGAAAGACATCAAAATTGAAATTTAATCACAAAAAAATTGGTACCAATAAACTTTTATTAAAAGGGTATCCATATATTTTTCTTCTTTTAAAAATTTTATCATATACTTAGGAATCAAATCTATAATTTTATTAAGATTTTGAAAAAGAAAAAAGAAGAAAAAATTCCTTGTGCCTTTTCAACTATCCATATATAGAAAGCTTTCGAAGGAAATAATATACTCTAATATCACCTATCCATTCATTTTTTCACATTTTCTTCCCTTTATTTAGAAAGAGACAGAGACAATCTTGAAATAAATAATCATAAAGTACTTAGTAATATATTTGATCCTTTATCTCTATTATTGAGATTCATGGATGGATACTCGATCCAAAAATATTAATGTCTTTTTAATTGGATTCATTAATATTTACACACAACAAACTACCAAATCAATTAAATTTGAATAATGATTTTGTATTTAGTGGTGCAAGTATATATAATGCTATTTTATTTAATTACACTTAAATTACTACATTATAAAAATATAGAGAGAGAAACTTAGTTGAATTAGGTAAGTCTGATACATCCAATATAATATAATAAGGTAAACACAAGAAAAAAAAACCCCAAAAGGAGAATTTGGAATTAAATTACTTTCTTTACAAATGGAAAAAATATATATATATTTTCAAAAATAACAAATAAACTATTTACAAAAAAGATAGAGATTTTAACTTACCGAAAAAAATTATATTTTATAAATAATTTCAATAAAATTCAAGATAGCAAAATATGTTGTTGAGAAAGAAGAAAAGGTAAAGTCACGAAAAAAATTTTACTCGCATTGTTTGATTTAAAAGAAAACATTTCTCAATTATTGATTTTTATTTTGTAAAAACATTAGAAATCAGAGAATTAATAAAACTCACAAGCGAATAACTTATTATAAACAATAATTGATATATAAAACTCTAAATTATAATATATCAATCTAAAAATAAAAGAAATTATTTTAAATAACAAAACTTCTAAAAATATAGTAAAATATGTTTATCTATTTATGATAGACCGATAGATCAAGATATAATATATATCTATCTTGATTTATCGCAATCTATATTGGATATTTTATGAATATTTTAGTTTATTTTGCTATATTTAAAAATAACTTTTAAATAAAAATTAATCGAATAAAAACAGAGCATCGTGGCAAAGGAACTAACATCAAGATAGACTAAAAACGTTTACATATATCAATTATAAGTTCAGTTGATTTTGAATTTTTCATTCATATATTTAAATTTTCTCGTTACACTTTTCACATATATTTAAAATTATTAAAAAGGTGAAATTTAAAGTCTTTTTTTGGTTTTAAAATTTAGTTAAATAGTGTTTAGGACAAAGGAAAGAGTTATGAATTCGATAAAGTTGTGACATATATATAGTTTATTGTGTACTCCTTTGATTCATAGTGTCATAGGTTAATAATAAGACATATTGGTAATTTGTAGTCGTGATTGAAAATTATTTAAAATCAAACAAGAAATAAAGTTCCTAGCTACGTCCACCAAACACTGGCCCTCTAAAAATTCCGGTAAAGAATTTCTAAGAGAAAGAATACAAATTTCAAAAATAAATAACTAAAAACAAAGACCCGACATATTTGATAACTATATAGTTTGTAGTTTTAAACGTGGTTTTATTTAAACAGAGACTATAACCTACACCTTCATTAGTTTGTTTGCAAAATAATAATAGAATATTAAAAACTAAAAAAGAAAAATGAGTAATTTTCAGGAAAAGGAAACATGTTTGTATTTTTTTAATTTATGAATGTGAATCAATTTTGATTGTATTTGAAAAAGAAGTGGGTGGTAGAGAGGGGAAATAGAGGGAAAAGAAAGGGGTAGATGGGTGAGAAAGTAAAAAAGTTTGAATTTGAAAAGAACCAATAAGGGTTAGGGGGTTCGTGAGTTTGTTTGGTAGCAAAGGGTCGCGCATGCTTCTCTTCTCTTCTCTTCTCTAAATAAGATGACGAAACTCTTAACCGTTTCCTTCACAATTCTCATCATTACCTTCTCTCTCCCTTTTCTCACATTTTTGTTTTTCCCCCAAATACCCATCTCCTCTTTTTTCTCAAACAACAAAAGAGAAAATGGCATTTTTATCCTTTTCTTTTACCCTATTTTAGGCCATGTTTTTACGTTTTTATACTTAAAAGTGGAATCAATATTCCAACCCTTTTCATTCTTTTCTTAAAAAGTATATTTCAACATTTTGAAGTATTCAAAATTGTAAAAAATTTATTTAATAATTTGATTATAATTGAAGTAGTCTTTTTTATTGACTATCATTTACATTGATATTTTTATGAAAGTGAAATTTTGATGTTTTAATGAACATCATTATTTCAAGCTTCAATATGTAATTAAAATGATGTCATAGTTTTGAAGTTACAACAAAAATAAATGTGTTGAATTTTGTCAATATGATTTGAGATGTTATTCAAATGAATTTCTATTGTATCACTAGGAATTAAATCCAAACAGCAGTATGGGCAAACAAACTATTTTAGGGTTTATCTTAGTTTTTTACAACTAAATCTTTTAAGTATTGATAACACTATACAGAGCATGGTTGAATAATATACCCAGATTATTTTAAAAGTTGAATGATATATATTATTCGAGAAGCATGCTAACATCTTATAAAACAAGCATGTTTGAATATCAAAGATTCTTTTCCTATATCTTTTAGTATTAATTACACTATCACTTCACATTTAATTGATTTATTTCTGTCAACCTCTCTCTCAGACTCTAATTATCATCTGTTTAATTATATTGTTATGCTGTGTGGTGATTTAATTTAATATCTTTCTCCCATTATTTAGATAACACCAACTAATTAATATCAAAACAAAAACCACAAACATTATTACGATAGAATAAAGTTGAGAAGGAAAAGGAAAGCCTATATATATTACCCACAATAAATAATGTGAATTTTACAATATTTATAATCACATAAAGTTGATTTCTATTTTCAAATGGTCTATATTCTCTCTCCTAAAACTCAAATATATAGTGTGTTGAGATACAATTTTCTTACATTAGTAAAACCAAGTGTAACTTAGAACATATTTAACAGGAGAGAGAGAGAGAGAGAGAGAGAGAGAGAGAGAACATGATCATGAAATCCAAATCCAAATGGAAATTAAAGAAACTGATTATAATAACAATTCCTCAAGACCAGCGGTTGATAAAGACATATACACACAAACCCAAAAGGGGGAGAAAAAAAAAAACGTCGAGAAATGTGAGAATTAACAATGAGCATCAAAATTGGAAGAACAAACTTAAACCCCAACTTAACTTAGGATTCCAAATCCGAAATGTTTTTCAAATTTTCAAAAAAAAAAAAGACGTAACATTTCCAAATATATTTTTATATTTAAAAGAAACCCTTTATTTTTTCTCTCTGAATTCTCTCATTCTTTCTTTCTTTTCATAAAAACCTCCTCTTTTTTTTTTTTTTCTCTCTTATGAGCTCCTAGAGATGCTCTCTCCTTTTCTCTGGAGTGAGACCATATAGATATAATGCAATTACAAATATATAAACTGATCAGATTCAGCTTTACACAGGGATCCAACTCTTTTTTGCCCTTTTTGGTTTTTTCAATTTAATTATATCCATTATTATCATTTAAATTTTCTTTTCTCTTAAAGAAAAGAAGAACTAAGGTGGACCGACACTGCAACACTTTACTACAACAATTCCGAAATCACGTGTACTTCAAAAACTCAAAACACCAGCCTTATTTTTTGCCTTATAAATAAACCCCACACACACACACACACAAACTCACTATATATATATATATTTGTTAAGGTTTTATTTTTTCGTAGCCAAAAAGGAATTGCATATTCATATAATACTATATATATAATCCATTTTTCTTTTGTGTGTGTGTGTGTGGTCCTAAGTCCAACCTCTCTTTGCCCAAACTTATTTTTTACAAAAAGTATATATTTTTTTTTTTGTTAAGAAAAGAAAAAGAAAAAAGAAAACCAAAACCTACACAGTCTTCCAGTCGTTTACTTACTTGAGATTCGAGCTGATCTCTCTTCAACCCCTCATGCGCTCCCCCCTCATCCTCATTTCAGTTTAAATTTAACAGTAGTTTCGTCGATCTATAGATTCGATCTTTCGATATACGATTCCCAGTTACAAAGAGTTGAACCAATATTTTCGTTACATGAAACACAAGAAAATAAACATTAAAATGGTATATTAATATTATTAACAATAATAATATTGAAAGAATATTTAAGGATGGTGGCAAATTATATGCAGAAGGTATATTTTTTTTGAATTAAACCTTCCATTATATTTCTCTCTCTTTCTTAGATCTAGACTGGATGCTTTTGTCTCCCTCTTACAAAGCCCACTTGATTTTGTTTTTCTTTTTGTAATATATATCTATGTATGTATATATAAATAATTTTAAGAGCATTGTTATTGTTTCATTATATGTAGTCATGTGGAGAAAGATGGGAAGAGATGTGAAACATGGGACGACTGTGTGTTATGGACCACAATTTTTTGTTTGCATATATTATGGACTAATCACTCTCAGATTTGCTAATTTATATAGTGTAATTATATATATATATATATATATATATATATATATATATATATATATATATATATCTTATGAACACTTATTTTTTTTGTTTACATACACTCTATCCAAATTTAGAAAAACACACAGAAAACAACGTGAACATTACTATATACTTTTAAATATTTTATTTTTGGTCTCTAAATGTGTTACATGTTTGTGCATTTTATGTGGTCGTCCGTCCCTACATTTCTTCTCTACTGTGCTGAATTTAATTTTTGAGAGTGTGGCATTTAAAAGTCATCAGTACTTTGTTTATGGAAACACAGGGGATCGATCGGATTATTAGAGGAAAAGGGAAATTTAATTAATTAATTTTTATGTTTATAAAAGAATTAATTGAGTTATATCTTTTAGTTTTACATTGACTTTCAAATAAATTAAAGATGCATATCAAAAACTTTTTTTGTTAACATTTTACAGGAAACCATGATTCCAAGATTCGCCACCTACCCTTACACAATGACGATGTCAAACTAGTAATTATATTCATTTAAACTCTAAAATTTTATAAATATATATCAATCTAAACCTCGAAACATTCTTTCAAATTTAATTTGAAAGATATCTTACAGAACATTTAATTCTTTTTCCAATAAACCTCACGAACAATTAGAAATGAATCGGTTTAGAACCTTTGTTAAGAACATATTTGAAGATTGATGAATAAATTATTTTAGCGATTGTACACTTCAAAATTCTTTTTCCCTCGATTTCTTTGTCATAAGTCATAACTTATGGAGACATCATGAAAGGAAATCCATGAAATGAGGATTGTGGATAGAGAGTTTTAGAAGTGCTGATTCGCTTATTTTGTTGGGCTTTTCCTTGTTGCAAGGATGGCTCAATTCTTTCAGGAGCCCATTGTGAATGTCTATAGTTCACGCATGTTTGTCAAAAAGATGCACCATCTTTTATTAACATACGATATTTCACTGATTTAATCGAAGTAGGATTTTGATTGCATTTCCACCTAACAATTTTTAATCGGAGAGAAAATAGCATTGAACGAAAGAACTTCAACATAAGATATCATTGGACCATACTACTTTGATAACATCTTAAAAATCGTTGATTAATTTAAAAACACATAATCTAGAGAGTTAAGACGAACTTTAACGTTATATTATTCAACGATTATCGTAATATAAAATGTCACTTTGTACGTGAAAGTATTGATTTATGTTGTTGGGTGCTACACTTTTGAAACATGTGTGAGATTTGGTTTGGAGAAATATCAATTCTTAAGTTTTCGATGGAATGTTGTTGACCTTTTTATCAATCACAAAGATATTTGATGAATCTATTAATGTCTATACCAAGTGAAACGAGCTTTTGTCAAGACATAAACGAGCTTTTGTAAATGTCTTGACAATGGTTCGTGAAGATTGTTGTGGGAACACCAACTTTCAATTACTTAATTAATTACATATGATGAACTTCTTGTTCTCTTGAAGTTTAAAAAAATGAACTCTACGAAAAGGGTGAAGAGATATATATTGATCCAAACTACTACCATGGCTTTGCAACTCAAAATAATTAGTTTTGATGGAATAAAAATTAATTATAGTTTTTTCTCGAAATTGAACAAACGAATAATCAAACTAAACGAAGATCATTTATCACTTATGATCATAAGGGGGAGAGAAGAACACTAATTAAAAAGACATGTTCATCCAAAACTTTTTTTTTTCCTTTTTGCAAGCAGAACATTGTAGAGATGCATGAAAATTAAGTTAGGAAATTAAGAAAAAAGAAGAAGCAAGATTTAGACTCATAGTTAAGAATTAGAATCCATCAAGATAAAAATTAAGAACACTTTGAACTGTCTATTTGCTAATTCATTTGTTTTTTGTTTTTTGTATTTGAAAATTATTTAAAAAAGAAAAACAAGATAATTTAGTAATTAACTCAATTTTTTTAAAATTAATTTTTTTTCAAAATTACGAATTAAAAGTGAAAATAAAATAAAATTAAAAAAAAAAAGAATTTTCAAACAAAAAATATTTTTTTTTCGAAAAAACAATAGTCACTATTTTTGTTTTTAATAACAAAAATTGAAAAACAAAAACGAAGAGGGTTAATTCTGAAATTATGAAATTAAAATGTAAAGTAGGAGCGTAGATTATTTAAAACAAATTAGGAGATTAGATGCTTTAAAGTAGATTTCTTAAGCAGGAAGGCATAACGTGTATGACTGTATTCTCAATGCCACAAAACCACTAATTATTAATTATCTCTAACCCAATTCCAATTATAAAATTACTAAATTTTACAAATCTCTACCTTTATTCTTTACACTTATCTTTTTCTTTTTTTAAAAAATCAAATATTTCTACTTAGTTTCATGTCCAGGGATCGGATTAAAATACCTGCATTCAAATTATATATGTAACATTATTATTTTTTTAAATATAATAATTACGTACATGAAATATCAAATTTTTTATCTCTAAACAACTATGCCATATCGATAGTTATCCTATAACTGAATTTACTTTAGTTGTATTAAAAGGTTTCACTAAACTCAAAGAAAAATATTAGAATCTTAGTTTTATTTAACTACTTGTTAGAATTTCGGAAGAGAAAAAATGTTATTGTGGAATAATTTTCTAAAACCCAGATGCAAATATTCACCATTTAGTAATATTAATTGGCATAATTATAATTCAATCAAAAACATTTTAGACTTGGTTATTAATTTGTAGTTTTAATCATCGGAAAACTATATAAAAATAATTCTCTTTTTAATAATATATATTTTTAAGATTATTGTAGATGATAAAATTAATAAAAATATTTATGTCAATATAAATTATATTATTATATTTGAAAATAGTTTTGTTTTTTATATATATATTTTATTTATTGAAGATCTCGATTTCCATAAATGGTTGAACTAAAAAGATAGGTTGAAATAATAGTTTAACCTAAAAGTAAAAGTAAAACATACCAACAATATTGAAATTCATTTTTCTCTGTACTTAATCATAGAAGCGTGGTCAAATCTAAATCTTATCTCATTCAATTCGTTTTTTTTTTTTTTAAGCTTATCACATTTATTATTATTTGTTAATTACTTTTATTTTAATTTAGATCGTTTGTTATTTACTATTGATCATATTTCATAATTATAATTGTCAATTAACATTCCGATTTGTATTTTCAACATCATCATATTCTTTGTAAATGATGTTTCTTTAAATCAATAAAACTATAAAAGAAAAATGGTTAGTGGTCGATTTTCTCAAGACATTCTCTTATTTAATTCTAATTTTAATTATTGCAATAATAATCTCTATCACTACTATATTAAAAGCAGCTATTTAGGAAAAATATTTACATATTCGTTATCATAAATTTCTATATTATTTTTGATTAAGTGGCCGTGACTTAGTTAAATCTTAGATGACTTATTATATTTGATGTTAATGGAACGTGAGTTTTAAAGATACAATGCATTTGTTTGAGGTAAAGGTCTGTGTTACATTAATACATTAATTCTTTCAAGTCTACGTAAGATAAATGTATATAAGAAAAACAAAATAAATACATGCAATTATATTCTTAGGAACCAATTTAATTAATGAGATTCAAAATTGAGAGAAAATACTAAAAACACATGATCTAATTGGATGAAAGTAATAATTAATAAGATGAAATTCAAAAATAATAATTGAATAAGATGCAATTATATTTTTAGAAACTAATTTAATTAATGAGATTCAAAATTTAGAGAAAATACTAAAAAAACACAATCTAATTGGATGAAATTAATAATTAATAAGATGAAAGAATACATTATTTCAAGTTTTAATTTCAAGGTTAAAAACATTAAAACAAAAAATGTTAGCATTACATATATTACAATAATGAAATGTTAACATATTAATTTAATAATTTAATTACTACATAACACATTTTCTTTTTAAACTAGAAGAAAGATATTTATTCTTCAAAAGACAATAATACGAAAACATCAAATTAAAAGTTATAACAATATCTACGTTGTACTCAATTAAAACTAGAAGATATTTGTGTGATTAGTAAAAATAAAAAACATTTAAACAGTTGATTGAAAGGATTCGTAAGTCATGGATGGTATGATGTAGTCTTTTAAGTTGCAAAAACAATTTCCCTTACCTTACCTTTTTTTTTTAAAAAAAAAAGTTAATAACTAATAATATTAAAATCTCGACCGTTATAAAAAGAGCGCGTACCCTTGCCCCCTCCCCGCCACGTCATGCGCCCCGAAATTCCACCGCTTTCGTTGCCGTTCATTCCTTAAAATCGTTCAACTCCAAAGCCTTTTTCCTTTTCTTTCTTTTTTTCTTTTATTATTTTTATTCATTTTCTTAATCTCCATTTTTTTTTTCATTTTTCTTTCTCATTATTCTAATTTTACACAATCAGCGCCAAACTGTCAATCACTCGGAAAAGAACCAAAAAATAATTTATATATATATATATAGCAATTAGAAAAATCTTGGGTCTACACTCTTCCCCTTTTTCTCACTTTCTCACTTCGGCCACTTCTCACCATTTTTGCTGCCTAATATTATTTTCTTCTTCCATTACTATTTTGGGTCACTATCAATATCATCCTCGATTCTCATTTTATTTCTATTGCTGTGTTGCGGTATCAATTGAGGCTCATACCCACTTTCTTTATGGAATGTTGTTTAATGTAGATCATTGTAATCTTAGTTTTTCATATGGCAAGAAATTTTCGCCATTATTACCATTTCCTTTACTCTAGTCTTTAGACCCCGATTCTTAATTCATTCCCCGCTATTTCAGAGGGAAGAATTCTAAGTTGGAGATGAGGAATTTTTCTTGTTTAGTTTCCGGCGATCGGGGTTTTGGATTGCCGTTTGGTGCTGCCAATTTGCCCTCGATTGCGGTTAATGGGTCTCAAGCTCAAACAGTGAATGACTATGGCGAGGAGTGTGATTCTGGATCCGACATGGACTTGTCGTTTGACTCGGGGAGTGAAAATCATAGCCGACATTACTCGGTCGCCATATCTCCTCAAGATGACAAAGTTCACTGTCATTCGACTGCTATTAATGGCGTTCAATTGGGTAATCAATTAAACAATCGTTGTTCTGAAATGGGTTATTACGGGATTGGTTTAGTTCCGGAGGTAGTTCGATCAAAACCAGAATATAGTCATGGAGGAGTCAAAACGTTGGATTCGGCTACGACTTCCAGTACTGAAGTTTCGTTTGGTAAATCGAACGACGTTTCTTCTGGTGATACTGATGGTTACGCTGCTGCTTTCGATCAGGTTTGTTATGTTCTGTTTTGTTCTTAATTGAATAATTAGATTTTAGGGTGATTTGTGAGTAAATCTGATGCAGTCCAGTTTCTTATAAACTAGCAAGTCAAGATTGATAGTGTTAAAAGTTCCGACTGATCTGTGGATACATTGCCCAGATGCAATTTTATAACTTTATGGGATAGGGATTAATTAGTTCAAACGAGTCTTTGTATGAGTGAAAACTCAGTTTCTGTTAGCCGTGGCAGATGAAGTATGGTGGAGGAATAGGGAATAAAATGCATATGAATTTTGATATTCCGACTGCTCCTCCATTAAATGTTCGTGATCAGGAAATCAAGGCGGTTAAGGATCAAGCTTCAACTTGTAAACCATATAAGGCTTATGTTTCTGCCACAAGAAATGAACAAATAGCACCAGAAAGCTGTTTAGGCCAAAATGGACAAGCTACAAAGATTGAAATTTCCAATGCATCGGCTAGGTTAGTGTATATGCTTCTCATTTCACTCTCTTTAATTTTCAAACTCTTGCACTGGAAGTTACTCAGAAAGATTATGTTATTAACTATATCTTGATTCAGGAATGCTGCTGGTCTCAGAGTTGCATCGCCTTCTTTTTCAGTTCCTGCCCGCCTCCCAAATTATAGAGCAATGTACTAAAGCAACTTTAAGCATTGTTATCGATTTGTCGAAAGCCATAGCAAAGGACTGCAGTCTTTTCCTAATTGCCTCCTTTAGCAATAACTTGTTCTTTCTTATGATGGGTGGACTCATTTATGCAGAGGGCAAGGTTCATGGGGTGCTGTTATTTCTTACGAAGCATGTGTTAGGCTATGCCTTCACTCGTGGGCTCAAGGTCATTGTACAGAAGCTCCCTACTTCTTGAATGACGAGTGCAAATTTTTGCGCGATGGGTTTGGGTAAGTGACTGTAATAGACACTCTGCTGGAGTTTGGCTTGAAATTTTGTTACTTCACAAAATTTTGATTTTGTTAACAGTCATATGGGTGGCAGATATAGTTAGTTCTGAGTTCGAATTATAACATGTATTCGAATCAAATGATTCTTTTGATATATTCTATTTGTTTGGGTTCTTTGTTCTTACGTTGTCAACTGCAACAGTTTACGGAAAACACTACTGCAACCAGAAGAGGATCTCTTGGCAAAACCTCCCTCAGGGTTGGCCAGTGAAGAAACTGCTCCAAAATCCATAAGAAGTCTTGGGAAAATTAAAGTTCAGGGTATCTTACTTTAAATTTTTAAACAAGATTTGAAGACAGTGTTTTATATGTTTCAAACTTTAGTTTTCTTTTATTTGACAGTGCGTAGAGTGAAAATGGGACTGGAGCCACCAACCAGCTGTGGTCTTTCATGTATAACGCAATCCACCATCAAAATGGAAAGTCTTAATGCACATTTATTAACTATAAAGCGAACCCTTCACTCCGAATGGAAAGCCAAACAAAAGGTTCGAGTAGCTCATCATCTTCCTGCGAACTCAACTGGTTCGTTCTCTCATCATAGCTTGGCTTATATGAAAGCTGGCTCTCAGTATGCCAAACAGATCTTGGCAATCATTAAAACTGGCGCAGTTTCTTTATGTCATATCTCGCCAACTTATGAAGTAGTGCAAGGTGACTAAATTAGACATTTTCTTATTGCTGGAAAAATGAAATTTATCAGTTGTTTTGAACTTCAAAACATACCAAGTTCACACAAATGAACTTGAAATGATTTATAATTGAGTTCTACCCTCCCTTGCGTGTATGTAAGTCAAACTTCAGCTGACAATCTCTTCCTGTCACCAGAAACATATTCTTGCTTGCTGAGACTAAAAAGCTCATCTGATGATGAGGTTGTTAAAATGCAACCAGCATCTGGTGAAACTTATTTATTGTAAGCTTTTCTTTTACTTTCTTCTTCCTTTTCTTCTTGTTTAATGTTTCTTACTTTTATTATAATTCGCGACTAATGTAGTCAATTTGTGTGATAAATGGAACAAACAGCTTTCCTGATAGTCCCGGAGATGATTTAGTAGTCGAAGTTAAGAATTCCAAAGGACAGCATTATGGTCATGCCGTAATTCAAGTTGCTGCCATTGCGGATGATTCAGTATTGATTTGTCCATACTCGGCTAAAATTTAGTTTATGCCTTCACTTGATGTTTTAAGTAAAATAGGATATACTGCTGCAGGATGAAAAGACACTATGGTGGCCCATGTATCGAGAGCCAGAGCATGAACTTGTTGGAAGAATACAACTGCATACAAGCTATTCTACAAGAAGCCCAGATGACAACAATAGTCTTAAGGTTTGTAAAAAGAAGTGAATGAAACTCAAGATATATAGATCCTTAATATTATGATTAGATGTGATCAGCAACTCAACTTGGTGATTTGATGCAGTGTGGCTTTGTTGCTGAGACTGTGGCATACGACATCTTGTTAGAAGTTGCAATGAAAGTCAGCCATTTTCAGCAAAGAAATTTGTTGTTAGAAGGACCATGGAGGTGGTTACTGCACAAATTTGCTACTTACTATGGAATATCTGATTCATATAGTAAGCTACGGTAATGTGACATGTTAAGATTAATAATAATCATTTAATCGAACTGATATCTTCGGCATTTACAAAGGAATGATTTAAACTTACTGTTAGAATTAGTACTTTTGGAAAAAATAAAATATAAGATTTTATTTCCTAAATATTTCCTAAATCTTTTCCTTTCTTATTCCTATTGTACTCTATTTATACTCCCTTTGTACCTATTGTTTTTGTTCATAAGAAAAATAATAAAAACTAAAGTATCGTGGTTTTTCTCCCGGTTCTCGGGTTTCCACGTAAGTCTCGGGTTGTTGTTAATTGCTTTCAATATGGTATCAGAGCAAAGCAATAACGAAACCCTAGAAAATAACCTAGGAGAAACCCAGATCGAAACTGAACCCGTCGCCGCCGCCGCCGCCGCCGCCGCCGGAATCGCCGCCGCCGTGGACGCCGCCGTCGCCGCCGCCATGGAGAAACTGCTCCAGAACCTACAGAAACCGCCGATCTACCCAACGGGAGTGGTTCCGCAGCCGTACGCGCCGCCGTCTGACCAGAAGTTGATTCACGCGCCGCTCGTGTCCGGCGCGTGGGCCCACGCGCCGCCGCCGTTTCACGTCACCGCCCATCCCGTTCCCTTCTACGCACCGTCGGATGTCCAGCCGTCAAACCCTTCCGGCCATCCGCATCCTCATGCGCCGTCTACGAGCTCCGGACAGCATCCCTCAACCGTAAATTTGTCAAATCAGTACAGTAAGCAGCAGCTGTACGTTGACCCTTTACAGCAACCGCTGTTTTCTGGTAACGGAATTGATCAACCCCAAAACAGATCGGACATTGAAGCGAGCGAATCTTCAACGCATTCCAAACCAACCGAGTTGCCGATGTATTCCAAGAACCCGGTAACTTCGTTCCCTAATTCACAGTCAAATTATATAACTGGCTCTTTGGGTTCGTCTACAGGGAATTTTTCAGGCGAAAAATTAAATGGTCAAAATTATTTTTCTTGGTCCCAATCAATAAAGATGTTCCTCGAAGGTCGATACCAGTTCGGATTCTTAACTGGAGAGACTGTACGTCCTCCACCGGGAGACGCCTTGGAACGACTCTGGAAAGGAGAGGACTCATTTATTCGGTCCATGCTGATTAATAGTATGGAACCACAGATCGGCAAGCCTTTACTATATGCAGCCACAGCAAAAGATTTGTGGGATACAACTCAGACCCTTTACTCGAAACGACAGAATGCCTCTCGGTTATATACACTGCGAAAACAGGTCCATAATTGCAAACAAGGGACCTTGGACGTAACTACCTATTTTAACAAGCTCTCTCTCCTCTGGCAAGAGATGGATTTGTGCAGAGAGACAGTTTGGGACACACCAAATGACAGTACACAATATGCTAAACTTGAAGAGGCTGACCGTGTTTATGACTTCCTTGCAGGACTTAATCCCAAATTTGATAATGTTTGTGGTCGTATACTCGGACAAAGACCTCTTCCCTCCCTAATGGAAGTTTGTTTTGAAGTCCGCCTGGAAGAGGATCGCACTAATGCCATGGGTGTATTGACTACCCCTACCATTGACTCCGCAGCCTTTAGCGCTCGGTCCTCAAATCATGACAGTGACAAGAATAATGGGAAGTCAATTCCTGTGTGTGAGCACTGCAAGAAACAATGGCACACCAAGGATCAGTGTTGGAAACTCCACGGTCGTCCCCCAGGAGGTAAGAAACGGTCCTCCAACGAGAAACAGAACTCAGGACGTGCCTACATTAGTGAGACTACACCTGCTAGCACTTCTCAATCAACTGATCCTACTGTGAGCCAGACCAAGACTCCTACTCTGGGTGCCATTGCTCAGTCAGGTATGCCTCAGTCCCTTGGGCTTATTAGCGTTGATGGGAAGAATCCCTGGATCTTAGACTCGGGGGCTACAGATCACTTGACAGGTTCTTCAGAACACTTTATCTCATATGCCCCGTGTGCCGGTAATGAAAAAATCCGAATAGCCGATGGCTCTCTAGCTCCGATCGCTGGCAAAGGACAAATAGTTCCCTTTGACGGTTTTGCTCTCCAGAATGTTTTGCATGTCCCTAAACTGTCTTACAATTTGTTATCTATAAGCAAGATCACTCGTGAGTTGCATTGTAAAGCTATCTTCTTACCTGAATCGGTTTATTTTCAGGACATGAGCTCGGGGAGGACGATTGGCACTGCCCGGCATAGCAGGGGACTTTACATCCTTGATGATGATACCTCATGTAGTAGTTTGTCTAGGGTTAGTTTACTGTCATCCTACTTTAGCACTTCTGAACAAGACTGTATGTTGTGGCATTTTCGACTGGGCCACCCAAACTTTACATATATGCAACATTTATTTCCCCACCTTTTTTCTAAAGTTGATGTCTCTTCTCTATCTTGTGATGTGTGTATCCGGGCAAAACAACATCGAGTCTCTTTTCCCTCACAACCATATAAACCTACACAACCATTTAACCTCATCCATAGTGACGTTTGGGGTCCTTCCAAGGTCACCACCTCCTCGGGAAAGCGGTGGTTTGTAACTTTCATTGATGACCATACCCGTCTCACCTGGGTCTACCTTATCTCAGATAAATCCGAGGTTCCATCCATTTTCCAAAACTTCTATCATACTATCAAAACACAATTTCATACAAAAATTGCAATTCTTCGAAGTGATAATGGTCGGGAATTCCAAAACCATAACCTTAGTGAATTTCTAGCCTCCAAGGGGATTGTTCACCAAACCTCATGTGCCTACACTCCTCAACAAAATGGAGTGGCCGAACGAAAAAACCGACACCTTGTGGAAGTAGCCCGCTCACTTATGCTTTCCACTTCCCTTCCATCATATCTGTGGGGAGATGCTATTCTTACAGCTGCTCACTTAATCAATAGAATGCCTTCTCGTATCCTCCACCTTCAGACTCCCTTAGATTGTCTTAAGGAGTCTTACCCCTCTACTCGTCTTGTTTCTGAGGTTCCTCTTCGTGTGTTTGGGTGCACCGCCTATGTCCATAATTTCGGCCCTAATCAGACCAAATTTACCCCTCGGGCTCAGGCCTGTGTGTTTGTTGGGTATCCCCTTCACCAACACGGTTATAAATGTTTTCACCCGCCGTCTAGGAAATATTTTGTCACTATGGACGTTACTTTCTGTGAAAACCGACCATACTTTCCTGTTAGCCATCTTCAGGGGGAGAATGTGAGTGAAGAGTCTAACAACACCTTTGAATTTATTGAACCTACTCTTATTACCGTGTCTGACATTGATCCTCATCCCATAATCTTACCCACAAACCAAGTTCCCTGGAAAACATATTACAGGAGGAATCTCAGAAAGGAAGTTGGGTCCCCTACTAGTCAACCGCCGGCTCCAGTCCAAAATTTCGAACCTCCTCGAGACCAAGGTATGGAAAACCCTACAAAACCTTGTACTAATAATACAATGAGTGAGAATGACAAGTCTGATGTTGCTGTTCTTGAAAATATGGAAGAAAAGAACCGTGATGATGAGACTGAGGTGAGAATAGAAACCAGTAACGATGAAGCTGAACAGGGTCATACAAGAAAACTTGATGAGTATGATCCCTCTCTTGACATTCCAATTGCATTGAGAAAAGGTACCAGATCATGCACTAAACATCCCATTTGCAACTATGTTTCCTATGATAATCTCTCTCCACAGTTTAGAGCATTTACAGCAAACCTTGACTCTACCATAATACCGAAAAATATCTACACTGCTCTAGAGTGTCCTGAATGGAAGAATGCTGTTATGGAAGAGATGAAGGCTCTCGAAAAGAATAGAACTTGGGAGATCTGTGCTCTACCCAAGGGACATAAAACTGTAGGATGCAAATGGGTATTCTCTCTCAAATACAAAGCAGATGGTACGCTTGATAGACACAAGGCAAGGTTAGTTGCAAAGGGGTTCACTCAAACCTATGGTATTGACTATTCGGAAACTTTTTCTCCAGTTGCTAAATTGAATACTGTTAGAGTCCTGCTATCTGTTGCTGTGAACAAAGATTGGCCTCTATACCAGCTGGATGTTAAGAATGCTTTTTTGAATGGAGACCTTGTGGAGGAAGTCTACATGAGCCCCCCACCAGGATTTGAAGCCCAATTTGGTCAGGAGGTGTGTAAACTCCAAAAATCTCTATATGGTCTGAAACAGTCTCCGAGAGCATGGTTTGACAGATTCACTACCTTTGTCAAGTCCCAAGGGTACAGTCAAGGGCACTCTGACCATACTTTATTTACAAAGGCTTCCAAAACAGGAAAGATAGCTATTCTAATTGTTTATGTGGATGACATTGTTTTGACTGGAGATGATCAAACAGAAATCAGTCAACTAAAGCAGAGAATGGGTGATGAATTTGAAATCAAAGACTTGGGAAATCTGAAATATTTCCTTGGAATGGAGGTGGCTAGATCAAAAGAAGGTATTTCCGTGTCTCAGAGAAAATACACCCTTGATTTGCTAACCGAGACAGGTATGTTGGGATGTCGTCCTGCTGATACTCCTATTGAATTCAACTGTAAACTAGGAAACTCTGATGATCAAGTTCCAGTTGATAAAGAACAATATCAGCGCCTTGTAGGTAAATTAATTTACTTATCCCATACTCGTCCGGATATTTCCTTTGCTGTGAGTGTTGTCAGCCAGTTTATGCAGGCTCCCTATGAGAAACATATGGAAGCTGTTAACAGAATCCTGAGATACTTGAAAAATACACCTGGTAAAGGGTTGATGTTTAGAAAAACAAATAGAAAGACCATTGAGGCATATACTGACTCAGATTGGGCAGGATCTGTTATTGATAGAAAGTCTACATCCGGTTATTGTACCTTTGTTTGGGGCAATCTTGTAACTTGGAGGAGTAAGAAGCAAAGTGTTGTGGCCAGGAGCAGTGCTGAGGCTGAATACAGAGCTATGAGTCTGGGAATATGTGAGGAAATTTGGCTCCAGAAAGTCTTGTCAGATCTTCATCAGGAATGTGAGACACCATTGAAGCTTTTTTGTGATAATAAAGCCGCTATTAGTATTGCTAACAACCCAGTGCAACATGATAGAACTAAACATGTTGAGATTGATCGGCATTTCATCAAAGAAAGACTTGACAGTGGAAGCATATGCATTCCGTACATTCCTTCAAGCCAACAGATTGCTGATGTTCTTACCAAGGGGCTTCTCCGACCACACTTCGACCTTTGCGTTAGCAAGTTGGGACTCATTGATATTTACCTCCCAACTTGAGGGGGAGTGTTAGAATTAGTACTTTTGGAAAAAATAAAATATAAGATTTTATTTCCTAAATATTTCCTAAATCTTTTCCTTTCTTATTCCTATTGTACTCTATTTATACTCCCTTTGTACCTATTGTTTTTGTTCATAAGAAAAATAATAAAAACTAAAGTATCGTGGTTTTTCTCCCGGTTCTCGGGTTTCCACGTAAGTCTCGGGTTGTTGTTAATTGCTTTCAATACTTACACCAAGTTTTTTGAATCTTTGCAGGTACCTTTCATATGTTATGGATGTTGCCACACCCACTGAAGATTGCCTGTCTTTAGTGGAGGAATTGTTGCAACCACTTATAATGAAGCAAACAGGGAGGGGTTCCTTGAGTCGTCAAGAGGTAAAAGGTTATCATTTGGAAGTTATAAGTTTTTACAGCCATAATAGAATGACACCAGATGGATTATTGACCATATTATCCACCAGAGTCGCATGCTATTGGAGATAAAAGAACAGATTGAGAAGATTCTTGCTCTCATTTTTGAGAATTATAAGTCACTCGACGAATCTTCACCTTCAGGGATGATGGCTGTCTTTGGTAGTGCAAGTGGTTTTGTGGCTCCTGCTTTAACTCGCTCTGTCAAGCTATATGCTCTCCTGCATGATGTTTTGAGTCCCGAGGCGCAACTGAAATTATGCAGATATCTACAAGTAACTGAAGCCAAAGTTTTTGCAGTCTGTCATTTTTTTTCGTTTTTTTCATTTTTTTTAGTGAAATGTAAACTTCAAGTTGACTGGTACAGGCTGCTACAAAGAAAAGATCAAAATTTATATTAGCAGAAGTAGATGAAATTATATCAAGCAGTAAAGAGGGCACATTGATCGATTCTGTTATTCTATCAACTGCTTACCAGAAGATGAAAACTGTGGTATGGAATATTAGAAACGAAGTGATGACTGATATCGAAATCCACCATCAAAATGTGCTTCCCAGGTAATTGATTAAATCACCATATGTTTTGTTCTGAATCTTTTCTTTTTCTGTGGTTCCTCTGAAAGGACATCTTTGCTGACTGATTTGTCATCCTGCAGTTTCATAGACTTGCCAAACCTTTCTTCATCCATCTACAGTGTGGAGCTGTGCAATAGATTGCGAGATTTTCTCATGGCCTGTTCACCTCCAGGTCCATCCCCTTCTGTGACGGAACTTGTCATTGCTACGGCTGATTTCCAGCGGGATCTTGCTCAGTGGAACATCAGGTACTAATATCTCTGTTGAATCTTCAATGATAAGAATTAGATTGCCAATTGTACCTTTTTAATTATGTCTTGAGATTATTTCAGTCCTGTCAAAGGCGGAGTTGATGCCAAAGAGCTGTTCCACTCATACATTACAGTTTGGATTCAAAGTAAACGTCTAGCTTTGCTCGACTTGTGCAAACAGGACAAGGTATGAATATATTAGCATGAGATTTTTGTTATGAAATTTGTGACATTCTGATAGTGTGTTCACCTTCAGGTACAACCATATGGAGCCAGACCGGAAAGCTCAACATTGCCATTTGTCAATTATATATATGATAGGCTAAAGGAGACACTAAATGAATATGAAGTCATCGTTAGTCGCTGGCCGGAATATGCAAACAGTCTAGAACAGGTATGTGTAAAATGGTACTTTATTTCCCTGCCTCACCAAGTACTAAGTCTAGGATTTGAAGAAGTATCTCTTTTCTTTTATAGGCAACTGCAGATATTGAGAAGACAATTTTTGAATCCTTGGAAAGACAATACTCTGAAGTTTTATCCCCATTAAAGGATAATTCAGTGCCCATAATGGTTTCCAAATATTTCCAGAAGTTTTCCAGACAATCAGTGGATACATTTTTTATACCAGATGAGGTATTGCTTATGCTTATTCTTTCTGTGTGGTTTGAAAGAAGTGTCAACCTTAAAAATACCATCTTTTTTAACTGAGTGACTATTTTTTCAGTTGGGAATTCTTTTGAATACGATGAAGAGGATACTGGATGAGCTTATGCCTCAGATAGAACGCAAACTGAATTCACTAGCATCTTCTTGCATGACTGATGAAGGTCGTGGTAAAGGTGAATATCTCAGCGAAGTAACTCTGGTACTCAGAGCCAAATTCAGGAGTTACCTGCACGCAGTTGTAGAGAAACTCGCAGAAAATGTAAGCATCCTTCAAATCCAAAATACATTCCTGCCCATTAAAGTCAAAACAAACAGCTCTTGATCGAGCAGCATTATTATCTTGTCTTTCATACGCAGACAAGGGTCCAAAGTGCAACAAAATTGCGGAAGATAATACAGGACACAAAGGAAGCGATGATAGATTCAGAAATACGAAGCAGAATGCAGCCACTGAAGGATTTACTGATGAACACAATCCATCATCTCCACCCCGTCCTTAACAACGGAGTCTTTGTAGCAATCTGCCGACGTTTGTGGGATCGAATGGGACAAGATCTTCTACATCTCCTAGAAAACAGAAAGGAGAGCATGTCCTCATATAAAGGCTTACGCATTGCGGTTTCTGTAAGTCCAAAACTCATTATTGAGCTCTGTATTTTGAAAATCCTTTTGTTGTTGTTGAATCTAATGAAATAAAGATGAAGATCGGGGATTACCATATTGTTTTGTTGAATCTGTAGGCTTTAGATGACGTGTTTGCGTCGGAAATGCAACGGTTGCTCGGAAATGCGCTGCAACGAAGGGACTTGGAGCCACCATCTTCGATCATGGAAGTGCGTTCAATTCTCTGTAAGGATGCCACCAATTTTTGAACAAACGCACGCAATCAAATATATGTATATACAAAGATTCTAATTTCGAGCTTCTCTCTCTCTCTCTTTTTTTTTTTTAAAGGGAAACTTAGCATTTTTAGTACTCAAATTTTGGAGAATATGTTTGCTTGATTTATTGTTTTCAAAATGTGTAACCTTTTAGCCATGGAATTTTTTAGGATGTGTATATTTTGTATCTAAATTTTCAAAATTAGCTTTAGTTTGAAAGATAGGTTTAAGAGATTCATGTAGTATTTTTTTAAATCATTTTAAATTAGAAAAAATTTAATTTTATCCTTTCTCTCTAATAAAATTATATTTCAAGCTTATTTTTATTACATCATATAATTATTTAATTAATAGAAAAATTGCTTCATTGTCCATTGGAACCTATTTATTATATCATATTTTTATTTAATTAATAAAAGAAGCTTATTTTTCAAAATTTGGAGAATAAACAGGTAATTTTTTTAATTAAATTTATTTTCAAATACTAGGCCTATTTTATAGTAACATTATGATCAAATCTAGAGCAAAAATATATCTTAAAAAATTATAATAAAAATAAATAAATGTAGGCGTATATTAGAAAATTATAGATATTTTAAGGGTATTTATCAAATATAGTAGAGATTAAAAATTTTCATAGATAATTCAATTGAAACTCGTAAGATCATAGTTTTGCACTATGTTTGGAAATAAAATAAAATAAAAAGTTTATTTCTTAAGAATATATATATATATATATATATATATATATATATATATATATATATATATATATATTTGCTTTTTGTAACTCATAATAAAGTCATTTATAGGATTTAGCAGCAAATGGCATGATTTTAATTTGAATTTACATTATATTCGAGTTTTCTTTGTAAATATTGTTTCTAACAGAGAATATTTACCTAGCAAGACTGTCTTTTGTAATACGTATAGAATATTTTTTAAATGCAAGTGAATCTATCTTTCTATAACTATATTACATTACAAAGGTACAATAAGTTATACTTTGTAAATTGTAATTACTCTCCTAAAACATTCCAACAGCAAGTTGCATAAATGACAGTTAAATAAAAAAAATAATCGTATATATAGCTTTTTTCGATAAAATAATTGCACGTATAACACAAACTTAGTAAAAAACTAGAAAAGCTACAATTTCAAGGTTTCTTTTCCTTGGTCTTCAAAATCGAAAGTTATTTGTGATTATAATCACGGTTTATAGTTCTCATCACTTTGCTATAATTGATAGTGACTATTAATGATAGTTTCTATCAATAATAGCTATTAAAAGGCATACTTGAAATTCTAGAAAATTTACTAATCGACTAAACAACATTTGCTATTTTTACAAATATTTTATTCATGTGTTATATTTTTAATTTGTTTCTTAAATTGTGTTATTTGTTATAATTTTTCAAAGTTTCAGTGTAATCAAAGTTCATAATCATATGGTTAATGAATCAGTTTTTTCTCTCTCTCTTTTTCTGGCTATTCCTTAGAAAGAAACAAATTGATTTCTTAATTTTTATTTGGTTTTTCCACAGATGAAATGTAAACGTGAGTTTATGGCCGATTTTCAAAAAAAAAATCAAAGTATTTATAAAACATCAACATATTTACAATGGATCGTATGAATCAAATAAACTTTTGTATGTTGTAATCTATGATATTTTATTATATTTATAAATATTTTTACGTAAATATTAATCAATCTAGCAAATTAGCGTTAGGGTTGGATCAGATCAAATATATTTTGGAAGGCATACGAGATTGTGAGTTGCGGTGTTAATTAGATTATTAATAAAGTATAATGAAAGAAAGGAAAAGATGATAAGAAAGTAACATTTAAAAAAATAAAAGGCAAAATTAGAATAAAAAAATATGAAGAGAATACAGATTGTAACCTTATAAAAATATAAAATAAAATAAGTAGATATTATGATAGAGAGATGCTTATTGCATTTTATTTTACTACGGTACTTCCAATGGCAATGGACACATTGGACACGTGGGAAAGATGTTAAGGAAGATGACTCACCAATATTACAATAATTGAGAGATATTTTTTTTTTTATATATATATATATTTTGTACCTAAATTGTTTCAAATCAAAACAAAACGCAATACAACAATCCTGATCATATTTGGAGAAGATAATAATATATTTTCAATTTTCATTCAGAATAATGGAATCCGATTCCGAATAATAATAATATCGCCAATTATTTTCATTTCATTCATATCCCAATTTTCTTAACTCATTGGTTCACATCCCATTTCATTTCTACACCACTTACCTGCTTTTAATCAAAAACACAATATCTACGAATTTTAAATTTAATCATAGATAATAATAATAAATAAATAAATAAATAAATAAATTTCACGTGAAAGTATTTGTAAAGATGCGAACCAATTGGGGGGAGATGCTTCGTTTCTGATTATTTGGGAAGCCCCAAAAAGCGAAGTTTATGAAGTTTTGTATTTGAATTGGGTAGAAGAAGAATAGATTCTTTGATTGCAGAATTCTTCGATTATCAAACTTTATGTTACCCTAAAACCTAAACTAAGAATTCCAACTCTCTTGCCTTTGAAAAATTTACGAAATTTGACTTTTCTTTTCCTTTTTCCATTCAATTAAAATTGAGTTTATTGACTGTGTTATTAAGTAATGAAATTGGATTAAGATTTGTTAATTATTTTTTGTTATAAGGGATTGTGGGAGACACACTACGTGAAGAAACGAACAAACAACGAAGTTGGAAAAAAAGGGAATTATAATAGTCCCATAAAATTAAAATAACCTCGAACTTAAACACATCGATTTATGGTGGAATATATCCTTAAAAATGTTACAATTTTCGTCATCATCATTCTTTAATTAGAAATCTTTAAACACCTTCCGGACTTGTTCCAGCGTCACAAACAGCACCACCGTGAATGGTCCCTGACGTGAAATCGTCGGAATGAATCCTTTGTAAAGTGCCATTGGGCCCTCCGCCCGTACCGTCTTCAACGCGCAATCCAACGCGCCGGAGTACGGTGGCGCCGCCCCTGCCTCTACCTTCATGTTCATCACCCTGGTTTTGATCACATCCACTGGATTTGACGCAACCGCCGCCACGAATCCAGCGGCGAAACTCGCCGTCACGTGTGTCCCCAGTCCGTCCTTCATCAATCCCTTCTGCAGAATCGTCTCCTTGATCTGATCGTACGATGCGAGCTGCGAAGCCGTTACGAGCATCGCACGGTTCACCGTCAACGAGGAACCACGCCACAGACTCGTCACGCCTTCCCCACGTGCCATCTGGGTTATGGCGTCGACCACGCTTTTGTAATTCCGACGCTGCGCCAATGGTAGCCGTCCGTCGGCTTGCATTCGGACCATCGCTACATCAGCCGGGTTGCCAACTGCAGCACCTACCGCACCGGCGATCAAACCGGCCGATATCTTCCGAATGAGCGGCATTTTTCCGGTATCCTGATCGGTCCATTTTTGTTTTAGAATATCGTAAAGCCCCATACGGGTAGTGGAGTACAGAGTCTGTCGTAGAACGGTGGCGGAAACGCCAGAGAAAAGAGCGGCGACTCCTTCCTGCTGCACAATACGAACTCCAACAGCGATTGGACCAACACGCGCCGTCGGAGGCGGCGGGGGAGGAATATTAATAGACCTCGGAGCAGTTACAGAGGTGGTTTGAAAAGCGAGAGCAGGGCGGAGGTTATTAACCGCAGCGGTGGGAGCAGGGGTCTCACCCTGAAGTTGCATTCGGACCTTGATTAGATCAAGCGGGTGGGTGGAACAACCGGCAACGATGGAAGCAATTCCACCTTCGACAAATCCCTTGACACCCATTGTTGAGGAGTGGAGATTTTCTCGGGAAAGAAAGAAGAGAATCGGAAAGAGAGAGAAATATGGAGAGATCTGATATGGGGAAACGGAAAAGACAGAGAAAATAGGGATTAAAAAGACCAGTTGGAATTAGAGTTCATCTCACTAGAAACCAAGAGATGGGAATGAAGATGGAAGGCAATGGAGGAATAATGAGGAACGATGGGTCTATGAGACATATGCTAACAGAGGACTCTGTATTACGCAAACAAATAATGGTTTGATTGGAAAAGACAGAGTGGGGGAAGCAATTTATAGCATAACAAACCCCCAACGTTGTTTATTATTATGGGTGTCATTTTTGTATTCTTCAAACCCTATTCTTTTCTTTATTTACAATTCTCTCCTCCATTTTACGCGGTTCTCCTTTCTTTCCCCCTCCCCCCAGGTCCCACTTTTCCATTCCCTTTCTCTACTCTATGTCACACACCTATTCACCATTTATACTTGCTAACTTCTCTTATTTTTCTTTTTCCTTTTTCTCACCTTCATTATTCACTCATCACATACTTTACTTTCCTTTTTTTTACTAAAATCAATTCTTTTTAAATTATTCTATTCCACTCTATTAACATTTTTAATCAAATCTACGCATTAGTAATCTTTTTAACATATTATTAAAACGAGTGATTTTTCATCTCTTTCATTAAAAGAAGATTCTTACATTATTAAAACCTGTCAGTTTAAGATTTTAATAATTAATACAACTTCAATATTTGATGCATTTCAAATACATCGTATAAAATATGTTCAAGTGATTGAAAATACGACGTTAAAGAAATTGTCCCAAAAAAAAAAAACTATGTACATATCAATAATTTATGCCATAGCATTTATTTTGAAATAGTTTGATGTATATCTAATAACCAAACTTATACCATTCTTAAAGCATACAATTAAATCTACGTTTCTTCATTGTCTTTAGATTTTTGTCCTTTTTTCCTATTCGCTAAATACAAAATATCTTAGTGTTCTCCTACACACAAATGCATCTATAGTTCATTACTATATCCTAACTATCGTTTTTTATTTCCAAAAAAGATAACTTTTAAGTGTCATTCTATATAATTGTAAGGACTATTATTTTTATGTCAAATACTTTATTATTCAAATCAAATTATATTTGCAAATTGAAAATTCAAATTACACCACACAAAATTTAATTAAAACAAAATTCAACCCCAAGTAGTGGAGGGTATGACAACTTAACCTAAAATATATATTTGTGTTTACTTTTGAGGGGATTCCACTTTCCAAATTGACAGGGTTGGTCCAACTTCGCTCTTTGACCTTTACTTCCAAAAATAATAAAATGGGTCATAATTTTTATTCAAACCAAACTATATGTGAACAGCTGACTTTAATTACATGTATAGACTTCGCAATTGCTTTGGAAATTAACTTGTTTTGCTTACACACTAGGACGAACAATTAATTAGCATTTACCAAAAACAAAAGAAAAATAAAACTTAGTGAATTTCAATTATGTATTTTAAAAATATATACATACTCAACATGATACTAGTTTACTATAATATTCGATTTGCATGTATCAAACGGATCTTACAAAGTTGAAGTGCATATTATATTTTACATAGCATACAATGTACGTTAAGAGCATATATATATATATTACTTTAATTGCTAAAGCTAATAATTGACATGTTTATGTGATGTTTTTTTAAAAAGATGTATGAGAATTATTTTCATAGACAAAGCTAAGAAAGATACAAATAATTAAAAAATAAAAGATTTTTAAATGGTAGTAGTTTATCAGTTTTTTTTTTCTTTTAAACATTATTGTCGTTTAACTTAGCAATATATATTTATCAGTTGTATTGTAATCTTAGCTTGTTAATATACAAAATAGGAGTGGCCGAGTGGGGTGCTTCACAACAAGCAAGCTAAAAAAAACATTATTCGATTATATAGTTTGTTTAATTTGGCTAGTTTTCCGAAAAAGAATTTAGAATCATTAAATTACTGTAAAAAAATCACTTATTTTAAAATTTTGAAAATTGGTAGAATAAAAAAGGTAATAATATTTTGTTGATTTTTCTATTTTTAACAAATTTTATAAAAAAAATTATAAAAACACAAAATTATGAAGAAAATTTTAAGCCATAAGTTGGATAAAAGGAAAGAAAATTATCTTCTTTTTTTTTTTTTTAAATATTAAGGCAAAATAAAGTAAAATATGTTGAAATTCTTTTAATTCAATATAAGAGTTAATTTTCACGACCAATTATCGAATAACTTTATTCAAAAACTACTCAAATATATAATTTTAACTCGATTGGAATAATTTTTGTCATTTTAAAATCACTTTAAATATTTATTTGTCATGTGTAAAATTTTTGTAAATTTTAAAAATTAGGTTTATTAGAATACAGGAGAACAGAAAATTCTTCTAATAAACCAACCCTTTTTAAAATGAGAAAGTAATTTTCAAAACGTAATCAAAACAATTAATTTATGAAGTGGTGAGATACTTCAAACACTATCATTTAATTGAAATAATATTTATTATAATTTAATATGGAGTTGCCGAAAATATAAGGAATAGACTTTTGAATATATTGCAATTTGAGCTCTTAAAAAACCTAAATAAATAGAGGTGTCAAGTGGACAGAGAATAAAAAACCCGAAGAAGGACGTCAAGTGTCCAAATCCAACATAATTGGAGAAATCAAATTTCGAATAAAGCAACCATCTCTGCATCTCATGTAAATAATATAAAAAAAAAAAATACAAGTATAATTGGAAAATTAATACCTCCAGCATAATTATAATGCTAATTAATTAAAATACTGATACTTTTCTAAAATATAATATATTAATAAGTGATAAAATAAATCCATACATCAATTTTTTTTTCTTTCCAAAATTGGTTGTCAATTATTTGGAGGTTAAAAATAGGATTCTCAAATTTAACAAAAATAAGAAGAAAATTCAGAGAGGGATTATGGTTTGGAAATTTGAAAACAAGACACACAAATTAAACCAACCTTGACTTCCTCACCTTTTATTTATTTTTTTCCTTCGGGTATTGGCTTTCTTAACTTTTAATAATACAAAATATAAAAAATGTGTTTACATCCATGGATTAAAATTCAACGAGAATCATTATGATTAAGAAAGGTTTATAAAAATTGGAGCTAAATAAATAATGAACACGTTAAATGCGGGGGAGTGGGTCATTAAATAAGGAAGGGGGAAGGGAAAGAGGTAGTTTGTGTGCTTGGTCTGACGGTTGGACGCTACGAAATGCCATAATTGACCCGGACTTGTGCGTTCCCAAGGGAATAGCCTGGTCAAAAATTTGGCTCTTTTTAAAAGTCAATTTTCTCAAGTCCACGTGTCCTAACGTGAGTTGCGATGCGACATAGACGATTTTCCGCGAAGCTGACTTAGTCGCTCCCTGTCCCACGTACCACCTGCCTAAGACTGTGACAGATAAATTCCGAGGAAGGTACCGCCAGCCGCCTCATCAAATTCCTACTAACACTAACAAAATAATAAGTAAAAAGGAAAAATTCTTCGTCGCCTGAGAGATTCGAACTCTCGCGGGGAAACCCCATGTACTTAGCAGGCACACGCCTTAACCACTCGGCCAAAGCGACGCTTGTTGACATCACTTCGTTTTTTTACTATAAATACTCATTGTTGCAGTTTTTGTATATATATATATATATATATAGTCAAAGTCAAAGAGAATATATATAAAACCACTAAAAGGGTTTGAATTTAGAAGATAGAGATAACTTGATTCTATTTTTATAATGGAAATACGAGGTGGTGTACATCTACTTTTCTCTTTACCATATTTTTATGATTTTTTAAAAGCGTGAAATAATTTACCAAGGGAGAGGTGATAGTGTACTATAAATCTGTAATAGCTTTGACAACAATGAAAGCATGAAAAGCACAATATCATAACAATGGGAGATTGTGTAAGATTTTAGAATGCGAATTAAGCATTATTATATTTTGAAAATTATATAAATTTGGTACAAATTGTACAAAATGAAAACAATAATAATAATCGTGATGCAACAAATTTTAATTCCTCAAGAAATTTTAGAATAAAGCCAACGACAACAAATCAACATGGACATAAGTAGAATTTCAGTTAACAATGAGAAAGCAAAGAATTTAAATTTCTCATTTAGTCTAAAAAATTATAAAGAGTTGTTGTATTCGATGAATAATTTGTATGGTAGTTGCTGTTTACAAAGAATGGCAAATGTTGAAGATTAGATTAAATTCTCGAGAGAGGGTTTGGAGTTCCAATTAGCTATAATAAAGCCAAAGGCAAAAGAAACCTTTATTTTTGTATTGAAACGACGTCGGAGATGGTAGTAACCAAAAGGAAAGGAGATTGATTCGCCCTCATCTCTTGTCCGGAGAGAATCGGAGGTTTCATCAAATGCCTGTGGCAATTGCAATTGCGGCAGCGCCAAGTTTTCGTCACTTCAAGAAACTTAAACTCAATACTCGATTATCTTCCTCACTGGGCGCCATTCATCGAGAGAGGAAAGCTATGGTCGCAACAGCCAGTAGCAGTAGCCGAAATGCTGGGGCATACACCACCATTAAAGAGATTGTAAGATTCGAAAAAGAAATCAAGAAGAGCAAGTTCATCGCTATCGCTGGCCCTGTCTCCAACGAGCAATCTGCCTTCTCTTTTCTCTCCCAGGTGCTTTATGCTTTCCAAATCTTAATATTTCTTCATTTCTGATTCTCATGGAGGAATTTTCGGTTTCTATTCCTGTTTACCCTCTCTGCTTTTCTGAGTGTTTGTTGAACGTAGATGGTTTTGATTCAATTGGTTAGGCTGTAGATGATTTTGATTCATTTGGTTAAGCTATCTATGTTCTTGTGAAATTCGTAATTGCAAATTGGACTATGACATTCGCATCGCTCTTTTTAATTAAAATATAGTGGAAATTTTGGAACTTTACCTCAAAATGCGTCCTTAGATCTTTTAGAATAAGATTGACACGTTTGTGTAGAGTCCACTAATCTGACATGCATTGTTGTCCTGAAACTCAGGTGCGGGATCCGCGAGCTACCCACAATTGCTGGGCGTATCAGGTGCTTGGTTTTTGTCTCTTGGTTGGACATAGTTAGCTGTATGTTTTAGTTGTTTAAGTTTTTGGAGAACACATATTATGGGGTAGTTCGTCATCCTTTACAGAGGTGTCGTGTTATGTTCATCACGTGATCTGTTGAAAGTGTAATGTAACAGAATTTATGCTAAATGGTATGATAAAATAATACAATGGTGAGGAAGATGCTTCAGTTAGTTTCTATTTTACATTTTTATACTATGTTTATCCCGTTAAATTTGACATTTTGTTGCTGCGAATGTGAAATCAATATCTTTCCAGTCATTCCTTTTTTTTCCCTAAAGTTCCCAATACTAGAGTCTAGAGAGTTGGAGCTAGTTTGAATCGACTCAATAAAAAATATTTTTCAAAATTTTCATTTTTTTTAAAACTTTTTTCTGATGAAATTTTTTTAAATTATATTTCAAAAACTATTTTGAGTTTACGTCAAACACTCTAATTTTTCTAAAATAACTTGTTTTTTTAAATTAAACAATTGAAAATGTATTTTAAACACTACTTCAAGAATCAAAATGAATTGTTCCAGTTTTTTGGTTAAGAGTATTCCCATGAAGAGATTTTGGGAGGGGGCCAGGGCATAATACATTTACTTCTCATGCCTCATTTCAGGTTGGAGATCAATATAGGTCTAATGATGATGGCGAGCCATCTGGTACGGCTGGAAAACCAATTCATTCTGCTATTGTTTCTTCAGGTATTGACAGAGTCATGGTGGTTGTGATCAGGTATTCTTTTTGCAAATGATACGTACTTGGTTGAAATATATTTTTCAGGATCTATCTGTATGAATTTTCCTTAGGCAAAATACCAGCAAATTGGTGACTTAGAGTCGTTTTGTTAATGCTTCTGGTTGATATGAATACGTATGCTTGCCTTGTGCTATACCTAACGTCATCTGGTATTTTTTCCCTCTACCAAAATTTAGGTATTTTGGAGGTATCAAACTTGGCACTGGGGGACTAGTCAGGGCTTATGGAGGAGTAGCTTCCGAATGCCTGAAGAGTGCCCAAACATGTGTTGTGAAATCTAAGGTGTTTCTTCTTTACCTTAATATGTGTTTTCACCCTTTGCTGCTAGTTTTACTCGGAAGTTTATTGAAGCAAACTAACTATTAAATCATTTTCATTTGATTTAAATATGAAATGTTGTTTTTGATAAATTGGGTTCCATTTCTTTTAGGTTCCAATGGGTGTGGAGGTACCATTTGATCTTTTAGGGGTCTTGTACCACCAGGTAAATTTGCTAATACGATTGAGAGTTCACGGTTTTGTACCTTGGGCTCCATTGTTTCTGCCTTTTCTTTTCCTTAATCTAAGTTCTTGTGTCATTGTCCTTACTGCTTTTACTTTTAGAGTGGTGATCGTTCGGCTCCAGCAATACATGGTTTTACAGTTTTCTTGTGCACTGCATGCATTCTTCAGACGCAATTTTTAAATGGAGTATTCTAAATCTGAAATCTCTGTTGATGTTTGCAGTTGCAATCTTTTCAAGTTGAGGACATTAAGCAGGATTATGACAGTGGTAAAGATGGTATTACTATGGTGACATTCAAGGTTGATTTCGATTGTGTTGAGAAGTTGGAGGATGCTATCAAATCTAACTGTAGCCGTGAATTAGTCTTTTACAAGCGATAAGTTATACAGCTACTCATTGTACATGAATGCAGAGAAGGGAGGTACACATCAATATAAAGATGAAATCATGTGCGCATACAATTAATGGTGGGTGGTATGAGGTAGGTGACTGATGGCTTTGTACAACTAGTTACATTGCAGAATAACTTAGAAGTCCTTTGTAAAATACATTTCCCATACTAATAAATATTGAATTTGTCCACTTTTTGCTTCATTTTTTTGTTCCCTCATTAACCTATATGCAATACTACTGGTGTAGTAACGTAGAAGCATCGTATTTTTCAGAAGCACGCAGCAGTAAGTTCTTATTTAATGATGATAACCATCAAGGAACCTTCGTCAATTTGGACTTGTTTCATTTGATGGGAAGGAATAATTGAAATGCTGCTATGGTGGAAATCGTGTTGGGCTGCCTAAAGGTATATTAATTTTGCTTCTTTCAACCTTCATCTGGTTAGAGTCCCAAATATAGCATTACCGATAGGCTAGTGGAAGCCATTCTATGTTTGAATGGGAGTTTTGAGTTGAAGAAGAAGAGATTTTGATAGAAGCCATTCTGTGTTTGAATAGGACATGGATCTTGAGTGTATTTACCAATCATTGTACTTGTGCGAGCATTGAAGAACCAATAGAAGATGTTTGAGTAAGTTTAGTTAAGTACAATATGAACCAAATGATTGAAGACCACGCTTGATTGGAATGAATAAAATCCAACTCACTAGAAGTAATAGTGTAAAGAAAACGATTTTGGAACTACAGTTTGGTTTTTTGATTATGAATTGCTCTCATCCATATGGAAAAGGACATTGTGGCTGATATGTCCAAGTTATTGAAAGGTTAGGCGATTGTAAACTCCTAGTTTATCACCTTGCTAACCACGATTTTCTGTAACAGTCTTCCTATTGTGGTTCAGAGTGGGAAACGTTGTCCCGACTCCCAATTATTGTGTTAGTTTAAGTGCATAGACCCAACATTGAAACAATAGAGCTCATATTGTATGAAAAGGCACTTCTATTAACGCTCAAAACGAGAAGATACAGTAAGGCCTTCATTGTAGATAGAAAGCTTATGACATGAAAAGGAATAAAAACAATATATAACGGACAAACACAGAAGTATGCAAAACCCACCAACAATGGTAGATCATAAATATAAACCCCAATAACAAAACTAGAAGACAGTAGAGTAGGAGCTGCAATGCCTTTAAACTTCAGATGGTTCATTTTGATGGAGGTGGTGATGAGAAAGGAAAGGTCGGCAATGGCATGGTTGGTGGTGTGGTAGGAACTAAGGGAATTGTTGGTAATGGTGGCAAAGGAGGTAAGGTAGCCTTTGGCAAAGCTGGTGCTGAAGGCAATGGAGGCAGTGTAGCTCTTGGCAGGGTTGGCATCGGAGGGAGTGGAGGCAGAGCAGCGTTTGGCAGTGGTGGCACTGTGACCTTGGGCAGAGGCGGCAGTGGAGGAATTGGAGGTATAGATGGGAATGGAGGTGGAGCTGGTGGTGCATCAAGAAGGCGACGAGAACTAGCAAAGTTCACGTTGATGCTTGCCAATGACAAGGACACGAATAATAATAACTTCAAGCAACTGTTGAAAGCAGCCATGGTCTTGAATTAGAAAGAGGCAAGTTTTTACCAATCCTATTGAACTTCTATTGAATCTATTTGTTGTTTGAGTTGAAGGAACATTGGCCACGATGGATATATATAAACTTGAACTTTGACTGTTCTTGTGTTTGATGGGATGTAGTTGGGGAGAGAAGAATTAGTTCATCTTCTCAACAACACAAGACCCTGTTTAACCAGACCTACCAAACCTCTTTTGTAAAGAATAAACTTCAATTCAACGAAAAATTGATTTTAAGAAGGTTAAAATCATTGTCATATTCAAAAATTACTTAAACATGTCTTTCATGGTTTAGAAATGGATGTTTGATTTTACATGGTTAAACCTTAAATTGGTTTTTATATCATCCAAAACAATGTCAAAAAATTATTTTAAAAATGACAATGATTTTAATTGTTCTAACAACTTTCAAACATATGTGATATATTATCATGAAATCATGGTTGATGATTTTGGTTTTGACATATTTCCTTTATTAGAAAACACTTTCCTATTATATATAATTGAATCCTAGAGATTATTTTTTGGAGACTTAAACAATTTCCTCCACTCGCATCTTGAAAAATTGCATTATAATTCAAACCTCAATTGCATGTTTCTACTCGAGGTTGATGGGAAAATGGGCACATCGGATTTTTCAAAAATAATCTGTAATATCAATTTGTTTTTTCATTCAGTTTCATTTACAACATAAGAAGAAAATAAAAAGTCAGCAATCACGTATAATCGTTCTCAATTATGTCCGGATATATATGTATGAATTAGAGGTTGGATGGTTTCCCATAAAGGCCATCACAATTCACAATTGACCTCTAAGTACAACGGGTAATTATGTTTACTTGAAGAAAAACAAGAGATTTTTTTTTTCAAGAAGCCACCCCGTTAAAATTGTTATCTGTTGAAGCTCGAGACTGCCAAACATTTCTGGGTTTTCTAGCAATCCATGAAGGCCTCTTCATAACAGCCTCCAAAACTCTCTTAATCCCACCATGTCCTTCTTTAGGGCCTTGAATCCATAGAGAAAACTTGTTCCTTCCACCCACAGTCACCATTTCAGCTCTAACCAGCTTCACTTTCATTGTTTTCAGTGCTTTGGCCAATTCTGCCATGATATCCTGCCTGTCCTCGCAGCTCATTACAGCCTTCACCATCCCTTCACCACCATTACATTGTTCTAAGGTCAACCTATCTGCTCCACTAGGTATCCCACAATCTCTGAACTCACGATTGGCTACTCTCTTTTCTGATACAAGCTTCTTAAGCTCCTTCACTCCACGGATTGTCTCAGAAAGCACAAAAGCCTTTTTCAGCTTACTCTTATCCGTCTGTGTTTATATACATAAACCATTTTCTTTAAGTGTCAATATAAAGAAAGTTTAATGATTTCAGCTTAAAAATAAATCAACTGAAGATAGATTTTTGAGGGGAAATTTGGACTTACTTTGGATAGGCTGGGAAGGATGGCACGGAGGGTGGCATATTGGCCACTGATTCTGTTCCTTCTATTCTGCTCTGCCAAACGGTGCTTCACGGCTGCATTTAATTTAGGCTCCTTCCTTGGAAAGGAAGAGATTGGGCAGCTGTAAGGGTTGATCATTGGAGCTTGTGCTTGAGGATAGATTTGATGCATAGTTCCTGAAGTTGGGTAGCTCGGGATGGACTGCATCACTTGTTCAGACTATGAAACAACGAATGTATATTGATGGTGTAGAAAGATATAAGGTTCACAATTATCAAAAAGGAGAGGGATAGTGTTCATTGGTGTAAAGTATGGCCATTGATGTTTTCTATATAGAAATATTCTCCATTTTCAGAGATAAGGAATTAATTGTTATATTTATTTGTGGTGAAGGATGATTATGTGATATCCAATCTCATAATTACCATTTACTATGCATTTTGATAATGATATGATATGGAGACTAAGATTGCCATTTGCTCATAATTGCTTTATTTATTTATGGTAAAAGATTTTGTAATTATAATGATAAGATACGGAGACTCAACCAAATCACACATGAACCATCCGCATGACCAGAATTTTATGATAATGCCCATAATATTATTGTCCACATTTCTCCACACTACTCGAGTTCCAAATCAACAACTCATTACAGATCCTTTCAAGTTCTAGAATACGATGACATGACCAGAGCCCCTACCCACCACATTTGTAACTTAATTCTTGTCTCCACCATACTTCTAAGAATTATCCTTCTCGTAAAAATTAGGAGTCAAGGATCTTGAGATAACTGATAACCATTATATAGTCGGTGTGCTTCAAATTCGGTTGCTACTGCTCCTTGGACAATAGTTGTTTTATTGTATTTTTCGGATTGCAAAACTGCAACCTAAAGGATGGTTCAAACGAAGCACAGAAGTAACTTGTCTTTAATATTGTCGGGAGAAAATTATTTGGTCTCATGGCTAACATCAGCCCAAATCAATCCAATAATGTATACCCTTTCTCAAGACTACATGTTAATTTGGATTTAGAAATCTTTGGAGAAAAGGCATGGTATCAAGGAATTTTCGTTTAGAGAAATATTTGAAAAAGATGGCTGTTAGGCTGTTCTTGGGGGGCTTAAAGTTTTTTGTTCTTTTGAAATATATTCCTTTCCTGTTTCTTATCCAGAAAAATGAAATATATATTTGAAAAGAAGAGAACAATATACGTCCATTAAATTTCGATCGAATAATGTGTTGTCAACCAAAAGATCAAATTACTCCGTTCCAGGAGAATTGTCACAATGAGGTTCTTTCTATCTCTATGACTCTATTCCAATAAAAGTACTTCATTGAATGAAGGGAACTTTAAGAAATTACTACCACAGCATTTCCCCCTGAAATGATTAAGCAGTACTACAGAAAGCTAGAGAAAATGCAATACAAAAATCTATACGATGTCCACAACATACAATAATATTCTGCAACATGCCTGTACTTGCAAAGGATTCATAATAGGGAATCTGGTCAGACTTTAAAATCAATGAACAAAGGCAAACCAACACATTGAAAGTTCAGAAGCTTCCTGCTAAATCCTCTCTTATGGTAAAAAAGTCAAAAGACTAGGAAACTTCTGTGGAACAATCCACTAAGTTCGGAAGGAGATGAATAGATGGATCTAATTATAGATGGGTCTAATTAAGCAAGTGATCATTAAAGTGGATTACTTTCACATCCAATAAGACTACTCTGGATAGTAACATTTGTAATAACCACTAATAACCCTTCGATTCTTATTAAAAGGGAAGAAAAAACAATAAACGAGAGACGAGAGTTGGAGAGAACTTACAAAGCGAGGACCACTTTTTCTTAATTCAAGAAAGAACTTTTCATTACTATTTCACCAGTCTCCGACTATACACAAAAAAATTATGAATGAACAAAAATCAGCACTCTAACCTTATTTTCTTTTCTATCACTTCCAAGTTTTCAACATCAAAGATCTGCTAAATCAATGAAGATATCATCATCATCCAAGTAAAATTTCAGCTCGCTAAATTCCCCGACGATTCCGTTTTCCGAATGATCAGCCATCAACAATGTATGTCTATTCTCAATCTCACTTCTGTTTTCTTCCCCAGTTTCCACCATCTCCACATCTGAAAGTTCCCCAGCAGTTCTTGACTGCTTAATCTCTTGCTTTGCACGATCATCTTCGTCCATGGTAAACAATTTCTCCTGCAACTTTTCACAAAATTCCTTAATATTCAAATATTCTGAAGTGTCCTCATGGTTAGCAATCACCCTTCTCCGTTGTATATTATTACTACCAATATCGACATCCATAAGATCCTCAGTTTTACAAGTTACAGCAATCTCACTGTCAACATCGATCTCTTTATTTTTATCATCCATAACCGCTATTGATTCATGAGAATAGCAAATTTTAAATAATGCTAGACTTAGATTATACTGCTCTTTCCCATCCACCTCCGTAGCCTCGGGTAATGGTCCTTTAATGGCGACCGCATGGAAAGCCTTTTCACAGTTCTGGCACCGTAGACAGCAGTCGAGATACGCAATCTCGTACTCGAAGAGATAATAGCAATACGGACAAAGCGTCCAAAAGCTCTCCACTCTGCTCTTTACATTGTCAGGGACCTCTTTCCTTTGCCGCCTAGCTCTTCTACCTCGTTTCATCTTAGTCTCAATAGGCGTAGGGTTCAAACGAGTTACTGTTTTACAAAGTCGAATAGCAGAATACGGAGGATGAAAAGCAAAATCCAGTAAGCGGTTTTCGAGGAGGAGGTCGGCGGAGAGGGTTTGATCGTTCCAGAGATGCTGGTGACTACTTCAGCGGATGAAGATCGTTGGCCAAGAAGCTAGATTTTATGATTCTTTCCGAATGAGTATGGGAGAATCTCACTTAAGGGCAACAATGGGGGATTTGAAGAGTGGATAAGGTCTTGCAGTGAAATCTTTTTAGAAATCCGCGGCGGTGGAGGGACGAACGTTAAGCGGCGGCGGAAGGGTGTTTTAGTCTTTTGGTTTGGAGTGTTAGGTTTCTTGGAATGCAATCTTCTTAAGTTAAGTTTTAACTCCTTCGGTGTGATTCGGATTTAGGTTAAATCTGAAGACAATTTCGCGCCAATGCCGTATCATAACATTTCAAATTCATATTGCATGATACCTTAGTTTGTTTCAACTTCCACCATCCTCTCTTGAACAAAAAAATCTACAATATCTTTTATCGTTCTCTGGCCTACACAATTACCAAATTATTATTTTGGGGTTTTTCCAAAAAAAAAAAAAAAAAAAGAAAAAGATCATTACCTTTTTGTAAATATTATATCAATTTTTGATAATTCTCCTAAAATATGTTACATGAATATTTTTTAAAATCAAATTATGATTATTATTATTATTAATATTTACCATGTTACAAACGGTTGTATAACATAAGAATTGTAGCCTAGAATGTCATATTTAATGTTAACTAATTAACTTGAGTCTTGAGGGCTATTAACATATATTTAATATTTAATGTTAACTTGAAGATTCCCAAATCCCTAATTATAGAAACTCAACGCATGTTGTTTACATACCATATTTGGTGCACCGTTCCTTAATGTTATTTATTATCTTTTATTTTCATGGCAACTTGAACTAACTCAACTTTGGCATATTCATTCTATCGGAGTTCTAATTTCCTGACTCCACCAGTCCACCGGTTGAATTGGCAAAATAATGTTTATTTCCATAAATGAAACATTTCCATTTGGTTTTAAATAATTAATCCTTATAATATATAGATCTAAATTCTAATGAAACCAAATCAACATAGTAGATGGACGGCAAAAGGATTTTTTACATCACTAATCAAGACTCGGACGAACTCTAGGTTTAAACTTGATGCAATAGTTCTAAAAAATTGATAGACAATCATGTAACAGGGTTGCTAGATGTGTAATCAGTAACCAACAACAATCTCAAAATTGATTTTGAAAATTTAAAAATGTGTAGTGCGGTGAAAACCTTCTATAGAGGTCCAATGAATCTGAAAGAATACTCGGACTCTTATCACGTGTCACCAATGGAGCCTCTAATACTTTTTGCGCAGCGCCAACACCATATATGCATAGGTTACTGTCGTTGCCACGACAAAGACTCCGATCAAGACACACACAGTCGTGGCACATGCGTATAAATACCTGTGAGAAATGATGTAAATCATAAGCTTAAGCATACAAGATTCGGTTGGAATTTTACCGTTTATAGAGTACAATCCTGAGAACTTTACAAGCTAGGTGGTGAATTGTTGAAGCTTTTTAACCTTTCAAAAGATATAGCAATATGTAGCTTAAGACATGATTTAATCGGAATGGAATATCCCAATGTTTTCTTAGCTATAAGATGAGAAGGGCTGAAAATCAAATAGAAAATTCATGCGAACTTACTTTGGAGAGAAAACACTCCAAACAAAGAGATGGTTCCTCATTAAGATCAGAACTATTGTGTATGCGATCAACAAGATCGAATTGATAGTCAGTGGAACCAGACAAGGAAGGCCAAGAATCCTCTTTAGAACATGTTCAGAATCTACATTTTGAGGAGAGGCAGCAGTTTCTAGATTTTTAATTGAGATATACATCACCATACTTAGCAGCAGCAGTGTCGGTGATGCATAGGTGATGATGAACATCAATATGCCAGAAAGTAACGCTGAGTAGTTTGAAATGCCCTGACGAGGATAAAATCGTGTAATTAAGGTAAGCTTGCTATTGTGAAGTTCAAGAGTGGATGATAAGTAATTTGTGGTGCAGGGGAGAAGAAATTACAATGAAAGCTCCAGCAACGTCGACTGTAGCTAGAGAATTACTATTCCCCAGCGCAAAATGGCCAGCCATTCCTATATAGTACAACACAGCAACCTTTAAAGCAAGAAATAACCGTCCAGGATTAGCATGCATTTAAATAACCAAAGCTGCAGAAAATCTTTCAAACTATACAAGTCCTGCAAATAAAAGTAACTTTTAAAGATACAACTTCATAAGATCAGATATAAATACTTCAAAAGTCGGGGAAAAAGACGTCTATTAATATTTACATGGCAAACACTTCTTTTTATACGCAGATAATCTCTGCATGAGGCAAATATACACAGAAATCTAGGCAACCAATTGGACGAAGCATATATTCAACAATTTTATCTCCCAGCAATCTTCTCTTCAACTGCCTGAACCAAACAAGATATACCAACCTTCGTAAAGTAATCAAGAAAAGCGAGGTTCCTAAACCTGCTGGCTGGGAAGAAGTTAACACTGGTGATAGGATTTAGAAAAACCACTCTAGTGACAACTTTCTCCTAGCTAGTATAATGTCTGAAGAAAAGACGGTGAAGCAGCAGAAAGTATTTTCTTAATTTGTGGTTATGCATGTAAATGGTGACGCCTTACGCACATGATCAAAAACATGGTGCTTCCCCAAACAACCGACGAGGCTGCCTGCGCACTGAAATTGAAGAACGTACAACGTCTTTTTACATAATGAAAACATTTGGAAGAGGGTGACTCTTTCAATGTCTAAAAGAGGTTTTATTAGTTAAAATTTTTGTAATCATCCTGCACTCATTATTTGCTCTAATCCGAATGTATTTTCTTTTCACTTTTCAGCACATAGGCTTGTACCAAGGACCCCCTTCGCATATATTAGAGACAGCAAACCAACAATCAATAATAAATAATAATAATACTATTTAAACTCACCTCAACCCATTGCTTCTGCTGCAGCATCCCTTGAGAAAAAAACAGAAAGCTGGCAAAAATCTGCATCAGAATGAGTAACGTAACTACTGAGTTAACTGGTTGTTGAAGCAGCAACTGCAGAAGACACCAAGACCCTATGTACACCCACCCGATAATATGTAAAGAATATATCAGTTCTGGATATTGAGATTGACTCCCAATTTTTAAAGGATAAGAGACTGCAGAGTTGTCATTGCGATCTCTACAACATGCCTTTGAAATTTGAATAGGCATAATCCATGGTACAGCCAGAACAGTCCCGACAGTAGAAACACCAAGAGTTGCATAAATTATTTGTGCTAATGAGGTAGCAGCATTGCTGGATGGTAGTGATGCATTGTGTTGATATCTCAAGATATGATAAAACACTAGCAATCCCGACATCAAAAAGTTAAATCCAACAACTAGAACAATTTTCATTCCCCTTCCTAATAAAGATAGAGAAAATAAGATTAGTATGGTTGTAAGGATGACAGCAATCAATTGAATCAGCTGAAGATCAGTCCCCGACTGTTCAAGCCATTTGGATATGTCTGGGAGATGAGTCCAATTCACACCTCCTTGATGCCAACCCCTTAAAATCCTTCCAGTGATAAGGAGGGTAAAGATGGAAGATATCCTTATACAAACTTTTCCATGTCCATTGAACAAATTGAAAAAACGACATGTGCTTTCTTTTTTAAAGAACTGCATTGTTTTACGAAGGAAAAGCAAATTCAATGTAGAGATCAAGTAATGCCAAATATATTGCTCTTCCTCAACCATGGAACTGGATCCCATACTGATCACCAGGATGAATATTACGGATAGAGAAAAACCCTCATCGAGATGCTGGGTAAAGATACCATTGGACAGTTGCTTTTCTCCAGAATAACTTTCTTGGATAATAGAGTAAATGGAAATAGAAAATATCAGAAATGATAGAAACATTGACATCACTCCAAAAACAATAACTGTAGAAGGTTTCTGCAAAAGAACAAATATGACCATTCACAATCAGCCACAAATAATATTCTTAAATAATCAAATATCCATGAAGAAATATTCAGAGTTTGTTCCAAGATTATGATAAAAATTTAAAAACTGATGCAGCCTAAAGAGAGAAGAAAAACTAGCAAACAAACTTCTTACATCAGTAGCTTTATGTGATAACCATTGGTTTGCATTTATCAGAAACTCATAGTATGCTGCAATAATTTCACTTTTTTCTTCTCTGTTATCAGACCTGCTCAAATTAATGTAAAAAGTTAACTTTTCTTGCTCCATGACACAAATTCTCCAAAATAAATCATCGTATGCCCACCTGGAGAGTTCCGTTGATATCCAGGAATCATGAAGAAATGCAGAACGCAAATAAAGCCGGCAGAACTTCTCCATAATATCATTACTATTATATCCTTGATCGCCTGAAAAGCCATCACATGGGAAACTTCCACATGGAAAACCAGGTACCTGCTTTTGTAACAATCTAAGCAATTGCCAAGAATTTAATTGGAGTGCCCTCAGTTGGTGCGTATCTGTTACCATCCAGAAAGAGGTGTCACATTAAGATCACACAAGTTGGCCTGCGGTGCAAACTCTGGAAGGTACTACAAGCATGATGCATTCTAGTATTATGTAGCATTTGATAATAGAACCGCGGTGAGAAAAGGACAAAGCAGATTGAATTACTACAGGGGCAGCAGGGTTTGTTCACGAATCACGTATATTCAAGGCTTCGAATGGAAAATGAATGTTGCAATAAGATCCTTAACAGATGAGATTATCACTCTACTTTGATATTTGAGTCTTCCACTATCTTTCTATATCCATTCTACATTTTCGAAACTTCATTTTGATTCCAAAATCATTTAAGGCCTCGTGCACAGGAGGGGAGGACTTACCCTTCAAAAAGTCGATCACTCCTGGAATCATGACACCAATGTTGTTTTTGGGAATTGGCACACCAAATAAAAGAGCTAGTGTTGGTGCAATGTCAACCTGAACCACGTCATCAGTAAGTCAGAAAATAAAAAATCTTCAGGGTAAAAAAAGCATAATCGACAACTGATATAGGTTCCAGAAATCGGGCAAGTACTTCTTTGTGCTGTTAATTAAGAAGAAATAGACAGCATGATCTTCCTTATCAATACTGCGTTAAAGTAATACAAGTTTCTGTTACGTATAAAGTAATACAAGTTCCTTATCAGTAAAACAAAACAAGGGCTTCAGAAGTTCAAAGAAAAGATCAAGTTATCAGTCTGAAGAAAGAAACAATAACTTTGTCTAACCTACAGGATTGAGTGTTGTGCTATGAACAATAACGTTCAGAAAACTAATGATTTAGTAATTAAATTTTTTTATGCACAGTCTAAACCAAGTTGAAGGCATTGCTAAGTGTAGGAGCTGATACCTGGTTGACATCATTGCTGATAATTGATGAGAAGTGGGTGGCATGACTTTTTGATCCAATAAAAAGAAGAAGAGAATCAGTCTCTTCATACGATGACCCACCATGATTGCCATTTTCAGTCATCCCATGGTCACTCGCTACAACCTACTTTGAATTTCAAAAATCAACGGTTATAAATTAATCATTGGCATGATTTAGGTTTATAATCTATAACGGCAAACAAGCATAGGAATCTATATCCCGTCCCCATTTCCATGAATACATGAGAATTTAATCAGGATAATATTGATAGGGAAATGAACTTCCAAGAAAGATTATAACCGGTAATAAAGGAAACACAAAGGCCAAAAAATTTCAATTGCTGATTTAGATTTGGACCCCCTTTCCATTCACACCCATCCACTTCTTATCTTTGGAGCAAACTTAAGTAGCTCTGATCTTTGAAGCACTCCTTCAAAAGTTCTGCAAATCTCTTCTCAATATTCAATTTGGACCAAGTACACAAGACAGGTAAAAATACTTCGAAGGTTTTGCTTCAATAGCTTTGTTTAGGGAGATTGGTTGGAAAAAATATTAAGACTTCCATAAGTATTCAATGACATAAAGATGATTCATTATTTGTTTTACCTTTCTATTGGTTAGAGGAGTTTCCTTCTTAAGCCCGACTCAGGAATTCTTATTAACCAACTAGTTTATCAATTTCTTTATATGAGATTTCAGAATAGGATCACCAGAACAGTAAAAGCATTGACTAAAGCTCAGTTATTGCGACAAGTAAAAGGGAATGAGGGGGTGATACAAACCAAAAGCGTCCTTTTATCATCTGGGTTCATGATGGCACTGGCATGAATCATCTTCACCACTTCATCCATTTCCATAAGTTTTGGAGCCATTAAGGGACTGAAAAGATCAAACATCCAAATGAAACTTATCAAATAAATTAACAGATGTGTCAGAGGTTAAACAATTAGAAACTGAAAAATTCACCTGTTTCGACCACCAGTATGCCCAACATGGTCCAAGCCTAAATAATGAAGAATCTGAAATGTAGCTTAACTGTTATTTTATCATGTCGCAGACAGATAATATAACAGAGGTCTTGATAAAGATGAAACAGGGTACACAAGTACTTCTCAAAGTTAACATAATTTATGCAGTAACATATAGAGCTCAAAAACAAGCTAAAGTTGCATTTGATTTAAAATTTTACAGTGAAGGCAATCAAATTTACAGAATAAAGATGAAAAGCACAGGAGAAAGCATAATAATAACAATTATATAGAAAAATAAAAAGAAAATAAAGACGAAGAAGAAGAAAGGAATATGATTTCTCCACAGACAGAACAATCGAGTAACTAAGTTGGAGAAACACAAATGAAAGAGGTTCAAAGAAAAAACATACAATCCTCTCAAAGAAACTACAAATAAATAAAATACTCACACGAAAGTGAGGTACAGATAGAAATAAACTGGTGAGTTCATAAATATACATACGTTAACAATAACGAAATATTAAACAAAGCCTTTGTGTAAAACCATATTACAAACTAAATTTAAATTTTTATGTAACAAAAAAATTGAATATTTCATAGTAGAAAAATGCAATAGGCATACCATTTAAGCGCCCAAAATATGCTGACAATAAATATAGAAATGGAAGACACCCTAACTGATAAAAACTATGGTTAATGGTAATACAAGCATGAAACAAGCAATTTAATAAGCAAGCAGAGAGAGAGTATAATTCAACTTCAAGTTATTGCACAACATGAAGAAAATGCCAAATGAAAATAGATGATACTGCCAGTGGTTGTATGTGGAAAAGAAATGTGTAAGAGCGCACAAAAATAGTGACTTACTAGAAGATTCCAGTCATTCTTGCTAAGCTCATAGCTTAAATGTCGAGAAACGTTTTTGTCCACTTCTACAGTATCTTTAACCTGCAGAAATAAGAAACATGAACATGTATATGATATTGTTAAGTCAACAAGATATAGATGCATCACATCCCAAAAACTAACAGAGGAGATTCTCATTAAGTTTGATGAAATATAAGTAACAATGAGGTATGTAAAGTGATGTTTTAAAGTATTCTTAACGTAGAAGCTTAAGCTATTTCAATAGAGTTAAATTAATCACGTATTGTCCTCCCTTACACAAATCAGTTTGTACTTGACTTGAGTCCAAACGGGCCTCATGTAGGACTGTATTCTTTTCTTTCTTTTCTTTTATTTTTTCTCTTTCAATGCTCCAGAGGAATGTTAAGAGAGAAGAGGGTGATAAAGCATCAACCTTGAAAGGCAAAGGAGATATATAAAAAGTCCAGTTGACTTGAGGCAAAAAGAAAGTTCAATAATTACAAAATAATTTGAAGAGTGAACACAAAAAGAATAAATAGAGTAGTCCCGAAATCTCTGAGCATTGTTTCTTCTATCTGCAGAATAATCTTGTCATTTTCCTTCCGTTTTTTTTGAAACGGGGACAAACTTTTTCATTAATATAAAACTCAAAGTACAAGAAATTTATACGATGAGAATAATAGAGAAACCTAAAAATAGAGGATCAAGAGGCGCACCCGGACATCTCAATTGAGCTGACATTCCCTTAGCGCCATGATCATATCCCATAGAAAGAAGAAGAGAACATATTGGTACCAAATAAACCAGAAGACAAACATCCACAGGAAAACAAAGAACAAAACAAAGAGTAAAGAAAGAACCCAGGGGAAATAACACAGTAACAAAAAAGGGCCCCAACTACCAAAAGAACATTTCCCCTCCTTTCAATTTGCCCACAGATTTTATTTTACTTCATTGAACCAAATCGCTTTGGTTTTTGTGATAGATTTATTTTTTAAATTGACAAAATTAAACTTGTACTCATAAATTTTACTGTTTTCACAAACACGTAGAATTCATTGCAAGACATGTTTAAGTTTTAGGATTCAATTTGATGGAAATCAAAACAACTTCACAAGCTTAGGGATAAAATTTGAAATCTCCCCCTAAAAATTATGGGACTACAGGGCTTGATTACACATAAATTAAGCAACAATTGAGGATAGTGTGTGCCATGACACAAGCTCTAAGAAACATCCAGTGGCAGTTTTCTTCTTTGCTGTTATTTAGGGGTTGAGGCCGGAGAAAGACAGAAGAGCTTTTGCGGTATTTGAGAGTGATAGTGGAAGGAGGTGTGATCCCTTGTTAGCTTAAATGCCTCCTTTGGGTGTTAGTGAGTAAGGCTTTTCTAAACAACAATTGTGGGAATGGAGGATTGAGCCTCTCACCTTTAGGATGAATGGTTATGTTAATTACTGTGGAGCTAAACTCACTTTGACTAGTGACCAAGGCTTTTTGTAACTATTCTCTTGGTTTGCTCATTTTAGATTGGGCCCCTTTTCTGAGAAGCTTTTGCGATGGGGGGCATTTCAGTTGCATTTTTGTCCTCTTGTTTTCTTTCATTTGTTCTCAATCAAAGCATGTTTTCTCATTTAAAAAAAATAAGGCAGACAGCAGTAAATTGGTAAAGAAGATGTAAATTGAGTACTAAGCTACAGAACAAAATTGGTCACTTTAGCTTGAAACGTTGCCATTGGTGACATTTAGCTTAGCTAGCTACTGAATCCCAAATAAACAGAAAGCCAGATAGATAAACCAGAAATTTCCATATCCCAGGGAGAAAAATCTAAGTGAGCAAGGAATGAAGAAATTGCAGCGGCTAAGAGCCTAAGACCAGAATACTGAAATTCAAGAAAGGTATGAAGTCCATGCACTGCACCAAACATCTTCCTTTGCATGTGATATCAAAAGATTCAGGTACCATACTTACAAAAAAACTGCTAACTCCATCATGCCTCATAAAGTGCCCCGGAAACAGTTTAAGCCATGTTTCGTCTCCACACATCACCATTTTCCAACCAACTTTAGAAAACTGACCTATGATATGTAAATGTGATCTCACTTTCAGATTCGTAATGTGGTTTTTTTTTTTTTGGAACAAGAAGCAACTTTCATTATAGAAGAGAAATAGATGTCCAAGGGATACAAACTCCTAAACGGCATCCTCACCTACCAAGAAGATTGTCATCAAGTAGAGCTTGAGTATTGAAATTGAAAGCCACGTCAAGGAATCCTCCGATAGCTCCGGATACAATAGCCTGCAATAATGTGAAAAGAACAAGGTTTTGGTTTGTAGACTGGTAGCATACCATGTCTGCCATAATAATCAAGAATGAAGAAATACTCACCTTCAGACGGGGCATCGTAACAGTTGGAGGTGCAGCCTTTGCGTGGTAACCTTTTGCAATTCCATTTGCCAACAATGACTGAGTGTATGGCATAGCTTCCATCAAAGCCTTGTTCGGAGGCCGATCATCTTTTCCAAGCACAAATTCTGCTGGAAGACCATCAATAACCTATATTGACATGTTCGTTATAGAAAGAAACTGTATTCAAGCATCAAACAACATCATCAACAATAATAATGGTGAAAAAAAAAACCCAGAATTGCTGGGTATAATTCACATACCATTAAAATAAGTCGGTCAAACAAAGGAGGAAGCCCAGATAATTCCTACACGAAAGAATTTTTCAAGTTAGATTACACTCTCATAAATCTTGTTTGCATTTCAAAACAAGATCAATATGGAAGGGAAAAGGAAACAGAGTGAAGAGACAGAAGCTATCATCATCCCCTGATGCATTCCGAGCCACAGAATAGGAATAACTAGAGCTTCCTCTTGCATGTATTTTTCACATTTGATAACTCATTAATCAATTGTAATAAATTTAGGCACGTTTAAAGATTATAATGAGTCCTATATTACAGAGAGAGGATATCATTTTCCAACAATTTCATACTAAACTTGTCTTTCCGTTTGTAATCCTACTTCTTCCCATGGAAGCCTAACTTTAACTTTATAAAGCTTAGTGGTGAACAAATTAACATCACCCTAAAGCCGTTGTTGTCTATATTGTAGCACTATTGGAACATAAAGCGCATGACTGTCTCAAATTAAGTGATATCTTGAGCAAAGGACCTGATATAGAGATTGGAGGTCATAAGGAGGCAGATCTCTCACACTCTCGTTTCCCATTGAATAGCAGGTGGGCGCATGAAAACTTTCCGAACCACTAAAAAAGCAAGTAGCAGATGAAGAAAAATCACATTTGCAACGTGCAAATCTCAATAAGAAAGGAAAATCCAGTCAGAAAAATCATTACACTCTCCTTTGCTTCATAAACATACGAAGCCAGCTCAGAGTACCATACCATACCAGCTGGTCTCGTTGCTCAATTGCACTAAATCATTATAATTTCGAAAGTAAATTGACGCACAACTGCTTTCAGAAACTCTATCATTTGATGATGCCATCTTATTGTGCTCAAGAATGAGAGAGAGAGAGAGAGAGAGAGAGAGAGAGAGAGAGAGAGAAGCTGAAGAGAACCTGTCACCGGAGAGTGCAGGTTTGACGGGGAAGAAGCCGAAGACGAAAAACGAGAGTCCAATGATCTGAAAAGCAACAGCTGCCACGGTGAATAGCGTTAGCCTAATACAGGTTAGAGAAGAAGACATTTCGGGGTTGAAGAAGATGAAGTTTCTCTTTCTATGTGTTCTTTGAAGTCTGCAAAGCTCGAGCTGAAGAGACTACATTTACCGACGGGAAGATCGACAGAAATTATAAAAGCCGTCCGAAATTGTTAGGAAAGACGCCTTTTTTTTTTTAGAACGAGTTTAATTTGTTTCTTGTCGACGAAAATATTTTACATTTACGAAGGAAAAAAAATACATTTTTAAAGTTTTCTTTTTGTTTCTAGATGAACATTTTTATAGTTGTTCTGTTTTTTTATAACCACGACAGTACGAGGGAGTTTACCCAACAACTTAAACTTGTCAACAAAATTTTATTATAAAAAATTTTGTAGAAACTTAAAGTGTCCGAGGATTGAATCCATGACTATTTTTTTCTTTTACCATTAAACCAGTCGATGATGATCGTAATAATCAATTTTGTTATTGCACCAAAAACTCCACTTCGTATCAAATAGAATTACAAATTAAGTTTTTGAATTAAGAAATTTAGTGTCTGAATTTATAAAATTCAACTTTTAGAAAAATTGCAAATTCAAATCGACCCCATAATTTAAAATTTATAACTAATAAATCAATTATTAATTAAAAGTTAGAATATATCAAATGTTGTATGAGTTATTTTTAAATATAGCAAAATAAACTAACTATTTACAAAATACCACCAAATATTATAACTTATTTTATGATAAATCATATAATATCATTTGCATACGATAGTCTATGATTATAAATATTTTCAAAAATTTTGTAATTTAAAATAATCTTCTATTTTATCTGACTCGGTAATAATCAAATTTTTAAGAAAGTAATAAATTCAAAATTCACATGCTTTCCCTTATTTTATATACAGAAAAATACATGTTTTTTATAGTAATTTGAAAGAAATAAATCTGTCAAGTGAAAAAAAATTAATTGGATGCGGTAGGTATTGCACCTAAGTTTTTCTTTAAAAATTCAAACACTTCTTAAACTACAAAATTGAAATGTAACCTCGACCATATTGGTTGTGTAAATGCCCCACAGTGGATCCTTTCTTGGGTTGAATTGTAGCAATGATCCTAATAACAATGGCCGTAAATGATGCAGAAGAAAAACTCATGAGAATTAAAATTGTTGATTTAAAAGATCTAAAAAGACATTCAAAATTTTCTCTATCGACATTTTGATAATATTTCTGGGGGAGTGACATTAATTTTAACAAGAATTACAATCAATTCGACGTGAGGAAGTGTGGGGGTAGATGTCTACAAATACAGATTTCGGTAAGAGCAACAAAGACCACATAAATTACAATACAACAATGCTAAATATCGTGGACAACCTCAAGAGTTTTCTCAAAAATTATGTTAACACACAAGCCAGGCAGGCTACCAAAAGAATGGGCATCCACAAACTTCGTGTTCATGATCTTACATCTTTCAATACTCCCCCCTTTTCAAGCTCCCCAACAAGATCCCTTAGCGATGGGACTTTCATGGCTAAAGTTCGGTATAGTCGAGAATACCGTGCTCGGGTTCCATCTGCAGTTCTTGCCAATGCAAGCAAGCTGAGAGCCTCTGGAAGCTGGGAAAATGCTTGTTTGATATCCTCCAAGCTCATGTTTTCTAAAACAGATGGTCTAGGAACAACTCTCACAATTTCACCACCTTTTGGTTCCTGCACGCGGGCATCGGCCTTGATGACCAATTCTGAATTTGAGTTTGCACCACACTTAATGATAAAAGGAGTTGTTGAGCCTGTATTGAACTGCAGGACGTTCCACTGAGCTACATCAGTTTCTGCACCAGAACTCGAGTCCACGGACAGTCTGCGGTTATGTGATGTTGCTTGATAGATGTCATCTTCTTCTGGAGTAAACTGCAGTAAATAAGATTAGAAAAGATATTAGTTGAATGTACGATGAGGCCCTAGCTAATGTACTAGATCCAATCCAAGATAAGGAGCTACACCTTCAAAGGCGTCAAAAGACTTCTTATTTTACATCTGAAGTTCATTGCATAAATGATATTTTAGAAGAAAAGGAAAAGTCGGTTAAATCTTGTTAAAATTCAATATCCAATATGGTACGCGTCCAGAGATATTGAACAAGTACTATTATTTTTAGGGCTATTTTTAAATATAGAAAAATGAACTAAAATATTTACAAAATATAACAAAAAATCAATCTATCTACGATAGATCAAGATAGACCATACTTGTGTCTATCATAAAATGGTCTAAAGTTGTGATCAAAAGAAAGGGAATCGATAATATTTTACCAATGTTTAAAATAAAATCAAACTTAAACTCATAAGAAATCCACAAAAAAAAAATTTGAAAAATCAACCACCATTACAGAAAAATGGGAGTGACCAAATCCATTCAACAAGAAGCAATTAATGACAATAATTCTTAATTTTAAAATGTAACGAAAAACCAAGTCCTTCATAACCAACGTCTAGTGTTGAAAGAATTCAACCCCCAAGCTAGTACTTGATTGAATTCATTTTTTTAAATAAATATATCATAATGATGAGAGAGTTACCAACAAATGTTTTCCCCTTCCCGCCCCAATTCTTACAACAAATGGAGATTTTCCCACCCTAACTCGTTGTCGACATTAATAGTTCCACATCAACACCAACAGACAATTATTTTACCCAATCTCCAAATGAGAAGAGTCAAATTGAATTCAAATGTAGACAAAATAAATAAATAAATAAAAAGCCGTCAAATTAATTCATACAACAAGAAAACATGCTGTACAAACATACAAAATTTGAAAGATTCACATACCTCAACTATCTGACGAGCTTCTGTAATTTGCCTCCTGGCACACGGATGATCAATCTCAAGAAGAGAAGGCATTTGTTCTGTAAACTCATCAAGTGATGCAAGTAGTGCTTTTTTCTTACTTCTACTCAATGCATTTACAGAGGCTTGTCTTATAATATCCTGTTCGAATCAACATCTTCGTAAATGCTTGTTAACTGAAACAGAAGCAAAAAAAGAGAACGAAAGAGATTTATGCAGAAGATTACCTTTACTTGCTTCAAAATGCCATCAAGGGAAATGAGAGAGGCAAGTCTTGCATCTTCAACAGCAGTAGAGGGATTTTGAATGGGTGAACCACCATCTTCCAGCATAAGTAAAGCTATATCATTTTTCATTTGTTGTAAAATCTGACAACATTTGTTTTATACATCAGAATATGTTCAAATATAGGGTAATAGAGAATGAAAAAAGTTATATAGATAAGATAACATTGACAAATTAGCAGTTGCAGAATGAAAGTTAGCGGTGTAATTTAAAGTTGGTAATTTTTTCAAAATAATTCTTTGCACAGAATGACTGAGAGAGTTGATATTTATCGATGATTTCAAGTAGTTACTAATGAGTAGTTACAAAGGAGTTTGTTACAAGTAGTTAGGCAGCTGGATAACTAATCAGTTACAACCGATTAGTTGAGTTTTAACAATCTTTTAGCTAGGCTTATTAACAAGCTTATTAGTAGCTATTTCAATCAAGTATGAAGTACCTTTCTTCTCTTATGATCGACTGACTCAAGAGCTGATCGCAACTTTGTAACTTGAGGTGCATCCTCCGCCTCTTCCATAGCCAAGGTGCCAGCAATGTCCTGATAAGATAGAAAAATGTACATAAATGTCCAAAATATCATGGTCTGTTTACCACTTCCCTGTCGAGATTGCAAAACTTAGCGGGGAAGTTACATAGGAATATAAGATATATCTAGGTTCTGAACCAGTTGACACCAAAACTTTTCATCAATCTTCGACCATCTCAAGAACAACGTTAAAGAAGATACAGTGTGTACAAAAAATAGAAATCCTGTTTGATGTTCTTAGGTGAAAGGAAGAGAATGTGATGGAATTTTCTGGTTCCCATGCAGTAATCATGAAAGAGCAGCTTTATTTTTCTGAACAAGACAGCAACTAATATCGGCCAGGATTCTTCCTTTTTCCTTTGTGCACGTTCTTTAGAAAATATGAAATAAGAATATTGGTGATTTTAAACTCATGAAATATTTAAGACCGTAGGCAAGTGGTCAGATGACATTTGGCCCAAATCTGATTTATTGACGTGAATTTGGTGACGGGGAAATTGAGATTTATAGCTTAAAAGATGAGTCTTGTTGACTCTAAGAAAATGAAGGGGATTTACCATCCTCAAATAACTGAGATGATTAAAATGGATTCATAAATTCACACTGTTCATGATTTGTCATGAAAAGAGTCGGAGTGGAGAAAAAAACACAACTTTTTATTTTCACAAGCAATAACACGATGAAGAAATCATTCTAAGCATTTACTCTGAGCAATTGACGTATCAAATCAATAGTAAATTTAATAAATTTTCAGAGACAGACAAGACCAAGCAACTTTGATTTTTCAAGAAAAGATTCAAAATAAGATCATAATGCACCTTCAAGTGCTGCAATTGGGAAGAATAGACCCGTTTTGTATACTCAGAGAGAAGCTGGCCAAGAGCATCCGTAGAAGGAGGTATTGCAGCACCAAGTCCACCCATCCAACCATCCATGATTGCTGTTGACAGAAGTTCCAGCTGACCAGTTGCTCCCCCTGCTGCATCAACTTCGGTAACAGATAAATATTCAAAGTTCTCTACAAGCCATGACCTAATCTGACGTTGCAGCTCGCCAGCTGGAGTATGTACAAATAAAGCAGCCAAAGCCTTATTTCCAACCGCAAAGCTTTTTGCATCCTCGTTAATTTCTCTCAGCTTACCAGCAGTCACTTGCAGCCTCGAAGAATCCTGTTCGATACAGTTTGAAGTCATAAGCACAACTGGATGGTAATAACATACTATGGAAATCCTGAAAATGTTGAAAACTATTATTTCCTTAGATGAGTGTGAATCAGAATATAGAAAGTTTGGACCAGATTATATGGCGGGGGCGGGTGGAACACGAGTTCAAGATAATATGCATTACAAATTGTCAAATGAAGTATTTCCCAATTCGTCTCCTCCCACTGGCCCAACAGCATGAGTGCAGGAACGATCATAACAGTTTTTCTTTCTTGACATCTCTTTTGGAAAGGGGAATATATTCATACTGATTATCACCACGCATTAGTTCAGATAGGTGGGAAAATATCAAAATGATAACAAAAGCACTACCTGATCAAGACCCCGAATTTTGGATACAACTGATGAAAATCTGGACTTCTTTTCTGGCCGAAGAATTACTTTAAAGCCTTGGATTTGCTCCTCCATATAGCGGACAGGAGATCTACCTGGACTGTTACCCCTGCTGGAGCTTCTACTGCGTCCAGTGCTTGCCTTTTCAAGAAAACACTCAACAGGAGAGACCTGCAATTGAAAAGATACAAGGACCGAACATGATGCGAAGTTAAAGAAAATGTAATTCAGAGAAGAGAAAGATGGAAACACGTTAAAGATTTAAAAACCTTGATGGATTGCAGCTCCGGTGACCTGGCAAGCAAAGATCTTATGTACAATATTCTAACTCGTGAAACAAGCATCGTGTCCATCACCCTTCTTGGTTCCATCTTACGGATAAAAGAGAAAACAGCATCTCTTATTTCAGCCAGTATCTCATGCTCCCTAGAAGCACCAGCTTTAATAACAGCGGCTAGCACCTGCAGGATTTACGCCCAATAAATTGACTAAAACGTTCCTGTCATTATACCCAGTGATCATGATCAACCCCACAGTTTCTACTCCTCATACTAAAGTTTCTAGTCCTCATACTAAAGTTTGTAGTATACTGTGCCTATGTTTCCACACAGTTCCCACCAGAGAAACATACCCCACGACAAAACTGATTTTAGCACTACTGCTAACTAATGGAACTTTCTAGTCTTCAAACAAAAGGTTCTCAAACTTTTAATTAGAACCAGCTTTAACTAACAAGAGTGATGTAGGGTTAATTTGGGAATTTAGAGTGGCTGTATTTTATTTGTTTGTTTTAATCATTTTCCAATTTAATATTTTAATTTAGGTGTGACAAAACCCTTTCCCTTTGGGTCCATTTAAAGGGATCTTTGTTAGCATTTCTTTCATTATCCAATATCAATAAAATTCCTTCTCCAAGATTGCTCCATGAAACTCTTAATTCTCTTGCAACAATTGCATTAAAGAGTTTATGAATAATTGGTTTTGATAAAAATAAATAAATAAAGATATTATTAAAAATATGTAAGCAATAAGACTAGAATTCAATAGTTAGTGTCCCCTCTAAAACTAAACGTATATATACCAGCATTAAAAGCTTGTTTGCACCATCTGAAATAGCAGCAGGGCTGTCATACTGTTCCGGGTCGAAATCATTCAAAGCAGATGTAAGATACTCTCCTGCTGGGGTAGTTTTAACCTTGTCAGAACCAGCTTTAACTAAGGCAAGATTCCCCTCAGCTTTATCTACAGCTGATGGAGAAGGAACAATGGCCATTGAGCTCCCTTTACTCTTGTCATTGGTGTCATTTCTGTTTTAGCAACCAGGGAGTTCACAGCATTTATGAAATAGCAAGTAAATGAAAAATAAAACTGAAACCATTTACAAAATTCAGAGTTTACTAAATACCTGCCAGGATCCTGAGGTTGAACGTTCCCAGAACCTTGAGGTAATATACTTGGCAACTGGAAATTAAATAAATAAAACCGTCAATAAAAGTAGTACCGTACTACAGTCTACTTTACAGAATTCCAACAACAATTGAAATAGCACATAAAATACCACATACTAAATAAGCATGGTAACAGTACTAGACTAGCTAAAGGAACATAACTAGTTAAATTTCTATTTTCTCTTAAGCCATATGATTTGTGGAAATACCATTGAATATCTGGATATAGATAAAACCTAACAGATGATGATGATAGCCATAACTCTCTAGATAAAATTACACATCAAATGTCTATCGCATTGTAGTCAATTTGTTGTATTAATAGGACTCGACGACACAGCTGTAGAACCTCTAGAACAGATGCTGTTGAAGTAAGGACTTAAGTTTATGCAGCTTTGTTGTATTCCTTGTAGGAAACCAGCACATGGCCTTGATCATATCCACCAGAGATTCAATTTTTCTCAATAGAAGTTAGATTATTCATTACAATAAAAATATAAAATAAAATGTCAAGCACATTGCATGCTTCATCCAAAAATCATCAGTGAAAGCTGCTAGCCAGACTTTTAGACAATAAACCACATGCGAATGGAAGCTCCAAGAGAACAACAAACAACTAATTATTTAACTGAGCAGAAAATTCAAGAATCGCAAGTAGTTTAAACTTGTATCCAGTGAATTCAGATCTCCAAGAGAATATGTTTACCTGGGGAGGTCCAACCAAAGATGCTTTCTCTGTCAACCGATCAAACAATTTTTCATTTTCTTCGTGTAATCTCTGCAGAAACAGCACAAATTCAGACTTGTGTACAAAATGACCTAACTGGAGCGTGCGAGTGTCAACTAGCCAAGGAATTGGAAATTGAATTCAAACTAGCTAGATATACACCAAAACATGAAAAATAAGCTGAAAGCCCAAAACAATATGGAAGTACAGAACTCTAGGAATTTAGCAAGAAAAACTAAAACTCCACGGGTAAACATTCCATAATGGAACATGCAGTTAATCTATAGCATGTTTACTCTTATCCTTGACATATTAAGAAATAATAGTCTTATCCAAGAAGTTCAAATTTTATGGATTGGTGTCACTAAAGACAATAGCTTAGGGACTGTGAACAGAGAGGAATCTACTCTTTTCTAAAGAAACGGAAACAATACTTTTCATTGATATAATGAAAAGAGGCTAATGCTCGAAATACAAAGAGACATAAGCAATGGAGAATCTATAATTTATTTGAAGAAATACAAGCTCTTTATGGAGAAAGATTAGATCTCTCATTAACCTTGAGGTTCTCTTTCCACAGATTTCAGAAATTGTTTCAGTTATTCATTTAATTCTTGTTGGGACCAATTTTTTTTTACTTTTCGATCTTTTGTTTGGGAGGCTGTTTGGTAATTTAAAGTGTTTATTCTTGTTAGGGAGATCTTTTTAAAAATCACAAGTCAATCCACTGACCCTACAATATTTGTAGTATGTTCAGCTGTAGGTAGATGGTCGTCATAGATTGAACCTATTCCCTCTAACTTCTTTAGCAAATTCACGACCTTTATTGACCACTGCACTAAGCCAACTTATGATGGCTCTTGCTAGAGTGATCTAAATACAGCTTTTTTTTTCTTTTGATCTACAAAAGACTTCTTCTTGTTCAATAGAAAAACAATATTTTTATTCAACCCATCCACCAATAGGGAATCTAAGAGAACAGACCTCTATAAGAGCATCACGTTTTTTGAGCTCCTCTTCAAGCTTCTTGCTTACTGCAGAAGAATCCATGCTATCTCCAGTGGCCTTGGATGGTTCTGTGCTCAATGACGATCTAACTTCATTCACTTGTGACTCTATGCTTTTAATCTTCGACTACATGAAAGAGTTATACCATTTCCATCAATTCAAAACTAACAGTCTTCCAAATTATTCTGGTCAGGAGTTCTGATATAATGAAGAACCAACCTGCAAAGTCTGAATGGTTGAATCTCTCTGTTGTATCTGCAGTTTCTGCTCTTGCTCCAAATGCAAGAGTTGAGCAACTTGATTTTTAAGCTGAGCATTTTGTTCTTTTTCTGTCTTGAGTTTTTCTGCAAGTGAAATGTTCTCCATCTGCATCATATAGAACACAACTCAGTGATATTACTGCTTGAAGAAGTAACGTGAGAAAAACTAACATCAACGTGTGAACAAAAAATGACTGAAATATTTTGAAACTAAAGCAATACTGCTGCCTGAAAGAAAGCTTAACAGAAAAATATCAAAATAGTCATTTGTAAAAGAACAGGATATACTTGGTATCATAAAATGTCGATCAATTGATATAAATGAATTAAAATAATAATCCAATTTTCTTTTACTTCCGATGGGATCTATAACATAATTGTGGAAATGTTGATTTGTGCTTCTTCATAAAGACATTTTTAATGAGACGACCAGACTGAAAATGGAGAAGTGTGTTTATAGATCCCAAAACCCAGATTAACTTCAACCATCCTAAACCATACATTTTATAGTTTACATGTAAAAAATAGAAATAGGGGTGGGGGTGGGGTGGGGGATGTGTAACCAAAAATTAGATTACGATGATTGATATAACTGTGTAACAAAAACACAAGTTGAGAACCTTTAAATCTGATTGCAGAGTAGAAGAAACTTTCCACGCCTTCTGAACTTCATTGAAGAGTAAAACACACTGGTCATTAGCATCTTTCAGTGCATTCTTCAATTCCAAAACCTCTCGTTTCAAATCCAGAATTTCTTTTTCCTTATCGTATAATTCCTTACGTGCATCATTTGCCTATAAGAAATTGGTAGGACATGAAAATGTGAATAAGACATATATTCTTAGAATACTTCCATTTAAATCCCACAGTTGCCCCACCAATTACGCACATTGCATAATGTAATTTATTGTATTATTGACTAATTGATATGTATGAACATATATATATAATATTAAGAAACAAATTTCACTGATTTATTGTACTATTGATCTAAGTATATTTTTCTTTTTCTTCTTTTAACAGAAACTAAGCTTCCGTTAGAATAAATGAAAGAATACAGAAGGGATTTACAACAACACTGCCCAACGAAAAGAAGCAATTAGTCCTAATACTCCATGTTGAAGTTATAACTTTCTCTTTGATTAGAAATTCTCTCTCACAGAAAACTCTAAGGTTACAATTACTACTGAGTCCAGGTCAAGCCCATTCCACAAAACTTGGCACCTCATATTAAGAAGCACACCTCTAAGTTCAAAGATATCTCATTCAACAACATACTAGGTGATGATGGTAATGAAAACCATCTAGACATTTGACCACATTCAATAAAATATATTCATACTTACAATATCTCTCCATTTTTTAATTGTATCTCGATTTCCAAGACTTAATACAGCATTCCGTGCTCTTGCGGAGAAGTTTAATGATGATAGCGTCTCTGACAGATTTGAAGCATTTGGGCAGAGGTGGACAATCATCAAAGTTTTCGAATTCTCACCTGCATTAATTGAACCAATTAAGCAAAACGCACCAGGCCTAACTCATTCCAGCGGCCTTCGGATGATGATATAAACCACCAATTGAAAGCAAATGAAATTGCTTGAGGTGAGAACAGGCAATAAGCCTGAAAAGAAAACTTTTCATTTAGTAATATGAGTACCACGTAGCATAATCACATTTTTTTTAGTATGCTTAGGCTCAACACTGCTGGAGGTTATTATTTTATATTTTTAATATCAGCTGGATTTTCTCAAACTCATTGAAAAGGAATGTTAAACAGCTATTATACAGTTGAGGTGGAATTCACAAGTTGATTTGTTTTGGGTGGACACAGTAAATGTCATTCTTTCAAATCTTTGGAATCTTGGTTGGAAAGAAACCAGCGTATTTTTTATGATTCATTTCAAGTTCTCTTTGATGCGACTCTTTAAAGGCTTATCTCGCTGTTTTCTCTCCAAATCTTTGGAGGGGATCTCAATTCAAGACATCAATCACAACTGGGATGCTTTTATAGTTTCTTCCTAATTATGCTGTTTTTCTATTTATGTTTTTTTGATATGTTCGAGTTTACGTTGGGATCTTATGATCTATGTTCGAGTTTACGTTGGGATCTTATGATCTATGTTCGAGTTTACGTTGGGATCTTATGTTTTGGGTGGACATAGTAAATGTCATTCTTTTCTTTTCTATGTACTCATTCTGGAAATTTTGGAAATTTTTTCTTTTGGTTTCCTTGTACTTTGAGCATTCGTCTCTTTTCATTTTATCAATGAAAAGTTTCTTCCTTCTCAAATAATAATAATAATAATAATAAATTGTTTGGAGAAAAGTTAATGATTTGTAGCATAATCTAGTCCAAACTTTATTAAACCCTGCAACCCTTATGACATAATTGATGATTCCAGCCTAAAACAACTTCATATACCAAAAGGAATACTTTACCTATGGAGTCTGCTAGTAATTTTGTGAGCACTGAATTTTCATATGGAACAACTTCCTTCTTAGAAGTCAAAGATGACAAAACATCTCCCAACCTACAAAAGTATATCATAATATCTGTAGTGAGGTTGGCATACGTAAAGATTTCTTCATTGAAAAGAAGTTGAATTCCGTGAATCAACAACCACCATTACATATTTATAGATTTTCATCAAATCACAATGTAATTTGATTTAAATAAATTTTCACCATTAATTACATATGATGAAAATCACAAGAAATAACAAAATTTTGAAAAACCAGTCCCTTGGTTTGATTTTCATTTTATCAATAAAAAAAACAAACAACAAACATCCTCAAAAGTTTTTTTTTTTTTCAAAACCGAAGCAAAAATTCCACCCAATTAATTTTCTTTCTTTTTTTCAAAAAGAAGAAAAGAAACTAAAAACTAAAAACTAAAACTTGAAGAAAAAAAACTAAAAAATTAGTTTAAAAGAAAATACCCCACATTCAGAAAAGATTAAGTTAAACATACGCTGAAAGTGATTTCATGACATGCAGCAAATCTGTGACCCTCTCTCCACTATCATCTTCCGTAATTGAACCCTCGCTCCCAGCTAAGTCTACAAGAGAAAGCTTGCTATACGTATTTTCGCTGGTGATCAGGTTGGTATAGTACACGTGTATTGTGGTAATCCTGTAATAGCCAGTTAAAAGCCTTGTGAGGTGGTGAACATAGCAGTGGAAATACTGAAAATAAACATCCAAAGCAGTTATGCATACAAAGCAAACATGAAAACCAGACTAAGATTAAGATATAATGTTTTTTCTTTCCTTCAGCTGTAGTATAAGAAAAAACTTATGCAAACCCTCCAATCTAGCAGGTTATGAAACTTCGGTAGGTGCATCTTGAATGTTTTTCTATGTAAAGAAAATAGGGATGAAAATCAGAACTTAACACATATCTAGATTGAAGACATGCATAACTCCATTAGGTTATCACTGAGAAAGATTTCTTTGATAAGTACGATAGAGATAGAGTTGGGCTCAACTACCTCAACCCACGACCAAACCTCATGAACCAGGTAACATCAAGTAACCAAAAAACAGTACCATTCAACAGTAGGCAGTTCTTTTTTATTCAGGACCAAAAACTATACCAACGGAAAAATGAAAGAAGCGGAGAAAAGAGAATAAATTCAAAAGAACCAGGTTCAAACCATACAAATGAGAAACATTCAACTTCGATAAATCGTTTCCCCGTGCATTAAATGCTGCTTTCAAAATTCCAGAGAAGTCCAATGGGTTATCTACTTTTTCTTGCACAAGTCCTGCAAACAACTCTGGTGAATCAACGTGGAGATTTGAGGCGATAACTGATTCGGCGAGCAAATCCCTGATCTTCAAGAACATGAAAGGGATTCAATAGATTATTGCATAGAGCTCAAATAGGGAATCTAAAACTAAAAAGCAATTGTGAATGAAATTTACTAAGGAAACGAACCTGTTCATTATAAAGCTCACAGACAGTAACAAAAAATTTAAATCGAGAAGTAGAGGTTGAATCAGAATTGGCTAAATCAAACAGCTCCTCAAAACAGCGGGCATATAAACCACGGTCATGGCTGGATCCTTCCTGGCAAGAAAAATAATAAATTGAAAAAACAAATCAACCAGCACAATATGCTCAGATATTGGTTCATAGTAAGATCAGATCATAAAAAGACATATGTCAAAAACAAACACCGAGACCAAAAACATTTGATAACCAAGCTTGTGTTCTTTCAAGTATTTTAGAAACTGAATCCGAATAGTAAACCTTTTCTTATCCATTGGCTTGACTCTAGATGATCCCTCATTTCCATCCCTTTTTCCTGTATACAATATACTTGGTCCCTTTGTTATCATAGTTCCTGAATTACTGTGAAAAGGAATGTTGGGAGAGTGGACGAATGTTGATCTTGTGAATCAGCAATCATCTGATATCCCATAAGAATCTGATTTTGACAAAATTATTTTATAAATATAATTTTACATATACCTTTCTACATTTCTCACTCCCTTGGCTAAGATCAAGTGTAAGAATATTTTTTTTTTAACAAATAACTTTACATCTAAACTAGACTTGTTTCTCAACATTTCTCTGACCCTAACACCTTTTTCGTTCGTTTAGTGACAAAACGAGTCTCAGCAATACAAATTCTAACAGGAGGCTGCAAAATGAATATTAGTTAGCATTGTATTGAGTTTAGCATCCTGAGATACTGGGAAAAATTGAAATCAAATTCAACTAGTTCATAACAACACAAGTACATTTTACTTGGGTAAATTAAGTTCTTACAAATCCAACATGCAGAGCAGAAAATATGAAATTAGATCGAATTAAATTGATGTTTAAAATGAACTTTTGAGATCCTTTCATAAGAATAGCCTAAAAAAACTTTTGAAATAATTTATATTTAGTTGCTTTATGGACAGAATGCTATATTAATTTATTTAAGTGGATATATTGAAGTAGTAAATAACAAAGGCACGATTTACGTGCTTAAAAATAAACTCTATAATACCAAACACGTATAGCTTTACCACTCAAGCATCCTCAAAAAGACAATCCTTGCCAGATAAACACAATTAATCTTCATTTCTAAGTGCCGAAGTGAGCTTAGTTAATAGTAATTGGCATGGCCTCTTTCCCTAAAAGTCCTAAAGAAAATCTTCATTCCTAAGCATCAAGATACCTGCAGTAATTTGGCATAACAGCCCTAGCTCAAACGAAAAAATCCTGTACTCATTACATATGCATAATGACACAATTAAGAAACATCTACATCTGTTGGCGAGAGTGGAAGGAAGAAAAATATATGTCAAATAGAGGGAGACAGAAAACCAACCATGGTGTGTGTCTTTCCTGAGAATGTTTGTCCATAGGCAAGTATAGAAACATTATGTCCATCCAACGTAGACTGCACATAAGGCTGAACATCCCTGAACAATTCGGCTGCATGTGTAATAACAATCCAAGATATATTAACAACACAACTCACGTATATGTATATCATGATTTAAATAAATAATTATAGGTAAACACAAGTAGAACCAGATGAGGTAGGAAGAACACACATTCCTTTCACCTTGTCCAACATGAGGTCCATAAACCCTGTCAAACTCAAAATCCTTTTTGGGGTTAGCGATGGTATCATCACCAGTGATGATGCGGACTGTGCTCTCATCAGGAAATTCAACAACAGAAGGACCTTCCTCCTCAAATGGTGGTCTAGTTCGGCAAAAAACTTTTATGTTCCCTGAAACTCATAAACCGGTTATCGTAAGAACTAAGGTCCCATTAGGTAACTCTTTTTGTTTTTGTTTTTTAAAATTAAGCCTACTTTCTTTCTATGTCTTACAATGATTTGCATTTTTCTTAAATACAATGGTTGAATTTTTAGTCAAATTCCAAAAACAAAAACTACTTTTCTTAGTTTTCAAATTTTGACTTGGTTTTTTAAAACCATTTCTAGAATGTGGATAACAAAGGAAGAAAATTGGAGATGGAAATAGTGCTTTATAGGCTTAATTTTCAAAAACTAAAACTAAAAACAAAATGATTACCAAACGGAGCTAAATTTTAAAAGTCAAACTCATAAGAAATAAAACTCATGAAAAGCGGGTGTACCTTTGGCTGTCAACAAGTCATTAAACAGCCTTTTTTTCTCATCAAGTAGTGGTCCAATTCTAGCCTGAGTTTCAATGGCCACTCTATCTGATAATCAGAAAGGAGAACACTTTAAAAGCTATCAATAATTGTACTTAAACATGAATTTATACGGACATATAGCATTTGAACAAGAAAAACCAAAATCAAAATCAAACAGATTAGTGTGGTTCTTGTGAATATCATCTCAAATTTGGAAGGCTGCAAACTACAATAATTTTTCAATCTCGTAACATCGAGTTACTTAAGTGATTTAAAATCTACAAACAAGGAACTTAACACAGAAAATATGTAAGCTGCAGGGATCATTATCTTACCTAGCTTACGGGTCTTCTCTGCAAGAACACCGAGATACCGAGTAACTCTATCTAGTTTGGCATTCGAATATTCCTGCAGTTCACTTGCTTCTTGTTTCAACTCCAAGTAATCTTCTTTAGCTAGCTGTTAAACAAACAACAAAGTTCTAAACGAGTAAATGAGATGGGCCAATACAGAGGCCCATATATCACCTGAAATGGCTCCAAATTCCAAAACAATATACGTAAAAAAACCACATGAACGGGAAAGCTAATGTCTAGAGACCCATACAAGGAATCAAGAATAAATTCAAGATCTTGAGAAAACCTTGAATCTGCCACACGCTTATGAAATGGATCCAACGCATAAAAATTCAAGTTGTGTACAGACAACTTGAATACGAAGGAGGAACTCCTCCTGTGCTTTTACATCAAATATTTTGCTTTAACGGATGCCTGAAAATGAATAGGAAATCGTAACCAAGAGCTGCTGAGGATTCCAAATCCTCCACTTGTGACCGCCCATTCATCACACCGCAGTTGGCTGTTGTGATAGCAACGAGCACACACGGCCAAACGATGCATACCTTCACTTACACATAAGGAATTGCATCGGCCCCAGAAGATAATTTTAGTCGATATATGGACTAGGAGCATGCTGCCATGTCCCTCGTAGGAGCAAGTAAATCAAATTCACTAATAGACACTCCATTTCACCAAAATTTTGAGCTTCGCAGTGGCGGCAATATTAACCAATGCCACTTTTCAGACCTCCTAGCTACTTATTTTAAACCCAATGCCACTTTTTAACATCAAATTTAAAACAATTAAGAACAAATACGAGCAGAATACTCAACTCAGGAGCTCGCAACAAGAAAAAGGAAGAAGAAGTTGACGATAACAATTGAGAATTAAACCCGAGTACCTTAACTTTGTCGTTCAATCTTTGAACCTTGGTGACCAGGGAGTGTTTTGAGAGCTCCAAACGTGGAGAAGCTGGAGACGAGGAAATTGAATACCTCCGAATCAAAGGGGCGCCTGACTTGAGCTGATCATCCTGCTCAAAAGACGAAGAAGACGGCTTCCTTGGCTCAAACCCGCTTACCTCCCAGTTCCATCGGTTCCTCTGCTCCCCCATTCTCCTCCGACAACCCTAACGAGCTCAAATTTTCAGAATCCAACGACGGGAACGCCCTCCGCTCCTCCGTCTCCACCCTCCTCCCTCTTCTCTCTTTCTCTCTCTGTGGCTTTGTCTCTTCTTCTCTTGTCTTAGTGATCATTCATTTAATCTTTTGAGCTTTTAACCAGTAATGTTATTTCCCCCCTTGAGAGCGATAAATGGAGGGAGTCGATTTGGTTTTTTTTGCATCTAATTCCATGCGTTGTTACCTCATACGACATCGTTTTCCTACGAATTTTAATTTATATTTTGTAATCTTTTGATTATAGGACACAAACATTACACAACACAACGAAAACTCTCCAACCCAGCCGTTTCATTTTGGCTCACAAAAATATTCTGCGCTCGTTATTACTTCACGTCTCGCTCTCATTTGTGATAAGGCAAAGCACGTGATCGCGCGTGTGGATTGCTTTCTTCGCTTCCCTTGCTGAGCTGGCAACGTGGGTTCGTGCTTGGCGGGCCACCATGGGCCACCTTTGTTTGGGCTTAATTTATTGTCTCAATGGGCGCGAGTGGACAAAAGCAGCCCGATTCAAATCGATCCTCTACTTTCTTTTTCCCTCTTTTGGTCTTTTTGTGTTTTTTTTTTTTTATCGTTTGCTTTTATGATGGTGTTTGTATGATTGTATTATATGGAGAATAAAAAACTACTTTTTCCTGATTGTATTTAGATTCTTAAATTTTCAAATTCAAACAATTTTACCTATGAGGTTAGGTTTTTGCAACATCATTGGTTCGTCTAATTTTCTTCAACTTAGATAATGATCCTGAGTATATGAATAAATAAATTTATTTATTTTTATTGATAGGATACATTTTTTAATGAAATTTAAAGTAGATTTGTTATCTAACAATTGATATCATAGTGTCACCCTAAATTTAATTTAGTAGACCCTCCATTAAAATTTGTATGGACAAGTTAAATATTTTGCTTGATATTTGTCAAACCAATTTAAAAGAAACGCGTAAGTTGATATGTTTGTGAAAAGTCGTGATTAAATTGATACAATCATTGAGTTGGGAGTTAAAAAAAAAAAACTAATAAAGTCCCAAAAGCTATGTTTTAAACTAAAATAATTGGTAGTTTAAAATTAAAATATACGACCTTATAAAAAATTCATAGGTTATGTTTGGGGTGGGGTTTTAGCGGGAAAAGGATTAGGAAATTGGGCCAAACCGTGTTTGGCCCAAAAATTATGATAAAGGGGACTATGGTTATCCTAATCCCTAAATAACCCTATCTTATCCTATTTTTACTTTCTTACAACCCTACATTACCCTACCCAAATAATCCAATCAAAAATTTATTATTGTTTTTTAAATTACTACAATACGCTTCCTCCAAACACACGTTATCATAACACTACTATCATAATTTCTCTCCCAAACACATACTATCATAACACTATCTTTCATTTTTTTTCCAAACACATATTACCATAACACTATCAATAATAATTTTTTTTCCAAACACATATTATCATAACAACGAGATTCTTTTTCCTCCATAACTCTTTCAATTTTCATATTGTCATAAAATAAGTAAGTTTAAAAAATGTCTCCATCTTCACCGGTACAAGCCTAAGACCCACTGAGATCCAACTCTTCCCCAAGTTAGGCAGGAAATCGAGTAAGGTTGTGTGCTACAATGTTTCTTAGACTATAACAAAATGAGAAATTCCTCGAAAGCTTGCCGATATTAAAATAAGTAAGCATACTTTCAATAGGTGATCAATTTGTTTTCGGGGGAGAAACAGTCTCGAGGATAACTAAAAAAAACACGTGCGCCAAACCAAAGACAACAAAACATAATACGTACCAGCAACATGCCAAACTATGTGAAAATTTGAACGGGAAGAAAAGAAAAATGAAGTCCGACTATCACGTCTCTTAAAACTTGCTATGAAATACTTCAAAAGCCTTAAAATTTTACACATCAAATATAGGTTAAAGTACAATTTTAATCCATTAATTTAAATTTACGTGTCGTCTGTTTGGTATTGGACTTTACAAATGATTCGAGCCTCTAAACTTTCAGTAATAATCTTGACTTAATAGGCCTCTAAATTTTATAGGGTAACTTGTAGGTATTTCGTGTTTGAATTTGTGTCCAAATTCGCTCACAATAATTTTAAATTTTATATTTAACAGGCTATTTACCTATGATATATATGTGTGTATTTATTTTTATATTTACACAAGTGGAAACATTTGTGTGGTGTTACTAATTTATCTTCTGTACATTATTATTATGATATATAATTATTATCTGCGATGGTCTTCAGATCCAAATGGCTACACATTTTGCTGTGGCAATTGTCTGGGTTACGTATGTCTTTTTTAGGGTAAGTTTAAGATTTGCTGCTAAGAGAGAGGAAATGAACTATAACTAGAATTGGAACTTTCAATTAACTAACGTTGATTAAATCTCGAATTCAAAATTAAATGATATCTTAAAACCTTTTAATTAAAATTAAAATAGCTCGATAAGTTGCTGGAAATTAGATATCAACGATCCATTAAACTTTTTTTTTTCTATAAAGATTGTATGACTTACTGAATACCAATACCAAATATGTAAAATATGATCAATGAAGTGGCCTGCATAAATATTTTTTAAAAACAAATTAGGATAGAAAAATTAAACTTAACATATTAATTATCTATAATATATATGATAGTAACATGACTGAACTGACGCCTATTATATATGATGTCAGAGACAAATTTAAACATTTTAAAAATTTTATAGATAAGAACATCGTGATAAATTTAATTGAAAAGTACTTTAGTCATTGCCATTATGCGTATTCCATTAAATTGTGGAGTGATAAATTTTGTTTTTTAATATTTTGATATTTTTTACGTAAAAAATTTAGTGTGTACAAATTAAACAATTTAAAATATTTTAATCCTCAGTTTAATTTAAATTAGCAGTGCTTAGTGCGATTTTGTTAATTTAAGAAAATTTAAATATAATTCGATTTTATTTATTTTTAATATATAAATGAGTATATAGTGGTTAAAAATGGTTGAATTCAGTTACAAAATTTCTTTAATCAGGTTGAACCAAAAATTTCTTTAAATCAGGTTGAACCAAACTTTTCTGCTTCTTCAATTTAAGAAACGGATAGATTTTTCGTTTTGAATGGGCATCCATGTTAGTACCGGAGCATAACCTTACATCTTTCACTTCTTCTTCTATGCCAATTCTATTTTATTTTGTACGTGCTATCGTCTTCACGGGCTATCCTTTGTTTGTGAGGGAGAATGATTGATTGGAAACCTAACTATCTTGAAAAGAGTTTTCCAATTTGTTCGTTTGGTTTTTCACGAATCACAATCTCAAAATAGCAGTAATAACAATAATTATACAAAAGTTAATAATTAACATCTTTTATACATCAATGTTTTCAAATAATAAAACTAGTTTATTAATTTACAAATATCACACAACTAATTTATCATATACTCAAACATAGACGTGAATGAAATTCTACTACTTTTGTAAATATTTTTAAACATTCTTTATATTTAAAACAATATATATAATTATTATTCAAGGGAAGATATAGGAATTTGAATACATAAGAGAGCTATAGATATATTGAAAACCATAAAGGGCTTTTTATCCTCAAATTATGAATTAGCCCACTCCATGTTTAGCCCAAGGGTTATTATAACCCGAAAATTAAGATTACGACTAATACACTCGTTTTTCTATCTCTTCTGTCACTATTCTTCACTCCTTCACTTTATTCTCTGACACTATTTCTCACTCCCTCGTTTCTTCTTTTATCTTTGTTCCTCACTCTTTAAAGGATTATTATATATTTCACAAATTTTAATTACGCTACAAAAATAGTCATCTGATGAATTTTGTTAGGAAAAGTAAATTAGAAAACATGTACTTTGCAAAAATAACTTGGGTATATAGTTTGTAAGGAAAAACAAATTACGAAAAGTATATTTACAAAAATAACGAAAAAAAAACTACTTAGGAAAAATATCTTAGAAAATTTTCTTTGCAAAATTTTATAAAATTGTGTTAAATAGTTAATGCCTAAATATAATATGAAAAATCGATTGTGTTAAACTTAGGAAGAATAGTAATTCATAATTTTATCAATTTATTTCAAGTTTTCAAAAATAAAAAATAAAAAATTAAACAATTAACAACTTATGACAATGTTTGCTATAGAAATAAATAAACATAATAAAAATAAATATTGATAAAATGAAACTATATTTGTACCTTCGTTGAATCAATTTTTTTTTAGCTTTTGTTTATAAATAACTCAAATGAATAATTTTAAGAAAAATACGATTATATTTTTTTCATTAAAAATCTATTTTATGAAAAGATTTAACATAAAACAAAATTTGAATAATCAACTTTGTATCATAAATTCGAAGAAGAAAAGATAGGCATCATAATGCATTTTTTTAAGAAGGCAATATACGTTATAAAAAGAATGATAATATGATAAAAAGGTAAAAGATAATAAATTTCTATAATACTTAGAAAAAAATAAAGAATCAAAGGTGGTATTGCAAATTCATCTAAAAAAAAAAACATGATGGTACGTACTGGTTCAAATCATTAAAAAAAAATTATATAATTTTTAAATTTTTTTACAAAATTAACAAACTTATAATCTCATTTAAAAATTATTTTTGGAAAAAAACACAAAGCAATGAAAAACACTAGTAATTAAATAATGAAAACGAATAATTAGTAATTAGTAATTAAACCCTCTTAAATTTATTTTTATGATGTGTAATTAATGACTTACCAAAGATGTAATCGAATAAATAAACATCACAAGATTTAATAAAACTAGTGGAAGAAAGATATGTATTTAATGTACCATGTATTATGTATGGCAAAAAAAAAATGAAAAAACAAGTTTAATACTAAATTTATTAAATGAACATTATAGTTATCAATATTTAACAAAATCAAATCGAAGAAAAATATGTATTTCATGTATAGGCAAAAAAAAAAAAAAAAAAAAAAGAAAGAAAGTAAAACACTCACATTATAATGGTCTTTACCTAGACAACCTCGTAATAATATAAACTATAACGGTGTGTTTGGGGTGGAGTTTTAAGGAGAAAAGAATTAGGAAATTGGGCCAAATCGTGTTTGACCCAAGGAATAGGATAAATAATTGTAATCACTAAATAACTATATCTTATTTTATCTTTACTTTCTTACAATCCTACGTTACCCTATCCAAATAACCCAACCTAAATTCTATTATTATTTTTTAAATTAACGCAATCATAATCTTTCATCCAAACACGTATTATTATAATACTATTATCATAATCCCTCCCCAAACACATATTATTGTAGTATTACTTTTTATATTATTTTTCCAAATACATATTATCATAACGTTAGAATTATCATATCTTTTTTCCTAACTTTTTCTGTCCCATAGATGCACCCTAACAGTTTGCATATATACCAAATACAAATTATTATAATTTTCAGACAGTTATTATATCTAAATTATTGTAAATCACTCGTCACTTTGAACGCACCCTGAATAGCAGCGGAGGAGAAGGGAAAACGAGGGTGGGAGTGGGAGTGGGAGAGGCCCGGTAGGGAAAGCAAAAGCTGAGAGTAACAGTAGAGAGAGCCGTGCGTGTCGTTCAATGGGGCGCGTCATTGATGACTGGCGAGTGAGGTTAGAACTTAGGATAGAAAAGGAGGGAAATAGGGCGTGGGTATCCAAGCCTAAACAGTTGTATAGATTCTCAATTACGGACATTTCAGTAAGATATACGGCCGTAGCCATCACAGGGAATGGTCCTCCCTGACAGACTCCGCTATTTCCCGTAAAACAATAATAATAAATCAAATCAAATAACTTTGTGTCCATATTTAATTTGTACCCATGCCCCTTTACTTCCGTCCATTCCTTTTTCTGCCCTTAACACTTGTTTTTGTTACATTTTGCCCACTAATATAAATTAGCCCATTATTAACTTTCTATAAATGGATATTCGTATTCTTATCCACAATTTCATTTCTTTCTTCTTTTAACAGTTAATTTTTTAATTGTCTAAAATCAGTTTAGAAGTGATAAATAATGATTTATTTATAACTTCCCAACATATGCCAACAAATATTATCAAATCTTGTGTTCTAATTAAAATACTTTAAATCTAATCTGAAATTAGTGTTGAATGTTAGATAATTTATTATTATATAAACTATGAAACAATATAAATTAAATTGTTTGAGAAAAATGTAAAAGTCCATATTAATTTTTTTTCAAAGGAAATAGTTATTAAAATGTCAAAAACATTTAAATGTTAGTGAATTTATATATTAAGTTGATGTATAATTTATATGACATTAAAAAAGTTTGACTATGTATTTTTAGATATTTCCATGGAATTTCATAAAAAAACAATATTGTTATCTAAGAATGTAAGACATCAACATTTCTTCACACAAGCAATTCAAATCATCTAAATATTTCAATTATGACTCCCAAACAATAAAAAAAAAAAAAAAAACCATTTGATTTTGTAATTTTTCAATCACAAATAAATGCTTGATTTATTTTATATAATTGACTGCTAAAAGTGAAGATCTCTACAAACACAATTTTATGATTTAATTGACATGTATTCATTATATGAAAATTGAAGTTTTTCAAATTTCATACACCTACTTCTTATATCAACAGGAAAGGAAAAGGCATTAATGTGTTATACCTTGATTTTACTTTTTTTTTGTCTTGACGCTTAGTTAAATAATATTATCAATTATTCGTTAAATTATAGGTCGTCGCTTTTCTTTTTTATTCTCTTACTGATCTAATATGTTTAATTAATTATCATCGTATGTTAGTATTATTATTATTTGTTAGAGTTACGGATATAATTTATCATTAATTAATATACAGAATCTCTTGTGGGTTGAGAAGTTTGAATCAATCAATTATAGTTCCTCCTATGATGGATATTTTAATTATAATTTTTAAACATTATTGTAGCATGTAGGTACTATTGTACTTGAATTTGGTCCACTCCTACTTATTCAGTTTTGATTTTAATGTGATCCAAGAAGGAAACAACGACTAGCTAGTATAGAGCTACATAATAGATGTAACATAGAATTTGATAAATTCAATTTAAATTTAGAATAGAGTATAGTGAATGGAACGTGAAGAAGTTGTTTTGTTTTCACTTCTTTTTTCCCAGGACAGATGCGATGGAGAGATTGACGTTAAGGCCCACAGATTTCAAATTGAAATGACACAATATATAATGGAGAGGGATGCCACTTGCAAATTTGCAACGATGCAAAAAAAAAAAAAAGTCCAACTAATTGGAAACGTAACAATATTGTGCTGTTTGCATATATAACGATTCAAACCAATCTTCACTCCATTACCTAATTTAAACACGTTGAGGTGAGTTGTTTTCTTACTCTAGCACTGATCAACACACCTACCGGTTTAAAATGGTCGAATTAAAACAGACGCATGTCACTAAGGAGTCGTTTGAATTGTAGCTGTTGTTTTATAAATATAAGAAATAATTAATTCATGTGTTTTATAAACACTCGAAATGGTTTCAAAACGAATTATTTTCCAATTCTCTAAACTTGGATTCCAAACACACATTTACTATATTATTAAAAATTAAAAAAAAAATAGTTACGAATATAACAATTATATTCAAAATACTAATATATATATAGTAACATTATATAAAAACTGTAAATATAACAAAATCTATCGTAATATATCGATAATACAAATTTATCACTAATACACCATAAATACAAATATTTGCAGATAATCGACATACGATAAGAATCAACCAGCAATAGAAGTTTATCATAGATATAATTTGTTATATTTACAATATTTTTAAACTATTTTTATACACTAAGTTATTATATTTAAAATCTGTATCCATTATAATTATAAAAAGAATATGAATCATCTCCCTTCTCACTAAAATGGAAATTCTCTTATGAGTAATGTTTTTTTCTAAAAGAAAAAAAGAAGTTAAGCAAAGTAATGTTTTTTTCTTGTCGATCAATAATTGTTTTGGATAATTTCTTTTAAAGATTGGGAATAGCATTGACACGTTCCCATCAACACAATATAATAAAAATGGGTAGGCAATAGGCATATAATAAAAAGGGGTATGCAAGTAATATTATATTCCGTTTTCTACAAGTACAATAATTTAATTACTTCAAAAGTTTCACATCTCTCACAAATTTACTCTAGGAAGTTTATTATATCCTACACTTCGATATTTACTGTTTACTATTTATTGTTATTTAATTATTTTTTTACAATATTTACTATTTTATTTTTTAAATTAAAATAATTTAGTATTATAATTTAATTTATATTTGAAACTACTATTATAGTACAATTATAATATTTTAGAAATGTAATAACAAATTTATTGTTTAAACGCCTCTTAAATTTAAAGATTACGAAAACAATAAATTATTATTGGACAATAAAAACCAACAAGAATATGTACTAAAATTGACCCAATTTCAAAATATGGGGTTTTTTTGTTTTGTTTTGTTTTTTTTTTAATTTTTATTGAAACCTTAAGAAATAGTCGTTAAAAGAACAATAATTTAACAATGCATCTAATAGTCGAGAAGATTCGTGACAGGTACATCCAATAATATGCCCTATGCTCTTTTACTTTCATGCATAGCATCTCTAATTCGCATCCATGAACTAGCACAATTATCATTTCCTGAAAAAGGACAATTAAACTAAGAAAATTCAATTGGGTTTGAATTCTTCGTACGGCTTTTGTAACAACAGAAGAAAAAACAAACAAAATCACGAGGGAAGAGGCCGGCTTAGCTTCCACTGTAGTCACCCATTTGCGATAATTAATCCCATTATTCTTATTATTAATATTTTGAAAATTTTAATTAATCACAAAAAAGCACTATTTTCTGTTTTATTATTTATGATTTGTTGTTCTTTTGACTATATAGAATTTATTAATTTGTATTATTGACTACTAAGTTTACTATTTCATCCTGAAATTAAATTTAAAACAATTTACCCGAAGTCCAAATAAAAATAATCTACAGTGTACAACTATAATAATTAACTTCTTCTTTTTTTCTCCCGAAGACTCCAATATTAAATTTTACCGTCTATCCTCAACCTTTTACGGCAAAGTTTAGATGATGAGTTGGATTTTTGCTTCTCCAGAAATGGAGACTTTCACTTGCTTTCAACTGTAGCCTCATTCTCTTTCCGCTACTCATTGGTGGCTTTCCATCTTTCTGAAAAAACCAACCCTAACCGGTAAGTCTATGCTTTAAATTCTACATTCATTTTCATTTCACTTCCAAACATCTTTCACGCATTTTCATTCTGCGCGGATTTTTCTTTTTCCCTTTTCTATGATCACATCCTTCTTCTTTTGGATCTGCGATTACGACTCCTTCTACCTTGTTCTTTCGGTCTCCAACAACTGATCCTTGCACAAATATGGCAATAATAATGTCGCTCTTCCATCTCTGCAACTCCGATTCCTGATATCCTCCTTGTTCTGTGCTCCTCTTTTATTTTTTTGCTATTTCTGGCTTGAATCATTCAATTGTTCACTGGTTAGTTTGGCTTTTTACTGTTTGTTTTCACGAAATTAGAAATTTCTCTGACCGGAACTGTTTTATCTGAACTTTTTCTTCTTCTCTCTCAATTTTCTCACTGTTTCTCTTTCAGAAAGCAAGACTAGTTATAGAGGTTGAAATGGCGAAAGAGAAAATCCAGATCAGGAAGATCGATAACGCCACGGCGAGGCAGGTCACTTTCTCCAAGCGTCGGAGGGGACTATTCAAGAAAGCCAAAGAGCTTTCCGTTTTATGCGATGCCGATGTTGCCCTCATTATCTTCTCCGCCACCGGAAAGCTGTTTGAGTACTCCAGCTCAAGGTTTCCTCTGCTTCCCTCTCTATTTTCTTTTTTATTGTAGAAACTATATTTTAATTTCTGAGTTCTTCTGCTTTTTCTGAACCTACTTTAATTCCATTTACGAAGGACACTGTGTTACTAAAAATGGCGAAAACCGTGACAGAAATTAAGAGTAGAGCGGAGAAAACATATGTATTTTGGTCACCAATCTTACGGAAAAAGATGAGAACAAATGAGAACATTCACTAATTCTCTAATGGATATAAGAGGAAATTCTTGGTAAGTAGTGCCTCATAAAATTTGTCATAAACAAGCGGAAAAGGCTAAATGAAAACTATAAATCATGTCTCGAGCCTCGCCCTCTCATCAACAACGAGGTTTATGGTAATAGTGATGACTCAACTTTTCAGTCACTTAATTCTAACTTATTGCGGTTATTATAATGATGCTATGGTTGACACCTAGCTGATTTTGTTGATTATCTCTAAATTTATGGATTGACGTGACGAACATGGATATTTGTTACTATTAATTTCTTGACGTGTAGTCATTTCATCCACTGATTATATTATCTGTATTTGTACTTCTGAAGCATGAAGGGAATCATAGAAAGACATAATTTGCACTCTAAGAACCTTCAGAAATTGGAACAACCATCCCTTGAATTACAGGTTTGGCGTTTATTTTCCGGACATTTCCTATACAAATGGTCATTTTTTTCCCTAACTGTTATAAAATGATACAAATAACATTATTGTTGAAGCCGAAACTTGGTTTATGAATTTGTCATTTTCAACGGGAAACAAAATTATTTGTTTTAGGAATACAAATTACTGTGGGAATCAGTGAAAGACAAAAGAAGAAAAAAACTACAGTTGTACATCAGTTGTATTTCTTCGGTACAACAAATGTGCAATTGGAGACTGAACCTCCACCACTCGAGTAAAGTCATGTCAATTGTTAATACTGGTATAGCACAACTGAAAATTGATTTTTATTGTATAAAATAGAAAGCATTTTAAATATTTTTTCAAATAAGAACGGTGCAAAATTACTTTTCTCATCCTGAAGTTCAGTTTATATTCTGTTAAACTAGTAGATTATGCATAGCAATACATTAGTTATCCTGTACGCTATTTTTTTGAACGCTCGTCTTCAGAATTTTAAATTTTTTTAAAAAAACTCAGCTTATATTGATATCACTTGTAACATTTTCATTTTCTATTTATTGAATTTCGAGTAACTACTTCGAATCTCTCAAGTCTGTATTTAGATTTCAGAAAGCATATGGTCAAGAGATGGGTGTAAAAGGTTTATATTTGAGTCAAGCTTATTTTTGTACACAATAAAATATTTCACTCGTCAATCGTCCTAAACGGACAAAAATCAATATTTTAAAAAATAGATCTTAGTTGATTATATATTTAACATAAGAACTTGTTTATTTCAGTCAGTATTGTGGTCACCTCTCATTAGTTTACTGAAGTATTGCTTACACTGTCGATGATTTCAGCTGGTTGAAAACAGCAATTACACCCGATTAAACAAGGAAATTGCTGAAAAAACTCATCAGCTAAGGTATCTATAGTTTTGCATCAGAAGTTATATTTTCTTTTCCTTTTGAATCTTAAACTCATCAGCAATTACTACAATAGAAAGAGGTGAATTTTGAATCTTACACTTAAAGGGAATAAATAGTCTTTTAGCATGCCTTGGGCTACACCCATTTTTTCACCCCACCCCACCCCACCCACACGCAGCAGGAAAATTTTAATGAAAAAGTTCAAAAGAAAAAGGAAAAGTTTGCATGTGGCAAACTATAGTTGAATGGGTTTAGCAAAGAAATTATGCTGTTTTTTTTAAAATAAAAAAATTGGGAGGGTTTTGACCAACTTGATCATCTTGTCATATTTCTCTGGTTTACACATTTATCGAGAAATTTTATCTTTACAATTCTATCATCCAAGCATAGATTTCTAACCATAAAAAAAATATAACCTATGACTTCATATCATCACTTAATGGACATCCTTGAAAATGTTCAATCATAAATTGTCAATTTGTCATGTGACAATTTTTTTTTCTTCGATATTAAAATATTTTATCTTATTATATTTGTAATGAGAGTGAGATATATTCAAGATGGTTGCATTCCAAATACATTAAGGATTAAACATTTCAAATCTAGTACTTAGAAGATGTACTTGAATAGTTGAAAAAATGATTTAATTTGATTCCTTCACCTGAATAAATAGTTTAATTAAGGACACTTTTCAATGTATCCACTTTTTTTAAAAGATAAAGAAAAAAGGAAGATTTATAGGCTGTGTGCGACTATTTTTATCGGTATTTAATTATTTGGCTTTGGATATTTTGGTTTCTAGATTTATTCTTTGTTTCTTTTTTCTACTTGATTTTGTAGTTAGGTTTGAGTGTTTTCATGACTAGGTATGGACACTCTTCTGTCTGTTGGTTTCGTGGTTAGGTTTGAGTGTTATTGTGACTAGGAGTACGTAGGGCATTTCTATGGCTACCATATTATCTTGTGGTCTTGTATTTCACACGATTATTAGTTTTGAGGAGATATTCATTATAACATTTGATGGAGTTTATTAATTCAAAAATCAAGACACGCTCACCTAAATAAAGGCTATAGATTGGTTTGGCCTTTTCTCTTGTACTTACTAGATGCACAAGGGAAATTGTAGATACTTATTGTCGCATTTCAGCGATCGACAGACTACAATAGCCTATTTTCAAACAACATTCTCACCCACATAGTACTACACGATAGATCAGAGCACTTACACGTACACGATTAAATTTGATGACAATTTAGGCAGATGAGGGGTGAGGAACTTCAAACATTGAATATAGAGGAATTGCAGCAGTTAGAGAAGTCACTGGAGTCTGGATTGAGCCGTGTGATGGAGAAAAAGGTATTTTCCCTTTCCTCGCTGCTGGTAAGAAAATCCCATTTTCTTCTCATATATGGTTCCGTTTTTATGTCCCAGGGTGAACGGATCATGAAAGAGATCACTGACCTTCAAAGAAAGGTTAATTTCCACCTTCAAATAACAAAAACTATTGCCAAAAGACCCGTATTAGGATAATTTAAGTACTTGATAATTATATCATGTATGCAATTTAGTTACATTCATGAATATATCTATAATGTTTATGTTTTTAAGCATGCGGTTTTTCAACGATGATACAAATTTTGTAATATTTATTCATATGATCGGATGTAAATAGCTTGTGCTATTACTCTCGTGAATACGAATGAATATGCTCCTTATTACTTAATTATCAAATGAGGTAAATGAATATTTATTACTAAATTTAAAGTTTTATATACATGCAGTCGGCCGAGTTGATGGATGAGAATAAGCGATTGAAGCAACAAGTAAGAAGCCTTTTCCACAGCTTACTAATATAAAATGTGTCCTTGAAATCCATTTGTAACTTACAGTCGTGGAGGTTTGCAGGCGGAGAAAATGAATGGCGTGAGGCACCTGGGCGTAGAGCCCGAGATTTTGGTCGTAGAAGATGGCCAGTCGTCGAACTCCGTCACTGAAGTTTGTGTCTCCAACTCCAATGGCCCGCCTCAAGATCTGGAAAGCTCAGACACATCTCTTAAATTAGGGTATCCTCATTGCATAAAAATTGATTTAAAATTATGTTCTAGTGACGTTCATTTAGACTGGCATAAGTTTTGTATGATCGAGTGAATCCAATTGTGTGAATGCAGGCTGCCGTATACCGGATGATGGTGATGATGGAACAAGAAGATGAACAGGTACTGTAGCTAGCAAAAAAGGTAGTGTGTAAAAATAATTATACTCTGAAATTCGGGTTAAGTTTGGTAATTGAAATCTAAATCTAACCCATGTCATCTTGATTATCCAATTCACATGACTCCGATTGATATCTCAGGGTTGCATTTTAAAGAATTCAATGTACCGTTTTAACGAATCAAATTAGAATGCAAGTGGGCTTTTGATAAAGCCTTGGTCACTACTATTGTATGTGCGAGTAGTCGTAGTTTTGGGGGCATGACTTATGGACGGCGGTTTTCCTGGTGACAACGCCCTTGTTTTGTTAAACAGGGTTTGAGTCTTTTAGTTTAAAGAAACGCAGGGTTCGAATCTTTTTAGGTCTAAGGTTTTATAGATGCAAGGATGTCTTTTTTTATTTTTTTCTTGTTTAAGTGCTCCCTTAAGGTTTAATAATAATTTTATTTATTTACTGTATTTTCATTATTTTAAAAGTTAAGTTAATTAAAGAGTTAATTAACCAATTGGTTCATGTCGACTATAATTTTGTATAGGCAAAAGAAGTTGATATGAACGAGTTGTTATTAATCTCCGAACGATGCTTATAATTAAAAAGCAAAACTTGAAATACAAGTGTATAAGATTAGTTAGTTAATATTTTAAATTTCTGTTCGGGGTGGAGTTTTAGGGGGAATAAAACTAGGAAATTGGATCAAATTGTGTTTGGCCAAGGATTATGATAAATGGGAATTAAGGTTATTTTAATCCTTAAATAACTCTTATCTTATCTTTTCTTTTACTTTCTTACGACCCTACATTACTCTAGTCAAATTCTATTATCATTTTTTAAATTCTATTAGCAAAGCCATGATATTTGGGGAGCTTGTCCTAATAAATGGCATTAGCTTAACCATGTCAATATAATCCTTAAGTGTCGAATAAAGATGTAGTAGCAGTTCATAGAGCAATATCATACCATTGTGAGGATGTTCAGGGAGCTTGTCGTCCTAACAGTATGAACTAATACAAAACTAATTTTTTCTCCAAACACGGTTTTTTTAAACAAATTATCAAAAATAGAAAATTTGAGTTATTTTTTTTATAAAATTGAGTATAAAGAATATTTTCTTGTGTGGAAATAGTATAACTTTTTTTCTTTGGAAAACCCTATTTCTTTTACTTATTTTCCTTTTAGTTTTCCATTTTACGATTGTATTTTTTTATATCGATCAATCATATTGACTTTGGTATGCTAACGTCTTAATGTGAGTGGTTTAAAATCATTTAAAGTTAGTGACATGTATTTATAAAGATCAAAACAATTATTTTTAAATAACTGCTGACTGTAGTGTGAAATTTAAGATAGAAGTCTCAAATCTTCAAAAGAAATTTGAAGTTAGTCATTGATAGACAATATTAATTGTTCTCTATCTAGTAATAGTGAAGAAACTTTTGTGATGTTTATGAATATTTTTAATAATTTTATCATTTAAAACAATTATTCCTAAAACTACAACTATTTAATTTGTATCTGTAGACAAATTGTACTGAGACAAAAATATTTAAGGGCTAGAAAAGAAATACAACCAGCTGGACTTGAGACTAAAATATAAGAACTTCAAGTCTTAAACAAGAATGGCCGAAGAACAATGAAAAGAAGATCAAGAAAATAAACGAGAGATAAGATGTTCTACATCGATTAGGTGTGAAGTAGATATTAGCGAGGATCTAAAAATAACAAACTTTAAATTTTGGAGATCAAAGTGTTTCAAATTTTGTTATTGTTATTGATTAAATAAAAAACTTTTAATTTACAATAATTAGATATGCTCCCATTGTTAACAATCAGTCTATTTCTGAGTATTGGGTTACTGATTTTGGAAGTTATCTTCGAAACTAGTTAAAAGAGAGAACGGCTTAAAATGCACAAATAATTGTCTCTCATTGTTTTAAATGTTTGTGTGGTTCCTCCAAAAAAAAAAAAATAATAATAAATACGAGTGTAATTCACTCTTTAATTTTTATAAATTTTTTTTTATTAAAAATTAACTTTGCTTTTCATTCTTGAGAAATAAATTTTGAATTAATTACAAATTTCGTTAGCTTTTAAAAGGGTTTAATTATTTCTATTTAATTGTCAACAAAATTTACATTGTCAACATCCCCTAATGGAGTTTAAAACATAAACAGAATTTGACACATGATGGATTATGTTTGCAGATAAATAAATATTATTTGTGATGTATTCAACTTGTAATGTTTAATGTTATATTCAAATTCCATGTAATTCATGCATCTATTAAATACATAATTAGGTTTTTATTATTTCTTTTTACATAAAATTGAACGTAAGAAAACACTGTCAAAATGAGGTAATAGGAAATCTTTAGTGTGAGTCTCTTACACTCCATGGATTTATTTTCTCAAACAAGAGGCTTAATAAATTTATGAGAAATAACACAAAGCAAAACCAACAAACTATTTTAAGATTTCAAATCTATTAAATGCAATCCAAATTTTATTAGTTTGTGTCAATTGATTGTTATTTATTTGTATATTATTAGTAATTATATGTGAAACATCATCAAATATTTGCTTTAATGCTAAGCATTTAATCGTTGAGGAAGAAGAAGAAGGAAAAGAACCCTAAGGGTGCGTTTGGAGGAGAGAAAGAGTTAGGGGGGAAAAGGATTATAATAATCCTAGGATTATGATAATCCTAGTATTATGATAATATGTGTTTGAGGGAAAAAATATAAAAGGTAGTATTATAATAGTATGTGTTTGAGGGAGAGATTATGATAGTAGTGTTATAGTAATATGTGTTTGGGGAAATGATTATGATTGTAGTAATTTAAAAAATAATAATAGAATTTAGATTGGGTTATTTAGGTAGGGTAATGTAGGGTTGTAAGAAAGTAAAAATAGGATAAGATAGGGTTATTTAGGGATTAGAATTATTTATCATATTCCTTGGGCCAAACACGGTTTGACCCAATTTCCTAATCCTTTTCCCTCTAAAACCCCACCCCAAACACACCCTAAGGATTCCTAGCGATTGATGAGAAACTCACGTCATTGTAATAATTAATGGCACTATGAAATGGGAATCTCAAATTAAAGTGAGGCTTTGTAATTGGGGCCTCGATCGTCAATTTAGTTATTCACTTCTTAACTTACTTTAATTTGCATGTGCACTTTATAATTTCTTGGATGCTTCAAAACTTTAATGCATTTGCACTCAACTCTTCTGCAGTTTTACGCAATGCTCAGCCAAACACGCGTTTCCAGATCTTTAATTTATTTTCTACCATCAAAGTTAAATCTGTTTATTAGTATTCTTCTTGCATTGTCTGCCTTTTTATTTATAATTAAATTGTAATTTGGTCCTCGTAGTTTAAATAAAATTGAATTCTTTTTCATATAATTTGACAGAATATTTTAGATTAAACTGCTTTTTAAGACTTCATTAAACAATAAAGATTATTAGGTTTCATCTAACATGGAAACTAAGTTATAACTTTTTAGAATAGAGTGAATAGATTATACTATTTTTCAATTATAAAGATCAAATTTGTAGCTTTAACAAGTTTGAGAAATTCTTATGAATGAAAAGAAAAATTAAACTTCAAATTCGTTATGTTTATATATCTTTAAGTAACATTTTCAAATATAACAAAATAATCCAAAATGTTTATAAAATATAGAAAACTTTTGTCGATAGAATACAAGAATGTCAACCATGTTTTAAAATTTTGTTCTATTTTGTATATTGACCGAAATTTTTGTTATATTTTGTAAATGTTTTTACCAATTTTGTTATTTACAATAATTCTTTTATGTTCATTAATTTTAGACAATGGCTAATAAAATAAGGGCAAATATCAATTTTAACCCTAAACTTTGAGATGTATAAATTTAAACATCAAATTAATAGTTATATCAAATTAGATTTTGAACTCTTATAGTGTATTAACTTAAACCCTCAGCTTTAATTAGAATATCCAAATGAAAGGTTTATTTTATTCTGGTCAAGCTACTTTGTCCCTCTCCCTCTGGTCAGGCTGCTCATGTAAATTAAAGGAAATGGAGTGAAAGGCCTTTCTATTTGGCAAAGAGATCTATCTCACGATCAAAGAAGACCTCTGCTTCAGGTTGCTGGGACTACTCGTAAGAAGTCTATTTCGGAAGTGGACTAGGTTGCTGGGACTACTTGTAAGAAGTCTATTTCGAAAGTGGACTAGGATGCTCTTTATTCGTCGAAATGATGGTATTGAATGAAAAGCCTTCGGGAATACTTCCTGCAATAAGAGCTACGATTAGATTTCCCAGCTTAAACAATAATCAAAGCTACTACTCGTAAACATGGTCGAGATAAAAGAACCTCCTTGGAAGAACAATGGTCACTGCCACTTTCGAGACTTCTGCAACCCACGGAGAATCATATTTGAATTGGTGACACAATGATTTTCAATCTCTTTTTCTTCTTTGGGGTTTTATTGTTCTTCTTTCACTCATTTATAATTTAATAGTCTAAAATGAAGTAAATATGAAAGTTGAAGGTAGATTTGATATGCTTATGAAAAATTTTGAGCTAAACCTGACATAGCTATTAATTTGGAGTTTAATACATTGAAACAATCCAAATTTCAAAATTTATAATCGATACAATTATTGATTTAGGTTTTAAATCGATATATAAGACCTACATAATTCCTACATAATTCAGGTTTAAACATATTTTTCTTAAAAATAAAAATGAATACAATTTCTCCGTATAAAATACTTACTATCAATAGAAGGAAAGCATATATTCACATTTTGATGTTTTGTTTTTTTCAAAAAATTAATTTCATTTTTTGTCGAATTAAGCTCTACTCTGCATCAAGTAATTTATATCTTACCATTTACTATTATTACTATTTAAAGAGAAAGAGACTGATATTTTAAGACTACACGATATGGTTTTTAAGAAATTTGGCTTAAGGTTTGGTGATCTTTCTAAATCATCCAATGACTTCGTATCTAAAATTAGAGGAAAAAACAATTTTTCTTATACAAAGTCACCATAAATTGTGAAAGCCTGAATGTGAAGTATTCTTTTTCAATACTCCTTTATATTGTACAAGTTAGATTCATTAAAAATGTCTTAAATTTCTTTGTACTATTGTCTCATATTTCGTATGTATATATATTTTTCTAAATATAATTATTTAAAATTTTTAGACGTATTTAAAATATCTCATCTTTTATATAAATAATACAACAACATATAAGAATCAAAATTTTATTATATTTTTTTATCGATGATAAGTCGAACTATGTTACGGTACTTTATTTTTAAATGGTAAAGTAATTACAATTTAAACTTTTTTCCAGGGATTTGTAATTGTACCTTAAAAAGTGAAAAGCTTAGCCAAAATATTGATAATAAAATTATCCTTTTTATTTTTTTTCCTGAAAGGAACTCTTACATATTTTATAGATTATAGTAAGATTATGACTATAACATACATGCATGCCACCTCCAAGTGACATGACATCATATATATATTGAAATGACATTTTTGGTAAAAGACAAAATCATCACATATATTTAGCAATAATGTAAATGGGTAATTGTAATGGAAAATATCATTAAAGCTTTAAAACATTGGGATGGGACAACGAACACAATGTCCCACTCCATCACATTCATAATAGTCATGGGATCCTATTCTGTATTTTCTTACTTGTTTTGTAAACTTTCCGTTTCATTGAGCGTTGGCACCGTCAGATTAGTTAGACTGATTTAAACTAATCAAAACATTCATAGAGTCAGAATTATTTGATAACCCATTTGATTTTTTGTTAATGAAAATGTTGTTTTGGTATCTATTTTACAAAAATCATGTTTTAAAGGTCCAAAAGAAGTTATTTTCTTTGAAGATTCAGTTGAAATTCTTGTAATATAGTTTTGGTAAAAACCATAATAGAAAACAAAATTGATATTAATCTAATCAACACACATTTCGAGATATAAAGCATTTAGATTTTCTTATAACAAATGGAACCGACAAGCAACCTCTTCGCCACATACTTCATTTACGAGTATCGTGTTAACGAAAATTCGTAGAAGGAGAATCGAAGTACAGAATGGAATGGAACTGTATGAATAATTGCAACCCATTTTTTTGAAAGCTAACTGTCGGTGGTCACTACTAGTAGCTATCGATCTAAATTGAATCCAATAAAGCAGAGGCCCGCAATGGTCAAATCTCTACTCCAAAACACGGCCTTCGTCCTTATGTAGTTAAAGTGGAAGCAAGGAACAGAGGCGAAAGTTATTTTCACTACGTGATTCTCTCTTTACTTTTTAATCGCTACCCACCTATAATTTGGTTGGACCCTCTCCGAAAGCGACACCCTTTCCCTCCAATCAATTCATCTGCGAGCTGTACAGATGTCCATGTGTGTGAATCAGATGCCTTTACTCTCATATTTGATATAACCCACTCTCACTGCAATAAACCTCCCATCTTCATCATTACAATCCCTTTCTGGCTTCTGGGTTTGGAGTTTCGCATTCGATTTGCAAAACCCATCTCCAAGATCCATGGTTATGGGACTCAGTTACCATTCCAACAGAGTTGGAGCTTTGGCTGGTGTTTTCGTCCTGCTTTTCCCTGTTTTCCTGCCGGGTTTGTTTAGCCCTTTTGGTCATGCTTCGCCTTCCACATTCTCGGTATCTTTTTCCCACTTTAATCTTCTTTCTTGTTTGTTTTGTTTCTTGATGCTTTTGAACTTTTGATCTTCTCGGCAGTGTTCTGTGAAATTATTTAGGAAAGAAATGTTGGTGTTTTGATTTTAGTTGACGGGTTGCTGTAAAGAGAAAAGTTTATCTTAGTGGAGAAGTGGGAAAATCTTTTCCTGAAATAGTTACGCCTTTCTTTTTCTTCCTTTTCCTGTGCAATTCTTTGGAAATGTAGAGACAAAATACTGTGGCTTTCTTCATTTATAGTATGTTTCGTATGATTTTTTATTAAGATTTTTGTAACAGAAAATAAAAATTGGAATGTTCGGTTCATAATTAGTTCAGTTTTAGGGGAATGGTGCTCCGTAGGGTCATTATTAGCTAGCTGTGGTTAAATATAACCTGATTGGTAAGGATTTGGGTAAGGGTTTGAAGGTATAGGAATCGTTATTTTTCATCTCTTGTTCAACTTTTCTTTAAACTGTAATTTTTCCCCCTCTAGTGGACGTATTATTCGTTATGGCTTTTGGGTTGTAAAATTAGACCGGTGGGTGCGCAATTATTAGGATTTTTTACGAGTTCTTAAGATTATGATTGATAATTTAATTGGGTAACCTCTTGTAGGAATGGAACACTCCAAAGCCCAGGCACCTGCGTCTGCTGAAAAGTGCTTTACAACGCCGAAGTGTGGGTAAAAGTTGATTTATTATATAATGGGAGTTGTTTTAGTTTCCAACTACATTTTTTTATGCATGAGAATCTCTTAGTGTTAAAATCCTATTTCTATGGCAGTCAAAACCAGATCAGTCTGATTTATGGGCTCCTTTAGCCGATGAAGGATGGAGGCCTTGTGTCGATTCATCAAAAGCTTCCTGTAAGTATTGAACCATGGAGCCGGAGGTCTCAGAAACGTCCCATGGTCAAATTTATCCAAACAAATAATATATCACGTACTAAATTACTAATCTTTTTCATGCCTGGTTTATGCCGTGGAACCATATGTTTTGCAGCTCTACCAGAGAAATCTGAAGGATATATCCAGGTGTTTCTAGATGGAGGGCTGAACCAGCAAAGAATGGGAGTATGTGTTGGATTATAACTTTAACATACTTTTTTGTCATTAAACATTTATGGGCACCAATTTCGTTGATGATGTAGTCTTTAACTTTAAGATACTTAATTCACATGCAGATATGTGATGCAGTTGCTGTTGCTAAGATTCTAAATGCAACCCTTGTGATTCCCCACCTTGAAGTTAATCCTGTCTGGAAAGATTCAAGGTACTTATATATTGAATATAATTTGTTTTGTGTGATATTGTTCTATTCTTATATATTTGAAAAATTATAATGAAGTTTCTTTTACCTTATCCTTTACTTTTTGGAATCTGCAGTTCTTTCGTCGATATATTTGACGTGGATCACTTTATTAACGTATTGAAGGATGACATTTCTATAGTTCAAGAGCTGCCAGCTGAATTTTCTTGGAGTACTAGGGAATATTATGCTACAGCCATTCGGGCTACTAGAGTCAAAACAGCGCCTGTTCATGCCTCGGCAAAGTGGTATCTGGAAAATGTTTTACCTGTATTACAGAGGTTGGTATTGAAGCCCTATCCGTTCTGACCTTGTAGGATTCCTAGGGTAGTTGCTTAGTTTCATATCTGCGTATGTACACTCTATCACTTATAAAAATAAAAGATGAAGCAGTAACAAAACTGTTTCATGAAATTGGAACATATAATAAATCAAGATTGATATGAATTGGGGGAGAAGATGCGTTGCCAAGGATTAGCTATACACTTTAGAAAGATTACGTTACTTGGTATGCCTTGTGCTTGGGTACATGGATATCTGAAAATTTGGATTTGGATTGAATGATTTAAAATCCTTCGATGTTTGCATGTGCTATGAAAATTACTTATTATTCTCCTTAATCTGTTACAGTCTTGGTTTTACATTATTTTTTTATATTAATGATTCAGCTACGGTATTGCTGCCATTGCACCCTTCTCACACCGTCTAGCTTTTGAGAACTTGCCTGATGAGATACAAAGGTTGCGCTGTAAGGTCAACTTTCAAGCATTAAATTTTGTTCCCCATATCCAAGAACTCGGAGACGCTCTCATCAATCGCCTGCGGTATCCTTTGAATAAGAAGGAACCAACGGAGGGTAACTACCTAAGTATGACCACTGATGCAAATGAACAACGTCCATTGAAGTTTGTTGTCCTACACCTTCGATTTGACAAGGTATAGCTACTCTTCCTTTGTAGGTGCTTAATTAGGTTGAAGTTCTGCAATGTTACTATCTATTGGACAATGCCTTTCTAAGTTAGCTTGCCAATATTATAGATCATTAATTAAAGTAATCCACCCATTGCATGCAAACAATTGAAGGCCTTATTGCTTAGATTTTATCTCATTAGTTCTTGGGGCTGACAAGCTTGTTCATGAGCTACCACCATTTTCTGCTCAAATAAGGAACGGGTCAAATTTAATTCCCCATTGCAACTTCAGCGATTTCAAGGTTTTTGCTTAACCGGTTCAGCCTAGGTTTTAAGCATTAAGAACTGGAATACTAGCCAATACGAATAGCCTTTATGAGATCAATGACTGGAACTTTGAATTGGGCAATCATATTTCTCCCTTCTTTTATTTACATTAATTTCACATGAAGTTTTACAGCTGCTGATTTTTTTATGTTCGACATGAAGGACATGGCAGCTCATTCAGCCTGCGATTTTGGTGGGGGAAAGGCCGAAAAACTTGCTTTGGCCAAATACCGTCAAGTGCTCTGGCAGGGAAGGGTCCTTAATTCTCAGTTCACAGATGAAGAGTTGCGGAGTCAGGGTCGTTGCCCTTTGACCCCTGAAGAGATTGGTTTGCTAATGGCTGCCTTGGGTTTTGACAACAATACCCGTCTATATTTGGCTTCCCACAAGGTAGTTCCTTCTTTATATACGAATAAAGCAACCAAGCATGCTTTGGATCTTTTGGTTTGAAAATGAAATTACTACCATTACTTGGAAGTTGAAACTCTAAAGTGCATGGTTCTTTCAGGTATATGGTGGGGAAGCTAGGATTTCGACTTTGCGGAGTCTTTTCCCATTAATGGAGGACAAGAAGAGTCTCACTTCTGGAAGTGAACTAGCCCAAATCAAAGGAAAGGCCTCTTTGCTCGCTGCGGTTGACTACTACGTAAGCATGCATAGTGACATTTTTATCTCAGCTTCTCCTGGAAATATGCATAATGCAATGGTAAGAGTAATGAACTTACTCAATTCATATTTTATCAAATCTTGATAAAGAAAAATCTGTGCTGTCTGTACGAACATTTCCTGCAAGTGATGTATTATTTATTATCATTCTTGTACTCTTTCTTCATATTTTTAAAGGTGGGGCATCGCACGTACGAGAACTTGAAGACCATAAGACCAAACATGGCATTATTGGGACAGCTTTTCATGAACAAAAGCATCATTTGGTCAGACTTTCAGCAGGCCACTGTAGAAGGCCACAAAAACAGACAAGGACAAATAAGGTTGAGAAAGCCAAAGCAATCAATATACACATATCCAGCTCCTGATTGTGTTTGCCACGCTTGAAATGCAGTTCTTATTGGATACCACTTTCTGTCACGAAACAGACCACGCTTAATGGTTCTGCAACTATCGTTTGTCGGCAGTAATCTGTTGAATAAAAATTAGATCTTCCTATTTGTTGGTCTGAATCATATGATGTTTTATGTAGAAACCAGTGCGATGTGAGGAAGAACTTTCGTAATTTGTAAAGATGTGAAAGGTCTACTGCGAAGGCTTATATTGTCTTCTGGGACCGATTTAGATTGATGCAGTTATGTAGTGTGCTAATATCCTCGGATTATTGACGAATTATCTTGATGTAACGAGTTATGTAAAGAATTGTTTGTAAGAAATACATCATTTTTGATGTAGTTTTTGTTTTTTTTGGTCTCCAAACTGGAAGAGTTATTAATTAAAACTTTTCTGCAAAACTGAGAAGAGAGAAAAAAACGAATCAGTGATCCACTAATAAGCAAATAATGGAGCATACAAGAAGAATGGTACATAGAGGAGGAAGAGAAACTTTGAACAAATTTGAACACTGGCTCCAAAGTAAATAAATTTGAGCCTGTGCTATAATCTCACTTTGGTCGTAGAAAACAATAAGAATCTCATTCTAAATTAAATTTAAAAAGGCCGGTGCTAGAATTGTACAGACCGAAGCAATTTTGAGTAGGGTTTTGAGCTGTATGGTTCATTGAGTCGTAGCTACTGGGGCTGCAGCTAACTGTTGAGCTCTCTAAAGGGCGATCTTGTATCAGCCGAGACGTCAAATCTTTTCATTGAAGGAGAATTCGCATTCTCTTTCAGTTCAATCCTTTGACATTCATTGCTACTAAAAGAGAGCATTATCTTCTCCAGAAGGCCCATCAATTCTCTGTCTGAATTCGAAAACTCGTTGATATGGTTGCCTATGCCTCCAATGATACCCATCAAGTCTTCCTTTTCTGTAGACAACTTCATCACATCTTCTATCAAATTGCTCTTCTCACTCTTTAGCTCATCGATAAATACGTCTGAAAATTTTAGCTTTGTTTTCAATTGATCAGTCAGTTTCTTCATTTCAGACTCTTTTGCATCCAGATCTGCTTCAATCTTCATTGCTTTCTCTTTTGCATGACCCAATGATACTTCCTGAAGCTCGAGCTTTTGCTGTATTATGCGGATATTATCCTCTAGTTCCAAAATCATCAGTTTCTTTTCTTCAGTTTCTAAAACAGCTAGAATCTCTGCAGCATTGATCTTCTCCCATGCCTGGTGGAGAAGATCAGTTTCTGTTTGCTTCTCATCAAGCTCTGATGAAAATGATATTAAAGAGCTATTAAATTTCTGTTCCAGTGAATGTACTAACTGCATGAGTTGATCGATTCTTCTGTTTTTCTTTTCTACCATTTGGATGAGTTTCTCCTTCTCATCCTCAAACAGACTCTCGGCACCGATATGAGATAGCAGAGCTACTTCAAGTTCTCGTCTCAGTGAATCTTGCTCCAGACACTCAACTTCATTTTGGAGTTGTTCTAACATCTCATCCTTCTCTCTTATAGTCTGAAGAAAGTCATCTCTCATCGACTCAAATGAAGTTGCCGACTCCATTCCTGATAAAGCAGTTGCCTCCAATTCTATTATTTCAAGCCCTTGCTCCAGCAGCATAACCTGTTGCGCGAGACTTTCAATGCTCTTGTCTTTCTCATCTAACTTTTGAACAAGGCTATAATTCTCTTGCTTAAGGTTCTCCCCAAAATGGACTTCTGCGAGAAGTGACGCCTCCAACTGTTTACGCATGCTATGATTTTCCTCAAGATCAAGTTTTAACTGTTCGGCTATAGATTTCCACATATGCATTTCAAAATCAATTTGATTTCCTTCACATATTTTATCATCCAGTTCAGCATTTGCTTCTTCTAAGGCATTGCATGCTTCTTGAAGTCTATCCATTGCATCATATTCTATTTGTGTCACTTGTTCTTCCAACAGAAGATAATCCCTGGAGGATTCTTCAAGTATTTCCATAGACTGATCAAGCTCTCTCAGCTTTGATTTGTATTTCTCTTCAATCAGCTCCATTGATTGAGCTCGAATATAGATAGATTCCTTTTCAGCAAGTTCAGCATTTGCCTTGCCCAAGGCAGTGCAGACTTCAAGTTTTTCTGCTGCATCATTTTTCATTTGCAGACATTGCTCCTCTAAGTGAAGCTGACACTTGGTTGATTCCTCAAGCATTTCTTTATAGCTGTCTATTTCCTTCTGCATTAGTTGAAGCTGCTCCTCAAAAAGATCCAAGGATTCTACTCTTTTCATTAAAGATGCAACCTTGTCATGTTCTTCTTCAATATCTTTGTGGGCCTTCACCAAAGCCGCATTCTGCACCTCCACCTGCTTCATCAATAAAGATATTTTCTCTTCTCTATCTTTGTCATGCATATAAACTTCAGCCATTTCTTTCGCCAGGTTAACTTGAGCCTCTGATATTCCCTGGTTTAACACTAGTAACATGGCAGAGAGTTCCTCATTTTGTAACTTCAACTGCAATGCTGAAGAATGATGACTTTCCAGCATTGCCTCAAGATCCTTTATTGTTGCTTCTCTTCTGCATAGCTCAGATTTGCAATCATTCATGTTACTTAAAACTTCTTCCATTTGAGATGTCCATTCAACTTCTTTAGCCCGTAGATTTGCTGTGCATTTACCATGGGAAGTTTCCAAGCTTTGCATCTTCTTTTGGAGTTCTCTGAAAGAAGGTGAACCCCCAGGTGCTTGAATTTGTTCTTCCTGAAGTTCTTTGATAGCTATCCGCAACTCCTGGTTTTCTTCCTCCAACTTACGTGTTTGGTACTCTCTTTCCTTCAGAAATGAATCTTTTGTTCCCAATGAACTTCTTAAAGTAGCAATTTCTTTATCCCTCTGAGCAGTTATCTCGCCCAGCTGCATTTTTGCACGTTCACACTCATCAAGAACACTATCGAAGCGCGTCTCAAAATCAGTAACTTGAATCTGTAAATATTTTCGTCGACTCTCTTCATGAGCGAGGGCTTGGTTGCACATTTCTAACTTATTACTAAGATCTTTTGAGATTAACATTTGAGAATTTAGCCTTGTCTGCAGTGAAGAGATCTCATCAAGCAGGGTACCTTTCTCCAGTTCCCAATCCTTTTTGTTCACCTTGAATTGTTCCCGAACCTTCTCAAGTGCCTCTTCCAGATGCTTAAATTGCTCAGCCTTCCATTTCAACTGATCTTTAACCTTTGCAATTTCGTCGTTTAAATCAGTTAGTATATCATCTCTTTCCCCCTGCTCCTTGTGTACCAGTCCATCTTCAGCTTCTGAACACTTTTTTTGCCAAAGCAATAGATTCTCTTTGAGGCCTTGAATTTCTTCTCTATATTCACATATTTTCTGCTCTTGATGCATGCATTTCTCATTCGTTTCATCCAAAGCCAATAGCAAACTTCTCTTTTCTTCTTCCAATTGTACAGACTTCTCATTGGCATCAGCTCGAAGCTTATCATTGGCAGAACCAAGATGCTTTACTATTGACTCTCTTTCAACCAAAGTTCGTTCGAGTTCCTCCAAACGTTTCTTCTCCATAGATAATTCTTCTGCCTTTTCATTTATCTCTTCAGCTTGCTTCTCAATTTTCAAATTTGCCTCCTGCAACTTAGCGAACTGCTCGCTGTTAACTCTCTTCAAATTCTCAGATAATTCTCCCTTTATCTTGCATTCTGCCCTAAGCTTCTCAATATCAGCTTTTGCTTCATCTAGTTCTTCAAGAATCCCATCCATATTCCTCAAATCTGAATCTGAATTTTGTTAACGATGAAGAACAGAGAAAGAGTAAGATAACTAAAATGAAATCTGAACGTTTGTATAAATCATAAAAATACTAAAGTCAAGGAAAATCTCAGACATAGCATTTTCATTAACTGGGAACATTCCAATTCCTTGTGGAACTTCAGAGACTATTACAACAATGTGAGGGAATTCCAAAAAGAAAAGGCTAAATGTCTGTGGATGTTATTCTGCGCATCTTCCAGGACTAATTAATTGCCAGATTCAGAAAAAGCGGGAAGGAATATACGGACACCACAAAAATTCCGATTGTTGCTTTGATATTTTCTTACAAATTCAGTTTTGTTCATTTCCTGTCATTTCTATTATTTATTTAAAATTCACGACCAATTTTCTCTGAAGCCATACAAAAGCGTTCCAAAAAACAATCTGATACCTTACCCACACCTTTCAATAAAAAGTTATGATAGACAACGTCAACTGAAAAGATATCTCTGGGATTCTAAAATATTAAGACAAGACCCTACATAATTTGGGAAAAATGGAAAAGCCAACATAAACGAAAAGACCCCAACTCAACCTCGATCTGTTCTCTAAGCACCATAGCTTTCAAAACATGATTGTTTAACAACTCCATTGAAATAAATTCCAAAAATACGCGGCATTTATAAGATTCGTCCCGAAATATAAACAAATCGTGAACACAATCATCGATAGTTTAATCAGAAAATATGAGATCGGAAAGCCTATTCCTCCTAGACCAAAGACCAGACACCGCTACAATCTCAAATCCAAACCAAATACAACCAAGTCGATTAGCGCTAAGTTTACTCAGATTGAAAATTCAAACCTTCATCTCCCGTTAGAACAGAAAATTATTCAGAAGGAAAAACTAATCCAATCTAATTTTTAACCCTAAAAATCTATAAAGGAGCGAAAAACAACGAGAACATATGAATAAATCATTTCAAAGCCATTTTTCATGTTCAACAGCACGATAAAGGGAAGAAACGAGGAACAACAACATTCCAATTATTCCACAAACGGTCAGCATTTCAAATTCTCATAGCCAGACGAGAAACCAAGCAGAACGTACCAGGCATGAAAATAAAATATCTGGCGCTGGATGTCGATTCAGCGCAAGAACCGTTGGAATTTCTGGTTGTTGTGAATGAACAGGAAGAATCAAGTCGGGAACGATGATAAGAAGAGAGAGAAATAAGGAAGAGAGAAAGTGGTCTCTCCAAGTAGCCGTTAAAAGAACCTTTTCCGGATTTAAAATAAAATGTACTGACGGTGATGGACGGCGAAGTACCGATCCGTATTAAACGACGTTAGTTAAAGACGTTGATGATGATGAAGGTATTAAACGCTGTCGTTAGGGTTCAAAAGAGACTAGCCGTTGCAAGGGTGTTAGATGAGATTGGGCCAGAAAACTGCAGATGAGTTCAGCCCAATTACATTTAATGCGATTTCTAACCCAACTTTCATTTTGGGCCGAGGCCCAAATATTTAAAGCTACATCAACTTTCCGGTTTAGGCTGTTTTTTTCGCAAACTTTTTTTAGAATGATTATCAATTGAAAACATACCAAAATCTATTAATGATATAATAGACTTTTATCGTTGATAGACTTCTATGATTTATACATTTACTACATAATCTTATCATTTTTATCATTGATAGATTTTGACAAATTTTGTTATATTTATAATTTTTTAAAATGTTACTATATATTTAATTATTTTGAATATAATTACTATATTTATAACTATCTCTTCTAAAACAAGATTAGAAAATAAAAGACTAAATATTAATTTGGTACTTTTAAGACATTCTAAGTTAATTTTGAATAGATGTTTTGTTTGAAGTTTTTAAAGGATGGTTTGCTAATTTTATTGTGCTCGCATCCTAAAATTTTCAATTTGATGCTGAAATACCTTGTAATTAATATAAATGGCCTATTTTTATATAATCCATAATTGCACTCACACCCTAAATTTTCCAATTTGATGTTGAAGACCTTGTTAATATAAATGACCTATTTTTGTATATTTCCATAATAGTCACGTGTATTCATGGAATAGTCTTTTCTTAACAAAATTACAAACATAGCATTAAATTAGTAAGTTCAAACTCACGACTTTTTATGATACAAATATAACGATGATGAATTATTCATATTGTTTTAACTTTTAAACTATAAAAGAATGGATAGAGAAAGAATTGCAAAAGTTCATCATGCCCTTGTAGTATATTGTGATTTAAATGAATATTTCATGTTTTTTTCTAAAGATTATGAATCTTATGTTATGAAGTAAATCAAGGGAGATCTAAAATTTAGGTATGTCTAGCTTGAAATTAGTTGATTTGACATATGAAGGAATCTTCAATGGAGTAGATTGAATCTCAAGTATGAGAATCTTCACATGCAATGTATTTTCAATCATTCATTATGACCAAACCTCTCTAAAAAATTTATTGGCATTATTAGCTCACATGGTGAGAGGAAAAAAACAATATGTAATAACAAAAATCAAATTGACTTACAATTTGATTGCTTTAGGGGAAAGGAGTGTATTAAAGTTACCCAAAATAATCAAATCAGTAGTACTGTAGATTATGAGGGAAAGAAAATTGTGATAGGAAAGAAACCAAACTAAAAAGAATTAAATTAAAAATATATTTTTTTCTTCGATTCAGTAGGTTAAAATCATGTGTTCACAGTTACTTTAAGATGACTCGAAATTAATTTAGTATTTAATTTTATGTTCTCACATACAATATTTTCAAAGTCGAATTTAAGTTTATTTTCAAAATAGTGTCATTCTAAGGCTTTTTAAACAAATTTTAATGATATAGAAATTGTAAAATTAAATATTAAATGGATTTTGAAAAGTTAAATATATGTTTAAAAGTGAAATTGAATGTAATAAGGAGGGATTTAAACAAAATTATATAAAGAAAACACACACACATTAAACCCTCTTCGTTTTTTAACTGAGTGAAAAATGAGATATTGTAGGAAAGGAAGTGAATGGCAAAGTGGAGTGGTTAAAAGTTAAAGCAAGGAGATTTGGAGTATAGCTATCTCCCAAGTCTCTTTCACTTTGGCAGCTCAATGTTAAACCAATAATACATAATACGTGGCAAACATTCGAACTCCCATGTGCCCTATGAAAATATAACAATATATCCATGTATGCACTATATATTTTATTAAAATTTCGGAAGCCTATTAACTTTGGAACCACAATTTATCATCAAGTTTTTGAAGTGGTTAAAGCCAAGAAATCTAAGGCGTACATATTTACACAATCTCTGACGAGTGAATAGGGAGATGAGCTTTGACAAAATATAGTGGTGTAGCCTGCTATATAATTATGATCATAATGTGTGGAACCAACCTTTTGAACTTTTCTGGTTGCATATAGCACGAGTTTATTTATTTATTTATTTATTGTGGTTATTTTATTGTTTTCTTTTTATAAAAAAAGATGATGATGAAAAAAAATGCCTATTGGAGAGTTAAAGCATAGGATACTGATTGGTGGAAATAATTATTAACTTTGATTTCCCTTTCATCTAAGGCATCAAATCTCTGAAAATAAAGAATTCCAAAATTTTAAAAAGTTTCAGCCTTTCATGATTCCATAGTAGACATAAAGTTGGAGCTATTGGAAAACTATTTTCTTATTGTCAATTTGATAGGTATTTGATTGGGTTGACATCTCCACCTCTCTTTGTTTATGGGTGTTTTATTCAATTATATATATATATATTTGAAAAAAATCCTTTTGAATCTAGTATATCTTTAACTTGATTTTTTTATTATTTAGAAGAAAAAAAAAGCATAGAAAAAATTAAATAATATGATTGCTGATCTCTTCAAAATCACTTATTTGCAAGGAGAGTTTTAATTGAAGCACACTAAACAATAGTATAGCATTAATTCTTTCTATGTTCTTTGGTTTCTATCCAAAATTTAAAAATTTATCTAATTTAAGTTAACTCCTAGATTTATTTTTTTCTTTCATTTCTTTCTTTTGGAACAAAGTCATGTTAAAAAGGACAGATGAGGATTGGGATTCTCTGCCTTTTAGTTTTTAAGTATTACACAAAATTTCAAGAAAAAAGAAAAAATATTTTTCCAAAGTTTCTTTAGTGCTGGTTTAACAAAAGCTATTCATATGCCGCAACAATCCACTTTATCGTAAGGATCGAGTTAGATTGAATTTTTTTATGTTTTATTCGAATTAGGTTGGTTTCGGTTACATTTTTAAAAATTGGGATCCAATCTGAATTTCTAATATTATTAAAATATGTATATTATAACTTATAAATATTATTATAAAGTTTGTAATACATGTGTTTGGATTTTGATTTTTAATATTTGAGTTTTATGAAATTTTAGTTATTAATATGGGTTAGCAGACAAATTTATGTATTTTAAGTTAATAAAAATATATTTAATAAAATAAGATAAAATAAATAGCTCGAAAATCCAACCCAACCCAAAATTCAGCTTAAGCTAAAGATATTAGGATTATTTGTGTTGCTAATTTGACCAATATAAAAATTCAAATTAGGCAAAAAAAAATCTACCTAAACCAACACAAATTCACATCACTAGTTCATATATTTATCTAACTCTAATTTACTTGCACTAAAATGTATCCTAAATAAGAAGAATACGGGATGTTATTAAATCATACCAAAAGTCCATTTTCTTTGAGAAGAACTACATTTGACCGTTGAGATTTAAAGTCTATCATTATGTCATAGTTAATAATGTAATTTCAATAACCTTAATAGAGTCCAATCAAATCAAAGGAAATTATTATTATTTTAAAATATTTTTTTTATAATCGAAATGATTTAATAATAATTGAAAAACATTACATTCATATTTTGTTAGAAATTGTTAGGGATGAAAAAGAAATTAAACTATATAAGAAAAACATAAATAAGATATAAACTTTACTGTATTTTATAAATAATTTATGTCCAAATATATAAGTTCACCAAAAACCTGTTAAATACTGGTTTCAAAATTCATAAAGCTCTATAGAAATTCAGTTTTAAAAATCACCTTATCAATATATATGCTTTAAATTATTATTATCATTGTTGTTAAATAAAAATTAAGAATATGGTTAAAATTTAAATATAAACAACAATGGTCTATCAAGATAATTTAAATCTAATTCAACAAATAAAATCATATAAATTACCTTAAAAAACAAACAACCTACACGTGTCAGTAAGCGAAACAAAAGATCGGAAACATTATTATGTTTTGTTCGCCACATCATCATATATAGTTAATAATTTATTAACGATATGATTAAATTGTATAACAATTTTAATATTATTTCTAGAAACTATTATTAATCAAATTAACAATTTAGTGATTGATTGGTTTGGAAGGGGAGCAATATAATTAATTGATTATTAAAGAATAAAACCTTTCGTATCAACGGCTGAGGTTTTCTTCAAATAAAATAAAGGAGATTTTCTATAAATTCACCCTAAAGACAAAAGAAAAAAAAGAAAGAAAGATATTTACTTCTGTTGAAATGGGATGGAGATATGAGGGGGAAAGTCCGATAGTCTGAGGGGAAACAATCTGTTCCGATTTTCCTGAGAGATTTGAGGAATCCCAATTTCTTCTTTTGAATTTTGAAATCAACAGATTTTTCCATTTTCAGTTTGAGTCGCAATCTTCGATTTTTCTTATCCGCAACCAATCTGTTGAAATCAAATAAATTTATTTTTGTTGTTGTGTTTCGTATTTTTTTGGAGCAACAACTGATATTATTCTCAGACTGAGATAAGATTCTGATTATGTTTTGGCCTGAAAGTGACTATATTTAGCTTTTGTTAAGTAAAGTTTGTTTTGATGTTTTCTGGGTTCCGCATATGAGAAACTTCGTTTCCATTTGTAGCGATTGATGAGAAAATCGGGTTTAATCATATGATATGAAGCATATCCTTAGTTGACCGAAACTGGTTTTGAGTAATTGGAGAAGAGATTTTGGAGAATTTTCTTTTTCCCTTAGCCAATCGTACTCCAGAATTCTTAAAGTTTGGACTTTCTTATTGATCGTTCGAGAAATTGATAAGAGTTTTCCTAGTTTTTTCTTTTACTACATATATATTTTCATTTTCCATATGGAGATTACTGCATCAAACAAGTGCCATCTGCCACTTCTTTCCATTTTGAGAGTCTACCTGCAAATTCTTTAGGGAAATCCTCTTATTTTCCGTAAACAAAATTTCCCCCAAAAGTGTTTTTCACTCATCTAGAGTAGAACCGATGGCCGTGTCATTAAGCCGTTTTTCATTATGGTTTTGGAACGGGAAGGAGAAAGAGACAGTTGCAAATGGGTCGACCCCAAATTCTTCATCTGAGTTCGGTACTGGTCTGAGAGAACCGGAGAGTCTTAAGTTCAAGAGGGTGGACTTGCCTTCTTCATCAAAGAAAGTCAATAAGCAGAAATGGCAAAGTAAGAAAGAAACAAGGATTGAGTGGGAATACGATTTTGTGATGGTACCATCTGGCGGTGATGACATGCAAATGTCTGATTCTGGTGACGAGGCTGATTGGTCTATTGGTTGGTTGGAGCCTCATGGTCCCGGTTTTCAGAGTGATGATAGTTTTGCTGTTTTGGTCCCTTCCTATAGCAATCGTTGCAAGGAGGTGGTGGAGGGTTCGAACGTGGAGCTTTTGGCTGCCATTAAAAAACTTCAAAATGAATTCTCACCTGGTAAGGCCTTCTATTCTGTTAGTGGTGTGCATTATTCTGTTATTTGATCCTATGCTATTGTCCATTAGTTTCTAAATTTTCTTTTATGCGCTTCGAATATACTTCTTAAGCTGGTTTTGGGAGTGTAAAAAAAATAGTGTTGCTTTGTGATTTTACTATGATTTGTGCTCCAATTGAGAGATAAAGGGAATGTTTGGGACCTGGGTTGACATTGGGGATGTTTTGGAGCTTTTTTCAGTAATGTTGTTTGTTTTATGTTTGAAGATAAAATTGATTCTTAGATAGCGATCAATTACTTATAAAGATAAAGTCGGATTTTCAAAGGAAAAACTTATCAAGGGCCAATGAGTTGAAAACAACCTTTTGGTATCCTCGAATGTAATCAGAATTATGGAGAACCAGAATTATGAAATGTGTGAAAATGGAAAGAGATTGTAATAGGGATTACAAACCAGGTCCAAAAGCCTCAATGTAAACGTGGGCTTGGGATTACAACCCATTAAAAACTAGCCTCCCAAACAAGGAGTCCATGTTAAACAAAACAGAATGCTTCCCAGAAGTGCTCTCAAACATTTCCCATATGTTATACATTATTGTGGATGGATAGCTGAAAATGCAATGACTTAAACAGTACTTGCACATATTTTCCTTTAATCCTTTATTATATTAAAAAAACAGAATGCTTCTCTAAAAAGCTACTAAGTAATTCATATATGTTATCAATTATTGTATATTCTTCATTATCTTGCATCTGCTGGAATCAAGATGTGGTAGATGAATAGCTGCAAGTCTGCAATAAGTCACTGTATTCATTCTTTAGGAAAACCAGTTTTGAATCTCTCCTTTCAGAGGCAAGACTTTCTTTATATTGTACTGGACAGGTCTCTTGGTTATCTTTTGTGTGCATTGCATGAATTACTCCACTAAATTTCATGATTTGAAGGAAGCAACATCAGACAACTTTTGCATGATGACACCAAGTGTATCATTGTACAACTAAAATGAAAAATCATGGTACTAAGGAAACATGTCGTGGTGGCAGCTGGTCAGACGTAGGGTGATAGATTAACAGCCAAATTTCTCCTCTTTGATGTGCTTTTTGGTAAAACCTTTTTTCCCAGGAAGTTTCAATATAAATAGTGATTTATGTTCTGTTAATTGTTTATTGTCTTCCTATCAACTAGCGTTTGAGTCGTTATTTCCGGTGCATTTGTGTTTCTGAACCATGCTTCATTCTGGACTTAGCCAAGGAATGAGCTTTTAAAGTTGCAGAAAAATGACTGGCGTTACAATACCTTGGAACTATAGTCAGGAGTTGTCAGATGTAATAGCTTTGATGACCAGTATGTTTTCAAGCTGATAAAGCTTAATCCTTTAACTCACTTTTGGTGTGTTTTAAAAAAAGACCTGCTGAGAGAGTTATTTACCATCAATCTCCTAAATTAAGTAGAGATCTCTTTAGTCTTTCCAAAAGATGATTTTTCATTCTGAATCTACATTATAAAATGAGAAGGAAAAGGCAACAGATAACAACTTTCTTTAAATGGTTTTGCAGCTGATGAATAGCTTCAACATCTAAGTTTTAATGTGTCTCATTTTTTTTTTTTTTGTAGAGAGCAAGAAGTATATGGAGCTATGGCTTTCTTCGCTGCAAAACTCGGTAGCCTGAAGTACTCTAGGTGACAACGCTTCGCTGATGCTCATTACCCAAAGTTTAGTATCTTACAGACTAGCAGTTTATAAAATAGAATAACAGACCTAAGTTTTGTTTTGTGCATATCAAGATCTTGCTTTCCATGCTCCTGTTTTGCATACATAAATTTGATTGACAATCTGGAAATCATTGGAAAGGGGATTTTCTTTCTTTTTATTTTTGTTTTCGTTCACCCCATATTGTATACACTATATGGTATACAGTCCATATACTAACTACTACCGTTTTTTTTTGTCCTATTTCCTATAATTATCTCTCATGGACTTGTTCATCCTCCCCTCCCCGTTCCTTAATTCAAATTTCTATTAAACATAAGTTTTTCATTTTGTAGCCACTTCAATTTTTGTTTTCTAAAATTAAACCTATTTTCTCTATTTGTCTCATAACAGTTTACATCTTTTTAAAATATAATGGTTGAATTCTTAGTGACTTTAAAGCTTTATTTTCTAGTTTTAACATTTAGTTTAGTTTTTTATAACCATCATTAAAATATAAATAACAAAGAAAGGAAGTTGGAGTGTTCTGTTTATAAGTTTAATTTTTCGAAATCTTAAACAAAGTAACCATAGGGTCTTCAAAAATTAATGTTTTAAGAAATTAGAGATAAGGATCTGGTGAACAAAGTTTAATTTTATTTACTAGATATTTTTGAAAGTCGATGGCGGAGAGACTGAATACACTCAAAATAAGAACTAAACTTATATAGTCTCCATTTGCCCCAAAAGGTTCATGGTTACATGTACTGTGCGAACTAAATGGGCTTCCATACACATGATGTCTTTTATGTTCCTCGAGAGCAGAGCTTAGCTTAATTAATTTCACTAAGTGGCTTCCTCAAAGTGGTTTAATTGAAACCTCAGATACCACCTTGGCTCCTCTCCCCCTTGCCATGTACAGGCCTATGTGGTGCATCAACTCCTGAACAATATTACTAACATTGATTAAACCAGAAAAAAGATGTACTATTATACTGATTAGAATCCCTCTAATTCACTACAACAATTAGAAAAACAATAAAGTAAAGCAAGTTCATGTGTGATTTCAGCGGGTCCTATCGCCTCCAATAAAAATAAGGTTTGAACCAAAGAAGAGACAAAAAACGCGAGAAATAAAGAACAAGAAAAAAACAAAACCAAAACAGTCCTTTTCATGATATTAAATATTAAAATTTGTATGGAAAGTCAACAATGAATTAAGAATTTGGGTACCTGTGGGTGAGCAATGGCATCTCCTAAGGTCTTGGCCACAGAAACAGGAAGATCATAAGTGGCGCAGCCACCAGAATATACTATCACATCCTCCAATGGTGAAAGGAAACCGCGATTTCTTGCTGATAATGTTGAACATACAAAATCCAGCACGCATATGTCCGTGCAAATTCCTAGCACTAGGATCTATTCATGTTCAAAAGGAGAAAGCATATCAAAATTTACTTCTCTGATTGAATAAACAAAAAAAGAATCCGTAACTAAACCAATTTGGACCTACGATTGAATACTTGAGAGACTCACATTTTTTATCTGATTTTTCTTCACCCAATCGATGAAAATGTTAGAGCCATCTTTTTCCAAACAACCTAAAAATCCATCGATGCAATCTTTGCATCTCAGCGTCACATTCGCCTCGTTTTCCAGCCATTGCAGGGCTGCAAATACGTACGGTAGGTTTTCAAAAATTGGCTGTGTATTTTCATTGCAAATTGCTAAAGTTAGATTCAACCACGGAAATTAGCAGTACGTACCTGGAACTAATTTGGATTCATCTGTTCCAGCAATACAATGAGGAGGATAAGGATGCTCTGGAATGTCCGGATGATGAGAATCAAGAAACGCGAATATAGGCCATTTTTTCTCGCAGAAAACTCTGGCGAGTCTTGCCGATTCTTCCACCATTTGAGAAATTTGCTTGTTGTGTTGTTTCGGAGCCTGTAAAAACAAGCCGTCACAATCTAATCAAATCGACCGAAGCACCAGGAATCTCCGTGATCAATCGAAACTTAAAATTGGTGAACGAGAAGAAGAACAGGAAGGAGCAGATGGAATTACCAAATTTCCAGCGCCGACGGTGCAGAAGCCATTAACGACATCGACGAGGACGAGGCCGGTGTTGACGTCACCGGACAAAACGAAAGGCTCTTGAGTAACGGGAAGGTGCTCCTTCAACAGCTCCATGACCTCCAAGACCATCGTCTTCTTCCGATTCAGATTAAGGGAAAAACAGTAAACAAATAGGAGAGGCTGGTCAAAGAAAGTAGTCTCATTGATTTGCAATCTCAACCATTCGATTTAAAGTAACAAATATATATATATATATATATATATACCCACTAAAAATCACGTAATTGACTTTTAAATATATGAAAGAAGAGTACGGAGAAAGTCTTCTCTCGTGCTTTTTTACGTCACCATTTGGTTTAAAGATTTGTAGATGGTGAGAAGATCTTTGGAAGAAGAGATGTTTATGAAAAATATTATTAGAACAATAAAATTTACCTTTGTCTTATTTCCTCAAATTTTCTAATGGGTTTAAATTTTTTCGTAAGTTTTTATTTATGCTTATAAACTTGAAGGTAAGCTTTAATCATGCTAGGATCATTTCATTTTATTTCAGTATAATTTTACCTATCAGCTTGTCTCAAAATAACATTAGCTTATGCTCAACATTTTTTTTTTTAAAATAAAGAGAGTTTTATTAAATAAAATCATCTTTTAAAAGTTGGTTTGAAAGAGATAGTCAAACAATTGATACTCATTCAATAAAGCCTTAACTTTTGCTATTTTGTTATAACTTCATTACATCCTGACAACCGAAGTTGAAGAGTGTGGATGGAAAATATTTTGTTAATTCCCTCAACTTTTGCTATTTTGTTATAACTTCATTACATTCTCGACTACAGAAGTTGAAGAGTATGGATGGAAAATGTCTTGCTAATTCTTTAATTCTTCAACCAACAATCACATTTAGAGATCCTTTCATCTTCTTCATTAATCATCTTTATAGATGGTTGACAATTAGATTCGATGATCAAATTAGGACATTGAAGGATATTGTAAAATGGAGGCCTTCTCAACTTGCATGAGAACAATTACAAATAAATAAGCATAAATAGTTATCTTTATTGATATGAGAAATTTTTTGAATAGTACAAAAAGAAAATATGACTATAATAATTCCAAATTAACAAATAGTCAAATAGACAAGAAAGGGAAAATGATAGATTATAGCATTAAAATCTGAAATGGACGTAGTGGGAGAATTTGGTTCTGAGTTTGCCACTACTTGCTTCAAGAAATGTGCTTTTGAAGAAATGTGCTTTTTTCCAACCCACAAATTGGGTACAACTTACAAAGAGGTGTGAAATTTACAATCACTCAATATATAATTATTCACCCATAAATCATGATGCCACCACCACCAATCCCCATTGTAATTCCTGCAAAAGCAAAGTTTTATTTACTCTTATAATTGCTTTTTTTTTTTTGTTTTTTTGCTAAACTTTAATCTTATAATATAATATTTATGCTAAATTTTTTTACAAAAATATTTTAAATTACACCAAAAAGAAATTATAGCAAATCATATAAAATACGCACCATCAAATTTAGCCTAATAATTTGCCGACACTAAATTGAGCGTAACCTTTACAATATACTAAACCGCCAAATTAAGAAAATATAGATTCCAACGGAAGTTTACCACCAAATCAAAACAGCGTTCCAAACGGCAGGCTACGACGTCGTTTCACAGACGAGCTTGAGGTTTGGACCATACCCATACCATTCCCACCCAACCCAAGATCCGTTTGACCATTAGATTCAAGAAGTCAAAATTCATCCTCAGAATTCAGAGCATCCACAAGGATTCCATTTGTCTATCCAAATACCGATTCATCTCTCTTTCCGGCGATCGTCGATTTTCAGTCTCCGCCATGTGTAACGGCCACCACCGACCATTGTTCAGAGGTAGCCCTCCTCCATACCAGACCTCCGTACCGGAAAACGGCGCCGCATCCGTTGTGGACAACCTACGGGGCCGATTAGAAGAAACCGAGTTGCGGCTGGCTCAAGTTAGGGCTCGAGAGGCGGAGCTCAGCCGACTCTTGGAGGAAATGAAACGGTTAGTATCTGTGATGGAGATCCTCGAGAACTACCTGAAACGGCAGTACAGCGACCGTCAAGAATATGTGGTTCGTCTCCTCTCCCCTGTATCTCGAAAATAAAAATTCCTCTTCGCCGTCGGTGTCTATAATTTTAGCAGTACCATCCAAAACTCGTTTTGTTTACTTGCATCTTCGCTCTTCTCACTCTCAATCCTCGTAGATTGTAATCGCCACCAAATGTATGGATTTATTCGTCCTAGATTTCTCTTGTGAATGGAATCGTGGAATCGATATCATTGGCTTGCTCAATCGATGGAGATTTTCAGTTTTTTTGAATGAGAGCGAGTTGCAAATCGCTTAGACGATCATTTTGTTGTTTCTTGATGGAATATATGGCAGTTTTCTGTAATCCAATTAGTCATATTGTATGTATTTCTCAGATTAACGTTGGTTTTAATAGGTTTTTAAATGAAACTTATGTGCAATTCATCTGACTTGGGAATGGAATCGTGGAGTTGATACCATTAACTCTGTTCAATCGAAGGAGATTTCGAGTACGCCTAATGAGAGCGAAACCATGAGCAGAATGTTTTGTTGGACTCTTAATGGAATTTTTGACAGTTTTGTGTAGTGTAATTGGACATAATTTATTCTCTGACTGACTAACGTTAGCTTGAAAAGATTCATAGATGAAATTTGATGGCAAATGTTCCATTTCAACTACCAAAAATTATGGAGGATCGAATTTATTATCGTTTGTTGTTATACAAATAGAAATAAGGGTAGAAGAGAGAAGTAAAATACTATTGCTCTTCATAAAGATTTGGGGAGGGACGGTAGAGATCTTGAATATGAACAGTCCCGTGCCTTGGCTTACTGGGTTTTACAGAATTGAGTAGAGAGATAAAGAAAGAAAATCAGAAAAACTCGTCTATTTTCTAGTGTACATTCTAATATTAGTGGCTAAAATGTTTAAACATTTGAGTTCTCATTTTGCCAGTCCTGAATTAGAGAGCGAAGAGTATGATTAGGGGTGAGATAAGGGTGTTGCAGCTTCAAGTTGGTCATTGGTGATGTTTCGTGTCCTGCTCCTATCCATTGTTCTATGGCCTCTAGCTCATACGAAAACCCGTCTGCTGCCACATGTGGGTTCTTCATCACTTCCTGCATCCACAGTTGACCAAATTTGTCCTTTTATTCCACGAACTCAATTTTGTTTTTAGTTGAACTTGAAAGTAAAATAAATTATATGGCTCATGGGTAATGGGTATAATAAGCATTGATGATTTAAGTTGCTTAAGGACGCAGGGAAGTGGTTGTAAGAGCGGAGAAATTCAATAAACCTGCAAGATGGGACAGATGAAGATTCTTGGCACATCATCTACGTCCTCATTAGCTGCATCTGCACCTTCAATAACTTCCACTTTCTTTCCATTTCCCACAACCAGATCATCTGCTTTCCTCTTGATCTCATCGATCTCTTCCATGACCGTTCCCAATTTAACATCTGAACTGGAACCATTTGGAGTTGCACATCTCAAAGCCAGATCAAGTAGATGATCAACCAAGCTCAATGGCCACTGTCCAGCTTTTTCATCTAGAATCTGGACCAGACCCACCTTACCCATTGACAATACCTCCTCAATCTGCCCTGCCCCAGTCCTCCCAGTTACAATGTGTAGCAACAGAGCCCCAAAAGCTCGGATGTCCAACTCAATACCTCTACCTTCATCCAATTCGTCGAGCCCAAAACCAGTGACTTTCGCAGCAAGGTTTTGGTCTAGGAGAATTTTGGACAGGGTGAGCTTGCCATGAGAAATGGGTTGAGGTTGAGCCTGGTGAAGGAAGCTCAGGCCTGAGCATACCTCTGAAGCTATACGGATTCTTTCGCTCCACATGAGAGGGCGACAGATTTTCTTGGATCTCTTGTTGGAATTGGAAGGAAGTAGTCTGTCACTTAAGCTACCACTATGCATGTAATCAAAGACAATGCATTTGAGCTCAGGGCAGAATCCTATCATGGCAATCAGATGAGGGTGATGGATATGGCTTAAAAGCTCCACCTGCAAATAAACATTTCAAAACATTTGGTTTATATGGAAACATATAGTTTTTGGCAGTTGAAAAGTAGGCAGCTGCTACCTTAGATTGGAAATCGTCTTCTGACAGACGATTTCCTGAGGTGATCATCTGGATTGCAACTGACAAATGGTTGATACGTCCTCTATACACTCGGGAACTCAATCTCATTTGTTCTGAAAAGTTATCTGTGGCCAAGGTGATCTCTTCCACCGTGTACACTCTTGTACTACAAGACACTTCGATTGACCTTTCGCCCATTCCAATGGCATCTCTATCTTTACAGAACTCAATTCTCCGGTGAAGAATCTCTCTTTGTCTTCTCAGCTCCTCGATTGCTCTCACCATCCCCTTTTTTGTTTTTGCTGTCTTCTCCAATTGAGCCTCTAAACGTGATTTTTCTGCTGTGGAAATTTGTAGCTTGCTTGATAATTCAGCTTGGAGTTTGAGAAGTGAACTTAATCTGGTCTTGCTTTCCTCGATATCGGCTACTATTTCAAGGATGTATTCTTTTGCAGAATCCAATTCTTTTTGCAAGTCTTCCCTAATTGTAACCTCTTCTTTTATCTTAGCTTCAAGCTCGTCAGTCTGCACATCATGAACGGTTTGATGGTTACGAGAATCAATATAAAATGAATCAAACAGAGGGAAGAAAGAGGCTAAATACCCGCTGACTGCACAAATTAATGGCCCACTCTGCTTTAGCTTGCCTTTCAGAACTACCCTTTGCTTCATCTCTCATCAACTGGATGCTCTTGCGAGCTTCCTCAATTTTAGTTCGCAGGTGCTCAATTCTTTCCTCAGGATTCTGTCAACATCAGCAAGGCAATTGGTATACTGTGTAACATAACTGGTACAGATCAAAATGAGAAACATTTCTAGGAACTAAGTAAAAAAAGGCTCAGTATGGCAGCATCCTTTACTCTATCGTAGACTAATGGTCCAACCCTAGGACAATCAAAGGGGAAGACTACTGTCATTGTTGCTAGAAAGCAAAGTGGATTTGATGCCTCCAAAACTTGACAAATCCAATACTGTAATGTAAAAATGATGATGAAAAGCTATTATTTAATTTATTGCTCGATCAAACAGTAACATTTTTACCATGTTTGAATCCAGATAATCCAGAATATTGAACCGGGTTGAACTAGAATTTTCAAGGACACCATCTTGATCCTGCTCACAGTCTTCTTCTTCCTGCACATTCAATGAAAGTAATTCCTCATAGTAGTTCTCTAGTTCTTGAACATTATGGTCCCAATAATTTTGAGAGCTCATCGAATTTGAACTATGTGGTGAAGAAGACGAGAGACTCAAATTCCTGTCTGAGAAATAGGTTGGGTCTTCCACGAACATCTTTCCCAGCCAACCCTTTAACGAATGCTTAGTGCTGATTTTAGAGATCCTTACACCGCTTTCATCTTCCATGATTCTTTCGTCTCTGAGAAATACCTGTTTTCCTCCCCATATTACATATAACTCGCAAAAATGGGCCTTGTTCCTATAAATGTAAAACGAACCACTAATAGCATTCTTTGGCTTCCTGCAAAAGAACAATTCACAGACAAGATGCTTCAATGTAAGAACTGCAGTCTTATCTAATATCATCAAATCTCAGAAAGTTTCTGCATACCAAGATGAAGATTTCATGAATGTGAAACCAATGACCAAATTGGTTATTCCCAGTTCTGAAACCAAGTCAACAATGAGCTTATGAACAGGTTTATCAGATTTCTCAACTTTGAGAATCTCTGCTCTTACCTAAAGCCACAAAAGGATCAATATTTGGTGCAAATGCTAGAATTTTGCAAGAAACAATAAGGTAGAGAAGCCAAACCTTGCCACAGAATTCCACATATTTAGAGAGTATCTTGTTGATCTTTTCCTGCTCATATCTCCTTAGAACTTCCACTTTCTCCTCACTTACAGAACTCACAGGCAGCTTCCCAACTGAAATGAAGTAAAAAACCAAGAAGATTAGGAGAAGGAATAAGCAATCGAATAATGAAAAATAAATTGAAGAAAAGCCAGAGTTAACATGGAGTGTGAACGTATTCCATGGAATTGTTGTAGGAGACATGAAGAATCACTATTGAAATTGGGTGAGACTTCCATTTCCTTAGAGTCCATCCCAAGGTCTTGAACCCATCTCGAAGATCGTTCCCGATAGCGACAAAAACCTTCTCTTCTTTGGCGTTCATCGACAAAGGTGCTTTGGCATTGGGTTGTGATTGAAGGAGTTGCCAATGACTTCCTCAAGGCGTTAGTGGGTAAATTCAGAAATTGGAAAGGTTTTCTGGGATTTGTTCTTTTTTGGGAGGTTTAAGAGTGAAATCTTCATAGAAGGATGGTTTTAGATATTCAATGTTCTGGCGAAGACTTTTTCCCATCGTCTTCTTCCATTTCCATTTAAATTTACTCTCTCTCTCTGTTCTGTATCTGAAGAGACAAGGACGGCCATGATTTTTTATTTTATATTCGCGCGAGGCCTTGCCATAGGAGACGTTGTTTCGGTTGGCAATTGGCTATCATCTTTTCCTTGGGTTGGTTATTCGTTTCTCTCCCTCCTATTATGTCAAAATGATTAGCCAAATTATTTTTATTTTATTGGGGGTAGTCTAAAGAAGATTTCAAACACCCCCGGTCTTACTTTTAGTACAACAATTACACATCTTCAGAAAGAAAAAAAAATAAATAAAAATAGAACAAACTCACACTTTAAATATAAGACAGGACTCATCTATTTGTTTAAAAAATAAAAGAGAATGAAAAGAAATCTATCATCATAATCACCATTATAATATAGGGGAGGAGGGAAATTGTCCTTTTCGTGGAGGTTGAGTGAATGAAAAGTGCTAAGATTTCTTAATAAAATAAGTCGGGTTTCTTGCTTCAAAAAAATTCCCAATTTCGGTTTATTATTTAGAAATATTACTTCCGGTTAAGGAAGACTTTATTGTAAGATAAGATAAAATATCATTTAATATGTTGTAATATTAGTAATTTATTTAGACACAACAAATAAATATTTAATTCGGATATTTTTAACAAATAACAACAATAATCTTGTAAAAAAAAACCACAATAATTAAATATTTCTTTGCCATGGAGAAATATCAATTTGATCATGGTGATTAATCTTTCACACCTTCGGTTTAATTCTTAACGAAATAACATGTACTGTTTTCAAATCTATTGCATAGTACTACTATAGATAGCAATATGGTATTCTCTCTATAATTTTCATAGACAATTTTACTAAGAATAATTAGAATCAAGTAAGAGGAACAATCCTCAAAATTTATGCCTCTTGTTATTGATATCATATCATGCATAACCTGGGCTATGAAAGAGAGGGATAGAGTAAAAATTAATCTGAAAATAGAAATAATTAAATTAAGGTAAAGCACACTTTTGGTTTCTTAGGTTTGGAGTTAATGTCTATTTGGTCTCTTAACTTTAATGCATATTAGACCATTAAATGTTAATGTGAACGGTTATATTTGATGAAGAGTAAATTATATAGAATTAGTTGAGAAATAAATTAAAATAAAAGCTTTAAAATATATCTATCATCAACGAAGGGCAGCCAAATTTTTTAGTCCTGTGATTATCGAGAAGATTTTCCCATACAATATGATAACCCAAACCCAAAGGGAATAATGAATCATGCTACTTTTATTTCAGCATGGATTGGAAGTTGCTTGACTGTTTAAAGCCATGTAACGGGTAATCGGCCGGTGAAAACGTAAACTCCCTTCACTTCCAGGAAGCCCAAGCAACAATGAGAGCTTTAACATTCTCTATAAGTGTTGGCACTAAAACTAGAGGTCTTCCGGGTATTAGAATTACCAATGTGGGGATTTTGCCGACAACTACTTTTACAATCTCGTTGCCATTGAAGGGTATGATAAGCTTGGAGTCGTTGCCAGCAGATCCGAGGTATGGACTTCCACCTATAGCCACAGTAGCAGATTATATGTATATTTTGAGCTTTTATTTTAATTTATTTTATAATTAATTTAATATAATTTACATATCATTAGATATAACTAAGGTATTTAACAAAGGTAGGAACCAAAGCATCTTATTTTAAAATTAAAACTTCATGAATTAAATAGATGTTAACTTTGAATTTCACAGACCAAAAATGTATTTATACATTTAAATTGCTAAATATCTTAATAACAATCATTGGTAGCTGTATTTTCTATAGTTTTAATAATTTAAGAAAAATTGAACTCGTTTTGTGGACTCTTCGTAACAAATTACGGTATTTTCTATAGTTTTATTAATTTAACAAAAATTTAACTCTACACATATTTTTAGACTCTGTGCTGCGGCGACGCCGGGAACGGACGGCTTTCATTTTACCGGGACGTCTGTTTCTTCTATTCCTGTATGGCTCTCCTCGGCGACGATGGTCGGGGCTATGAGCTAGCTCGAAAGCTCGAAACGCTTGGGGTATGGCGGACTTGGCTCGGAGATTTCAGTTACTCTATCTTTGTGCCTTTTCTCTCTTCGACTTCCACATGGGATACATTCATGCGAACCGACGATTCAAAATCTAGGGCTCAGATCCAGCTACAACTTAGGGCTCGGGCTCTTCTTTTCGACAAAGCTAGCGTCTCCCTCTTCCTCCGTTCCACTCCCTCGCCTTCTTCACCTTCTTATTCTACTGGAAATTCGTTATCGTCCTCTTCTCTGGCTATTTCGAAGCTCAATCCTAATTGTGAGATTCATTTCGATTTCGATTATTGTTTTTCTTATGGTTACTGTACTTCCTCAGCATCGAGTTTGGTGTTATGTTTTGCAGACTTGCAGCTTCACGGTGATGATGTATATTTTACACTAGAAAATTCTTCAAAAGATGGGGTTCAACAGCGGGAGGGTCATGTTTCCTCCAATAAGGCTTCCGGCAAGGTTCTATGTTATGCTTATTCAAGTAGTTTCTAGATATTTTACTATTTCCCATGCTTTAATTGGTTAATTTTGCTTGAAATTTGAATGCGTCACAATTTGCAATTTCTTCCCCCCCCCCCCCCCCCCCCCCCCCCCCAATATTGTTCTTGTGAGAACTACAATTTGTGGATTGAATCTAGTGTTTAGCGGCTTCTTACAATCGTCTGCCTGATTTGGGCGTTTTGTGATTTCGGGAACTGATTGGATTTGGGGTGGAACCTTAATCTACTTATCACGAAAGGATTTGATTAGATGAAGTTGCGTGATCTCAAATCAATTGCATTGATGTTGCTTGTTAGCCATCTCTAAATTTTAATGCTTCCTTTTAAAATTTATTTTATTCCAAAGAGTTACTGGAGCTGTTCAGGTCTAATTTGTGTTCCATTATGGAAAGTACTTAATGGCAGATTATGGCTTAAATTGATCAATTGTATCTATCTTTCTTCTACAGTTTTCTTTGAAATCTGAATTTGCAACAATTATGTAGTTCTATAGTTTAGGCCTCTCATTCTCTTCTATATATATATATATATGTACAAACTAAACCTTCTTCTCGAACGTGATATTATCTTGCTCAAAAGAAGAAGGAAAGAAAAAAGAGAACATCAATAAGCTGATGCCGGTCATGACAGAGAAATATTAGTATCGCATGATACCTTGTGTAGCTATGGTTCTTGCTCAGAAATATGATAGAAGTTTACTTTCCTCCTTGTTAGATTTAGTCTCCTTTGGTGTGGCTTTAATTGTTCAATGTTCATTTCAGATGATTACTAGATAGGATGGGAGATTTGAAGAGCAAAATGTTTTTAAGGTCAATAATATGATCTTGGTATATTTATGCTTATTTATACTTACGAGTGGTTATAGCCTATAATTTGTAGCGTCCAATCCCCAAAATGCAGCATACCTTACTTGTTGACTGGATTTGCAGATTCAGCCAAAAGCAGCTTCAAGTGCTGGGCCAAGATCTAGAGAATCTGACATTGGTGATTCATCCCAAAGATTGAAAAATGAACTTCCTGAAGCATGGTACAGTCAGTTCATTGAGAAGTATAGAGTTAAACAGCCATATCGTTTGTCACATGGGAACAATGTTGCAGACAAAAGAACATCCGAGGAAATGTCTTCTTACCTTAGATTACTTGAGAAACATAAGAAAAGGCGTACGGTCTTTAAAGACGATCTACTGACAAATTTTGGAAATTCTGTCTCAGCAAATGCCTCCAGTTCTGTTTTCGATTTCAGTAATTCAGTTGAAGATGATGCTAATTTTTTCCCAGAAATCATGTTTACTTTTAACTGTGTGCCGGAGAGTGCACTTCCACCGCCTGATGATATGAAAGACAATAGGAAACCGGAAATTTCTGGAGTCATTGACACTTTGCCTCAACCTATTACTAGGAATTCGGCCATGATGGAGAGGCTTGGTGTGAAGCCTGATTATGTTAGCACAGAACGGGGTGTTAATGTACACCGTGCAAAAAGTGGATCAGGAGGGAACAGGAAAAGTCTTGGTCAAGAGCAATCTTTTCAGATGTCTCAGAAAGTAGTAGCTCGAATGTTGATGAGTTTAGGGTTTGAGGGTGCCACAGAAGTTCCATTGGAGGTTTTCTCCCAGTTTTTGAGCTGTCATATCTGTAAACTTGGTAGCACTTTGAGAGTACTGGCTGATAGTTACAGAAAGCAGTGTTCGGCTGTGGATTTACTCAGGATGTTCCTTAAAACAATGGGATATAGGTAAGCTTGAGTTATTTTCCTTATATTTTTCATGAGATTGATATGAAATTAAATGATGTAAATAAAGACTTGGAAGTGTTTAAATGCCCAACAGTTCTACCGTGGACACTTTTTCATGTTAATAATTCTCACCATCTCGTTTCCTCTATTTCTTCGGGTCATGTTTCCAATGTCATCATTCCTAGGGCTATATCTAGTTCCATAATGTTTTGTTATTTTGTCATTTATGTCATTTATGTCAATGCTGTTAATCTGTTTGAACAAATGATTGCAGAAGCTTTTGCTTTTCTTTTCTTAATTATAAAAATATTAAGCTTGAATCTGATCTCTAAACTTGTAGGGGATACAATAATCTCAAAGAGATTTGTTAGATAGCATCTGCATTTGTGATCAAGTTAAGTTCAAGCTACTTTATGACATTTCCTTTGGTTACCTCACCCCATGCAGTAATTTTGGACCCTTGGCGGACATTGTCAAGGATGGTTCCAGGAATTATGTACGGCAATCCACGCACCATGGAGTCCAGCCACAGTTGCAGGCGCAGCATCAGACCCTTCTTCAAGTGCCTCAGCAAGTATGTATCTCTATATTTTCTCCTGCATGTTAATTTTTGTTTTATGCTACTTGCCCTTGTAGTATGAGGTCCCTATTGCATGATGTTCTCATGTTGCAGACGCTAGACATTGAATATCAAGTTCTGGGTAGATATCCTTTGCTGGCATAACTCTCTCCCTGCTTCGAGACACAAACAGATTTCTGTCCCACATTGTTTTCCCGTTTAACTTTAACGTGCCATTCATCTCTTGAATATTCATTGTTTCACATGCCCTTGATGTTGCTGAAAAGAAATTGATGATATTTATTATCCATAGGGTAGCTGGATTTCCTCAAACCATTTGTTAAGACCTCATTGCTGTATTTTGTTTGTCCAACTCTCTGATACTTATTAGAAGTTAAAAACTCGATACTGCATATTGAAATCATAAAACAAATTTGTTGGATCTGTAGGTACCCAGACAAATGCATCCCCAGATGCAGCAGATGGTTCATACACAAGCATTTCAGCAACAGCAGCAGCAGCAATTTGTGCTTGAAAAGATGCGAAGACGGCAAGCTGCAACCCCACGTGCTGTTATGGAAGCAAACAAAGACAGACCACTACTTCAAGTCAAGGTTGAAAACACAGAATTGCCAATGGATGGTAATGCCTTAAATGCTCTTAACATCAGACATCCACAGTTGCAGTTCCGCCAACAGCAAATTGCAGCTATGTCTAATATTCATGCTTCACCGGGAAATCAGTTCAGGCAAATGCCTTCTATGCAAATGCCCCAAATCCAGACACCGTAAGAGAATCTTAAAATATGAAAATTATAAGTTTCTTCTTAAATGAGTTATTTCCTGAGCTGTTGTAGCGTTCTTATTGATATGCAGGAATACTAATGTCGTTAGGGCTCCACCGGTGAAGGTTGAAGGCTTCCAAGAACTGATGGGTGGGGATTCTTCATCTAAACATGACTCGGAGGAAGCTAGATTGACTTCCCCTTCAAGTAAATAGTTTAGGAAGTTGCAATTTATTGTTAAATCTGATCCATGTACATGTGTCTCTCTCTCTCTCTCTCTCTGCGAACCACAAATTTTACAAGGTTCAAAAAACTTGTGCACACCCAATCCCATTATATATCCGAGAAGGCTTGAGCCACCCAAGTTGTGATGGGGTTGGTAACTTCTTACGTCGTCCAGGATAATTGTTTCACCAATCACAGCAGTCTCGGACCCTTGCTCTGCTGGTTCAACATACTTTCCTTCTATTAACTGTCAATAGGGTTTATTTAGAAAAATTATTTTAAACGATAAAACTACTAAAAATTTAAAATTTCACGATCTAGATAAGATATCTTATAGACACATATAGTATTTTATTTTGGTGTGGTCCTAGATAAATTGTTATATTTTATTAAAATAATTTGATATTATGTTAATTGCTATTATATAAATATTATATTAAAATTTGAAATTCGTTTTTGTTTGATGGTCGAGAACATTTACATTGTTCTTTAGATTGTGTAAATGCGGAGTTATTTTTTCCTACTAGAAAGAAAGAGCGGTTTATCCATAAATTCAAACTGTATGTTTGGAATTAAATTCTTGGGTTTTTTTCAATTTAAATTTAACTCCTAATGACAAATTTAACTATTTATTTAATTTTTTGTGGAAGGCTGGAAGTTCAGTTTCAGTTAATCGATTAATTTGTTTTTAACCAAACGAAAAAATACCTCACTTCTTTAATGCCATTTTAGGGCAATTTTTGCAAAGAATTAATCGAAATCTTTTGCAATGAATTTTATATATGCGAAAGAGAAACTTTCCTAATTTTTCATTAGGGAAACCTTTGTGGGGTATTGGGAAATTTCCAACTTTCCAGAAGAAACTTCGGAAACTTCTTCATAAACCCTTTCTCCTCTTTTCTTTCTTTTCTAAAAAAAAATGGATACGCTATTCATGCCAAAACCAAGTTCAATTTGGCAACAAATTTGAGTTTTTCATACTGTAAGTCCCTTCCTCTTAAATCATAAATCTATTTAATCAAATAATGTTATTACATACTCATTATTATTATTATCATTAAACAAAAAATATATGTCATGTACAAAAATATGCAAAATTAATTTGGGCTTTAAAAAATCCCCTATACTTGAAGTATGAAAAATGGGTCATTGGTAGGGAGAGTTTTTTATTATCAGGAGGCGGTTATAAATATGTTAAAAGAGTGTTTTTCTTTCTATTCATCTATTAAAATTTTATAGAGTTTTGACAATGAATTTTATAAATAAAATATAAAAACAAATTATTGTCATACATTCTTAATATGATATTCTCATACACAACTATTCATATATGCATCTTTAATTTCTAATCATTTTATTCTCATCTCAATTTTCTCAATCCAAACGATCCCTATTGATATTGATATGAATTATCTAATTCATTAGGATATTTGTACTACTCATATTTTGATATGAGTTAAAATGATTCACACTTATCCTGATTCATACAATGACCATTTGTTTTTCCCTGTTTAATGGTTGAAAAATTATTTTCTTAGTATATCTTTTCATGGTCTTTATATTTAAATATCTAAATTTTTAGTCCAACTTTAAAACACAAAGTCAAGTTTATAAAAACAATTCTAATAAGATATCATCCAAAAAGAGTGTTATAAACTTAATTTTTAAAAAATAAAAAATTAAATGATCATCGAATCATGCACTTGTTACTAATATTCCAAAATTCTTTAACCTTTACGTCTAATCTATTAAATCTTTAATACAAAAATTTTATTAAATTTTGTTTTTATACGTTAGGATGCAAATATCATATTGGTCTTGGGTCGTTGACAAACTCCTTTTAGTTTGTTGACGTCGAACTGATGAGCTGAGGTAGACTACCAAACGGTGTTTAGTTTAGTTAAATAGTCAAAGTACTTGTTTAAAATAGAGTGAGACTATTCATAAAGTCCATCATTAAACATTGATTGACTCTGAGATATATGTAATATTGAGTGGGAAGTAAGATAGGTTTATTCTCGAAGTTAAAGGCCTAAATATATTACTCTCGAATGATAGAGTTGAGCTCGATATGGTTATATCCACTACTCGAATATGTTTCGAATTTTCATTAAAGAAAAGGACATGCAAACATCAAGGGCTTGGACTACTCTTGGGGTCCTTGTGCTTGGGTTGTCTGTAATTCTTAGACCTCACTTTAGGTAATAAATGAAGTATGGTTAATTTTTATTCCAACATCATTCTAAATGTGTTCATGCAAATAGACATGCCATATAGAACAAAAGAATTTTGATACATTCAATTTTTGCAATTAAAATGTGGAGATTTGATCCTTTTACTAAAATAAAATCTAGCCCAAAAGTAGATCATATTATTCCAACTTGTTTATTTGGTGAATATATTAAAATAGATCTTTTTTACCAAGATTTTTTCTGAAGATTGCGAGCACTGAGAAATTGTTAAATGTATCCAATTTTATCCTAACAATAGGACAATTTTATTTTCGAAGTCTTTTTTTTTTTGTCTAGTTGCATGAAACATGTATAGTGAAAATAAAATTTCTTCGTACTAACTGTTAGGCAAATACTTGAATACATTTGTTCAAGTGCAAAAAAATTTGAATCACACATATATAGATGCTTAATCTTAAGCTCTTGTTGACAACATATCAATTCATTTTAAAATCTCGCTACAATCAAAGGTTACAATAGATAATAAAAAGATATATTAAAGAAAAGTAAATAAAAGTAATAATAAAAGCATAGAATTTGATAACCACATTTCTCCAATAAATAACTCAGTCAAAGTTTACTTCAATGCTATGTTATATATATTTACGCTCTTGTACTTCAATTCCGGACCCTCAACAAAGGAAAGACCTCACAAAAACCTCAATGGACGTCAACCAAGAAGCTTTCCACATAGTTATGCTCCAATGGCTAGCTTTCGGCGCATATGATTCCTTTTCTTGAACTCTCCAAACTCATTGCTCAGATGGGTCACCGAGTCTTCTTCATTTTCATGCTCCCACGTATGATTTCTTTTCTTGAATTATATATGATATCTAAGTAGACTAGTGTAGCTAGTATTGATTGCGATATTTTGTTATATACGTAAGTATTTTTTAAAATTTTATAATTTAAAATAACTTTTCTTGAATTAATTCGATAGATTTTAAAAAATGTATATTAAAGAAAATGTCTTAGAAAAAATAGAAGAAACATACTTTTCTTTTTGTTGTTGTCCTTTCATACTTATTTTTAACTAAGTTTGACCATTTATGTGGAAATAATGTTGTAATCCCTCTCTCTAACATACAAATAGTTTTTATTTTTTTATAATGTTTATTTATTTTTTGAACTAAAATTGTTTATTTCTCAAAAAATATATTATCGTAATTCATCTAAAATAATTTATCACTCAAACAAAAATTGCTAAATATGATAATGTAAAATTATAATCTCTATTGTAAAGTAAAAAACTAGCAATGATGTTGACATGAATCATATATTATTTTAAACCATAATAAAATATCAAAACTTGGGCGCAAATAAAAAAAAAACTAAAAAGTATTGATGATGCATTAAAAAAAGAAAAAGAAAAAAAAGAACAAAGAACAAGAACTACTCTTCCTCTAATTATTTTTTCATATTTGTTTTCTCTAATCTTTCTTTTATTTGGCCGTATTTTGATTTTGTTTGGGACGACAATATTTTAATATTTAGATCTAATGGAATGGAAGCATTTTTTAGAAAAATAAGAATGGTAAATGTGTAAGGTCACATCATTTAAAAATATATATAAAAAAAAAATCCAACTTGATTTTTTAAACTATAAAATAATATAATATTTCCGTTGTCTCTTCCCACTTTTCTAAACTCTCCTTCCTCCTTCCTCCTTCCTCCTTCCCATCCAACAAAGACAGTCTCCTAATTTCCTTACTCTTCTTTCATCCTTATACCTTTCTAACTTCTCCTTTTCTTGGCTTTCTTATTATCAATCTTCTCTCTTCATCTTTTTTTTTTTTTTTTCTCTTTTTTCTTTTCCGTTTCTTTATCTTATTCCTTACCTTTCTAACTTCTCCTTTTTCTTGGGTTTCTTATTATCTATCTTCTCTCTTTTATCTTTTTTTTTTTTTCCGTTTCTTTATCTTATTCCTTATACCTTTCTAATTTCCGATGGATACGGTTAACGGAAGGAAAAGAAATGAACACGGGTATTGGTCTTGAAGCACGTGCAGGCAGCTCCAATTTAATATTAATGAATAAACAAACTCGCTGTCTGCCAACGTTATAGTATATTATATTATATACGTTCGTCCTTTCATACTTCCACTTCCAACACCTCCATTATTTAAATTCACATTTCGCACTACCATAGCAATCCAACTACCCCCACACTACCATGGCCGTCGACAACAAGCTTCATATAGCCATCTTTCCATGGCTAGCTTTCGGCCATATGATACCTTTCCTTGAGCTCTCCAAACTTATTGCTCAAAAAGGTCACCGAGTCTCTTTCGTTTCCACTCCCAGAAACATCGATCGACTCCCCACCAAACTCCCTCCCCATCTATCTTCTTTTCTCCGCTTCGTCAAACTTCCTTTCCCTCAAATCCATGATCTGCCCCCCGACGCAGAGGCCACATCCGATGTCCCTTACGACAAAGTTCAGTTTCTCAAAAAGGCCCTCGACGACCTCAAACAACCCCTCGTTGACTTTCTTCAATCTTCCGATGTTGATTGGATCTTGTTCGACTTCGCTCCCTATTGGTTGAGTCAAGACGTTGGACCAACACTTGGAATCAAAACTGCTTTCTTTAGTATTTACACTCCTGAATGTCTTGTATTTCTCGGACCCATGTTCGGCGATAATCGAATTAAACCAGAGGATTTTACTGTTTCCCCTGATTGGGTTCCCTTCCCAACTAACGTGGTGTTTCGCCACTTCGAAATCATGAGGATCTTCGATAGTGTATCCGGTAACATCACCGGAGTTTCTGATTTAGATCGCATGAAAAGGGGTGCCCATTACAGCGATTTAGTGGTTGTGAGAGGCTGCCCTGAATTTGGACAGGAGTGGATTCAATTACTTGGTGATATATACTGTAAACCTGTTTTCCCAGTAGGTCAACTTCCAACGACGGAGTACGAAACAGGGGATGAAAATCCAGCGTGGGGGACGATTAAAGAGTGGCTGGACAAACAACCCAAAGCTTCGGTTGTTTACGTGGCATTTGGAAGTGAGGCTAAGCCCAGTCAGAATGAACTGACAGAAATCGCTTTAGGATTGGAAAAATCAGATCTGCGATTCTTTTGGGTGTTTAGAACACGACGAGGACCAAGCGACCCAGATCCAATTGAATTACCCGAGGGTTTTGAGGAACGAACCAAAGAACGGGGTGTTGTGTGGACTACCTGGGCGCCACAGTTGAAAATATTGGGGCATGAGTCGGTGGGTGGGTTCTTGACACACTCCGGTTGGAGCTCTGTCGTGGAAGCGATTCAGAGTGAAAAGGCTTTGGTGTTACTGACATTTCTTGCAGATCAAGGAATCAATGCGAGGGTGTTGGAAGAGAAGAAGATGGGTTACTCAGTTCCGAGGAACGAATTAGATGGTTCGTTTACAAGGGATGCGGTGGCAGAATCATTGAAGCTAGTAGTAGCAGAGGAAGAAGGTAAGATTTACCGAGAAACAATAAGAAAGGCGAAATCTTTGTTTGTGAATAAAGAGAAAGACGACAAACTAATTGATCGGCTATTGGACCATATGAAAGAAAAAATGACCAAAAATGAACCACTTTGAGGTGAGTATGCTCCGAATTTTTACGTGTAACCAATCTTGATATGGGGCTTCTTTTATTTGCTTAATTAGTCCCTCTCTCCAAGTATATGGCTTTATTGTTTTAAATTAAAACTTGGTGTTTCAATAATATTTTGATCTTAATAATTGAATATTATTGTTTCATTTTAATTTTAATAAGGTAAAATCATAGTTTTTCCTTCTTTTTTTGGAAATACATGTTTACTAGAACGAGACTTCAATTTTCTTGCATGTGTATTTTGTGTTGGTTTCTATTTGTTACTCAATCCCACAGTTATAAGACTCGTATCACATCAAAATCTAATGATCAGATGTTCTTTTTCTCCTCATCCCCAATCATACCTACAGACTAAAGAGGTAAAAGTATTTATTTTATCAAGAACAAAACCTTTTTGTACTTTTGTTGAAAAGAAACTTAATACAATATAAACCGCATAAATAATAAATATCATCCAATTGAGGTCAGAGACTTTTCAGATTTTTGGTGAATTTGCCCCTTGATTTTCTCTTGATATTGATGAAGATCCATTCGTCAAATTTTACCCATACAATTAGGCAAAATGATGAGACAGGTAGCTTAGATTAATTGGTTCAACCGAAATTCCAAATAACAATATTTTAATGGTGAGGGATAATTCAAAATAGTAATAAAATATTCTTTGAGCTTATTAGGTCAAATCCAGCTTTGTATCATTTGCTGATGTGAATGCTTTTTCACATTTTCGTGGAATTAAAATCACCTTTGTGCGGTGAAAATTAAAAGTTGGTTGTTTTTGAAAGGAAACGACTCTTAATTTTACTTCTGAGGGCCAGAGGGATGGAAAGACAGGGATAGGATAAGATGCCCCAAACAAATAATTGCTGCCTTTTTTCATTTTTATATTTGGACAAAATTAATTAGACAATTTTAAAAAGTACAAATATTTTGTCTAAAATTCTCACAATTCTTCGAATTAATTGTTTTCTTTTTGTGGGTGGATCAATAAAAAAAAAAAAAGAGAAAAATAAAATAAAATAGAACGAGCTTACACTCTATATTTTTTAATTCTTACCACTCTAGCCATAACCTTCCCACAACAGTAAACTAGCAACTTGTAACTTACACCTTAAATTTTAAAACATTTCCTCTGGTTTTGAATTAACTTAAAAAAAAAAAAATTTATAAACTTATTTTTATTTAATTTTTTTTTTATAAAGTTTGTAAAAATGCATAAAAATGAGTGGTCGACAAATATTTCAACTTTTTAAAATAAAAATATATTTTTCTAAAATTATTCCTAATCTATATTTTAAATTGGGATTTTTTTTTTAAAATTTAGAAATCAATAAATTCTATATATTCCCAATGTGTGTTGTCCAAAGTCCACTCAACTATTTTTCCTCTACTAAAATTTTCCTTTTTCTATTCTTCTTTATAAAGTAAAAGCTGCCCAAAAAATTTATACTCCTATAAAACTATACTCTATATATTTAGACTAGAAATTGACAGTCGAAAAAATATATATTCATATTATCTAAAATTAATATTGATGTGCAGCTGTTTTAAATACATTCAATAGGCCTGCGGCCATTATCAATAATGTATTTATTATAACTGCTACGAGTAACACTTCATTTTCTCTGTTTTGTAGCTTACCACAATATAAGCATATGTATGGTTTCTTTTTGGACCTCATTGATTCAGTTGGAGGAGAAGAATACAAAGTCATTTTATAATAAAAAATTTAGATGAATCACTTAATCTATTACAATTGAATCAAGAGTTATTTTCATATATAATAAAATAGATAAAACTAGAAAAACTTTCGTAAATATAACAAATTACTAAATTAGTTAACAATTTTCATATTAGCCTTTTTTTTTTAATATCTCAGATTTTTTTTATCTATTTTCCTTCTCTTTTTTGCTCTTTCTTTTAGCTGTCATTTCTTTCTTACCCAAATCTGATTTCTTTTATTCATTATTGATCGCATAATCATTGAAGCTAGTAGTAGTAGAGAAAGAAGGTAAGATCTACCGAGAAACAATAAGAAAGGCAAAAGATTTGTTTGTGAATAAAGAGAAAGATGACAAACTAATTGATCGGCTATTAGACCATATGGAAAGAAAAAAACGAACAAGAACGAATAACTTTGAGGTTAGTATGCACGTACGGAATTTTTACGTGTAACAAATCTTGATATGGGGCTTCTTTTATTTACTTGATTAGTCTGTGTGTCCAAGTTTATGGCTTTTATTGTGTGGAATTTAAACGTGGTGGGTGTTACAATAATATTTTGATCCACAATGTAACATCTAAATGTCAGTCCAAAAGTAAAATTGAAGGACATTAATAAGTAATAATTGTACTTGCGTGGGGCTGGAGAGATATGGAAAGACACAGATACAAAACGACCAAACAACTAATAATTGTCTTTATTTCTTTATTTTACGTTTGGCCATAACCTTCATTGGGGAAAAGCAAAACTATAAAACTATACATTTATTTATTCAAAGTAAAGAATAAAGTTTGCATTAAAACATTAAGAAAAAGATTCCACAAAATTACCACAAAAAAAGCAAAATTCATCTATCATAATTGCATTTGGCAGCCCATGGTCAGACGACAATAGTGTTCTAATTCTTATGACTAATCATGTCGCAAACACCATCTAATAATTTTTATTGTAATTAGCACATAATTAGTTATCAAATAAATATATGTATTTGTCATTCTAACACCACGAAGCAGAATAATTATAACTATTGAGATTGTGATCGATTGCCACATCCTTTTAATAAGTATATCTAGATATATCAAAACATCGCGTTGTACTAAAAAGAATCTCGCACTTCTAAATATATCGTTATAATCTTTTTTTCTGAACCATTTGCTTTTATGTCGTCTTTTGTATGAATTTTAGTTAGTTCTTGATTTGAGTTTAGGTATACTTATTATGAGTTAATTATTGATTTCAAATAGATTAATTTTAGATTAAGTTGTATTATTTTATTAAAGTTAGATTATTTTCCTTGAAGGTCATTGAAACAGTTAATTGATGAAATTTTTTTAAGGTTGAATTGGGAAAAAAGTTGGATGTTAGGTATGGGTAAATTTTATTAAGTTATTAAATAAACATTTTCCTACTATGTAATGGAAATATTAATTCATCCGATATTTAACATTAAATTCGAAAATAGATATCGATCTAAAATTAAAGTACGGTTTCAATATTAAATTTTGGTTTTTATTTTGAGCTAAGAAATTTTAGCGTAAAATTTTAAAGAATGAGAGTATTTTTTTAGTTTTAAGTATATTAATGAAACTTTTCAATTGATATTTTTTAAACAAAAATTTATGATTTTCATAAAAAATAGGTGATAAAATATTTTTATACTGATTTTCAAAGTGTCATTTTTTTTAACTTCTACAAATTTAGAGGTATTTAAAGTCTACAAAGTTGACCGCTACCAGAAAGTTGGTTATGAACTTTTAAATTTGCTATTTTACGAATGGAAAAAGAGCACTTTTTTTTTTTAACCATTTTTGCAAATATACTACACATTTGACTATGGACAACACGAGTCTGGCATTATTGCTACTGTTTCATCCAAATTTGGACAACGACCCTATACTGAATCCCGATCACACACCACACCCGAACCGGAGCCATCCTTTTCAGACCTTCTTTAGCGTTAACTTCCGCTAACACCCAACATTCTTAACGTTTCCTCCATGGCCGAAGACAAGAAGCTCCACATTGTAATGCTCCCATGGTTCGCTTTTGGGCATATGATCCCTTTTCTTGAGCTCTCCAAACTCATTGCTCAAAAGGGTCACCGTGTCTCCTTCGTTTCCACTCCCAAAAACATCGACCGTCTCCCCACACAACTCCCTCCCCATTTATCTCCTTTTCTAAGCTTCGTCAAAATTCCTATGCCTCAACTCGACAATTTGCCCCCAGATGCAGAGGCCACCATTGATCTCCCTTATGACAAAATTCGATTTCTTAAAGAGGCATACGACGCCCTCAAACAACCCCTCTCTGACTTTCTTCGAACTTCAGATGCAGATTGTGTTTTATACGATTTCTTTCCCTATTGGATTGGTCAAGAGATCGGACCAAACCTTGGGATTAAAACGGCTTTTTTCAGTATCTTTATTCCCGAAACTCTGGCATTCGCCGGTCCTATGTCGTCAAGAGATCATCGTAAGAAAGTCGAGGATTTTACTGTTCCTCCCGACTGGATCCCCTTCCCCACCACTGTAGCCTTACGTCACTACGAAATGAAGAAGATTTTTGACGAGGCTGTAACAGGTGAATCCACTGGGGTTTCTGATTTAGACCGCCTGAAGTTGAGTGCTCACAACAGCGATTTTATTGTTTTGAAAGCTTGCCCTGAGTTCGGACAAGAGTGGATTCAACTTGTTGGAGATATACACGGTAAGAATGTATTTCCAACTGGTCAACTTCCGACATCGGAGTACGATTCTGGGGACGACAATCAAGAGTGGCAGTCGATTAAAGAATGGCTCGACAAACAACCTATAGGTTCTGTGGTCTACGTGGCATTCGGGAGCGAGGCCAAACCTAGTCAGGACGAACTATAACAGAGATCGCTTTTGGGTTGGAAAAATCGGAGTTGCCATTCTTTTGGGTTTTGAGGACACGGTCAGGATTGTCCGACCCAAATGTAACTGAGTTACCTGAGGGGTTCGAGGAACGAACCAAAGGACGGGGCATCGTGTGGAATACATGGGCGCCACAATTGAAAATATTGGGTCATGAGTCTGTGGGTGGGTTTTTGTCACACTCTGGTTGGAGCTCTGCTGTGGAAGCGATTCAGAGTGAGAAAGCTATGATATTTTTGCCCTTTCTGGTGGATCAAGGAATCATCGCAAGAATTTTGGAAGAAAAGAAGGTGGGTTACTGTATTCCAAGGAATCTATTAGATGGTTCGTTTACAAGAGACTCAGTGGAGGAATCATTAAAACTGGTAATGGTGGAGGATGAAGGCAAGATTTATAGAGAGAAAATAAAAGAGTTGAAGGGTTTATTTGTGAACAAAGAAAGGGACGAGAGGTTAATAGATCAGTTTCTAAGCTACTTGAAGACTCATAGAAACGTTGATGAGGCACTTTAAAAATGGTGGATCTTGATTCTTTGGTTTCATATTCTGATCTGCATTGAATATATATGTTGGTAGGCACACGTGCATCTTATTATTTTTCCTCGTAAATAATATAAAATACTTTGAGTTTAGGGGTAGGCTGCAATCCACCCTCTCGCGTTTGAAAATATGTTCAAACACAAGATACTACACCAACCAATTATTTAGGGAACTGTTTTTGAGAGAACGTCTACATAAGGTATCTCATCAAGTTACTAAGTTTCGTTGGATTTGTAACCTTAAGGTTGGAGAGTTACGACATCTTTACATATTGTATTAGGATTCCATTCATCGTATTTGAATGAGTGTAATTTTTATTTCGATAGCATACTTTTTGCGTCTCTACTTGGTACCTTAGCTAAGTTGTACAGCTTGGTGTTTTCTTTTATAATTTGAATCGGAGTTGAGATTTGTTTTTTAAAGAATTCGTGGTAGTTATCAAGCCTTCCTTGATTTTTTTTCTTGTATTGTATATATTTTTCTTTTAAGCGTATTTGGTTGTTTTGATCTCTTAGTCTATTAGTTCTTTACTAGGGGCCACGTTTTCTATATCATACTAGAAAATGACACAAATTATATATAAGATTAAATTACATGTTTAGTTCTCAAATTTTAAAAACTCGTGTCTACAAGTCTTTAGAATAAAAATATATCAATATATTTTTAAAAAAACAAGAAAATTCATCTTTGATTCTTAATATTTTTAATTGAGCTTAATATGTCTCTAAAATTTAATTTTGAGTCTAATTCATTTTTATAATCTATTCTCTCCTCTCTTTTTTTTTTTTTCGAACTAAAAGAAAGCACATGTGTTATATACAAAATTGCAAGTATATATATGGTACATTTTAAAACAATTTATGCTTAATAGAGTCAGCTAATTTTTTTAAGATTTTAGTAATGCATACAAAATGAAAGAAATATCAAAACTTAAGAATCTGTTTAAAATTTGGAAGGGTAGGAACCAATTTGGTAATTTGAATTTCATATATAAATTAGATGTATTGATATATAACACTTTTAGATTAAATAATATTTAGCTACAAAATATCTACATATAAATGTAAAAACAAAATAAAGAAGCACACAAAATAATTTCTTGTTACTTTATTATTTAATTCAACTAAATTAACGTTACTAACCATTTTATTTACATACTATAAAAATATGGAATCTGATTCAATCTATAATCTTTTCAATTCTATAATAAATGTGAGTTAATTATATATCCTGAACAAGCAACAGATCTTCATACACTGACACAGCAAAACGTTTTAAAATTTAACAAATCTTTAAATTAGGAGATAATTAGAATATCTCAAAAAATAAATAATAATAAAGTACAAACTCCATTCATTTCCCACGTGTAAGACAAAATGGTTGACAACCTACTATATTTTTTAATTTAAATCAAAGTAGGTGAGATTACATAGTTATTTTTTAATCCCTTAATGAAATCTTTATGGAATATATTTTAAGTGGATTGCATATACAATTATTGTTATGTATTATTGATGAAAATAATATTAAAAATATTTAATAGTTTTTTTTTTCTTTTTTACATGATTCCAAATATTATCAAACCGCACTAATGAATAAAAGGTTAAATTTGAGGAAATATACCACGATGTTTTGTCTCCAAACTTTGAGAAAGTTTCAATTTTACTGTTAAGTTTGAAGATGGTTTCAAAATCTCATTGTGTTGAAGGAACAAATAATACTTTATAAGATGAAACTAATGGAAGCAGGATCTTAATATTCTATAGAGTTGTGTTGATCATGTGAATATTAATTATCAATACATTTAACCTGTCGTCAAATATAATTGATATCAACACATGCACATAAGATTTATATATATATATATATATATATATACCTCGTACATCCAAACCCAACAACACCTCCATTATTATTTTACTTGTATTTTGCACCACCATCAAAGCCAAGCACCTCCCGCCTCCTCAGTCCTCACAGGCTACCATGGCCGGTGACAAGAATCTCCATATAGTAATGTTCCCATGGCTAGCTTTCGGCCATATGATTCCTTATCTTGAACTTTCCAAACTTATTGCTCAAAAGGGTCACCGAGTCTCCTTCGTTTCCACTCCCAAAAACATCGACCGTCTCCCCACACAACTCCCTCCTCATTTATCTCCTTTTCTCAGCTTCGTCAAAATTCCTCTGCCTCAACTCCATAATCTGCCTCCCGACGCAGAGGCCACATCCGATCTCCCTTACGACAAAGTTCAGTTTCTCAAAGAAGCCTTCGACGCCCTCAAACAACCCCTCTCTGACTTTCTTCGAACTTCCGATGCAGATTGGATCGTGTACGACTTTGTTCCCTATTGGATTGGTCAAGAGGTCGGACCCAATCTCCGGATTAAGACCGCTTTTTTCAGTATCTTCATTCTCCAATCTCTCGCATTCGTCGGTCCTATGTTAGGGGACCGTCGCATGAAACTGGAGGATTTTACGGTTCCTCCCGACTGGATCCCTTTCCCCACTACCGTAGCATTTCGTCACTTCGAAATTAAGAAGCTTTTCGACTTTGTAGCTGGTAATACCACCGGAGTTTCCGATATAGATCGCTTTAAAATGAGTGCTCACTACAGCGATTTAGTGGTTGTGAGAGCCTTCCCTGAATACGAACCGGAGTGGATTCAACTGCTTGAAGATATACACGATAAAACCGTTATCCCAGTTGGTCAACTACCCACGTCGGAGCACGATTCGAAGGAAGACAATCGATCGTGGCAGTCCATTAAAGAATGGCTGGACAAACAAGCTAAAGGTTCTGTGGTCTACGTGGCATTCGGGAGTGAGGCCAAGCCTAGTCAACACGAACTAACAGAGATTGCTTTAGGTTTGGAAAAATCGAGGTTTCCGTTTTTTTGGGTTCTAAGGACACGGCTCGGACTATCTGATCCGGACCCGAATGAGTTACCCGAAGGATTTGAGGAACGAACTAAAGGGCAGGGTGTTGTGTGCACCACTTGGGCGCCGCAATTGAAAATATTGGGGCATGAGTCAGTTGGTGGGTTTTTGACACACTCTGGTTGGAGCTCTGTTGTGGAAGCGATTCAGAGTGAAAGAGCTTTGGTGTTACTATCTTTCTTGGCGGACCAAGGAATCATTGCGAGAGTGTTGGAAGAGAAGAAGATGGGTTACTGCGTTCCAAGGAGCCAATTGGATGGTTCGTTTACAAGGGACTCAGTGGCCGAATCATTGAAGTTGGTAATGGTGGAGGAAGAAGGTAAGATTTATAGGGAGAGAATAAGAGAGATGAAGGATTTGTTTGTGAACAAAGAAAGAGATGAGAAGTTAATGGATGGGTTTTTGAGCTATCTAAAAAAGCATAGAAATGTTGATGATGAGGATCATTAATTATGATATTCTGAACGTTAAACTGTGTAAGACAATCAGTCTTCTTGATTCTTCCACTGGTCGGGTTCATGAACAATGTTAAGGTGCATCTAGGTAACTGGGTTCTTGATCATTGCTCTTTCATTTAAACTTGTTTAAAGTTTGATACAACAATAAAAGATGCACCATTCGTTAACACGGTGATAATCAACGCTGCAAATTTTGATTTTTCCTATTGTGAATTGCTAAAGGGTGAGCAGAATAAATTTTTTTCTTTATGTAAATAGAAAATGTTATGAAGCAATATAACATAAACTCATCAAGATGTTAGAAATAATTGTTTGAGTTTAAAATAAACTCAACATGATATTCTTCGCGAGGTCAAAAATTCGATCCTCTATACCGATGTTAAAAAAATATATAAAAAAAAAAAAAGAACTCGAGTCTTATTATAATTTACTTTTAAACGATAAAGTTTGGCAATAATTTTCGTATGAAATAAAATTAAAGGACGCATACTTCATAGTGGCCTAGTTCTTTTAAATTTTTTGCATGCACAACGAGAACCTCATTTTTTAAAATATAATATCATGACACTCTACTTTCAAAAGAGATTCTTTTTCCTTCTTTTTATTTTTTTAGTATAATAGAGTGACACGTACTTAACCTAGTTTTAGCCAAATTCACTTTAGTTGATTTAAAGTTATTTTTTCTTAATTGATAAAATAATAATGATAATTTTCCTTCAAATAAAGACAAATTGTGCATGTAAATATTTTTTCAAACTCGATAGAAAAGAAGGTTCATTGAGACCTAAATTTATTTTCAAAAATGTTAACATAAACTGATGGTAAATACAAATTTAAGATTTTATTGCGTACTAAATATTAAAAAGTCTCAAACCATAACAACCCAAATTAAGGAGGAAAAACTTTTGCATTCTTGGAATTATCCATGTTCAAAACTTCACCCATATCGCCTTTTGAAAATAAATACAGCTAATCCAATATAGTCTAAGAAGCAATTGCTGTTGAACAACTCCTCAGTTCTAGAAAAACAGGAGCAAAATCAAGCTAATGGCTCTAAGAGAAATTTAAAAAAAATGATTAGTAATTTGACAAAGGAAAAAAATTGTGAGAATTTGGCTAATCCTAGATGCTAATGTTCTATTTCTAAAATAATATCCCTTACATTCTTTGCGATGCAGGCAATGTCAATGATGCTCCTTGGCTTTGAAATTCATCTGCTGAAACCATTGGACCTTGTGTGTACATTCTCTGAGTTCCAGCAGGCGTGGGAATGCATAACCATTCCGATTTCGGTGCCATACCTGCATTTCTATGAACTAATGGAGGTCTATACATTCTCTCTGAAGTGGATGCTAAAGATTCACCTTGTTGGGAAGCAGTGGAAGCCATATTATCATCCCTTTCAGACAAACTAGACAAGAACATTCTGTCTGAGGTTGATTGCAAAGTGACATCGGTATGAGAGGCTAAGCCGATATGGTCATTTCCATCAGAAGAGGGAGGCGCATAATGCCTCTCTGAAGAAGGAAACAAGGAGGTATCAGATCTCTGCAATGTTTGACCTATAGTGTCGTTCAGATGGGAAGTTGCTAGCATGTATACCCGTTCTGATGATTGACACATGCTGTTGATTCTTCGAGACGGACCGGTACTATCATGTCCATGGTTAATTAGACAAATAGTGTCATGAGATGTTGGCACGTATAGCCCCCCCTCTGCAGCTATGACCAAAGCAGGATGAGTTGTTCGACATGCCTGTCCTTTGATGCTGCTTGTCTGTGATAAGGGCGCATGGATCCTGTCAGAACTGGATGGAATTGAATCAGCCCTCGGGGTTTCATCCCAATGAGATTTATGAGGTATGTACAGTCTATCAGATGATCTGGATGTTGCCATTGACATAGCTTGACCAGCTAAATCTCTATCACGCGCTGAAAGCATTGCAGGAGACAAATCTTGGTTGGATACATCCCCCTCCGATGATAAAGTAGAAATCAGGGAGAGTCCCTGACCGTGCAAATTCCTATCAGGAGTCGGCGGAGAGGAGGTGGATCTTTCATTAGTTAAGCCTGTCGGAGTTATTAGAGGGCTCGGCAGCAGTACAGAGACGCTGGGTGAATCCCTTTCGGATGTGGAAGGCAACGGGGGTAAACTCCTGTGCTTCATACCAGGTGAATCTTTCTCAGATGTTGAAACCAACATGGAAGGTGCATCCCGGGATCTCAAACGTCTCTCAGATGGTGAAGGCACCGCCATTGAGACTCCAATACTTGGTGAGTTCTTCCATTGTTGAGCCACTCTCTTCAATTGGGTGTAAAACTCCAGCCCTACCTTGTCTTCAAATTACAAACCAGACGATGAGAGGAGAAAGTGAGAGCAAAAAGAAATGAAGGATAATAGTGCAAGATGGAAACGAGGCATTAAGAGGATGAAAAGTTGAACTGAAAAAGAACTTGATCAACAGCAGAAGTTGGCTTCAAACCATTAAAGGAAGATGGCAACGGAACTGTAACAGGAACATTGATACCAACCTGAAAATGATTTAGGAAGGAAAATAAAAATGAATAGGAAACGAACAACAAATATGTATCTCTATTTAGGAAAACATTCATAGAATAAAATAGGCCTAGGTATGTGGTTATTGGTGACAAATAGGCCCAGCTTAGAACTTCCATGAAAATGTTCGAAGTCCAAAGGTTTCACTCAACATTATAATAAACATGTCAGAGCAAAACATAAAAAATTCAACCTATCGACTTGGGCGTTCAACAAACGAATCTAAATGTATAGAAAATTGTACAGCCAATAAATTTGATCACTAACCATTCCCACTTCCACTTCACTCTGAAACTTCCTCGCATAAATGCCAGAAGTTGTGAATATGGAAGCTCCATTTCGGTTTCTGCAAAAAAATTGACAAAAGAAGATCAAAGAATATCCAGGGAGTCATGACTAAGGAGGAGGAATTTTGCATGTGCAAACACCTTATCATCAAAAAAGAGTCAACAAAAAAAGGGTCTACAAATTTTCTTCTTCAAGAAAGCAGCTTCAAGAAGCTACAACCAACACCAAGATTTAAAAGAAAAGCACTACTTTAAAATAGAGAGAGAAAATTTTAAGGTGTCAAGGAATACCAGAAACGTAAAATGGTATATGGAATGCAGCACCTCAATGACTATAATTGTTAAAGTATGCCATCTAAATGTCACCTCAGATTACTAGAGTCAGAAGAAGTACTTGTTTCGGTTTACAATGGATATAGCCTCCTCTAGGTTGTCCGCCTGCCGGTAAAACCAAAGGAAAACAATAAGACAGCCTGATGAAAACAAAGAATATTACCAATCGGATGAAAAACTGGGTAGTACCTGCATAAAAAGGAGAACTGGTCCAAAAAATTCTTCCTGTCGACACAAATTATTGCCGTTAAAACTAATGTGCAACCGAATGCTGTCAAAAAATTGACAACATTTCAACAGAAAGAGATAAGAGGACCTTGTAGCACTCCATGTCAGTTGTTACACCCGATAAAATGGTTGGGCCGATAAAATTTCCATTTTCATATCCTGAGACCTACATAAGGTTACAAAAAACTTAGAAACGCCCAAAAGTTCTATTGTTCATTAATGAAAAGCAGGAGCATCAGATTTTAGTAAAAGATAATAACAGGAATCTATTTAACAAACTCGGAATAATAACAAATCAGTACCACAATATCTCTACCGTCTAGCAAAAGTCTAGCACCATCTTCAATGCCACTTTGAACTAATTTACAAAAACGATTTTTCACCTGTAGAAGATTTTTCCGAGAATTAATTTAATAGTTGAATATGATTGTGCATGGTAACATAAAGACATGAATGTCCCACTAAACGTACAGACGGCATGCTTTCTTGTAACTGTTTTGAGAGAGAACAAGATGTTAGGCCTCTTATTGTGAATATGTATACTAGGAAGGCCAATGTGAAACCACCCATGGTAGATGTTTATAACAGAAAGGGTAAAAGAGAAAACTGAGTGAGTTTGTAATGGGGACGCGCCCTGTAGCCTTGTAGTTTATGAGAGTGGGGTATCTGTTTATTTTGGGATTAGCGGAGCATTTTTGGGAGAGAGCAAGCCTCTCAAATTGGCTGGTAGCTTGTATGGTGAATTCTTAATTTTTGTTCCTGCTTATACATAAATAAAACATCCCCATACACCTATCACAAGAGTTATGAGTGTCACAAGACCATTAAGAACAAAACACTCAACATGGAATTAAGTTACTTTTAATTGAAGAAGACACATTGGCAAAACATTCACAAAAAAATGAACTGCCAGCTTTAATGACAAAGTTTCATATTCAAATTAAAGTTAGAGTTTAGCCTTCACCTGAAATTATCAAATGATTAGAGGCAAAAGAATAATCTCCTACATATGCATAGACCATAGATCTCGTAACCTAATAATAAGAAGTTTATCTGTACACTTACCTCTTTGGTAGTTACAGGACCAAGGTCAGCATTGGGATCTGTTCCCACATTCACTTTAAGTGCTTTGGCACATTCCACAAGTTTTTCTTCCCTGGAAAATCATGATAGAATACCAATAACTAGAAAACTCATATGTTCATAAATTTAAATTAATAATTAGGAGCACCCTAACTGCAAAAAATTATCGATACAACCGAGAAACCAGTTCATTCCAACAAAAAAAAAAAACACCTAACTAACAAAGGGACAAGATGTCCCTTCCTCAACGAGAAGCTGTTACAGAAACATCCAATCTAGGTTAATGGTGATAGTGGAATAATTACAAAAAGATTTGTGATGGCTATCGATGAACAAAACTTGACAAACTATTGGTCTACATGCCAGTAAGTAGAATTAGACCGTCCAATTTTTATAATTTTCGATACAAAAGGTAGTTTTAATTTTGTTGTTTTCAAAAGTTCAGTGAAAAGCTAATTTACAAGTAGAAAGAAGGAAGAAGTCCAAATGTAGTTGGGAGCCAAAGTGCATACGTTGCATATTTGATACTTGTAGAAATGTTGGGAGGCACAAAAATGTAATGATTGTGTTTCATCTTCATAATACACATACTGTGAAGTAAACAGACCTCCGCAGCATCAAAAGATTAAGGCGTCACTTGGCTGTCTACGACAGCTTATGACTGACGTAATGGATTTATGAAAGCTAATGTTCTTAGACATGCTCTCAATCATAGGAAGCCAATCTGCCTATGCTTGCAACCAGATAATCCATATTCGGAATCTTATAGAACGTGTCTTTTCTCAAGGATCTTAAACTTCAAAATAAAATAGAAAATAAAAAATCAAGAATAAACAAACTAGGTACTAGTACTGCAAGGATAGGAAATAAATTAATGTCCACAAAACCATGAATTTTGATTATAATTGTCCAGAGATGATGAACTCAATCAAGTAGCAGACTTCGAAAGGAAAGGAAAGAAGAAGGAAGAAAAGGATTGCGATAAACAAAAGAATCACTATACCACAGAGTTGAACTCCCAACGGAGACAATGATGTCAACAGCCATACATGTCCGTCCAACAATACCCAACCCAGCATCAACCAGAGCACTTAAAGTAGCCTCCATGTTAGCATCAGGCATAATAATTGCATGACTCTTGCCTCCAAAGTGGGACTAAGCAATCAACATAAAGATCAGCCAAATTCTTCAATAGATTATCCTAATTGTAACACTTTTAACAAAAGGAACAAAACAGTGAACGAACAGGGTAAACCTGAACTTTCTTTGCTGTAGCAGCAGCCCTAGCATATATGTGTTTTCCAACCTTCAAGTAAAATAAACAGTAAAGTAAAAAGAGAAGACAATGAAAATTCTGAATAGTCAACCAAAACATACTAAACTTGCAAGTTAATTTTCGTTTCAATCGTGTACAGGAATGAAAATTACATGGAACGTGTCTTAGTCATAAAGAAAAAGTAGTCATGGGAATTGAACACAAAGCTAATTATGAAAAAAATCATCCATGAAAGTAAAGAACAGTTAAATAAGAGATGTAACATGCTCTTATAGATATTTATCATGGTCCGTCAAACATACTAAACTTTCATTTTTTCATTAGGCATTTCATGTACTATTAATAAGGAGAAGTACTTACTGAACTTGAACTGGAAAAGGATACAGCTTTTATGTCCTCGTCGTCACATATATAGTTGATGATATCCTGACCAGAGAATTTAAAATAAAAAATGGAGAGAACATGAATCAAAACATAGCAAAATCACTATTAAACATAATATTAATCATTCAAAACTAATTTTTATGGTACGAAAATTGCATCTAAAAGAGTCGAATTAAATATTAAATTAATTTTAAGTGATTCAAAGCTTATTTCAAACATGACAAAAATGATTTGAACATTTTCAAAATCACTACCAAACATGCACAAAGAAAATAAAAATCAACAACTCAAATAAGAATTAGAAAAGTAAATATAAAAATATAAGAAATTTGAGAAAGAAGAAAAAGCTTTGAACACCATCATGGTAATGCGTAGTGGTAAATAGGGGGCCATGAACTTGATGAAGGGCTAAGAAAACATGGGTCCGATATGTGGTAGCTACCTACATAGGATTTTAATATCCTACGGATTTTCTGAACACTCAAATTTTGTAGGATGCAGGTTGTCCCATGAGATCAGTTAAAGTGTGTGTAAACTAGTCCAGACAATCATGAATTCAGAAGCACAGATTAACTACACGGACACGGCGATACGCCATATTTTAAAAACCTAGAACACGACACGGCAAGAACATGTCTATTAAATATTCATTTTAATATTTATCTTTTATAGTAAAAAATATATAATAAATGAGTTGATGCATTTATATGCTTACAAAAATTGTATTATGCACTCAAAAGTTATTATCATTGTCATATATGTGCCTTTTTAGTCTACTCAACAAATGTTCTATACATATCTAATATATTTGATGCACAAACAAGTGTCTCATACGTGTCCACCAAGTGTCAGGGTATCTCCGACACGTGTCGGACACAGACATATTGGCCAAACTAAAGTGTCCGTGCTTCTTAGCTCATGGATGTAAAAAAAAAAATTACCAATGGGGTGATGTTAGAAAATGTTATATGACACCCTTTTCATTCAAAGGAATGAGCAGTATACAAGAAAGTGCAACTCCTATTTTCGTGGCAAGCCCGCAGGCATAGGGTATCTAAAGGACTCGGACAGAGTTGCCCGAATCGCTCATAAAATGTGATAGCAAAAGATTAATTTTACTACTCATTAGGAATCGAACTGTTTATGATCTGAATAATACGCCATAAATAAAATCGGGAAGCCATGTTGCTATTTAATTTTGCAGTAAGATAAAACTCAATGAAATTTCAAGAGGTCTAAAGAGGAGATCAATTTCCTCCCAGTATGTTTTATGGATATGCAGATTAAATATTAGGAAGTTAAATGTCTACAATTTAAACTGTATGACATTGTGCATCTGACATTTGGATACGTAAGAGAACTATTGTCTGGTAGTTAAATATTTTATTTTATGATGTTGTTTTAGAACGCCCTTAGTTGGGGACATATTAAGACTATTAAAAGGGCCATATTAGTAATTAACTAGTAAGTTTGTTAAGATTTTTAGTTATAAATAGGAGTGGAGTTGGGAGCAAGGGGTAAAAAATTTAGCAGGAATTTTCAGTTGGGGAATTTGAGAGAGCATAGCCCTCTCGAAAAGCTATAGACTGTAATTTCTTCTTTGATATTGCAATATATATTTCTATCATTTAGTGATCTTTGTGTATTTTTTGTTCTTGAGAGTCCACGTTAGATTGTTAGGGTGATAACTTAACATAGTCATGGGAAGTAAATAAATTTAATTACATAGTTAGCTATCAAATAATGTACCAGTACTAATTGATAGTCTTCTTTTATATTTAAAAAAAATCATCGATATATGAAATGAATAAAGAAGTAGAAAACTCCAAACTCCGAAAGTGGGAAAGTTAATATTATTCAAAATAACAGAAGATTAACTCAGGAAGTATGCTATTTAGATGCCAATCAAAAGAAACAATATCTCTCATGGAACTGTCTTACATGGGATCCATGAACAATATTCAAAACACCATCAGGCAAGCCAGACTCCATCGCTAATGCAGCTAGCAACATTGAAGCCCCTGAAATGGATAATATTACCATATGCTAAAACTGTGACGTGCAGGATAATAAAAGCATTTTTACTCAAAATAATAATAATAATAATAGATTTTGTAGCAAGATCCGTTCACTATACAATAATAAGAAATACAACACTAAATAACCCCTGGACTAATGTTGACTGTAGAAAAGCCAAAAGAACTAGACCAAAATGCGTCTATGTATAATTTATAACATCACGCCAGGGAAGGATTTCTACATGACGTGCCAAGTTTCATCACTGTCAAAGTGAACTCTCGTGGAGATTTTTGTTGCTAGCAACATTCAAATATCAGCGTTCCCAAATCCCAAATAGTAAATCACATTAGATAACTTGTCCCTTATCCTACCTTTTTTTCAAATATAGGAAACGAGATGAGAAAAATGTATTTGATTGCAATAAAAATTAATAGGAAAAAAATTCATCTCTGCTGCAGATGTGGGGATTTCATAGATCACGTTTACAAGTAAGAGAAAGAGATAGATTCTGAACATACCGGGGTGCGTTTCACATGGTTTAAGAACAAATGTATTGCCACATGTAACTGCAATTGGAAACATCTGTGCATGGCAAGGATAACATACTTAGCACTTTGCACTCCGGTTTCCTTTATAAATATGTAAAGCAAAGATTTGAGAGTTCATAAAAGAAAATGATAGAACATAAATTTTAGGTTAAATTACAAGTTTAATTTAAAAAATTTTGAATTTTGTTTCTAATAAGAGAGGAATTTCATGCATTTTTTAAAATTTTATCGATTTATAAAGCACAAAATGAAAACTTTGGAGGCCTACGAGCTACTAGATAATTTTTAGACATATGAAAAGGTTAAATTTCAAGTAAAAATATTGAATAAAGAAAGGAGGTGGGGAAAAGGAATGAAGGTCAATAGAAGCAAACAGAAAGCACGGGGGCATACCCATAAGGAAACTGTTGCTGGATGGTTTAAAGAGCATATGCCAGCACACACACCCATTGGTTCTCTGATGCAGTACGAATCAATTCCATCAGATGCACTAGGGATGAACTCCCCCATTTGCATAGTGGCCAATCCACAAGCATGTTTAACCACCTCTTCAGGCAAAACAGAAGGCAAGTGAGTGCAATCTTTTCATCTGTGATCACGTGATGTGATACTGCAACAAGATATAATAAGTGAATGTACCAACCTAAACCACAGATAATATCATCTTGAGCATCCTTTAATGTTTTTCCCTGTTCTGCAACAATATTCATTACAAGCTTATCCTAATAACAAGAATTCTTGCCATATCAGAAAATCAAGGTTTATATATTTCAAGTTATTCTAGAAAAGACATGACTGATACTAACCATGTCCCTGAGGATGAGCTCCTGGAACTTGAACATAACACACTGACGAGTATAGATCGGTGTGTTTCTCCATGAGGGAAAAGCTTGTTTGGCTGCATTGACAGCAGCCTTAAACTCTTCGTAGGTTGTTAAAGGGACATGAGAAACAACTTCTTGTGTTGCCTAACTCAAAAGTAGAGGGCACACCATGATTGACATGTAAACCCCCATTTATGAACAAATAAGTTGTCTGAAGTATAGAGCTTACTGGGTTAATAACATCAACCACTTGACAGTTGTGCGAATCCAAAAGTTCCCCTCCAATTAAATTAGGAACCTTCTACAGTTCAAACAATTACTTATCACCTTTGGGTCAGTCAAATATGTGTCATATACATTGGAACCAATCAAATAAGAGTATAGGGACAGACATCTCATCTACATCATTTTTTGTCCGTTTGTATTGGATCTTACCAGCTGATGATTTTGCTTGATTGAATCCCCAGCGACAGTATGACTACTATTTGCAGGAACGGAAATATTAGGCCTCCAAGACTTGAAATTCTTTTCTGAAAAAAAAAAATCTGGTTTAAGAGTCTGAGTTTGAGAAAAGCAACCATACTCGCTATTAGAACTCGATGCCTATAACGCCACAAAAGTACTGAAATTTAACGTTCTCATTTATCAATCCAATTGTTGTAACCATAAATGGATGTACAGGAGTATTAGGATTAACCTGAAAAGAGTTACAAACTTTAACTCTAGCCACCTAATAAACTAAAATTGCTCCTCTGACATCAAATTTAGATAAGATGCACCCGAGGACTATATTCTCGATCAAAACAGGGAAAAGAAAAACTAAAAACCAACCACAAGGCCAGCATAGAGCAATATTAGGACTCAGTTTCAATGCTACCTCCATCAAGAGCCTGTGGAACTACATTTCTCTTCGTCTCATTATTATTATTATTATTATTTCTCATCTCCCACATTGACAAGCAATGAATCTTTTCCCAGCAAAGTAGACACAAGCGATAACCTGATAGATTTCCTTGGCGAATTTTGGCTTTGAGGTTATACAAATGCCTTGGTGTTGACTGCAGATCTGGATTGTGTTGTTTGAGAGCTTTAAGCACTTGACGTGGTTTTATACCAGCTTCAGTCATTAGTTTTATTTGCTTTACTTCATCCTCTGTAAAACGGCGACTGTAAGGATGCTCTGACCTATCTTTTAAGGGCTCATGGTTATGGTTCCCATTTTTAATGGTAAGCATCCAGGCATCATCTTCCTTCTTGCCAATTGCTTCAAATGGGCAATTTATCAGGCGTGAGCTAGCTTTCCTTTTGCGTGGACTCTGATCAATCTTACGCCTGTTGCGGTACACACCTCCTCTATCACAACCAAGGATGACCCTTCTATCTTTCCTAGACTTCTTAATCGTTACAACATATCCCTGATCAGCACCAAAATCACGAACATATTTAATAAGATCTTCACGATCTTCAAATCTTCCGGGCTGAGGAGGGTGCATTTTCTTTTGTGCTACTAATCCTGTTTGACCTTGAGTTCCCATTTTACAGATAGTAAAAAAACCTGATAGGAATAAAGAACAATGAGAAATACAATGGCTGAGAATGAGAAATTGTGAAGCTTTTAAACATTAATGGTTTACAAGAAAGTAAAATAAATAAGAAAAAACAATGGAATGGGACCTAGCTTTCTAGACTGCACTGCAAATGAATATATAACAGCATTATAGATTACCATTACAGAGGAACGTCAACTTCCTTAAATAACGCATTCGACTCCATGATCCACATCACAAGTGATAGACCCAAAATAAGCTTCTTCTCGTGTGGGATATTCTCAAATTCCTTTGCCTTCAATCTACTTCGATGGTTACTCTTCAATTGCCTCGGAAAGTTTACTTGACTGTAAGATGGGACCAAAAATCGCATCTATGCTTAAAAAAAAAAAAAAAGCAACAACGCCAATAAAAGGCTTAACTATCGAATACACAATGCAAACTCCCTAAGGAAAGTTAGTACCATTAAAATAAATAATAAAAAATTCAAAAACAAAATCAATCTTCTTGACAACTTGTTGTTTGTAATTTAGGTCATTCTAGAAAGTACTTGTTTCACCTTCAATGCATACACACACTTCATATGCAAAATGCGTTTCTGATATAATTCAATTTTCAAATATTTGGACGTAAGTATAAATTACACATAGATCTCAAACGGAGGTGTAATGATAGTTCATGTCTTAAAGTGAAAATTCCATCAAGAATTCATAAGCTAGTTAGAACAAGATGTCCACAGGAAATAAGAAATGACATTCTATTTGAACCAAAATAATAAAATAATTATAATAACAATTTTGAAAATCATAAACTCCCATTTTTCATGAAGAAGATTAAAAAGAAAAGAGAGGGATGACCAAAGAAAAAGAAATACCACTGAACCATTGAGCAAGCCAATGTGAAGGGTCTTAACTGATAAAGGTTTGAAAATATCTACGTTAAATACTATTCGTCAAGCAACAAAATGCAGAACGATCACAACCAACTTTGTCAAATTTCTAAGCAAAGAAACTTTGACTGTTCAATTCACAACTTGATCAATATCTATCTAAATTATAACACGGACTACATATATCACATGACAACATTTTCACACAGAAGAAGTGAGCGATCTCAATCCATCAGGAAAAAGTTCATTCACAAAAAGTTTTTCAGAATTCAACAACCCCGTAGGAAATGACCAGAGCACAGCTTAAAATGGAAGAATTTCAAACAAAAAAACATAAATAATATCCATACAAAATGTCTCAAATCAGAATAGTAAATACAAAACACAAGACTCCCAAGAATCTCCCCTCCCGCCCAGATATTATTGATCAGAGGTTAAAACCTATTACAATATTCAGATCATTTCTTCTCATGTTCTATCACTTATTTATCAGCTATGGTAGCTATCTTAGGAAAAAATAAATTACATCTGTCACACTATATTCTGTATCCTATACATTGCTAAATATAGAATAAAATTGAATATGTGATATTCTCTTCCTTCTCTAGGATGATTGCGGTATTCCTTCCATCTCTGAAAAGATACACATCGCTGCATATGCCAATACTCCCCCTCAAGTTGGTATGTAAGCATCTTGCATACCTAACTTGTCAATTATGCTGGTGAACGTTTTGCTCATGACAGCCTTCGTTAATATGTCTGCGAGTTGCTCCCCTGATCTCACATGCACCATCTGAATGACATTTGATTCCAGTTTCTCCTTTATAAAATGTCGATCTATCTCCACATGTTTAGTTCTGTCATGCTGTACCGGGTTGTGAGAGATATCAATCGCAGGTCGACTGTCACAATATAAGTCCATTGCCTGAGTAGGTGCGAATCCCAATTCTCCGAGTAACCTCCTCAACCACAATAATTCACATATTCCCTTCGCAACTCCTCTGAATTCAGCTTCTGCACTAGAGAGTGCTACAACACTTTGTTTCTTACTTCTCCAAGTTACTAGATTACCTCCGACAAAGGTAAAGTAACCTGCTGTGGACCTTCTATCACTTACACTCCCTGCCCAATCAGCATCAGTGAAACCTGAAACATCAAGGTGTCCATTCTTCTTGAAAGTTATACCCTTGCCTGGGCATCCCTTCAGATATCGTATTATTCGCATGACTGCGTCCATGTGGTCTTCACTTGGGTTGTGCATAAACTGACTTACCACACTAACCCCATAGGCTATATCCGGCCTTGTATGTGCTAGATAGATCAACTTTCCTACCAACCTTTGGTACCTCTCTTTGTTAGCTGGTACTTGGTCTGGAAATTCTCCTAATTTAACCCCTTGAACTACAGGTGTATCAGCTGGTCTACAGTCCAGCATTCCAATCTCTGCGAGTAGATCCAAAATGTATTTTCTTTGAGATAATACAATACCTTGTCTTGATCGCATTACCTCAATTCCAAGAAAATACTTCAATCCTCCCAAATTCTTCATCTCGAATTCACCTGAGAGTTTCTTTTCCAGAGTTGCAATTTCTTGTGTGTCATTTCCCGTCACTATCATGTCATCGACATAAATGATTAAGGCTGTCAACTTCTCCTGGTTTCTTTTCAGGAACAATGTGTGGTCAGAGTCACATTGTTTGAATCCGTAGCTTTGCATTGCTCTACAAAATCTGCCGAACCAGGCACGTGGGGATTGCTTCAATCCGTACAGCGCTTTGTTCAATTTACACACCATCGGCTTGGCATTTGTACTTTTGTATCCTGGGGGTTGCTCCATGTACACTTCTTCTTTCAGCTCTCCATGTAAAAAAGCATTCTTCACATCAAATTGGTGCAAAGGCCAGTCTAAATTAGCTGCAAGAGACAACAAAACTCGAATGGTATTTAGTTTAGCTACGGGTGAGAAAGTTTCTTGAAAATCTATACCCTGTGTTTGTGTATACCCTTTCGCAACCAGTCTCGCTTTGTATCTGTCAATCTCCCCATTAGCATTGTACTTAATTGAAAACACCCATCTGCACCCTACAGGTATTTTCCCTTGTGGTAGTTCCACCAAAGTCCAAGTTTTGTTGTTATATAATGCACTCATTTCAGCTTCCATAGCTTGTGACCAATTCGGATCAGATTTTGCCTCATCTACATTTTCTGGTATCTTACAGGACAATAAGTTCTCATTAAACCTTTTTACAGGTCCAGATAAAGATTTGGTATCTACGAAATTTGCAATGGGGTATTTGCTCTTTTTATGCCTATCTTCATCTGGTTCATACCGTTTAGGTGGTATACCCCTATTGCATCTGACTGGTAACGTATACTTAGAGGTAGGAAGACTTACCTGAAGCTGATCCTCAGGAGACATTGGGCCTTGTGGTTCTTCATTGGGTTGTATCACTTCTTCATTTTCACTTTCCATTCCAAAGACTGCTCTGTTTTTGTTTCTAGAGTACATTTCTAGTGGTTTATTTCCATCCGTAGCCCCATTACCATCTCCATCCGATTCATCAGTTCCATTACCATTTCCATCTGATTTATCAGTACCAGAAACGCCATCCTGGCCATACTGTTCACAACCAGGGGTCCATCCCTGAAAACTTAATAAATCCTTGTTCTTCCATACATCGGATTCACTACTGTTCTCCCCCTGATCCGATTGTATGGTGGGTTTAAAGAATGCCTCATGTTCCATGAACGTAACATCCATCGTAACGTACCATTTTCGAGAGTCTACATCAAAGCACTTATACCCTTTTTGATTCTGCCCAAAACCGAGAAACACACACCGTACAGCATAAGGTGAAAGTTTTGAGCGTTGTGTTTTTGGTACGTGGACATATGCAACACACCCGAATATTTTTGGTGTCAGACTAAGAACCGATGGAATGGAGTGATGCTTTTCTAATGTTTTTAGAGGAGTTTGGAAATTATTGATCTTTGTGGGTAATCGATTTAATACATATACTGCCATAAGGATTGATTTATCCCAGAATTTTGTCGGAACATGATATTCAAACAACAGTGCTCGTGACATTTCCAAGATGTGTCTATTTTTCCGTTCGGCGACCCCATTTTGTTGCGGTGTCCCTACACACGAGGTCTCATGTACAATTCCCATTTGAACAAAGAAATCTTTAAGTACTTTTCCAATGAACTCCCCGCCGTTATCACTCCGAAAAAATTTAATCCCTTTTCCAAACTGTGTTTTAATCATGGTATAAAAATTTTTAAAAACACTTGGCACTTCATCTTTACTCTTTAACAGGTAAACCCATGTCATTCTTGTACAGTCATCGATAAATAACACAAACCATTTATTTCCATCTATAGAGCTTACAGGAGCGGGTCCCCACACGTCTGAGTGAATCAAATCAAAAGGACTATTACTTTTATTTGAACTTGGTGCATACGACACACGATGACTCTTTGCTTTTATGCAAGTATCACAATTAAACACAGTAAGATTGTTATTCTTGAATAAATGAGGCAGAAGTTTCTTCATATACCCAAGAGAAGGATGACCCAAACGTCGGTGCCATGTCCAAATTTTATTCTGCACTTCCGTTTGATCAACCACTAAACTTGCTCTTCCAGCTTTAAGATCTTCAAGATGATACAACCCATCTCTTTCAATACCACGCCCAATGATCTCCTTCGTGAGGATGTCCTGGATTATAAAATAGTCAGAATACATCTTTACCACACAATTTCTGTCCTTTGTCAATTTACTGACTGACATTAGCCTCGTAGCCAGAGATGGTACTACCAGTACATTTGATAAGTTTAACTGAGAGGTTACTTTAATACTTCCTGCACATTTCACTGGATAGGAGATTCCGTTAGCATTTAATATCTCAGTTTTCTTTGTAACACACTCAGCAGTAAGATCAGTTTTAGTGAATGTCATGTGATCAGATGCACCGGAATCAACTATCCATGTACTGTTATCATTAGACAAGTTGGAGGAGAGAAAGATTATACCTTCACTTGGAGAATCATCACCATTCTTACCCGATACTGCAATGGAGACCTTGCCTCTTTTTGCCTCAGCTTGCTTCTTTTTCAACTCCTTGTACCAATCTGGGTACCCATGGATTTTAAAACAGGTGTCTTTACTATGGCCTTTGCCGCCACAGTGGGTGCACTTGAGAACTGCTTCAGTTTTGTTGTATCGTGTTGTAAAGTGTACAGCACCTTGATTAGAACTGGATTCCTTTCCCTGTACCTGCGATGACAGAGACAGTGGATCTCCTGGAACCGAGTTGTTACTGTTCCCATGGGTTGAGTTAGTACTGATGTGAGGAACACCAGCAACCTGTTTTGCACCTTGCACAATCATTGCCGCTGAGTTAGACAAATCCGTGCTCTTGCCAACCATAACAGATTGACGCACATCTTCACGACGCACATGTCCATACGTCTCTTCAACAGTTGGTAATGGTGTCATCCTAAGGATCTCGGCCCGAATGCCATCGAATCTGTCCTCAAGACCCCCAAGGAAAATATACACCTTTCTATCTTGCTCTACTCTGTTATATTTCTCAATATCTATGGGACAGGTCATAGGGTTTGGTTTTCTAAACTCAATCTCCTTCCAAAGTCCTTGTAGAGTATAGAAATAATCTTCTAGTGTACCGGTTTGTTTTAACCCATAAACCTTTACTTCAAGATCATAGATCTGGGTGTTGTCATTACCATCAAAAAATGTTAATTTGATGCTATCCCATACCTCCTTGGCAGTAGAAAACCGTATGAAATTCCCAATCAAATTAGGGTCAAGGGAGCTGAGAATCCAACCTTTTACCATGGAGTTGTCAGACATCCATCGCTTGTAGCCTGTGTCATTAGACGCAGGTTGAGTTCGTTCGCCATTGATATGGCCGAGTTTGTCCTTAGATGCAAGGAGCACCTCCACCATTTGCGACCATACACCATAGTTACGGCCGTTGAACACTATCGTCATTGGTGGTAGCCCTCCCTCAGGTCCTGTGGCTGGACCAAGCGGCGGTTGAAAGTTTCGAAACATCGCCTTGGTTAATTTCTCGGTGAGATCTTCAATGAACTTGGACGACACAGTATTGCCATCCACAATGAGTTGCTGGTTATTCGTCTCTTCTGCCATGGTTATCGTTTAGAGAGAGGAACGGATATGGTTCGAACTTGGCTCTGATACCATGTCTCAAATCAGAATAGTAAATACAAAACACAAGACTCCCAAGAATCTCCCCTCCCGCCCAGATATTATTGATCAGAGGTTAAAACCTATTACAATATTCAGATCATTTCTTCTCATGTTCTATCACTTATTTATCAGCTATGGTAGCTATCTTAGGAAAAAATAAATTACATCTGTCACACTATATTCTGTATCCTATACATTGCTAAATATAGAATAAAATTGAATATGTGATATTCTCTTCCTTCTCTAGGATGATTGCGGTATTCCTTCCATCTCTGAAAAGATACACATCGCTGCATATGCCAATAACAAAATACCCACCAAATTCAAACAGCAACCTAAGCTAATACTTGGAATTTCAATCCACCCAGCATCTCATAATTTAATTTGTAACAACAACAAGAAGAAATGAGCTTCACCTGACCAGACAGAGCTCATTTGTGCACCTAATTAGCATTTCCAAAGAAAAATAAGCTTCTTAGAATTAGAATCAAACTAAGAAATTTCACAGCGTGATTAAAGAAATAAATGAAAGGGAGAAAAATCAAGTCCAAACCTCCAGTGAGGTGAAAGATCCGACAGACTAGCAATACTTTCAGTAAAGCAACTCCAATCAGTATAATTTCATAATCAAAAAATATATACATAAACAAATTGAAAATCACCTCATGAAAAAATTGAAGTGAAATTTTGAACGGTGGAAGTGGAAGCTGGACAAGATCGTGGGCGCCTCCAAGGTTTTTTCTTTTCTTTTTTTTTTCCTATTTTCTCTTAACGAGCTCGGGCGCCCTTGCGCCGGAGTTCAGAGACGGGAACCGGATTCACGCGATAGATGAAGTCGCGTGTTGAAAACAGTTTGAAGTCAATTGATGTGGAGGTCGAAGATTGGCCGATGTCATGACGCGCCTGATTGAAAGTGGATGATTGGTTATTCTATTTGATTCTTTAAGGCCTTCTTAGTTCTTCTCGTCCGTGTTTTTTGATTTTTTTGGTCGCCGTCCATTTTTAATAGCACGAAATTCGATCGAGTGCATTTTTTAACAACGACGAGATGTAGGATTTTGGACTTTCAATCTCAACAATGGGAGAGTTTGACGTATTTAAAAAGCTATGGTCAATGCTTAGATATTTAAAACTCATCTTTCTTTGCATTAACAAACTTTTTATTTAAATAATACGTTAAAAATATTATAATGGGTAGTTGCAACTCGAAATTAAAAGTTTGCAAATTAGTTTTTGGGATCTTACACGTATGGAAACAATATATTTTATGTGATTTCCTTTTTTTATTATTATTATTATTCAATTTTTTCGATCTTGTTTTTTGAAAGGATACCAGTGATGGGAGCTAGAGAAGAGCATCCCTATCACAATTTTTATTAACATAAGGAGTTGCAAAGGTTCATTTACATAGGAAGATTACAGAAGGCATTTATGTTTAATGTTAAAGTAGCTTGACTGTAATTTTTGAGTATTTTGCTTTTTGAGGACCAACTTTCCGTGAGAGTGCAGATATCTTCCGAAGCGTTTTGATAGGATGAATCTTTTTCTGCAAAGATAAGATTGTTTCTTCGTATCCAAATTGTCCATAAGGTAGCTATGGCTGCATTGAAGCTGATGATGTTCTTTGCATTACCACCTGTTAGTCTACATAGGCTTAAGCAGAGGTCTTTTACATTTTTTCAATCTTTGGTTTATTGTCGTGTATCATTCAATCAAATAAAATTATTGTTAATGAAAAGATTGCTAAATTTATTTACAAAATTTTAGAATTTATAAATAGATGATAGATACCGATAAAAATGTGAGATTATAATATTTTGTAATTATTTTTTGTCATTTTGTTATATCTTCAAAAATCTATAAATTAATATACTTTATAATTGATATTTGATAGATGGATTGATTATACAATTGATATACTAAATTTATCAATCAATGAGTATTCATGCACTTTAGGTTACCTGTGGTCTTGATTCGAACTCTTAGTTGTTTGTTTCATAATATTATTTTTCTAGTACATTGTCATCAATTTAAAATAAATTTATTTTAGGTGGTAAAACATTGTAAATTTACGTTGTTAAATTATTAATACGTCAATATTACACTTGAAATCAAACTTTGAATGGGTGGTTATCTATTTGTTGATGTACTATAGAACAATGTATGTTTAATAATTAACTATTGATAAAGCTAACACAATAACTGTTTTTGGATTGACGTACAATTGATAAATTAATATTACATATTTGAAATCTACTTTATAATAAATGTAATTGATATACTATTAATTTAAATGGACTTAGAACGACTTTTAATATACTATTGGTATACTACTTTTAACTATTCTAGAATGAATTTGAAGAGATCGATAATACATAAATTATAATATGATACTTGCAGTCATTAGTATAGAACTTCAACAAGTTAATGCATTCACCTCGGCACCAACTCACGTTGAGTTGAAGAAGAAAGAGAACAAAAGGAAAACAATAAAGTAATTCTTCATGGGGAAACATCTTACATTAATGATAATTTATTGTGACAGAAAGAATGTTAGTTCGCAATGGGTCAGAATTCTTTTTTTAAAAAAAAAAAAAATTCACATCCTTCAATTTCTGTAGATTTTAACTCGGGTTCTCTACAACTTTTTTCATCATCAGAAGAAAAGTAGATTGAAAATTATGATAAGGCCTAATCTTATGTGAAAGACATACTGTATGTTAAAATGAATTTTGTTAAATCAACGAGTTCTTTTTACTAAGTATCTTATCTTAGCCTTTATTATTTATATTTTAACATATTAACTAATTGATTTAAATCTACTATAACATTATAGAAAAATGAAAGTAATTATTATTTCAAATGGTCAATTATAGATTCATATGGTTAATTATAGATTGTGAATACTGGATATAGTAACTTCTTAAATACATGAATTCTGCCGCATATGGTTAATTAGAGTTCAGTTTTTTTTTCTTTTTCTTTTTCTTTTTGGTAACTTCAAGAAAACAAACACATAAATTTCTTGTATTGATAATAATCACATGAAAAGAAAAAGAAAAAAAAGTTAATTTATGATATGTTGTAACCGATTAAGCATGAAGTCAACTAGAAAACAGTGCAAGGGAAGGGGCCTTGAAAAAGAGCAGATAACGCATATTTGCCTGAAGTATCAGCGCAACTTGGTGCAATACATGGATGCAACAACTCCATGTAAACGTTACAACGGCAATGCCATCACCACGCCACGTTCCATTTTCCCATAGCGACAAAAAGCATCATCTTCATCAAAATTATTTTAATTTCCACCGTTCACTTTAACCTCCACAGAATACTTAATAGCTAGAACCACGATTATTATTATTAATTTAAGTTTTAAGAATTTTTTTATAATAAAAATCTCAAAAAGAAAATAAAAATACATTATCCTTTTTTCTTTTTCAAAAAATTTGTATTTTGTTAATTTTTTTATTTTTTATTTTGAGAATTTTTCATTTTAACTTAAACAAACTCTAATGTATTGATAACAATTCTCAATCATATGATAATTTGAAGTTTATAGAGCACTTTGAATTTATACACTCATTTCCAATTTTGGTTTGTGTTCTCTAACAAATAACCGTCAGAAAATTCAGCTGAAAACGTTGATCATATTTTACATCAACGTTTTTCTTTTCTTAATAATTTCTTTGTGGGTGGGGGATGGCTTACCTCCCAGTCTACGGTAAATGGGTGTATGGATGCAAATCGTGCCACTCCTGAACATCATCGCACCGGGCGGCGCTGTCGCCGGAGTTATATCCTGCTGCCGCCGTTCCCGTCGTCATTGAGGGGGCCGTATAAGAATCCCCAAAGAACCACTCGTCCGCCACCGCAGATTCTCCTCCTGCTCTGGCTCCGGCAACGACGACGGTTTCTTTTCTTGCATTACTGAAATCGGAAGAATTATTGCAAGCCTCCGGTTTCAAAATCTCCAGATTCCGAAACGAGCCTGGGTTCAGTTCTTGGCCGTGATCTTCAAATGCGATTGGAGAGGAAACTCCCCTGTTTTTATCAATGGCGGTATTGTTATGTCCTGATCCAAATAGCATCGCTAGCCTTTGCTGCTGTAATTTCCAGTGAAGGTCTTGGTTCATAGAGCTCAAAGATTCAATCGAAGACGCAAGACTCGTGTCTACATTCAGCGAATTAACAAACCCAGTTGAAGGAATGAAGGAATTATTTAAACTTCTCGATTGATCAAGAGAAAACCCTCCAAACTGATCGTAGAGACCCATCGACGGAGCAGAGGAGAAAGACGAATTTCGACTTCCACTCAATTGACCCGACGAAAAACCATTGACGAAGAAACCCAACCGGCCAATTTCCAAATTAGACGAACCTGAGTCATCCTTGGACGACGACGGCAGCCTCAATGACGACGAAGACGACGACGATTTAAGCTTCTTGTTTTTCCGGCAGCCACCGCCGACTGGAACATTGCGCAACGCCCCACCTTTGGTCCAGTATCTGCGACAGGTCTTGCAGAAATACCTAGGCTGAGTTAGGCTATAATTGTTGTAGTAACAGAATTTGGTGTTGGGGGAATCACAACGAGGGCATTTGAGTGGGTGTTGACTATGATCTGATATAGGTTTTGGGTGCCGGCTGCCACCGGAGGAGAGTTTTTCCGGCAACATTTGAAATTAGCAATGAAAACAGAGGAAGAAGAAGAATAATAATAAGAAGAAGAAGAAGTAGAAAAAGAAGAAGAGGAAGGGAAAGTGCGGTTGGGGGGTTGTTGAGTTTCGTAGTGAAGATGGCAAAGGGAATTAAATGGAGGGAGTGATGCATGGGAAACAAGAGAGGGAACACAAAAAAGAAGGTGGATGCTTGGCCTGTGATTTTCATCAAAGAGGAAGCTACCCATTTTTATTTTTAACTTGTAAATTCAAATTAAATACTAATCTTCATAACTATTAATTAATCCTCATACATACTTATCATCATTTTACTCCTCCTTTTGAGATTCATTGAATTATCAAATAATTTTAGTGAACTTGCTTCCTAACCTAGTTTTTGGATTGTGCGTTTCAAATTATTTTATAAATGTTTTTAATAATTTCTTTTTATAAAATATGTTGTTTAAGTTTATAAACTAATAATTCCTTCTTTGAATTCAAATATGATATAATATCAGAATTTATAAACTGTAACAGCATATATTATAAATCAATAATTATACAAATTTAAGAACATGACAAATACTAATTAATAAATCTTTTCACTATAACAAATAATTAATATCTCATGATAAAATGGCGGGTAGCTATCTTATTCATATATATGTGTGTCTATTTCTTTCTCAAGAAATTATGAAAAAAAAAAAAAAACATACATTAACAACAATTATATTGATATTAAATTTCTAATCAGATACATAAAGAAACGTTGAAAGAAATAACTTTATTATTATTAATTTATTAATCATATCATTTTCAGATATCTATTTTTCATATCACCAATAAAATTTACAATAAATAAGTTGGGTTTATTGCATCTTTGTTATTAGAAAAATCTCCACCTAAAATAAGTAAGTATTATATTCTTAATAAACGAAATTTTTTGTTCATTTTTGACAATTACTCATAACAAACACAATGATTAAGATTAATTATAATTAATTAATATAGACAAGATTATACAAATTAAATATGTAAAAGTGTAATTTTAAAACAATAATAATAGTCTATGCTATATAAGTGTAGGTAAGCAATTGAGCCCTAAGATTTAAAAGTAGCTACTTGACAGTGTTCATAACCATGTTTAAATTTTATTGTAGGGAAAACCTTCACAATTTATACTGCATTTATTATTTGGATAGTGTGAAAGTGTAATACCTTGAACATAAGTAGTAGTTAAAAATTTAAACCTAAAATGTCAAAAGTCCAAACTCTAAACTCCTCCTATGGCATAGGTAGTTATAGCTAGTTGAGAGAAGATATATTAAATGTTGGCAAAGTACCATCAAATATTCTAAGCTATAATTATTTGACATTTTGATACATGCTAAATAGACAGTTGTAACACTAACATTACATTTGTTTAAAAAAATGCATGCCTTAGCATAGTATAGTTAGAGGATAAGAGTGGTATAGATAGAAAAATGTCTATAATAGTACAATATAACTAATACTTTGTTGATTGATATGTACCATCCGACGTATCAAATTTTTATTTAATAATTTGATTGTAGTTTTAGCTTGTCTCTAATTTTATCTATTTTATGATCACATGATGATCGTATGTATTTTTGTCTTTTTTCTATGAACTATTTAAGGATACTCGAATTCCTTCTTTTTAAAGATTATTTAATGTTTTGCCTTTAGATTGTTTGATTTTGATAAGTTGGATAAATTGAATTGTGGCTTTCCAGCATTTTGAATCTTACAATCGATTGAAATTATATGTTAAGAGCTCATGATGGGACTGACGATCATATCTTGTAGAGTGTTTAAATATTGGATCAAGACTTGACTTAAATATCTCATCATAAGCTAATATGCGTTTAACTCGAACTTAGAATAACTCTCGTAGTTAAGATCATATCAGTTTTGGGGTTTCATAGTGATCGAAAAATATGGTACTTCTCATCTCAAAATAGTATGTAGTATGTAATTTCAATTTGCTTGGTTTTGGTATGTGATGTATTCTAACACTTACTTTTATCGCAAACAATAAATTAATGAAAATATAAAGAAAATTAAATTAAGATTGGATAATTTTGATTGGATGTTGAATATACACTAAATACTTTTCTAATTAACCCTACATGAAAATATAATGGGGTGTAGGCGAAGGTTTATATCGTAAAGAAAACAGGGGTGGATGTTTTGGGTAAGGGCAGCCACGGCAGAAAGAGAAGAAATGAAGTGGAGCCAAGGCACTGCCAACTTAATTCCCAACATTTTGTCTATTTCCCTTTCTACGTACAGTACTCTCCTTTCAATCCGATATATGTGTCCTCCACACCCCTCTATTTCTGATCTATTTATTTTCATCAATCTTGGACCAAGTTTCACGTTGCTTTAGGTTTTATATCAAATTAAAGGTTAAATACTAACATAGTACAACAATAACCAAACAATAATATTGTTAGGTTGATGGTCATCATTGGCCAAATGCTTGCCTATAATGTGTATGGTTGAAATTATTCTACCCTCATCTATTCAAAATTTACATCGACTTTAGGTGAAAATTTCAATATTGACGAGGATGAAGAAAATATTTATATTTTAAAAATTAAATAACTAAAATAAACACTTTAAAAATTTAAGACCGACACATATGTAACAAATATAAATATTTAAAGATTCAAATGGAATGGACACACAACTAGAGCACCTAAATGGAATTAAGTACTTGTTATTTTTGTATATCTGATAAATAATGTCATTATTGGCATAAAAGGTTTTTTCTTTTTAGCAAATATGTGTAAACGAGGTAACCAAACCCACCAACTCAAATAAATTATAGGGTGAAAATTCCAGTTAAGAACATAAACTTTAAAATGTGTAGTACACTTTTTTCATTTTGTAGATATGACACTTTTAGTGTATAGAGTGTATGAAGTGTGGATTATGATTCTAACTTTTAGAACTTATTTTGAAATACTATTTGTAAGAAGCTCTAACTTTTATTCCTGATCATGAACGAGAGACAAAACACAACTATGAAAGCTCTCTTTCAAAACCATGAAAAAATGAACTTGTTTGTTCTTGATTTATCTAAGAGCAAACATAAACTTAACACAAAAATGATTATGTATCCATAATATCATCAATAAAAGGACGGGTCTAGATGACAACGTAGTTTGACAAACAGAAATCTAACATATAGTGTTTGACAATTTCACTAACTCCAACAAGTATGATTCAATAACTAGAAGTTGAATTGGCATCACATGCTATTTTTTTCCCTCTCTTATCAGTTCTGATTATATATGAAACCCTGTATGTATGTATTTAAAAGTGTAGAATAATTAAACGCTATATTATTTTTTGCCAAAAATGATTATATATAACATAATCTTAAAATAACTATCAAACATGCACTAGGCTAGATTGCTTCAGCTTCAAGAAAGAGATTGAGTAGACACTATAAATTGTTCAAAAGTTAATCCGAACTTGTGACACACGATCCAAGTCAGCTCTAGAGTTACTATAGCTAAGTTGTTGTAATTTTGAAGTGTGTCCCGTAGTGGGATTTGAATATCATAATATATGAGTTGACATTATTTTGATGGTAATAATTTCTTGGGTTGTTTGATTCTGAAGACAGAAATTAGAAGATCAGGAATTGGAATGAATACGAATATGATCAATCGCCATCAGCCCTGCAACGTGAGACATATGGTATTCATCAACCCACTCATGAATAACGTTTGATTAATTTCCAATGGGTAAAAACTCTGTCTTTGATTTGCTAGCTCTCTCGATATCGTCGCCTTCCCAAGAGTACGGCTAAAGCGTGCTCTGACTATGGCTCTCTGGCCCTACGCCAGGGTCGTCGCTACCATTTTGTCTCACCTGCGGTTAACTCTAAATTTGTAATATGCTATCATAATTTAGCTTGCGCACTTTGGCTTACTCAGCTAACAATTACCAAATGTATTGATTGGCTACCAACATTAATAGAAAAAAGTTGGCAGCATCTACCATGGTGCATGTAAGTATATTTAAACGTGAAAAGAAATTTGAATAATAGTCAACATAATTATATTAGAGAGATAAAAGTTTATTGTAAACGAGATAATTTTTAAAAATATTTACAAATATAACAAAATACAGGTTTCTATTAATTTTTATCGATATTGTTGTCGGTAGAGTTCACGTGAGTAGAAGTCTATCAATTTCTATAATTAATCAATAATAAAATAATTTCTCAACAAATTGAATAACAATAACATTTTTCTAATAAATTTTGGGCTATTTGTATACTTCTTTGATAAATTATGTGATGATCTTCTGATAGAGATTTCGGAGAGAACAAAATTTATTTACTTAAAAATACACCCTCTTTTTGGTCTTATTTGCTTGGCCTTTCTACGGTCTACATTAAATTCAGAGGTTACTCATTGTCGTATTCCTTTGTCCTTATAAATTGTATGTATGAACTTTGGTACAAAGATTTATCTAGTTTGATGGCCTAGTTAAATGGTAAATTTTAGATGAATTGTAAGATGGACCATAATTGTGCGACTCGTGAAAGTTCTCGTTGAAACAATGGTTTTTGACTCTCAATAAGAAAAAGACAACATAACAAGGTAGAGAAACATTGGGTTTTTTCCCAAATCAATGGGTAAAAGGTGAATTCCACTATTGAAATGTTTTTTTTTTTCAATTTGAGTCACTTTCGTCACATATTTTAAAAATAAAATAAAGTTTTTTGTTTTTTTTTTTGACATATCTAACTTTTAATATAATTAAAATGATAATTTGAAATACAACAATTATCTTAAATTAAAGATAACAAATATAACAAAATCTATACTATTTTTTTTTTTTATCTTTTTACCTTGGGTTGTAGTCAAAATTTATCGTAATTACCCCTTTTTTCAAGCTTTTGGTATATCCTTGATTAATGTGGGCACAAAAGTTATATTTGACAGCGGCCCTTAATTTTATTTAGAAAACATTAAAATTATTCCAAAGTCCAAACGAATTATAATTAATTACGAGATAACTTGTAACATACTGTTAATTAACCTAAGCCTATTTTTGTGGTTGGCGCGATCTAAGGCCGCTTATTTGCAGAAATTGCGAAGTGGTTTCTGGACACAAAACGCACGGTCCAATTTGAGAAGAATCGAGTTCTTGCTCCCGCCAATTTTTTCGACTAAACTTCTATTGGTTTGAGAGCAACTCAATTCTCAACATTGAATCTCAGGTATGTGCTTAATGAATCTTTGTATTTATTACGTAATTTTTCTAGCGGCCGCTAAGTTTTTTTTTGTTGTTGCCAACCAAGTGTTTGATGAAATGCCCGTATGAATTATTTTAATAAAGTTGCAATGCTTGCTGGGACTGATCGAGTTTCTTATTTTAACCTGTATGTATTTATGAATAATTTCTGTTCAACTGTTAATTTTTAAGATGCTTGACATCACTCTCTCATTTTTGCTCTTACTTTGTCGCCGTCTTCTTCTTTCCCTAATCAGTATGTTATTCTCATGCTCGTATGATTTAAGACAGTTAATTGCAGCTTTCAGGGTCTTCATTGACTTGGGTAGACCATAGAACTGTCTTTTCTGAGATGATTTACTCAACGCTTTAAAGCATTAACCAAAATATGGCAGCGACAAAGCCTCGGACAGGCAGCTTTTCACGCAACTTCTCTTCTGCTCATTCATCTAAGACGCCAGGATATAAACACGGTCCCAATGGCACGACATTCATCTCATCCGGAATACCAGACCTTGACAGTACTTTCAACACCATATTCATCAGTTCAAAATTGTTGGAATTTGAAATATTGAAACCTTTTAATCCATTCCCATATCCTACTTTTGGACTAGCCTCAATTTCTCCATTTTTTTGGTTGCAGAGATTCTTTGTGGTGGGTTTCCTTTGGGAAGCTTGGTCTTGGTAATGGAAGATGCAGAAGCTCCTCATCACATGCTTTTATTGCGGAATTTTATGTCTCAGGGACTTGTTCACAACCAACCTCTTCTTTATGCTAGTCCATCCAGAGACCCAAGAGGATTCTTGGGTACTTTGCCGAGCCCAGGGGCATCCAAAGATGACAAATCTCGTGATAATTCTTCTGAACAGGTGCTACACTTTTTATTCACTTATACAATTACTTCGATTTCGGATTTAGATGGAAAGATGTATGATCTGATTGGATTTATTTCAGGAGAAGGGCTTGAGGATTGCTTGGCAATATAAGAAGTATTTTGGAGATGATCAAGAGAGCACCAATGCCATTGGTAACCTTACTGACCTCAACCTAATAGTTTTTGGCTGGTGTTTGATCTCAATGAACAGCAACAAATGGATTGTTTTAATTATGTGGTGAAACTGCTTGTCATATTATGATGAAGTCTTCTGGGAAAAAGTACAACTTTCTGTCAACTTTCATGCAGTATATATATTTAGTTCATGTCCATTCGAGGATTGTAGTACAACTTTCATCCTGACATGTTTCCCATGTTACGAAAACATCTTGAAATCTATTTTTTTTTCCCAACCCCTTAAATAATGACTCACTCTCACTGCCACAACATTAAATATAATATAATACTGTTCTTATTGGAGAAAATTATGTAATTCTTGTACAGACAGTAAATACGAGTTTTGCAATGACTTTGATTTGCGAAGGCCATTTGACAGACATTTTTTCAGCGGAAAGCATGTGGAATGTGTTAGTATTCTAGATTCTTCTAGTCTTTCTAATTTTCGCGATCGCTGCGCCACGTTCCTATCACAAGTTCCAAGGTACCGTTGGCCTCTGCTTTCCCTCCTAAATTACATATATTAAAGTAATTGCATTAGTATGTTAGATTCAATTTGAGTTCATTATAAAATATTTCAAGCAACCATTCTTAGTCTGCAATAAGCGCTAGCTTCTTTTTGAGGTGGGTGGAGATGGAAATAGTTGGATTGGGATCTTGGATTAGATTCTGTATCTCCTCGTTGGCATTTGGAGAATGTTTGATAAAGATAAATAGGGTCTTCTTATTTAAGATTGGGATTTGGGAACAAATTGGGCATCAAATTACATCATGCAGTGTTTTCATGACATGTAGTTTTTGCTAAACGCAACCATCCGAGCTCATTTTCTAACTCCGAATGCAAGGGCAAAAACTTTAGGCCAATACGAAATGAACTATTCTGGATTTCATCTGTAATTTATCCCACCTTCAGATTTGGCATTCAAGAAAACCTTTGTGAGAGAGTGAGCGTGGAATCTATTTGGGAGAAAACCTGACTTTTGGACTGAATTGATTATTAACCTGACTTTTGGACTGAATTGATTATTATTTTCTGAAAGGAAACCAGTTTTTCATTGATGAAATGAAAAGATACTAATGCGCAAAATACATTTGAAACAAAATAAGCTGGATAAAGCAAATACAACAAAATATAACACATAACTGACCTAATCAAGAAAAGTAAAGAAAATACAATCAAATACAAAGCCCACAACAGAACAAAATGGCTTCAAACGAAACTCTAAACATCAACCGAGTCGAATTATTTTATTTATGTATTAGTTGAATGTGCATAATTGGAGGATATTTTTAACCGGAGTTGAGGACTTTGTCCCTTGTTCGTTGTTGTACAGCGTCTTGGATATATGTCGCTGCCCTTCTTTTCATCTGTTTGCTTTTGCAACCTTGTTCACCCTCTTATTTTTTTTATATGAAAGTTTTGTTTTCAAAAAGAAAACAATGGGGAAAAGAAAAAGTGAATCTGTCAATTGGGGTAATTTGAACTTTGAAGTTTATTTTAATTTATGTTTGATGTGATCACTCCAGTATGATTCATTTTAATTTATATAGTACTTACATTGATGTCATGCGACAATTCCAGAAATGATGGCAATATATCCTCTGCTGGCCGTATTGCCATTCAATCATTATGTGCTCCACAATGTGATCACTCCAACATGGTTAGTGACAGATTAAATTTAAGCTGGCAATGATCGCATTATAATGATCGTTTCTTAAGTTTCATTACATTGATAGAGCTCTGTGCACATTTTCCTCCAAGGGAAGATTTGAAATTCTTTACTGTGTTAAAAATCTACGTTTGCTGCAGGAATGGGAAATGCTTTCCTTTTTAAGGTATCTGAAAAGCATGGTAAGGTCCTCAAATGCAGTAGCTGTAGTGACGTTTCCACCTTCTCTTCTTTCGCCGTCCTTCTCTAAAAGATGGCAGCACATGGCGGATACCTTGCTTTCAGTCAGAGCAATCCCAGGTTTAGACTTGGCAACTATATTTACCTTTTTGTCTCTGACATCATTGAGAATTGACTAGAAATTATTACAGATGAGGATAAGGAATTAGCAAAGCTCCTCACTGGCTACCAAGACATGGTTGGTCTTCTCAATGTGCATAAAGTAGCTCAAATCAATACACAGGTATGCATGCCTGCAACTTAGGAATGGACTGAATGCTGAAATGCTGTTTGTGCAATTTTTTCACCTAACGTTAGCTTCTTTACTCTTCTGCGTATTTCTATTGGTTTTGGTTCATACATGAGCCGGATCACTGGCCCCCAATGGTCATCTCGACTCTTTATTTATAACTGGACTTGATATGCATCAATATTCTGGTTGATTTTACGTTTAAGCGGATTAATCTAGAAAAAAACTTAACTAGGAAGGCATTTTTATTTTAACTAAAAGGTCAAAGGTTAGAATTTTCACTTCCAAGTGTCCATGAACTAAAATTTTAAAAAAGTATATATATGATCTTCAGAAAACTTCCCTGATCGATCTATTTCCCAAACTTTCTAAATTGAAATATAATTTTCCTGGATGATAACTTCTTTTTAGCTGGTTTCTAATCGTGCTTATTGATTTCAAAATCCAACTGCAGGTTCCAAAGATTCTTGAGGCGACTACGTTCTCTATAAAGTTGCAAAAGAGAAGGTACTTAGTTTTAGAATGCCTTAATCAAGCGCCCATTGATGTTTCAAGTGGCAGCTCATATGGCTCAACTGGGAGTTGTTCTGGCTCCTCTAAGACAGCTTCTCTCGAGTTTTAGTTTGCTAGTGCGTCAGCATAAAGAGTTTTAAGGGTTGAATGATTGAAGTTTAATGTTAAGTTTAAGATGGTATTTTGTTGATTGTTGATTAGTTGTATTTTCCCTTGCTCTTTTGGATCCATTATTGTTTTTTGGTTTCATGTCCATTAGATTTGAAAATTTAAAAAAAAAAAAATCAAATAATTCAAATGGAATTAAAATTTTAATAATTTATTAGATACCAAATTTGAAGGTTTAAAGATTTATAAGATACACTTTTAATTTGATCAAATCTAATATAAATTCGATGAGATCAATTATTCACAAATTTAGTATAAAAGTTGTAATTTGACTTTTCTTTTCCTCCCAACAGAATTATACATATTCATTTTGTCTTGATAAATGAAAACAATTATTCCCTCTCTTGAATATGCCAAATTTGTGGCCAAACACTTCATAAAAAAGTAAAATAATAAAATAAAACTCCCTCTATATGTCAAAGAATAAGACAAAAAAAGCTGCATCGTAAAGACGACACCAGGATAAACAGATATCAAAGGGATAGCAAAACTCAAAGATACATCACATCATATACAAATGTCAAACTGTTTAGGAAAAAGAGACCTGGGAGACTACTTTTGGTTTTATTTCCAATAGAACGTGTTATTCATTTTTATGTCCAATTGCAAGTTTACACCATTATGTTGAGTTCATTGAACACAGGTTGACAAATTCCACTTTTTAAGATCAACCGCAAGAGAATTCCTTTTTCATTGAAGAAAGCAAAATCCCCGGTGTTCGTATTCACAAAGATAATAGAAACAAATAAAGTCACCGAGACAAATACAAAAATTTCAAAGTAGGACTTTCGAGATTGTTCTTTGTTGGACTCGAGCATCACCAACCCATTACCAAGCGGCGCTTGGCTAATTATATACCAAACTTGTGGGTTCACTCCTACTTTGTACACACTGTTATGTTTTTCAACCTTTCACAACTGATAACTATTAAGAAAAATATGGATTGTTTTGAAAATTAATAATGATAAAGAAGGGGAAGGGAAACCATTTCTTTGCCCCTCTTTTATTTTGAGTAATTTAAAATATGATAAAAACAAATTTGTGCTAAAATCGATCTCCCACGTACATTTATTATATTACATTATATTATAACTTTTAAGACTTCTCAAATTTGAAATATACAATCTAACACAGAATGAGAGTGTTTTGTGTTTTCCCATTTAACTATTTGACTTTAGTTTTTAATTTCAAAAATTAAGCTTTACAAATAGTTCATCTTACCCTCTATAAGCTTGTGTCAATAACTTTGTTTCTCCAAATACAAATTCACTTGATATGTGAAGGTTGGGTGAGTTTTTTCGCCAAATTTTTCATCAATAAACTAATAGATACCAGTAATGTTTATAAAATTAATTTTAAAACATCAAATAGAAGACAAAAAAAAAAAAAAAAAAAAAAGTTAATTTATATTTATATATACACACTCTAAAGAATAAGTAGTAACAGCCCTGTTCGTACTAAAATAAAAATTTAAAAAAATTTCTTTATCACGTGAGATCATCTAAAAATTGACTTTTATTTTTATAAAATATTTAGAATTTATGACATATTTACATCAATTGGGTAATGTTTAATTTGATTATATATTTTATATCTAATCATATTAGTGAACATAGATACTACAAATTTAATAGATCAGGCTAGAATTATATTTTTCCAACACACATAAGTCCAAGCCAAATTTTAGTCCCCATAACTTTTGACACATTAATTAGTAGGTGAAAAAACCTGGTGGAATGGCATAGAAATTAAATCCAACTACCCAGCTACTAAACACAACAATAAATGGATACCTATTCAAAAACCCCTCCAACCACCCATATTTAAGGCCTGTTTCTCCTTAATATTATTCATCGAAAAACTTGCGATGCCTACCCGTCAACTCTTATCATCACTGCTAATATATGTTATACGTTAACTGAACAATATTTATTTTGGCATTTTCAATCGAATCGTAGAACGTACTCAATGTATAGAAGTGTTGGTATTAAGCTTGGAAAAGATGACGAAATACACATAAATGACGTTCTAATTAGATCCCTACATCTTACGTACCGTCATTATCACGTCATTCCCTTAAATATAAGTTATGATTGTTACATGTAGTTGGTAATCTCTCAACAAAAGTAAAAGGTAGAGTTTTGGGATGTTCATGTACTTCACAGATCGTAAAAGAAAAATGGCATCCATTTTGTACAGTGGAAGGAAAAGGTTGGAAGATTCTCGTGAAGTGGAGGAGAAGCCGCGGAAACCTAAACTAAATTCAAACCGGCCGAAAAGTGGGGCCGATTTATTTTGGGGCTGAGGTCATGCAGTATGTCAGGTGGACCCTGACCCGGTTTGGCCCAGCCCATGAAAAACGGTGCCTTCTCTTCTATTGGTGCTATTAATAACCAAGACAGGACACTCCCAACCTCCCCACACCATTCACTGGCCTTCAAATCAGCAACTCCAACCAAAGGAAATTACTTCTTCTCCTTATCCTTCTTCGTTTCACATTTTCAAATCTTGTTACGATGGGGAAATCGCCGGCGGAACAGCACCCTAAGAAGGCTTTCGGATGGGCTGCATCCGATACCTCCGGCATTCTTTCTCCCTTTCATTTCTCCCGAAGGTTCTCTTATTTTTCTTTCTTCGTTTTGTGAACAACTGCAGATCATCAATGGAAATATTAATACACGGATTTATTTCTTCTTTTCTTTACACTAGAAATATGTAGTGCGTTCTGGAGAAATGGTTGCATGTGCCTTTTCTTTTGATTCCTATTGTTATTTAAAAAAAAAAGAACAAAAAAAGAACAGAATGATGGTATTGGGTTGGGGTTCTTTCTTCTTGTTCTTGTTCTTGTTTTATGTAGAATATTCAATGGGATTCAAATTTACGATATGCTTGAGAATATCATGGGTGATGAGATCTCTATTTTCTTTAGATGTATCAACAAAAATGTGTAGACGTAGGAATTCTAAAAATTTATATTAATCATCTAAACTCATATTTAGTTTATTATTTTTGAAAAAAATAAACACTTTTCTTTTATCTGTTATTAAATCTGGTCTTCCTATTAGGATTGATGTTCATATTGCGATTTATTGATATATTTTAAATGATATTTATTAAAGATTTTGGAGTCGTCGATAATCTTTTAAGAGTAAATATCGTAGTTATCGATTTTTCTTAAAATATATTGTAGTTATCAATTAATACTTAAACAAACCCTTCATTTGGATCAATCGTAATGTTTAATTTTAAAAATATTAATTACTATCATTAATTTTCTTGGTATATATATCTAGATGCTGAGCTATGCTCACATACAGATTATTTGTGTTTGTGTGACTATTTAGGAAGATTTTATATATAATAGTAATTATATTCTAATTTTTATAATTATAAGACAAATTTATTTTTTTAAAATTATAGGTACTAAATTTTAATGGGACCAAAGTTGTCTTAATTGTTGGCATTTAGTAAGTTTATTATTTATTTGGCTGAGTTCAATGGTAATTGATATCATTTTTTTTTGGCCCATCTTCCATCTTACTAAAAAAAGTTATTTTTACTTTTAATAAATTTTAAAAAAATATATTGGGTGGGATGCACAAAAATAATGGATCACTTGCTCTCTAATAATTGTGGAGGAAACAACTTTAATTGGTTATTTGTACTGAGTGGTTGAACCGATGAATATGGTATGCAGAGAAACAGGGGAAAATGATGTAGCTTTTAAAGTTCTTTACTGTGGAATTTGTCATTCTGATCTTCACATGGTGAAGAATGAATGGGGCAATACTATTTACCCCATTGTTCCTGGGTGCGTCCTCTCTATCTTTTCTTCTTCCCTCCATTTTTGAATCAATTCCCGGCACTCGTGAATTTTCATGATCATGTTCTTAGTTCAAGTATGGTTCTTGTTGTTGTTGTTTGAATTTGTAGTCATGAAATCGTGGGTGAGGTAACCGAGGTTGGAAGCAAAGTAAAGAATTTCAAGGTCGGAGATAAAGTTGGCGTAGGATGTATGGTTGGATCCTGCCGCTCCTGTGATAACTGTTCCAACGACCTTGAGAACTATTGCCCCAAAATGATCCTCACCTACTCCAGCAAGGACTCTGACGGCTCCATAACCTACGGAGGCTACTCCGACTGTATGGTTGCCAATGAGCATTTCATTGTTCGCATTCCCGACAGCATCCCTCTGCAAGCCGGGGCTCCCCTGCTTTGTGCTGGTATCACAGTTTACAGCCCTTTGAGATATTTTGGACTTGATAAGCCTGGAATGAAAATTGGTGTGGTTGGTCTTGGTGGGCTCGGCCATGTCGCCGTCAAATTTGCTAAGGCCTTCGGCGCTAAGGTTACTGTGATTAGTACCTCGCCTAACAAGAAGCAGGAGGCTACTGAACGTCTTGGGGCTGATTCATTCTTGGTCAGCCGTGATCAAGAGCAAATGCAGGTGAGATTTATGAATTATAGTGATTTGAATTTGGTATTGGTTTTGTTGTGTTTTTATGTATGAAAGTACAAGTATAATGATACGATATTGATATTTGTTGACTCAGGCTGCTAGGGGGACTTTGGACGGTATCATAGATACAGTCTCTGCTACCCATCCCCTTCTTCCTCTGCTGTCGCTTGTTAAAACACATGGAAAATTGGTTTTGGTTGGTGCACCAGAGAAGCCACTGGAGATCCCTGCCTTTGCTCTTATTGGGGGTAATATATCAATCATAACATAAAATTCTTTGTGGAAGGGGAAATTTTGATTTTATTTCACATTAATTATATTTTCTGCTCTTGCAATTTACAGGTAGAAAAACAATGGCCGGTAGTTGCATTGGAGGGATGAAGGAAACACAAGAGATGATTGATTTTGCTGCCAAACACAACATTACTGCAGATATTGAGTTGATTCCGATGGACGACGTCAATAAGGCAATGGAACGGATGCTGAAACAGGATGTCAAGTATCGATTCGTCATCGACATTGCTAACTCATTGAAGTCTAGCAGTTAAAAGAAAAAAAAAACACATTTGATTGAGCTTGTCAACTTTCTGATATTGTACCAGCAGACCATTTACCTGTGTTCTTTTTCTTTTTCTCCATGGAAGTCATGTTTTGGTAATTGGGTTATAGTAATATGAAATTGTATGCTTCATTACTAATAAATAATTGGGTATTGGTAACAACAAGGTATATAGCCGAGAAATTGGCTAACAAAAGAAAATGTTGAAAAACTATCTCGAATTACAAGATTTTCCTACTCCTATCTTACAAAAATAATAATGATAATAATAAATGAATATAAACGAAAAAATTGGCTCTACTAGTAATAATCCTATTCGTATTTGGTATCACTCTACGTCTTCGAATCGTATATAGTCGTACATTACTCCTTGAAATGCTCCTGTATGTCTTCTTTGGGTTAGATAGATTACGTTTTCACCTTCTACCAAATATTGGCTTGGAACCTTGAAGTTGAATAACCAATAAAGCCCATGAATTCCATGTCTGGCAATGGCGTTATCTTTTCCTGATGACCAATACCCGGTTGTGAAATGAGGTCGTTTGGTTGACGGGTTGTTGAATCGGATATCGATCACAGCCTCAGTTGAGGAGGCCAAGGCTAATCGAAGCATATAGTTACCGATCTTTTTAGGCCTTTGAAGATGAAACACAATTTGCCACGTTGTTGCCTCATAGATGCCAGAATTCGTAGCTCTAGTGACATGAGCGAAGAACCAGTTACGATGGTAATCGTCGGTGTCGACATTGTACACAAGATCTTGATGTGGATACAATTCGGCATAACGTTCCCAAAGACCGTATTGTCGAAAATTATCGTCATGGATGTGGATCTTGGAATCATTGTAAAAGCGATTCATGAGGGTAGGTCGAGGACTTGGTATATAGAACTCAGCCGCCTTCCGATCTGGGATGCCGATCTCCCACAAAGTTGGGCCTTGTCTTGGAGGGTCAAAGACCAACAAATTTAGATTTGTGGAACTTCTTGGTGTGATGGTGATTTCCTTGTCATACTTGTAATCACCAAGGACACCAGGTACCCAAGCATATAAATTGTAAGTTCCCGATCTTATGTTATCAATAGAGAAGTATCCATGTTCATCCGCTCGTGTCCAAAATTGGTATCCCTATAAATGAGAATGAGGACAATATCAACTGTTCTATATAACCATCTAAGAAGAACAATACTTAAAAAGTGCATTTTAAGCTGCATTTATTTGTCATAGAGCTACCTTGCTTTCTCTTTGCCAAGACCCCAGTTCCCCAGGAGCAGCAAGGCCCACATAAGCGGAATCCGCCCACATCTGTGGGTACTTGGCGTATCTGTCAAAGAAGTAAACGACGTCAGTTTCAGGACATGTGTAAGAAATGTTTTTATTCTTATTATGCACAAAGACAAATGAAAGCAACGGAACAAACCTATCTCGGACTAATAATTGACCTCTCAAGCTTCCTCTTTGGTCTGACGATGGAAATTCTCTGGATTCAACGAAGTTGTATGGCCATCTACTTGTTTCAATCGTCATCTGATTTCAAAAGTATTCTCATTTTACAAATAAATAAATAGCTCCAAATGACACTTTTATTTCTTTTCTAAAAAAAGTTAAAAAGAATACCTGGTTTTTAGCATCCTCCCAGAGTGAACCGGGATTATCATTTCCGGTTGGGTCCGAGTTTAAATAAGTAAAAACCGGTCCGAATACCTTCTTCCAAGCTTCTCCCTCTCGAAATCTCATGGAAACGTCTTTACCCGCATAATGCGTACTCACAAACATCTTTCATATGTGTAGAAAAATATGGTTTAGATTAAAACAAATATCATGAAAAGCACAAAAAAAAAAAAAAAAAAAAAAAAAAAGTAAAGAAAGGTGTTGGGCTTACAGAAAGAGTTATGGGGCCGACGTGGGAAGTGAGATCTTGCTTGACGGGGCCAGCCGTACGGAACTCATCACTGGGCGTGATCATCCAGAATCCCACGTGTGGGTCACTCGACTCCCATCCATGAACCCTGTTCTCCATATTTTCTAATGAGTATTGGTACTTATCGTCCACCTGCACCACACACCGTCCGTCACACCCCAATTACAAAACACACACATTATTCTTATATATATGTATATGTATGTATGTATTTTCTTTTTCTCCATACCTCTCCTTGAAAGCTGGGATCGGCGGGTCGGGTTAATAGAACCGCCTCCGGATAATCCAAAGGCTTCCCAGCAAGACGGTCCTCTGCAGTTGGCATCATCCTCTGTCTATCGTCCGATACCGCCATGTAATGAAATCTGACCGTTGATTACAGTACCAAAAATCAAATAAATGAATTTACGTTTATTTTTTTGATTGACAAAGCTAGGGGAAATAATTAAAAGATTAAAAAATAACACTAACTTGTCCCCTAGGAGTTTGTAGGCAATTCTAATTTGATCAACGTCAATTTGAGGCCATCCATTGAGGCGTTCAAATATACCATATGAATAGAACCCAGAATCGCCACGTCGCACAATATACCTGAAATATATTTTCGACTTAAAACTTTAAAAGTTGTCATGCATTTGAAATATATAAATCATATTTATATATGGAAACACACAAAACACATACATGCATAATTAGAAAATAATTAGGGAGAGAAGGAGCAACCTTTTGTCTATGTTCAAAGGGAGCGAAGAAGCGTCGGAAGGGTCCCATGTTTTGGTGAATGAAAGCTCTACTTGGTCATTGTTGGCGGTAATTACTTTGAAATTCGTCGCTCTTACCCTGTAAATACATCTTTATAAAGTCAATTTATTTGTAAAATTAAAGAAGGGGTTGTTAGATTTGCATGAAATAATTAAACTTGGTCAGTTAAAATAACACAAATCAGTAGTTACCTGTCAGTGGCACTAGCTTTATTAGGGCGGTTCCAAACCACGTCCCAATACCTACACACCACGTCAACAGTAATAACATTAAACCAAATTTTTATGAACATGTAATTAATAATCTTTTGCATAAGTTTTTTTCTTTTTTTCTTTTTTTCTTTTTTTACAATGATTTCTATATATAAAAGAAAAGATTTAGAGATTTTACCCTCTGTTATAGTGGACGTTGTGAATTTCAAGGAGGTTGTCAATACCCTTGTATTTTAAAGCAATAACATTGCCATCAGGACGAGAAAAAGTGACTCGAACTATGCCATTGTCAATTATTACCTGAAAATAAAAAAAAAAATAATAAAAAAAAAAGAATAGAATTTTCCCATCTTAGTAAATAAATAAATACACATAATCCAGACATGCCTTAAATATTTGAAAGCATTGTTTTTTTGCAATATCAAAATTATATTCAACAAGATTCCAGATTTGTAAGGGCGGATCATATGGTTTTATTTTATTTTCAAGATATATCGTAATCAAAATTTAAAAACTTCCAAAAAAAAAATTGCTAAAATATAATCGTTATGTTAAGTTGGGTAACTTTTTTCAATAATGGAAAACCAATACCAAATCCTTAAAAAAAATTTATATTGAATTAAACTGAATTGTTATGCCAAAAAAAAAAAAAAAGTTTAATTGTAAAATATGTTTTTTAGCATAAAATAAACAAACGTAGAGAGGAGGATTAACGTTAGTAGAATTTTCACCTGACCATGATTCTGCAATTCCAACGTTACGTCGCGTGACAACATTGTTTTATTGTTGTTCTCCACCAAAATTCTTCCAACAAAAAAATCAAAATCAAAATCAAACCATTAACCCATTCATCGGGCAACAATTAAAAAAAAAATGTCCAGTCAATTTTTTCAACGTAAAAAAAAAAGCATTAATCTTAATTGTATTTGAAAAGTAAAAGGTTGAACAACAACGCAATGAAGAAGAAGAAGAAGAAGAAGAAGAAGAAGAAGAAGAACTAACTGTTGGGAAAAATCTTGTTGTTGTGGTACCGGTACGGCCATGGCAAGAGCTAAACCGAAGAATAAGAAAAGGAGAGCAGCCATTGTTGAGAAGCGACGAAGCTTTTTGTGTTGTGTTGTTCTTATTTTGGCATTCTTGATCTCCATCGTTGAAGGGGGTTTCAATGAATAATAATACTTCAACGTCGTTCCAATATAACACAGCGACTTCAAAACATTAATTGCCAAAATTAAACCATCTCTCCTTAAAAAGGTTAATTAATTCAATATAATAAACATATATAATACGAGGAATAAAAAGGCTGTAATTAATTAATTTTGCATGGATTAAATAATAAACCAATAATAGTATTAGTAATGAGGTTACCTATATTTGAAGGAAATAAAATAGAATATTTGCAAAACAAGCAGATGTCTTTTGTAATCGAGAGAAAGAGAAAAAAGAAACAAACAAAGCTCTCTCTTTCAAATAGGCAGCAGAGTTGGGTTTTTATAACTTTAGGAAGAGGGAATGTGGAATACTAATGTATATTTAAATTCTTCTAATTTAGAAAAGAAAATATTTTTATTTCCTTAGATACTCCCTATTTATTTTTAGGCCTGCTAACACATTTTACTTTATTCGTATATATTAGTCTATTTCTTTTTTGCTATATTTGAAAACAAATTAAAATATAATTCGAATAGTAATTTATTATAATATTTATAGTTTATTTAATTTTGGTAAATATATAAATTTGAAAGTGGTTTGTGGGTGTTATACCAATATTTGACAAATTGGGAGAGGCAGTTGCTGTGGTGGCATGCATGTTGGAGAGAGACATTTTATTTTATAGTATTAAATGGGAAATTTAATTAATTAGGTGAACTTCTAAATTTCCCTCTCTAAAACCAAAAGATAATTGCTTTGCTAATTTCCTTTCATGAAAACTCTTTTGAATTTCTCTTTTCCTTCAACCCTAACCAATGAACCTCTTCAACTTTCAATCAAACATATGTATGAAAAATACCTTTTTGACACATTAATTCGTTGTTATCTTGCGAGGCTTAACTACGTATATATGAATATTAGATTTGATAAATTTATTTTATCGAATGATAATTTCAATTAATTATGTGATAATCCTAGGAATTATGTTCATTTGGTAGGGGATGAAGATAACAATTAGGTGAAAACCCACTTTGGAAATTAATTAATTGTAATATATATGCCTCCAAATGCGAAAACTACAAAAGATTATTTTGAAGAATATGAGTATTTTACGTTTGTTCACACCACACACATACACAAATTTGTTACAAAAACTAGTTGAGGCATAACTTGATAATAATATGATTTAGGTCAATGTTTTTTTTAATTTCTTTGACTTTTAAAAGACTGGGCATTTGGCAAACCTAACTCTAAGCTTTGCCCGTAATGGACTAGACTTTCCCTTTTGTTTTCTTGACCAAGAAATACTAAGAAAAGTATTCTGGCGGTTCCTCCTAAAATTCCTAATCTTATATTACTATTAACAGTTTCATCAAAGTCTAATCTAACTAATTTTAAGTTTGGGATTATCTCTTAATCAACCAGGATTAGTCAAGGAAGCAAAATTTCAAATTTTAATAATGCATGTGATAGAGATTTGAACTTGTATCTGGATGGAATTTAATATATTGGTTTTCTAATTATATTATATAAATGGTAATCACAATTTTAAGTGATAATAACCAAGAGTATGACAATATTTTTTAAGAATTGAAAATATAAAAGAGTTCGTGGACTATGAGAAAGTTTATGATTTATCATTTATATATTTTAACCGATTTTGCGGTATGCTGTATCTTTGAATTTAATTGTTTTATTTATTACAACCGTCCTTAATAACTAATGATTATTATTCATCGAAAATTTAATCTAATGAGTTGTTCAACCCAAGAGTTAGATTATAAAGTTGAACCAGTCCGATTAAAGCATAAACAACACCTTAAGCTCTCAAACTTATGTGTGGGTTGAAATTTCCAGGGTTGACTCATTAGAATGAGAAGAGTGTGAGGTGGATCATTCAATGCAATTTTGTTAAATGTTATAATATATATTGCAAGCTAATTTAGCTATGTTTTCTTTAGATTAAACTAGTTTCTAGAATTTTGACTTTATACAATTTTTTGTTTTCATTTTCATTTTTATATCCGACTTATACTACTTTTGATCGAAAATTAATTAAAAATTTTGAAAAAATTAAAATTACCCCAATGAATCAAATGAAAGGTTAGTACATTATTGAGAAAGATTGTAAATATGTACTTCAAATAAAACAGATCAGTAGCATACCTTTTATATATCTTCTAAATCACTTGCCAAATTTCATAAAAAAAAAAAAAAAAAAAGTCCAATGAACCCACAAAAATGTTACCCAAAACCAAAATAGGGCAAAGTGTGGGAACTTCCGGCGGTGGACGACGACGTGGAGGCACCCGACCACCGGTGATCAGTCGTCTAAAGATGAAGAAACGAAAATTTATTTACTTTATTGTTCTTCGTTTCCCTAAACTCATTGTGTATGTTTGTGTTTATATATAATATTCACATCAATGTCATAAATCCAAATCCCTCCTTTTACATCATAAATTTCAAATCTTTCAAATATTTAACCTAATTAAATTATCATAAAATCTATTATCTCAACAATTATTTTCAGTTGACTCCATAATCTAAAATTAAAGGAATTAAAGCTAAATTATATAAGATAATCTGTTTTAATTCATGTGGATTTAGCATGTTATATATTTTTTAATTGTAATTAATGTAACCCATCGTTGTTTCGATAAGTATTTTGTTTATTTGTTTTTTGTGTTTACATTTTTAAAATTAAATTAATTTTCCCCTTATTCTTAGAAGGATAACATATCAACTGTTAAATAAAAAAGTTGAAATATTAATCAAATTTTAGAAAACAAAAATAAGTTTTTAAGATTTAGTGTGTTTTGTCGTGTATTAGGAAAGAAACATTTCATTTCTAATATTTCATTCTCTGAAAGTCTATGATTTCATTACCCTATTTTTAACCATATATTTTTTTATCCTATTTTTTGACATTTCTTTTTAAAATAACATTATGTAAAGAAAACAAAATCCCATTTTGCATCCTAAGGTAGTTGTTCTCAAATTGCCCCAACCTTATTGTGGTAGCTTAATATAATTGGGCCTCAGCGTCGAAGCCCTTTTACCCATTTTGAATGAAACGTTATGGCCTATATACTATATGCTATAAACCTTTGGACTTAATTATTATTAAAATTATGGCATTTTATTAATTAGATTAGTTAAATTATACATCTTGATTTATTATTTTATTTAAACACATACATACATCTTTGGGGTTGGTCTCATTGTTAAGTTCATGTTCAATGGTCGACCACATTATCAAAATGACTATCAAATATGGCCACATGTACGTTGGCTTGTCTTAGGTCTCAAGATGGTTGATAAAGTTGCATGTATATGTTATATATTAGCTTCTCACCGCAATTTGATTTTTCTAAATTATCTATTTAATACACACAACTAACAAAGTAACTTAATACCATAATTTCTTTTAACAACTCAAAAACAGATGGATCAAATTAAAGGTGCACATGTACCACCATATTTCAACTAGAGCTAATACATTTTTAGCACGTCCATTACATTCTAGATAAAAATGATGCACTCAAACAAAGAAATGAAAAAATTACAATGTCGATGTACAAGGCCACTAAGAGAGGTGCTCTAGCCTCTAGATACACAAAAACAAGTACAATTAAAATATAAAGTTTAGAGGACAGTCTTCCAAACAAAAATACTTTGATTACATGTTAATTCAATCATCCAATACCTTATCTCAAAAGTTATGTATTTGATTTTTCTTTTTTCCTTTGAAATCCTAGAAATATATTTCAAATTATTAGACCAATAGTGAATTTATTACCGCAAATAATAATAAACACAAAATGTAACATAGATATATATAGGATAAGCTCTAAAAATTAAAGAGATAAATATACATATATAGATAGATAGATGATATTACACAAAGACCAATAAGGCATATGAAAAATGTAATTGAAGAAGATAGCATGTGGGGTTTTAGCATCAAAAGCGACATTCCAAGATTTATCTTCCACTCCCAAAGAACAAATAAAATGAAATAAAATAATACAATACGATCTTAATTTCTCTTGGATGGCTAAACCCTATGAGGGCTATCATAAAGGGAAGAGTATATCATGTGCACATCAAAAAAGAAAAACTATTCTCCACTCTTTTAAGCATGCAATTTCAATTTTATTTGGACACAAAAATCCACAACTAAGTTTTTATTATTTAATTTTTCTTGGGTTTCGATGGTATATGATTTGTTGATGATTGACACCTGTCTAAGCTCGTTAACATAAGCAACAAGTTGAGAGTAATTTAAATGAAAAGGAAAATAATATATATGTAATGTTTTGAATTTAGGTGTGTCCTTAATCCAGGGGGGGGGGGGGGGTTTCATTGGAACTTTCAGCCACATTATCGAATCTTATTGGTACAACCATATCAACTTCACGTGGCCTCGACCAGTAGAAATTCGAGATTTAAGACAAGTCACCAGGACCTTTCATCATTATATATATATATATATTGATTCTATCTATTCACCCCTCCCAAACACTACTATCTTTATTATTATTATTATTATTATTATTATTATTATTATTATTATTATTATTATTATTATTATTATTATTATTATTATTATTATTATTATTATTATTATTATTATGTACTCCAAAACCATATAGAAACTATATCTTTAATTAATTCATTCATGTTAAATTTAACCGATGCTTTTTTAGTATATTTAATTCAATTTGGAAGTTTAATTTATTTGATCCATAAAACTACAATTTTCAGTCTAATTATTTTTTGAAAATTAGTTCTACTAACCCTTCTTTCATTTTTTTTTTAATTTCTTATTTAGTTATATATTTTTTATAAACATTTTCAAGTATTAAAAGTCAAAGTTTCCATTTGATTCATCAATTTTTTTGTTAAAAAAAATGGTGGAAAATATCTTGAAAAATAGTTTTTGTTTCTAAAAATCGGCTCATAATTCAACCCTTTTACTCGATAAAAAAATTTCAAGGAAATAGACTTCATAATAAAACAACAAAAAAGAAAACCAAATGATTATAGGATAGAAACTTACTTATATAATGACATTTTTAACCTTTCGCAAAAAGACTCCGAAGGTGCACTATTTAACCCAAAAAAATATCATAGAAAGATTGTTTTTAAATCTTACGGTAATATTACCAAATAACTCAATTTTTAATAGCTCAATCCTTCGTATAGTTAAAACACAAATATCATTGGAAGACAAATCAATAGTAAAAGAGACCTCCATATTACTAAAAGAGGTGGATTGCAAGTGGGAAATTTGAGTTTTAAGTAAATATACAAACAATAGAGATTAAGATGTAATGATATTTCTTAAATTTTCCTAAAATGGTAGCTTGCAAGTTTCAAAAAAGGGTTCAATTTTTGGTAATATTCCAAGTACCAAATAGAACAAGTGGAGTAAGGACTTAGATATTCTCAAATTCTTTTGATATACTCTTTTAATTAAACAATATTCCTTATTTGGAAACTTTAAAGTTTCAAAAACCAAACCAATTTTTTGCCAAATTGTTTCAAGTTCCAAAAACCAAACTGATCAAAACATGTTGTCTCTGACAATCCCACTCCATCCAGACTTTGCCTCCAATGCCATTTTCTTTTGCTCACTAATTTTCTGATCACCTCAAACTAATAATATATATAAACTTAACTTAGTTTCAACTTCCACTATTTAAGGTTGCAAAACAAATCCAAACAAAAAGTTCTTCTCTCTCGTGGAATGGGTATATATGTTTAAGCAGTACTCCAACAGCTCTATGCCACTAATAATCTTTAATTAGTGGAAGAAATCAAAATAATTAAATAAAATGCAAATGGCACCAAATATAAACCAAATTGCAAATGGCCACAAGAGGTATCATATTCCAACAACATGGGCACAATATATTTAGGATTTTAAAACCTCTATTATTTAAATTTCTTCATAAGAACAATCAAATCATGAACTAGTGTTTTGTGCACAAGTGAAGTAACCCTTCAGTTATGCCCTTTAAAATAAAAGTACTTTATTTATTTATTCTAATTTAAAAATGATGCATCATCATGGATACTTAATTGATAGATTATAAAGCATTTCAGAAAACAATAGCCAATAACATAATCAATCTTTCAAAAATTATAGAAATGTCACTTTAGTTAGTCATCAATTCAAAAGTTTGTGCTAGCTAGTAAAACAAATCATGATTTAATTAGTTTATATTTTTCTCCCATTTCTTTAATTCTAAACTTCTTTTTCTTCTTCTTCTTTCTAAACTATATATTCAATCTCTAATATTTATAAAAACCCATTCCATTTTTGTAAAAAGAGGTCAAAAGAAAAGTGATTGACCTTAAAAAATATAAATAGAATAGTATTAATGTATTGTGTATTTTATATATGTATATATATAAAGTACAAACAATTCGTACAGCAGTTTAGTATAATTTAATAAATCCCCCCATCCCAACTGAATCCCCTTTAAACAGTGCTCAGATTCCTCATTTTGGCCTAAGCCTAAAAAATTTGTTTTCGGCTACCATAAAATCTTCTCGTAGGAGAAACAAAAAACCCAATTGGAGAGAAGAAGGAAGCTACCACTAATTTTTGTTCTTCAAAATAATTAGTAAGTCACAACCTTGCTTTATTTATTTCTAATTGGGGCTTTTTTGTTTGTTTAATTAGTAATCATTGTGAGATTTGTTCACAGGGGTTGGAGAAGGTGAAATAAATCATCAATTGAAGAAACCCTAATTTGAAGAAGATATGGGTAGAGGGAAGATTGTGATAAGAAGGATTGATAATTCAGCAAGTAGACAAGTAACTTTCTCAAAGAGAAGAAAGGGACTTATTAAAAAGGCTAAAGAACTCTCTATTCTCTGTGATGCTGAAGTTGGTCTCATTATTTTTTCTAGTTCTGGCAAACACTACGAATTTGCAAGCTCTAGGTTTGTGATTTCTCTCTCTTAGCTCGTTTTTAGATCAGATATATGTATTAATGGATCGAGTTTTCTGAAATTTTGTTTGACTTGTTAGTTAGTTGATAATCTTAGTTTTTTTTTTTTGGATTTAGAACTCAAAAGGGGAATGGTTATGATGAAATAGGTTTTAAAGCTGCTTTTATTAGGAAGAAATCTCTAGCTATACTATGAAATTATTTTCTTTGATTTGTTTGGGGTGAGATTTAGAGTTATATGATTTGTTTTTGGTGATCAGCATGCATTCAATAATTGAGAAATATAACAGAAGGAAGGAGGAAGATGAACTACTGTTGAATCCAATTTCAGATGTGAAGGTATAGATAATATTTATCCTCCGTGAAAGGAGCTTTTCTTTTTTCTTTCAATTTCTCTTGATCTCTTTGTCCAAATTTATATGTGCATATAGTTTCATATTGTTGAGTTCTACATTTTTTGCTTGCGACATTTAGTGATGTTTTTTTGGGTGGATTTTCTAGTAGAAATAAGTATGTATTGAGATGACTCTTTCATGATTTACAAAAACTTGTCTTTGGGTCTAATTTGACGGATATACACCATATGGGGAAAATGTATGTATGTATAGAAAATTCAAAAGTAGTTTCACATTAATATGAATTACATTCATATAAACACTATAATTAATCTTTTTAACATAATATTGTAACTCCGTGAGTTATCTCTAAAATGTTATTCAATGAAGTTGATACATAATGTATCTAATTTTTCATAATGATTGGATGTGAAGTTTTGAAATTTTGGATTTCCCTTATATTTACATCCTCGTTTAAAGTACATTTCACTTTTTATCTCATACGTTTATTAGCTTCATTATTGTAGCAACCGATTCGAATAATTTATCTTATCCCTACAATTTGTTTGTCGATTGTTTTAATAATGTAATCACCCTTATGATTAGTTGGTTAAATTGCAAAATTTAGACCCTAGAACTTTTCGAGTAGTAAAAGGATCTCTAAACTTAAGAATGTCTTAAAGGTATTTGAATTTTGTTGTATCTAATAGAATGGTAAGCTTTAAAATGTGGTATATAATATCTGATATATTAGATATCAAATTGAATATCGTATGCTTAATCAGAATACATAAGACTTTTAAATTTTCAATGTTGGTCAATGTAGCATGTCTGTAAATTTGAAGAGACCTGGACTAGAATATTGATCTCTCTGCTCTGACACAAAAAATTGAGATTCTCAAAACGAAAAGACTTAAATAATTAAACACATATATAATTTTATTTGTTATTTAATGTGAAAGATGTGTGTTGGGTTGTTCTTTTTACATTGATAGTTATGGCAGAAGGAGGTAACAACATTAAGGCAGCAACTACATAACTTGCAGGAGAACAATAGGTATAACTACACCTTCTTCTTTTTTTTTTAATTTTTCTAAGATTTTTCAATTACCAAAAAATATATGAAAATTTGTTATAAATAGAAAAAGAAGACTACTTACAACATATAGTAAAAACAGATCATGAATTAATTCCTACAAACACAGATGTTAATTTTTAATAAATCTGACACTGGGTTTGTTATATACCTGTGTTTTCATTTTTTATTTCTCTTCTTTTTCCTTCCATTTTTTAAATGACTTCTTTTCCTTAGAAATTGTTGTTGCCTTATAGTATTAAATATGCAGAAAGTTAATGGGGGAGCAACTGTATGGTTTATCAATCAAAGATCTAAACAATCTTGAGAATCAATTGGAGTTTAGCTTACAAAGCATTCGAATTAAAAAGGTTAGTTATGATTTATATCTATCATCGATAGATTCTAATAGATTTTATTAATATTTATAATTTTTTTAATATATGGTAAATTATTATATTCTTACTAATCTCTTTAATGTTATTATTATTAATATTAGAAATTATCAAGTAAATATTAAGCACAGCTAAAAGGTTAGAAAATGACAAACAATTCCAATGGAAATGCTCGAAATGTTTTGAGGAAAGTGGAATATATATATATATATATATACACACTTTTTATAGGTTGAAGTAAAGAGCACTCCAAAGAAAAGGAAACGTCAAGATTGGTATAATTTTTCAAAATAAACATTCTTTCTAAAGTACGTTTTATTATATATTTTTTTTCTACAACAAATTTGAACTTTTGTACTTATGAGTATGCGTTAGTTACCCTCCGGCCTTCATAAATCATGTTGATAGACATTTATAGATAATAATTGTCTACCAGTATGTACAAATTTTTCTCAATTTAACATTAATTAGTAACTTGTATGTTGCATGCAGGAACAAATATTAAACGAAGAAATAAAAGAATTGAACAGAAAGGTAATAGAAAAACATATCTAAATTTTTTTTTCATCTTAACCGAGATTGTGTAAAAAAAAACTTCGAGAATTGATTCTCCATCCCATAACCATTTTATATTTTAATTTTCACTCAATTTTATACTAACTTTTAATGCAAAATGTCATTTGTTGATGTTTATTTGGTTTCTCCGGTTTCAACACTTAACAAGGTTTAAAAAATAGTTCTAAATAGTTCTTATATTAAAGTCGACTAACTGAATAATGACGTAACATTAAAATAATAATTATTTCTAATTATTTTATATTCATTATTTTTATTGCTTATTTTTATTTTCTTTTGTATTTCTTCTTGGGCTCCGGTTATATTTCTGTATTTTATTTTTAGTATTTTTTTTTATGTACTTTAGTTTATTTTATTAGTTAAGTAATGTTCAACTTTTAACGTATAAACTATTTAGAACTATTTCTTTAACTTCATAAATTAAAATGTCACTTTTGAAACTTCATGGATCAAATAGATATCAACACCAAATTTAGACCACAAATGCATGTTGCTCTGAATTATAAAATTTAACTTAGGAATCATTTGAATTGAGAACTTGCAAAAGTTTGAAAGGTAATTTATTTTTATTTAAATTATTTGGATGAAAATAATTTAAATTCACTCTAAGATTGCTGAATAATATTTTAATATTTTCTCTCCAAAGTGACATATTTTTTTATCTTAACATTCGAACAAGTATTCCAAAAACAGCTTTAGTATTTTTAAAACAAACTTATTTGTGTAAAGTAGTTAATTTCTTTAAAACTAGATCGATTAAAATTTTACAATTTTCAGGGAATTCTGATGCACCAAGAAAATATAGAGTTGTGCAATAAAGTAAGCCTTTATTGTCAAGAAAACATGGAATTACACAGAAAGGTATCCACTCTCAAATTTCAAAACATTAACAACAATTACATCCATCCATACATACATCATTATGATAATTCAAATTTGAAAACAAGAAAAAAGCTTCATAATCTCTGCAGGTTTATGGGCATAATTCAAGATCAGAGATGAACTTGGCCAACACCGGAAATGCCTTAATTCCATATGGTATCATCACTGCCACCGCCGCTGCCGCCCCTATTGCCGGGAACGACCTGTGTGTGCCAATTCATCTTCAGCTCAGCCCGCCGGAGCAACAACCTTAATTTTAATCAACTGACTTCAACGCCCTACAAAACGAACGTATTATATATATATATATATATATATATATATATATATAAAAGGGTACAGAATTAATCATTAATTAAAGTTTCGGATAATTTGGTAAATGAATTATAAGTATTACTGTGTACGTAAAAGGATTGGTGTTTTAAATTTTTGAGAAATAAAAGGCAACAATTCCAGTTTTCTTTTCTCTATATGCATTATTGTCAGGTTGCTAATTTTTCTTGATATATATGAAGCCTAAAATTCGAGTCAAAGCAAAGATTCTCTTCCCTTCTTTTTTTAATCAGGAGTGAAAGTGTAAAATATTAAGTTCAAAAATCTTTCACTCGGACAACCCAAATAAATCAGAAGTTTAATAATGTAATAATTTGAATCTCGGGTTAAACAAGAAATTAACCTCCAATTTTACTCTTTTAATGGTAAAGTGTAAGATTATGAAAACCTAATAAACGAAATTAATGAAAAAATATTCAAAACGTAGACTTTAATATATATTTTTGTATCTTTTTCCCTAAATTACTTATTCTTAATGTTGGATGTGGTCGTTTCTTTGAAGGAATAATGGAGCTCATCTCAATCTAATTCTTTTTTCTTAATTATTTGGGACTTGTAAATTTAATATTTTAAAGATATTGTTTTTGTTTCTGTTTTTATTTTTATTTCTTGGCACTTGCAAAGGAAAAAGAAGAAGAAGAATAAGGAAAAAATCAGTTCAACTCATTATCGTCCTGTGGATTAAAAAATATATAAAAACTATTTTTGTATTTCTTTTTATAAAATTTATCAATAATACTCTTCTTTTTAAGTTTAATTACTTTACCTGAAACAAGAGATTTGAACACATTTGATCTCTGGACCAATAATTCATATAAATGTCTCTCGATAGACTTTCTTCTCTCTTTTAAAGAGGAAGATATTTCACGTATTGTCAGAGAAGTTCTTCATACTAAAGTCATTTAAAAGCTCTCCCAGTAGGTAACCGTGAAAGAGGGAAGAGATTTTCGAGTATGGAAAACCTCTGGATTTGAAATCATTGTTTATATACATTGTATTGATTTTGTATATTTTTACAAGATCAATTGCAAATTTTTGTGTATCTCAGTCCTTTCTATCTTTAGCTTTTCCAACTTTCTACGTGGATATCAAGATGCTTTCTAACCTATTGACTAAAAATTGTTACAAATAAAATTAAGAATAAGATTTCCAATCGATATTTGTTATGCGACTAAAATGAATAATAAAGAAAAGCGTGTTTAAAAATATAAATTTTGTTCTCACTCAATTTATTTAACATAAGTGAGTGTGAGAATGCAATAATAATAAAAGAAAAATAATAATAATAAAAGCAAGATCTGCTTTCCTTTTATTCTGAGTAAATAATTTACTTAAACTAATTTAGGAATCTGGAGTTTAGATAAGATTAATGTTAGAAACTGGAATATATTGTGATCAGTTGTGGTATGATATACCACAATATAGACTTTGCTTACATCTACCTTTTTAAAACAAAACACACATTAATAATTAGAACAATTTTTATAAACATAATTGATCATTTTTATCCTTTTCCATATCAATAATTTTGTTTTAAATAAATTACATTAATAAGTAAAAACGAAGATTATAACAATAGGTTACCCAAAAAATTGATATAGATAATAATATTTTCGCATAAAGAACAAAATATTGCCAGAAAAAGTTACAGAAAACGATAAGATGTAAAATAAATTATCAAACATGACCGAGATTCTTAAGATTTATCGGAAGTTTATGGAAACTAAATTTAGACCATTGAAAGGACACGTAGATTATAAAATTCAGAGCACAAAAATATTTATATTTTAAAGATAAATTTAAGATATATAATTTTTAGTTTAGAAATTGTGTGGATGAAGAATTAATTAATTAGTAATTAGTATTTAATTTACTACGATATAATTAGGTGGGTATAATTATTAAAGATCGTAAATATTAAGGCATGGACTTACTAATTAGTGGGTTGCCATGATAATGACGGTCTCATAATAATTGTGCATTGGATATTTATTGAAAAACCATCATGACTCCTAATAATCACTCAATATAGGTATTTCTTTCTCATACATTAATGAGTATTAAGTAAAAAAATTTGACAACCATGTTATTATTAAGGTCTCCTAATATAATTTCATTTCTCCCACTAAGTCAACTTAAACACAGTTTAATTTGGATAAGATCTTTATTTTATTTTAACCATATATATTCTGTTTGTTAATTAGAGTATGTTTCAATTATTAATTTTCTATATCTTTTCCAATCAATTTTTTCCTTTCTGTGTCTTTCCTTTATCATTGTTAGAGTGTCTATTTGTTATGTAATTTATTGTACTCTAAATCAAATTAATCTTGTGTTTTATTGAACATCAACTCGACTTACAATACAATAGATAAATACTCATAAATAAATAAAACAAGACGTACAATATATTTTCTAAACACCAGACTTTGTATATAGGTGTATTGGACAAGACATACACTTGATTTGATATATGCAAAAGAAAAAGAGATAAGGAAAAATATATTAAAAAATTAATAATTAGAATAAATCTTAAATGATGGTAGAAAAATTATCTTCGACAAAATATGTATATCATTAATAAATATGGATTTGTTTTTTTTTTTTTTTTTTTTTTTGTCACTTTATAGTACTATCTATCATTGATAAAGAAATATTCACTAATAAATCTAAATATTATTTACTATATAGAAAAGGATGAATGAGGAAGGTTAGTTGAAGGAAGCAATTTTAGTTTAAAAAGTATGTTTAGAATTACACTTTTGTTGAGCTCACTCAATATGCTATCTTCGTGGGACCCGCCAAAAAGAGAAAAGGAGAAAAAAAAAATGAAAATGGCGGCCAATCAATGGGCGGCATCTGTCATCTGAAAAACTGTACACACAAGAAAGAATGTTCATCTTCTTGGTAGATCTACATTTCTCTAATCTCCACGCTCCCACCATCCATTTATTCATAAATCTCAAACACATCCAAAATTAACGGACTAAAATTTTGGAAAAAACAAAAACAAAAAATCTCAAAAGAAAATTGCAGTGATTCAACTTAGAAACTCCTACCATAATCCATCTACAGCCATCGACGAGGATCGGATCAATTAAACCGTTCATCTCGAAATCCCTATCTCGTTTTCTCGGTTGTAGCTGTCGTAACAACGGCTGCCCTCGTCAAAATTCTGGGAATAGCTAACGGCGTCGTATTGGAAAGACAGAGATTTCGATCCATATATACTCATGCTATCTTTCACCCACTTTCTAAGAAGATACCGCCATCTCCAGGCGCTTCTTTTGCCTCCAGCGCCGCCGTGGATGCGAGTATACCCTACTGATCCTTCGTGGACCGGGAAGCATGCCGCCGGAGAAGCGGGAACGCAGCCGGAGAGGTAGGGAAGTCGACTGCAGCCGAGATCTCTCTCCATGTTAATATTGGGGGAATGGAGGATGAAACCGAGAAAGGAATTAAAGAGAGAAAAGAAAGAAGTTATATTAGGATGAGAGCTTGATGGAGGGTTGCGTCAAAAAGAGATATTAATGAAAGAGAAAAGTGAGATCCACTTGACCAATATGCTCTTGCAGTGGGACGATGCCCTTATGGCCTATTCTGTTTCGTTTCCACCTACTTTATGGGCCTTACCTAATTATTGGATCTGTATTTTTAAATATTACTTACTTACCTTATCTTTCTCTTCCCTTCAAATACTTTCTTTTCTTTTTTTTTTTTGTTTGTTTTCGTAAAAACTAAAAGGAGAGAGAGCAATCCTATGCTGTTTTTGTATTTGTTTTAATTCGAAACTTTTGCTTAAATTATTACCACCTATTCGCACTCAAATCTTGTTATCATTTAAAGCCTATGTAGGCTTGATTGGGTAGGATTTTACAACGTCTTACTTTCCGAATGACATTGTTACAAAATTCTCACATCAATATATACATATAATATTAAGTCTATCTCACACTTTTCTTGTCTAAATATGCATTCATTAAACATAAGCTATATTTCTTTAAAATATATAATGAAGTTTATAATTTAGAAACGAAATAAAAATAAAAGTTATAAGTTTGTAACCCAATCCTTATCCTACAATTGAATTTGTAATTTACATTTTAAATTAGATGAAAATAGTTAGTGAAAATACAAATTTAAATTAGTTGAGTGTATATATTTAATATATATATATATATAAATAAATAAAAATATTGAAATAATTGATTTTACTTCTTGTTTGACATGATTACTACCAAAAAAAAGTAAGTTTGACAAAAGAAGAAGTTTCTAAAATTTTGTTACCAGTAAATTAAGAAAATTCTATTTTATATTATTATTTATGGAAAAAATATTAATATATATGACAAATTTTTAGACGATGGAAAAGTAAATATGGTGATTAGTATATATAATTATAAATGTTGCCGCGCCTATTTTTAGAATACTTTTGCAACAGTCCTAAATAACATTATTAAATAATGTATTTTTAAAGCTTATTTACGTATTTAAAATAATATTGAAAGCAATTATATGCAAAAAAAAAAATGTGTATTCAATATAAGATTTAAAGTGAACATACACATTAAATAACCCGATAAAAAAAAGTTTAGAGTCTAAATCAAATACATTACGATTTTTTTAAAAAAAAGAACAACACCTTAATTAACAAAATTGATAACTAGCTAATATATATACATGACTATCCACAATGGAACGTAACTAAGCCACCAAATAAAATCGGTTGTAATGTAAGAAAGAAGAAGATTAGTTATTTAAAAGAAGAAGAAAGGGAAATTATTGTTGACATCCATTGACGAATCACATAAAAAAGGTATATTATGAAACATGATCAATAAATAAATACAAAAAACTTTTGCCAATGGTTTAGTTAACATTATAAAACTTTTATTCCCTTAATAATAAAATAATAATAGTAGGATGGATGGATGTTTGTTTAATTGATTTGAATAGCTGGCTTTATTGGGTAAAGTATAATATGATAATAATTATAACATCAATACCGCATTACGTCAAGTAGGTCGCTCATGACTCACTACTCACTCCACACCTTCAAATGTAGTTTCTGCCTTCAACAAGATAATTCGTTTTCCTAAATTAAACAAATTACTTTCTTTTTTCTTCTTTCAAATGACAAACTTTGAGATGAGGATACAAACAAACCATAATTGCAATAATTAAAAACAAAGGAAAAAAAAAACATACAAACTAATTATATATATCTAACAAAAGTAGCGCAACTCAATAAAATAGATCGTCTCAGAAAAAAATACATATTTAAAAACTCTTGGATGAAAACATTAAACCACTTAAAATATTACAGGATTTTATTGGATTAAATAACTTGCAAATCATCGTGAACCAAAAATAGGTATAAATATACTAGATGACAACACATCAATTTTGACCGTAGAAGATTGTTCGCACTAAAATGACAATTCGACATGTTTATTATAAAAGTATTGTGTACTATGAAATTTATTTTTTAATTTAATAATTAAAAAAAAATTACTGATAAGAGTCCTATCGGTGTCTAATGCTATTTATCGTTGATCTAGTATGATATCTTGCTATATTTAAAAATATTTATAAAAAAAAGAAAAACTATTTTACGTTGTTGTATTACAATATTTCAAATTTAATAAATCGTGTATTTGTCGAGGGAGGGAAGGTGATATTAAAATTTTAAAGACATTTTTTGTAAAATGAAAACATGTAACGAAAATGGTTCAATTATTTAAGTCCAAGATGTGAGTGTCCGTTAACAACCTCATCTTGAAAAGCCGCACCCGACATGACGGATTTGTTGGTTGTCCTATTTCTAAGCTACATCTCATTCTCCACTACAACTCGTAATATCAAAATAAAATTAGCAATATTATTATTCACTTTTCTTTTCCTATCTTTTTTTTTTTATCATTTTTCTCTTTTCTTTTAAAAACTTCATTCATGATAATATGATGATCTTAATAATCTTCCAACTTATTTCAACTTCTCTTTTGTTGTTTTTTTAAACATCTAAACTTAAAATCATACAACAATATTTATAATTTGAACTAAAATAATGATAAAAATAGAATTTCATTACAAAATTAAGTTTTGGGTTGCGTTCAAAAACCACAATATTTTGTGCTTTAATTTAGTTTAATTTTAAAGCCTTTTTAAATTTAGCGTTTTATATATATATATATATATATATATATATATATATATATGTTTGCATCATAGTTTGTTAGAATTATTATTGAAGTGGATTTTGTACCAATTGGTTTTTGTTAAACTTTTGGGATTTTACCATTTCGGACTCAAAAGTGCTGGACCTCAACGCCAACTTCGTGGGCCAAAACAATTCGGGCCTCCGCAACAAAGCCCATTAATATTTCAGATAATTTTTTATATATTGTTTTAAATAAATGGAGAAATTATGCATTATACCAAATTTAGGTCCGTTTGATAATATTGGTCTTGTTCCTATTTTATTTTAGTTGGCTCATTGAATTAATTTTAAATTAACATTATTTAAGAGAAATGATTTGAATGAGAAATAGTATTTCAAATTAAATTTTAATAGCATGGGATTAATAAAAGCTATAGTATTATAGTTATTGATTTTACAGTAAGATTTATGTTTTTAATATTTTAATAAATTTTGTACTTTCTTTATTTTTACATAATTAAATTATATTTAAACAAAAAAAATCAATCGAAAATGTTATGAAAAACAACACAAGAAACGAAAAATAAAAAATTGACCATCCCACAAATTACCATTTTTACAAGAAAACGAGAACGTTATCAAATAAAATCTTAACGACGCCCATACAATATTAGTATTTCTATTTCAATACTATAAATTGTTGTTTCGATGTGGAAATAGTGATAATAATAATAATGGTAAAAGTATTTATATTTCTAAAGTGGATGTAACGATTATGTGTTCATTTAGTCAAATTTAAACCACAAACTTTTCGATTAGTATAATGTAATTTAACAATAGTGGTTTAGAGGATGCCGCAATTTCGTTACTACCTTGTGTTGTGTTAATGGACATTTATGAGATGTAAATAAAGGCAACCCTATGAAGAAAAAAATGTAGAAAATTTTGTGGCATAGGTTGAATTTAAAAAGTATAGGGTTTGATATTTGAGAAGATGACTTTTTGTGCCTTTTCTTTATATATAAACATTGGAAAAGAAAATTTATATTTGTGGCTTGGAAATGTTCAACTATGGATGGGATATATGCGGTTAATTTTGAATGCGCGCGGGAGCATACTCATGAAAAATACAAAAATGAAAATATGCATTCTTTTTCTTTTTTTTTTTTCAATAAGAAAACCCCACGAACTCAAATGCTAAAATAAAATGTGCGAGCCTGAGTGGAGTGGATAAAACGAAGCAGATAGGGAGAATATGGCACTGGCAATGGCCATGGCGTTACGTAGGCTTTCTTCTTCCGTTCACAGCCCCCTTCGTCACCTCCATGGCGGCTCTTTCCGTTATCTGGTCTCCTTCTCTTTTCTATTCTTCCCTTTACTTTTTTAATTTTTTTTTCTCTCCGCATAATGCATGCCTGAGCTGCTCGGAGCCATTAACTAACGTCGTTTACCTTGCCTTCTTCTTCTTCGTTTTTCTTTTTACACAATCAAGAAACACATAAGAGATTATCTAGATTGATTACTGTATAATTCTTACTCTCCTTCTTCTAATCCTTAACTGTTTCATTGTTTTCTTAGTCTTCTTTGCCCAACGAAGCTGTTTATGATAAGGAGAGACCGCGCGTTCCGGTAATTTAATCTCTCTATTATTCTTTGATGTATACACGCGCATTTCATGTCTCAAATTATGCTTATGGTTTCATATCTTACAGTGGCCTAAACAATTGAACGATCCGCTCGAGGTAGTTGATCCAGAAATTGCAGACATAATCGAACTCGAAAAGGCCAGGCAATGGAAGGTAGAACAGTTTCACTGTGAAGTTTGTTTTGTATTTTAGTTGACAATACTTATTTTATTTTAATTGCTTGAATCTTTTGGATGCTTATCTGATCATCAATCAACATCGTTCAATTTAAAATTGGTTTGGCTGGGATGAGATAAAAACCCTGTGGTACTCAACTCAATCCAATTGAAGTGTTTTTTTTTTTTTCTTTTCTTTTCTCATGTTTTTCAGTTGACAACTTATTTAAATATTTACGCTCTTGTTATTTTGAGTTCTTGTCTGATAGTTAACCACTTTCCTTAATAGATGGTATTTCCATATATTGTCGAGTCAAATGCTTAATTTCTCTTTGAAGTTCAATCTTTCAATGGAAACCTTAATCTATTTTTCATTTGAAGGGCCTGGAACTCATACCATCTGAGAACTTCACTTCCGTGTCTGTGATGCAAGCAGTTGGATCTGTTATGACTAACAAATATAGTGAAGGTTATCCTGGGGCTAGATACTATGGAGGGAACGAGTACGTGAATGTTTAAGTTTTTTCTTAAAAATTATTTTTTCTTGTTATTTGATGGCCATACCTTAAAGTAGCCAATAAACGTGTAAATAAGTCCTATCGTTTACTGGCCGTGCAACACTGAAGATTTCAGTTTCTTATTATCATCGCCATCATTTTTCTTTAGAAAATTGAATCCTCATCATCATCGTTATTGTTTCTACATTTTGTAGGTACATTGACATGGCCGAATCCTTGTGCCAGAAGCGTGCTCTTGAAGCATTTAGATTGGATCCAGAAAAGTGGGGAGGTATTAAATATAGTTGTCTTGGAATAACGAATGTCTAGAATCACTATATGGCATTTAAATTTTATCCAGTGGGATAAGACAGCCATTGGTTAATGGAGAGAGGTTCATATATTCATTGGTATAGGAATGTTTTAACTGGGGAACTTTCAGTCATTCACAATTTTTTATTGAATATCATGGTTTTGTTGCAGTGAATGTCCAATCTTTATCTGGCTCTCCATCCAATTTTCAAGTTTATACTGCATTGCTAAAACCTCACGATAGAATTATGGCACTTGATCTTCCTCATGGTGGACATCTCTCTCATGGTTACCAGGTGCCTGGCTGTAACTTTTTGAACTCTGTTGATATAAGCCTCTGTATCTTTTTTTTTTTTTTTTAAAAAAAATTATTTTTAATTATCATCATGTTCTATTTCTGTAATATACTTTTCTCATCAATCTCTCGATGTTACTCAACCGGTTTCATTTTAGCCATTCATTTTATAAAAAAATTGTTTTTTAGTGGTTGCTATTTTATGAACAAATATCAATAATATGTTGTAACATTATTCCTCTGCATATTTTACTATTAGAAGTATCCTCTTTAGTAAATCATTTTTTGGGCACTGCTTAACTAATAAGTAACAACTAAACTGTCTTTTGTGTGATTGTGCAGACTGATACCAAAAAGATCTCTGCAGTATCTATTTTTTTTGAGACAATGCCATACAGATTGGATGAGAGCACGGGCTATATTGACTATGACCAGGTATTGTGCAATTTATTCTCACCATTCTTTTATCTTTGTTATATGGTCCCAAGCAAAATCCCAAGTTAAAAAAATTTGAGGAGTCCATTTCAAGCAAACAATATGGTGATCTGGAAAAACTAACAAGTTTCTAGCATTTTTTTTTTGCCATGAAAACCGGTTTCTCTGACTAACTTTTCTTCCTGATCAAAGTTTTATCCAAGTCTTCACTATATCAAGTATTTTTGAATGTTTGACCAGAGTTTAGTAATAGTCTACGCAGTATATGAAAGTGTAGTTTTGAACTTACTGGATTAGTGATATAGTTCCTTTTGGTGTAAATTGAGCAATTAATAAACTTTGAAGTCATGTTACTGATGCATTTAACTACAAATGACAGTTGGAGAGAAGTGCTACTCTTTTCCGACCTAAGTTAATTGTTGCTGGTGCCAGTGCCTATGCACGCCTATATGATTATGCACGTATACGCAAGGTACACTCATTGACCTTCATATGCATTTCAACTGAAGCACTTCAATTCTATCGAATATTGTGGTCTCGATCTCAGGCTACACCTTGGATGGTCCAAGGCTCACATGTGCTAAGCCTTTCCACAGGTCTGTGATAAACAAAAAGCTATAATGTTGGCAGATATGGCACATATCAGTGGATTGGTTGCTGCTGGTGTTATCCCTTCACCATTTGAATATGCTGATGTTGTAACCACCACCACTCACAAGTCACTTCGTGGCCCACGTGGAGCCATGATTTTTTTTAGGAAAGGAGTGAAAGAGATAAACAAACAAGGGCGGGAGGTACTTCTGTTTGGTTTTTTATAAGTGCAAATAGTATCCTTGACCTTCTGTATTCATTATTCTCACTTTAGGATAGATGCATTTTTTACAAAATTTTCTGAATTGAAAATTTAAGGCAATTATATGAAGTTGTAATAATGGCAACATCTCTTGCATCCCCCTGAAGGTGTTATATGACTACGAGGACAAAATCAACCAGGCTGTCTTTCCTGGTCTACAAGGTGGTCCGCACAACCACACAATTACTGGTTTAGCAGTTGCACTGAAACAGGTTCGCTTAATGATATACATGTTTCTCTTATTGATTTTACTAGGAATATGAAAATTTTGCAAAATTTTCATTTATGGATGTAGGCAACAACTCCAGAATACAAAGCCTATCAAGAGCAAGTTCTTAGGAATTGCTCAAATTTTGCACAGGTATCTAATTTTCATTAGATGAACTAAATTGTCACCCAGGACATTTTCATATCAGGTACAAAAGTTTTATTTGACTTGCTTTTGATATTTTGGCTGACCATATTAGAAAAACTAATGCAGTCTCTCGTTGAGAAAGGCTATGAACTTGTATCTGGTGGAACTGAGAATCATCTGGTTCTAGTAAACTTGAAGAATAAGGTAAGAGACGCGCCTTGCTCTTGTTTTGCTATTTAAAGAAACTTTCTTTATTTTTTATTTTCTTATTCGTAGTTCTTTGTGAATTGAAATGCTTAGAGAAACTAATAATCTTCTATTTAGTTTGTGTCGCTTAACAAGATATTTTCTAAACAAGGTTACTTTGTTATATATATTCTGGTTATGAAGTTTCGCTCAAGAAGATGCTCTTAGGAAAAAAAGTGAAAACTTGACTATTATTTTAAATAACTCCGTCCAGGGTATTGATGGTTCAAGAGTTGAAAAGGTGCTGGAATCAGTTCATATCGCTGCCAACAAAAACACTGTTCCTGGAGATGTCTCAGCTATGGTTCCCGGTGGTATCAGGATGGGTAAAATCCTAAATTGAGCCGATATCCATTGTGGTTACCATCAGTTTAGCTAATATCCATTTATCATTCAGGAACTCCGGCTCTTACCTCCAGAGGATTTGTTGAGGAAGATTTCGCTAAGGTAGCAGAGTTCTTTGATGCTGCTGTGAACATAGCCGTAAAGATCAAAGCAGAAACCAAAGGTTCCTAATGCCCCTTTTAATTTAACTTTACGGGTACTTGGCATTTATTTATTTTGGCCAAACCTGGGTCTGTCCCTTCTAAGATAAGATTTATCATCTTGTTTATCCAGGAACAAAATTGAAGGACTTTCTTACCACAATGGAATCAACTCCTTACTTCCAGTCCGAGATCAAAAATCTAAAACACGATGTTGAGGAATATGCAAAGAAATTTCCTACTATTGGTTTTGAAAAGGAAACAATGAAATACAAGAGCTGAGAAAAAAAAAGCCTGCCTGGTAAGATATCATTTTAGAAGACAATTTTTTTTTCTTTCTCATGTATGGTTACTTTGTATAAATAACTTAACTGGATTATTGTTATCTTCTTTGTTGCAAGAAGACTCTTTAAGATTTTACCAAATATATTTATACACACACACACACACACACACATATATATTAAAAAGAACTACCTTTTGTTTTGTTTTAAAGCTGAGTTTCTAACATTACTTTTCAAACTTGGAAACTTAGAGACAAAATGTCGATCACTTTCTTCTAAATAACATAAAGTGAAATCCATATGCTGTAGTTGTAATCGCTCAGTTATAAAATGCTTATATATGTCTGGAACAGGAATGAAGCAGAAAAGAAATGGTGGCCAAGAAACTAAAGGGTCGTGTGTCAAGTTTGTAAGTTTTAATTATTTTATGTGCACAAATTCAGCAGATCATTTTGATTGGGTCTGAGATGTATATATTGCATTTTGAAGTTATCTACGAAAATAAACTGGTTTGGTTCCAGTTATTTCTTTCCCAGTAGTTTGTCATCATTTAGAATATATTTAATCATTTGATCTATCTTTTTTTCTTTTCTTAATCCTATTAAATTAAAATTAACTTGGTTATTATGATCTTACTCTGTATTTGATATAGAAAACAGTTCCGTAATACGACTTCTAGCTCCAGGTTCCACCAAAATAAAACTTAAAAGTAAGTTCTCAAAAAAGGGGAGTCCAATTTTTATTTAGAATAAACAAAACATCCACTAAAATAAACGTAACAGCTACGAACATGATCAATGATGGTAGAGCGGCAGTGGCAGCCTCCACAACAATCGTCAATAGGATATATAAACTGGATGACAAGATGTTTGCATTATTACAACTTCATATAATAGAGAGTTTTAGAAAGTAAACTTTGTAGGTATAACCTATTAATGAACTCATTTATTTTTTATATGACAACTCAATAAATCAACGACTCCTTAATTTTTGAAATGACGCAATTATAAATTTGGATATGTTCTTTTAGTGATAGAATATATAAACTGAATTAAACATAAGATTGATAAAGTTTAAAACTTTCTCCTCCTATCTTTTATAATATTTAAATAAGATAGATCAGTAACAAAAACCCTATAGTTTGTTGAGTTACTATGTTGATTAATTTGGGTTAATATAATTTTCTCCATTAATCCATAGTTTTCATTAAAATAAGAAGTTTAAACGTTTAAAATGGTCAGGTTAAGAAGATTAAGTTTATACACTTTATATTTAAAGATCTTGATGTCAAAATAAATATAGATGATAGATTAATCATCGAAAAGCACTTTAAAATAAAACCACAAAGTCATATATTTTCTTTTCTTTTCTTTCTTTCAAAGTTTAAGAAAATAATTAATAGGCAAGTAAAGATCGAAGATAATTATATGTTAGATTGTTAGTTATCCTAAATGTCCCAATACCCTTTCTCAATGTAGTCTTCAATCTTTAGAGGCTTTAAATTTCATATTGTATAAATCTACTTTTTTTAACAAGTCATTATTATCTCTAAATATAATAAATGAAGGAATGGTAAAAAAAAAAAAGGACAAAAATTGACAAGATATTTATGATATCAAATTATCTTTTGTATGTTTGGAAAAAAGACTGATAATGAATATAAACATGCAAAACTTTATGATTTTGTTGATGTTTGTATTCTGAAAATTTTAACGAGTTTATTGTGATGAGCAATTGAATAAGTTACCAAGGTTTAGAAACAGTACATATAGATAAAAGAAAAAAGAAAAGGAAAGGTTGAAATAGTAATACGCAGTTTCTATTTTGTTAAAATTAGTAAAAACTACAAGCAATATTTAATAAGTTTAGAATCTAAAGTCATGAAATTGAAAGATTAAAGAAGAAGGAATTACTTTTGAAGAAAAGAAAAAAAGAAAAAAAGGAAAAATCAAATCCAGTTTTGATCGGAGAGAGATATTTGTGTGTGCAGCTGCATAATATAGTTTGGTGAAAATGGTAACCACAATGAACTCGCTTTCGGGTGGTGGTTTGTTTATGGTTATGCTATATTGAAATTTAGAGCTCAAACCTTGCCTTCCCCTTCAACACCGATTTCAACCCATCTTCTTATTTGAGTTCGCGCCATACAGAAAGATCTCTTTCTCATGGCTAGAGCTGGAGGAATTACCAACGCTGTAAACGTAGGGATAGCGGTTCAAGCTGATTGGGAGAATCGCGAATTCATCTCTCATATTTCCATCAATGTCCGTCGTCTCTTTGATTTCCTCGTCCATTTCGGTACTCGTCCCTTTTTCTCGCTCTCTCTCATCGATTCTTAGATCTCTTCTATTATTAGAAATTTCCTCATGTATTTAACTTGTTATAATTAGTTACCTTTTTTAATCCAAAACTTTTGATATTTTCTTTATGATCTTGATAATTGAATCCCATCTCTTATTCTGGATTTCTATCATTGTTTTATCTTCTGGGAATTGATTAACCGAGCACCCATTTGCCCTATGATTTTTCAATCTCCGGCGATGGTTTTCCTGTAAGATTTTTTTTTTCAATTTTGAAGTCAGTATTGCTGTATATTTTACTTGTTCGGCTACTAATCGTAGGAATATTCGGGTTTCTAATTAATGTCCTTGTTTCATTAGAGGCAACAACAAAAAGCAAGTTGGCATCTTTGAACGAGAAACTTGATACCCTGGAGAGGCGGCTTGAAATGCTTGAAGTGCAAGTCAGTACTGCATCTGCTAACTCATCTCTTTTTACCACTTAATGTTTACTTTACCTTGTATAAAGAGACATAGCTCCCTGTTATAGTTTTTGTCTTGTTTTCACTAGTGTAAACGAAATATGAGGATCTTGTGTAATGATTATGTGTACACATTGATGGTAAAGTCATATCTGTCTAGTGCTTTTATACTGATCTTCTTGAATTCTAATTCATGTTCTGTGCTTCAAGGAATATACACAATTAGGATCATTTTTGTTTCCTTGACTCAACTAGCAAGTTGTTAAATGACACGAGTCTTTGGTGAAGGTTGTTGAAAATACCCCTGGAAGTTCTTTGGGTCATCTTGTCCTTAAATTACCTCCACTCTTCATCAGTCCGTCCACCATAGCACTCAATTTTGATCAAATAATTGTTTTAGCCTTTTCTATTGCATTTCCCTCAGCTAATTGATTGATCAAATAGTTGCTCTTGGGCCTTTTTTTATTGCATTTTTCTTAGCCCCTTAATATTATTCCTGTGTTCTCTATATATTTGATTCTTTAAATATGCAAACATAGCAAATGTTATTTTGTTGCTATGTTTTTTTTGGTCGTCTTTGAACTTTTGGCGGATGCTCCAAATTCTTAGTAATCATAAATGAGCAGCTGTGACACGGGCGAAGACTCCACCAAGGTAATGTAGATATTAACTGGTAGGCCATGAAAACGTAAACCTGAGGCATGACAAATAAGTGACTTCTATGCAAAATACCAATGAAGGAGTTCTTCGGAATTTAGGTTTTTTCAAATATTTGATCATCTCCAATGTTGAAATTGATTTGTTTGCCTGCTTTATTATAGGATATGATTTTTCGATAACAATGCATTTAATTCATCCAAAATTGAGTTAAAGAGAACCGAAAACCAGGATGAAAGAGAGGATGAACGAACAGGACCTAGAGAGGAGGGTGAGCTGCCAGGAATTATTATTCAGCGAGAGAATTTAGAATTGGAATATGGATATGAAGGTGACCCTGCATCATTTGAGAATGAATCTCCTAGGATATTATGGCTATGGACACAGTTTATTATAGCTCTTGAATTTGTTTTTGTCCAAATTCAAGAACTTCGTTGCTGTTATTTTAACTTCGGTTTCTCCAAGGAAATTGAAAGTCATCTTTTACTGCAGTTTCACTGATGTAAGTAGAACTTGGTTTTCCAATACAAGAAAAAAAGAGGGAAAATGAAAGCAAATTTCACTCTGAATTAAATCAGCAATCTAATATAAGAACTAAGTGTATGACCATATTTGGTTCTTCACTTCCTCTGGTTCTTGGATGCAAAACGAAGAATTAGGTAGAATAGAATCCTATAAAGCACGGCCCAAGCAAACATCACAGCCACATTTTCCCACTTTTTATCTGAATCGGTACTGATGTGAAGACTTTCCAATATGTTGATACCAGAAATATCAGTTCCATTTGATTGCTTCCCGAATGAAATGGGAGTTTGATACTCATTCATCAACAGCCCTTCATATGGATATGTCATCGTGGAAATCTTGTTCATCCACTTCCAGTATGGAGGAATGTCGTGGCTGTTTAAGAAGTACCCACAAAACAAGAAAAAGAGGGCAGTGAAAGCAATCACAGCTGCATAACCCAAGATATAGTTTGGTACTACTGAGCTAATGAATACAACGAATGAGTTTGTTGAAAGCAGGGACATGTAGAGGACTATCAGAAAGTATATGAAAGATCCCCGAAGTTTCAAAGCAAACCAAACTATCAAAGCATAAACCAGAGCTTGCAGGCCAAGAAAAGGCAGGTGAGTAATCAAACCAGCTATGGTGTAAGATGATGCTCTGTAGGCATTGTGGGAAGTTTCACGGATGAAAATGAAACGTTCTTGTATGAACGCTGGGACAGCATCATTGGAAGAGAAAAAGAAGAGACAGACGGTAAAGATGAAGAAGCTGAGACGGTCTGTAATTCCTTGGGTATTCTCTTTAGGTTTCAAGAACATTGTAGCCATCATAAATCCCATCACTGTCAGGACCATCAACCTTGAGAGGAACAGCTCGGGTGTTCGTGAGATGTTCTTGAAATTTCTACGCATAAGAATCCAGGTCTCAGAGAAGAACGAGTTTGGAATCCTTTTTCCCAGGTTATTATGGATGGGAACAGATTTTGAACCGATATTTGAAGTCAGGTAGTCATTTTCATTCACTGTGTAATCACTGCTATGAGGTGTTGGTGTGCCATTAAGAACATCAAATGAATATGCATAAGAGGCCGAAGAATTACTGCAAATCAAGTAAAACTGAAGATTATAGTTCTGAATTCGGCTTTGATGCTGTATTAAATGGATGTTAATAGTAAAATAGTAATTAAATGCAACTCTTAAAAATTGGTTTGAAGTACCTCATTTGATTACGATTTTTTGTTCCGTCTTGTTGTCTTTGTGTCAGCCTCGATGCCTGCATAACCACACTATTACTCGCACTCCATGATCTTGATGTATTATAAGGGCTTCTCAAACTATGGTTAAAATCGTTTAAAGCGCGAGAATTAGTTTGCAAATGGAGTCGTTTTCCAGTTACAAAGTTGCCAGACTGAGAGGATGAAACCGGCGAGGATTGTATAGTAGATAGTGAAATCTCTTCATCAGTCAAGTGGGGTGGATTTGTTCCTGTTCTAGCAAACTCGGCTAGTGCCTCCACTCCAAATTCAGACTGATCATATGCTCGAATAACATCCATTAGATATTCAATTGGACTTTCTCCTTGAGGCACTTTTCGTCCCATTACAGTGAGATGGTGATTAACATCCTTTGGTGGTCCTTGAAACATAAGCTGTCCTCGAGCAAGAATGATGAGATGGTCTAAGAATGATAGGATTCGTGATGATGGCTGGTGGATTGTAAGGACCACCGTGCTGCCAGTGCGAGCTATGTTATGAACCTTTTCAATGACACTATAAGCACTGGTTGAGTCTAGTCCTGAAGTTGGCTCATCAAGGAAGAGCAATGATGGCCCATGGATGATGTCCACCCCAATCGATACTCTTCTTCGTTCGCCGCCAGACACCCCTCTTGTTCCTTCATCTCCAATATAGGTGTTTCGAGCTGACTGCAATACAACAACCAACCATTGATTTCATTTGTTAGATCTTGAAATATAGCAAGTACATTAAAAGGAAAAAAGCTAATGATCTGCTTACAGATAAGCCAAGTTGCTCAATCATGTTTTCCGCTCGTTGCATTTTTTCGTTCGTTGGAATTGGACCAAGCCGAAAGTCTGCTGCAAACATCAGAGTCTCATATACAGTGAGCTTTGGGAAGAGCCTGTCATCTTGCATGATATATGCAGAAGTTTTTTTAATCAAGCTTGGGCTCATTTCCATGCCATCTAAAGAAACACTGCCCTTCAGGCTTCCACTTGCAATTCTTCCTGCTAGACCATCCAAAAAGGTAGATTTTCCAGCCCCACTGGGACCTAATACTGCAGTGATACTTCCTTTTGGTGCATACCCCGAAATCCTGTGCAACAAATCTACTTCTTGCTTCACCAGTTTCCCTTCATGTTCCTTGTCTTTTAACACAGTATAAGTAAGGTCAAAAAACTCAAGCCCACCATTAAACTTTGTCCGGTAACCACCACCATTGGCCATCTCTCCTGGTTAGTGTAGCAAGCTTTATAGAGAAAGAAAATTAAAACACCATGCGGAAAGGGAGTTGAGAGACTTCCGGTTCGTTTTGTTTTTCCTTCTTTTGGGGGTCTCCCAATTTTTTGGCTGTAGGAGGCCGAAGAGGAGTTAAATGGAAACAATTCAGCTTAGAATTGGAGCAAAATCCTAAGTTATCAAATTCCATTCTTTGAAGAATCCGTACTAGATTGTATGGATCGCAAAGAACTAGAAACTTTCTTGTTTTCTTCATCCAATTTTGGCTTATGCCTAGCGTTTGTGTTTTTAGCACACCAGCCCTCTGCTGTTTTTCATTCTAGTCCTTGTTAGGATTAACATTCCGACGACAGTTGGATTTGGAGTTTTGCCATTTCGACGTCTCGCTTCTTTCATCAGTGTCGTAAGAACCTGGATATTTATTTGATCCACAGTGTCATCCATTGTTGGATTGCGCATTTTTATATTTTCGAGCTGAGTTTTGTTGGAGATAGGAATCATAATCATCGATGATGCCTTCTTGACTTATGTTTAGATGTTGATTTGTATTGGATCTAAATTATTCTCCACGCTGTAGATAAGGCCAACATGGCAACACCAAGATGACATATTACAAATGTTACCATTATTTACTTCCTATTTTTGATAAGTTATCATAATTTACTTGATTTGACAAAAACAATAGTTCAGAAGTAAATCAAGATAAAGAATGTAAACTTTCGTATGATTCTTGAAAACCTCCAACATTATTATATAAAGTTGTTACATCTAGTCCTACATACACTAAATTTATGCCTTACATAATGATAAAATTTGAAACAAAACAGAGTAAGGTTAGCTAGTAGGCAAACAGACACCATGGATCACAGCACCAGCAGCATTGGTCAACAAGACAGCAGCAGCACAGGGCAGCAAGACTGAGAAATAAGATAGAGAGAAAACATTAGGTTGTTATAAACATTAGGTTGGGATTTAGATGATTGGAATTACCAAGCCTCCAGGCATCCGGGTCCCTGGGGAGGAGCCGCTGCATATTGTGGTGGCGCTACCACTGGAGGCGGCGGCGGTCCCTGATAGTAACCTTCACCGTAGTAAGGATAAGCGTACTTGCCTTGGCTCATCTTTTACTTCATGCAGATCAAAACCCAGAGCAGATTTTATGTGATATTAGCATTTCGATTGAATTAGAAAGAGAGTTTTTATGGTTGTTTGTTGTTGCCAACGTGGCTTAGCAGATTGAAGTGTTGATGACAAGTAGCCATTTTTGCCGAATCCAGAATAAACGTGTGAGTTATCCATAGCCGAGCGGTGATGAAGGAAAGTAAGTTTAATGTTTGTTTTGAGTTTTAACCCAACAATGGAACTGCCGAACTGGAGACCGCATTTTAGGGTTTGGTTTTAAATTTTTAATTTTGGTCTCTAATTATTTATTAGACATATACGACTAAGGGGTAAGTGAATACGAGAATTTTTTAATTCTTGGTTGTTTTTTTTTTCCCTTTGTTTGAAATCAATTTTTTTTCGTTTAATAAATACTCGGCTCAATAAATTTTTGTTTATGTTCAAATTTTATTAAACACATCGTTTAAAGTTTTGTGTCTTATTAAATACAAAATTTGATTTTATGTTTATAAATTTGTTAACCAAATCTTGGATTGGATATCGAATATCTATTAAACTAAAATAATAAAGGATAAAACAAACAAATAAATAATTATCCTTATATACTTGGTTAAAACTTTAAGGGGCCGTTTGGGGAAAGGGTTAGGTTATGATAAACCTAGTTAAGATAAACCTAGAATTATAATAAGATGTGTTTGGGGGAATGATTATAGAGAAAGTGTTATGATAAGATGTGTTTGGGGGAAGGGTTATGGATGAAATGTTATGATAATGTTGTGAAGAAGGATTGAGGAAAAGTTGAAGAAGGGTTAAGAAGTGTTGAACAAGGGTTGGGGAAGGGTTAAGGAGTTAAAACTAGGGTTACATAACCCTTCTCCCAAACGGGGGTTGGATTACATAACCCTGACCCCCATAATCCAACCCTTCCCCCAAACGTCCCATAAAACTTTGTTACTAATTCGCGAGTTTAATGAAAAATTTTCAATTAGGGTTATAGTTTAGGGTTTTTATTTATTTGATTCGTTTTTAGTCTTTTCATGTAGACTCAAATATTAAAAGTTTCAATTCAAGACCATGTAAACTATACTTAAATATAAAACTTCATTAAAAATAACAATGTTTTGTTAATACTTCCTCAAATCAACTGCGAATTTTTAAGTTGAGGTATATTTTAATTTAACACGAGCATATACTTTAAGATGTGTTGATTTCACATATATATACACACTTACAAGACCTGGATTGAAATTACATGCTCTAAATCTCCCAAGCTTATTATATGATCACCAAGAGGAATAACTCTTTTTCCATATTCATCTGCCAAACTAACATGGTTACAAGGATCCACCATTATGCTGCTTTCAGCCGATTGATTTCTCTTCACATACAAGCGATCAAAGCCAATCAGCTGCCGCTGAGGGGTGCCCGTCAAGACCTTTGGAAACTCAGAGAACATCATCACTACATGGCTTCCATCAAACTCACCAACGTTACTAACTGATAACTTAACTTCAAATCTCAGCAAATCACATGATTCTACTTCCTCTACTTCCATATAACTCATATTCACTCCATCTCCTACTTGAGGTATTATTCTTCTCCTAGACATCTCAATTTTCCCCAAAAGACTCAACTTCTTTGGTGCTGATAACAACCTATACTTGAAACTTGTGTAACTCAAGCCTTCCCCGAATCCGTAGACTCTATCTCCGGTGTAAAATCGATATGTTCTTCCGGGGTAACCACGAGATGGGTTGGGTCTCATGTGCATATCGTTCATAGGAACGTTGGTGAATGATTGTGGATACCATGTTACGGGTAACCTTCCACCTGAGATTTAGTTTAAAACAATATAAAATACACAAACTGGAAACGAAAACTAATTTTATATATATGTTAGACTAATGTGCTTTCTACTAATAATGAGTTGTAGTGAGTAAGAGCATACATAGTTCAGAGAATAAGACGCTAATTATTGTGAGGATGCAAACCTGGGTTGTAGTCTCCAAATATGACTTCAGCCAGAGCCTTCCCACCAGCTTCGCCAGGATTCCCAATCCAAAGAATACTTGCAACTCTTGAGTCTTTCTTAGCAAAAGATATATCAAGCGGTCCTCCGCCAATGAGTACAAGAATGATCGGTTTCTTACTCACGGATGCCACGGAAGATACAAGGTCCATTTGTCTACCAGGTAGTAAAAGACTAACTCGGTCTAGATCTTCAGTTTCTTGAGATGCATCAAGTCCAGCCACTACAATGACAAAATCAGCTTTTTTGGCTATAAGAATTGCTTTGTCAAATCCGCTATCCGATGCACATGGCACATCAAGGCAGCCAGATGCAAAAAATATAGTCTCTGCATACTCTTGAAATCCCTCAACAAGGCTCATTGGGCTGCAGGGAACTCCTGATCAACGAAATGAATTTTCTGACTATCATTAGCTCACCAGGATGAGTGATTACATAAAGAACAAAGGAAGCAGATTCTAAGTTCAGCTGCCCATTAATGAAACCTTGGCGTGGTTAGAAACTCAAGTACCAGAACTATGCAACCGACAAAAGTAGAATCAAACTAAAACATAAATAAAGACCAACAAGAAAATCCCACCTGCATAACCTCCAAGCAATTTGCTTGAATCATTAGCCAAAGATCCAATAACAGTTAACGAAGAAATGGCATTCTTATCCAACGGAAGAAATCTGTTTTCATTCTTCAACAGCACAATTCCTTGCCTTGCAGCTTCAAGAGCCAGAGTTTTGTGTTGTGCGGTGCAAACATTTTGTGCTCCCAGCTCCCCAAACATCCCCTCCCTTGGATTCCCATCAAAGAATCCAAGACGGGCTTGAACCGAAAATAGATTAATGAGAGCACTATCCAACTCTTCTTCTTTCACCTTCCCTTGATCAATCGCGGATTTTGTACTCCGAAGCATGAATGTACCACAGTTAATATCCAATCCTACAAGCAGTTAAACATTTTATCATCACTTCTTAGAGTAAAGAAAACACCCCAAACTGAATGACACTAGAGGTAGCTGATCCGTAGCAGGCATAACAATACCTGCTTTTAGAACATCAGCTACAGCATCCTCAGGGGTGTCGGTGTACTTTTGATATTCATAAACTGTTGCTACTGCATCACAGTCTGAGGTGATGTACCTGTATTTGGTTGACACAAGTAAAAAAAACTCCAACCTAAAACAGCATATTAACTTGTTTCTATATGACAAAAGTGATAGTTGTTCAAACTTTCATATCTAGGACATCCCTTACTCTACAAATCTTAAACTTTTACTTAATGCAATAACTAATAAAGGGAAGTGCTTACCCTTTCAATCCCCAATCATTTCGAGCTTTCTTCAGGAGATCGGGATTTGCACATGCAGGCACCCCATTAACCGCATTGTAAGAACACATCAAGCAGCTAGCCTTTCCTTGTTGAATACAGCTTCGAAAAGGTGGCTGATACGTATCCCCGAGATCTTGCTCAGTTACCTACTAAAACGAGAACCGATAAGCTAAAACGATAGCGAAGCTCAGAGTAAGAAAATTTCTTTGGATTTCAAGGAAAAAAAAAAGAAGAAAGAAACAACTTTGCTGACAATTGTTTGTTTGGTCAGAAAAGTCTGAAGTTTTGAAATGAATGGAAAGACAATCTACTTCCATTAAATGATTTATTAGATAGACGAAAACAGAGTATCTTGAAAACAATTCAAAATTCAGAAGAACTCCGTGGGGGGCCATTGAACAGCTGGAGAAAGCGCGGGCTCGCAATTGAGATGATCAGACTAAGGCCTTCTTTGAATTGTGTTTACAATTGATTAAAAGAGAACTTAGAAAAATTAATTCAACAGGCCTATCGTAAAGCAGTTGAGATCATAGTAGGTAGTTTCAAATCTTGGACAGGTACTTGAATGAACTAAGCTAAAAATTGGGTGATATGATAGTGATACATAGCGAGAAAGAAAGTAAATCTTACCACAGAATCGAAGGTATACCTAGAGAAATTATTCCATTTCTCCAAATCGTAAGCAGTGAAATGCTTGCAACAAGCAGAGACCATTAAACTTCCCATCCCATTATCTTCTTCCAATACCCCGTTTCGAATTTCATGTTCTTTCATCCAATTCCCGCTCTGAAGACCTCTCACAAACTGAATCGAATAAGCCGAAGCGACCATGGGATCTTCACCCGGAGTCTCCTGGCCTCTTCCCCATCTGGGGTCCCTAAAAATGTTAATATTAGGGGCCCAAATTGTTAACCCACATTGCCCAACATTGAACATTGCTCTAGCCTCGACTGCGATCGCCGACCCAATTAAGAACCAGAGAGTTCTATTAAACGATGCAGCCGTGACGATGACTTGCGGGAAGATAGTGGCCGAAGTTATGGGGCCGTTGAAGGACACGCCAGGGCCGTTGGTGGCTATGCCATGTAGACCCTCCGACCACCACTGGTAGGAAGGAATACCCAAACGAGGAATGCTAGAGGCATTGTTTGAGAGCTGTTGGATCTTTTCATCGAGAGTGAGCAATGAGACTAAGGACTGAGCTCTGGCTGTGAAGGAGAGGGATTTATTGCAGAAGGGATAAGATTGATGGAGAGATGGATTACATGGAAACTGGAAGTCTGAGGATGAATTGCACAACTGGATCAAGAAGAAGAAGAAGAAGAAGTAGAAGATTGATTTCATTTGGAGATGGAAGAAGATGAGAGAACTGAATCGAAGATGGTTTGGTATGTTTCATAAATGACGAATTTTGGTGATCAACAATTGGTATGTAGTTGTAGCAGAATTGGAGTTCAGTATCCATAAAAGATGACCAATTGGGTATATCTGAAAAGTGTGGATAATTCTATTCCTTTTCTACCTAAATCACAACTTTTCAAGCTTAAACATTTTTAATCAATTTTAGAACCATTTCATTCCAATCATTAAACTTTGAAATAAATTGTTCTCTTACATAATTTACAACATTTTTTACGTATGAATTCGTGTGGTAATTCAAGTACACAAATTGAGTCTGTAAATTCAATATTTTTTGAGTTAACAACTTAATTTTTTATATGATTGAAAAATATCGTACATAATTATTTTGTAGTTTTCCCAAAAAGATTAACCTACATAAATGGAATGGAATAACATGGGATATCATTTAGGGATAAAACTTGATAACAGTTGACATGTATTGGTCAACTAAACAAACAAAATATGTTTATGCTTAGCTACTCATTGGGCCACGAACCCACGAATGGGCCGAATATTTTGGACTCAATATTTGAGAGCTGCTCCAGCCCCAACCAACCCTCCAACAGAATCCAAAAAAAAAAAAAGCAAATAGCACCATTTTGAAGATAAATTAAAAATATTACACAATCATTAAATACTTATAAAAATAACAAACGTTCATCTGTGAAAACGTTGATCCGTGACTATCACTGATAGATTATAGATGATAATTTCTATCAATAATATCAACTAATAGTACATTTTTCAAATTAAAAAAAAAAAAACGAAACATTTGAAATAGTGGACTTTTTTAGCATTCTTTTTACATTACAAATATTTTGTTATTATATATTATTTTAAATGTCATTTATGCAACTTAAACGTGAAAAAAAATAGGTCCATAAACCAAAAGAAACAGAAGAAATACAATACTTTTTGAGAAAAAGGATGGTGTAGTACTCCCATCGACGATGGCTGTCAATCAAATTTCGTTGATTAAATATTAAGGTCAAAGACGTCATTCTATCTAATTCAAAGAAGAAAGATAAAAATCAATTACATTTCGATTTTGATGTGATCTAAATTAGCATACAAAAAACGAATAAGAGGGGGTGGTGGTGGTGGTGGTGGTAATACAACTATTTATATAATTCATAATTTTGTCTCTTGTTTGGGATAGACACCACCCAATCAATCCTCCCTTCTTAATTTGAATCTCACACTTCTTCAAATAAAACACTAAGTATCTAATATAACAAAAATAAAAACAACCACTAACTACATCTTTAACCTCACAAAAAAAGAAAAAAGAAAAAAGAAAAAAGAAAAAAAAGAGAATCCATCATATGATATTCTATTTTTAAGTTTGTAAGTTTAATCACACATCTTTGTAATATTTGTACTATTTTAAATTGACTAAAAAAATGCTTTTTAGAAATCTCATTTTAAATTAAGTAATTTGAGTGATTAATAAATATTCTAATTTTCTTTAAAATGGTTTTTCTAATTAAACACTTGAAAAGTAAATTACAAATACAACATAACTTAAGTGTTAGTCCACTAAAGCAAATAGCAAACAAGTAAGTTAATATTACTTGCAAATCAAGTTTACATTTTCTACTTCTATTCTAAATTTTTAAATGAGGATGATTTAAATTATTAAAAATGGTATCCAACAAAAATCGTACTCGTAAATGAGCAGATAGTTAAATATAAACTTTCTTCATTATCTTGTTGGTGTGTGTGTGATTGCCAAAGATTCCTTTAGTGTTTTTTTTTTTTTTTTTACCACTTTTCTTTTTCCTTTAAACAAAATATAGGAAATTGTAAAAGCAAAAAGATGCGATTTCTTTTAATTACTAAATTCCATATACCGATGCCCCTTCTGCAATAATTGAACAAAAAGGGATTTTTTGTCAATTTTGTTAATGCGTATAAATAGTATACTACACACCCAAATGAGTATTCTAACTCAATTATCATCGTACGTCTTCAAATTTGTGAATCCAAGCTTGTTGAGTTTATACGAGGTAAGGTCCAAATCTTAAAAAAGTCTTAAAATCAACGTGAATCTTTGGATCAATCCATATTCTTAAACTAATCATTGTAATAAATATTACCAAGAGGATAACAATCGAATTGAGCTTACTAATTCAACTTTAACAAAAATTTAGAAGTTGGGGTGTGATTAAGTAAGAATATCGTAGATTTGAATGTTGAAATGGACTTTATAGAATTCATTAGAGTCGTAAGGTAAGTAGAGGCTAAAGAAAGTGAGTTTGGGTGTCTGAAAGGCCGGCCGGCCGGCCGGCGGAGCACTAAATTAATGTTGTAGGAAAAGAACAACACAAACTCAAGGAATCCGCGGAGTAAATTAATGAAAGTAATTAATTAATGACAATAAATTATTAACTGCAGAGATTAATTTTAAAATTACCAATAAATGTGAAACGAATTATAATAAAATTAAATGTCAAGTGTGTGTGTATGTATATATAGAAACTATGTCTCACTCTAAGGCACAGAAGCATAAAAAGGGTCAAACAAGATGCCAAGAATGAAATCATAATAAAATACAAAACCAGCTGTAAAATTTAATCATTTAATGTGGTGTTCTACTCTATGAAAAAAGACACACTGTGACGAACTTGTTTGGATCTCAATCTTCAACTACACAATTATATGTTATTTAGGATTTTTTTTTTCTTGGTTTATTATATTTTGAAAAAGTTGACTACTAGTGGTTCAGCTCTCGTTTTCATATAACAATTAAAGAAAAATCAATTCAGAGGTTCTGATGATGATGATGATGATGTGTAGCATTCAAAATATAAATCATATATAATTTTCAGAGCTTGTCCACATTTATATTTTTTTCAACCAGTTGAAAGTTAAGTTGAAATCTTTTTATTTTCATTATTATTCACATATAAAGAAGAAGTCTGTACCAATCACACAAGACTGTGAGAGTGTATATAGATGAGCCAAATATATACATATCTCTATATATATGATCTTCTCAAGAACAATCTGACAGTTCTGTCTTAAGAAAGAACTGTTTTTTTCCCAGAGTTATGATGAAGCTACACAAAAGTTGAAACCTACACTATTCCAGTACAAGAAACAATTGTTGCACCCACAACTTCATGTCTTTTTTTTAATTTCAATCAAAATTTTCAAATAATTTGTCACTATGTATAGCTGATATATTTCTTTTTCTTTTCTTTTCTTTTCTTTTTTTTTTTTTTTTTTTTTTTTTTTTTTTTTTTTGTTTGGACAAGGTTACGTTTTGATGGAATATTTGATCTGGAAGTTGATAATGCATGCTGCTGCTAAATTAATATCAATTCAGTCATGTTCATTTTGACTAGGAATAAAATATAGGTTAGAATTAAGTATGAAGAAATATGGATCTGTGAAGAAAAGTAGAAGAGAAAAACAGAAGAATATAGTTCAAATCGTTGAATTATACCAATATATATCGGGTATGATAGTTGATAATTAGTATATGTTTCTTTAAGACAGGTTCTCTCTGTCAACTTTCATATATTCTCCTCAACTCAAATACATTTTTAACTTGATTTTAATTTCTATTTTATCCTTTAAAATAAGATTTCTTTTATTCTAATCAAATCTATCTTTTTTATCGTTCCTTCTAAGAAATGAAATCGTATAGTAAAATTTTAGATTCTATCAAAGATAGGCATTGATAAACTTTTATTACTGTCTATCAACGTTACCGATAAAAGTAGTATCTATTCATGACAGAATCTAAAATTTTGCTATATTTATAAATATTTTATCAAAATTGTCATTTTTTAACAATTCCTCAAAATAAAATATATTATTTTAAACAATTATTAAAAACTATAAATTGTATAAAGATAATAATAGTAGGTACCTTATTTTAGTTAATATTTCTAAAACTATATAATTTAACATTATTTACCAAAAGAGAATAACCTATTTTTTCAAGTTTCAAAGTTGAAATTTAAGGAGCATTATTGGACCATTATTGTTAAAAGTTATAATAATATCACATTAGCCTCAACAAAGCTTAGAGTATAAATAGGTAGACACCTTTTCTTATATATATAACTATAAGAGTACTTGTGAAATAAGTGGAACATTTTTTTCACAAAGTTGGTTTAACCATGAATTTGGGGTAAACTTACAATAGAAGATATTTCTTTTTTTCTTTCAAACGAATAATATCTAACATTATTTCACATATTAAAAAAATGTACTATTGCTTTTTCTGAAGTAACATGTAATTAGGGATGCTTATGTTTATCGATCTTTATTTTTCTCTCCTCTTCTACAATATTCATGGTAAAAGCACAACACGATGTGTGGAAAAATGTAGATGAGAATAGAACATCTTCAAAAGGGGATCATATCACAGATTTTAAGCAAACAATTAGATTTTGTTTGTGGATGAGAATTGGTCATCCATTGCAGATTAAAAGGAAGACTGCGGTGTTATGTGATAAAATAAAACAATAGATGGAATCTTATGATTGGATAAGAGAAGAAGAGAATGAAAATGGATATAATATATATATCTTAGTAAAAGATGAAAGGGATTAGGGGTTTGAGAATTGGCGAATTGGGTGTTTACAGTTTCACCACTGCCACAAATATATTGTTAAAAATACACTTCTTTTTAGGCTCTTCTCTTCTCTCCCTTTTCGACCTCCCCCCTCCCCCCACCCCTCCTTTTCTTGTCCTGAAATGACCCGTGAAGCATTCTGACATCTCTCCCCCTCCTCCTCTTTTCATTACTCTACCTCTATTTTAATTACCACAAAGTTTTATAATTACATACTCCCAACTTAATTTTACACATATATCCGTAAAAATAGATGTTTGAAATTATAGCCATGACAATTTTAGTACAAGTGTGGAGAAGATCCTAACATTTGATCATGAAATTTTCCATTAAACTAAATTCATTCTTGCAAAACGTAGAAAAGAAATTTAATATCATAATTTTTACGTTAAATAGTTCATGCAAAGAAGTTTAAATGGATGGTTATAAAGTTATAAGTTTAGTTACTAATATTTCGACACTTTTATCGAATTGATTTTAAAGTCCATCTCTACTTCGATAATTGACAATGACTATAACAATAAAGATAGAAGTTCAAATTAAAAGTAAAATTAAAACGAATATGAAAATAAATTCTCTCATAAAGTATTTTCACAGTGATCTAAGAAGCATTTCTTTTTCTTTCAAAGAACAAAACTCATATCAAATAGAAATGTATGGATGAATTAAAGTAAAGGGGTTGTAATGTGGATTAAAATTATAGAAATTCGGTGGGGGGGGGGGGGGGGGGGGGAAATGATGTCAATTAGAGGGTACTGCAAGAGAAGACATGCACGTACGTACTTGTTGTAGTATACACTCACTCGGGAAGAGTCAGACAACACTTTTGTTTTGAATATATAAATAAATAAATTACGTAATTTAAAAATAACTAAATTTAATTATATATATAAGAAGAAAAAGAAAAGAAAAAAGAGATGAGAAAGCATAGACAACCGAGTCAAAGGGCAAAGTGATGAAAATAATGTTGCTGTCAATTGTTACCTACCAAACACAGCAGCAGCTCCACATCACACAATCCGTACAAACAACCAAATACCACTTTTTATTCACTATTTTAAATACCCAAAAAAAAAAACATGTTTGGTCTGTGGCTGATGATCTGTTCAAAGTCCATGGTTTTTAATCCACTACCAAAACAACTATGGAAGCGGTTTTCCATGTTTCACTATAATATAATATCCTTCCACATAAAAAACCCACCATTTCTAACCAAAAATAAACCACTCTCTTTCTCATTTCTCATTATGATGACTTCTATTTGAGTGTGTGCGCCTAAATTAAAGTTCACCTCACCATAAAGTTCAACTGGAAGGATAATTAATTGACATTTTATTTAATCCCAAGTTGTATTTATGTTTTATATTGGTTTTAATGATTGATATTTGGGAGTAAATGACATAATCGATGTTGATATCAAGCAAAAATGGAGAGGATATAGTTAAAGAAAGAAAGGGTAAGAAGATTTCAGCCATTAATGGCAATTTAGGATCAACATTAGTCTAAAGGTGAAGCCATATAGAATACATAATGAGAAACATATTAACGCATTCTCCGACCCAGCCCTGAGATGATCTTAGGTCTAAATCAATCCTAAAGAAATATCAAAGGTACACGTCCTAAACTAATGATTCAAAAACAAGTTTGAAAGTCTTCTTTAAAGAAGGACCGAGATTAACTAATTAAATCTATAAATACATCATGGAAACCGTAAAAAAAGAGGTATGTGCTTATGCAATATATTGGTGAGCATGTACGTGAAAGTCAAATGTGTATGTTTTCTTTCTATTTAAATTTTGACATGAAGAGTAGGTATTTAATTAATTAATAAAAATGAAAACTGGGAGGTGAAAGAGAGAGGAGTAAGAGAGAATTTTGGTGGTCACATGGTATGGGGTCTGGTTTGGTGTATGCGTATCAGATGGTCGGCCCAATTGCACGATGCCTCTGATATAATTTCTAATCTAAAATCCCCTAACCACACACACACACACATATATATATATTGAAACTAAGAAAACAAAGAAAAGACATTTGTTCCATGCATTGCATCAATATGTATGGATGTTGCAAATCTCACTCAAACCAATCTCTTTCTGACTATTTTGTCCTTTTAAAAACAAGCTTTAATATTATATTCATTCATTTATTTATCATATTTATAGGCAGACTGCCATGAATAACAACTAAAAATATTACAAAATATAGTAAAAATTCATCAAGTTCATTTAAGTTCGATATTAGAATTTTTCTCTTAAAATATTAGTTTGCGGGTTTTCAATAGTAACTTTTTATATATAGTAATTAGGAGTATAAACGTGATGATCACGTTTATTTTATTGATACGAGAATGGTTCTTTTTTGGAACGTAAAATTAAAAACAGAGTCATATTATGTTCAAATGGAAGAAAATCATATTATGTTATTTATCACTGTTATATTTAAAATTATGAATATATTAGTACAAAATTTGATATTATGCTTGATAGATTTCTTTTAACTTGTAAATTTTGTGTAAAGCTCACAAAACTACGAATTAAGACGCTAAAATTAAAAGTTCAAATGGTAATGGGCATCGTTAAAAAATTATACACCTAAATAAAGTTCAAACACCTGAACTTTCTTTTGGTTGAAGATAATTACATACACACATACTTCTTTAATCAGTTAAAGTTATAGATACTCAAACTTTGATCTGAGTAACAATTATCTAGAGAGGCCGGGGAAGTTTATTTGAGAAATTGTCTTGATATTTTTGTTAATGTAGCTTGGTTATTAAAAATCACAATCAAATTCAATTAGTTTGTGTAACGGTGGACTAATGTTGAACGACTGATCCAAATTTAAGTTATCTATACTCCTTAGAATTGCGATGGAAAGGACGACTGTTCCTATATGGTTATGCTTTGTTGCAGAAGAAGACAATTCTTTTGTATGACCTAACGTAAAGGGCACGTTAGTTTAGTATTGATCAAAATGTGCTTTGAAAAAGCCTCCGTCCTACAAAAACTTCTTATATTTTCTTCATGTTGTTTTTAAGAATAAGACTTTCATTGGTGAAAGATATTTTTAAATACAGTAAAATGAATCATTACTAATTAAAATTTTTCTATATTTATAGATTTTATTACAAAATTTATCACTTAAATCAATTTTGCTTTTTATTTTTTGTTTTATATTCTTTGTGTAAAGATCATAATAGAACTGTTTTGATCAATAGCACTAATATCTCAATCTTTTCAAATATACTAGTCACACAAAGTGTACGATTTTATAAAATAGTGTAAGAACAGAAAACTCTACAACTTAAACCCTGAAGTTTTCCTAGCATTAGTATTCAAGATACAAACTTGTCAATAAAATAACTCAACTTGCTTATATAATTAGAGATCAACTGTATGGTGATGATGATCAGAATATTCTAGTTTAATATTTTGCTTAAAGTTGTTAATTTATGTTAAGTAATGTCTATTTATTATTTTATAATTAAATAGTTAACTGTCTTGGTAAGGCTATAAATTAAATTAAACAACCAATTTAATTAAGGTTGTAGCAGAAAGCTTTATATTATCCCTTTATAACCCAACTTTGTTCTTTAGAAAGTGTTGCTATCTCGTGTTTAAGGGAGAGATTTTTTAAATAGAATTTGGTTCTTTGGAGTATGACCTCTCATCTCTAAGGGATCATGAGATTTTTCTGCTTGACCCTAAACTTGTCTTCGATGGTAATTGACCTTGCAGTCAGATATTCATCTCTCCACCACACACATCATAGTGTGCGTATATATCTATATATATATATATATATAGATCAAAAGATGATAGATCACATGTTTGTGTAGTTTTTTTTTTTTTCTTCTTCTTCTTTTTACATCAGTATTTAATTTAATATACTACAACACGTAGGTGTCATTTCAACAGTGGTCGTGAATAATTGAAATTCTAAAGAAAGAGAAAAAACTTATTTACAACAAAAAAGAAATAAGAGAGAGAAAATATATCCTCTCTAAAAGACTAAAACTGATAGATGAGATCAGTACACTATTTGAATACCCAAGAAAGGGAATAAAAAATTGCAAAATATATAATAGTGAAGAAGAAGAAGAAGAAGAAGAAGAAGAAGAAGAGAAAAAGTTGGTTAGAAAAAGAAGATCGGTTGGTTTAAATGATGATATGGAGCAAAAGATCAGAAAAACAAGAAATATATATAAAATGGAAGAATGAAGAAGTGGTGGGGGGAGGGAGAGAGAGGGTTTGTGATGCAATTTCAGAAAATAAGAGAGAAGCCAGGGAGGGGCATGAGAGCAAATTATTAAAGTAGAAGATTGAAAAAGCAAACGCCCTTTTTTCTCAATAATTCTGGTTGCCCTTTTCCTCTGCCCCGACAAAAACTACTTACCTTACCACCACCTCTTCATCAACTTTACAACACACACACACACACACACACACATATATATATATGAATTGACCTCAAAACTATATAATATTCAATTCCTTCCTTATATTACATCACTCTCACTCTCACTCTCACTTTATTTTCTTTTCTTCTTTGCTACTACCCCCACCTCTTTATTTTTATTATTTCAATTACTTTACTTTACTGCAACAAATATGATATTATACATTATTAATTACTTTTCCTCCAAATTTCTTCTCTACTCTCTTCAATATTTATACCTTAGTTTTTAAATTCAATTTATCAATGTAAATCACTACTTATTACAATGCTTCTATATATTGGATTGAGATCAATATCCATGACCTTAACTTTTCATTGAACAAAAACTAAATGTTTTTTTTAAGTATAAGTTGAGGTTGGTAAAGATTTAAACCTCTAATCTAAACAAAATATACATGCATAAACTTTGAAAATCTTGTTAAAAGATTAAAATACGATTTTGAAGGGTTTAATTTTTAAAAGAAAAAAAAAATTAAAGTTGAGAAATAAAATCTCTTTATTTAGATTGTTGCATGCACATATAGTTTGTTTAAATTTTTCTTTTTTCTTAAAATGATTTGCCCGCTTTTCATACTAAATAATTTAAGGTCAAAAAAGCTATTCAAAACCCTAACTATTGCTTTAGGAAATAACTTCTAGTAAAGAAAGAAAAATGATTCAAATTGGTATTAATACGATAAAATCACAAATTGGAAGTCAAAATTAGTTACAAAAGGTAGAATTTTTTAAAGCTAATCCGAGATTAAATAACAATACAAACAAGTCTGAAGCACCCCATTAATTTTGCAAGAGAAAAAAACAAGTTGCTGTAAATGATACGAGTAGGTAAATTATATATTTGATGACCCACTTAATTAATAATTAGGTGGCCGTAATTGAAACTATATATTTATAAATTCAACATCTCATCACACAAACTAATAATAATAATAATAGTAAGCATGACTTGTTTAATTGATATATAATAAAAATTCACGATAGAAAATAATTGGGGGTGACAATCACATCATGTTATCATTTGATTTTATTAAACTAAAAGACAATATGAATTCATTGCAACGTTATCTATGAAAAAGGAAAGAAATTAACATCAAAGTTTTTTTAATGTACTCGTATACATTATAGTTTTTTTTTTCTTTAAGAAAAGAAAACATTATACTTAGTATTTTGTTCAATAATTCTTAATACGCTTTTGGCCACGTATACCTAAGGTTGGTAGAGTTGCATTTCTTTCTGTGTATATATATATTTGGATCAAATGCATTATGTTTTTGTGTGTATATTTACTTTATCCTTGAGCATTGTTTTGGTTTTAGTTCCATGTTTTGTTCTTCAAAAAACCCATCTATTTTTTAACATTACAAAAAACCCATCTATTTTTTAACATTAGGGGGTAAATATATAAGGGCTCATGTGATGATTAATTCTAGCTCATCCAATCTTTATATTGGATTATAAAAATTAAAAATAAATAAATAAATAAACAATATAATGTTTTCTAATCCTTACTCCAAATAAAAATATTTCATCAAATAAAAAATGAGATGCAGTGACACTAAACAAATAAAACTTCAAAATTTGAAATCACATTTAAGATAGAAGCATAATATATTAACTATTTGAGGTTAATTGTCATAATATTGCTAGTTAGTGCTTTCCAAAATAAGTGTAATGCCAAGTTAAAAAAATACCCATATAATACTTCTTTAATAAAAAAAAGTAGGGCACCAAATAATTGGAATTTGAATTTCAGAAAAGAAAGATTTTGTTACTTATAATTTGCAAATGAAAACTTGGATGGACTATACAAAAATGAGTGGAACTCCAAATCCAACCAAGTAATATTTTTCTTTACAACTTTAGCCAACAATAATACTATTAATACTATTTCCCTTAGAAACATTAAATTATATATATGTATGAAGAAATATTACACCAAAATCCCATTTTGTCACATGCTGCATAAGATTTCTATGCTAGGCCTTGTGATAATTGCTTTATTTATTCAATGTGTGTTAAGTTTTCCTTTTTTAAAAAGAAAAAAAGAAAAAAAGAGAGAAGGATCAGGATCAATAGGTGTATAACTATCTTCTAATTCCATTCATTAATGTTAAACAAATTACAAAGGGATTAACCAAAAGAGGAAGCAAGAAAAAAGCCCCCAAATTAGACAAGGGGTTTAAACAAAAGTATTGATGTAACTTCTGAATAACTTTTTAAGCTGAGAGGACCAAAGACCCACCAAAACCAACACCATTTTCCCACGGTTTAAATACATTATTGTGAAGGTCGTTAATAGTATAATTATTTCTCTTTAATCTTAAGATTCCAACGTATAACAATAGAGGCATTGGGTGGTTAGTTACTAAACTCACCCACATTTTAATTAATTTGTCTAATCTCATGCATGACACTTGAGATATAAGAAAATTCATGCGATATTGAACCTCAATGAATTGAAATAATTCACTCTAAATGTTAAAATAATTATACACGTAACAGAGGGGTATAGTATTTATTAATTTATATGGGTATAGTATTGATTAAATGATGGTATGTTGGTGCCTTTTTTTGGGTGAGACAGATTTGTGGGTCAAAGCTATGTTGAGTTGTTTATTTGAAAAAAGAAAACAAATTTTGTCTGATTGATAAGTTGGGTGAAAAAGACATAAATTCACAGAGGAGAGAGAAGTTTTTAGTGAGAGAAAATCGCAAAAAAGCAGATTCCTTTTTCCCATAGCCCTCCTTAGCCCCTTGCCCTTAGGGTTAGTACATACCATATGCAGTATAACATGATCATCACTTTTTTTTTTTTTTTTTTTTTTTTTGTTTAAATCTCAAATCTTTTTTTTTTATTTTTTATATATTATAATATTTCCTCAACTTGGTGTAACTACATGTTCATTACTCTGTTTCCCACTTTCTTCAGACCAAAAGAAGAAGACAATGGAGCTCAGTCAACATGGTTTCTTAGAGGAGTTATTTGCTTCAACACCTTGGACTTCTTCATACTCAAATGGGTTTAATGATTTTTTTCAAAATGGCTGGAATTTCAGTTCTTTTGATGAAAATCCCCAAATGGGTTCTTCCACTTTCCCCAATTTTCCCACTATCCAAACAGCTAATGATTTTTCTTTCGCCGATCAACAACTCTACAGCAATTTTCTCGAAGGGTTTGCAATGCCGGAGCTTGATTCCTCATCCTACACTAAGAACAACGAAACCCCACCGTTTGTTTCGCAAGAAGAAATGAGTAATAAGAATAATGGTTACCCTCCGGTGGCGATGGAGGAGGAAGAACTTGGTTTTATGGAGAGTGAAACAGCTCCAAGTGTTTGTAAAGTGGAAATGGAGCAAATGGGTGTTCGTGAAATTAATGGTTCTATAATGGGTATCGCAGAATTGGGGAAAAGAAGCAGCAACAAAGCTAAGAAGATTGAAGGACAGCCTTCAAAGAATTTAATGGCGGAAAGAAGAAGAAGGAAGCGGTTGAATGATCGGCTTTCAATGCTCAGAGCCATAGTCCCTAAAATAAGCAAGGTGAAAACGAATCTAAGGCTTCCATTTTTCTTTCTTCAATCCATTACTCTTTGTTATTTAAAGTTTTTTTTTTTTTTTTTTTTAAATGTAAAGTAGATGGATAGAACGTCTATACTTGGAGACACCATCGATTATGTGAAAGAGCTGCTAGAAAGAATCAATAACTTGAAAGAAGAGGAAACTGGTTTAGATTCAAATCACGTGGGGTTATTCAATGGGATCTCTAATGAAGGGAAGTCCAATGAAGTTCAAGTGAGAAATTCTCCAAAGGTATCTGGTTTCATTGTCATTGTTTGTTACTGTTTAGTTTTAATCTGCCATTGTTAAGCTAATGGTTGAAGCTTTGTTGTTGTTTGTTACACAGTTCGATGTTGAAAGGAAGGAGAAGGAGACTCGAATCGACATTTGCTGTGCAACAAGGCCAGGATTATTGCTGTCTACAGTCAACACATTAGAAGCATTGGGTCTTGAGATTCAGCAGTGTGTTATTAGCTGCTTCAATGATTTTTCGATGCAAGCTTCTTGTGCAGAGGTTTTGTTTTGTTGTGTTCTGTTTGTTTCTTTTGGTTTGTAATATTTCGATTTCTGTGTTTGTCTTCTTTTTTTTTTTTTTTTTTTCTTTTCTGAATGTTAAAAAAAATGTTGGTCTTTTTTGTCAGCAGGGAAGTGCTCAGAAAGCTGTGGCAAGTTCTGATGATATAAAGGATGCACTGTTCAGAAATGCAGGATATGGAGGAAAGTGCTTGTAGAGGAAACACTTCAAATCAGGAGCTCACCTTCAGGAGGAACGTTGAAGTGAAGAACATTAATGGCGTTCTTCATAAGGATGAATGAGAATCTGTTGCAATTAGAAATAATTGATCCGGAAGGCTCTTTCTAATAATTAATCTTGGTTTTATTCGATGCATTTAGTGATTAGATTTAGATATACCGAAAATGACACTCCAATAATGTACTGAACGAGATGAACAAAAAGGTTCCATTTTTCGTGATAGTATTCTCTTTTCTTAGTTGGGATTTTAGCAGTCTGTTGTTCATGTTATCCTTCCCTTCTGATTAACTCTAATCAACTTATGCTTCGGATTACATCGTAACGTTATATGCCAATGAGTAAAGACTGAAAGGCTTCAAGAATTGCAATTAACATAGACTGGAATTGCTGAAAGTTAGTAACTACACAAAATCGTAAGGAAAACTCTCTTTATACACAGATCCATGTTATCCAAGGCATTTAGGCGAAGTTAAAAAAATTGCATGTATCAAGGATCATCTTCATTATCATAATCGACATTGTAGCAAAAATCTTCGCCGTCTTCAAAATCAGGAATATTGTTCGTTGCATTGGCTTCCAAGTGTTGAAATTGTTGGATGGCATCCCTTGCATCAGAAATTAATGCATTTTTAGCAGCTCTAAGGTCATTAGTTCTTGTGGTATGGATTCCCTTTGAACCCTCCTCTTTGGAGATGCAACTTTTTCTGCATTTTGACATTGATTTTCTCTTTGCTTCCCTACAATGTAACTGGTCGATATACTTCTCGTGCAAGACCCTGTTCTTCACCTGTTTCAATACTGGTGGACTAACAACTCTCTCAACTGAGGTGCTAAATCTAGAAAGTGGCTTCTTGTGATTCGACAAGGATCTCCCATGGAGGAATCCTTGGTTTCCCTGTAAATCTATCATGCTAGAGAGTTGTTTACTTGGAAGAGGAGTATGGTTAGAGAGATTAATATTTGGCTCGAGTTGCGAGAACAAATCGGCCTCATAGTTAATGGCCCCCTGAAAGTTCTTCTCTAACAAATATCTCACAGCTTTCTGTGCATTATGGCTTTTCTGACTCTTGCGACTAGGCTTTCTCGACTTCGCACTATCAAGATTTAGAAGCTCGCCCTCTGAAAACAAGAGTTCCGTTGGAGATGATTTTGTACTCCGTGTTCTGAATCGAGGCCGAGGTTGAGGAGGAGTCATATGATCAGAATGAACTTTGTCGAAGCAATCTTGGGCAGACTTTCCAGGCACCTGTGAATTGCAATCCACATAACACAATGTTAAAGTAGATTGGGTTTTCCTTTTTCAACGGAATGATGAAGATATTGCCAACCAAAAAGTAGACTTTGTGGACCTACTATAATACAAAGGAAGCGATGAGTTTTCAATGCATTGCGAAACAGAAAAGAACTTGGTAATTAAATAAATGAAATGCAGACAAGACCATTCTAGTGGCTATAACTGAATTGGTGCATTTTTAAAATTTTGAAAACGTATAAGCTCCCAACTGAAGTCTAATTAAGTAGAAAAAAACTACTTCAGCTTGTAGAAAATCCTGTCCATTCCATTGCAGTCTGAACGTTAAGATAAATGGAGAGGAGTTGGTAACAAAATTTTCATTGACTTCATGTCCTAGATTTACAAAATTTAAGCCATCGTTCACTATTCCTGGAAATGTACCAAAATGTGCTAGTGTGCCCAATAGCTCTTATATACTACGAGCACAGAAAAAGTGGAGGGAGAATAGGTGAATTAAATTGGAAGAACAACTGCACATTCCTGATACCACCACAAACAACCGACTTAAATCAAACTCTAGAAAATGATGCCTAGTAAAATTCTCAACTATTTCTTAGAAAACTGTTGTTCGTATTACAAATTTACAAGACACACGGAAGCAATAATGGAGTGCCAAATGTATAGCAGTGAAAAAGATGAGACAAGCAGCAGTACGAGTTATCTAATCAAATATCAAAAGCAAGATAGCAGGAAATACCAATTTGGAAACCTTCTTCCAAAATTGGGGAGTGGGCTTTGCAACATAATATGCTCTCTGCAACGCGACTTCCTGTTCCTTAGTCCACCCTTGTCTAATCCCAACCACGCCATCCTCTCGCTTTCTTTTCCTTGTACCCACTGATTTTTTTTCCATTTCTCCATCAACTACTTGTGTTCCCTCAGCTTTTGTTGCAATATCCTCACGATCAGCAGAATTTCCCCTCTGCCTCTCTCCTGCGGCCACTTTTTCCCCATGGGAGCTCACACTTGCATCAACATTCAGGTCACGTAATGACCCAGTCGTTCTTCTCGAACCAGTATGATTCTCCCGTTTTCGGCTACTCTTCTCGAGACCAGCTTGCTGACCCGAAAAAATGTGGGACTTGCCGATACTTCGATTCCCCCCAACTCCATTACTGAATCTTGGAGATCTTCTCACATTAGGGCTTGGATTTTTCAAATCATTCAACCACCCCCCAGAGGAAATTGAACTCTTTGAAACTTTCGTGTTACGACCCTCGAGCGCATTGTCAATCTTCGGCGCACAGGATAACCTAGGAGATCGTCTTGGAGCCCATTTTTCCTCAAACACATTTTCAAATATCGAATACTTTTTCGACCCAGTACTCGAACCCTTGTTTTTACTCGAAACAACACCAGATTTACTCGCTCTTTTCGGGGTATTTACACGAACAGATTTAGGGGTTTTAAGAGAAACATCGTTAGAAGGTTCGAGAGAAGCGTGGGAAGAGTGTACCTGGCGGATTGGGGACAGAGCACGGCGGAACGTCGGGGTTGTGGGAGATGAAATTTCATTCTTTCGCAGAAACCTAAGAGATCTCCGCGTAGTGGGAAATTCCTGCTGTTCAGTGGAAGGTAGAAATCTTGGGGATCTTCGAAGAGTTTTGATGTCCACAGAGCTAGCGATGGAGTTGACGATGGGCATTCTCACAAACACTTTCCAGACATCTTTGGTTTGAATGTTGGGAAAAACGCGCTATCATAATTTTTTTAAAAAATAAAATAAAATAAAATAACTAAAACTAAAAACTAATAAATGATCAAATGAAAGGGCTAAAGGCTAAGGGCCCATGAGTGAGCTTCGGGCCTTGTTTATTACTCCCAATACAATTGTCCATTTTGTTGGGCTCCATGCAATGAATTCAATGGACCAAGCCCAATTAATAATTTATCTCATACCGAAACTTCTGACCTTTTGGAGGGACTTTCCGCACTTTATTTGTTGATATTAAAGATTTATATTCATAAATATCAGTAAACTTCACATAATGTTAATGTTAACAGACATGCCCCACACAATTTAAGAAAAACTGTTTGAGTTGGATGGTATAGTAAAGGATGTAGACCGTCGTGGCTCAAAGGCCAAGCCAAACACACTCTCCTCTCGATTGGTTCAAAGTAAAAAATTTGATTTATTCACCCAAGTGAAGAGTTTGTGTGTGTGTGTGTGTTTTATATCACACCAATAGTGGTCAAGTACAGTAGATTAAAGTGAAGAAAATATATTAGGATATAACAGAAATTCCATGCCCCCAATGAGGTTAAAAATGACAATTTACACCAAAAGAACACCTTCTAGTCTCTCTCTTTCTTTTTGTTTTTCTCTCTTTTTCTTTGGAATATATAGATAAATAAATAGAGTAGAGTAATTAAGCAATTGCACTTTCATTTTGTCATTGCAGACAGCATCTGATAGTACACAGAAAGAAGAAAAAGAAAATAATATTGCAGCATCTAATGATCTAAAGGAATTAGATTCCTGCATAATCGCATCCATCCAATCCTAAGAACAATCCCATTTTAAAAATAGACAAGGAAAATTTTACTTATATATATATATATATAAATGAAAAAGAAAAAAGAAAAAGTAGGGTTTATTATATATTCTAATATTTGTACCTAACTTGGTCACTAGGGAATTGGAGTAGAAGTGGTGATATTTGTAAGCAAGTGGTTTGTTTTGTTTTGTTTGAATTTGGTGTGTTCTGTAGTATCCCACTCTCCAACGTCCCTTTCATTCAATAATAAAATCATATTTCCCTATTTACCTAATTTCCCTATTTTCTTTTCTTTTTATATATTATCTCTATATTTATCTCTTTTTCTTCCTTTTTCTTTTTTCTTTCTTTTTTTCTTTTCAATATCACTTTAAAGTTAACTTACCCATTTCCATATTTGTCATTTTCTTTTTCTATAAAACAAGCAATGAGCAGTAAGTGATTTTTTTAAAGTGAAAGCAACTTTTTTACGTGCAGTGGAGTTGGAACCACCAGTTTAAATGGATCAAGTGTTAATACTACATCTATATGCACACAAAAAGAGAAAAAAAAATCAAGATTTCGAAATTATATATATACACACATATAGTTGAACTAAAATTAACTAAAACGGTCGTTATAGAAATTGCTATATAATATATATTAAAAAAAAAAACAAAAGAATTCATGTAATTTAATTGGAAAAAAAAAACACACACACACTAAGCAAACACAATGTCTCACCATGGGTAACTCCCACTGTTTTAGTGGAGATTTTGCTATGATACAGAATGTTGTGATCAGGTTGTAAAAAAAGAATTAGATACACAACAATCCGAACTAAATGAATTTTTAAACCGTATTAATATATTCATAATACTCGTATAATATTTGGAATTGTTTTTTTTTTCCTTTTAAATATATACTATTCAAAAAGTATTTTTTATTATTCATTAATAGCGTGATGAATAAGCACATATTATAAATTTAAAAAAGTTGATTATTTGACCTCTCATCATACTTTCATTGAACCTAAAAAGGAAATAGATTGAGCCATATGAAAGTGTTGTCCTGCTGAAATTTAAAAAGAAAAGAAAGTCATTTAACAAGTAAAAACCCAATTTTATGGTTGCTGAAAAATCTCAAAACATTATTATTAAGCATAAGACTAACAAAAAGGCAATTCTAATAATAAGAATTAGATTTAAACTTTTTTTTTTTTTTTAATTTCCAAAGTATAGGTACGACATTTAAAAATGGATGTTGGAGAAGTGGGTTGAAATTAAAACCATATCCTGGAATGAATTAAGCCAGCCCATAGTTATGAATTTGGGATTATCATCATTAATTTGACTTAGTTGTTAAACAAACCCAACAATTGATTTTTAATTGGGAAAAAGAAACATGCATGTTACGTCGTATTTCCACTTCAGTGTAATGAAAATTAGTTATATTGGAGATAAGAACACTAAAAATTAATAAAAATAAAAACCAAAGAATTTGCATCTCATTGGGCACTACCAATTCAATTTGTCCCACACCAACGAAGGCTCAGAGTAGTACTCTTTTCTCATCCGTACGTTTGTAACCCTTCGTTTTTGGTTTGAATTGTGGGGTGGCGGAAACTCCCCTTTCCCTTTTCTCCCCTCTGCCCTACCTTCTTTTTCATTTAATTAGGTCAATGTTTATTTTCCATTATTGATGCTAATTATTTTCCCTTCTATTTTGAATACCATCTCTCTAATAATATCTTTTTCAATTAATTTTATATGTGTATCATTTCTCGAATCAAAATATTTGTAAAATATATTTTAGTGATATTTTGTTATATTTATATATTTTTTAAAAATATTTTAGTTGTACATCAAACATCTTTTTCTTTTTCTATTTTTTACTTTCTTTCTTTTTTTTTTGGATTTTTTTCTGTTTTTTTTTTAATTAAAGAGTGGATTTTGTCAGAAATTTGTGTGGTAATTTATATAGAACATTTATGTTATGTCGTTTGACTTTATAATTGATTTGCTTATTACATTTACACACTACTAAAAAAAATCCATTTTTTACTAAATTCTAAAGTACATAAAGTACTTAAAATAAGTACTGTTTTTTAATATTATTATCATATACTTTTTGTATATATATTTTCACCTTAATAATGCATAATTCCACTGATTATATTTTGGGAGATATTATTTTGGCTAAACATATATTCTTGAGAAATAATAATAATAAGAATAAGAGACAAAATCTTATGATGTAATACCTTTGTTCTCTTGTGTAACTAAAAAGTGGTTGGGAAGAAGTTTGAGAAAGAAAAAAGAAAATTAAAAAAAGTGGACATATAATATATGCTCACTATTAAACCTTCCATAATATTCTATTAGCTAATATTTCTTTACACCATAAATTATATATCAAACTTTAATATCGATCATTGTTCTTATTCATATGTTATATTAAAATAATAATTATTAATATTATAATGAATATTAGAATATAATTATTCTCTACTTTAAAACTCTATTTAGTAGCATTTACTCTCTATGAGAATCTCTATTATATTTAATTGTCCATTTGTTTTGTACCAATTTTTCTTTTTTCTTTGGGGGAAAAACACTTTTTACCAAACCTAAATTAAAATATAATTATATTAAGACAAGTGATGCATGGTAATCTTGTTACTGAGTTAATGGAGATTTAACTGTTTAAAAAAAATTTGATGTGAATTTTAAATATGTAAACTAAGACTCAACCGGAAAAAAAAAATTAAAATTAATCGAAAAGGGAAGTAAATGTTATGTCTATTTTAATAAACGATCTCTTGGACCATTATTTACTTTCATACTTTAATAAGCCATACAGCTTGATCTAAAACTTTTAAGTTAATTGGTGAAAGTAAATTTAATAGTAAAGACACAGTTGCAAATATAACAATTATACCGAAAGAATTTGTAAACATAACACGATTTATAAGAATTTGTAAATATATCAAAATTTAAGTGATGGGCAATGTCACTACATGATAGACCATATCGCTAAAAAAAGTCAAGTCCATCATCATCGATATATTTTGGTGTATTAAATTTTCAATTCTTTATTATACTTTTTAATTATTAACCTAAAAAAGTGCTATCCATCGTATGCAATTAACCTTAACCCTAACAAATACATCACTATGTCCATATATAGTAAATACATGTCATTACTAAAAAGTTTGTCATTATAGGAGGTACTGAAATTGACTTAAAAAGTTTGTCATTAGAATTTTTGAGTGTGTTAGTAATTAATAAAACGAAATTAGGATGGTTAGGAGAGTGAGATTGTTTATTAAAAGAAAAGTTGAAATATTAGTGAGATGCAGACGTGGTTCGTACAAGCTTGAAATCATGGTTGGGTGTGTGTGGTACATGCCCAAGATGTACTTGGGAAGATGGTGGAAACAATATATGGTAGTGTTTTAAAATATTTAAAACAAAACAAAACAAAAGAAGGGCATATTTACCTTTTTGTTTATAGAATGGTCAATGGCTTCTGCTTTATGGAGGTGGAATATCAACCAAAGTGCTCGACAATGGAATCATCTCGTGATCAAATTTTTTATCATTAAATTAAATTATGACCCAAAGAAAATTATATTTTTCACTAAGTTTTCCTGTTTCAAGTCAATTAATTTACCAAATTGTTTCATGGGGGAATTGATTTGGACGTTGATTTCATCATGTATACCATATTATTCTTTATTTAGGGAGAGAATGAAAGAAAAATCTTAAGCCATTTTAAGGAGAGAGAGAAAAAAAAAACGTCCTTTTCTATTTATTTAACTTTGAAAATTCCAATTCATCTACAAATTAAGTCTGGGGATTGGAAATGTCCTTGTAATTTACAAATGGTAAGTTTTTCTTTTTTAAAAAAAAAAAAAAAAAAAACCATTTAAAATCAACTTTGATTTGCTGATTAAAAGGGTTAATTTTCAAATTTCATGACTAATTAAATAGGCCATAAATTCAAATTTTAGAAATCAAATGGGTGTATTTTATTTGGAAAAGGTAAGTTTTTTAAAGTTCAATTTCTCAATGTCAAGCCTCCAAAAATAAACAATCATACAATTCTGAATTTTTTAAATTCATCATATCCGTATACACTCACAACAATCATATTCTTGTTCTTTCAACAATGCTTCTACAATTATAGAAATTTTAATCGTTTTTTTTTTTTATCTTTTAAAATATATTGATGTGATCCAAATTTTAAAATATCCCCAATATCAATTAAAACATCCTCCATGGATATTTTCAAAAGAAAAAAAACTAATAATCAAACACATAATAACAAAAATAGTTTATACTTTCCATATAAGTTAAAACGTTGCTATCAACTTTACTAATTTTTTTTCATAACGTCAAATTTAAGAACGTTGTAATATTAGATAATAGGAAGGAAAATGTAATACAAAAACACACCTCAAACGTGGGCTTTCAGTTCAAGAAAAAAGAAATGGTGAAGAAGAGATACAAAAGATCAAAGGTACAAAACAAAAGATCAAAGTACAATGGAGGAAGTAAAGAAAGAATTAAGGAAAAGAAAGATGAAAGAGCATAGTGCGGGAAACAGGGGAATTTAAAGTGATGATGAGGTGAATGTGAATGAAAAATGGAGTTGAAATGTATACAAATATGTGGGTCAGTGTTTGTGTTTGTGTTTGTCATCATTTTGCACTCTCTATCCATCTTCTCTTCTTCTTCATCCCTCATCATATAATCTCATCTCTATCATCCCATTTCTTCCATTTTTAAAATGTCAACATTTATAGAAATTATAATGACAAAATCTTTATGTCAATAGTGTTTTCTATGCCATCTAAAACAAGTTTAAATATTTATTATTTATGTACACGTTTGGGTCTCCTCCATGTTGATTTTTGTTGCGGATGTCCAAAGAGGTATTAAGCCAAATTCATAGCTGAAAAAGAGATAAAACTCTCAAGATCAAAGCTCTATATTGAAATGTTAATCAAAAGACTTTCTATTACAATCATAAATTATTGACAATTTATATAAATAGTAACTAAATCATACTAATCACCTTCTAGTTCATCTCATCACCAATCATCTAATCACTCATTTCATTATCAATTGGTTATGAGATGAAATTTTATACTATTAAATAAGTTATCGTCTAGTAAAGACTATAAACTAATTTATATTTTATAATTATTTTGACAAGATTGAGAAAGATGTTAAAGCTTAAGCAATATGATTAATTTCCTGATGCCAATGATTTGAACTTTGAAGGGAATAATATAGTATTGTTGATTTATATAAACAATAATATTTATAGTGTGTATTTGTTGAAATCTTGAATGAACATGGATGAGATTTTGTTCTGATTGCATCAAATTTAGTTCAATAAAAATTTAAATTAAACAGAGGTAAAATATAAATATAGTTTTAAGAAATATATATATATATATATATATATATATATAAAGGAAAAAAAAAAGAAATACTACATTATTGCTCATTATTGTTTCATATTAAAGTATAAAATGTTTTTGTTTTAAATGAATTAAAATGGGTGTCATGTTCTATTTTTTGTGCTTTGGATTTATTTTGAGGTTACTTGTACTTGAGGCCAAAGTATGCTAACATAATTGGTTCTAAACTTGTACCAAAATTATTAAGAATGATCTGTCCACAAACCTCTACTTTTCTTCTTATTTTTCCTCTTTAATACACTTAGCAATATTCGATGGCCAAAAATTATGAGGACAACGTTCACGTATTGCTTTTCTAATTTTATGGTGACTAAAAGTTACTAAGAGAATCTAAAGTAAACTTCTTTTCAAGATAATTCAATGCAAATTCACATTTTCTTAGATGTATTTGTTTTGAAAGGCAACGGGAAAATAAGAAGAATAAAAATTTACGAATACAAAGATTGTGATGTTTTAATTTGAGAATTAAAATATGAAAAATTGCAATCCTATAAAATATGGTCAAATGAAACCGTTTTAGTTTGGAAATTTTTTATGTATAATTTGAAAGTCCTGAAAATTATTAAATAAGTCCCAAAAATTCAATTCATAGGGTTCCAATCCAAACAATCTCTAAATTTGGGTGTTAGAAATACTTAACTCTTCTTTCATCATTCTCCAAAATTGAAATTGAATCTTAAAAATCGAAAAAGGAAAATAACTAAAAAGGGTTTTTTCTGTCCTCAAATGACAATTTATTCCTTGCTTCAATAAAAATCATTCTCTTTTATATTTTAATATTTAATAACTTGTCAACTTTGTTAACGGTATCAAATTAGACTTTAAATTTTTATAAGTGTATTATTTTCGTATATAAAATACGACCTTACAACTCGATTTAAATTTATATATTCACTTAATAATTTTGTAACAAATGAACTACTTTAACTAAACATAACATCTCCTTGCAGTTAAAAGCCTTTAGTTTGGTGTCTTTCTTTCTTTCTTTCTTTCTTTCTTTCTTTTTTGAAAAAAGCACATTTAAAGTTTATATATTTGACCTAAAAAGTGAGAGTATAACTTTTTCTTGAGATTCCTCTCTAAAAAATGAAGTTTATTATTATTTTTTTTAACATTTTAATCTTGCTTTCATATATATCTTTTTAGAAGTAGAATACCTGAATTGTTAACTAATTTTAACCACAAAATAAAATTTCAAAAACTTGATTTTGATTTTTAAAAATATTAGTAAAAGTAAATAACATAAGAAGAAGAGACACAAAGGTGAATGAGATTTTTATAAATTGAACTTTCAAAAACTAAAAAGTTATGGGGCAAACAAAACTTAATTAAAATATCAGGGAAAAAGTAGTTGAAATCAACTACCTTTATTGATTTTTCTTAAAAATAAAAAGAAAACCTTATATTTTATAACCAAAATTTAATTTAGATTATTGCTTTTAGATTATAGGAGCATAATTTTACTGATATTGTACTTCCAGACACAGTGGGGTTCAATTTCTCTTACTCTACGGATTGTTATAAAAACTCAAATGAATTGATAAATCCCAAATTCATTACCAAATGTCTTCTTAAAAGCATATTCATTGGGTTGGTTAGTGCTCTGTTTTTAATTGCTTTCACAAATCATTTCGTTAAACATCAAAAAGGAATTAGAGTGAAACAGAACATTAATAAAATAGACTGTTTTTAATTCATAATAATTACGCTCCTCTCTTTTTTTTTTTTTTTTTTCCTCCGTAAGTTTGTAACTGCGGCAAAGGCAGATACGAAACTTGGTGATGAACGCTTGTGAAATTGAAATATACAAAATAATGAAATTGGAAGCCATTGAAATTCCTTTTCACAAGGAAAGAAAAAACAGATGAAACTCAAAAGAATTCATTTGTTTCTACTATCTATGTACACACATCAATCAATGGTGAAACTGAATCTGAATCTGAGTCGGCTAATAGAAAGGAACCGCAATTCGCAGCGGCTTTAACGGCTTCTCCACTTTCACCTCAATCATCTCCGGCCGCAACGGTTCCCTAGGGCACGGCATCGCAATAAACTTCGGAATGGAATCCCCAGGCATCAACACCGACAAGCTTTCTCTCTGGTTCTTCTCCAAATCCTGGTTCACGAAAACCAATTCATCGTTTCAGCAAAAATCAAAACCCGAAAGAGGAAAAAAAAAAGAAAAAGAAAAAAAAAAAAAAGGAAAGCACGCACGAAGAATGAATGAAAATTACCTGAGTAGGGTTGGATTTGGAGGGAGGTGATTGTGGGTGAAGATCGTGACGATCGCGTAAGGGTTGAGAAGTGGAACGGCGGAGGGATCTGAGTTTGTCCCAGTGATAGCAACAGGAGAAGATTCCGCTCAAGGTGAAGATAACGAGAAGGAGAAGAGCAGTGCCGAGGGGAAAGCCTAAGGAGGGTCGGGATGGGTCGGAGTGAGGGGGAGAGAAATTGGGACTCTCCATGTGGAATCTGTCATGGAAATGGGTAAAGCAAAATCAAGAAGGGGAAAGAAAAATGGAATGAGGAAATGGGAGGGAGGATTTGGGGGAATATATAATAATGGAAAACAGAGGAAAGTGAGAGAAGGAAGAAGAAGAAGAAGAAGAAGAAGAAGAAAAGTATGTGTACAATGTAAAGGTACAGCTAAGTACGGAAAAAGATATGGAGCCCACAATGGTGTTGGTGCTAATGCTGCTCAGCACTCTGCACTTGCTAAGAAAAAGGTATTTATTTGGTTTTTCTTTTCCTTTTTAACTTTCATTTTCTGTAGAAAAATGCTTACAAGATATGATTCGGTTGTTTGTTTGTTTATTTGTTTATTTCCTTTTGGGAGTGTCTAGATTCAATCTTATGAACTGTAATTGTGAATTTGAGATAGCAACAAAGGAGAGAGCAAAAGAGGCTGCGGCCGTATGCCGTGTGGGATTAGGATTATTAACAAATTGCTGTGAGTGCCGTCCATTTGGCTTCACTCTTTTGTTGACTTCACCATCTGTAGATGAAAGCCGAGTTTGGGATTGTAGTTGTAGTGAAGTGAGTAACAAAATCAAGTGCTTTGGAGTATAGTGAATCCTGATATCTATCTCTATTTAGGAAGTGACAAGTTGGGGGGAGAAATGAGTATGAGATGGAAAGGATAGATAAGATAGAGGGAGAAAGTGGGTGGAAGAAAGTGGAAGGTAAAGGGAGGAAGAGAAGGCCCAGTTGATAAACGGGCCACACCAGACTCAGGGTCAGGGGGAAACAACGGACGCCACTTTGGGTTGGCTCAGGCTGTCTCCCAATAAAACTGACCCTTCGTTACCACCAACCCTCACCCACTCGCTTTCCCTCTCCTTTTTTCATATCCTTCTTAGTTCTTTCTTTCCAATCGCATTTAACATTTTCCGCATACAACTGTACATTATATCAAACCTTTTCTATTCCCCTACAAATGCAAATGATTGTGATATTTTTATACTTTCTTTCAATTCTAATACATCAAACTTTTTCCATGTGCAAAATTCTATATTGAAAAAATCAATACGACTTTAACTTTTTATAAGATAAATGAATCACTATTCTTATTCATAATTGGCTTTGAGATGGAATTTTATACTATCATATATAGAATCTATCAAACCCATATAGGTATTCAATCTAATAAAAAAAATCATTCAATCTGTTCAAGATTGGTCATCCCAAAAAATGGACGGACATGTTGAGGATCTCACACTGAAAAAACAAAAGGAACTAACTCTTTGTAAGATAGATAAGAAGAAATTACATACTTTCAAATATATAGTCATATCTACATCTATACAAACTAAATTAAAGTTTTCATTTTTCATTAAAAATTTGAGAGGGCAACCGACTACACATTAGTTTAACTCTCCAAACCTTTCAAATTTTAATTGGATTAAGTTGAATTGCTATTTTTTTTTTTATTAACTTATAATATTCTAATTTATCTTACATTATAGCTAAAATCTCATAAAACATATCTATTATAAATCTTGAACAAAGACAATATTGCAACAAATCCTTAAAGAAAAAGGATAAAAATTCAACCTAAAGTTGAAACCCTAAAATTAAAAATATGCAGATGCAATTGGGGTTAAGTAAACTCAAAACCAACTTGACAAAATAGAAAACATTTATTAAACCTAACACACATTTATTATATGGGATTGGATAGTTGAAATTGAAAATATTCGAATATTCGAATCATTTGAACACCCCCACAGCTGAAGTAGTTATTGGTCATATTTTGTCGTAGTTATTGTAATAGTGGTAGAGTTTGAAAAAGTGCATATTGTTTTCTTCGGATAAAGGAGAAGGGAATATTTGAGGTAAAAGAAAAGAAGGTGTACTTTTGGAGTTTGAAAGTTTGAAAAAATGAAGTTGGGGCGAGGCCCATATGCTTCGGCCTTGTCTATAGGACCACTAGCCTTCATCCCTCCTTAGGGGCCACTACAAATATCTATACAAAATCCCCATTTTCAACCCTACAATACCAAAGTCAGATTTGAATTAAACCTTTTTTCTTCTCTCCACTTCGTTTCCAGGAAACAACGTGTGGAATAAATTCCTCAGACGGCACCAATTGCTAGATTTTATTTTTCTTTATGTCAAAAATATCTCAATTAGATTTATTGCATTAATCAATTTCTAATCTTTTTATATATATAACTTGAATAAGTTCATAGACTGAACCAACATAACCATGGATATTTGAGGACTAAAACTGTAACTTAACCAGTTGTTAAATAAAATATAGATATGTTACAAATTTACGGCATATATATAAAGACGAAATTATGCACAATTTGGGTTTCATGAGGTTCTCAATTTATTCGGGCTTCGGCCTTTTACACTTCTTCGGTGGTGGGCTATCTACGGGTTGGCCCAGCTGTTTTTGTCCATATCAAATGCCTCTTTTTCTAGATATATTCTGAAAACTCATATTTATTTTACATTTCTTGCCATCTACTTTTTTCTTTTTCAATGATTTGTTATCAATTCTATCTCTACTTTAATGAAGTAATTGTTCTTTTATATATATATATATATATATATATATAATAATAATAATAAAATATATTGCACAAGGATAAAATAATTTTATATATAGTATAAAAATAGTAAAAAACTAAAATATCCACGTCCAACCATCAATTTTGGCATTGCTTAACGAAATTCTCAAATTAATAATTATCACCGATGACATCTATCAACGATGAAATCCATCAGTGATAACAACTATAACTGATAGCACGAGAGGAAAAAATTGAATGGTAAAATTGACATTTAAAAAATTTACCATATTACTGGTAGAAATTGCTATTTTTACAAATATTGTTCTCGTGACCATATATTATGTTTATTTTATGATTTATGCAATCTTCTTTTATTAATGTTAAATTACCATACAAAAAGCATACTATAAAATGTTATAAACTAATAGTTTAAAATAACAACCGTTGGAGGTGGCCAACAATAAATTCCAAAAGTGATAGGTAAAGTATGTCGATGACAATTGTTGAAAGTTAGTTGGTAGACCACATTAAAGTTTGTTAGCAATGGTGATCATAATTTCTCGTACAAATTAGAGATAGCTTAACTATTAAACATTGAAAGTTAATTTTTTTAAAAAATTGATTTCAAGTGTTTAACCTAAACTTCAATGTAATGTATGTCACAATAATCCAAATAAATATACATTTGAATTGCATGCATTGGTTATATCCCAATCGACGTGGGGTTAAGTTTTCTTTTTTTCTTCTTCTATTAATTTAATTGAAATTGGTCCTTGAAGTGGTTGAAATACATAAAGTTGGGTTCATTTGAAGAATGCAAAAACTCGTGTCTGAAATAGATGTTCCTAAAACACGTTCGGAGTATATGAGGTATTAAGTAGTTACATTATAATAAAGTGTTATAATAATTTAGGTTTAAGAATCAGAATTATTTTAGGTCGGATGAAAAATAATAAATACGATAAAAAAAAAAGAATTTAAAGAGAAAAATAATGTTGTGAATGATAGGTTAAAATAATTAAAAATAATGTTGTGGTGTTTTTTTTTTTTTTATTGGGAATTAAAATTGAATTGGAATACAAAGGAGGGTGGTAAAATTGGATGAAGAAGTTCCCATACATAACTTGGGACTACGGTCAGTTGTAAAGAAGATGAAAAGTTAAGAGGGAGTGGTGGGGGGAAGGTTAAGAGTGAGACAAAGAAGGTATCTTCCACACGTGGGAGAGATAAACGTGTGTGAAGTGAATGGTCCCCAAGGCAGAGGGCAGGGCAGGGCAGGGCAGAGTGTGTCGCTGTTGATGGTTAATCCACTGTTCAAAATCAGAAGAAGAAGAGGAAGGAAGGAAGGAAAAAAGGCCAAATTGGTTTTTGATACTTGTCAGTAGTGCTACTCACTCTTGTCGTTCCCCTGCCATCTCACCAATCCCTTACTATTGGGCCTCCTCCCTCCGCCCGGCCCATTACAGAGACACAAGGAAAAAGAAAAACGGAGTTGAAGCCGGCACTGGGTCCCCCACTCCTTCAAAAATGATGAGAAATGAGAAGGAAAGGAAGAAGCAAAGCGTGAAAGAAGGTTTGGGTTCTGTGAGTTTTAATTAGGAAGAGAGTGGGCGTGGGAAACCGGACCCAGCTGAGGTCATGATGCCTTGCCGGTGCCGCCACCAACTCTGCTGCCACCCTCTCTGTCTCTCTCCCTTTTTCTTTTCTTTTCTTTTCTTTTCTTTTCTTTTTTTCTATAATAAAATTTTAAAACTATTTGAAATTAAGTATTACTAATGGTATTATTATTTTAGAAAACAAACAAATAAAAAAGAAAAGTAATGATGGGGGGTGGAAGAGGGATAGTTAAAGGAAAGAAATGAAGGGGGGAAGGGGGGAAGGGGGAAGGGGTCAGAAAGTTAAGGAGTAAGAAGCCGGCAAAGGAACTTGAAAGTGGCGCTTTTCTGTCCCCCCACCTCCTCCCTGTTTTCTTCTGTCCCCCTCCTCTCTTTTTTTTTTTTTTCTCTTCTTATTTCTCTTCCCTACAAATTACTTACACCCCTACTTCATAAATGTTAATATTCAATATTCCTACTCCTATCATTTTCAATTTAATAACCATTAACTCGACCTTTTTTTATATATTTATACCAAAAAAAAAAACTTCATTTTATTTTCTATTACAATATGGTTTAGTCAATAATATATATCATTTATTATTCTCGATGTCAAATCGATAATAATTTTTTTTAAAGAAAACATAATTTCATAAACCGAAGCAAAATTTGTGGTTTAAGCCATGGAAATGATGCAAGCAAGGCGGACAATAAGTAGTATTTATAGAAAAAATATGTTCCATTTAGGGAGGGAAAAATGTTTTGGTTTTTGTTTTTCAAACAACTTTTCTTTTTCCTTTCTTATCTATCTGGATGGATGAAACCCTCTTTTAAAACTAATATTTACTAAATTTTAACTTTTAGATTTAACATGTTTGTATCTCTATTTGTAATCACAAATAATTGTACGTTGATTTGTGTATAACTCAATTTGACAAAATCTTACCTTTCTTTTATTAACAAAAGTAAGATATTGGAGCATCCGAACTTAATGAATTGGGGATTAAGTATTTAGTTTGTATATATAAGACTTATTAGTCGATTTCTTGTTAAGAAGATGATGCTGTTTTAATATTTTTTCCTATTCATAACAATTTCTAGTAAATTTAATATAGAGGTAAAATAGATAATTAAATACATTATGCCAATGGTTGCATGTGTATATTAAAGAATCTAAAAGTCACAAGCAATTTGAACGGTTGGATGTCACACTCAAAAGGTCAACTTCGATTTTTATTATATCAAACAAATATTGTTTCTTCGTATATAAGTATCAAACAAACATTGAAAGACGAAGAAAAATACCAAAATGCCACTATAGTATTTCGTAGTATTATCTTCTCTTCTTTTCTTCTTCTAACCAACAAGAATACAAGAGAATTATGTATGAATTATTAGAAAAAGATTGTTTATGAATTTATTTGATTACTTTATATAAGTTTACATTTTTTTTTAATTTGTGTCGCAATTCACCAAATATTATGTTTGTCGTGCTAAATATACGTGTGATTTCGTAATTTATTTTAAAAATATATATCATCCACATCAATATTTTTACCCAATGTCGTATTTTTTTTACATTATAGACCCGTAGTGCACTCAATTTGACTATTTTTAAAATTCAAACATGGATACATGTGGAAATTTAATGTTTTGTAGTTTGAAAGATTTATAATACTAAAAAGTGAGTTGAATTGGGTCGATTCAACCTAAGACCAAACTAATTGTCAAACAAAAAGTTATATTTGGTTCAATTAAATTTCACTGTACTCAAAGTTAGTATCTTTAAATACCAACAAACCACACTTATTTTTATTAACCAACAACGACGTGACAACAATTTATTTCAAAGTAATTAACGTTCGAAAGAATTCGACATGTTTTTATTGAATAAAAAAAAATCACATTTTCTTATAATAAAGTTACCACCTAACTAAAATAAATAAATAAATCAAAATTGAAATAACTATTTATAATGAAGATTTAAATCGTAGAATATTCTTTTTTTGAAATAGTACGAAACTACGTCGTAACTATAAAATTTGTTATAACGAACTATACTCGTAAAATTTGAGATGGAAGATGGTATAGTTTATTAATGATTAGAATCCAAGCCATGGAGATAAATTTATGTATAAAAGATGTTAATCTGGATCAAATATGATGTAAAAGATGAAGGGTAGTTTGTGTAATTAGAATAATTAAAAGAGAAGAAGAAGGAAGTAATGAATAAATGAAATTGGGGGGGGGGGGGGGGGGGGGAGAGAAGGGTAAAGTGGAGATTTCGAGGTGGACAGGCATTTCTGGAGTCGCCCCAACGAATTCGAAGATGATTTTTTTTAAACTTTGGAGACGTAGAGGAGACCAACAAAAAAAAAAGAAGAAGAAGAAGAAGAAGGATTCACTACATTCGTTCATATATTAATGTTGGTTGCCTATCAAGAAGCTTCCACCCCCCCTCCATTCTTTTTTTTTTACTTTCTTTTTACTCTCTAACTAATATTATTCGTATTTTGAAGATTGTATTTTTAATTTAGAAAATAGAATAGAGTTTTTATATATGTAATGTAAAATATGATCATAAATTGAAATAAAGATTCGATATAATATATATACACACTTTTTGGGATATAATCATTATGAAGATGTACGACAATACTGACAAAATAAAACTAGACAAAATTAATTCAAAATTTGGGCAGAGTTTTAACACTTATTTTCAACTCTGCCCCTTTCTCTTTTTTAATTTCCGGAGCTTGGAGTTTTCTCGGGGAAGAAAACACACAATACTCTTTTGTTGCTTTCTGCTTAATGGAAGGCCCTTAACCCTCCCTCCCTCCCCCTCTCTCTCTCTCTCTCTCTCGTTCTCCCTCCCCAAATCATCACCCTTCTGATCTTCCCTTCTGATCTACAGCTTCTTCTAGGTAATCTCTACTCTCTTCTTCCTTGTATTCTTCTCTCTCTTTACACGCTCTTCAATATCATGTTGCCTACGCTCCCAATCCATTTTTCTTTTCAATGTCTAAGCTGGAGCTGAGTTCTCCAGTTTTGTTATGATCCTACTCTTCTTCTCTCTCGGCCTTAACGTGACTGAGAATATTCAAGAAAACGAAGAGATGGAAGATGATGAGCCGTTACTCTCATCACCATGTTTTAATGAAACGAATAATGAACTTTTAAGCTAACTACTGCTGCATTAGCAGTTGCTGTGTTTTTTTGTTCATTTCTGTGAAATAAGGCCGTCGGAAATCTGCGTATGTCATTTTCTGAAATTAAGAGAAGTTGTATCGATTAGTTTCTTTTGATTTTGCTCTTCTCCAAACACATGGACGACTTGTGCTTTCTATTGACTAGTTTCTTCTGATTTTATTTCATCTTGCTCTTCATTCTGATCAAACGAAAAGCTGCTGCCGGTGTATATATTCATGTTTCTTCGTTTGGTTGATTTTTATTTTCTGCCTTTGCTTCTGAATCAAGCCATGCAGTTCCGGTATTTCATGGTGTTAATTGTTGGTCAAAGTCAAGCTGTTTTTACAATGTATTTTGGGTTATAACGTCTGTATCAAGTGATCCTCAAGGGTTGATTCTCGAATCGCAATACTCCTCTATAATTTTTTCAGAACTTCAGACTATTGGCTAGTTTGAAAGGGATCTTTTACTTTTAACTCGAAGAAAGGGAGATCAATCGTGTGATCCCTTGATTTTAATTCCAATACTCCTGGCATAACCCCTTTTAAACCTAAAAATTTGGATCCTTTTTGCCTTGTAAACTATCTGCTTTCTTTTTTAGTTCAGTTCCCATATTTGTGTAATACTGATCTAGTTTTGCTTATTTCAGGGTTTAAAACATTTTGATTAGATTGTATAGATATTTCAACTTTGAAGTTCAATGTCACCTCCACTGCTGAATTCTGTAGAGGAGGCTCTTGGCAATGTCCCTGTAGTGGCTGCTTCACCTTCTATGGACTGTCATTCCCAAAATGGTACCAAATTTAGAGAGCGGAACTACCTCCGGCTATCACCCTGTTCTTCGGTGGACAGCTCTGCGGTGTCTAACTTGTCAGAGGAGAACAAAAGCAACCTCAATTTGAAAGCTACCGAGTTGAGACTTGGTCTACCTGGATCTCTGTCACCTGAAAGAGATCAGGAATTTACCTTGATAAGCTCTGGAGAACCTGATGAGAAAACTTTACTTCAATTGCTTCCTTCAACGGATGGGTATAGTGTGGCATCACAGAAGAATATTATTGCTGGCAGCAAAAGAGGTTTTTCTGATACCATGGAGGGGTACTCAGAGGTGAAAGGCCCCCTTTACACCGAAAGAAATTGGATGTTTCATGCAGCCAGTTCGGATCCTGAGTCTCCATATCCTGTGAGCCAAGGGAAGTTTCATGCCAGTTCAGGTATAAATGCAATGCTATCGTCCAGGCCGTCTGGTTCCCATCCAAATGCAACCAAAGAATTGCCCTCAAAGGGATTGCAGGAATGGCCCTGTGAGACTAAAGGATCTGACAATGGCAATAAAGGTGCTACGAATGACCACAACAATGCTCCGGCTTCAAAGTAAGTGAAACTGGTTGTAGACGGGTGCACTTGATTTTGATGGCAGGAACTATGATATTATCTAGGATAGAAGTAATTTAAGTTCAACTGATGACAGATTGCCAACTCTTCTCCTTTTACAGGGCGCAGGTTGTTGGTTGGCCACCTATTAAATCATTCCGGAAAAATTCATTGGTCACTAACTCTAAAAACAATGATGAAGTTGACGGAAAGCCAGGTTCAAGTGCTCTTTTTGTGAAAGTGAGCATGGAGGGAGCTCCATATTTGAGGAAGGTAGATCTGAGAACTTACTCTACATATCAGGAACTCTCTTCTGCCCTCGAGAAGATGTTTAGCTGTTTTACTCTAGGTGAGGTCCAATTATTTTCAACTTATAGTATGCCAGATCTTTTTTCTACGATGAGACTAAAATAATATTTCACATTTTCCAAACTCATTATGGTTAGTATTGGTATTAGGTGGTCCTTATCTACATTGTCACATTGAATCTTAAGTATACCATATTTTTCTATGGATCTCATGTTGTAGGTCAATGTGGATCCCATGGAGTTTCTGGGAGGGATAAACTGAGTGAGAGCAAGTTAAGGGATCATCTGCATGGATCCGAATATGTGCTTACATATGAAGATAGAGATGGTGACTGGATGCTTGTTGGGGAAATCCCCTGGGAGTAAGTTTTCTGACTTCGATTATTCGATCATAGATGGTATTCTTACTTTTGTCAATGTAAATTCTTTAGTAACTTAACAAGAGTACTATATTGAGTGAGTTGACTCCTGAATATGTTTTAGAAGTTCCATCCTTTTATAGAGAATGGATTGTTTAGATTTTTGTCTTTGAAATACTTCTCCTTCAGCATGTTGTCGCTGATTTCTCCCATTAATTTGATTTTATTAGATAATATTTTCAAGATTCTGGCTAATTACTCTACATAAAATTTTGTGGACTTGTATGACAGGATGTTCATTGATTCCTGCAAGAGGCTGAAAATCGTAAAGGGCTCTGACGCAATTGGTTTAGGTACAGTTCAGAAGTTGATTTTTTATTTTTTTAGATATGTATTTCATCTGCCAAAACTTAGTTGTTTGGCAGACTCAACTTTTTTCCTGTTGGAAAGGCAGTTGAAACTATGAAACATCACTCCATTTTTTATGAGATTAAGAGGGGTAGAAGTGATTCATGAATTTAACGAATAAATATATGCTCATTTCTTTCTCATTCAAGGTCTGTGTATTCCATCAACTCATATGATAATAGTTTGTCTATACTTCCAGCTCATTATTATCCCTCCGAGTTACTTACCCATCGGAATCTATTGCTATAGATATGCCTTGGAGTTAAAAGTATCTCTTGTTTGTTATTTCTTTGCTCTCTGTCCGTCACTTTAAGTGGTGAACATGAGAAGAACACTATCTCTCTTTTATTGACTAAATAAGCCTAGGATCAATTAGTACGTCTAACTTACTAATTTGCACCATGAATTAGCCCTTTTGCCTTTGCATCAACTGTTAGTTTGACCTTTGTTGGGGGTGGGTTCTGGTTCACATGTATTGTAGATTGTAGTTGATAAGTAGTGGCACTCATTAATTGCTTTCTTCTGTAGCCCCAAGAGCAACGGAGATCCAAAAATAGGATTTTTAGCTATTGCTGAAGTGACGACTCCTCTACCAAAATTCAGAATGGTGGTGTGAAGGAGAGAAAACGTATAAGTTAAAAGAAGTTAGAAAATGACTGCTGCGCAGGATGGCATTTGTGGTTCAGATGCGTACCTTGTCCTTTTTCCATGTTTTGACTCCCTGAAAGTTGTCCTCTTTCATTTATTTTTGTCTTTTGCCTTTGCTTTTGTAAACCATAATTTAGTCATTTATCATAATTGTTGTTTCTGGATCTTATAACCTTCTATGAATCTTATCGTTCAGATAATTTGTATTCATCGAATGCACCTGATTAGATCACTCTGACTATTTTCTCCCTTGCCTAGCTTTTCTTGGTTTGAAGCTATAACACAATATGGTTGTCATTGTTTACTGTTTAGTTTTGAAGTGATAAGTTAAATTGTAATCTGGGATAGAGTGGTATAAAAGTTAGTTTAATGATAAATGTCTAATCTCATTATGTAAATACAATTATTGAGATGCAACACTCCGCTATAAACAACGGATTTATAGTTAGTTTCTTCAAAGTTCAAACTATAACAGATCTGTTGACTTTCTCATTGTAGGGATAAGTAAGCATATAGTTTTGTTTATCTACAATTTGTGAGTGGAAGTAATTATATCAACCATATTGCTGTTTCAACCTTTTTGGTTTGATTATGTTTGAATCACCTGTCATCTCAACACTTCCTCCACTGTCTTTTTGTTTGATTGGACCATTCTATATGAGAACATATCTTGCTTAACTTTCCATTCCAAATTGCCTTACTATTTGTTAAACTCTGCTTCATAAACAATTCAGGTTCGTGGATTTTATTCTTTAATATTATTAATTATTGGTCATAAGTTAGTGCTTTGTAAATCATGACTAGCCCCTCTAAAGTTAGCAAGAACAAAGAAGGTATTTTGATGGGACCTATTAGCTCTTGATTATATGGATTATTGATATCCTTTTGCTTTTCCTCCCAATGGTGTCTTTTTGTTGTTTACCATTGAAAATTGTAGTCTCTTTTCCAGCGGCCGACGCCCACTGGCTGGGGGCTTTCTTTTTCAGGGGAACAGGATCAAAGGTGAGTTCTATATTTAAGTTGAAGTCAATTATTTAGTGCATAAAGCTTTTAATCATGGTAATTTTTTACTCTGCAAGATTTTTTTTTTCCTGCCGACTCTTATCGTTATCAAGTGGATGGTGTTTAAGTATTATTTTGGGCTCGAGATGTGACACAACAGGACTCATAGAGGGTAGATTTTAAATTATTGTATGGCCTTGATTTTCTTACCTTCATTTGAAAGGCTGTGTTCCCAGGTGTTAGAAGATTTTGACCTTTGAATGGTCTTCACAAGTCCCAGAACTTGCAAAGACGTCTCATAATTGATCTCAGTTCTTTAAACTACATTCCATGATGGGGAAGAATTGATTCTTTAATTTTCAATTAGTTTTTTTAGTCAACAAGAATTTTGAAATGTCAAATTAGTTTTGGTTTTTTTTTTTTTTACTGAGTTTTTATTTAAATTTAATCCATGTATTTTTAATTTATGACAAACTTCAATAGAAATCTTTTAAATTTTGTAATGAAATTTCATCGAAATCAAGCATCAATTGTTATTATGTACTAAACTTTTGTAGTTAGTAACTGCGTTTGAACCATAAAATTGATGATATATAGATTTAGTTATTGTAACTTCAAGTAAATCGTTTTGTTTACGAGGCAAAGTCGTTTAGCTAACAACTTTCTCTTCCCCTCAAATGATGACTTTTATAAAAATAATTGCTATTCATAAATTCGAAAAGTTCAGTAATGGAATAATATTGGCGTATATTTTAATTAAGAATGAGCCACCTTTTTTCATATCAAAATTAAATGGTAATTTATTTTTCCTGAATTTGGGGTTTGATCTCCCATACTTTTTTTATACTGAGAAAGAAATTAATTTCAATATTATTCTCTTTTTCATTATTTTCTAAATTTCTGGAATAATTTCATAGGACTGATTCCCTATTAAGTAGTGTAGGTACATCACTTTCACTACATATATTATTCTTTTTCTTGAAACGCTTTCAATGTATTGCTTTGTTTATGAATAGTTTAGTTATTTTTGTAAAAACGGAATGGGTTTTGTTACTTTAGCATATCAAGAGATCATTTTAGTTCACAAGCATGCATGTCTGTATAAGATGCATTATCAAGAACTGATCAGTGCTTCAAACTTTAGCATTGAACAAAACGTACGAATTGCAGGTTTGTTTTTGAAAGAGAGACACAGATCTACAAAATGGGTGGGTGTGGTATGGCTAAATGTTCTAGAGATACTCAAAACAAGAACCAACTTGACAACAACCAATGTTCTTCACCACATGTATGAAATGGCCATAACAGAATGAGTAATAAGACAACAAACTCCATTGGGAAACCATAACAAAAAAAAAAAAAAAAAAAAAAAGACATCAAATTTCCGAAAAGGACGCCCGGCTGCAAGAGCAAGAGATAATGAATAAAACATGTTTGTAAAAAGTCCTCAATGAAAAAAGAAAAAAAGACCTAAACCACAGTACAGCTCAAGCTGAAGGCTGAAGCAGAGGCATTTAATAGTGAAACATAGTGATTGTGCAATGGCAGTGTTGGTCAGTCCCTACAAAAACTCTTATGCCCACACCATTAACATCAATGTGTACCGTACCCTTCTGTTTTTTTTTTTTGGTAATTTTATGGCCTCTTTCTTCTCTTCTCTTCATCTCTTTCATATGCCCCCACACATTCCCTAAATGACTTTGTCAAATCAAACCAAAAACAAAAACTTAGCCATATAATATAACTGATGCCCTCACCCTCGTTGCTCCACGCGTTCTTTCCTAACCCTTTCACGTCGTCGTCAATCGATTAGAGACTTTTCACGTTGTTTTTATAAGATGTTAAATGTTTCGACTATGGTTAATAATTTAAAAACTAAATCGTCGTTGTCTAAGTTATAAAATTTAAAGACTAAGTTGGAGTAAACCTTTGATTGTCTCAGCTCACGTTTTTTTGTAAATTTAAAGTTGGTGTAATGTATGGCAAATGTTTGTTCTGCATTTATTTCTTATTGTCTGATCTGATATTGACAGATGCTCATATTAATTACTTTCTGGTTTACACTCTCAGAAAACCACATACCCTTGTAATCATCAACACATTCAGTTCCTTAGTAAATGCATCTCTGTAGAGATTTTCTTTCCACCTTTCATCATTTGGAATTAAAACAATAATAAATAATAACCATCTCCATTCGGTACAAATCTTCACATCTGGAAGGAACGTTGCCTAATTCATCTTCATGCCATGCGATTGATATAATCTAAGGTTGAGAAGTTGAGCTTATGTGTTTGTTATATATAATTATGGATCCAGCCATATCCACAAACTTCAAATGTTAGATGAAAACTTCAAATTTCCACCCACGTTTAATGTTAAACTTGAATAATTAAATAATTAATTGATAAGTCAAACAACGTTGGTTGCAATAAAACGACATAAACTTGTATAAAATGTTTTTATAAATTAAACCAATATATAAGATTGTACAAATCTAGGTATGCCAACTCCAAAAAGAGGTTAATAAATTGAGTCAGAAAAAGAAAAAGGGTAAGTCAAACATATCTTCTAAGCATAATATATATATGCATATGTCAGTGTTTTGCATTGTTCTTTTTTTTTTTTTATTTATTGTGGAGATGTCAGGATGGGTTAATAGAGAGATGTGATTTTAAATTATAGTCCCATAAATCATTGCCTTTATCCTGATTTTGATTATAGGGATCACACACAAATCTATTGGTCTCTTCAAATGGTGGCATAAGGTGGTGGTTTAATTTCTCAATAACCTAATTCTTGTCTTAATCCTTCCAAAATAATATACTCATTTACACCCAACTTCACTTCCTATCTCCCTCAAAATCTCTCCACATTTTTCACGTTGATTTTAAATTTCTTTTCTACCTAATTCATTTACATTACTTACTTTCCGTCGCATATTTTTAAAATAATAATTAATTAGAAGCTTATAGTCTAAATTTTAAAATCATATTGACAACTTAATACATTAGTTGAATAGATGTGTGTTGAAACTTGAAATTAGTAAATTAGAGGAGTGGTATGAGATTTGCTATAATATCTTTAAATTAAAAAAAAAAAAAAACTAAAACAAAGATCTAGTATACGTGTTTATAACGTTATATATACAATACTATTTTGATATTGTATTTTTAACTCTAATTTATTTTGGTTGATGTATTTTGAAATATTTATTTAAACATGAGTTTTAAATTAATAATAAAAAAGGAGTAAAATTGTGGGTTTGCCATTAGATGCGACCATATGGTTTGGAATCATATGCTTCTCTCCTCTTCTCTTAAGTGGGGGTTTTTGTTTTTATATATACAAAAAAAGAATTGTTAATACAAAAGTGGAAAAGAATCGTAATGATATTTTGGTGGGAAATCAAATCCATTAAGTGTAAAGAAATAAGAAAAACTAATTTTGGGGGGGTGAGGAGATGGGATTAATAATTAGGGAGATGGGGGTGGTGGGTGTGGGTGTGGGTGCGGTGCATTCCCTTTGCATCCCACTCCAAAGTGGACTTAACCCTTCTTTTCTTTTCTTTTCTTTTCTTTTCTCTTCTCTTCTCTTCTTTCTTATTATAAATTTAAATTTCTTTCTTTTCACTTTCTTGGATATAAATCACATTAATTAATTATAACCTCTCTTTTAAAACACATCAAATCCATCCATTTTATTTCTTTTTTTCCCTTTTCCTTCTAGAATGCTTACAATATTATTATTCTTTATGCACAATTCTAATTCCCCTTTTGTTCCTATCTATCTATCTTTTCAATTTTATTTCATCTTCAAGTTTTTACATCTCCTTTTATTTTCTATTTTTTATTTCCTAAATTTTGTTATTGTTGGATGTTATTCCATAGATTTCAAATTATTCGGGTTCCCTTTTTATATATAACGTCGACATGTTGTGTCATGTGTGTTTGTTGAAATAAGTAAATAGTTTTTTTAAAAAAAAATTATCGTAAATTACATAAGTGTTGAAAATATTTATCAAATATAACAAAATTTCGTATTTTATCAATAATAAACGTTGATAAAATTCTATCGGTGTTATATATAAAATTTTGATATATTTTGAATCATTTTACTATATATTAAAAAGTATCCCTAGTTGGTATTGAAAAAATGAAAAAGTAATTATAAGAACAAATATTCATTTTCTTTTTGAATGTTTAAGGTCCAAAATATTCTTTTTTTTAATAATAAAAAAAAGAACAAAACCTTATAAAATTAAAGGAGAAAACTTTTGCTTAAGAATATTTTTTTAAAAAAAAAAAAACATTTGCATTTAAAGGATTTAGTTTTAGTATAGATATATTATTTTGTTTTAATTTGATGTAAATATACTATCTAGACTTGGCAATAAGAACAATCCCTTTTAAATATATATATATATATATATATATATATATATATATATATATATATATATATATATATATATATATATATATATATATATATATATATATATATATAATTAAGTACATTCTTAATTGAAATATTAAAATTAGATCACTAGAAAGATATATAGGATGTTAGAGAGAGAGAGAGAGAGAGAGAGTAAAATTAGAATCAAAATTTTAAAACATTAAAAAGTACATCCTTAATTGAAAAAATGATTTGAGAAAGATAGAGGATAAGAAAAAAAGAAAAAGGTAACAGTAAATAAAATAAAAATAACATAGAGCATATGATGAGAAGATTGAATAAATAAGAATGTTAGTGTTGGAGTTTAAAGAAGAAGTGAGATTATCTGAAAATTATTGGCAACCACTTCTTTTTGTTTTATATTTATTTGAGCTTCTTTAATTTGTATATTATTTTCATGAAGATATGGCTAAAGAAACCTTATGGACCCTCCAAATAGGCCTAAGATTCCTTCTTCCAGTGGGTCCAAATTTGTGTTACATTTTCTTTTTCCAACCAAATATATATATATATATATATATATATATATATATATATATATATATATATATATATATATTCAACTCAATCCCACTGCATTTAATTAAAGACTTCCCTTACTTTGGTTAATACATGGTTCTTATGTATTAATACAACATTCATATACTTCATATCAGACATTTTATTTTTAAAATATATTAATGAGCATGTTCCAAATATAACAATCAACTTAATCAATTAAAGTATCCAATTATATATTACAAGCTAAAATATTTTGTAGATATAGAGTTTTATACTAATATATATTTTTTATTTTATTTGTAATTAAATTAATAAACTAAATTATGTCACTGCTCTTTCTTTTTTCTTTATATTTTTATATGTAAGTTATCATGTAAAGATTTATGTCATCTTTGTTTATTTCATTATTTCTTAGATGCAACAATTGATACCTATCTTAAAGCTAAAGTTGGGGCTAGTTTACATAATTAAGCCCTAATATTGTTAATACAAGTAGTCTATTTATTTTATTTGGTTCATAAAGTAAATATCAATTAAAGGAAAACACATGCATTTGTTTATTCTAAAAGAATTTGATGTGAAATGACGAGCCAATTTTTCTATTTTTAATTACAATTTTAATTTTTTTTTTTACTTCAATTCTTTCTAAATATTTACTTTCAAATAATGGAAAAAAAAAATTATTTCTATTAAATAAAATGACTTAGCTACTTTAACCTAAAACAACGTTTCAAAAAAAAAATTTAATTTTTAGAGAATTATTGGACTATGTTAGAACAATGTAAGTAATAACTTTCATTAATAGTGACAAATTAAAAGAAAAGTATCAAATCTTTACGTGAGTACCAAAGCAAAGGTATTAAATCTTTTACACTTTCTGAATATCATAGAGAAATAATTAAAATTTTCCAACAAAAAATGGAGAAAAGTTCCAAGAAGGAAAGCAATATAATTGAACAAAGTAAGATATGGTATGTAAAGACATTAGATTTAAGATATAGGAGGGAATGAAATATTAAAAATGGGAACATAGAGTTAAAAATGATATTATATAGGAATGTTAGGGTTGGGGATATGCATGGTAAATAGGGTGTTGAGTTTGCCACTATGAATGATATGTAATAGAGACATATGCTTCATAGTTGTAAGAGAGGAATCAAAAAAAAAAGGAAAGTGACAACACCATTGCCCAATACATAATAAATAATATCAAAAAAAAATTCACATATTTTCAGCATCATTATTCCGTCACATCAATTCACTATCATTATATTTCTCTTTTTTGTTCCATCCTTAAATTAAATTTACAATGCTTAAATATATTGAAGCTAAAGAAATCCACCGGCTAATAGTTATAATTAGTTACATTAATTTTGTATTTTTAATTATCTTATTATAGTGTGAAATAATAAAAAGAAAAAAGAAAAAAGAAAAAACTTTGTTAGAAATGTAATGTGACAAAATTTTTAGAGAAACGTTAAATAAAAAAGGAAAAAAGGTAAGGGAAAAAAAATTGATTGATTTGATTGAATGATTGATAGGTTAGAGTAGAGAGAGGTGTGGAGGGCCACCCAACCCCCCAATCAAACACACGGAATTCCCATCAATCATGTGCTGCCCTATTTTCACATTCAGTGCAAATAATTGTGCTCTAAACCCCTGCCCGCTGCCCTTCCTTCCTTTTCCTTTTTCTTTTTCTTTTTTTTCTCACAAATACCCAAAAAGAAAAATATATATATATATATACGAAATTTGCAATTCATACTTTACTTTCAATTCAAAACAAGATGCCGAGGAAATTAACCATAACTTTTAAGCAGGCTGATAATTGATGAATGAAAATGTGGATTTTTCTTTTAATTTGTAATGTTACATTAAAATAGGCATATGGTGAGCAATTTAAAAATAATAATAGTAAGTAAGAAAGGCTCCTATAATGTGACAATTATTATGATGCAAAGTACGATTGTATTATTGAAAGAGGACAAGGGATTCACTATTGTTGTAGAAGGCAGGCATAAATCATTATTCAATTTGAGAGTACAATAGGTTTCTTATTTCTATATATTTAATTAATTAATTAATTAATTAATTAAGTTAAGCATTGAATATATTTACTTCTTTTTAGGCCACTATGGTTTTAAATGTAGTTTTGGTTTTTGCCTAAAATTGGTATGAAAGGAATTTTTATTTACGTTTTATTCCATCTTTTCTTCTTCTTTTTTTCTTTTCTGGCTATGTGCTTAAATTTTGTGAAATTAATAATCTTGAAGTTTATCAATATTCCAATAAATTAAAATAAACAACTTTTTATTTGATATATTGGTGTAGTATATATTTGTTGGGATCGTGGATATGTAATTCATCACAAACCTAATTTGTATTGATAAAAGATCTATATTGGATGAAACAAAAGTAAAGTTGTGAAAAAGCAAACTTATAAAAATTAGATCCAAATTGAACAGCCCTAAAAATCTAAAAGCATATAATTTAGGGACTATTAAAATGGCCCCTAAAAACTTAGCCATGTAAGAGTGATTTTCAAGGTTTAACAACCAATTTCTACATTTTAAAAAATACACTTTCACGACAATTCTTAGTAGAGTTTTGTTATATTAACATTACTTTTTAACGATGAGACATAGACTTTGTTAAATTTAGTTACCAATTTCACCATACAAACATCTATACATAATAACATATAGAGATTATTTTGATCCTAAACTATCTAAAAATGATATAGATGATTATTTATTTCATACAAATATAAAAACTAATTAAAGTGAGTATAGTTTAATTATCGTTGTCTCATAAATTATGTTAAAAATATTTCACAAACATAAAAGGTAAAACTTTTGGAACAAAAGACAATTATTCATGAAACTATGCAATAAGTCATCAATATATATATATATATATAGTTATAAGGCAATATGTTTTGGCATGGGGACTTTTTGCCTTTAGTAGCTTTAAAAATCTACTTTTTCTTATTACATTCTTTTTGTACATTTACTAATTTCAACCTTCACATCATTTTTTATTTTTACTGCTGTCTCTCTCTCTCTCTCTCTCTCTCTCTCCCCCCACTTTACCTACTCACTTTTTCTCAATTACTTTATTCTTCACTTTCCCACATTTTATTTTATTTATTTTTCAAAAATAAATAAGCAAATAAAATCTCCTTTTCAGATAAAAATGAAAAGAACTTATGTGTGGGACCATTTTTTTTTCTGCTATTTACACACTTTTTATTTTCAGTATTTATATTTATTTTCAATATTATAAACATTATCTAAAAATGTAGGCTCTCTTTTTATAAAACCCATTAAATTGAGAAAGAAACAAAATTAGCTGTCAATTACAAGGTTCTATTTTCATTTAAAATTATGATGTGATTTCTCTCTCAATCTTTAATATTCAATTTCAAGTTTCCAAGTCTTTTTTTTTTTCTTTTTAAAGAAAAAGAAATTAAATAATATAAAACCATCAATCATGCAATGTTCAAGATTCCTACATGATATATTGTATCTTTTTTCAATCAATTTCTACTTTCGCTGGAAACTAAACAAAATTCATTGATTAGATAATAATGCAATATAACAAAGTTTAAAATTACCATGTATCTATTCAACATTCACATAAATTATCTATCAATTATAGTTATATTTAAACTTTGAATTAAAACTACCTAAAAAAATCATTTCAACATGTCAACAATTAACATTTTTGTAATACAACTTGATTTGTCTAACTTAAATATGTCGAACTAGAAAATAAAGTATAATGTACAAATCATTTTAAGAATTCATTGTTTTTTAATGTTTATGTCATTCTTTTTTATTTGAAGTCGTTGAACAGTGAAAAATATCTAATTAAATAATGACTATATAAATATACACACCAAAGGATGGGATCCTTTAATCTGTCAGTTTAATTCTTAATTATACTCTTTTCAAAATAATATATTAAAATAATCAATCGGATCATTCTAGGCAGAAATATTAAATTAGAGTGTGTTAACAAAATAAAATGGATGCATTCATATAGAAATATGTAAATGAAGAAATAATTTATTACTAAACATCAACAATTTTTTATAAGGAAATTGATTTAGGCCTTTTTTTAAGGGACATGTTCTAATTACCAAATCTGACAACTGACATGGCTAATTAGACATGTTGAAGAGTGGCATGCTTATAACTTTAAAAATGTATTCACAAAATTAAACATAATTTGACAATGCAAATTTTTGTATGGAAATACTTAATTTTATATTGTTTTTTAATTTTTCTATTGAAGGACTTAATCAATAAGTTTAATATAATAATATATAACTGGTAAATTATCAAGGGATTTTTTTTTTTTTAAAAAAAATACTAACTATGAAAAAAAAACCATTAAAATACCAAAACTTATTACACTTTTTTATTTTGTTACAAAGCATAAATAATTTGTTCATTCTATTATTTTATTTTAAGAAGGGGGAAATTTAAAATCCATTTAAAAGTATCCAAATGATTAAGAATGATAGGATACATACCTAACTGTTGACAATCAACTAAGCATTAGAATGAATCTTGACTATTATTTATTTACTTATTTTTAAAATAGTTATGAGATTTTTTATAAAATCTTTTATTTTACAGTATCATACAATATACGATATACACATTTTTATTAGATATTATCTTAAATTTAATTCTATTCATTAGTTTAAACTTTTGAATGAACAAGTATTCGTATCAAAATAGGTTACTTCAAAATATTAAGATTGAAATCAAGAGAGAACAATGGAGAAAATTGTATTAATTTGTTGTGAATGTTACAAACGACAATAAATTAAATGAAAAATATTACATATCTTTACATAAATCAAGCAATACATAATTGATAGTACATTTAACTTATTACACTAAATAATTTAACATTCTTATAAAATCAAGTAAGAAAAAAAATATTAGATGTTATATTAAATTTACCATTATCTATTAGTTTATGTATTTAGGTTAACGGTGATTCAAGATATTTTAATTAAAAAAATAAAATAAAAATCGAAATTATAGTATGAAATATTGTGTTTATCCAACATTTTACCTTTTAAAGTCATAATCTAAATACATTTTTTTTAATATTGTTTCAAATTTAAAACTTTTTAGAAAACAAATAATATGTATGTATGTATAGAACAAAAGTCGAAAATGTAAATCAAATTTACTATTCAATATTTAAAATGCTTAAAATTGAAGAGAGTTTTTTTAGGTGGATTTTATTTTTAATTAAAAATGAAAATTGCAAAAAGAATTGACCAAATGAGAAAAAAAAAAAAAGCATAAATGATTTATTTTGATAATGAGGATATTAAAATGATGGAATTGGAATAAAAAAAGAGTAAAAACCGAATGGTTTGAAAGCGTAAGTTGAGGTAAGTGTCAGAATTATCTCATGCATGGGGTTAAAAGTTAAAAATATAATTTACACAAGCACTTTTTACCCATTTTCCAATTTCACAATGCCACTCACCCTCCACCCCACCACCTGCCGGTAACCGGTAACCGGTCACCTCCCTTTGAAAACATAATCAAACCGGGAGGTGAGGATCCACACGAACCTTAACAAAATCATCTCCATTTCCCAATATTAACACAAACCCTAATTATTTTCTACTAATTACCCTAAACCCCACTTTTTCCTTTTTCTTTTTAACTTTTTTTTTTTTTTTTAATCTTTTTACCGCCATCCATCCACCGTCCCACGGACGGATCCCGTCTACCCTGCAGTCCCGTTCCCAGTGGATTGCGGGTAATTATTTTCTTGAACTCCGTAACACTATAAATCCACGGCTCTCGTTTATCATCTCCTCCATCTACCAATTATCACTCCTCAAAATTAAATAAAAGAAAAGAAAGGGTTTTGCTGCCAATAATGCGACAGCAATAAGTAGCCCATGTTACTCCACACAAATTTTAATTAAACTCTTTTCTTCCTCTCTCTTTCTACTCATTGATTTTTATTCTTTCTTTTTAACTAATTAACCAATTCAATTTCTTAAATAATCTTACCCTAAAGCGAAAATGAAAAGAAATTTAACTTCCTAGGTTGCTTTGGCATCAATTGTTCTAAGGTACTGATTTTAATTAGTTTAACTTTATAACTCTTTTGGAGAGAGAGTCACGTCAATTCAATAATGGTGGGTTTTTAGAAAAATCCTTGTCACATTAATGCATGACCTAAGTTTGATATACCCCATAACTGAAGCCTCCAGAAATATACATATATAAAATTGTTTATCCGTTGATAATAAAATAATATATTGGAAGATGGCTTGAAAATTAAGCTAATTTCTATGATAAAGATTGTAGATCTCTATCAAACTTATTTTAAAAAAGGAAGATATATATAAATAAAAAATGCGGCTTTTGGCTTTAATAATAAGTCAAATTTCAAAACACACATATCTCTCTCTTTTTATTTTATAATTATTGTGCATTGGACTTTGGAAAAAAGCATGTGAATTTAGTCCCATGAGTCAAGATCGCCCCCCTTCATTCAAACATTGCTTCTATTTGTCATCTTCTCTATCTATTTCTTCTTCTTCTTCTTCTTATTCTTCTTCTTCTTATTCTTTTTTCTTTTTTTTTCCTCAAGTTTTTTTACAAATATTAATGTTCAATTAATTGATTTAATCACTTCTACTGTATATACCAATATTAGACATTCTTAATATCTTTTATAAATACTGGTGAAACATAGATGTTAGAATGATATTATCAACATTTGACATTCCTAACTTACACAAGTATTTGTTGACATTATCAATATATATCCAATAAAATTAAAATGATTTCAATATTGCTATATGGGTATTAGAATTGATGAGAAAGTTAAGTTATCTTTATATGCAGCAAAGCAGAATTACAGACATATATGGCATATTTGAAATAGTAAAAAAAAAAAAAAAAAGGGGGAAGAAAGGGAGGAGGAAGGACGAAGAAAAAGTTGTATTGAATAAAAGCAATAATAATTAAAAAAGGAGGGAACTAAAAGAAGCCAAAAACACATAATAATGGGAAAACAAAATCCTGAAGATCTTATCAAATTAATGAAAATGAACGTGCAAAAGCAAAACAAAAGGAAATGGACCCTTTCTTTTTTCTTTTTTCTTTTTTTTTTTTTAATTTTTATTTTAATTTTTAATTTATATATGTTTTTGGTTTGTGGTATAGAAATGGACAGAATCAGAAGGATCTGAGTGTGTGCAGTCTTTGTGGGTGCAGAGAGGGTTCAGTGGCAGAGCCACACACACACACCCAGACCCAGACCAAGACCCATTCTATTCTAATTCTTTTTAAAAATTAAAAGGGAAACAGACAGACCCTCCTAACCAAAAAATATTTGGTAGCTTTCTATCACTCCCCAATCACCCAAATTGGTAAGTTTTTAATACTTTGGGTGTGGTGTGGGTATCAAATGCTAAAGGCTGCCCAATCCTCAATCCCAAACAATGCCTTTCCACTTCATCCTTTAAGTATCATGTATTTACGCTCCTTTCTTCTGTGGTTAAAAGTCTTTTTTGTTTTTAACCAACATTTTCTTTTCTTTCTTCTCTTTTTAAGAAATCTAATGGTTTTGGTTTCTAAATTTTCATTTTGTTAAAAATTTAATCTGTAATATTCTTTTTATGTGTATCCATTGTTCAGTAAAGTTTTGGTTAAAATAACATCATCCGTGCGTGTTTAAAATAAGATCGGTATTGTGTGTGTTTTATTTTCTTCTAAATTCTTTTAGTTTGGTTAAATAACGCTTAAGTTATTGGTAAATTTTAAGACAAAAACAAGTTCTTGATTATTTTTTTAATTTTATAATTGACTTGAGTTTTTAAAAAATAACAGTAGATTGTAAATGATTATGGGTGAGAGTGATGTTTATAAGCTTACTTTTTAAAAACCAAATAGTTATAAATAAAGGTTTTAATTTTTATTTTGAAAACTATATCTGCTTCCTTCTAGTTTCTTCACTGTGGTTTCATTTTTTAAAAGGAAAAATTCAAATTCTTTTGCAAAATTTAAAGATAAATTAGGTTTTAGGAACTATAGTATGTTCGATTACGATTTCTAAAAAATTGTATTTCGTTGGTATTTGGATTTTGTTCATATTCGTTGTTATAAGACACTTGTGAGTTTGACCTTTGGTTGGCTCCTTTGTTTGTGGTTGTAATTTTTGAGATGAGATGTCTTCTGTAAGAGATTCTCATGTTGTCGTGAAGCAGAGTTAACCACACTTTAAGCACACGAGGTCAAGATTATGTTTTGGAGATTACTAATTCTTTTTCCTTGGAAGTTATGGAGTGGACTAACTACTAGGCCTTCCCTTAACACTTGCCTCTTGTTAAGTGTAATGTTAGCAACCTGTAATATTTATCGATTGATCAACTAATTGTCCCAAACCACCGGACATTGACTTTGTCCATGAGGTTTGGATCTCAAGATGCTTATTTCTTCGTAAATTTTTATCATTATTTTCATCACGCATCTAAATTATTAGCTAAATTGTATATATATATAAACCAAATTTGTATAAAGCAACTAATTAACAAATAGAGCCTACATATTTTGTTGTAAAATTTTTGGCATAGATAGATAACAAAAAATTCAATTTACAAAAAACAGAAAACATGCAATTAAACTTTTGGGTAATCTTGGTGTTAATAATTTTAGTTTTTGAAATGACCAATTAAAAATGGCATATATGTTAATGAGGAAGGATGTAGCAAAAGAAAAGGACACGTGTCATTATCCTGGAAAAGTAAATTAGGCTTAGGAATAGAAGCGAGAGCGTTGACCTGTGAAAAAAAGTCGGCAACCTCCAGTTGCCAGTCACCTTCACCCGTAAACTCCATCCCCCAAATTCTTTAGTCTTACCCATTCCGCAATCTCCCCATCAATCCCTCTCCCATTCAGATTCATTATTATTCCCGAGAACACTAAACCCCTTTCTTTTTTCTCTTTCAAATTCCTTCTTTTTCTTTTTGTCAAATCCTTCTTCTTCAGTTCCCATTTCGAACCAGCACACTCTCCCCATCCATTTCATTTCTTCCATGTGATCCATTTTCACCTCTCATTTTTCCTTTTGAAACACATTCAAGATTATTTACAATGACGGGTTGGAGAAGGGCCTTCTGCACTTCCATTCCTAAAGATACACTTTCAACTGATATCTCCAATGAATCCTTAAGCCCCAGAATCAGCTCTAAATTTGGGTTTTTCTCTAACCCATCAACCCCTCCTTCTCAATCCCGCCGCCAGCCCGACCACCCTGGTCTCGGTCTCCGCTGTCGAACCTCCGTTGCCACTTCTGTTTCTACACCTTCTTCCACTTCCAATAGCCCCAAGCTGATGACCCAAAAGAAAACCGGTGCCTCTAGATTGTTGTTCCATTTCTCCAATCCTTCTTCTCCCAAATCCCCTTCTGGTTTCTCCTTCATTAAAACTGGTTTACGGCTTTCCAAGGTATGCAATTCTCTTTTTCTCTCTGCTCTACTCTGCACGGTCGCAGTCAAATATGGTCTCTTATTCAAGATTCAATGAAATTGTCTCTATTTCTAATTCCCCTTTGCTTTTTTTCAATAAGCTATCATTTTAACCCGACCTTTTTTTTTTTTTTTCACTTTGCAGAGTAGGTGTGGAATCTGTTTACAGAGTGTTAAAAGAGGACAAGGAACGGCCATTTTCACATCAGAATGCTCTCACTCCTTTCACTTTCCTTGCATCTCTGCTCACATTAAGAAGAATCGAACTGTGGCGTGTCCTGTTTGCAGCTCTATCTGGAATGAAGCTCCGTTGCTTGATGGTCATAACGCTCTGAAGAAACCAATCCAGACGGATAAGACGAGAGGTGTAGAATCGATCAAATCCGGAGAAGTCAAATCGAAGCCGCTTAAGGTTTATAATGATGACGAGCCTTTGATGTCCCCGACTTCCGGTGGTCGCTGTAATCCTATACCGGAATCTGACGAAAACGAAGACGATGAAGAACAGGATAGCGCTGTGGAGTTCCAAGGTTTCTTTGCTACATCTGCACCCTTAGCGTCACCGAGATTACCTAACATTGTGAAAAATGTTGAAGTAAGTCTATTGCCTGAGGCTGCGGTGATTGCAGCCGGTCGCAGCTATGAGACTTATGCGGTGGTGTTGAAGGTGAAGGCTCCTGCTCAATCTGCGACGACATCCTCTTCGCCAATGAATCGGAGCCTTCGTCCTCCAATCGATTTGGTAACCGTGTTGGATGTGAGTGCAAGTGCGAACAACGCCAAACTCCAAATGGTGAAACGCACTATGCGATTAGTCATTTCATCTCTCGGTTGCACGGACCGCCTCTCGATTGTGGCGTTCTCCGCCAGTTCGAAGCGGTTGTTGTCACTACGGAGAATGACCTCCAATGGCCGCCGATCGGCGCGCCGAATCGTTGATTTGCTCTGCGAAGTTGGCCAAGGGGCGTGCATTAACGATGCAATAAAGAAGGCAGCGAAAGTTCTCGAAGATCGGCGAGAGAGAAATCCCGCCGCCAGTATCATCCTCATTTCCGACGGTCGCGATGACCGCGTTGGAGCTTCTTACTCCGGCAACTACAAACGATCTTCTCCAGTCGTGTGCTCCACGCGCTTCCCCCACCTGGAGATACCCGTTCACGCCATATCCTTCGGCGACGGCCTGGTGGCGCCGGAAGACGCGTTGGCCAATTGTGTTAGTGGCCTGTTGAGTGTGGTGGTTCAAGATCTCAGACTCCAACTCGGCTTCGTATCCGGTTCGACCCCGGCCGAGATAGCTGCGGTCTATTCGCTCTCCTCTCGCCCGACAGTTCTGGAACCCGGTTCGATTCGGATCGGGGATCTCTCTTCCGAAGAAGTCCGAGAAATGCTTGTGGAATTGAAAGTGCCAGCTTCCTCCATTGGGACCCACCCTCTATTGTCCGTACGATCATCTTTCAAGGACACGTCATCGCACTCACAAGGACTCGTTTGTTCCAAACAACACGCATTACCTTTACCCAGGCCGCGGACCGTCCGATCTTCCGGGTCTAACATCGAACGGCTAAGGAACCTCCACGTCACAATCCGAGCTGTAGCCGAGTCACAACGCTTGATAGAACACAATGATTTCTCGGCAGCACAACACTTGCTGTCATCGGCTCGAGCCTTGCTGTTAAAACAATCCGGTTCCACATCAGCCAGCGAGTACATAAAAGGCTTGGACGTCGAGTCTGCCGCGCTGAACCGACGGAAACAACAACAGATGCAAACCCAACGACAGAACGTGATGGCAGGACGAGAGACAAGCAGAATAGACGAAAAGGTTGAGCAGCTTACGCCCACTTCGGCTTGGAGAGCCGCGGAAAGACTGGCTAAAGTTGCGATTATGAGGAAGTCGATGAACAGAGTCAGCGACTTACACGGCTTCGAAGATGCCAGATTTTAATTCAAAAATTATAATTTAAAAAAAAAAAACATAAAATAATAAATCATTCTTGAAAATAAAAAATAATAAAAAAGGAAAAAAATTATGATTGGACTAGTGGGGGATGGGCCCGAGCCTAGAATATGGACAAGAGGAACAAGACGGCTAGGCCCTTTTCCTTCTTTTTTTTCTTTTAATTTTGGGGGTTGGCAATTGAAAGGAACAGTTTGGTAAGGGTAGAGCGGGGGACCCAACAAAGAAGAGATTCAAGAAGAAGAAATTTGCATTATTTTGATCCAAAACTTAGGCAGCCCCATCTCTGTTTGTTTCTTCCTCCTTTAAATATCCACTTCTTCTTTTCTTTTTCTTTTTCTTTTTTTTTTTTTTCTCTCTCTTAATTTTGTAAAAAAACTTGAAGATATAATATAGCTCTTTTATTATGAAATGAACTGAGAACATGTTCGGTTTTGTACGTTTGTTTCTTATGTTTGTATGTATGAGCTGTTGGTTAATGTTCAAATCGATTTTGTTTCTATGTACCCATTTCTTTTAACAGTATTGTATTTCTATTTCTATTTCTTTTTCTTTTTCGGAGGGTTTAAGAATTAGGAATTAGTTGGAAGGAAGGAAGGAAGGAAGTGATGTGGGTGGGTGGGAGGTTTTTATGAGAAGGGGTTTTGTTTATGTTATATTAAATTAAAAGGGTATTTGTTTTGAAGTGATGGTCATAATTAAAGAGTGGACATTTAATTAGAGTATACATAAGGGTGTGATTGATATGATAATGTTTAAAGGGAGGGGATATGAATGAATTTGGTTGCTATTTGGATATATTCATATATAAATATCACATGTGGCGCACTAAACCAATTACTTTAGTCAATCAAATGTCAAAGAAAAAGAAAAAAGAGGAAAAGGAAAAGGAAACACACTGGATAACCTCAAACATCATCAATAGAAAGAGAGAGAAGGCGAAAGTGGTGTATCGTCTCAGTTTCACATCTTTCACAACAGACCAAAACAGGAATTCCATACAAAAAATGCAATTTCAAACCTCATCCCATCTATTCTGGAGTAACCTATTTTACAACTTTCTTAATTCTCTCCCTGCCAAACAAAAACAATCCCTCAAACATTCATTGGGATAAATGTTATGACAGATCAAAACAAACAAATAAGAAAGAAAAGAAAGAGTAATAATTGGGTGCATCCGGATGCACCCATCGTTGTGTATTGCACTACTCACTCTAATCACACAAAAACAAATAAAAAATGTTTGTAAAAAGAAGTTAAAAATTGGCATATGGTAAACTATAATTAACAATTAAATGAGATCCAAAAAATAAATGTAATCTATAATGCAAACAAATTTTTTTATGAGAATTATGTTTTTTCTAAAGTAAAAAAAAGACAAAAAGATCGAAACTAAAACGGGGATAACTCAAATAACATCAAATATGTATAATCAACTTTAAAGTTAAAAGATTTGAACTCCATCTCTAAACGAAGGAAAGAAAGTCCAAAAAAGTCCAAAATTTTTGTAACCGAGTAGGTCCAAATAAAAGTGTTGATCTAAGATGTACAACCCCACAAAATATTTCCTTACGGTAGTAAGTAAAGATTCCGTGGAAGATGCAGACACCACCACCTGCCTAAAAGCAATTGCAAAGGTCAAGATTTGGTTTTTGATCTTGGGATACATCCGTAGGTAGGGGAGAGGAAAAAGAGCAAGTAACAAACCATGGAGTCATTTGGATAAATATTACTTTCATCTATAAGTTCGTATGCTATTGTTATTCATTTTCTTTCCCATTTTTCAAAAATCAATCTCTGTTTTGGGGAAAGTTTTAAAGACTAGTTTTTGTTTTTGAAATTTGGGTAAGAATTCACGTATTTCTAATGTTGAAATAATAAGAGAACAATTAAAAATGAAAAAGCATAAATTTAAAGAATAGAAATCTAGAAACAAATTCCCCGACACTGCTGTAGCATTAGAAATGCCTAAATAATAGAGAGAGATTTTCACTCTACTGTCAAAATCTTTCCCATTCCCATATTTACTTTAAACAAACCAAAACGTATTTAATATCATCGATATCAGCCGGTACAAAACTGAAATGCATCGATGCAAAAAAGAAGTGACTTTTCAATGGTCCTTTGAAGGGTTAAAAAAAGGACAGAAGGTAAGAAAAGGTTTAGGATGAAAGGGGGAGGCTTTTATAAGCTTATTTTTAGAGGATTTCTTTACTGCGCCACCTTTTGGAGAGCTAATGACCTCCTTAATTTGCGCAGACTTTTGGAACCAAAACCAATTATGATGAGTGGTTTGGGCTTCGTATTCTTTAGCTTTACTTTAGTTTCGATAATGTATTGGTTGAAGGAGCATGAATCATGTCTATGAATAATGCAATAATAAAGTAGTGTGTATGTGGGTAGGTATCAATATCCCCCTCTCCCTTCTAGTGCCCACTCCCCATTCTATTTATTCAATAAAAAAAGAAAAAGAAAAGAAATGGTGAAGGTGGTGCATCATCATAATCCCTATGTCTATGTGGGCAACAAGGTTTCCATAATGAGCGACAAAAGACTTGAGGAGGAGGTGCAAAAGTTGGTAATCAAGACCTGAGTCTTGCTCCGACTTGTTCATCTTTTCTTTCAAATATTCTTGCCTCCTCAACACAGGAATCATTTTGTTTAGAATATACAAATGGAAAGGGAATGAGTAAAATCATTGGTTAGAGATCTTAAAGTATTGTATCAACTTTTCTATATACATGGGTAAGAATGAGTTCGACGTAACTTTCATAACAATGACAAATAGAAGTTAGTAAAGTGTACTTTACAATAACTTTTCCTTATCTTTTCTCTCTTTTTTAGAAAATGTAAATAGTGCTGCTATCTCCAAGAGTTTGGCTATTAATAATAATAAGGTTAAAAGGTAAATTTGGTCCTTATAGTTTCAAAAACTTATAATTTAGTCTCTATATTTTGATAAAAACGGCATATGGACTACCTATGAAGTTTTATCGACAACCATGAGTAAATTCAAACTTTTAAAATTATATAAACTAAACTCCAAGAAGGGGGTATTAGGGCCGAGAATTATTCTGATACTATAATAATCACCTCTTGTTATAGTAAATACTATTTAAAACTTTCCAATTAAGCTACGGTCAACATTATTTCAAAAATACTCAAATTGCTATAGTATTTACTATTTTACATTCATCATATCTTTTTATTATTTGCTATAGTATTTTACTATTTTCTTTTCAAACTAAACAGTTTACACCTAAAAAACACATTATTATAACTCAAACTAAAATAATTAACATCTCAAATACAAATTATTATACCTCAACTATAATAACCCCAGACTATAATAACCATTCCCTTACCCTAAACGCCCCCGCCCTCTGAGGGATCGCTTGAGCACTCAATTCCAAGTAGGTGGAGTGCGCTATTATAACCTACTCCATGTCTAGGGCTCTACATGTACTAATGATGTTCCCAACTATTATAACCTACAATTAACTATAGGATTACTTTACTATTTCCTATCTATCCTCTCTCTTCCTCTTTATTGCAATGTTTTCTATTTTTTACTCGGACTAAAATAGTTTATACCTCAATCACAAACTATAAACCAACTCAACGCCCCCACGCCCCCACATGCTCCCCCAGCTCTTTCAAACCACAGGCCAAATTTACAATTTAACCTAGTAATAATAATTCACTTTAAAAGTACTAATTTTGAAAGTTATTGGGGCTCACCTTCAGTATTCTCATCGCATACGTTCTGCTGTAGTTGTCACAGGTTGCTGATTAGAATAATAGGTTCATAGGGGCCATATGGATCTGTATTGGCCTAACATCAAATTCCAGCATCTCCATCGTCAAGGCCTAATGTTGATGAAATTAGGCCCATGGCCAAATCCATACCTGAACACAGGGCCACAAAAACCTAAGCATCCAAGAGGCGGTAGATCTCTATCTCATTAGACAAAATCCAAGTAACTTAGTATGGGGCTTAAATTTCTTTGATCTCAATTATAGTTATGTTGAGAAAATAAAAGGAGAAAACATATTTATTTAGGAGGTGAGCTCCAGAAGCAGCTAAGCACACTCCTATGCTGTAAACCTATCATCAAACTTAAAAGATGTCTATGGAGTGACTTGCTCAACGTTCCAACACGTAGAAAGAATATGTATTTACAACAAATACAGCAACAAACAGTACACAACCGACAACCATTTCCCCCCCATTTCACACCCTTTGTTACACCACAACTAAATCCAGCAAATATTGGTTCAGTTGAAGAGAGGAAGTTTCATACAACATTAACCATGACTTTCGTGTAAGCGTCAAAAGTACAATTGCCTACACCGTGTAGCATCAATGTCTGTTGGACAATACGGGCACTTAAATGATTTTGTGCTGTTTTTGGACATCTTCATGATAGACTGCTTGCAGAGGACATGGCCACACAGCATTAACATTGGTGGATTTTCTTCGGTTGACTGTTCCTTCGACACTGGACAAACAAAGATGGAATGGAACTGAAATTCTCTGCCCAACTCCACAGGAACAGGCAACTGCTTCATAGATTGCCATTCCTGTTTCTTCCCAGCCATAACATTCATAAACTTCAGGAGAGGAGGCAATCCCTGGACCCCTGCTGCAACCGTTACACCTAAGGGGCTCTCATAGGACTGACCAAGAAAATTGCAGAACTGTCGTATAAGCTCTTCAGCAACTTTATCCCAATTCGCTACTGATAATAATTGAGAATGAGAGTATGGGGAGCAATCAAGCCTTCCAGTCCACAACAGGCAAGCCATAAGCTTCTGAAGTTCAGCCATGTGGTTAGATGCAAGAGGTGCAAGGTAGGTCCTAGCGTACTTCAAAGCATCATGTCTATCTCCCTTCTGTAGAATCTCCATGAACTGCATGCTATGAAGTTTTAGCAAAAGATCCGACCCACATTCCTTAAGTTTATTTGAGTTATTCAGAGCCCAGTTCAGAGCTGGCTCTAGATTCCGGGACTTCATGGATTCAAGGATCTGATACATTTCCTGAAATGGAGACCTCAATGAAGCAGCAGACTCTGACTCGCCAGCCTCACTAATAAAGCAGTCACCAAGTTCAAACATACCCTGGCGATAGAAATGACTAGCAATAATCTGGTTAACAGTATGCCTATCAAAATCAACGTTTCTATAAGCTTTTGATATATCTGGATTGAAAGATTTTTCAACAAGCTTTGGATACTTGGTCAGAGCAGCATTCAACTCCTTTTGTGTGCTATCGAGCTGAGTGAGTGGGGCAATATCCTTCAATTTAGTTTTGAGTTCAGCAAAAACTGAACTCAAATCAATAGGACATTCCGGATTATCAGCTAGCTGTATCTTTTGTAGCACCTGTTCCAGTTCCAGATGGATCCGGTCAACTACTTCTTGACTTTTGGAAGAAGATAATTTCTGCTTCTTTGTCACACGATCAAATGCATCTTTAATGCTATCCAACTCCATTTCTTACTCTAACCTGCAAAGAAACTCATACTGTCAAACAAATTTGCTCACCAACAAACAGATATTACTAATGACCAATGGAATGGAAGAATCTCAAGGTGTTAAAAAAACTCAGAGACGGGAATGCTAAGAAAAAATAAGGGAGAGGAAAGGAGGGAAAAGCGCATAACAACCATGCCATTAATTTAATACAGAGTTCTACCAAGGAAAGAAAAGGTTTTAGTACTCTAAAGTAAAATCATTTACCTACTTTATAGCTAAAAACCCTACAAAAGCAGTAGGAGGAGAAAATCCTGAGGTCGTAATAGTTCAAAGTGTTTTCACTGCTTCAGTTCCCCATATTATTTATTTATTCACATTCACCTTAGTATTAAAATCAAACATGAGTAGAAATCCCATCAAACAAACATCAAAAAAGGTCATTAATGCCTTGTCAAGTCGACAATTTAGCACTTCAATAGAACAAAGAGTTTTCAAGATATAAATATTCAGCTAAAAGTAAGCACTAAATGAATAAAAAATAAGTAAATAGCCCAGGCATACAGGTCACTAGCTATAAATATAACGGTAATAGAACTCAAATATTACAAGTCTTGGTAACATAACTCAAATATTACAAGCGTTTCTCTTTATCGCTTCCTTAGACTTATAGCTACAAAATCACAAAAATATACTACAAAATAACATATAAACAACTAAAATTTAGGACCTCTAACTATCCCACTCCCATTTTCCACATCATTTACGGTATTTGCTCTCTTAATCTTCCTCTTGGGTCTCATAATATATTAAATTTCCATTGACATGTTGATATTTCCACATTTCCATTGGTTAGATAAGGGGTGAACCAATGTTTACTTATTTTGTAGAAAAAACCATGAAGCCATAAAAAAATAAGCAACACAATGTCACTAATGTAAATATAGTATAAAAAGAAGACATATTAACTTGTTCAAAAATCATAAAATGTTTATTTACTAATTTAAATTTATTTTTTCAAATTTTTCTTATATATAATTTTAAAAAAAATATCCATCGAAATCAATATCTCCATCAAAATTTCCATAAAATTGAGATTGATATTTCCATTGAAATTGACATTTTAGATCCTCATCTCCATTTCTCTACCACTTCTAGTTGTGGAGAGAATGTCAAATGAAGATGATGAAGTAAAAGTATTTTCCCCCTTTCTTTGGTTTGATTTAACCCTAGTATAATAGCAAATGGTGTACTAAAGTAACAATTGTGGGCTCACAATGTCAGGCACCATCCCTACATCTAGACGCAAAATCACAACTCGACACATTTTTGCTTGAGTGTCCTAAAATAGGGATCACTATTCATTAGGATTCTTTACCAAATACTAGGTGCACCTATTTCAACTACTTTCTAAAACTAATAAGATACTATAAAACATAAACCAAACCATACTTGTATGTTCTTAGTTAAAATTTTTAAACCAAAATTAAATGGACAATCCATATCTACATGTCATTAGACATGAAAGAAAAGCAACCCCAAACATCAATACTTATTAGGCTTCTTTCAAAAATATTCAAACACTTCAGCAGAATATGCATTACTACAAAGGTCCTCTCCTATATAGAAAATATATATATATAGTTTCAATGAAATTGAATTTAGAAAATAAGTGAGACAAACATTATCTTAAGACAACATATGTAGTAGAGCTAAAGCTAACTTACGGCTATCAGTGTCTAACACTTCAAACCAAAAGATGCACTAATAACACCAGATTACCAATCACGATGAGATGAGTGATGGAAATAGGGAATACAGATCAATTTTCATTCTCAATCACAGTTGGCAGTAGCACAAAATCTTTTTGCAACAGGCTTAATGGATCAACAAGATCAAGTAATTGTGAGCATCAAAGTGATAGTGAGACCAAATTACAGATGAGACAAAATGATAACTAGATATATGTGTCAATTGATATTAAAGGGTGTGATAAAAATGGTAAAGAATGTCAATATATGGTATCTGAAAATTATATACCCTCGCAAGGTGGGTACTCTAGAACTGTTAACATGGAATTTGTGCTACGAATGTGCAACCATACGAAACACAGGATAAGAAAAGAATTACACGGTAGAAAACGCTCGCTTCAATATTTATAAAGATACAACAATTACAGATATCAAATATAGCCCATTATACGATGACTACCTACCGATTCAACAGTAAATTGAACACAAAAACTACTAACTTAAGCAGTAGACGATATCCAATGTGAAACGATCGAATTCGGGGAAAAGAAGTTGAAGGAAAACGGACTACCTTGCACAACCCCAAAAGTTAGGAACAAAAACAAAACACCCAAAGCCAGAAATCATTAAAAAAAAACAAAAAAAAACAAAACTATAATTCGCACTCCAACAGAAGGTCCCAACATAAACCTTGATAAATAGAGATTCTTATGAATGAAACCGAAACAAGTAAACATAAAAAGCAAAAAAACTCAAAGATAGATATTGGTGGATTGGAAGCAAGGCAAGGAAAAGATGCGAATCTGAATAAAAAAATGAGAGCAAAGCGATTCAGATACGAAAAATAAATTTAACACAATAAGAAGAAGAAATAGGATTCAACAAAAATGCAGAATATATAAAAATTAGATCTGAATATAGTATGAAGAAAATGAAGTGCATACATAGATCAGCAAGAAGAAGAAGAGAGAAGAGAAGAGAAGAGAAGAAACCTTGGTAGGAAGTGAGGACCCGAATGAGAGAGATTTTTCCCCTTCCGTTTGCGTTACAGCTTTTATATAAAAATGAAGAAAATACGGGACATTCTGTTTATTTATTTACTTAGGGTATGTTTTAACTCATTTGCTTTTCTTTTTTAGAAATTTCATTTTTTAAAAATAATTGTGTTGGCTAACTAATTCATTTTTTTTTTTATAAAAACTATAAATTTATTTTTAGAATTATGAATAAAGATCGAAAATAAAAAATAAGTGTTAAAAAGTTTCCAAAATCATTTTACATTTTTCGTTTTTAATAAACAAGACTTTTAAAAACAAAAAATTGAAATAGTTATTAAATAAGGCTTGGGATTTTTCATTTTAGCATAAGACTTTTTTATGACTAAGGTTGGAAGTATGGATACCATGTAAATATGGAGGGTCCGATTTTACGAAAATGTCGAAAAAAATAAAAATATTAATAAGATTTTAAAGGAATTTTATGAAAATTGTTATAATTAGATAATAAAGTTTTATTATTACACTATTGTTTATCATTTTTAATCATCACAAGATAACAATTAGATTTATATGGTAAATATTTGTTTAATGTCAATAAGAGAGGATAAATTTTAAAAAATAAACAAAAATAATAATTATATGTTAATGCTATTATTAATCAGGAATTACAAAATTAAATGATGCATAAAATATTTATATAATTTAAGTGAAAAATAATTATAAATTATTTATTATAAAATGTAATGTCTAACACACAAAAAAAACGAATATGAAGTATTTATTTTATAAGGAGTTTGAGCTTCTATTGAAACCCATTTGAGCTTTTGTAAGGTCTCATACCATATTTGATAATATAAGATTTTGGTTTGAAACGTTTTTTTATTATACTTTATTTTTGTGACTTAAATAAACTAAATTAAGCGCACTAATAGTAAAATCATCCACGCTTTGCTTTATCCAATCTTGTTATGCTTTGTTAACTTTATTAAAGTTTTGATGTTTATAAAAATTCAACTACATGTTCGAGATAGATGCCCAAGATTCTATTTCTAGATGTTGGAAAAGTCAACTATCAGGTCTCTAGCACTTGCAAGATACAAAATGCAATTATCTGACCATTGACTTTTCACTTAAGCAATTTCAAAGAATTAATTAGTAAACTCTGGTGCCAAATAACGAAATAAGTTCTTAAATAATATAAAACCCAGTTTTATGATGGAAAAATAATTATACACGTCTTCTCAATGTGGTCGAAGTTCATCTAGGAATGAATGATTAAAAATTATGGTTTATGACAAACATATTCGAATTTGTGATTGTGCCATAAAAGAATTACAATCGATAAAGATAATATTAATCTGAAATGCACATCTTCAACTGTCTCCAAAACCTCAATTTTTTTATCTAATATAAAAAAACAAAAACAAAAGGACAAACTTGAAATTATATTGTAATGAGATGGAGGGGAAAAAAGAAATCCAACAAATTTATTACATCAAAAGATTCTAATTTCAATTTTCAACTACTGTATTAATAAATTTAAAAAATGCAAAAAAATGTTGCATAATATAATGATTATGACAGCTATGGAAAGCAAGTGACTGGATTAAAGAAGAATAACAAGAATCCAATTTTTATAGTATTGAAGATAATTTAGCTTAGCAACATCGCTTTTTAGAGGTTTGATCTCCTATTTTTACACTATTGTAAAAATAATTAAAAAAAAAAAATCAACATGCCAGTTGGCCGGAAGTACGAATGGGTTAATATCTTAGAATATAAAAACATTTGGAGCATAAACCAAGTGATTGGATGAAGTTGACCCAATGCTAAAATTGGTACTAATAAACCGAAGCTTTCTACTTCGTACACCAAATAATACTTTACTGGCATTCCAGAACCCAGGTGTATGGTTGTCACTTTTATTCCTCCACATCCAATGCACAGAAACAAGTTATTGATGCAGGCAGAAAAAAAGGACCTAAAGGGCAGCCCTAATAATGGACCCTTCATTATAAATACAAAATACCCAAAATTTTCAATACGTCACATCTAAGAAGCAGCTGCAAGGGCATCGCCAATATTCTTAATAACTGTGGCATTATGTTTTATAACAACTGGCATTACCTGTGGCAGGTAAATAACTCGGTGTGTTCAACACATAAGGGTGAAAGGTGAAAAAAATATATTAAAATATATAATGCTGCCGTAAGCATTCAACTTCTCCATACTATGCCAAAGAATGATTCAGTAATATACCTGATGCATCTGTATAATCAATTAAATGGGTTTTACTGAGAATAAAACGACATAATAGCTTAGCTGCAAGGTTCTCCTAGTCTGGTAGGTTTCTATGTTGAAAGTATGGCAACAAGCATCTCTGTGAAACACCGTCATCTACTTCCATTGAAAGACCGATTCTCTTGAACAAATTGATAATATTTTTCCTCACCATAAAGTTTCCTATATATCATACAGAAAACAAAAGATGGAATATTTAATGGCGTATCACCTCAAAACTAGATCAAAAGTTAAAATGGCAATATTGGTCGTAAACTAATAGCATTTACTTACGCTAGGTCTGCAAGGGATTCAGATTTTATCACGGCCTTTCCGTCTGGCAGTTCAAGACAAGAATGATGCATTATCATTTCTTTTAGCGTATACTTTGTACTTTTGATATCATTATCCCACAAGATGCTCTGAGTCCAACACAAGAATTTAATCACTTCAGTTCTGTTTGTGTGTGTGTATCTACATACGTAAAATCTAGCGAGGGAACTATAAAACTCTAAAGCATTCACTCTCATTAATTAATTAATTGACTGAATTGACTGTGTGCATGATAAGTATCTCACCTTCCTAACATATTCTCTTTTCACATCTTCCCATGGTAATTTGCCTTCTGGAGAGAAGATTGAAGCATTCCAAAGAGCTCCTCGAGCAACCATCAGTGAAGAAGCACCTTAAGAGAGAATGGACAGACAAGTAAAAGCCTAAACTGCTTGAAATAGCATCTCTGTCGGCCCAAGCAGCTTCATCCGTGATGAATTACAACATTACTATAGTTCATTCATGTCAACTAAATTTAACCACACACTCTCTTCCACCAAAGGAACGCACAGATCAAGACCATGTGTTTACACCATTCAACATGGTTAACAAGTTGAAGTAACAGTAACACCAAGGTTGATGATTCAAAAAGACGTCCATATGGATTTTCTACACCATAATTAGTTTATTTGCTAATTCAAAAAGCATTGAAACTATTTCACAGCCTTGTAGGTTAAGAACTGAAATTTTTTCCAAATTGTTTCTTCCACATTCGGCAATTATTGGATAACTGAATTTTCCCGATCAATGGTCAGAAATATCGTGCTTGAGGCTTGTGCATGCCTTAATAATCCTCACAAGACTATTTTCTGACAGTACATCACGGTAGCTGGGTAACTTATAAGAAATTTTGGACCTCTACCTCTAGTTCAAAACTAACTCGCTATCGCCATATTGCTTCACTGGTTGGTATATCAAAGGATAAATGAGTGTTTCTAGTAAAAACGGCTGTTGTCTATTTTGTTTACGAGAAGACCAGTAAAAGAAATGAAAGAGATCAAGCCAGGCAAAAGCAGCCTCTTAGTGAATGTGGTACAATCAGATTTAAAGAGTTCCAATTAGTAGTACCGCCCCTCCTCCCGCACACACACACACAAAACAAAAACAGTGCCTTCTGTAATAACATACCTGTATGAACTTTGATCCGTTGAAAATCATCATACTCAAAGATATCACCATTTGCAATAACAGGAATAGTCAATGCTGCTACAACATCTGCAATCTCACTCCATTTAGCTGGATCTCTTGGTCTGTCTGCAACTCTTCTGCAAGTTATCGAGCATGACTACAAAAACCAATTAAAATAGAATGAAAACAAAGCATTCATGCAAAGCTAACAAAAGTATCATTTGGAACTCAAAGGTCTGATCAAATCTAGTTTATTCTTTCACTTTCTTTTGTTTTCAGCTGTGGCAACGCAGCTCAGTTCTCTGTCCTTTTTTCATTATTATAATACAAATTACACAATTCAATGCCAACCTAAAATGGTATAAAATACCCATACCCAGCAACCTTTTATACAAGTGGACTCTCCCAGTGCAGCAAATTCTTTTGTGTGTGTGTGTGTGTGAGAGAGAGAGAGAGAGAGATAAAAAGAACCACTATTGTTGAGGAAAAAAATGAAAGAAACAACAAAGCATAATATTCACCATAGTTTTAAATTTTTCCCTCTGAGCATGCTTGGTACTATATATTCATTATTCTGCTTACTTCCTAGCAATCTCTCAATCCTACTATCTTTAGGACTAGAATGAATTACAAATTTTTAGGCCTCAAATGCAAGAGACATCTAAGTAACTGCCCTTCTTAAAGCACAAAAGTATATCGAAATGTTTTGTAGCAAATGAATGTCCTCTGGTGTAATGATATTCTTCTATTGACTATTAACAATTGGCGGGCTCTCCTTTATTAGTTTTGTGGGTGGGGGTTTCCTCAACCCTCTGCCTTGGGCGGAGAAGAAAAAAAACTAAATTTCGTTTCTTTAATAGACATGAGTGTCCAGACCAACTTGCTTAGGGACAACCCACTGACCTTATTCTACAACTAAATTCTTCTGGCATAAATCGTAACTATCTTAAATAGAAGGAAACGGCAAAAACTTGACGATCACCTTCCATGAACACCAAGAGCTGAAACACCAGTAGTTTCTATTCGTCTAGCTAACTCCACTGTATCCTGAGGTGAATTTAAAAGTCGAATCTTACAGGTAATTAGAACGTCCAAGTTTCTCCTCAATGTTGTCAAAATCTGAAAAAACAAGTAAATAAAAGGTGAGTAGGAAAGTAATATTGCCAGAAATACAAAAGAGGGAGAATAAATCAGAAATTATATCAATCCGTAAGGAGATGAATTGCATACATCATGAATAAGGTCTGGTTTATTCAACAGTGCCGCACCCATGCCCCCACTGATAGAAAATGACTTAGGGCAACCCATATTGATATCTATGGCAGCAACGTCTCGACACCTACAAAAATGAAATTTTCCAACAATTATACAAATATGGTTTCATTAGAAAAAGAAGCATTCTACACCAATTAAGTACCCAATTATCTCCTAACACAGAAGTAATCCGTAGAGAGACTAGTGATATGGTGCAACTGCTCACAGCAATCTTTCACTTAATTAGTGAACATTTAAGGGTATCAAGAAAATAAGCCTTTTATCTGTCATCATAGCAACTACTTGACTCCATACTGTTGCTGATCGTCAATGTACGCCTAATCAATTATAGATTTCATGTTGCAAGAAATTGAACAGAAGAACCGAATGAAAGAGTATGAGACATAATCAACGAAGCCAAATGAACCCCGAATGGTTATCAAGATGATCACATTAAAATAAATACTGCGAAAAAAATTGCCACTAAAAAGTGACCACAAAAGAGGCTACTAAGAGATAAATCACATCATTACATTAATCGAACAAGTAAATAAACAAATATATTCTTTTTAAAATGCCACTAAGATTAAGTTCAATCCATAACAGAGCTCATTACAATAAATTGAAGGATAAATAATAATAGTAAGAATATAGTACAGAGCAAGGTGTGCATAAGCTGGCACACCACTCACATATGACACGTGTATGTATATAAAGTATGAAGTGAGGATAACCACCACCAAAATTCATAAGACCGCCAATTGCGTAATGAAGGGAAAAATGGAAGTAACAAACTTACACTAACTGAGCAGCACTCAGAGCCCTCGCAGCATTAGAAGTACCCATTTGAAAAACTACATGTTTTCTTTCTAGGCTGCAGGTCCTGAAAACTACATTGTTTGTCCCCTTCTCAACAAAATCAGTTGAACCTACATGCTCTGGATGAAGAGAAGTACAGGAAGTTCACTAGACCATCATTGGTAAAGAAAAGGGAAGAAAATATGCTTAATGCAACCTTCATCTCTTAAGCCGCTAACTAATCACATCTTTCCTTCTAACTTCCAATTGAAGCCAGATTTATAGACGAAAAATAAAAATTCCGACAAATTGTTATGACTTCAAATACAACATTGAAAAAAATGGATAGAGGATAACATTAAACAAACAGACCCATAATTATCAATAAATGAACACAGTAACTTATTGCCAATATGCATACGACGGCGAAAATCTCCCTCTACAGGTGAATTCAAATATATCATTTTTCTGGGTGAAACAGACTTCATATGAATAGAGTAACACTGCTATTTGATAAATATAGCATTTGGTGTGAGAGTACAATTAAAAACCAATAACTTCAATTTTTAAAAAATACAGAGGAGAAAAGTACCACTACCATTTAATCTACGCTCGCATTTGATCATCTTATGGTCAATAATTTCCTCGCCATAGGTAATGTCTGCACCGTATTGTGAAGCTAATAATCTAAACGGTAACGTTCCCTGAAAACATGAAGGGCCAATAACAGAAAACACCATGAAAAAAACATGTTTTGTAATTCGAAACACATAATCTCATCATATTCACAATTCTCCATAACTTTGATCAGCAACCTAAATGGTAACAATCTGGCGGGTATTTTGCAAGAAAAGACTACGATTGAGTGATTTACTAATCTAGCTTCAAACTATTCGAAATGATTGGCATCTAGATGTAGACAATCGAGCGGCAATTTTTTTTACAAAAACTAAGATTAGAAGGTAAACTCGATCAAGTAATGAGAGCAACTCAAGCGACAAATATTATAATTTGGTGTAACTTACAACGCGAACCATGGGAGCTAGGACGAGTTTGTTCTCGTAATCCATCTTAAACGGAGACGGTCGGACTAGAAAATCGGCAACAATTTCTTCGTCTTCTCTTCTTGTGAACTTTGGGCCGGAAAACTAAGGACGAGACTCTAACTTAGGTTTAGGAAATTTGGACTCGATCGCTACTCGTGCCCGACAGTTAACCATTGGTTAAATTTTGTTTAAAGGTGATGAATTGGCGTATAAACAATTCTTTTATTATTTCATTCTCAAACTAAAAACCTAGAAATATAAAATCAATAGGCAGCGTTACAATACAAACTAAGATAATTTATATTTTAAATATAAATTATTATGATCTAACTCTAACATATAATAATTTATACAAATTATTATAATCTAATTAGGATAGCAATTACTTGTGTTATTAAGTTCATTACAATTCAAAAATTCCATCAAAATTAAATTTCATGTTGTAGATTTTGTATTTCGTAAAAAAGTGAGTCACTTATTAGTTTACCAATTTGTTTATACAAGTTAACCACTTGTCAACCATGTGCACTTGCATTAGACTTAAGATTGTTCTACCATACAGTATAAAAGATGTATTTAATAAATTGTTTAATGTGTTGTTTACGTTGTGGGTTGAAATTAAGCATAATTTTTTTTGTTATAATTTTAATTAAAAACAGAAAATCACGTTAATTATCGTGACTTTTAATCTTTCAATTTTCAATTTTACCTTAAGATGTAACATAGTTATTAATAGTTAATAAAGAAGTGATAGACAGCAGTTAACCAACAAATTTTATTAAAATGTATGTAGTTGAATTAGTATAAAATTTAGTATGAAAGAGAAAAATTGGATTTAACAATACACATAAGAAATGTTGAAGAAGAAAACATAGGATCATAATTGGAATGTATAAAAAAGTGGGAAAAGTTAATGATTGAATAGAAAAGACCTTCCCCAGAAGCAAACTAAACCACGGCCATGTTAGCGTCACTCCCCACTCGTGCTCTCCAACTCAAGCCGTTGATGTCGTATTCAACTAGTGATTTTCCCAAAAACAGCTAACAAATTGATAAGAGAGAGACCCTTTTTTTATTATTATTATTATTTGTTTCTTATCCTTTTTATATATATTTCTCTAACTACATTTCAACTTCTTACAAGTAATTAGAAATAAGGAAGATAACCGATGATTGATGAATACTTTTTTTTTTTTTTTTTTTTACTTTATCAAAATGTTGATATTTATTGGTGATTTAATAGAATATCGTGAAAAATTTGAATTTAAATTCCTTTAAAAGAACTCTTGTAAATCTCGTAATTAAATCTAATATATATATTTTGATGGTGGAAATTTGAATGTTGAAGTTTATAATTTGTAGGAAAAAAATTAATAAAGGAACAAGGTAGGGAGGGAGGGAGAAGGGGTTTTTGAATAAAAACTTGATGCTTTCTTATTTTCCACCTTCCCCGTTGGAACAATTGATAATTTGAGGATTTTCAAGTCTAATAAATGCTTATACGATTGTGTTCATCATTTGGGAATTAAATTCAGGAATATTTTAATTATTACTGTACAATAATATATTTTTGAGAGGTGAAGATTTTGTCCCATAACAATACATCTAGCTAGCTAGGGTGCTTTTGAATAAAATCCTTACAAAATTATATGCCTTTGAAAAAGATTTTAAAAAAAAAAAATCCAAATTATAATTGAACGATTAGTTTTCTTATGGATATAAAAAATTTGTTTCTTTTAGATTTAATACATAACACTCGTCAAAGTAATTAAAAAATATCATAGATCGAATATGTAATTTAGATTAAATTATATATTTTTTACTAGATTTAACATGACACGTAGATGTAATAATTGAATTTTCGTTGACAACCTCTTAAATCACCAATTAATCGAATTAAGAATGAAGAGATTTGAATATATTTAGTAAAGAAAAACTTCAAATACTACCGATTATCTTTTTTCTCTTCATAATTTAACATGTGGTCTGGTCATCCATTCCACACGTGCAATGCTACATTTGAATAATTAACTGGTTTTGTGGTCTTTCAAATTTCCTAACGTTTTATAAGATGAACAAGACGTCTAACTTCATAATTCTTGAAAGTCTATAGTCGTCTTGTCGGAAAAAAGAAATAGCTATTTGAATACTTATGCAGATAAACTGACAAATTATTAAATCAATACCGTCTTTTTCTTCAAAACTTTGAATAACACCATATTATTGTCAAAACAAGAAAGTGCTTCCATGTTACCTTATGCTTCAAGGACTTCTATTCTATTATATATCGTCATAATAAAAGTTTTGAACTTATTGATAAAACAATTTAATTTTATGGTTTTTGTGGTAAAAAAAACCTTCTAATATGAGTTACTGTACCATGTAGCAAGTTTGACATCTTATTCTTATAGATAATCATATCGTTAATTGACATGAAAATATGTCTCCATAACTCTGATATTGGCCCTTTTATCTCGTGGATGATTCGATGGCTTGTTATACATGCTTGCATAACACAGGTATCATTCGACTTTTACAAGTTTGAGGTCATGTATGATGTACACCATTAAAAATAGTTTGAACGTACTTTTTTTATTAAACTGAAATAGTTAATGCATATACATCTAGTTAAGTTGTGATAAAAACAAAATATGTTGATTGACACAATTTAAAACGTTTGGGACATAATTCAAAATTATGTGTACTGATTAATATACTTAACTTTCAAAAAAGTATGAACTTAGTTTTAGATTGAGTTATTTATTCCTTATTGTTTAGGTTATAGCCTAACTTTGTTCTAAAAAAACATAATATAATTTTAATGTGGTAATTATATTATTTTCACGTATGTTTATTTATTTCATTATTCCCATCTAATAAAAACATTTTCAAAATTATAGCAATTTTCTTCTACTGTAATTAATAAACTTCAAATGGATCAAATTTAATCTTAATTGTATCTGTTTCTATAAAACTTTCATTTACAACTCAAATACATATCTTGAGAAATGTGAAAAACATTTTAAAAAACAAACTCTATATTTTAAGGAAAAAAAAAAGATTTAAGAAACCATATATCAAGATATACATTTCTTGTCTCAAACGTTAGAGACAAATAAAAGCGAAACAATAAAGTTAGTGAAAGGTAGACTTAATTAAAAGAGTGAGACGTATTTATACATTATAGTTCAACACAAAATGTGTTTTAATGTTCAAAAATACAAAGTCCTACGATTTCGATCGATGGAATTTGAAATGGATGTTGGGGATTGTTATTTATTATTTCTCAATGCAAACTTTCTAAAAAGCAAAATGTATGAGGTTTATTAAAAAAATGAAATTAATTGACACATTTTTATACTACGTAGACACCAAATATTAAAATCAATCCATCTCTTATCCTAAAATTTCAAAATTTAATACTTAAACAATTAATGTTAAGATGGAGTTTAGGAATTTTCATTCTACTCGATAATAAATAAAAAAAAAAACATAAGATTTAAAAAAAAAATAAAAATAAAAAATATCAACGTGTGACAATTTATAATTTAGAACTTGCGAATATTTTTTATAATTAAATATCATATTTTACATGCTTATTATAGTTCGAAATTTATAACTGCTCGACGTTGGGTTGGTGAGAAAGAAGAGCATTTGTGACGTGGCGGTTGCCCATATCATAATCGGAAAAATTGGCGGCCTCCCTACGTCACCTTGCATTGGCTGCCAATCACGAATATCGCACCACACCTTTTCGTTCTTGTTGCCATCCTTATTTTATTCATTTCACCCTTATTCGGATAAGCTTTATTTCATAATTATTTTATACTAATAATAATAATTACGGTGAATAACACGAATAGTGATTGGTACGGTGTTATTGATAAAATATAAAATCTTATTATATTTACACGTAAGTATTTTAATTTATTTTATTATATTTAAAATTTTATTTAATATTAATTATATTTTGTTAGTTAATAAATGAGTTTTAATCATTCTTTTTACGTAAAAAAAAATGTTATGTTGCGAACACAAAAGTTTGTGTGTTGTCAATTTTAAAAGGGTAATTAATTAGACATATTTAGAATTTTAGTATTTCGATTAATAAGTGATTGTATCTTAAAATGTATCAAATAAGTATTTATGTAATTTCTTTTCGTATTTAATATTTTCTTAAATTTTTAATTGAGAGTCGAAAAAATGAACAAATAAATAAACTATTTGCACTCCATGATGAAATGGAGTTAAGTGTGATTTTTTGTGATTTTCTTTTTCTTGAAATGTAAATGGATTGAACTTTAAGTATTTTAAGTTATTTGAAAATTGATTTAGAATTTAATGTATTTATCAAATATGAAATTAAGAACCTTCAAAGACAAATTATAATTTCTCTTATATGAATATGAAAGTACGGAACTATACTTGTAATTATAATAAATTTATAAAATTTCATATTAAACTATAAAATTTAAGAACACGTATGTATTTGTATGTATGCAAACTTTGAGAATTAACTAAAAACCCTGATGGTACTAAAAAGAATTGCCTTACCTACACGTATACATATTTTTTATAAAAGAAAATAACCAAAGAAAAAAACCCACGATAAATAACTAACAAATCAAAGGTCTATTTAGAATATTACATATACGAGTGAAACATAAATATATAAAATATTCATAGATTTATCTTTACCGATTTACAATAAACTCCTGAGCCCCTTCAAAGATTTTCCTTTGTTTTTTTTTTTTTATTATTATTATTACTTTTTGCCTTTTCTATATCTTAACCTACAAATTACAATTTAAATTTTCAATAGAAGAAATTAAAAAATAATAATCATTAACTAAAAAACATGATTTTTTTTTTAATCCCACAAAAAAACGACAGCCACACGAAGTGTTTTAAATAAAACGTGAAAGAAAAGTTCAACTGTGGCGTTTAAGTTGCAAAAAAAAAAGTGACTATGTTGGGAATTCGACAAGAAATTGTCGGAGATTATAGAATTTGCGAGAAAACCTATCCGACCAACTATTGATTTAATTTAATTTCTCTTCTACTACTACTATTGTTGTTGTTTTGAAAAGAATCACATTCTTAATTTGGGAAAGAACAAAAAAGAGATTACAATGGTCCCGAGACGACCGGATTGTACATCCCAAAATCTACCAATAGCTTACGCATTAATTTCGCAGTATATTTTGAATTTTGGATGACATTTAACCATGGTCAAGTTTACCCTGGTTAGAAAAGTTCTAAAACTCTGCTCGTGAAGCCTTTAAAAAGGGATTCCACAACTCCCCATTTCCCATTCATCAAAACTCAACCACTCTCTCTCTCTCTCTTTCTCTCTACATTCACACTTTTGATTTCATTCATCTCATAACCGTTCTTTGCCAAACTTCTGTACGTCTACTTTTCTCCGATTCCCTCTCTTTCTTTACTTCTTAACCATTATTCCAATTCTTTAACATGATAATCAGACATTGAATTTGAATTTCCATCTGTTTTTCTTGTATAGGATTGACATGGCTGATTCAATCATATCCAACGGATTTGCCAAAAAAATTAATACGTCGACGAAGCAAGGGAATGGGGTGTGCCACGATGACAGCTCGTCGCCGATCAAAGCCCAAACCATCGATGAACTTCATAGCCTGCAGAAGAAGAGATCCACGCCGACCACTCCCATCGGCTCGGCTCCGTCGTCAGCTTTCTCTTTAATAACTGAAGAGGATCGCCAGCGGCAACAACTTCAGTCAATCAGGTACCATGCAGCGTCATGTACACTAATTCGTGGTAATTTCATATACTGAAGAAACATAATATTATGGGGCTTGGGAAATGTGCTGATAGTATCCATTAAAACTTGATGTGTGCAATTTACTTAAAGGTAGATTTTATGTATGTTTTAAATTATAAGGTTTATTAATCTGGTTGGAAATTGGAATCCAGTGCAACGTTAGCATCGTTGACGAGAGAGACTGGACCAAAGGTGGTGAAAGGAGACCCGGCTCGGAAAGAAACAAGTACAAAGGTTGCACATGTGGCGCATCATCAATACGCACCCGCCATTAATATAAGTGATAGTTCGTTGAAATTCACACACGTCCTCTACAATCTCTCCCCTGCAGGTCTAAAAAAAAATACACAAATTCAATATTTTAAATTTGATATGTTTAACGTAGTCATATTTAAGCTCAATAGAGACGGCGTCGTGTTGTTTTGATAGAGTTGTACGAGCAAGCCATTAGATACGAGAAAGGTTCGTTTTTGACCTCAGTAGGAGCACTTGCGACTCTTTCTGGAGCTAAGACCGGGCGATCACCAAAAGACAAACGAGTTGTTAAGGATGAGAATACCGAAAGAGAGCTTTGGTGGGGAAAGTGAGTAATATTACCCTTGTAGAAAACATCATCGTTTTTCATCTTTTTTCCTGTTGGACTATATTTGATCTATGTGTTTTTCTTTTCGAGCAACAGGGGATCACCAAACATTGAAATGGACGAGCATACATTCATGATAAACAGAGAAAGAGCTGTGGATTACTTGAACTCTCTAGATAAAGTCTTCGTTAATGATCAATTCTTGAATTGGGATCCAGAAAACAAAATCAAAGTCCGAATTGTGTCTGCCAGAGCTTATCACTCGCTCTTTATGCACAACATGTAAGCAAAAGAAAAAACAGAGGACATTAAAAATTTAAAAAGGAATGACAAATTATTGTTTTGTGGTTTTTTTTTTTGGGCAGGTGCATTCGACCAACGGAGGAAGAGTTGGAGAATTTTGGGACACCAGATTTCACGATATACAATGCTGGGCAGTTTCCATGCAACCGTTTTACACATTACATGACATCTTCAACTAGCATAGATGTGAATCTGGCAAGAAAGGAAATGGTGATCCTTGGAACACAGTATGCAGGAGAAATGAAGAAAGGATTGTTCAGTTTAATGCATTATCTCATGCCCAAACGACACATTCTCTCATTGCATTCTGGTTGTAATATGGGAAAAGATGGCGATGTTGCACTATTCTTTGGGTTATCAGGTATATAAATATTCGTAAACTATACTTAGAATTAAACATTTAAACTAAAATCGTTTCTTAATTTATTTGCTTTGATTTAGGTACCGGAAAGACGACTTTATCGACAGATCACAACCGTTACTTGATAGGAGACGATGAACATTGTTGGAGCAATAACGGTGTCTCGAACATTGAAGGAGGTTGTTATGCTAAGTGCATTGACCTTTCACGAGAGAAAGAGCCTGATATCTGGAACGCCATCAAATTTGGAACCGGTAATGATAATAATATTAATAATACTTCGAATTAAAGATAATAAACTATTGTTTTTTAATTACCCAAACATCGACATTCTTTAAATGGTTGATTTGGATTGACAGTGTTGGAGAACGTAGTATTTGATGAGCACACTAGAGAGGTCGACTATTCTGACAATTCAGTAACAGGTACTAACCAATCAATTAATTAAACTCATTACAAGTATAATTAATAACAACCATAAAATTGAATTATAAATAATAAATTATTTTACGATACAGAGAACACTCGAGCTGCGTACCCAATCGAGTACATACCTAATGCTCTAATACCATGTGTGGGGCCGCATCCAAAGAACGTTATATTGTTGGCCTGTGATGCATTTGGTGTGCTTCCTCCAGTGAGCAAGCTCAGTTTGGCTCAAACCATGTATCATTTCATCAGTGGATATACAGCATTGGTAAAAAAAAACACAAACACATAATAAATCAAACTTTTGAACTGTGGTGATATTGCCGAGGGTTAAAAATGAAGTGAAATTGGGAAATTGTAGGTGGCTGGGACAGAAGATGGTATAAAGGAGCCACAAGCGACATTCTCGGCTTGCTTTGGAGCGGCTTTCATAATGTTACATCCCACAAAGTACGCCGCTATGCTCGCTGAAAAGATGCAGAACCACGGCGCCACCGGCTGGCTCGTTAACACCGGCTGGTCAGGCGGCCGATATGGCTACGGTAGCCGTATTAAGCTTTCTTACACTAGAAAAATCATCGACGCCATTCATTCTGGCGAGCTTCTCAATGCAAATTACTGTAAAACCAAAGTCTTTGGTCTCGAAATCCCTACCGCCATTGAAGGAATTCCCTCTGAGATTTTGGACCCAATGAACACTGTAAGACCAAAAAAAAAAAAAAGAGGCATTATTTATAAGAGTACGTAATTAAATTTCTTTCAATTTATCGTTGATTATTATTATCTTTTTTCGCAGTGGCCAGATAAGGATGCGTATGATGAAACATTGCTGAAACTGGCGAATCTTTTCAAGAACAATTTTGAGACATTTACCAATTACAAGATTGGTGAAGACAATAGCTTGACAGAGGAAATCCTTGCTGCTGGTCCGATATTTTAAAACAAAAAGGGGGAAAGAGAAGGATTTGTAGTCATGGATGACGCTTCGTCTATTATTGTTTTTGTTTATTTTCTTTTTTGCTCATTGTATTCATTTTAATTTTTAATGCCTAATTGTCGAGGAAGCTATGTTGCTTTCCATTTTTATTTTTACTTTTTTTTGTTTTAAAGGCAGAGAGTTGGGAAAAAGGAGAGATGTAGTTGGCTCTGGTTTAGTGTCGTGTAAAGAGACCAACCAGAGTTTGACATATTTTATGTATGCAAGTTAATATATATGCTGCAAATTCTGAAGAATTGCTGTTGTGTCTTTGTTTTGCTTCTTCTTCTTGTTTAGTAGAGATAAGATAAAATAAAGTACTATCGGCACGTTTTAGTTTTGGATCTTAAAAACAAGTTGGTAAAAGAATAAATTGAATTAGATTTAAAATTGAGACAAACTATGAAATCTATATAGATAATAACTTGAGGTAAGACTATAATCTATAATTGAACCGTGTTGCCTATCAGTAGGCTAAGGCAAGTCTTTTGTATGGTGAGATAGAACGATGTGTTTTGTTTCGTCCCTTCTTAATTCCCTGAGGGAGGTGGGAGAGATGTTTGTGGGGCTCTCGCTTGGTTCTTCTATCCTCTTTACGAGGATGTTTGGTAATTGTTTGCTACTTGTTTGATTGTCATTTGTACATTTTTTTCTACCACGCAATCAGACAAAAGCTGACATGATCTTTACCATTAGGGAGGCCGACTCGAAGTGAATCCTTCAACCTAGAAGTGGATTTTTTTAGATATATTTTTTATACTTTTTATTATTTTATTGTCTCGTCTCATTCCTTTATTAGTTTCCCCTTTTCTTCTTTTTTCTATTGCTCCCCTTTTAAGTTTTTCAAAAAAGAAAAAAAAAATATATCACATAAGCTAATTTTCATCGGATACATCAAACAAATCTGACGACATAGATAGAAAAAAAATCTCAAACTTCGGTATTAGATTGTCAAAATTTAAAATTCACGTAAAAAGATATATCACATAAGCTAATTTTCATCGGATACTTCAAACCAAATTACTTTAAAAAAAACAATGAAAGAAGAAAAAGAAGAAGAAGGATTCAGTTTCAATATTTAATTAATAAGGTCCGGGTCAATTCTATATAACTAAGCTTAGAGACGAATCGAGCGTTTATTTAGGAATTCACATCAATTTTGGGCTCAAATCTACTTTTGACAACCAACTCGTTAATTTTCATCGATTCACGAAGGATTGTATACATCAAAAATCCCCCCTTCAATGAATTTAGTAATTTGAACACGACAAAAAATATTAAACCTTGATAATAAAAAATAGATAAATAAAAAAATCAACCTGATCAAATAGTCTTTAAAATCAATCGATGGATATCAATTTGGTTGATAGTATCAAATATCGTATAGTTAGGGAGGAATCCGTAGACTAAAATTGTATATAGATTAAATTTTCAAATAAGTGTGAAAAAAAATTTATAATTAACTAGAAAGTTAATCCACAAAAAAAGTGACGTCGTAGACTGGGGATGCAATCCTTACTAATGGGCTGAGGGAGTGCAAAGAAGTATAAAATTGGGCCCAAAATTATAAAGGTATTATCATGTAGCGTAAGTTAAACGCAGATTAGTAATTTGGAGGGGGGGAACACATAGAGGAGGAGGAGGAGGAGGAAGAGGAGGGAAAATGGTGGAAAGCGCGTAAAATCTAAAATTACGCGGAAGACGATGAATTGTTAGTTATAAATAATTAAGAGAAGTTAATAAGGAAAAAAATAAAAAAAAAAAAAAGGAAAAGAAAAAGGAAAAAGCAAAAAAGAAAATGGGGGGAATCTTTTTGGCTTTAATAATGGACTTTGGAAACTCATTTTCCTAAACGGACTAACGAGGCCTCCGCATAGTCGATCCCCCGAATTTCACAATATGAATAGGTCACGACGCCCCCTGCGCACGTTAGTAATGACCCCTTTGCTTCTCGCCCCTTCTTCTCCTTCCGCTCTCTCTATTATATCTATCTCTCCCCCGCTCAACCCTCCTTTTTTCCGTCCGTCATTCCATTCCATTTACAGATCTTACCCCTTTTCTTTCCCTCCCCTTGTTTTCCCTTTCTTTTTGCTCTATTTTGCTTAGGCTTCCATCCGATTCCGATTCCAGGCTCTAGATCTGTTTTCAGGTTTGATTTCAATCCTAATTTTTATTCTCCGATTCGTTTTGTTTCAATTTTTTTTCTGCTATTTATTTACTTTACTGCGATGTTCTTGTTTTACGTTCGATGGTTACGATGTTTGTTGATTGGGGTTCAGAGATCTGTTTGTTACGATTTTGATTTTGATTTTGATTTTTTTAAAAAAATTTGGTTTAGGTTAGGGTTTGATTGATTTGAATTATTTCTTTCGTTTTTTTTACGACGGGGTTTCGTTCTTGTAAATCGATTTCGTTGTTGTCGAGAAAACTGATATTCGAAAAATCAAGTTCGATCCTTTTGGATCGATTAGATTAGATTGGAGATTTCGAGGTCGGTTTTTGCCTTTTGTTTTAATGAAAGAGGCCGAGGTTTATTATTTTTGTGTTGGAATGAGAAATCCTATTTCAACGAGACGCTAGGTAACTTTGATCCGAAAATTACGGTAATTATAGATGAGATGATCTCAATTCTTGAACTGTAAAATAATCTTTATTTGTGATTGAAGTTTTGAAATTGATGGAATTCTGGATGGACTACCGTATGTGGTGATGTGTGGAGAGTTTTCTCATTCAGCTTTAGAAGAAGCTGCATTTTATTTCCATGAAATATCATGTCATTAGCTGAAAAATTTGTTTATACTTATATTTGGTTTTTGTTATCATTGTATTTGGTTTGTTTTATTGTATTTTGTATTTTCAAACATGGATTGTATAAACTCCTAGTGCTTAATTTAGATACATGGGCGCTACATTGAAAGATGTTTAAAAATATACATTCTGAAAGTGTATTCTATTATTCTTGTGTGTAGCAAAGATGGAACATTCGATGGAAGACTATGAAGGGTACGAAGACTATGATGAATATGAAGATGATGATCAAATGGAAGAAGAAGAGGAGGAGGAGGAATATGAAGAGGTGGAGGTACCTAAACCTACCAAGGAAGAAAAAGAATATCTTGAATTAAGGCAAAGGCTGAAAGAAAAAATTAGAAGGCAGTCGAAAAAAGATGGCAGCTCTCACTTAAAGTCCAATGATAGGAAGAAGCTTCCTTATGACAAGTAGGTTTCAGCCCGAAGCTTTTCATTTTGGGATTGGTCATTGCACGTTCTTAGAGTTATTTTTTCATGTTTTCCCGTTTGGTAGCTTATAGTGTTAAAGGTAGCTTAAAGTAAAAATTTTGTCAGATAAGGACCATATAGAATTATGTTTTTTTTTTCCATTATATAAATTGAAGTCTATTATTGTTTGGGCCTTAGATTGCTGGTAAGTCTTTGTAAACATCTATGTAAGGTTTTCTGGCGTGTCTTTTCTCCTTTTATTTCCAATAAAGCTGGACCAGCAGTTAGTTGCTGTTGCAGTGAAAAGATTGTTCTTAGTTGTTATGAGCCCAAACACATTTTACTTCCAACTATTCACTTTTCAAAATCTCAAATTGGGGTGTTAATGCTTGAAATTTTTATGTTAATTGCTGCAGTTTTGGGTCATTCTTTGGACCTTCTCAACCTGTCATTTCTCAAAGAGTAATTCAAGAAAGCAAGTCCTTATTAGAAAACCAGCACCTGGCATCTAGGGTTTCTGACCACGATCATGGCGTAAGTATTTTAACCTCCATATTGTTCCTAGTCAGCTACCTTGGACATGCACATTATATAATCTTATGCATGTAGGTTTCATAGTATACTTGCATGGTTGCATGGCTTAATTAGTTTTGTGAAGAATATCATTCAACATTTTGTTACTGCTGAAGATGCCTGGGTGAAAGTTATTTGAAAGTTTGTTTATTTGGTGTTACTCTACTTGCTGTTTCATGTAGACTTGAAAAATTCAACCAACTGGAATAATGAAATATGCGGGAAAAGGGGATTTTGCACAATCTCATTCATTTGTGATTTTATCTTTCGAGAGCATTTATTAATGGTCTTTGAAGAATATTGAACCTGATGATTATGCAAATGTTGCCAGAATAAGAAGAGCCAAGGTTCAAACAGTGTAGCTTCCAAACCTAAGGTTCTACCGAAGGTCGTAAGTGAGGTACTATGGCCTTTCTTTTTTGGATTTTACTCTCTTTCTCTTCAACATTGTTGGTTTTGATGGATATAATGGATTATTATGCAGAAGCAAACTAAAGTTCAAAAACTGAAGGACACCAGAGACTACTCCTTTCTATTTTCTGAGGATGCAAATGTTCCTGCTCCTACAAAAGAGTCCTCAAGAAGTGTTTATGCTCCAAGTACTGGTATGTTGCTATTGGATCATGTGAATTATAGCTGTGTCGGGGTTTACTTAGAAACTTCTTTTCCTAAAAAAATTAGAACCTACATAGAATGAGAGACTCATTGTTGTTTCTTTGGTCGTGTTTTAGAGGCACGCTCAGCTCACGTTCCCATGAAAAGTAAGCAACCTCTGAGTAATCCTCGCCAAAATATTCATGTCGATCATAAAGAGAAGAAATCTGTTCCTATGAATGGGCTAATGCAGACCAAAAACAAGTCAGCATCTTCTGGCAATCCCAATTTGTCCATGATGAAGGCTAAGAAACAATTGGCTAATAGCAGCAGCGGGAATGGTCCTCGTCGGCCAATGGGAAATAACAATGGGAGTGGTCCTGGCCGGCCAATGGGTAATAGCAACAGCGGAAATCGTTCTGGCCGGCCTTTAGGTAATAGCAACAACGGGAATGGTCCTGGTCGGCCACTGGGTAATAGCAACAACGGGAATGGTCCTGGCCGGCCACTTGGTAATAGCAACAACGGGAATGGTCCTGGCCGGCCGTTGGGTAATAGCAACAACGGGAATGGTCCTGGCCGGCCAATGGTGGCACCAAAAGCCTCATCTGCTGTCCTGCAGAAGAAGCCTTCTCTCCCAGGTACAAGGAATTCCGTACCTGCAGGTGTTCACAAGCCATTACCGTCAAGAAAGCTAGAAGATAAGAGGAATGACATGCGTCCACCTGCCAAGGCCAAAGTAGCACCAAGTCGGCCGGTGTCATCATCAAGACCTCAGGTTATATGTTCTCTCATGCTAAATTCACGTTCAATTTGTTTAGAAATAATTTCCTTAGCCAATGCTGGATGGTACCCTCTCTTAACCAACTTTGCGATGAAACTAACAGATGACTAAGGCACCAGCACAAAGACAGGTTTCATCTCGTCCTGCTGTGAATGATCAGCGGCTCAAGAAAAGACCTGCAAGACGATACTCTGATGAAGAAGATGATGCTGAGGGTGAAGAAGCTATTAGTCTAATCAGAAAAATGTTCGGGTATACATTTTTACTCACTGAACTCATTCATATTTAGTACTCATTTTGAGAGGAGAGAAGACCCGTGACACCAGACACATTGTCTGATGTTTTGTTTTTGTGTTGTATACACACAGTAATGGTGTTAGGATTATTTCCAAGTACGGTTTTCTTATAATTATACGATATCATATCATTTCATTCCAACACTCCATTTTTAACTTGTTTGCAGATATAATCCTGGAAAATTTTCCCGAGATGATGATGATAGTGATATGGAGGCCAATTTCGACGATATTATGATGGAGGAGCAGAGAAGGTAAAGCTGTGATTTACTCTACTCATGTAGTACAGATTTGCTCTACTCATGTAGTACAGATTTGTTTTTCCCCTTCATTGTGAATTTACATATTTATTTGCAATACAGTGCAAGAATAGCAAGGAAGGAGGACGAAGAGCAACTTCGTCTAATCCAGGAAGAAGAAGAACGGGAGAGGCGAGCGAGATTAAAGAGGCTTAAAAGATCAAGGGGGCAGTAATTAGTGATATTCTTTTGGGAAAGTTTATATGGGTTAGATTTAATATTTGTTAATTTGATGAAATCATCAAAGAAGTCCCCCCTTCTCCCCCAAATTACAGTTTGTTGTATTTTCATTTTCATTAGTACAAAAAGCTGCTCTGCTTAAATTATGATGGGGATTTCCTTTTTGTAGATTGCAAAAAATCAAATTTCAACTTCGCCAACAAACATTGAAGTCTTTCCCTGTATTTAGCCCCAAGGCTCCTATGGCGACCCAATTCTCTCACATACCTCCTCGATAATTCTAGTGACTACCCATGATTAATATTTGGTTTCTCTCTCTCTCTCTCTCTCTCTCTCTCTCTCTTGAAATATTAAAAAAAAAAGTAAATTTAATATGTGGTGAATGTTACGGTCTTTTTGGGTAGAGGATTTGAAGATGAACAACCTATGAGAATGATTGGTGCTGAGCTGTCAAGCTGGCAGCTTAGTGCCAAATTTAAAACGATGATTGGTTTTCTTTTGATGTTCTTTCTTGTCAATATTGGTAGAGCTAGGCTAGGTTATTAAATATATGATTGCATCAATGCATCGCATTTTAAGTTAAAATTGGTTTTAATAATAAATCTGCTTTATCCTCACATTTATTACAAAATACACCCTTGCATCTATTAAAATATTCTTTTTTTTAGTTGAACCATCATTTACTCGGTTCTTTTGTTGACAATTCAACCTATATAATTCTGTACACAATTTAACATATATAATTAATTTTTACAGATCCAATGCGAAAGTGATTAAACAGTTGTTCTCAGTTGATGAAAAGAGTGGCTGTGGCTGTGTGTGATACTAAAAATGATATAATTTTGTCTTTAAAACATATAATCAATTTATAAGGGATCTCATGATTCTCGGTTTAAAAATAGTAAACTATTTTAATTTGAAATAATAATATAATACACAACAATAACAAAGATAAAAGATAAACAGTATAAAAAATAAAAAGACAAAACAACAACAACAATTAATTTGTGAGATAAATGCTCTCACCAAAGCGGGGGGAAAAATGAAAAAGGAATTCACGCTCCAAACTTCCAACTTCCATCGTCTTCTGATTGGTTCTTAATTGCTCATATTTCCGGGAACTGGCATACGTGATCGTTTCCTTTCGACGGAGGAGGATCATTGGATTCGAAGCTCACATGCTGCTACAGCTGAACTTCTGGCATTTGCTATTCAGACCTTCTCTGTAGGTGTCTATTTTGTGCTTTCTTTGTTAATCAGCTCAATCGCCATCTTCATTCACCAAAGCCACACCCTGTGGGCGAGCTTTTGAGCCCGAGTATAATGGTTGTTTCTACACTAACGACGACTACCTTCTCTTCATGTTTTCCCTTTCCAAAATGCATCCCTGCCCACTTGAAATCTTCTGGAGGTCACCCTCGAACTCTCTGTTGCTCAAGGCGAGTTTCTTGTTTCCCATTTTGTTTGTTTTCTTTTAGTTAATTTCATGCTCTTATTGTAATCATATTGAGTTTCATGCGATTCTTATGCCCATTGTTCAGTTCGAACATAAATTCTCCAGTTCAGTTTGTTGAGTTGGAGGTTTGATATGGATGACGTGTTCGATTTAAAAAGAAATGAGAAACACCCCTAGTATTGGTCTGCGGAACAATTTGTAGTAACCAGTAGAAGAGAACATCATATTCTAACCAGTAGAAGAGAACATCGTATTCTCAAAATAGATCGTAAAGCTACTCTTACCTATGGCTTTCTAGTTCTGAGTTTACATGTAAGAGCTAATTTGAGCTTATGGTGATGAGTGAGTGTAGCAAACGTTCTTCTTTTCTTCTTTTTTTGAGTTAAACTTATGTGTTGGTGTGAGATTTCAACCTCTGACTTCTTGTTTATATGTTTTATCCTGGAATGTTGAATCAACTCATTAGTAGTTCGATGGAAATCTTGTTTATTTGACCGTAGAAATTCTGTTGTATCAGTTTAATCCATTCACAGTCTTGCTGTAAATTCTTGGAAAGTTCTGTTCGATCGTTATCAATAAGAAATAAATTTTTTCGTGAACTATTTCTTGAATTCTTTGATAGTCTTTGAAGTTATACTCAGGGTTTGTCAATGTTACTACACTCCGAGTTAGACAGCAATTTAATTTCCCTCTTTCATCAACTCTATAGTGTTTGGCGTCATGACCATTTTAACTGTCTATTCATTTCAGTGGAGATGAAGATCTTAATGGCTTAATTAATGTGTCATCGATGTCGGAGTAATTTTTCCTAGTTTTCCTTTGCAGTCATCTCTTGGTGCTTTTCGTATTTCAATAGCCTTGTTATCTATGACAGCTTGAGTTTTTGTTCTATAACTCTAGGTCGGAAAGACGTGGGGGTGCACAGATGGTGAAGGTAATGCCTCATTGCTTTAAATATGTCTGTTTACTTGTCCATTTAGTGAATGTGATAGCTGTTATTTGCACTTTGCGGGCTAGTCATCTGATAGTAAACGTTGCATTCAGTCGTCAGATGGTGAATTACCGGCAAAAAACAGTGAAATTTGGCAACTCTTCAAAGAAGCTCGGCAGAGTATCTCCTCAACTATTTCATGTTTTTATATTTGTTGCTTAATTGTCATTTCCTGTACTTCGAACTCCATTCAACCTGTTGTTGTTTGCATTCTCATATGGACTGTATTACTCAGATATCTTGTACTTGGATAAACAACGTGCTCTTGCTATAGAGGAGCTGAACAAAGCAATCAGTGAGAAAAACTCACTGCTTGAAAAGATCGAGGAACTAGAGTTAGAAAAGCAGGCTATGGATAGAAAAGGTGACAAATAATCACGGCCCAATCTTATTGTACCCGAATAATTTAATTGACTGATGTAACTAATACTGAATATTACTTCAAAGTGTTTATTTTCGTGCTTCTTTTCTAATTGGCATATGGTGCTTTGTTTTCTGGTGGACAATACTTTTCCCCCTTTTTTGTTTGTTTGCTTGTGTCTCTCTCGCTCTCTGTTATTTATACTTCACAAAAGTTTGTCATCTAATAAAGATAAACTGGCACAAGAGAGTAAGGTAACTGATAATAGAAGATTGAAGTTGTAAAAATGTTTCTTGGGCTGTCGTTTGAACCAGATCAGGCATCAATATGCTGGCAGTTGCTACTTCGGATTGATTCTATGGTTCTCACCGGCATGATTAACTCTGAAGAGGTGTCTAAAATGAGACGGCTGGTAATGGATCACAAAGTTAGCATCGTTGATGCTTTCACAGATATCCTGCAGAAGAAAGATGCTGAGGTTTTAGCAGAGCTACGTCAGTTTTCTTACAGAAGCAAGAAGTAATTTATCTACTTGAGTTTGCAATCATATTCATCTTTCCCTTTTTCTACTCACCATCTAAGGATTATGCTTTAAACTGTGAAACTGCATCAGGACTTGTAATATTCTAAATATGTAAAGGATGTGATTTGTCTTTTTGGTTGCTGCTTAAGAACCGACAGAGAATTCTATTCCATTGCTTGTTCAATACATCTAAGCTGGTAAACTTTATAAATTTTCATTGGAAAACACAATTGACACAGAAATACTGCAAAGCCAAAGATTTTTCGTACAACCTTTATATATTGATGACTTAGTCCTTGAAAGTTGAAAGCTACGTACCATACATACACAATAGTTTCACAAGAGATTCTTGATGGCAGATGAAGTGTCGAGTTACTGGCACTCCACAGGCACTTATAGTTTCTTTCTTTAATCTTCCATGCTCTCCCCTTTCCTACACCCTTCCAAGTCATTTTCTTCTTTTTATTATAATCTATCAATTCACAGTATTCTGTTCATTTCAGGAATGGTTTTCACATTGTTCACATTTGTACTGAAATGGCTCCAATAGCATCTTTTGGAGCGGTAGCATCATTTGTAACAGGGTTATCTCAAGCTCTACAAAGAAAAGGACACTTGGTGGAGGTTATCTTACCAAAGTAAAGATCTTCCTTTTGTTAATTGGTTTCATCAATTCTGGCCATTAGATGCATGATTACTGGAAATCTTATTGCTTACATGCCAATTTTGGATTCCATTTCTTATTTGTAAGGAGCAGAGGCAAACAGAAAGTGATTATAACCTTTTCATTAAAACTGGCTCTTGTCGTTAATTTTCCCCTTTGTCTACTGCTAACTCATTAGGTAGCTGCCACAGCCCTCAAGTCTAAATACGCCTTTATGTTTTTCAGCTCGTCCGTGTAAAATTACTATTCGTGTGGTGCATGTCTTCTGTTTTCCAAAAGTTGCCTTGAAGTACCTCAATTTCTTTTTGAGCGTGTGCACGCGCACTTTGCGATCATCCACGAACTGTTTGTAAATAAATTCAATATTAACTCATAGGCAAAATGGAAATATGAAACTTTAATGACATAAACTACCCGACCATTGATCGTTACATTGAAAAGCAATTATTTGGTCTATCTAAACAATTTTCTTAAAGTCAATCTCCTGCTAGTTTTTATCTTCTTCCCACTTGGATTTGTGTGAACTGTGATTAGCCGTGTGCATCATGGTTGGAAATCGTTGGTTGGAGCTCTGAGTGACCTCGGGATCCTAAAGCAAGAAAGTTGTAGTTCTTGAATTATGACATTTTTTGGTTGCCTGGAACTATAGCGAACCTTAAATAATTCACCAAATGTTTACCAACAAGCCTGTAGGTGAAGCATAGTGGTACAGAGCGGGCTGCAGTTGAAAACCTGCTTATTGTCCAATTGTTCATTTGTTTGAATTATTTTTTTTATGAGGGAAATCAAAATTTGTTTTTCTAATTTCAGGAGCATCGTTAAATTTGATAGATCTTCACTCTTTTAATTCTTATTCAAAGATGGATCGCAAAGTTTAAGTTCAACATGTTGCTTTCAAGGTATGGAAGCATGAACCTAAATGAGGTTCAAGGGTTGCGAGAGATTGAGGTGGAGTACTATTCGTATTTTAATGGCCAACTGCATGGAAACAAGATATGGACCGGGTGAGTCTGATTGAAATTAAAAAAGAAAAAAAGAGAAGAAGAAAAGAAGAAACTAATTGAAATTTAAAATTGGAAACTACTGTATATAATTCTTGTATCTCATTTTCACGTCCTTGTATAGGGTTGTTCGTGGCATAGGGGTTACTTTCATTCAACCTTTGTATTACTCATCATTTTTCAACCGTGAGAAGGCACATGGATACTCTGATGACTTTGAACGGTATGTGAATAGACCTGAGGCTGCTTATGGCTGCCAAGACATTCTTACTCCATTTGAGGATTCCTCTGAGTACAAACTCTGCCTATGCTTGTCGAATGTCTATTTCATTTTCTAGGCATACTTTAAATTGTGTCAAGACGCTTAGAATTTAAAAGTTAATGCTGCTTTCTTCCACCTTATTGGCATCCGAAGCTTGAAAAGTAAAAGACCGTTCCATGCCCTACAGATAATTGAACTTCATTAAGACTGGAAGTGTGCATCGTTTAATAATCTCTTGCAAAATTTAGGATATCTAACTCATTGGATTTTGTACCAAAGTGGTCATCTTCCAGCCAAGAAAATAATTTAGGCTATTATAAAAAGTTTTGTTTCCAACTATCACTATCCATATAATTCGAGATAAATGTTGAAATGCTCTGGTTGAAATGCTTCGATATGAATCTTATCAATGAGGAAGACGATTTTCATTAACAAAAGAAACAAAGGCACGTTTCTTGATCTCACCTATTTAGTTATTCTCACGTTTTCAGTTTTATGTACTTCTCTCGAGCATCATTGGACTACATTGTGAAATCTGGCAAGAAGCCTGATGTGTTACACATACACAATTGGCAAACTGCTTTAATAGGACCGCTTTTCTGGGACATTTTTGTTCAACAGGTTTGTTCAACTTGTAATTAGTAACTCTTGTTTTCTCATCCTTTTCTCCCAATATCACTTTTAGGTTCAGATTATACATCGATTTAAGGGCTAAACTTTCGTTTCCATATTTGTTCCTTTCTGTATATCTATGACATCGTGTTAATTTATGTTAGTTTCTTGTAATAAAATGTTAATTTATCTTAGAAACTGATTTTCCTTTTTCCCACACCATACGATCTTTTTAATGTCTAGAAGTTAGTTCTGAAATTTCACGCAACTCAAAATAGTAGTAAGGGAAGTATGAAACCAGGGAAAAGTTTTTTGAGAAAGAGGTAAACGTTGAAATATGTAAATGGGGATTTATAAAATGTAGCAGATAAAGGTCAGGATAGATGATCTCGAGCTTCCTAACTTCAAATTTCGAGAAAACAGCAATTTTTAGTATGATCTCTTGATTGTCGGCTGAGTACTAATCTAAACCCTTTCTTGGCCGACAAAAGTTCTATGAACTTTCTGTTGTCCTAGTGGATTTTCTTACAAATTCCAGTGTAGAATCTGTAAACCAAGAAAAAACCTCAGTTGCTGTGGCAAATAGCAAACCGGTCTATTCACCATTTTGTTATCCTCTATGGATTTATTCTCCATTGGTGGATATTGGAGTACGTATCTTTTAATTTAGATAAGTCGTCATGGACCTTTTTGGCTGAATGGGTTGCTATATCATCACATTGTTTTAGATGAAATACTTGAAGTAGTATATTGCTCTGAATTAAATACGTAAGGTGGTTTTTTTTAACCTTGTCAAACATTGATTTCCATTACATACAGCTGAGCTGTTTGGTTTATGACCTGGAAATTACTAAGAAAAATGGAGCTTATTAGCTAAATTATCTATATATACTTAGCTACTTAGCTTCTACTAATTTTTAAAAATGTCTGTAGGGACTTGAAGGTTCTAGAATCTTATTTTCGTGTCATGACATTCATGCACAGGCAAGTTGGAAGTTCTGGTTTTTGCAGTTTTTTAAAACGTGTTTCCATTAGGATGTTTATCTAAAGTTGTCCAATTTGAAAAATATCCTAGTCTCTAGTACAACCGGAGAAACTAGCACTATGTGGACTTGATCCTGCAAGGCTTCATCGCCCTGACCGTCTGCAAGACAGTTCCAATACGCACCTTGCAAACCCAATGAAGGTATAGAATGTAGAATATACGTGCATTTCTTAGCAAATGCCAATCTTATTTTTTTAGGTGTAACTATAGTCTAACTCTTGTTTGTCTTGTTACTAGACAGTATTATGTTCTTGAAGAGTTATACATAGGCCTCATTGGTGTTGAGGATAGAGCATCATTATTTATGCTTGTAGTTCGACAACACAGGTTGAACTTCTTGACAGGTTTTTAGGCACTGGAAAGTTCATTATGCTTGAATGATATATACTATGAAATGTTGGAGGAATCAATAGTTATTTTCTAGAAATGCATAAGGTCGCTTAATGGAGGTAGGTTCAATTCTGGAAGCTTATGATAGGTAATTGAAGACGTGCCAGAAATAAAGTATTTGTTAAATGTGCCAGCACGAGCTATGCCATAACTTTAGTCTTTATTTATTTTAAATCTTTGTTTCATATTCAATCTGTCTATTATATATCAAGCTTCTTATGGCCCGGTATCATGCAATAAGTAATTTATTGCTTCTGGTTTTGCAGGGTGGAATCGTTTACTCCAATAAAGTTGTAATAATGTCATCCACACATTCGAAAGGCCGTATAATTCATAGTTCGAGTCATGGTTTGGAAACTACCTTAAACATGCACAAGTAAGTGGCAGTTTTTTATATCTCAATACAGGAAAAAGAAAAGCAGAGGAAAAATAGTAATCTTTGGGAATTCCTAAAACTGGATTGGTTGAGTTCTTTCTTGAATTATGTTACAGAATAATTATCCTTGTTCTTAATGATTGAAACTTGATGATAATTCTTAGTAGACAACCAATATAGAGACTACCGCCAGCGTGTGGCTCTCTAATATTTTGCTAAAATGAGAAGGGGAACAATTCCAATCTACCTTCGACATTGTTGCATCAGCATATATATGCATATACTTCCTATATATTACTACCCTAGGGCTCCACACTACCTTTGTACAAAATAATTTCCCTCCGTTCTGAATTCTGATTATTAACCTACTTTGTGCCTTGCCGCCCCCACCTTTCTTCTATCATTTGAAACATAAACATGGCAAAAATATTAGGTTCAGATGTTTAACGGATAAAAAAAAGGGACTAGTGTTATTTTATCATTATTAGTGTTTTTTTTTTTTTTTTTGGGGGGGGGGGGGGGATGGGAGTGGAGAAAAGGGGGAGAAATGCATATGAGTACAAGAGAGCAATCAATAATCAAATCTCATTTCATTGGACCTAAGTAGCTGTTTACTCAGGGCAAACATTTATTGATTGGTAGAAGAAGCTTAAGTAAATAGTAAAATTTCACACTTTTAAAGGGAAACAACATACTGCTCCTTGTTTGGCTTCAGGCAATGCAACCTCCTCTGACAAAATACCAAAGCATGGTAAATACTTTTCTCTTAGGAATTTGAGGTGCTTGCCTCGTCTTCACCCTACTTCTCGCAAGCACACATAATTTTTCCCCTTTCATATACAGTATCTTACTTAGATACTGCATATGAAAGGAAAAAAGAGAGAAAACTTTGCATCTCTCATATAAATCTTAGGAATTTTATTTGATAGCTTCTAACTATACCTTCAGTGACTAGGTCAAAGTGCAACATATTACTCCTGGTCGTAAAAGCCATGTGGGATGATTTTACTATTTTTCCTTCAAGTTTCTGCTTGTTGCTTTATTGCAGGGAAAAATTGCTTGTTGCTCCTTGTGGGTTTGACAGCTCGGCTTGGGATCCTGAAAAAGATAAAATTCTTCCAGAAAATTATAGTGCAGATGATATGAAAGGAAAAGCTGTATGCAAAATCGCATTGCAGAAAAAAATGGGGTTAGCTGAGAATTCTTCTTTTATTACCGTGAGTATCATTCTTGTTCAAATAGGCTCTGGAATGGAATGTTCTCTGGAACTATAGGTTTCTAAGTCATGATATTTTATTGTTGTCTGTTCTGATACTAATGGAAAGATTTATGAAACAATTTTCTAGTCAATGGATTCTCATATGAAATTTTATTCATGAATCCAAATGTGACCATTTGGAGAAGTTTTCTTTCAAGATATAGAAAGTTTTCCAGGTAATAGAGATGAATGTTGTAAGATTCATTGTAGAGGCTATATGTAATAGGGGAAATGGCAAACTAGATTATACTTTCTTCCGAGTAACCTTGTGATGATGTTTGCCAAACTATCATCATTGTGCATAATGCGCAATCTCCAAGCTATCAAGCATCGCATTGTTGCATTCCCTGTGGAATCTTTCTATCTTCATTAGTGGAAATAGTCATGAAACAGTGGTCTCATTGTTTTCTCTGGAAGCCTCGTTAAATACCTTTTTGTTGTACTAGAAGTAAAGACCCTTTGCATGGAATGTTTGAGGATTGGGCTTTATAGGTAGTTTAAAATCAACTTCAGTTTCCCCCCTGTCCCAATTGCTCTTGAATTTACTTGTCATCCAAGGAATTTAATTCCCATGAAAAAAAGAAGGCATCTCTTTTGTTTTACTTAAAACTTTGGAACTCCGCTAGTCATGCGCATGCCAGAAGAATCTAATGGGTTAATTGAAGGTAGTCCCATGACTGCCTTCCCTTGCTCATCTACTTCTTGGGATCAGAAGATGCAGAATGCAGACAACTCTCCTTGCCTGAAGATTCCATTGTTAACCAATTGGTCAAAGAAAATTCTCTGCTTGAAATAATCTTCCACAAGTATGTTTCCCATGAAGGAAGGCATCTACTTTGTTTTACGTAAATCAAAACTCTAAAACTTTTCCACCTATATGCACAGGAGAAGAATTTGGTAGTCGAACAAAGGAATACCCTTGCTGCCTTTCCTCTATCAATTTCTGTGGGCATAGCAGGAGTTGGTAACTCTCCTTGCTTGGAAATTCTTGTTTCATCTGCACTTTCACACTACAGTCCAATATTATCATCACTTCATTCTGAACTTGCCATGTCTTCAAAATTAGAATTCATATCCTGTCAATACTTTCTCGTTTACGTTCAATTAAGGTCCTATTCTTCATGCTGCTACTATTTCATGCCAATCTTCTACAAAAATTCCTCAAAGGTACCAATGTGTTAGAACTTAATTCCAATATTCATATAGTGCTTGAAAGAATGCACGGGTTACAAAGAATTTGGCGAGCCTTCATTTCTGTTTCTCCAACAAAGTTGACTTCCTATAAATAGAATTCAATATCCTACTTGTAAACTAAAAAAATTGATGTCGGTTTTCAATGAGCTATGAATTCTCTTACCATCAGCACCTTACTAAACCAATTTGTTCGTCAATTTTCAGTTGCCAGGTTTACTTCATTTCTTCTTTCCACGCCCTTCTTCTTACATACTCAGAACGGTATGGGTGCCTATCGTCATACTTACCATCCACATCCATATATTTATGTTTGTAGCATCCCATTCTATCATTTTCTCCTGCAAATTATCTTCTGACCTTAATTTAGGAGAGAGGCTAATGGTGTCTGAGTGTCTACCAGACAGCTTTCCCTTCTTTTTACTTCACGGCTTTTATTTTCATGATGTATTGTTACTTTTTCTCTTTGCTTGAATACTGAATCTATAAGATGCTTAGTCTCTTTGCATTATGTATTTCTAATACACTTCCCATTTTCCATCAGGTTGGATGTTTTTTGTCAGATTTGTCAGATTTGTCAGATGTTGACACAGAGAACCTGAGAGCAATTGTTCAGAATGCTACCAAAATGGGTGTCCAGGTTGTAATCTCCTCCCTTCAACTACATTGACTATTGAAACCTTTTCCTTACTGACATGGTTGATTTGAAGTTACTGGAAATTTATGGTCTGTAAGTGTGCTCTATGAACGCACTCAGTGGAGTTGGTTTAGTTTTTGTAACCTCGTCCTTTTCTTATACAAATTGTCTCATGGCATGACGAGTGTCAACCGGTTTCTTATAGTTCATTTTCATGATGACTGGGGAAGTGACAAGTAGACACAAGGGACTAGAATCTCTTCAAGTAAAAATTGAGGTACTTGTTTTTTGTTTTTCTCATGTATTTTCCTTTCATCTCATAAATCAAATAATATCCTGGGGACCACACTCAATAGGTAAGCATACTGTGATAGTCTTACTGTTATCTGACACGACTAATTCCTCATATATGAAGTAGTGCACGATTCTGGTAACCGGCTAGATTTTTGGTTGCTTATCTTTAAACTGACCCAATTTGGCACTGTTCAACCAGATAATTTTTCATTGGGAACTATCTATTATTGTAGGATGCAAACGTGAGGTTCATAAACAGACACGATGAGACATTGTCACATCTCATTTTTGGAGGCTCCGACATTATTCTTTGTCATTCTCTTCACGATCCTATTCTGCAAGTGCCAGTAAGTTATTAATTTTCTCTTGATCCAGAGTACGAAAGCCAAATGGCCGAAGGCAGAGGGAAATCCCCTCCCCAAAGCAACTAAATCAGTACAGCCTTCCAATAATTTATAATAGACAATCAACTGTAGCTTCAAATGCATTTTTTTTCCGGTGTGGTTAGAGCACCCTATATGAAGTGTGCTAATTTTCTGTAACTGATGAAAAGAAACCCCACAATGCGACCTCCTTATCCTAAAAAATTCTGCTGTTTCTTTCCCTCCAAGTCAGCCATCATTGCACAGTTCCACAAAATGTGACTGTCTTTCGAAAGAGGACCACCAAAGGATTTAGAATAAGGTGCTCCATCTTATCTGGAAGGCACATATCCATCCCAAACTTTTGCTGCACAAAAGCCCAACCTTTCCTATCAAATGAACAATGAATGTAAATGTGGTCAAACGTCTCTTTGTTTTACTTACCAGCAATCTGAGGTGGAGATTGTTCGGTGGGGCAATTTTCTTTGGAGTTTTGCTGCTGTGTTTAACTAGTTTGGGGATCTTCGGGCCCCAAAATAATCTTCTCCAGAGGAACTCTTCCTCGAGAGCTCTCTATCAAACAGAGAGAATAGGTGAACTCTTCAGGAAGAGGAAATATGCATTGAAGTCGACCTTAGGTCAGTTTTAAGGTAATGATTTTTTTCTGGACATTTTATAAACCATCCGAAACTCCTATAAGTATTGTGGGATAATTAGATGACATCTATACTTTATCCCCTTGAGTCCCCTTATCAGTCTAATCTTCTATCCTGGACTGTCATGTGAAAATGTTTTAACTTGGAGCTTCATCCCACCTGTCGAAGTTGTACCCATAAGGTGGCTTAATTCCTGGAAGCCAGGAACTTCATGTTTATTTATGAATCCTAATTCTATAATCACAATGTGGGACAGCCTAACTTCTGGAGCATGAAGATTAATCAGCACCCTGATCCCCCTTTTTTCTTTTTTCCTTCGATAATGTAGTTGAAGGCTCTGAGATATGGATCTGCACCGATTGCAATTACCACCAATAACGATAATGGATTCAGGTAACCGTTTGTTAGCAAATCGAAATTTGGTAGTATGTGAATGGTGACTCTTTGCTCATTTATTGTGATAAAAAAAATGCTAGGCACTTTCCAGATCATGACAACGAGACCACTAAATTAGCCATGTTCATTAACTCTACCTTCGGATACTTGTCCTTCCGCCAAGCCCTAGATGAAATTGTGAGTGTTAGATGAGCTATAAAACCTCATGCAAAGTACCTTTTCAGAAATTTATTATATATTGTAGCTGCTTTATAATGCTCAATACCTTACTTATATTTGTTCTCTATGACTCTGTACAGAATAACAATCCATCGGAGTGGAATCACAAAGTATTTGATGCAATGACGAAGGACTTCTCTTGGGATGCAGAGTGCTGTGATATACATATCTCTGCTTACACAGCTATAAAGAGCTTGTGAATCAAGTACAAAGTAGAACGTAAGAGCATACATATGACGAAATTTGCATCCATCTTTGCAGCTTACGTGCAACTGGAGCTCGATTCCAGATTTCCAGTCTAGAATGTCCAGATTTTAGGTTTGTACATGAAGAGGTACATTGTTTTTATTTTCGATTATAAGTTGTATGTGAATAATAAGAATGGGAACGCGCTAAAGGTTAAGGTGCAGCTAACTAAAGTAGTCCAAGTTGTCTAAAAAGTGTAGTCATGTATGTCTAAATCTTAAACTAAGATTGACTGAGATTCAATACAATAACTGGAGTTTTCTTAAACAAGAATAAATAATATTTAACAATGTTTTTAATGATTGATGATGTACAACCAGCCATTAATTAATTGAGATCAAACCTAAGATTAGAAAACTCTAATTGCTATTTTTTATAGTCATATATAGCTCTCTCAAAGGTAAATATGACAAAATTTGTCAAATTAAAAAGGGTATACATCTGTCATTTTTTTTTCTTTAAAAAAAGGAAACACATCAAAAAAAACAAAATATCACATCTCAGTGAAAAATACTAATGAGTTGTAATACTAATGAAACAGCTCAGTATAAGGGGGAGAACAATATACAAGAAATTCTCTAGTCTAAGACCTCGACAAATGGTTATGATCCAAAGCGTTGTGAGATTGATGAGCGTGAAAAAATAAATCTCCCCTAAAATTTACATCAATTTCTTTTTTACTATATGGTTTAGATTGCTTTCAAACTCTCCTAGATCAATCTTGATGGAGGAAATCAAATGAAGATTAATGAAAATCGAACTATGTAATTATATACTCATGGAAGTCATGGAAGATATCTCGTGATTTTGGAGGTAAACTATTGATTTGAAATCCTTGAAATTTTATGGTCAAAAGAAGAGGAGTGGGAAGATAGACGATTGCAAATCTGAATTAATCACACATTTTCATGGCATTTTTGGAATAAAGTTGTTTAAGTTGTACTTGATGTTTTCCTTGAATTTTCGAGTCAACCAAAATTTTGAAACAAAAAAAAAAGTAGTTTTGTTTTATTTATTAGAACTTGGTCGATAATTTAAAATAAGATGTAAATCATTAAGAAATTTAGAGGGTCAATGTTTATGTTTTGTCCTAGTCTATTGTTGTTGCATGCCCCCATAGATTTTTAACCTTCAATTCACTTTAGTGGTCTTGTCTCAGTTTTCAAGTTGACTTACATAAGAGACCATCGTATTAATATGTCTAAGTTAGTACATTTATTTGTACAGGAGATATAGTTGAACTAAGCACACATGTAGTAAGATCAAAGCTCTCATTTAAATACCATTCACTCTTCTTCTTTGAGAAATCGTCAAGTAGAGACGGTTATAACCTTCATTTAACACTTGCCTCTTATTACATGTAACGACATAAAGGTCAAATTGTTTTTTGGCATGCAAGGTAGGATGCCGTCAATGCCTACCCAACTCAACTATTTTTATGATTGCCATATATTTACTGAAATGGCTGGTTGACCCCTCAATACTCTAAAGTGTTAGTTTTTTTCTTTTGGAACGTGTTCCCATTCTTAATGACAATCCTCAACAGCGAAGGGATAAGATTTAATTTTAAAAATAACAAAACTACCAATGAAATGAATATGCATAACCAATGAAATCTTTTAAATTGTAGAGCATTCTTTATTTGATTGATAGAATTTGTGGAGTTAATTCAATCTAAGAAGTTAATAACACACTTAATGTGTTAAAGAATATTATTCAATTCACTCAAACTTAGAAACTTGTCCTTCTCTAAGTTTTAAATGTAGTTGCAGTCCGATCCAACAGTCTATTGAACCAAAGCAATACTATCATTCTTTTTTTAGTATGTTCCCTACATAATCATATAGCACATTTACAATGATGGAAAATTTTCAATAGAAATCTGTATCTAAGTGTTTATTATCAATAGAATTTGAAATTTTTCTCCATTTTATAATTATTTTAGTTTTTTTTCGTTACATTTGGAAACAACTCCATAAATCAATTTATTAGAGATAAATTTAACAAAACCTTAAACTCTAACTTTTTAATGTTTTTGTAGATGTACCAAAGATGTTCATAGTTCAAGGAATTGAAATTCATAAATTTAGAAGTCTAAGAATTAAATAGATACATATATATATATATATATATATATATATATATATATATATATATATTTTGTAACAATACCTAAGATTTTATTCCACAGCTCAATGCCAGGTGTCAACTTTAAGAAATAAATAATAATAATTTGGAGTTCCACAATTTCACATTTCAAAAGTTCCGTAGGAAAAAAGAAGAAAAGAAAATAGAAATTAATGGCACGTTCAAAGAAACAAAATGGATTTTGTATGTTGTGTTGTAATATGCACCGTTGAGATATTTTGAACAATATTTCAAAAGATTTGTCATTTAATGATGACATTTTTTTAGACAAACATATCTATGTAATTATTTTCTAAGATAGGTCAACCTCTAGAAAAGCTACTCCAAAAAAACCAAACTTTTGAGTGTTTGCTAGAGGAAACATAGTTTTTGAATGCGACAAATATTCCAAACTAGGAAAAATATTTTGTCCTAATTTAGTTTAAAAAACCTCTATTTTTATGAGCTTATGTCGAGCTGAGAAGACAAATTTATAAAGTAATCAAACAGAGTGATTGTAATTTTTTTTCCTACTAAATATAGATTTTGTTATAGAAAAAGAAGAAAACATGGTATTTTAAAGTGTCACACACATATTTTTACCTTGACATTGTTGTTGTTTGTCACTATGCAAATTCCAAGTAAGGGTCTACATGAAGCAATTTAGACTATCAATTTATCATACTTTTATCTGTCAATATGATAGAATGCTATGTACAAGGAATTGTCCATAGCAATTTAGTCATATGTGTCCCACCCCTGAATGACCGAGTCTAATGAGTTCCAACCTTTAGTATTAATCATTCCCTTCTATTTTTCATATATTTCCATTACATGAAGGATAGTTGGAAAACCAAGGAACTAAAAAAAAAAGAAGAATATCGACAATATTGGACATATAATAAAGAAGAAAAAAAAAAAAAGAGAAGATTGAGGTGTGTCATAAAAAGGTCACAGAGAAAAAAGTGCCGAAAGAAAATGAAAATGAAAAGAAGGAAAAAGCGTCATAAAAAAGGTCGTAATTATTACCCTTATCATACGCAACCCGCAAAAAACCAATTTCAATTTGCGGTACATTTCCAAATCAAACCAACGGTCTCGATCATTCCATTTCCAGCAACCCCTTCGTTACCAATGAAAACCAAATTCCACTTGCCAGTTGCCGTCCATTTCGAAACCAACGAACGGTCTCGATCCATCCAGTTCTTCTCCAGCTCCTCCAGCTCCTCCTCTTCCTCCTCCGTCGTTACTCCATTTTAATGGCCGTTCCTTGAATTTCCATTTCTCTCTCTCATTACTTTACATTGCCACTATAATACGCCATTCATTCAACCACCGTATACTTGATCTTTTCTTTTTTTTTCCCTTTCTTCACCATACCCATTTTCTCTCTTTTCGCTTTTCACACCCCTGGGCCCGGTTTCCTTTTCAACTTCGATCATCGCTCTCTCGCCGTTTTCTTCAGGTTTGTTGTTTTCTTTTCTTGTTTATTTTCTTCGTTGTCTTCTTATCATTATGACATTGTTTTGTGATAATTCATCGTTTATGATTCTTGATTGTCTTTTCCAGGATGGGAGGAGTTCACTTAATCTTCGCATGTGGTTTCAATGCCATTTTAGGGTTAGCGATGTGACGAGAGAGAGATTGATTGATTTCTTTTCGGTTTTTTGGCATTGTTTTCTACTTAAGTTTGTTGTGATTTTCGTTTGGAGTGAAATGTGAGGAAATGTCTATTTCAGAATGCGACTGCCAGATGTAAAATGTGTTATAGATTGTTGTCAAGGCGTTTAGGTAAAATTGGACCCAAGGAACTCCATCTGATTGTTTATTGAGTATTGTGGAAATCAATGTCTGCTCAAAATGCCCAGCATCAGAGCACCCGGAGCGAAGAAATCCACGACTCTGACTGTTCGTTATTTTCCTTTTCCAACCTCCAGTTTCCTACTGCGTTATTTACTTCATGATATCCTTGTTGCATTTTGTTCTTCAGGTTGCAGTGAAATGCCGTCCTCTAAGGGAGAGAGAGCGTGGCCGTGATATTGTCAGAGTAATTGAAAGCAAGGTTATCTCAGCTGAATGCGATTGGAAATTTCTTTTTATTGACATTTTTGTCAACCAAATTAAATGCTGAAATTTGGCATCTCTAAAATTTTAGGAGGTGCTTATCCTCGATCCTGACCTGTCGAAGGATTACCTCGACCGCATACAGAACCGAACGAAGGAGAAACAATACTGTTTCGACCATGCATTTGGTCCAGAAAGTACTAATCAGGTATTTATAAGTCATCTCCAACCCCAAATTTTTGGTTTATTGGGTCTGTATACAGGTCGAATAATTGATTGATCTTTCCGGAACGATTACGAAATTGAATTCAATTGGAAAATTTCTCCATAATGCTGAAAACATGCCAAATATTTTGAATTCTGATTAGATTTTGGATCTTAGAAATTATTATTCTGGACTCTTTGGTACGTTCGTTAAACTAACCTTTTTGTGATTCATCTGCCCAACCAAATCGTTTATTTCTACTTCCTCTAAATTCTCTCCATTTGCAGAGCTTCTATAGATGTAAGATCTACATTTCATGAACAAAAAAGGGTGAAAGTTCCCGTTTATCGTCGATTCCATTATATTGAGGAATGGTTTTCACGTTTTAAGATATTGATTTTGCTAGTTTAAAATGTTAACGCAGGAATATTTTTTGTTTCTGACAACACTCATTATTGACTTCTTATCGTCTGGAAAAGATGAACTTCAAATACTGATTGGTTGTTGTGGTTGCTAAATATTTTTCTTACATTTGTTGCTAAGAATGATAGTATCTTTTTTCCGCAATTCAAAATTCTTAATTAGTATAACTATTTCATTGAAACATATTCTCTTTGCTGACGTTTGTAGCTTATTCCTAATTATTTCCTAATCCCCGTGTATTCAGGAAGTCTACACAAAAAGTATATCTTCCATAATACCTGGAGTTGTTCAAGGTCTGAACGTGACTGTCTTTGCCTATGGCTCAACTGGAAGGTATTAAAGAGGTGTTCTCTTGCTCTGAAGTTATCTCCATCTTTTCTTTAGCGGAGTTGCACCTTGTGTGCTGTATAGAGCATGCAACTAATTGGCTCTATTTTCTTCACCTTTATTTAAACCCAAGGTTTTAATGGTATATACTTCTAGTTTTCAGAGAGTTAGTACATCGTCTTTAGGTCATTATATTGACAACCAAGTACTCATGGAATTAAGTTGTGATCATGGAACTGGAATCACCTGGATGGATTTAAGTTAATAAAAGCTCCAAGGCTAAATGCACATATTGCAAAATGTGCAGTTTCATGTTTGTAACATTTTTCTTATAAATTTTTTTTGTAACATTTTGCCCTCTGATCTGTCTTCTTGCAGTTATAAATATTGCTTGATTAAATTCCATACAACTTAACATAATAAAAAAAAAGTTAATCTGATTCCTTGGTGGTGACTCAATCTGTTTAAGAGATTAGAGCTTTCTACTGTTAATGTTTAAAGTTGGTACATAATTTAAACCTGAAATGCCACGGGCTTTGATCAAATTTTATTCTGTATAGTGTATAGTCTAAATGGAAAACAAATGTAGATTGGAATAGAATATTTTCTTTTATTCTTCTATATTCTAATCTAGAATAACCATTCTCAAATTACATTTTAAAATTCAACTCCGTTTACCAGTGGTAAAACATACACAATGGTTGGGACCAAAGATGACCCTGGACTCATGGTGCTCAGTTTGCATACTGTATTCGATCTTATAAAAAAGGACAAGCGGTCTGATGAATTTGAAGTTACTTGCTCATATCTTGAAGTCTATAATGAAGTATGCTCGCCTTCCCTTTCTTTGGCAATCCTGCATGTGGTTACCTTCTTTCTTACAGAAACATTCATATTTTAAAACTATTTTTCAGGTAATATACGATTTGCTTGAAAAATCATCTGGTCATTTAGAACTTAGAGAGGATCCTGAGCAAGGAATAACTGTTGCTGGGCTTAGGTGTATCAAGGTTTATTCTTTTTCTAGTTTTATTAGATCCTTGAAATCAATATAACATGTTACATAAATTTTCACTCATCAATGAGGAGTTGCATGGCATTTTTTAAACACTTTGTTGTGTCAGGAAATTTGATGATTTAACCTGTTCAATATTGTTTTGGAAGTTGATGATGAAAACTTTAATACTTCTTAATAATAATGGTTTGGTCTTGAGCTCCAAACTTATAATCCAACTCGCACAATGTCCTTTAAGTTTATGTAGATTGTTGCTAAGTGCATGGTCTTTTCAAAGTGAGAAGGCCTTCAATTTAGAGGTCAAAATGCAAAACGGCCTTTAGTCTTCACTTTTTCTGCATTAGTTGTTATATGCTACTAATGATAATGATTTGGTGGTGCAATACTTTCGATTGGATATTCTTTAAAGTTTTGCCTTTTCTTTCAGCTAAATTACCGACTTCTTTTTCGGTTAGGAACTGTTTAAACATTTGTGAAGGTTGTTAATAAACCTCAATTCCCTGGTTTCTTTTGGATCCCTGCATCACCCTATTTGTCCTGACCTATTGAAAAAGACCCTTTTAAATCTTCTCTAAGCTGTAATTTTTCGAAAAGTTAATGATGCTCTTTTTTCCTTCTATTTTCTGTTCACTCTATAATCAAAATGCCTTTGATCTTGGGTTTACTTCAGGTTCGTTCTGCAGATAAAATTCTTGAACTTTTGAACATGGGTAATAGTCGAAGGAAAACAGATTGCACAGAGGTAAATGCTACCTCTTCAAGGTATGTTATCCATAGTTGTCATAGGTGAAGGGTTCTGATACCAGCATATCTTATATTCTCTTTGAGTTTTGCATTTTATGTTTGGCTGTTAACTAAGGTTAGTTTTCGTGTTAAAAAATTATTCTCCAAGACCTTGCTTTTTAATGCTAAAGCAGAGATTATCTATTGGACTCCATTCAAAATTGCATCACTTGCAACTTATTTAAAGGAAAAATTAGGTGCCCACTTGCAACATTTTAGGAAGCCGATCTTTAGGTATTCGTCATTACCACTGCCCACGATAATGGCTCAAGTTCATTCAACATGCATAACAGCACCTAGTCATTCGGGTTTTCAATCTCATGACTTGTCAAGTACTTTATTGGCTCATCGATTATATGATGCAGAGTCAGTTTACAGTAATTGGCCTAACCATGGATCATTTGTTGCTTCCTCATTATCACTACCATCAAGTCTAGTTATAAAAATGTGTTTAGTTATTATGTTATCCTACTGGCTCCTCTCAGTGAGTATTTATCATTTTTAGTTGCCTTATGCAACATAAGCTTACTACTCGAAATAATTTGAATAAAATCACATAAACAGATCACATGCAGTTTTGGAGATTAGTGTGAAAAGAAAGCAAAGAAACAAATATTCAAATCAGGTCTTGCATGGGAAACTTGCACTTGTAGATCTTGCTGGTAGTGAACGGGCTACTGAGACAAATAATGCTGGCCAAAAATTGAGGGATGGAGCTAACATTAATCGTTCACTCCTTGCTTTAGCAAACTGCATAAATGCGTTGGGAAAACAACAGAAAAAAGGTCTCGCTTATGTCCCTTACCGGAACAGGTATTTATGTCAGTTATTACAACATCTTAACTACTAGAACTAAAGCCTGAAACTTTATTTCTAGGCATCATAGCTGGTTTTCATTCTTTAATTACTATTTATTTTTGCAGTAAATTGACACGAATTTTGAAAGATGGTTTAAGTGGTAATTCTCAGACTGTGATGATTGCTACGATATCACCTGCAGATGTTCAGTATCATCATACTGTGAATACGTTGAAATATGCTGACCGAGCAAAGGAAATTAAGACACACGTCCAGGTCATATTTTCAGTCCTTGTGATGTCACATTCGGATTTAAACTTTGGGTTGGGGGGGGGGGGATTCTAAGCTTTTTTTTATTAATAAAATTACATCCTTTTATCAAATGCCCTTTCTTTTCTTCCTTTCATGCAGTATGACATTGTATCCTTTTAAATTCCAACCATATGTTTTTTTACTTTGTTAAATTAATTGTTTTTATGACGTCATTTGCTTGAGTTGTTTCTTATTTAAAACAAGAAATGACGTGATTTACTGAAAAGATCTGTTTACATGACTTCGATGGTTGCCAATTGCCATTACACGGATCTCAAAATTTTCTGTTTTCCAGAAAAACATTGGAGCGGTAGACACCCATGTATCAGACTACCAACGGATGATCGATAGTCTTCAGGTGGTCTGTTAATTTAATTTCTTTCTTAATGATTGTTGACCCATATATTTATCCCTGGTTATTTAATTTCTTCAGACTGAGGTTTGTCAATTGAAAAAGAAACTTGCTGAAAAGGAATCCCAGCTCAGTAGTAAACCTGTGGAAAAAGCAGCAGATGATGAGTTGTCTTGGTTGGATATCGTAAGTCATGAAATAAGCGAGAACGTTCAGGAAAGAATAAACTTACAGAAGGCTATGTCAGAGCTAGAAGAAACCAACCTTAATAATCGCTCAGAACTTCAACGACTTGATGACATTATTGCAAGACATCAGGTCCATCGTTAATTTGCAACTTTTTCTTCTGTTTTCTCTATTGATTTTTATTATTACGATAGAAAAAGCACAATTTAGTATTTTGTGACTGGCTCACACTTTCACGCTCCCAGGCTATTGAAATGGATGGAGCAATCGTAGAGGATTTGATTTCCCGACGGCTAGTGATTTTAGATAACATTCGTGACAATGATGAAGCAGGAATTAATTATCAGAAGGTATGGGCCTATGCTTAAGTCTCCCTTTAATATCCATACGATTTGTACAGTACCTCTAATGCTTATTCTAATTCTAACTCTAATTCTTTAGGAAATTGAAGCAAATGAAAAGCATCGGTGTCAACTTCAAGGCATGATTGACGATGCTGTTAGTAGAAATGGGAACAAAACCTATTTGCAGATACTTAGTCAGTATAGACTGCTGGTTAGTTTATTCTGGATTGATCTTAGATTAGAAGAGTTGATTTGCTGGACCATATATAATGTATAGGATTTTATGACTCAGCACCGGTGGTGACATACAAGGAAAATATGCCTTGTTCAGATAAAGATACGAAAAGGCAAATGAGATTATGATACAACAAAGTCCATTTCTGATATGCTTTTTCAAAATAAAATAAAAATATTTTTAAGTTTGGTATGAACCATTCATCTATTCTAAAAAGAGTTGGAATCAATTTATCCACAAACTGTAAATATTATAATTTAACTTTAAATGTTTAATTAAGTTATAAAAATGTATTATATTCAAGCATCGCATTCAAGTTTTCTTCATACCAACACTCTCTTAAAATGCATTGATTTTGATTTTTTAAAGAGGGGCATAGTCGGTCATTGGGAAATTACTTTTTCCAAACACTAGGCAAGTTAATCTTATTAAATATGGGAAAATGAAAATAGACTTGGCTTGACAGTTTTGACTTATTTTGTTCTGTTTCTGGACCTGATATTCTTTACTTCAGTTGAATGCGGTCAGTCATAGAAATCTCGTGGAGGAAAAAGAAAAAGAAAATGAAATTGAAGAAAAATTACTCTTTAAAGAATTTTGTAGATCTTATGGATGGCTTATTCCATTAATATATGGTTCAGTAATTTTCTTCAGAACCTAACGTTTGAGAAATACTATAGGGAATGGCTAATTCCGAGCTTCAGTTAGAGATGGCAATGAGAGATCAAGTCATTCACAATCAGCGAGAATCTCTGAAAAACTTGTGGAACCTGCTCATGGGACTGGGACTTGACGAGAAACAGATATTTCACCTTGCAGCCAAGCAGGGTTTGACAATTGAAGGCTGGACAATGACTTCTTCTCTGGGGCTTCTTGAAAAGCAGTCAGCCAATCTCTCTTCTAGTAGATCTACATCAGTTGGCCCATCTTCTGGAATAGAGTACATATATGCTGGATATTCAAGTTTACCTTAGCATGGTGTTTGTCTAGATTGCCACTTATATCACATTTATCATATTTATCTTTTGCAGGGAGGGAAACCAGAACTGTGACTTTCCATGTCCCGACTTCTCACCACCAGCATATTTAAGGGGGAGGAATGTCGATGCAAAGCCAACTATGTCGTTTGGTTCTCCTGAAAAGTATCCTCAAGATCTTTACAAGTCGTATCTGGATATGACAAGTCATGCTTCTCATGGTGGGAGCTGCATGTCATCATCATCTGTAGTTGGGGATTTATCGAGCAGCAGAAGGTACATTCATTCCAATGAGCTTAACACAGTTTTAGTCCTGTTGTATAAGCAATTATCATAGCTTGTATTCTGTTATTCTGAAGAGATCAAATTGGATTATTTTTCACTCATTGAGAGCCTTTCTGATGACGCTTACCAAAGCCTCGCTTCTTCTGGTCATCCTTCTTTTCATGTGCGTTCATCCTGAGATGCATATTTATCTTCTAACATGTTAGTAATTCTCCAACAGGATTATTGACGCAGTGCCTTTTACTACGAAATTATAGGGGGACGAAGGCATATAGCAACATCTATTACTAGAAAATCATCAAGCAACCCAAGAAATGAATACATCCCAGCCCATTCACGTGGCTTTAAAATAAGCTTCATGAATTGCTGTTGAAAACAAGCTCTTGGATCTGGCATGCTTTGCTCCATTTTCTGCTAGCCGGTAAGGGTGCCCATTGGTTTTGCTTTAACAACCCTGATCATGGAGGCTAGACCTCGGCTGTTTTGTAGGACAAAGAACTGATGACATTACATTTTTTTTTTTTTTTTTATAAAAGTCAACTGTAAATGTGGAGACTTGCAGCATCTTGTGATGAAGCGATATGCTTGATATGCTTGTTATTGACTCGTAAATTTCTTTTTCCTCTTCCATTAGTCAATAGCACCAACATAGCTAAGTAATATGGGTGCTATTTTGCCTGTATATATACTATTGATGTAAATACTCTTGGACGGTATGACATTTTTTTGAATTGTAAAGTGATTTACTTAATTTTAATTTTTATTTGATTAAGCGGCGCCAATTCTTAAATTTTACTCCATCTTATTAGGGTTAAAAAGGTAATGCAATTGAAAAGAGGTGTCACCTCCATAGTAAAACCAGGTATGAGCTCAGTTGAGAAAAAAGAGTAATGAGCTTATTTCAAAGAATAGATGATGGATGGAGCATATTTTCAAGACAGAGCAACGTAGGATGAACATAATAAAAATGAGCTCGTTAGGGTGGTGATGCGCTCTTATTCTTGGATTGAGTTTGATGGTTGTGGTTGTGGCTTTTAGGATAGTTTTAATCTCTTAACTTTTTAAGACAGACTTTTATTATTGAAGACTCTAAATTAGAGCTCAAGATCTTGGGAAAGCTCCCTATACTCACACGACATCCTCTTACCTTCCAAGCGGTTTTTCATTATCGATGTCCCAAGATGTAATTTCATAGTCGTTTGCAACTTGTTTTCTTCAAAAGGAAAAAGAAAATATAATAAATAAATTCTCACAATATCTAACATATACATACATACTAGCCCAATTCTTCTAATCTACCAATGGATGATTAATCTTACAATAATCCTCCATTATCGCTAAGATATGAAAGATCCAAGTTTGTTTTGAAGAAAAAACTGGGGTTTTGTATTTTCATATCCCCGCCAAATCTTAGCGCCGAGCTGTAAGAGAAAATCTCTCATCCCGTTGGGCGGTCTGAAAATCGGAGTAATCTCTACTCCCTATCATCGGAGCCGGAGAATTTGAGTCTTCACTTCGCCTTCATCTCCGGTTTTCCCCCGTTGGGTTCATATTAAACACCTTGGAATTGCGCTTTTCATTGACAGATTGAAGAGATGTTATCGGAGCCATCTCAAACAGATTCATATAAACCTTACACTCTATCCCAAACCCTAACATCCCATAAGCGGTGTATTTCATCCGTCAAATTCTCTGCAGATGGCCGTCTTCTTGGCTCTTCCTCCGCCGATAAAACCCTTCGCACTTATTCTTGCTCAAATTCCACTGTGACCCCAGTTCAAGAATTCCAAGGTCATGAACAGGGTGTCTCTGACTTGGCTTTCTCCTCCGATTCTCGTTTTCTTGTATCCGCCTCCGACGATAAGACTCTTCGCCTTTGGGATGTCTCCACTGGATCTCTTGTGAAGACGCTTAATGGCCATACTAACTATGTGTTCTGTGTTAACTTCAATCCCCAATCTAACATGATTGTATCTGGTTCCTTCGATGAGACTGTCCGCATTTGGGACGTCAAATCTGGCAAGTGTCTTAAAGTCCTTCCAGCTCACTCTGATCCTGTCACTGGCGTGGATTTCAATCGCGATGGTTCGCTGATTGTTTCGAGTAGCTATGATGGGTTGTGCAGGATTTGGGATGCGTCTACTGGTCATTGTGTGAAGACTTTGATTGATGATGAAAACCCACCCGTTTCTTTCGTCAAGTTCTCACCCAATGGGAAATTTATTCTTGTTGGGACTTTAGATAATACGTTGGTGAGTATCTTCTTACATCTTTTTCTTCATGATTTGGGATTATATATATTATGCTTGTTATCGAATATTTTGTGCTTTTGTGGATGAGTGGTTTAGTTACTGGGGATTTTTGTAGCATTTTGGTTCATTCGCTAAACTTTCGTATTGGTAGGCGTGGAAATTATTCATCACCTGAATGGCATTCTCTCATTTAGGCAAAAGTTTCAATTGGAATTCTTTATTGTTCAAAACCCAGAAACAATTACGTGTGCTAAGATATTACATTTGGAACATTTTCATCTAGGCTGAGGTCTTGGAGTATTATAAAAAATAGAACATCCACCAAACGTTTACTCGGGAGGTGTTGCGAGTGAACCTTATATTTGATCACTCTCTCGAGGGTGCTTTCACCTTTTTACTTCAGTGTCATACTCTGCGGCTCTGCCTGTCAGATTCAGAACATTAGTTTGGATGTTATATTTGAATTTGTGATCTATGATTTAAGTTGAAGGTACGCATGAGCCTCTTCTGCGTTGCTATTGCTTAATATATACTTCTTCAATTGTTGGCGACTTGTTTCAGAAGTCGTTGTGATTATTTAGGGCTAACGATAAGTTGGATATCTAAGTATTGCTTTTATAGTTATGGAAGAGAAACCTTAGAACTATTACGCATACATTTAAATCTTATCTTGCATCCAGAAGATGTGAGGGTAGAAAAACAACTTGTGGGACTAAATTAATGATAATATGACACTGATTTATAATTATTTTTCATTATCATTTCGTTATTTACAATGCTAATAAATATCCTTTTACTGGATTATTTCTTGTTTCCTCATCTTGATGGGAGTGGAACTCATGAAAACTTCACCTTGAGATTAGTAATTTGAAGGTACACTGAGTTATCAACATTTTCTGTATGTGGCTTCTGTTGTGGTCACTTTAAATGTTAAACTCTTGATGAAGATGGTTATCATTTTGACAGAAGTCAAATTTGGAATTTCTTGTAAAAATAGAACAGTTATATCTTTTGGTTTGAATTTGTTTGTCTTTTAAAACTCAAAGACATAGTTGGACAACTTGTAGAACAGTTTCTTTCTTTTGTTCCTTTTATTTGTAGAGAACCGAACTTTCATTGAGAGAGAAGAAAGAATACAAGGGCATCTAAAAAAGCAAGCCCACAGAGAGAAGTCTTACTAAAGGAAGGGATTTCTACTTTTCTATGAAGATGGTTATCATTGTTGTTGTTAGGTTTTATTTTTGACTCTGGATGCTGGAGTCTACGCATGATATGTTGATATATGGCGAGTAAGCAAGTATTATGAATGAAAGTGTACAATATGATAATTTGAAAAGCTTGTCTTTTGAACTGATGATATCAAGCAAGCCAGACTGCTGATCTCGCTTTCCACTATTTCTACTTTTATATCATTTCTTTAGTATATTGATTATTTACATGCTGGCTATCTTTTTTGTTTTTGAAATCACAGAGATTATGGAACTTCTCTACTGGAAAATTTCTGAAGACTTATACGGGCCATACCAATTCAAAATTCTGCATCTCCTCCACCTTCTCCGTAACAAATGGGAGGTATATTGTGAGTGGTTCAGAAGACAATTGTGTATACCTATGGGAGCTGCAGACCAGGCAGATAGTTCAAAAACTGGAAGGTCACTCTGATACAGTTATATCAGTATCTTGTCATCCCAGCGAGAACATGATTGCTTCTGGAGCTGTGGGAAATGACAAAACTGTGAAGATCTGGACCCAGAAGGGTCCAGAAGAATGACTAATTTATTTGTCAAAGCAATCCACGATCAAGGTTTGAACATATAACTCTGTCGTGGTGGCACAGTTCTTGTAGCTTAGTTTAATTAATTATAAACTGTTGAGAACATAACTTTTGAAAAGGTTAGCATGTAAGTTTTGTTTCTATTCTCGGCATCTCTGTTATCATCACCCCAACGTCTGCTATCACAGATTTGGTGGCGTTTATGGATGTAAAGTAGTTGGTTTGCTCCATCCAAGAGTTAGGAATGGTATTTTCTTTCTGTTTGCTTTAATTTCCCCAGAATGTTGTATAAGTATGAGTTTCGGGCTGTAAGAAGGAGAGTGGTAGTGGCTAGTGAGCCCCAAGAATGCCTCTTCAGGACCTCCGATGTACTTATAATTAGGGTTGTACAGGGAATGAATGACGCAGAACGCACTGAAGCTGAGAAATGGTCCACAAAAACGCTGACCCTGTGGAAATAATTGATTCCAACAGTATTCGCTTTGTGGACATAACAAAAGAAGAAAATAAGAGTACAAGACTTTGGTTTAGATATAGATGGATGTGTCGACTGAGGCACAAACTAACTGCAACTCTTCAAACCCAATCGTCTTCGTTTCAATCGAAGGTGAGGTATGAGTCGTTTTGTGACTCGTAGCTTTATTGGTTTGATGTTCTGCCATTTGATTTGTTTTCAAAACAAGAGTACAAGACTTGAGTTAAAACTATATCGTAACAAGATTGATTTCTAATTTCCTCTACTCGTCAGTGCATTTGACTAGTCTGGTTTTGCCTTGCTGGCAGTAGGAACATGAGACTATGGTATGTTGTAGAAACTGCAGTAGAGTTGAATTTGTTTGGCCTAAGAAGTTGGAGTTAGAGAAGGAGAGTTGCAAACTTCACTCGAGTTCGAGTTCGAGTTCTTTTCATGACTAAAAAACGTCAAATTCTTCTTAATTTCCACCCAGATAAGGGAAGTTATTTAGAAATGATCATGAGTGATTAGCTGGTTGAGGTTGAACTCAAATGAAGTCAAACTTAAGAGCCTTATGCTGTATCATTGTACAGATTCAACTTTGGACAGTGAATCGTGCCCTTTGAGTCTCCTCACTCCATTTTGTCTATTAATTGCATAAATCTCTTCCTCCTAATTAAGTTCCATTGATGTTTGCTCATTTTGGCAAATGCCTATGTTTCTGTTGCCAAGTTGATTCCTTTCTTTAGAGAGCTCTATTGGGCCCCTTACAGTTCTATTAATCTTTTAGCAACATTCCTACTCCTCTCTTTAGGGTCGCAAATGCGAATGACCACTCTTGTTTTTCAAGGTTCTCACTATACCCTCCTATTCGTTTTTCAATATTTGTTCACAATTCTTTTCTTAGACTATGTAATATACTTTGTTGATGTGAAACAAAATTGATTCAAAGAAAAGTGTAAACTTTGTCCATTATGGTGACACCACAAAACATTGTCCATTACGGTTTTGACAAGTTACATATGGTGAAAGGAAAAATAGGGTTAATTTGTGTTCTATTGATGACTTCGTAAACATGATTTGATCGAAACATTTTGAAAGTATGTAAACTAAAATAAAATAAGGCTGTGCTTACCAAAGTTAATGTTACCGTTCAACCCCAACGGGAATTGTAAATGTGATAGATTCATAATTTTTATTTTCTAACAATAGTAATACTAATAACTGTAGCGATATTGGTCGGTGGGTTTCACATAATTTTAAAACATAATTGGATTGATAGTTCTTTATTCGTCAATTAGTTTATGTTTTTCAATCATAGAATTTTGAGATAGGTTTCACATGTCAATATGAGTATGAAACAAAGGTAAATAGCAAAGAACGACATAGTCAAATGAATCAAATTACCATTAATATATTATGTTTTTCTTGAAATAAACGTATCCTAAAAATCAAAGTAGTATTTAAAGTTTTTTAAATTTATGATATGAGAGTTTGCTTCTAACTTTTACCCTAGTTTGTTCGGGGATTTCTCATGTAAAATCAACATGTACTATTTTCTCACTTTAATTAGCTACTATCTCACTCTATTTAGTCGCAATTCATGTTTAACAATAATGTCTAGCAAGGTACTTAGATCGGCTAATATAATGACTTTAAATATATAAAAATTATTATATATGTAATGTAATATATAATAATTTTTAATAATTGTATAATAGAACATGTTCTTAAAAGGACAAAGAAAATCCCTCATAAAAGAGCTTCCTTCCTTTTATATGGCACAATCATCACTGAAAATTACATTTTGGAAGCAGTATTCATGTAGCTTTAAAAAATTTCATTTGAATTGGATAGAAGAACTTTGTATATTTATAACTTGAAATATAATTATTGTTAACATTTAAAAACATTCGTCTACTTTATCCTCTTAATATTTTAAAGGTCTTGACGCCAAGCCGTAGTTTCTTTTCTTCATTTTTCTCATTCACACAACAACCAGTTTTCTTCAAAATAACAACACTAATCAATTTAATTTAATTAAGACCAAAAGATAATTTTTCTTATCTTTACTTCTTTTTTTTTCTTTTCTTAGAAATTTTATTTCAATTTGGATGGATTTTATTTTAATTAATGAAATTAAAGTGAATAGTTTAGTTATGAATCACAAAGAAAGAATCAAATCTAACGGTGGTTAAACAGTTTTAATTGATACAATATATAATACAATTTGTTTTCACTATTATTTTGCATAACAGATTACATTATTTAAATTCGGTTGTTGTTTTACAAAATTGATAGTCTAATTTTATATGTGACGTTTATTCAACATATCTTCTATCTTTATGTATTTTTCATTAAATTCCTATATAGCTTATTTAAATTTTTTACTATATTTTATAAATAATTTTATTTTTTATGTCATTCATAACACTTCACCTAATTCTTTTTACCTAATAGATATACATATTTCTTTGTTAATAAAAATATATATATATATATATATATATATATATATATATATATATATATGTTTGTTGAATATTGAATCATTAATTATACGAACAAAAATTCCTCTAATATATTAACAAAAACAATGATCAAATATATTATCTCTCGTACTTAAATGTTAAAAGAGTAAAGAAAAAGAAAAGTTCCCTAAAACCTCAAAATAAGTCTTAGAAAGAGCCTCCAAATGTATAGTTCAAAATTCCTAATATATTAACAAAAACAATGATCACTTCATTCATTTTAAGTCAAAGGTATAACCAATTAAATTTGTTATTTTCATATATATCATAGTTTTGGCCTTCATTTTGTTCAACTTCAATTCCTCCATTTTCTTTCCCTCAGTTGAAAGCAAAAATAATAATACATCGTTTCTTTGATGGAAATCTCATCGGCCAAATGGTTATCCGATCTAGTAAGCTAAATTAATTAAGTTCTTGATGCTTATTGATTTTAATAATTAATATACGTGCTCTTAATAATATTTGGAATTGAATTAATTGATTTTTTTTTTTTAATTATAGGAAATGATGGAGTGTTCATATGAATACGAGAGGATGAAGAAATGCCCCCATGATTATACACTGGATGAGCTGAATTTTCCGGCGAAGGAAAAAGTCAATAATTTGAGAAGTTCCAGCCAGTTGGTTTCATTTGGGGATTATTCAGGTGAAATTGAGAATTATAAGTTTGATAATTATGGGAATTTAATTGGATCTGGAGAAAAAGGGCATGAAATTAAGAAGGATTATTGTTCAACAATAATAATGGGTCAGCTGCCAAATCGTAATCGTAATCATAATAATTCAGAACATGTTATAGCTGAGAGAAGAAGAAGAGAAAAGATAAGACAAAACTTTATTGCTCTTTCAGCTCTCATACCCGGCCTCATTAAGGTAATTATTTTTAACTAATTAAACTTTAATTTCCTTCATATATATTTTATTTTTTTCTTTAATTAGTTTATTTATAGTTAGGGTTGGTATCTGTTAGGACATAATTTCTTCATATTTTCTAATATGATTGAATTTTGCATTATTGCATACACAGATAGAGATTAGTAGAGCTTCCAAGAAATAATTGTGACCAAAAGAAAAAAAAACACTCTAATTGCTAAGAACAAAAAAAGGGTTATTAATGGCTGCCACGGTGGGCGGGCTTAAGTGGATCTTTCAGGATCACGATGGTCATACGGTTCTCGAAGTTGAGGTTTCTGTGGAGGGTTTGAAAGCGTTTGAGTAAGAGTGTTCCAAGCTTAACCCCTCACTTTCACTTGAATTAAGATTACTCCTTTAAACGGAAGAACAAATTAAAACTATTCATGCTATTGAATCGCAGCTTTGACATCCTCGATCTCTAGATGTATTCTCTTGCTCATCCTTTATGAGGTGCTTGCGAGTAACTGATAGGAATTATTGGTTGCTATAGTTTTGTTATGTTACATTTTTAATTCTATATGATTTAACTGCCATTAGGTTTTAAGTGAAATTTATTTTTATACTATTAACGATAATAATATATATATAGGTCTAAAAAAAAAGTGATATATAATCGATAAACTTTTGAAAAAGGATCTCTGAATAGACATATATGAGAGGATATATTTTTGGTGAAAGAGGGACAAAGCTTCGGTGCTTGGTGGAGCTATCGAGTATGTGAAAGAGCTTCAAGAACGTCTCAAATGGGCTGAGGAAGAAGCAGAGAAGCAGAAGAGTGTAATTAAATCATTCGTGTTTGGGAAAAGAATCAATCTCGACTCCGACGACTCTGAAAACGAAACCTTTTCATTGGACGAGAACGGTGACAGATCTTCGGTCCGATCAGTTCCTACAATAGAAATAAGAGTTTTGGAGAAGGATGTTATGGTAAGAATTCATTGCAAGAAACGGCAGGGATGTTATACAAGCATATTAAGTCAAATAGAGAAGCTTAAGCTTACGATTCTGAATAGCTGCGTTTCTCCATTTGGTGAATCGAGACTCGACATAACCATTGTTGCCGAGGTAAAAATATTAAAATAATTAACCATTGTTAATTTTTTGATAAAGTTCATTGGTTATTAAGTAATAGTATTTGGTTAATTTGTTATTGTAGATGGAGGCTGGTTTTTGCATGACACCGATGGATGTTGGGAAGAATCTAAGAGAGACTTTGGTCGAGTTCATATAGTGGATTTTAATTAAACATCATTAGCTTGTTAATTAATCCCTTTTGGATTTCATTAATAACGTAAATTAAGCATTATCTATATATATATATATATATATATATATATATATATATATATATATATATATATATATATATATATATATATATATATATATTTCTCTGGTTTCATTCTTCTAAAGCCAATTCATATTTTTATGCACACAAAAATTAATATATAGCTTAATTACATATGAATGACTATGGATAATGTTTGAATTAGGATTATTGCATAACTAATATGTGAATAACAATGTTAAAAGTTGCATATGCTATGTCGTGGTGTGCAATTTTGGTCGATTTAAAATGATGCTTGTATGAATATGATATAGAATTAGAGAATAGGATAACATTATTACGGTATCTATATCAAATATCGATCATATACCAACACATATGATAGTGTCTACGTAACATAAACATCAAAAAACTTTTTAAATGCTAAAATTTAAATTTATAAAAGCTTAGTGAAGTGAATAATTCAAATGCTAAAACACAGTGTATTTAGTCGTGGAAAAATCTTAATTCTTAGTTTCATTTTATTGTGTCTATTATTTGAAAATGAATAGGGAAATTTTGCTAACAACCCCTAGAAACTACAGTTAGATTTGGGAGGAAGCAATATCATTGATTGTACTTTTGTTTCTACTAGATCTAAGCTATTCTTTTAATTATACATTTGATATCGTTGTTCTAATTAATTTGTAGATTGCTTTACTATAGCTTCTTTCTTTGCATGTCGTTTCTATACGTAATGAAGTATCTATACATCTCTTTCTCAATATTAATTAAAAACCTTTCAAGGATGTTTAGGAACATAGTTACCCAAAAACATCTAACAAAATTTCCATCACAAAAATAAGACCTTTGACTTTGGATATAGAGATATATGGCAATCTCCAATAATTGGGAGTTTAACCTAATTTAGACCAACAAGACATTCAAACTTTAATATAACATTGGACCTTAAATTTCCTTAAAGACACATAATAGAAATGTCCCAACCAAACCCCACCAACTCTAAAATTTAAGTACATCTTAAAGAATAAAAAAGAAGAAGCTTGAAATTACGTTTTGTCGTCATGCTAAAGCAATCAACTTTCTCAACCCTAATTTTATTTTATTTATTTATTTACATTATTTTTGAAACATCAACCAATATTATTAGAGCTCCAATATGGGACAAAGTTTTATAATTAATATTCTCTCTCCAAATGTTATATAAGAAGATCATGTCAAGAGAGACCTCAATCACATAGAAAAAATATCCAACTTTAACTTCTTAATCAATATTTATTTATTTTTGGATTTTATTAATTACTTGAATTTATATAAATATTTGTTTATAATATATATATATATATATATATATATATATATATATATATATATTACACTTTTTTTTTTTTCCTCGCATCGTGTGCTTGTCTTTTAATTTGTGAACTTAAGGAATATATAGTACGTGATTGTTAAATTTCAATTGGATTTCGATTGATCAGCATCTAATTGAATAGATTATCAAAATCTAGAGAGAGAGACAGAGAGAGAAACTAATTATATATATTGGAATGTATGAGGAAATGTATAATAATAATAATAATTATTATTGTATAAGATTTGTTAGAGCTACCGTATCGCATAATTGGAACAAAAATCTAAACTTATTCTTCTTTTTATTTATGTTTCATATTTATTGTAGATTTGTTTAATAGATTCTGATCCCTTTTTAAAGTCCTTACATAATTAATTTGCGTCTCTAATCGTTCTGAGGAAAGAAATATTGAAAGTTCTATAATTGTTTGCCAAATTATAAACAAAAACATGTTGAGAATTGAGAGAGATTTCAATTATATTTTTCATTATCCTCTACACATCATTATGTTTTTTTAAAAATATGTATATATTTTGTATCTAAACTATCACAAAACTAACGGTAACAATTTAGCCCCTAAGTGTGTAATAATTAAGCCCTTAAAACTTCAGTAACTAATAATTTAGTTAATTTGAAATTTACAATTCATAACAATTCAGTCTCTGTTGTAAAAGAAATCATTAAAATTAAACTTCAATTTTCTGTTATATAGCAAATAGTTATTAATAAATTTGATTTCTGAGTTTATCAATTTATACGTCTAAAAAGTTTCATTAAAGTATACCGTATTTCATTATAAATTGTAAAATATATAAAACCTAAATCACTGCTTTATTGGAGTTTATGAAGTAAATTCTAACAAATTTGAAAATATATTAGACTTAATTATTATTTTAATTCAAAGATAAAAAAAAAAAAAAAAGTGTATTACAACCTTAAAAAATAATTAGTAAAAAAAAAAAAAAAAAAGGAAGGGACCATGTATTTAATTTTCATTTATACTAATGAGTAGTGAAAGAAATATTTAAAAGCAATATTTGATAAAATTGATAAAATTATCATAATTAGCCAATGACGTTGATACCACGACTTAATCATTTGATTAGGACAAGTTAGAGTTTTGGCTAATTGGGTTCAACTTGTTAATATCATAATATTGTTTGGAATGGGACTATACTAATTATTAATATTCATACAATTAATTGGGAAATTTGCAAAACAATAAAAAAGAAAAAAGGAAAATTTGTTCTCTCTCCTACTTAGTTGGAATTGACCATCACATCATAATCTTGGAATCAAATCCATTAAACATAATGTTTGGAATAATGATATAGCATTTAATTAATTTGTCGTTTGTTAGTAAACTAAATTAAAAACGAACATAAACAGTTTGTAATTGCAATAAAATGAGCTGTGAACCTCTTATCAATTTCTATCGTATTAGATATTAATTATTGTCACTTGTCAGGGTTAAGAAGATGAGAACCACAATTATTGTTTTACAAGGTTATTTATGGTTTTAAGATTATTTGTATATTTAATTTTCTATTTTTATCAAAAAAAAAAAAAAAAAACTTGTTTCTATTCTCAAAATAACTTGTTTGTTCTGGAAAAATGTGAAATTAGTATTTAATTAATTAAAATACATTTCAAAATTATATTAACCATATTTTGTATTATATATATATATAATAACACTCATTTGTTGTTTGAGTTGCATCTAATTTTTTACCATTTCTCTCCTTTTTTATTATTTTTTTAAGATTTTATTTTTATTTTATTTACTCTTTTTTCTATTCACAAATCGTTAAATTTGACAAAATATTTATAAAATATAGTAATATTTTAGATTTTATCAATGATAAATATCGATAGGAGAAGTCTATCAATATCAATTCGTACCAATCACTAATAAATTTTAAATTTTTATTATATTTTATAAATATTTTAGTTTATTTTTCTATATATGAAAATATTTTAAATTTTAATTAGTTTTAAAAAAGATATTTATCTCTACAAAATTTGAACAAAAAATCAGGTAAATATGGTAAAAAGTAATACATATTTAAAAATTATTTAAAAAAAAAGAAGAATAAAGGTGAGGATTTATGTAGATTATAATTTTTAAAAAGGTCCAAGTTTATTTATAAAATAGTAAAAAGGAATTATTCAAAACAAACACAAAATAAAAATTGGTAGAAAAAAAAAGAAGCCAGAAACCAACCATTACATTGATTTTTATTTTAGGTAATCATAACATGTAACAATTTTTAGAATAATTATTAAGTATGTAGCAATATTTTTAAAAAATTGTAAATATAGCAAAGTCTATCCGTGATATATTTTGATAGATTTTGCTGTATTTGTAATTTTTTAAAAACTATTGCACGTAGGCTTCTATCCACTTTATGAAATCCAATTGTTTTAGTTTAGTTTAGTTTAACTGATGGATCGGCTAAAAGATCAATGAAACTAAACTAACCATTACAATATAAAATCATTTTTGGGTATTAAATTTGGCCCATGAGAGTTTCAAATTAGGGGTAAGCCCAGGTTATGGCACTTGAAATATAATGTTTAGAAGCACCAAACTATATTCATAGGTTTATTGAAAAATAAAGTGAATCTAATATGGAGTATAAATGTCAAGCATGGTTGTTGTTGTGCAATCACTAACAAATACAATAACTTAATACCATATAATAAAAACAAAAACAATGAGAGACAGAGATACATAACCTAGTTTGGTACAATATTACATCTACGTTCGTTTATGTGGTTGTGTGATTGAAAGATTTTAACTTTAGTGATTCACATAAAACTTATATTCAATTTTAATTTAAATTTTCTTTTTTGTATGTGAGAGAAAAAATATATATATGAGATGGCAATTTTTGTTTGTTGATTTAGTGAGGGGGTGGGGTGAAGGAGAGGAACCTTCTGTTGGCCCTTCCAACTTCCAAGGTCTTTGACTTATAAAATCATCACGTTTTTAAAATTATCTTAATTCATATATATATATATATATATATATATATAATACTTGTTTTGGATGAGATGTTTTGACCTTCGTCCACACTATTTTGTAGTCAAAATTTAATACCTGTGTGTGTTTCCAGGATTGTCGGAATAATAATAATTACAATTGTAAATATGCAAATTTTACTTTAACTTAATTAGATTATTTAAGATTTACAAGTTTAATTAAATCGTATAATAAATATTGTTGGGGCAAAACTGCTTCATTTTAAAAAAAAAAAAAAAAAAAAGAATTTTAAAAAAATTCATTTACATCACGAGATGTCACCTAATATATTTTGATTCATCTTGTTATTTTTAGAAATAACTAAGAAAATAAAATTTTCTCTCTAGAAGAATTTTACAAGAGTTTTCATAATAATAAAAATAAATTTGTCTGTTTTCTTTTTTTCTTTATTTTGATTTATTTTTTTAATATTTTTCATTTTCGTTTATGGTTTAAATTTTTCGAAATTAATTCTTTTTCGTTTTTTGATTGATCGACTTTTCGATTTGATAGGTCGACTTGATTTTTCGATCTATCATGTTCACCTCCATATCATTATCTTGAAATCAAGTCTATTAAACATAATGTTTAGAATAATGTTATAGCATTTAATTAATTTGCCTCCTTGGTACTCAACTAAATTAGAAATACAAATATTAATAGAGTTCATGTATGAATTTTGTAGCTTAATTACGTCATATTAACATCACCGACGAACATTGGGCCATGATACTTGATAATGGAATTAATTCATCGGCCCATGACTTAGTACACACATATATGAGACAAATTGGTTTTACTTTGTTATTATTATAAATCTTGCTTTAATTTGTTATTTTCAACGTTATAGCTCTTATTATATTCACACTACGAACAACCCACAACTTTAAACAATGAACTTCAAATAGTTCCCATCTATTTCAATCATTATTAACCTCAATTTGGAACTCAATTGATACTGTGTATTTTTGGAGAAAGGGTTTTAGGATTTTGAGATATGTGGAACAATGTTTGGAGATTGCATCTCCTCCCATTTTTCCAATTTTGGAGATGCATTCATTGACAAGATGTTTTAGTTAATTGCTTGAGGTTATTGTAGTGGTATGAATATAGCATCGACTCAATTTTTCTTGATTAGTATATATTTCATCAATTGGGGATTGGTTAGCCAAAACCCTAGGACACTGGCATTTCTAGGTACCTTTTGGATGTAGTCTGTTTGTGGACTTTAATTTAAACTTAGCCTTCAACAACTCTCAACATCAAATCTTTTACCATACTTAAATGTTTAGTATTTTGCCTTGACATATTCCAAATTTGAATAGAAAATTAGAAAAAGAATTAAAAATAACAATAAAGATAATTGTAATAATTATCACTTTTAAAACTAATAACAAAATCTATTAATCATAGATTCTATGACACCAATAGACTTTTATTTGGTGATAATTAAAGTTCATATTATCAATATGGTCTGTAATATTTTTATAAAAAAAGTTGTATTGTATTCCATGTACAAATTAAATACTCTGATCATCATTATTTCTGGTCTAACGGCACGAAAACTTTAAAAAGTTTGGAAGAGTAAAATAAAATAAATAAAAGTAAAAGGAAGATGAATTTTTCTTAAATAAATATAAAACACAATCAGAAGAAACAGTGGAAGTGGAGGCAAGAAGGAAAATTCATCTTCAACTACGATCTCTTACCCAAAATTAAAACAGGTGAGGTAAGATGATGAGAGTCGAGACATGGGCTCATTTATCTCTTCCTAATTAATATTATGGGTTCTCGTATTCTCCAACATACACACATATAGAATTATGGAATTATTTGGGATTTCTACTAGAAATGGTTAATGTGAGAAAGGAGTACACTCATGCTTACTAGGGGAACTAACTAACCATGGTTAATTTAAACTTTTGGGTGAGTTGAATTATTTTATATAATTATATTTATTGATCAACGGGTTTCATGTGATGGCAACTATTGGATTACTTAAAAAAATTGTACATCATCACCCAGCCCCCATTATATGACTGGGACATTTATAGTTTTTTTTTTTTATATATATATATATTATAGAAAACCAGAAGATGTAATAAATAAATAAAATAGTCTATGTTTGTTTAATTTTTTTATATAAGAAATGAGATCTCAAATAAAATAAAGGCCATCCCGTTACCACTTAGGAACTTTCTTAATTTGGAAACACAGCTCCATCATAAGGGTTGTGCTTTTCATGTTTAGGGCTTTTTTTTTTTTTTTTTTTTTTAATTCCTTGGTTCCAATCGTAGCGGCGAAAAATCTTATAAACATTAGATTTGTTATCTTCTGATCATATTAATATAATCAAATTTTCCATTTAAATAATTAGTTGAATCAAATTTTCCATTTAATAATTTGATTGATTTAGTTGATGATCAATTATAAAATGTCTAATTGCTATTATTAATCGTTTAATTAGTTAGATCGATTTTTGTTATTGCGTCTTTTTTATAAAAAAAAAACAGAGAGAAGTAGGAAACATTAAGATATATATATATATGATAAGTCTCCGTGCTACAATCATATATTTAATTGATTTTGTATTTAAATTTAGTTAATCGAAAGATATAGTTGAATCATCAATGTGTAAATTTGAAGATACAGTTCCTAAAAGAAGGCTAATGTATATTTAATTGAGATTATATTTTAAAGTCTTTGCGAATGAGAGAAAAATAATAATTAAAGGAGAAAAAGAAGAGATGAATTAACTACGGGAATGATATTTTACTAATACATTTAAATCCGTAAAGAAAAACTCCAATCCAATTGAAAAGCAAAAATGATCAATTCAATTGTACTAAAAAAATTACGTGTTATGCTTTTAGAGAAAAAAATTTGATTTTAACATGGTTAATATTATCCGTATGGTTTGGGTTAATCAAGATCATAATAGGGATGTTAAATTTTAACAAGATTTTACAGTTTTAAATAAGTATACAAAGAAGAGAATTGAATTAGATTTGAGATTGGGAAGGGTGGTTTGTTAATTAACAATAATAATGTGAGTATTCGTACAAAAATTGGGTGGTGCATTCAGATTAGAGCTAGGTACTGCTACGCGGGGTTAACATAAACTACATTACACATGGGGGGTGATGTAATAATGTAACCGACGGTCAATGATATGAGCGAAATGATTTGTGATTGGCTGATTAAAATCCACACCATTGTTTGACCAAGTAGTTCGTACTCGTACCACCCCGTCTTCCTGGGGTTTTTCCCTTTTACACTTAGACCTAGGAAGCTCCGAGCCTGGATCATCCCCCACCTTCCTTTCTCATATCATCTGTTTTTCCTTTCATTCTTTCAACTAGGAAATATAAAAGATTATAGTATGATAATCATCAATATTTCATAATCATCATAGTAGTAAACAACATTGACACATGAATATAAACTTATTATTATTATGGTGACAATAATTTTTGAAATGTCATACATATGGGGATGCATTATTGGAAGTTGAAAGTTGAAGCAAAAAGTCTAAAGATGGAAGGCCGTGTGATAGTAATAGATAGATACAAAGGAAGCCAAAAAGGCAGGAGGGAGCTATTCACATGTGCGAAATCAAATATATATAATAATAAAAGCGTGTACGGTTTATAGCATCTATAAATCTTCCCAATTTTCTTCTCACTTCATTTCATTCTTCCATCGCTATTTGGCAAACCCTTCGTCAAGTTCAAGGTCACCTTAATGTTCAACTCTCTCGCTCTTCTTTCTTCACAAACTCCAAATTCTGTTTCTTCACATATACAGTTTTCAACTTTCTAATTTCTTTGTCTCTTTTATTCATTAAAATTAGTCTCCACTGACTTTATTTTTTTGTTAATTGATTTATGCAGCTCATAGATTGTGATAAACTAGACCAAAGTTCATCAAATTTCCCCCATGGAAATCTCATCTGCAAATTGGCTATCTGAAATGGTAAAAGGAAACAAAAGTTTTTTCCTTTTTTTTTTTTTTTTGCACAAATTAATTATGGGGAAAAAATCTGATTTTTCTTGTTGGGTTTATGGTAAATTACAATTAGGAACTGGAATCTTCATTCATGAATGATTTGGAAATGAACCCTTTTGAGTGCACACTAGAGGAGTTGAGTAGTTTCCAGACATTCTCCGACGAAAGCTACACATCCCACGTAGATCTGGACAATAATTCTGTACAAACTCCGACAGCACCGCCACCAGCAAAGCAGGCAAGGACCAGCGGCTCAAGCCGTAGAATTGCTTCGATGGCAACTTCTTCTTCGTCGTCCCAAATCATTTCATTTGGGAACGTTGAGTTGTCTTCAATGGTTGCTCAACCTTCATATGACAACAAAAATAATAATAAAACTCCAAATTATTATTGTTCACCAAATAAAAACCATGGGGTTGGAATCAAAAGGTCTGTTGCAGCTATGAATAGTAATAATCGCAGCCCTTTGGTTGCTCAAGAACATGTCTTAGCTGAAAGAAAGCGCAGAGAAAAGCTTAGCCAGCGATTTGTTGCTCTTTCTGCCCTTATTCCAGATCTTAAGAAGGTGACATTTATGTTCCTTAATATTAAATTTCTCTTCTTTATAATTATGCCACATATTTCAAAAAAACAATTTAAATCGTTTTTATTTTTTCATTTATCATTTTACAATCCGCGGGTGCACAAGTTGGCTTACTGCGCATCCGATCATTGCTCTTCCTTGAATTAGTAGTAACTGTTAAATCACAGAAATCAACTAATTAATTAAAAGCATATACTATTATGGTTTAATTATCAATATTTCAACAATTGGTTGTATTATCAAAAGTTAAAGGTTTCAAATTAGATCAAAGTTTACTATGCAAAATTTATTTTGACGTTCAAATTGCACAATGTACATGTGCTTTCAAGTAACATATAGTACAGTTCGTCTAAAAGTTTAGGTGTGTGAAGATTTAATTTTTTGTTCCTCTATTTCTTGCTTTTATCCTTTTTTTAGAAAAGAAAAAAAAAAAAGAGCTTTTTAATATATTCAAATTCTCAGTGGTTGCAATGATTTTCTTTGGGTACTAGATGGATAAAGCTTCCATTCTTGGGGATGCAATAACATACATCAAAGATCTTCAAGAACGTTTGAAGGTTGCAAATGAACAAGCAGCCAAAGCAACAGTGGAATCAGTGGTGTTTGTGAACAAATCTGAGGATGCCTCTACCATCGTCGTCAGTGACGATTCCTCGGAGGAAAACAGCTCCTCCTCGTCGGACGGAGCAATTCCGGACGTAGAAGCAAGAGTGTCTGGAAAGGACGTCCTTTTGAAGATTCATTGCAAGAAATGCACAGGCTGTCTTTCAAATATACTAAATCAAATAGAGAAACTTAATCTAACAGTTCTCAACTCTAGTGCTTTGCCATTTGGCAATTTCAGGGTTGATATAACAATTATTGCTCAGGTACTTAATACAACTTTTTTATTTTTTATTTTTTTTATAATTTTGGGGATATTGAGGTTCACAGAACTAATTTAATTTTATTAATTATATAATTTGCAGATGGATGACGATTTCTCCATAACAGTGGAGGAACTAGTGCAGAAACTAAGACAAGCTTCTCTTAAATTTATGTAAACTTACAAATGTTGAATTTTCTCCCATAATTAATCCTTAATTTTAGAGATAATAAAAGCCTTGTGGAATCCCTAATTAAGGTTCTGTTAATTTTTTGTTTCCTTTAGAAATTTTTGCGTGGGGCAAATCTTTGACCGGCCACGTTAAGGAAATTTAGGAAAAGAAAAACAACCACATGTGCTGTAAATCAAGCTTTGTTTTTTTTTTCCCCTCTTTTAAGATTACTTTTGATTCCAATTTTTTGGGGGTCTCTCCTTTTGCACTTGAATCTAAAAAATTTAATGTAAGATTTTGTTTATTGGATTAATTAACTTTTGTTGCAATAATTATGAAGATAATACAACTAATTATATAGATCTGACAGCTCCAATGCAACATATATATAATTAAAACAACAACTAAGAACAAATTCCTTAATTTAAACAAACAAGTTATGGGTTGTCGGAGGCACAGTGGAGTGACGATGTCCCACTAAGATTACGAGATCTTTGATTCTCCAATATTGTCAACGCTACATGTTTAATTTTATTTCTCCTCAAATTAAAATTCCAATTTGGAATGTGAAAGCAAAGAATTTCCACTTATGAATATGGGAATTATATATACACACAGTTTTGTCTTAGGTTTTAAGGGCATACTTTTGGTTTTGGGGTTTGATCATTTGGAGTGGTTTGTTCAATTATTTGGTGTCACTATTTTATGGTATAAAAACAAAGTATTTGGTAGGAAGTGGCTGAAACACGAAAGTAACCTTTTCTTACTTTCTTTATTTTAAAGGGAAAAAATATAGGTTAGAATATATTCAAACCCTATTCTTTAATGGGGGGAAATATGTATAAAGTTTAGGTAATGATATTAATATATTACTAACTTTTGTTTTTCGTCACGTTTAGGAAATGATTTTGATTCTTTATATAACATAAACCAAGAATGATTTCTAACTTCAATGAACAACGGGAAGAAAACAAAATTAACATAGTTATATAATGATCACATAACCATCTTGGATAACTTTGAATATTAAATTTGTTTATATATGTATGTGTGAAAATGAAATTATTCGTATCAAAATTTTACCGACACTACTCATGACTTATTCACTTTTGGACTTAAAATAATAGATAAAACACCCGACGAGTGGAAGTGATATTGGTTTGAGAGAAACTTAACATCGTAAGAGTTTGAACACATGGTTTTTAATTTGAACCATATTTTTTGATATTATTAGATAACATGGGATCTATCTCAAAATCAATTGGTTATTTCAAAAGTAACTCATCTATTGTACAAGAATCATGAGGTCGATCCCTTGATTTTTTGAATGTGGGATTTTACACCTTCTTAAGGTGGTACCTTTTTTGGGTTTACCATTTTTTATTGAATATCTCAATTTCTTTTTATTGGACCAAATAACCATTCGGGGTCTATGAACTCTGATATCATACTAAATAACATGAGCTTTCATCACAAACCAATTTGTTGTGTGAAAAGTATTACTTTATCTTATAATTAGGTGCATAGGGGTCTCTTGATTTTTTCAATATGTGATTCTCAACAGATACCAATAGTACCTGTTACCAAACTTCGAATATTTTTAACATCATGTAGGATGTCTCATATACTTGTCATTTATCCTGACTTGGGATATATGTCATATTTTGGCTCAATTCATGCCAGCACCACAAATAAGAACACAATATGTACAATTTGTTATTTGAAAAAGTTGCCAAGAACCCTTCTTCAATTCATGTGTGATCTTTCTTTATCACGTGGGTGTGATTCGGATTGGGAGGGCCAATTGCCCCTTAACTCGCAGCCCGTTCTTAGGTTCTCCCTTTTTTTTCTTCTAGCATCTCTTTGGAAATCCAAAAAGTATGAACTATAACTGGTTCGTCCGCAGATGTTGAGTCAGATTTTATATTTATATAGATGCATCTAAATGGATACAAAACTCATTATATCTTGTAAGTCATATATATTATTAGATTACAACATAAAGTCTCATCGAGAAGAGTAGTTCGTGTATCTTATAAATACTATGGTTTCTAGATTTTTTTTTTCCAATACGACTATTGACACATTAAAATAATGTAAGTATCTATTAACGCACTTCTTAACGGTATTAAGAGATATCTCTTATGTATATCAAAAGAAGAAAATTAAACGTGAAAGAGATGTGAATAAATACCAAAACAAAACTATATTGGGTACCAAATTGTAATTATGTGTTTAGTTTGTATATAATATAATAAAATGGGCAAGAAAATATTCATGAGGGAAAATGTAGAAATTCGAAATCGACGACCAAATCAAAATTAAACTCGAATCTCTAGAAGAATTTGTTTTATATATATAAAATTTTGTATTTTTGTTTGTTATCTATCCTTTAATTCTACGAATAACACCGGAGTAGATGTCAAAGGTTAGATTAAGCATGTGGGAGAAATCTTGTTCCGATTGCTACCTCTCCCCTTCCTTTTTAGCATGTGATGACAGATGGTCCGTTCAAAAACAACCGGTCTTTCACTTAACCACATCCCTTCCTTAAACCAACTTACTAATCCATCCTTACTTTAAACCATTATCCAACTACAGTTAACTCACACTACATTTTATTTTTTAAATTCAATATCAAAATTATTAATAATGGACAAAAGGAAACAGAAGAATTAACACACATGTGTTTATGTTCTTTTAAAAAAACCATATAATAAATGAGATTTGTTCCCCCCCTCCTTTTTTTTTATTGCTTTCTCACTGGCAAATCATGGGAAATCCTGACGACGTACATGTATATCTAACTATACCCTTCAATTCAATTCATCAATTACTTCATCTTCAACCTTTTTCTTGACCATTAAATGATTCTCTGTTTATTAGAGAGTTTATGTGGATTAAATAAATTTTTATTTTATTTTTATCATCTCAACTTTAATTTTGATTTTGATATATAATGGGGTCCGCTGGTGGATATATTATCAAATTCCTTTTTCAAAACGATTAAAACCCCTTCAAATAATTGGTTCTTTGTAATATTATAATAATACTTTCTTTCCTTTTTTTTTTTTTTAAAGAAGAATATTATAACATTACTTTGTTTTCGAGTACATTGAAACTGTTAAAATATTAACTAAAAAGTTATTTATTTTATCTTTTTCTTCCCGTCCCCTTTTATTAAATAATTTTATTTAATGGATTTTCAACTTTCATATGCGTGGAAGAAATGACATCAACAAAACAATAAATATGTTCAAAATATTTTATATTCACGACGATTCATCTTCACATCGATTTAACGTGGTCCACGTGGGTTTAAACTTATGCATCGTAAACTTAATATAATATCTAACAATTTAAATGACTTATACCGGTTGAATTACATTCTCTACCTTTTTTCATGATCTTTTAATTTTTGTTAACATAGACTACCAATAATGATTATTAAAATTTTCAAGTTGAATTTAGCTTAATCATAATTTGATATACCTTCTTCTTCCATCTTTGAAGTGGCCGGTGGTTGATGTCTCATCTTCATAAATGTTGTAAACTAATTCATAATCATCTTGTTATAATTTGTACAATGATTGTAGGATCGTACTTAATTAGTCCTACAAACCTAATAATTATTGTGTTGAAGGAAAAATACGTATAATGAGAGGAGATGGAACTTTTTGATTTTGGAAATGAAAAAGGAACATAATTACATTTAGCTCTACTTTTATCTTAGAGAAACGATAATGCAATTAATTAAGTGGGGGTGGGGGGTTACGTGGGGTGATGTAATTGGGTGATATTTTGAAAATGGAGGCAGGTCAATTAATTTTAGGGGATGGGAGAATTTCGAAGAACATGAATGGGACCCGCATTCCCTTAATCTTGTAGGACCATATGCCCTAATTAAGGGTAAGGGACTCTCAACTCTGCAGTCTACGGCTCCTTCGTGTCAAGTTCCTAATTCCCACGTGCCGCTTATCCCACTTAATTAACGGGAGGTTGCCTCCACGTATGGATGACATAAACTAAGCAAAAGCAAAGGCGTAGGATATTTCCAAATATATTTTTGGAACTTTATTATTGTTTCCATCCATTTCAAGTATATTCACATTTAATTATTATAATATATATTCTTGGGTTAATTATGTAACCTACAACCTTAGTTTCTATGTTAGAGGAAAAAAAAATTTTCTTTTTAAATTTAAATACATATTACCTACAAACTTGAAAATATAAAAATCAAAGGTTTGGGAAAAGTCCAATAAAACCCATAATTCAGACCATTATGTGAAATCGGAAATATTAAGAGCTATAGAACTACTCGTACGTACAATCTTTAAAAAGTATTGATATGTGTGAATTCGATCAAAGTCTTACATCGATTAGATAAGAAGATGATCTTTGGTATATAAGTGATGACAACTATTTTCATTGACATGAGTCTTTTTGGGATGATACCAAAAGCAAAATCATGAAAATGTATATCCAAAGTGGACAATATCATAGCATTGCGAATATATTTGAGAGGATTGTTATCCTAATAATTAAGTGATATCAAAGTCATGCCTTTAACTTAACCAACCATGCTTATGCTTATGAGATTCGTGGTTGACTCTATTGGACGAACAAGGTGGAACAAGGAGGAAGAAAGAGAGAGGTGACATAAATGATAATTTTTAATTTATAAATCAAATTAGGTGAAATAGAGAAGCCCAATCATTATTATGACCGGTTACCGGCTACATCTCATGTGGTCAGTCAAGTATGATGAGACCGAAATGTGCATTAATTTTGATTGTCTTCTAGGGAAGAATGGGTCTCTTAAATAAAGCCAAAAATCTCATCTCTTACCAAAATAGTTTCAAAACCAACGGTATAAAGGGGTTTTAAATTTGAAAATTTGAGGAGTCTACGTCTGATTTAATTTGGATGTGGTAGGCGGAGTGTTATACTAGAAATTAGAAAAAGTTAAAGGAGTTGGATTGCAAAAGAGGACCTGAAGAAAGAAATATAATGGAAAATTTGTAAAAAAATAAAATAAGATTTGTTTTAAGAAAAGAGGCAAAACGTGAGAGAATTCGGAGATCCGTTGACCAAATACGAACCCGAATGCTGACTCTACCACACTCTTTCACACGTGCCACATTATTCCCACAAAACCGTGTTCTTATTTCTATAAAACCCTTTCACCTTTTCCCTCTTTCTCACAAATCCAACAACAACAACAATAATAATAATAATCCAATTCCTTTTTCTAATTTAAACTTTCTTTTCTCAATCTATAAATTTCAACCACCCGATTTCACTTCTAAATGGAGATCTCATCAGTGAAATGGATTTCTGATTGGGTACTTTTTAATTACTGATTTTTCATTCATTAATTGTAATTTCCTATAAATTTACTTTTTTATTTTTATTTTTATTTTTATTTTTTAGGAAATTGAAGATGCTTCGCCGTTTATGGATGAATTTAAGATAGACCCATTTGAGTTTTCGTTAGATGCGTTGCAATTTGATGACTTGTATGAGTTGCCGGTTCCGCCATATGCGGTGGAGGAAAAGCCTGCGAAGCAGGTGAAGGTGGAGAAGGAGGAGGAGGAGGAGGAGCAGGCGGGGGCCGGGGGGATAAATAAATGTAAGACGACATTTGTTGGGAATAATTATAAGGGCCGTGATTCGTCATTATCGTCTTCTTCCCGAATAATTAGCTTTGAGAACAATTGGAATCATGAATCAGTAAATAATTGGAATTCTAATAATGGGAAGAGAAGTTGTTCAATGAATAGAAATGCAATGAACGGTAGAGAACATGTGATAGCTGAGAGAAAGCGTAGGGAGAAGCTTAGCCAAAGATTCATTGCTCTTTCAGCTCTAATCCCTGGTCTTAGCAAGGTATTGTGTACTAACTACACTTTAGCTTATATATTTCTTATTTTTCATTCTAACTTTTTATATAAGTTTGTGTAATTTAATTTTCAATGTAATTATGGTCAAATTAGAAAGAAAAGTTTAAAGGGTTTAGAAATTGTTTCTTCTTTTTTTCTTAAAAATTGACTCTGAAAAACTGTGAAATTGTGTGGTAGATACCTGCTATATCTCACAGATTTCTTATTTTGAAATGTATATTATACTACCAAGTTTAAGAATTTATTAGAAATTTTTTTGAAATGAAATGGTTTAGATCAATACTCTTACGGCTTTCTGGTTTAAGAAAATGCTCTATTATGTTTCTTCTATTTCTTTAAATTGTTCATAAACTCTTTTTGTATCTTTTTTAGCAATATATTAAATTTGGTCTGGGGTATGGTAAAAATGCTAAGAATGTGTAACCTAAATGAGATTTTTTAGGGTTTTTTTTAGTAATCTGACTTAAGAATTTATTTATTTATTTTCATATAAAAAAGGTTAAAATTTAGAAGAAAATATGCATATAAATTTGAAAAGCATAAAACTAATTAAAGATAAAATGGTCATCAAAGAAGACCTAGAATTTATTTGATTTGTGTGTTGGCAGGTAGACAAAGCTTCAATATTGGGAGGAGCCATAAGACATGTAAAAGAGCTTCAAGAGCGTTTGAAAGGGGTGGAGGAACAAACTACTTCCAAAACGTCGGAGCCACAAGTACCAGTGGTGTGTGTGAAGAGAACCACCCTGCAGCCTTCCTCATCCGACGATGACACGTCATCATCGGACGAGAACAGTTTTTCCGGCAGACTAAGAAGTACACCTGAGATAGAAGCAAGATTCTTAAACAAAGATGTTCTGATCAGAATTCACTGCCACAAACGCAAAGGCTGTCTCTCTTATTTGCTCAACAAAATCCAGAGCCTCAATAATCTCACAATCCTCAACACTTGTGCTTTGCCATTTTCCCACTCCAACCTCGATATTACCATTGTTGCTCAGGTATAATTATCCATTTTAAAGCTCTCTTTATTTGGTTAATTATTGCTTACTTTGGTCCGGTCTCTAAGTTCTAGAGAAAGTTGAATTTAGTTCGAAACTATTTATATGAACTATTTATGAGATGATATAAAACAAAAGGACTAAATTTTAAGTTTCTCATAGACTTAGATAAAATTTTATTTGATTTTGATGTTATTAGTGTTAAATATTAATATGATTAAATTTACCGTAATCTATCCATCGACAACCCTACATCCAAACGGTGAAAAGATTTGATCATAAACTATATAAGATACAACAGTAAGTTTTCTTCCTACTTTGCTCTTTAAGATGCAACTTTGTGTTTATCTAACATGGTATCAAATACCGAGACGTCCAACCATGTAACCAAATTAAGAAAAAAAATCTAATAAAAAGTAGTGAACCAAAGAGCCACGATCTTAGAGAGGGAACAATACACGTGAGTTAGTCATCTCCTTATAATCAATTTTGATACGAAGTCTCATGTGTGTATATCCGTTGTGGTATCAGCTAGGCTAGACTTCAACAAGTTCAAATGTACGTTTTTGTTAAACAAAATTATTGGTAGCAGCTAATTGCTGGTTTTGAAATGTAATCACATATTTACATATCTAATACTAATTTGATAATGGTTGCTGAATTATGGTTAATAATGTTGTATTTAGTTGATCATTTATCTGATTACGTTTGTGAGGAGGGAATAATAACAATGTTGTATATTTGTTTAATAATGGCAGATGGATGTTGGTTTTCATATGACAGTGGAAGATGTTGTAAAGAATCTGAGACAGGCTTTGCTGGACTTCAACTAAAACTTTACCAAAGAATACAGCAAGCACCTTTTTTTTCTTTGTCAAAAAAAAAAATAAGTAAGTAACATTTTATTCATCTTTTTTCAAGAAAATTAAGAAAAGCCTGTAAATTATAATGTAATAAAGAAAAACAACCCATTTCAGAGCGGGTAAAAAGATTTTTTATTTTTAATTTTTTTTTTTTTGTAGAGGTTTTGACTTTTCTTTGCCTCACCTTTTTCTTCTATATTCTTTTTTAACCTCGGTTAAAAATGGGATTTTTTTGCAGGCTGTTTTCTTTTTCTCTTGCTAGCTAGGGTTTTTTTTAGCCTTTAGACTTGGTTTTTGTAATGTAGAAGAAACTCGGATTTTTATGTTTTAATAATAATTAAATTCTATCCTTTTAACACATTTCCTTATTTATTTGTTTATGTATTCTACTTCTAAATTCTAATTAAGATAATATATTGATACGTGTACTGTATGTGTGTGTTCTTGGTTTTGTTTCTTTTTAGATGTGACATCTTATCTACTGATTTTTTTTTCTTTCTTTCAATTCAAAGAAATGGAGAATAATATAATTAAAGATGAGTATGGGCGTGTGTGTTCATACGAATGGAGCTATGGACGTATTATTCGTGCCGAAATGAATGTTGCAGTTGGGAAACTTAGTGAGGAAAATATATACATATTTAATACTACAATATATATAAAAACTGAGGAACATTTATAAAGAATTATAAATATTGTATGAAATCTTCCTCAATGTTATTTTTCTCTCCCCATTATGCTTTATATACTCGTATTCAAGACTATATGAACTAGAAAAAAACATATAGATTTTTAAGAATATATTACCTTAACCTAACAATACTTGGCTGGACACAGAATAAAGTAATAGTGATCTAAACTATACTTTTTATCACTTATACATTCTGCTTTGCATCAACTCAATTTTTTCCAATATTCCTAGAAGTTCTTTTTAACTAATTACAGTAAGAGTAGAGAGAAAAGTAGATGTTTTTGAGCGTAACCTTTAGTTTGGAATTAGTTTGATCCTATATCTTTCTACAATAATTATTGTTGAACTAACAAAAAAAGATATTGAAATTATCCAAATATTTAAATATGAAAACTATAAGTAGTACATTAAATTAAGAAATATAAATTGATGCTAACGTTTTTATTAACCAAAAGTTAATGTTAATGTATGTTAATTAGTGAGAGGATAATTAGAAAAGCGAAGATTATTGATAAGCAAGAAAACGGCCACTTCTGTCCCACCCAAAGATTATGTGATTTTTGATATATTCCAATTAGCTAAGATGATCAGATCACCACTTTTATACATACTTATCTTAAACAAAATTTGATTATTAGCCATCATGTTGGCTTAGAAATTGAACTTATTGAGTATTGTCTACATATTATTATATATACTTTTCTATTTGTATATCCATTTGTCTGCTAGATTGTACAGGGGGTCACATCTTTTCAACTACAAGTATTTTCTACTCATTTTTAATATTATCCATATGTATTTGAATAAGTACTTTCATTGATAAGAAATTGTTTTTTAATATTTTATATTGATTCTAATTTACTCCTAAAATTTATTTGGTATTATCTTAAATGTATTACCCCTTCTTGTTAGTTACAAAATAAATTTAGGTAGTTTTTACAGAAAGAGAACTATGTAAATTAATTTTTTATCTCTATCACTAACATGAGTTTAGACCAATCGAAACTTGTAGATACATGTGGATATGAGATCTTAGGTTCAATATCTTCTTAACTAACATATGTATCTTCCCGAACACAAGAGATGTTGTACTTCAAATAGGTCGTAATATATTATTATATTGCTTTGTTTCCCAATTTGGTTCATATTTTATCATTATCTATGTTTCATAAATGGAATTGATGTGCGCTTGAATTAAATGATTGAGGATTAATTATGAATTTGGTTTGCTTTAGTTTAGAGATAGATCGAGGATTATGAATTTGGTTGCTTTAGTTTAAAGATTTGGAAATTTACGAGATATATATGGTTGCACGAAAAAAAAGGACATAAATTTTAAATTTTTTATAAGGGAAGAAAACTTTATTTTTCCACCGTTTGATAATCATTTAGTTTTCAATTTATAGTTTTTGAAAATTAAGTTTACGAACACTCCTTTCACTTCACCTCTATAAAGTCGGTTATCATTTTTTACGTATGTTTTAAAAAACCAAGCTAATTAAAATTTGAAAACTAAGATAAATGTTTTTGTAATGTTCATACTTGTTTAAATATTATACCTACTGGAAGCCTAAGATTAACTACGATGTTTTGATTACCTGAGAGAGATTGGTGGGCTTTTTGGAGTCATTGTGCATAATTCTAATAGCAAAGTTATGATTTCAATGTATAAAAGAAAAAGCTCCTAAGGTTAACTTTATTGGTATTGTTGAGCTTGCTAAGACTACCGCTCTTCTAGACATAATCATTACAAGTAGAAATTTTATCCTTTATGGGTTAGAAAAAGATTTGATGATTTTCTATAATTTACTTAAAGTTTGAGACTACTTCAACAATAGCATAAAGTTCGAAATTTTGTTAAAAACATTTAAGCTTTTCATCCACTAGAGAAATTGAGGCTTCTCTTTTGTCCACTGAACCAAAATTTAATTGCTCACAATCTAACTTGTAATTAATATAATGTACGGAGTGTACTAACGTCTTTAGTGTTAGGTTTGAATGCCATCTTCCATGAATTTATGTTGTTGTGCTCAAAGTGAATTGATTTTATATTGGTTAGAACAATGCTAACTAAATCTTGAAATTCTCCTGCCATCTCTCTTTCTTTTTCTTTTAGAAAGAAGCCAAGAAAAACATAAAAAGAGGTTTAGAAAGGAATGGTGGGAAAAGGCTAAAAGGAAAAGGAAAAATTTGTAGAGGTAGTCCATTTATTGTCAAAGGAGAGGCCAAAGCTGTTTCCATACAATTGAAAATCTCAACTTTTTCACATTGATGGTTTTGATTTAGAATTTGACTATTTTTGGTGGTGGATGATATCCCATTTTATTGGATTGAAAGTTCAAATCTAAAAGGTTAAACAAATAAATAAATAAAGTTAAAAAGATTGCCTTTTAACACTTTTCACATTATGTCAATCACATTATTTTCAAAGGCAACTAATTAATATCACCTTCCTCTACTAAATCACCAAGGACCAACCCATTAGGTTAATTGGTTCAAGTTGTTTTATGAATGCATGTGTCGATTCGTTGAATTGGAGAGGAGGACAATAACATTGTTTTCTCCAAAATTACAAATTCATCGTTGGTTCATTTTCACCATCAATACTCAACTTAGATTTAAATTTGAGAATGACAACCATGAATAGATTTTTATAAAATCATATCATAGTAAAAACTTGTTTTCTTGAAATAGTGAATTTTTAAGGTAGAGATTTTTCATAGGTATTTATCACTTCATTTTTCAAATTATTCTTTCCAAATAAAAAATAATATTACCACGCTTTTCTAACAAATATTAAATCAAACAAAAAAAATTCTTTTATTTGAATTAATTAATAACTTTAGTGTCTTTTCAAAAGTTCTAAATGCTCAATATTTTAATAATGTAATCGTTAAATTAGAATATGGAAGAAAATGGAGAACGTCAATTATATTGGAAAACAAATAAACAATAATATGAAGTAGTATTGAAAATCACCTTTTAAATAATAAAAATATTGTGTGTATAATAATAATAATAATAATAATAACGAATATAATAACAATAAATATGTTTGAAAAAGATGAACTTTTAGCAAAAACCAATTTCAACAAATAATATTTTGCGATGGTGTCCTTCTCACCTTACAACTTTTTGTTTAGTTTTGCTTACGTATCTAAATTAAAAATTTAAACATTCTATCGCTATTTCAAAGTAAAAAATTGTACGACTCCTAATTAACGTGTTTGTTTTCTATTAATTTTTATTTCAAATATTATACTTTTTAAGTGTCTCTCTCATCACATTAAATGTAAGGTATTAATAAAAATAGTTTGTTTTGTCAAAGAAAAAAAAAAGAGAGAAGTTTGTGGATGACAAATGAGTTCTAAGAGTTTTTCACTGCTACAAATGTTAGACATGTAACGTCATGACTTTTTATTTTCATTTTTTTTTTTTCGTGGAACCGCTTAGTTAGATGGATTCTTTTAAACCATGTTTTACATATAAACATACGGGGTTTCCTTGAAAATAAAAATAATAAAAAAAAATATTTAAATTTTATAAAAAAATCACTAAAAGAAAAAAATTTATTACACATCCTTTTAAAATATTTTATCCATTTTAATTTTTCTTTGACAATTTTCATAACCAATATAAATATAGGGGTGTTGATGGAAAATTGAATTGAAATTGGGGCTATGACTACAGATTGGCCCAATTATATGCAATTGGGCTTGCATGGGGCCAAGTATGAAATCTCTCTTTCAAATGCCCATCGCAAGTTCTTCATTTTAGTTCGCTTTCTCAATATTCCAATATTCCAAGGTCTATTTATACATTTAGTTATATTTATAAATGTTAAAATAATTAGTTTGAAAATGAGAAAATTTCTCTCCAACTCTGTTATATTAAAAGGAATTGAATAGAGAGAATATTTACACGTTCCTTTTATTTCTACATTTTTTTATAAATTTTCATAATTAAGCTTTATAGAATGGTCGTGATTTTTCGAGTAAAATCTTTGATGATTTAGTACATTTGACGTTGATGGAACACAACTCTTCAAGATAAGATGAATCTATTTGAGGTGTGAGTGCGTTATATTAATACATTGATAATGCAATGTGTCATTATATTATGTGAGATGAATGTGTGAAAAAAACAACTTAATTAATGAGATGTAAATTGTAAAGAAAACAAAAGGATTTAATTAAATGAAATTAAGGATTTGCATTATATAAAATAGATAAAAAAGAAAATTATATTTTAAAAGAAAGATAATATAAAAAGATTAAAATGATTTTGCACGTGTTTCTTCAGTTATAGTATATAAAAAGAAACAACAAGTGGTGGCGCGACATGTGGGAGTAAAGAGAAGGGAAGAAGGCAACGGCATAGCGATCGGTGATTTGCCATCCATAATTGGCTTTCTGTTATTTCTTTCTTTGATCCATGAAGATCATACACACACCATCCAACTTCACCTCCAATATGGAACTCTCTGATCTTATATCCCCTTCCAACAATTCCCCCACTTCAACAACACCCCATCTCCCATGTCCATCCGCAAAGAATTTCTCCTCACCGCATTGGCAGCATCTGCCACTCTTCTCGTCGCCGCCGCCGCACTCAAGAGATGGAAGCAAAGGAAACAATGGCAGTTGAAGCAAGCACATCGAATCCTCCGCAAGTTTGCTCGAGACTCTGCAACTCCCGTCCCCAAACTCTGGCAGATCGCCGATGATTTGGAGTCCGACATGCGAGCCTCCATTGCTTCCGTTAATGGGACCTCTTCCAATTCCTCTCTCAAAATGCTCGTCTCCTACACCAATGCTTTTCCCAATGGGTATTTTTTCTTTCCTCCTGGCCTTGTCTTTTTGAGATTTGAGTTGCTTACGGCTTTGGTTTTTTTATGTTTGTATTTGGGTGATAGAGATGAGGAAGGGTTCTATTATGGGCTTAATTTGCGGGGAACCAATTTCTTGATTTTGTGCGCTCGGCTTGGGGGAAAGAATGCCCCCATCTCTGATATTCATCGTGAGGAGATCCCGATCCCTCCCAATGTGATGAATGGCAATACTGAGGTTTGTTTTCTGTACTTCGAGTTATGGAACTCTTTCATGATTTAGATTGTATCCTGGCTCATGAATTAGAATTTGAGAACTGCTACCCTTTATCTCCATTGGATTGTGATCGGCGAGGTTTTATTTGAATTGTTGTTGGAAAAAAGGATTTGTTCGACTTCATTGCTATGGAGGTTGGGAAATTTGTTTCTGCTCATCCAGAAAATGTATATGAACCGGTGAAGAGAACAGAGCTGGGGTTTACATTGTCATATCCGGTGGATGATGCTGCGGCCTCATTGGGAAATGTAATCAAATGGAATAGTTTCTCTGCCGATGACACAGTTGAGTATAATCATTCCCCTACCTTTGCAGTCTCTCGCACAGTGAAAAGTAAATTATGATCCTCCTCAAGTCCTTAATTAGATTGACTTAATTATTCTCATAGAACAACAGATATCTTTGGTGAAAATCTTAATCGGTTCAACTGAGAATTAGCACAATGCTGACAATTTGAATCCTTTTGTTATTCTAATGGACCTGTTTTGGATTTCTATCACATGGTATAGAAAATTTGCTACTTTTATATTCTATTTGATGGAATCTGATGGACATTCTTTATTGGCTGAAACCTAATATAATGATGAACTCAGGTTGGAAAGAATATGGTGAACAGCATCAATCAGGCTTTGACTAACCATGGTGTAAACCTGCTGGTCTCTGCAATGGTATAGAGTTGTATATTTTAACCGAAGTTCCTTATGGAAAATCTAGTTCCAGGCTTCCAGCTTTTTTGTAATATTTCTGGTTTCTCCGAGCACAGGTTGATGATACTGTTGGGAATTTAGCTGGAGGTAGATACTACTGTAGGGACAGTGTGGCTGCTATAACTTTAGGCATGGGCACCAATGCTGCCTATATAGAGTCAGGACAAGAACTTGCTCACTTGAATGGACCATCACCAACCTCAAGGGAGGTGGTTAGTAAGATTAACCAATTAAATGGTATTTGCAACTTGACGATCAGTCTAATTATGTTCTTAAATTGTAGGGGGTCAGCATGGAATGGGGCAATTTTTGTTCACCACATCTTCCGATAACTGAGTTTGATACTTCTCTAGATTCTGAAAGTTCAAGTCCAGGTAGTCAGGTATGGCAGATTGTAGATTGATCATACCCACTCGTACTTGAAGTGAATGCTACTGTAGAGTGGCTGATAATTCTTAAATTATCTCAGGTATTCCAAAAGTTGGTATCAGGAACCTACTTGGGAGAGATTGTGAGAAGAATTCTAGTAAAAATGGCACAGGAAACATTATTATTTGGGGACCCTGTTCCTTCAAAGCTTATGACCCCTTATGTGTTAAGGTATTGACATTTATTTTCATGCAGTTTTGGTATTATTAGTTACATTGACACACTAGTTAAACAATACGTTGGAGACTGCAACCTCCCAAATATCTTTCCAAAACTTTAATATTGTCCACCTTAGACATAACTCTCATGGCTTTGTTTTTTGTTTCACCCAAAATGTCTCATACCATCAGAGATAGTCATGCTTATTTATACAGTCATGATTTATCATCTTCTTATCTAGCCAATGTGAGACTTTTGTCGCACTTCCAACGCAATAGTTAATGTTATATTTTTTGAAAACAATGCAAAGCAAGATTAATATTTCCATCCTAAGGCTGAAATCGAGTGGTTATATTTTTGTGATAACGTGGACCAAATCTTTTTTATGATATTTACATGACTGCATCTTGAAAGGAGCAAATACCAAACCATAGTGAACACAGTTGACAATTCGACTCATATTGATTTTGTTATAGGTCACCTGATATGGCTGCAATGCATCAGGATACATCAGAAGATCGAGAGGTGGTCGATGAAAAGCTGAAAGAAATTTTTGGGGTGAGGATCTTTTAAGCATTGAACACTAAACAATGATTTTTCTCCCACCCCACATAGATGAGATCATGAACTTTTGGCAGTTATATTATAGACCGGCCTTAGTATATAATAGGGTTAATGAGGTGCTTTCAGATTTTTTTTATCCAATAAGAGTCCTATTACAACCTAAATTAGTATCTACTTTACATCAAGGCATGCATTAGCTAATACTTCTCTTCCTCACTTGTGGACGTGTTCTCTATGAATGCAAGATAACTGATTCAACTCCAATGGCAAGAGAAATTGTTGCTGAGGTATGCGACGTCGTGTCAGAACGTGCAGCCCGTCTTGCTGGAGCTGGCATTGTGGGGATCGTTAAAAAGCTTGGGAGGATTGAAAACAAAAGAAACATAGTAACAGTGGAAGGAGGGCTTTACGAGCATTATAGGGTGTTTAGAAACTATCTCAATAGCAGCATATGGGAAATGCTTGGAAATGAACTCTCAGACAATGTGATAGTGGAACATTCTCATGGTGGGTCTGGCGCTGGAGCTGTGTTCCTCGCTTCATCCCAGAAAGAAAACTTCGATTTTGAACTTTTCAACATTGGATGAGTGACTAGATCACCATTTTCCTTCTTCACTTGTAAGCATATATAGATTTAGTTCAGAGGCAGGCAGTTATTGCCTTTCCTTATGTCAGTTAAATCCTGGAAGCTAAAAGAAAGAAACCAATAGACTTGCCTCTTGGTTTTCTTGAATAGAATATGCCAAAGATATGAATGCATAGATAGTAAAACAAACTGAAATCTCCTCTCTCTCTCTCTCTCTCTCTCTCTCTCTCTCTCTCTCTCTCTCTCTCTCTCTCTCTCTCTCTCTCTCTCTCTCTCTCTCTCTCTCTCTCTTTCTCTCTCTCTCTCTCTGTGAAATGGGCCGGGCCAGGAAATAGACAAACTGATATGGTGGAAGTAGTTGTTGTTGTGGGTGAAGAAATGGCATGAAATTTGGCGTATTGTAATATGCAGTGATATTCTAGAGATTGGTGCACATGGTGAAGGCCAAAAGAAACAGCTGCTTAAACTTAGATAAATGGATTTAAAGTGTCGTTTACTCCCAAAAAAAAGAAAGTGTTGTCTGTCATCATTCAAACCATGTTTTTTGTTTTGTTTTGAGTTGTGAGAAGTGATGAGAAGAAGGTGAATTCAGAGGGATGAGAGAAAGAGAAATTAGAGAGTAGACAAAATGTACACAAACCAATACATAAAAAAGAAATAGGAAGTGAGATAACGTGTGGTTTTGTGGTGTGAAATCATGAAACAAGAGCCTTTTCTCACTACCCCAAGCTTTTGTTTCTCCTTAATTCTCTCTCATTGCAATTCAAAACAGCCATCGCTTAAAATATACAAATACATACTCAGTCACTCCATACCCCACTTTCAAAAACACTCCCAAATTTCTGTCCTCTTATAAATTAAAAAAAAAAAATAATACATTGGTTGATGTGTTCAATATAAAATATCAAATGGATACAAAAGGTTAAAAGAAGAATATCAAACATAGCTACCAACTGAATTCCTCAATGTGTGTCATCCTTGGATAGGATTGGCACTCTGAAAATTGAATATAGAAGAAAGATATAACATAGGCATCACCACCATCATCTCTGTGTCTCATTTATTTTATTAAATTCCCTCTTCCTTCATCTGAGTCCAACTCGGCACCTAAGAACCAATAACCATACCCTCTCTTTAAATTTGGTCAAATATTATTACTTTAGGCTTCTTCCCACTTCACTTCGAAAAATAATAACAAGAATGTCATTCAATGTTAAGGACGTGGTATCCAAATGACCCGTTGGTTACGCTACTATCGTTCGGTTCCTGTAATATTGTAAACCCAACATTACAGGGCATTGCTTCCCCCATTCAATGATGTTGGATTCTCAATTCCCACATATCTCAATCAATCATCCTTTTATTTTTTTTTCCTTTTACTATTAACTTTTGACTAAATATTACTACAACATTTGTCACACATCTGCGGTTGAAAATGACGACTTTGTGCTTTCTGCCCATAATATAAAAGAAAGAGAAGTAGTTTCCAGAGAAAAGAGGTTCCCATATTGAAAGATTTAGGATTGCCAGATGGATATATATAAATGCTTGTAAGAAAACTTCGAAATCTTTTGTTTCCAAAGTGTGGTGGTATTGAAAGTATAACCCCCTAAACATACGTGTTATACTTTCAGCTTGGTTAACAGTGAAAAAGAACAACTTTTTACTACTAAAAGAAACCTATTTTGAGATTGATTCCAATCCATTCTCCAACAAATGCACTTCAAAATCTGGGTGTTGTGTCAACATTAGGGGAGCAGGTTTCACCGTTATTGCTTTTGAGGGGGTGAGTTTTATCCACGGCATGCAACCATCTTCGTATAAACTAACATCTGCTATAAAAGAAGCATATACATTTGGTTTCTAATGCCTTCCAAGTCACTTTGGGAGAGTCCTTTGATAACAGAGAAAATTATGGGGTGTGATTACAACACATTTTAGTGAAAAAAAAATGGATTTGTCTGCAATGAGTGGTGGAATAGATGGTTTCCAATAATTACCCTCTCTCACAGAACGAGTAAAGGGTCACTTTCTTTGTCCATGAAGGAGGGCCGGTTCGTGAATATTGGTTTGTAATAATCGGGGGACCAAACTGAGGTGAGTTTGTCGGTTAGCGATGTCCCGTAAGAATCAGCCTTACCTCACAGGGCTTAGGCGCTTTAGGGACTTAAAGAAGGGTAAAAAAGTAAAATATCCGGGAAAAGAGGGGGTGGTCCATTTTGTAATAATGAAGAGTATAAGGGGGTAGTGGGAGACAAAGAAATAGAATCGAGGGACAGTAAGTATAATATATAACAAATGTAGCTTTGGCCTTTTAGAGTTTGAGTTTGACCCAACAAACCTTATCTCTCTATTAACACACAAACCCACCAACTATTATTACCTCTTTCAATTCTTATTATCACTCTTCACTTCTTCTTTTTTTTTTTTCTTTTCCTTTTTACTCTCTCTGCTCTTCAATTCCTAAACCTTTGGTTAAATTTCAATCTCTACTCTGTTAATACTTTGAATTATAATATAATTTTGTAAAAAATTAAAATTGGTTTGGAGAAATATAATTAAAGAAAAAACAAAAAAAAAAAAAAAGGAAGGAAAGAGTCAGCTTTTATTATAGAGTATGGTCATAAAAAAGGAGGTAGGTAACAGAGAGTGGCAGAAAAAAGAAAATACATATAACCAAAGTTATTCCAAAGTCCTTCAAACAGTTCAATAATGTCTTATCAAAATGGCTCCTTTTTTTTTCCTTCTTTTTACCATTATTTTCTACCATTCCCTCACTATACTCTTTAATCATATCATCATCTCCTCTTTTCTTAATTTACACAATTACCCTTCTTCCCTAACCTTTTGATTCTTCCTACAAACTTTATCCTTTTAATTTTATGTTTTTGGTTCAAATTTGGATCTTTATGTTTTCAAAAGTTTCAAAACCAACATCTCCGCTTTAGAAACTTTTCTATTTTTGAGTACACACATTCTCTTGCTTTGTTTTTTAAACCATCCTAAAGAAATAGTAATAATTCATATAATTATCTTTCCTCACATCATATTTTATATGATTATCTTTTTAAAATATATGTTTTTTAAGATGGATGATGTGATTTTTCTTGTAAATTAATGAAAGAATGAAAACGGTAAATATCAATTTATAGAAATACTAAATTAATAATTGTATCAATTTAAACATTATATTTTCATAAACGTATTCAATTTATACCTTCTTTCAAATTTCATTTAATCAAATATTGTGTAACATCTCTAATTTAAGTCAATTAAATTTCTAAACTTTTGTTCATCAATCAATTTAGACCCCAGTCACCGTAAATGCTTTTGATAATTATGTGTGCATTACTTCTAACTTGTGTAGACTTCTTCCCACGTTGGTTTTACAAAACGAACTATTAAAATAAATGTGTGATGGTTTTCATGAAAAATTTAATATGATTTATTTGTGGATGCTTAGAGGTTTAATTAATATAATTATAAGCTTCATATGATATATTTTTCAAGCAAAATATAATAAAGGGCGTAAAATGATAAGGATCTAAATTGAAAAAATTATTAGTTCGAAATTTAAATTAATACGACCTCTACAATTTAAGAAAATAAATTAAAAAAAATTATTTAAGTACATTTTGAGCTAGATTAAAATTTTTTTAAAAGGGAATAATATAGAACAACAAAAAACAATTACCAAATCTCGAATATCACAATTCATAAGCACCGATTAGGAGTATAGATGGTTTGAGTTTAGAATATTTTTTTAGACTAACCACCATCTTTAGGTCGATTAAATTGATAACCCAAATAACCTAAATAAGATATTCAACCAAATTCAATTGTTGAGTTATTTATTTGTTTTTTTTATTAACTTTAAACATTTAAATTTGTAAACAACACGTTTTAATAACTAAAATTTCATAAAACTCAAATGTTAAATCTATCGATTACAAACTTTAGAAAAACAAAACTTCATAGTAATACAAATTAGAATATTTATAAGTTGTAATATATATTTTAATAATATTATAAATTCGGATTGAATTGACTCGATCCGGATTTTAAAAAATGTAACCTGAACCTAAACTTAATCTAAAATAAAAACTACCGACCCTTATCATTTAGGTTGAGATTGGATTGAATAGCTCAAATTATTTCGATTATTTAAACAAGTGAAAGGGGAGCTACATCAATTAAATAAGAGGAAGGCTCAGTAAAGTCCATAGGAGAAAACAAAACATTGAACCAAACAGATGTAGGGAGCAAGGTGCATTGTCAAATTAGAAGATCTATAGAACAAACACCCCATTAATAAGGTTTTTATTTTCTTTCTTTTTTGGGCGATTCAATGGATGAATGAAAGAGGTAAAGTGTGGATGCGTATTAATGAAAATATAATTAAGGGAAAATTAATGAAGGGGGGGAAAGAAACATAGAAGAAATGGGTAGAGGGAAATTAAGGTGGAAATTATATTAATGATTAAGAGTAATTTAATGCTTAACAACTATCCACTAAAAAGAATAATTAAAAATAATAATAATAATAAGATCTTCAACAACTCCACCAAATTTAACAATAAGATGGGGAAATATGCAAAATGCAAATACAGCAATTATTGCAAAAGTTAAAAGGAACTTCGTTTCTCTACGTCTAACCCTAATATAAACAGTAAAAACACTACATTGATTGCGGATTAAACATTAAAAGGTTTAATTTAAGTTAAAACAAAACACACCTAATATCTTATCCTACCCTAACTTTTTTTTCCCTTTGACTCAAATGAAATGAATAGGATTTTAAAATATTGAACACTTTAGTTACTTTCGTAAATGAATCAAATTTTTCTGTCCAATTATTATTATTATTATTATTATTATTATTATTATTATTGTTATTATTATTATAAGAATGTGAATGAGTAGGCATATCCTCCTAATATCAGACCTATCCTATTCAATCAAATAACATATAATTTTTAAGTATAGTAGTATTTAATGGCTTCTCTAGACCATGGAGCTACTAACAGATTAATATATATATATATATATATATATATATATATATATATATGTGGACACACACATTAAGATATGAAGTTTATTAAATTGTGTAAAGTGAGGAACTTTAAAATTTTGAAAAGAAAATTAGGAAAAGAAAAAAGAGAATTCAAATGTAAAATGTGCGACATGATTCACTTTATCGAGGTCCCCCCAAACCCACTTGTTCTTCTCATTCACCTCTACCTCCTTCTTCCTCTTCTTCTCCTCTTTTCCTCATTTCAAACTAACTCTGCATATTTGCAGAAATCGGCCATTGAACAACACCCCAACCTAATCCCTCATTTCTCATTCCATCCACAAACCCACTAACAAAATGCGTCTTCTTCTTCTCCTTCTCCTTTCTCTTCTCCAACTCCAACTCCACATTCATCATTCTCTTTCTGCTCGTGTTTCTGAGTACCGAGCCCTTCTCTCCCTCAAAACCTCCATTACCGCCGACCCCAAATCCTCACTTGCTTCCTGGAACGCCTCCACCAGTCATTGTACTTGGTTTGGGGTCACTTGCGATCTTCGTCGCCATGTCACTGCCCTAGATCTCACTGCTCTCGGTCTTTCCGGTTCCTTGTCCCCTGATGTTGCTTTTTTAAGATTTCTCACTAATCTTTCTCTCGCTGCCAATGAGTTTTCTGGTCCCATCCCGCCGGAGCTTTCTTCCATCTCTTCACTTCGGCTCCTTAACTTGTCTAATAATGTTTTCGATGGGTCGTTCCCTTCACGGTTTTCGCAGCTGCAGAATCTGCACGTTCTTGATTTGTATAACAACAATATGACTGGAGATTTCCCCATTGTAGTCACTGAAATGTCGAGCCTCCGTCATTTGCATTTGGGAGGAAATTTCTTTGCCGGACGGATCCCGCCGGAAGTGGGTCGGATGCAGTCTTTGGAGTACTTGGCGGTTTCTGGTAACGAACTTAGCGGTCCGATACCGCCGGAGCTTGGAAACCTTACCAACCTTCGTGAGCTTTACATTGGCTACTTCAACGCCTACGACGGCGGTCTTCCAGCTGAGATTGGGAATTTGTCACAGTTGGTACGGTTGGACGCTGCGAACTGTGGATTGTCTGGCCGGATTCCGCCGGAGCTTGGAAAGCTGCAGAATCTCGATACTTTGTTTCTACAAGTTAATGCTCTATCTGGGCCATTGACGCCGGAGATTGGACAGTTGAACAGTTTGAAATCGTTGGATTTGTCGAACAATATGCTTGTGGGTGAGATTCCCGTCTCCTTCGCCCAGTTGAAGAATTTGACGCTGTTGAATCTGTTTAGAAACAAGTTACATGGGGCGATTCCTTCCTTTATTGGCGACTTGCCGAAGCTGGAGGTCTTGCAGTTATGGGAGAATAATTTCACGGAAGCCATTCCACAGAACCTGGGGAAGAACGGAATGCTTCAGATATTGGACCTTTCTTCCAATAAACTGACTGGAACTCTTCCTCCCGACATGTGTTTCGGTAATCGGCTTCAAATTTTGATCGCATTGAGCAATTTCTTGTTTGGTCCAATCCCAGAGTCGTTAGGCAAATGCGCTTCCCTCAATCGTATTCGTATGGGGGAAAATTTTCTCAATGGATCCATTCCAAAGGGGCTTCTGAGTCTTCCCAAGCTCTCTCAGGTGGAGTTACAAGACAATTTTCTCTCCGGCGAGTTCCCAATAACCGATTCAATCTCATTGAATCTCGGCCAGATTAGTCTTTCCAACAACCGACTCACTGGGTCGATTCCGCCAACAATTGGCAACTTCTCCGGCGTCCAGAAACTGCTCCTCGACGGAAACAAGTTTTCCGGTCAAATCCCACCTGAGATTGGGCGGTTACAGCAACTTTCGAAGATAGATTTCAGCAGCAATATGCTATCGGGTCCAATCGCGCCGGAGATTAGCCAATGCAAGCTTCTAACCTTCGTCGATCTCAGCCGAAACCAGCTCTCGGGAGAAATTCCAAACGAGATTACCAGTATGAGGATATTGAATTATCTGAATCTCTCAAAAAACCATTTAGTCGGTGGAATCCCTGCTACCATAGCCAGCATGCAGAGTTTAACCTCCGTGGATTTCTCATACAACAACCTCTCCGGTTTAGTTCCGGGAACTGGGCAATTCAGTTACTTCAATTACACATCGTTTCTTGGAAATCCTGATCTCTGCGGCCCATATTTGGGACCATGCAAAGATGGGGTTGCCAATAGTAATTACCAACAACATGTGAAAGGCCCTCTCTCTGCTTCCCTCAAGCTCCTCCTTGTAATTGGTCTGCTTCTTTGCTCCATTGCATTTGCAGTTGCTGCCATCATCAAAGCTAGATCATTGAAGAGAGCCAGTGAGTCTCGGGCTTGGAAATTAACATCCTTTCAACGTTTAGATTTCACAGTTGATGATGTTCTTGATTGCTTGAAAGAAGATAACATTATTGGAAAAGGAGGGGCTGGAATTGTCTATAAAGGGGCCATGCCAAGTGGTGACCAGGTCGCCGTCAAAAGGCTGCCGGCGATGAGCCGGGGATCGTCTCATGATCATGGATTCAATGCTGAGATACAAACTCTTGGGAGGATTCGACATCGACATATTGTAAGACTATTGGGGTTCTGTTCAAACCATGAAACTAATCTTTTGATTTATGAGTTTATGCCTAATGGGAGCTTGGGGGAAGTTCTTCATGGCAAAAAAGGAGGTCACCTTCAGTGGGACACAAGGTATAAGATTGCTATTGAAGCTGCTAAAGGGCTTTGCTATCTTCACCATGATTGTTCGCCACTCATTGTTCACCGAGATGTTAAATCAAACAACATACTTCTTGACACTAATTTTGAAGCTCATGTTGCTGATTTTGGCCTCGCCAAGTTCTTACAGGATTCCGGCACTTCTGAGTGCATGTCTGCCATTGCTGGTTCTTATGGATATATAGCCCCAGGTATATGATTCCAACCTTGAATTTTTCTTCCTAAGACTTGCATTTTGAATCTTAACTCTTGTTTTGATGTGTTTTAGCTTTATTTTTCTTTGACTCGTATGTATGATCTTGAGTTTGTGAAGAATATTGCTTAGTTTTTGTGCCATGTTGTGAGAACATTAGTGGTTATCAGCTTTGCAAGTACATTTATGAATCATAGTGTTTCTGACTGCATCCTACTTCTAAGTGACAAATTTCTCTTCAATATTTAATCTATTATGAATTGCTTCCCACTTCAAGTCCAAAGTTGGATGATCAATGGTGTGAAAATTGTTGATTTTCTAGAAGCCAAAATTCTGCGATTCTGATTCTTGAGATTATGCTTATTTGTTTCAGAATATGCCTACACACTAAAAGTTGATGAGAAGAGTGACGTATATAGCTTTGGAGTTGTCCTATTGGAACTTGTCAGTGGAAGAAAACCCGTCGGAGAATTTGGGGATGGTGTCGACATAGTTCAATGGGTTAGAAAAATGACAGACTCAAACAAGGAAGAGGTAGTGAAAATCCTTGATCCAAGGCTCTCCTCCGTGCCACTCCACGAAGTGATGCACGTCTTCTACGTCGCAATGCTATGTGTCGAGGAACAGGCAGTGGAGCGCCCAACAATGCGGGAAGTGATCCAAATCCTATCGGAGATTCCACAGCCACCAAGTTCCAAACAAGGAGGAGATTCAACACTCCCCAACTCGTCACCACCCCCACCACCAACAGCTGCAGATTTAGACCTTCCAACAACAGGAACCAAGAACAAAAAAGAGCATCAGCAACAGCAACCGCCACCAGATCTTCTTAGCATTTGAACAACTTAGTTGGGGTTGGTAGTGTCTCTACTGTCTTTCGCAAGGTCCAAACAATTAAAGCTTTGGCTCTTGGACCTGCGATGTCGTTTATTTTTCTTTTGGGGGGATTAGGTTTGGCTTTTTTTAATGTTATGGTACTAATGTTCAAAAGTTCCTTTTTTCTTTTTTTTTTCTTTTCATGTACAGTTGACCAGTTGGGTTTATTGGGGGAGGGTATTTTCCTATGAGATTGTTCTTTTCTAATGTTGAAGCATTTCCACCATCTTCTTCTTTTCCTGACTGACTGAACCACTTTTGAATCTATTGGACAGTAAATTAAAAAGAAAAAGGCAGTATTTTTGTTTGCTTTTGGTTAAGGAAATTTGAAAATGAAAGGAAGAAAAAGAAAAAAGAGAGAGAGAAGTGTGTTTGAGCTGGATTTGGACCCTACATTTAAGGATTGCAACACATGCTATTGTATTGTAAATAATGCCAAATGACCAAGATATTGTGACTGTCTTTTCAATATTTATTTAAATTTAATGGTGTCTTGTTTTAGTTGTTGCTCTTTCATGTTCCTTTTCTTACACTCCATCTCACAAAAACAAAACAAAACAAAGGATTTTGCACATAATTCATGAACATTTCAAATCAAAGTAAGTTTTATTAGGTGTTTGGTCGCAATCAAATAACTCTATCACCTCATATAATAATAATAATAATAATAATAAGTTTTAGATTAAAATTTTTAAATTACAAATTTGATTCTTATAATATAACCGAAAGGATGGCAATATGCTTAAGCATGTTGGTAAAAAAGATATAGAGATAGGATTGAGTTAATGTGATTATGTTTTGTGATTAGATTAGAGGTTGGGATGTAATAATTGAGATAATTAATGGTTAATTGAAGAAAAGGGTGTGAGAGGAGGGGAAGTGGCAGTGTGGGGATACCAATTGAAATTTGGTAATTCTGTGGGGGCAAATTTACCAAATCTAAAGTACAACCAAAAATTCTCTAAACAAAGAAAATTTAAAACACAAAATGACAAAAACACCCACCCCCTTCCCTCTACCTTCTCTTTCAAACCATATTCAATTATCTCTCCTCTTCTTCTTTTGCTACTTAATTACTAACTCATTTTCTCTTCTTATTTCTGTTTTATTTAATACTATGCAATTCTCATATTTAATTCGAAAAAGTATATAGTTTATAATTTAACATTGCATAGTTTATTATTGTATAAGAAAAGTATTTTAAATAATCATAATTCATATAAAGATACTTATTTGTTAGCAACTCAAAAACTTTGGTTTATTAAAAGGAACAAAGGAATCTTGTCTGCCATTTTCAATAACTTTGGTTTACGCAAAAAAAAAAAAGTCACTATTCTCTCTCTCTCTAATTCCCACCACCTAAAATAAATCTAAAAACAAGCAACATATTAAGTGGAAACATAAATATGTATTCTTTTCAATAAAATAATTTTTATCTTTAACATTATATTTCTGGATGTAAATTTATTAAAATGTTTTTACCTGAATGTTGTTATGAAAATTTGGTTTTATTAATTTAAAAATTCACGTTCTAAACATGGGTAATTATTGTAAATGATAAATCTAATTTAGAGATTATAAATTGCTGTAGAATTAGTAGAAATTCACGTAAACTCGCTTTTCACACTTATGGATATAAAAAATAAATCAATAAAATTATTAAAAATATTTACTTAAATAAAAGTGTATCGATATCTATGATCCATAAAATTTGAAATTTTGGTATATTTTGAAAACAATCCTTTAAAGACTTTAGTTTTCTTTCAATGGTAGAGGTAAATTGTTGGGAGATTTCGTAGGTGAGAAATAAATATCGATCGAATCTACCACATTTCTTTGCATATTTCACTCTAGCTAGGTAAAAGAAATATCAACTTGAAGACAAAACACAAAAGAATAATTAAAGGGACGGTAAAAATAATTTATCCAAAAAATTATATAAAAAACTTAGGACCATTCAAAAGTTGAAAGAACGTAATATTAACTAAAACAGTCTATCTACTAGGGTCCAGGGGGTGTCATCAAACACAATAATACACAAAAACATAACACTCAATTTCAAAAGAGATCATAATGTAGGCTCATTTTCTTATACTGGGAGATATGCTTTTAAAATTGGTAGATACAAACCACAATCAATCAAAACCAAACTTAGAAAATGGAGAGATTGTACCCAAAAAGTAGTAAATAAAAAGGAAATCCTATTAAATTCAATTTTGATTGGTTTTTGAAATTGGGAGTCCCCCACTTGATTAGGAAAATAAGGAAATAAGAATCTCCAAAAGCAAGTTTTGAATGAAGTTTATGGAAAATATATATAATACTATAAGAAAGAAAATGGCCTTAAAATGACAAACAACTTTTGGACACAATTCAAACAAAAACACCATCAATATGGTTCAAAATCCTGCCTTTATTATTATTATTATCATTTGCCCAATACCCAACAAAATCTTCTCTCTTTAATTTTATATTATAATTTCTTCAACATTTTTTTTAAAAATCCTATTTGTCCTTTTATCTTCTTATATCTTTTTTGATCATTCAACTCTTAAAAATATTTTAATCTAAAAACTAATTTTGTTTTTTCCAAAACTCAAATCTCTTACCTCCACTGCCTACTCTTTACTATTTTCTTTCTTCAAGTTGAATAATAAAAATACACAAATTTAAATGAAATTAACATGTTAGTGTTAAAATACATGACAAGGTAAATTAAAAGAAAATCAATTTATCGTATAATTAAAAATTAAAATAGAAGCGAAAGAAAACAAAGTTTATAAATTAAAATAAGATATAAACGTTTTTTTCCCTTATAATCTGTATGTTGAGTTCACAGAGTACTTTAGTTACTTTTGTTATCCTCATTTATTTGTTATTTTTCTAAAAGTGGCATAAAGCAGTTTTATTATTATTTATTTTCGGAAAGAGCAACACAAATTTATGCATTTTTTGATTTGGTTTTGATGGCCTCGAAAATAGCATTAGAAAATTAAAAGGGGAAAAGATTGGTTTTCCATTTTCTTTTTCTTTTTTCTTTTTCCATTGTTTTTAGAATAATTGAAGTGATTGTTGAATACGAAGCGAAACTCACATGGGTGCGAGGTGTCACGTTGCCATCTCATTATTTCAATGCCCTAACATTAAATGCCCTAAACCCTAAATTGGAATTCAATTCTGGGACTTCTTCAATATACAAACTTCCACTTTATATCTATATATTTTACCTTACAATAGTGTTAAAAACTCATATATATATATATATATATATATATATATATATATATTATAAAAACTAGCTAATCCTAAACAAAATATTAATTAATTGCCATCAAATCATTAGACAGGAAAAAGTAATTAATTAGAAAATAAGATGACTAATTAAACATATATTATTGATAAAAAAAGCGTATCCAATGTTTGTTTTGATAAAATCTTTGTATGTTAAGAGATCTTAGTTGGCATGATTTCAACATATATTATTGAAATTCCTTACATGTAATGGAGATTTTGAGGAGTACATACCAATTATTTTATTAGTGAACTTGAAACCACAAAATTTTATCAAAACAAACATAAATGGATTATATATGTGATTTAGAAAATAAAAATTGGGTATAAATAATAAATAAACCCTTGTGTAGTATATATATATATATGGGTATAGGTTAGGTTAAGCTTGGTTAAAATCATGGGTATGGAATATTTAATTTGTCATAGGATGCTCTTTCAACTATGCTATTCATTCAAGCTTATCAATTAATTCCATGTAATTTTGGATTAATATAATTTTTTTTCTCTTTGAGTCAAAAGTAAAAAACATGGAGACTATATATATATATATATATATTCTTGAAAATGAAATATTTGTTGGTTTCATGTTATTATCAAAGGAGAATGGGCAATCAAAACATGAAAGTGAAAGACAGATGAAACCACATTTTTATTTCCAACAAAAAAAAAAAGGAATAAATTCATTTAATTTAGCTAGTAAAATTCTGTATTAAACAGTATCATATTATTTGATTTTACGTACGTACACTGTTTAATATTGATTGATGTTGATTTTATCCCTATTTTATTTCGTCTTTTTATTTTAATATAATGTTTCTTTTTTCTATTATTCTCATGCCCAAATTTCACTTTTTAAAAATAGTTCTGTGAACAAACAAATGTGTTGCTTTTTTTTCCTCCTGAAGTTTGATTTAAGATTCCAAAAGTGGGCTTATCAAACTATTAAATTTAGAATAGTAAATTTTGGGATCTATTAAAGTTTTTTTTAGAAAAATTTGAAAAAAAAATTAGGACATACAAATAGATTTAAAATAATAATAACATATTTAAAAAAAATAAGAAAATATTAAAACTATAAAATTCATCAATTCTCTACTGTACAAATGAATTAGTCTTTTTTTTTTTTTTTTTTGTTATTCATTAATAATTCTCCTTCCAAATAAGATAAATGTGAATTTAAATTTTGATTCTAATAAAATTTTGTCTTAAAACTTATAATTTAGCCTTTTCAATTTATTTTTCCTTAAATCAAAGAGTTTTATTTTTGATGAACTAAGTAATTAAAAGGAAAAGGTTATGTAAAAGCAAATTATGGAAGAGAGAAATGGGTGTTCATTATATGCTGTCCCTTTTGAAAAAAGAAGAAAGGATAATTATTGAACCTTGAAAGAACTTTTTCCCTCTAAATTTGACTTAACAGCATCAATGTATTGACATATCAATTAAAAATAAATTAAAGCATAAAGTTTTAAGATGAATTAATACCATAATTTATAAAGTTATATGAGCCAGCAGCCATGATGGAAATTGTAACAAAAAGGGGCCTACAGTGGTCTAAATCATAAGGAGAAATAAATCAAATAATTAAAATCCCTCAAAAAAAGAAAAGAGAGGAATGATTTATAATATTATGCATGTGTGTTGTATGCAGCATCATGATTGAATTTGATGGATGAAAGGGGAGCTTAAGACATGAATGGAAACATTAACAAATGGCTACTATTTTCCTTTAATTATGTTCATCATTTCTCTTCGACCTTTTTCCTTTCTTTTAATTAATTCATTTGTTTTTCTTATCTTACAATTATTAAAAATGTCTATTCTATATCTCCTTTGTTACCACGTTATGCGCTTTGCATTTAATATTAAGTCAACTGACACAATTTAGTTCATTTAAAGTATTGCTCATTAATTCATATTCTCTATCTTATTTAATTGTGTTGCAAAATTTAACAAGGTGGCAATGGATTTACTAAAATTTTTATTTCATAGTTGATTGGGTAGGTAAAAGTATAATATTGAAATTGCAAAACGAAATATCATGATTTTAAATGAGTCTCTTAGCTCTAGTAATAAAAATAGTTATGTCTTGAAAAACGTTGAACAACTCATGCTACTTCCCTACTATATCACTTCTTTGACTAACATTTATTTCATACTGGCCAATAATTAATTAAAAAGAGACAATCAATTAAGGGATTAATTGGTCAACGCTACCATTTTGTTTAATAATTTTTTTTTTCTTTTGTGTAAATGGTTTTATAATTTATATTTTCATTTTCGTTGAGAATTGCATTTAGTCAGTACTTTATTGAGAATTAAATTGGTCAAATTCTAAAAAAACAATATATATTGAAGGATGAATACTTTTGGTCTCGTTGTTGCAAGTGGGCCTAATTTGATGGGCCGTTGATTCAACCTTGAGAAAACTAAAGCCCAATAGGAAAAGAAAAGGGAGCCCATTGTGGGTATGGGCTGACTCTGATCATGGCTTGGGCTGAAAGGGTAAGTGCTGTTGAGTCAAATCCAGAAGGAATGGGCCTTTGAGAAGGGCTAAGATCAACAAAGGAAGGGATTTGAGTTTGACTCTCTATAGCAACAAAGAAGTTTTTAATTTTATTGCATTCATGTATTTTTGATAACATTATGGCAAAATCATTGAATTAAGGAACTACATAATTGTAGTAAGTTTTTGCTAAAAGGGTATTGTCAATATTTTTCTTCCATTTTTCAGATGCATTATGAACTAAAGCTATATTTGTACGACTCACTTAAATCACATAATACAAAAACTTTAACTATTTTGAAAAGAAAAGAAAAATGAGTTTGTCATGTGTCAGAGTATAAGTTTTACTTCAGCTTATTAATTTATGGCTTAACATTTTCTCACTTTTCAATTTTATATTTTTCTCTTTGGATACTCTCTTAATCCATCCTTAGTGAGAAGCAGGAGGAAATTAAAAAAAAAACGGTCGGAGGGAAGGAGGAAATTCTGAAGAAAGCATGATTAGTGCATTAGATATAGTTACAATTTCATTGCTTTAAGAAAAAACGTCATTCTTACAACACTTCACTATTCACTCAAAGAAATAAAACAGAAACTGAATTCGAGACAAACCCCTTTGAGCAAAGGCATGAACAGTCTAATTTCACTTCCTAAGAACAAAACAGAAAGTTAATTACAACTTCCTTTGAAGTAGATAAGATTTTAATTTTAATATATTTCTTAAAATATAAAAAAGATTATACATTCAACGTTGAGTTGAGATGATTCATATTTTTAAGAAGATATTCAAAACTTTTTTATTGTCCTTACGAGAACAATCTAATGCTCGAACATCTCTAATGCCTAGAGATCTTATATCATTACAAAATAAATACAATAATAGAGACGTTTTACGAGAATTTCATATTCAATTTTGTTTTTGTAAAATAGTCTTTTTAATCTATTCTATCGTTAGTGAAAGTTTCTTATTTTTACCCTCTCTTTATTTCTTACGTTATTTCCAAAATTTTCTTTCTTTTTCTTTTTACTTTTTTCTTTTAAACTTTTTGTCATTTCCTTTTCTCTATTTTGTTTATATCTTTGTGTTACTTTAATTTCTGCCCATCCATTTATTTTAAAACAAAACTACTCCATAAGTTGCTTAAAAGTTATGATGTCTAATTGTGTTCTTTCTTTCTTTCTTTTTTTCTTTTTTAATTTATTATATTATTATTTTTTAAATTATCGCATATAGCATAATATAATAAACGGAAATATTTACAAAATATAGTAAAATATGTCTATCAATTGATTCTATCAATAAAGAGTATGTGTTTGAAATATATTTTCAAGTATATAATTTTAAAAATAAGTCAACTCGGAGAAAATTACAATGTGGGTAACCACTCAAAATAACTTTTGAAGTGTAGTTTAAACAATTTTCACTAAATGAGTCTATTTTTTCTTTTCTCATGTAAATTCAAGCCAGCTCTAATTCTATTGATGTCTATCATTCCTAAAAAGTACAATATAATTCAAATTTCATGTTTTGTGTTAAAAACAATATTCATCTTTTTATTTTGATTCTTTTGAGGTTAATTTTCATTCTGGGGTATGTTTAGGGTTGTTTTGCTTTAATAAATAGCTTTTCAAGAAAAGAAAAATAGAGGTCAAACTTCTATGACTTAACTATCTATTTTTGAAAACTCGAAATACCTAACTACGTTTTAAAATACATTTATTTTGAGTTTAAGCAATCCATTATGAGTTCAAACTTTTATTTAAAACAAAGATATTCTCATTGAGGTAAATTTATTTATCAAATGGCCTCTCAAAGTTTACAAACTTTGATTCACATTCGATTTTAATATCTCTCTTTCTGCACCGTTGAACTTTGTACATTTAAAAATTATATATAAGATAGACAAATTTCGTAAGAACCCATAAACAAGTTAAACACTATGTATTAAAACTATATGAATTGCAAGTCAAATATTTCCATTATATCCGTGAAACACTTGGAAAAAAACAACAAATTAAAAAGTTATTATTTACTATGAATATAAAAATGTTCATAAATATAAAAAACTACTAAAATATGTCTAACAAACCACTTAAAGTTAGCAATTTTTTAAATAGTCCAGCATTGTCCTTCCATCTTTTTTTTCTTTCTCTTTGATTTTTTACTGTCTTTCTCCCTTTACTCTTCTGCTGTCATTTCTTTTTTATCATCTTTCTTCCTTTTCTCATTATATAAAAAAAAACTTTTAAATAATTATTACTCATTATTTTATTTATGACTTAGAGCAATTTAACTATTTGATCACAAGTCTTTTTCAGTTTCAACAAAGAACAACCATAAATACTTTTCTTTAGATGTTTATGGTTTATGCAATAACCATATAAGTTTTGTCCAAAATGAATATTTATGTTTTCAAAATTAAATTTGTTTTAGACAAACAAAATTACATTTTTCAAAATAACCAAATATTGAAGCTATTTATAAAATATATCCGATTCTCTTTCTATCATTTACGATTTTTATTATATTTTATAAATAATTTTATTTGTTTTGTTATCACAAAACTCCTAACCCATAAACTAAAATATACAAATATAGAGAGAAAAACATATTTAAATATGAATAAGTTTTTTGTTTTCATTTTTGCAAGCAGGAATTAATGGTGAACCGTTGATATATATTTTGTCTTTTGTTCTTTTTAAGTTCCCATTGGTACCTTTCTTTTCAAGTTAATCTCACAAACACGCAATGATAGAGGAAATAAAAAAAAATAGATGTCAACTCACTTTATTCACTAATTCAATCTACTCCTTATCTTAATTTTCTCATTAGCTTTTTATGAATGCAAATTTAGATCCCATTAAATTACAGTGACAATATATATTTCATAATCTTTCAGTGTCTTAAGATCAGAAGTAATAGATTTTAGATTGTATTAAAAGTTATTAGAATTGGAATGTTACACTTGAGAAAAAAAGAAAGAAAGAACAAAAACAAAGAGATTCTTGACTCATTGCTTATTTAAAGTTGACATTATTATTAGTTAAGGGTATATTGAAGCAAAGTGATATGAAATGATTTTGATAGGATAAGATTCCAATTTCCACCTTCTAAGAATACAATACCCTAAAAAGATTTAATTTTTATGTGGTAAATTCACTTCATATATATTTCTAGTAATATAAATATTGAAAATAGAAATTCTGAGTTTGAGTGTAGTTTGTGTTTAAGTTCCCCCTCCTTCCTTTGAAAATCTGAATTCAAAAAGAAGAAGAAGAAGAAGAAGAAGAAGAAGAAGAAGTAGAAATGAGTGTCACCATTCAACCTTCAAATATTATATGCAAACAAATATGGCTTCTTCTTCTTGTTTTTCAGATTCTCCATTTTCACTTTTCCCCTTCTTTCTCTGCCTTCCTTCCCGAATCCCAAGCTCTTCTCTCTCTCAAATCCTCCATCTCTGACGACCCTCATTCTTCTCTCTCCTCCTGGAACCCTGCCGCCGTCGCCACCCACTGTTCCTGGCTCGGTGTCACATGCGACTCCCATCGCCACGTCGTTGCCTTAGACCTCTCTTCCCTTGACCTTACCGCCACCCTTTCCCCTCACATTGCCTCTCTTCGCTTTCTCACTAATGTTTCCTTCGGCCTCAACAAATTTTCCGGCGGAATCCCACCGGAGATTGCCTCCCTCTCTTCTCTCCAGCTTCTTAATCTCTCTAGTAACGTCCTTAATGGGTCCATTCCTAGCGAGTTTTCGCGGCTCAAGAACTTGCAGGTTCTTGATGTTTATAATAATAATCTGACCGGTGAATTCCCCAGAGTGGTTACTGAAATGCCCAACCTCCGCTATTTGCATCTTGGGGGTAATTTCTTTACCGGTCGGATTCCTCCGGAGGTTGGACGGTTGCAGTTCTTGGAGTTTCTGGCGATTCACGGCAATGACCTTGAAGGTCCCATACCGCAGACTATCGGAAACTTGACGAAGCTTCGGGAGCTCTTCATTGGTTACTACAACACATTTGTTGGTGGAATACCGGCGACGATAGGGAATTTGTCGGAGTTAGTTCGGTTGGATGCCGCGAGCTGTGGGTTGAGTGGAAAGATTCCGCGGGAGCTCGGAAAGTTACAGAAGCTCACTTATCTGTTCCTTCAACAAAATGCTCTGTCTGGTCCTTTGATGGAGCTTGGAGGATTGAAGAGCATAGAAGCGTTGGATATATCATGCAATATGCTTGTTGGTGAAATACCCATCTCTTTTGCAGTGTTTAAGAACTTGAGGCTATTGCATCTTTTCGACAACAAGCTCTCCGGAGAGATTCCGGGATTCATGGCCGACCTCCCTAAGCTGGAGATATTGCAATTATGGAACAACAATTTCACTGGTTCGATCCCTCGAAATTTGGGGAAGAACGGAATGCTTCGGACTCTCGACCTTGCTTTCAACCATCTGACAGGTACGATTCCTCCTGAAGTCTGCCATGGGAATAAGCTTGAAGTTTTGATCGCCATGGGCAACTCCTTGTCTGGTTTGATTCCAGAATCGTTGGGGAACTGTATTTCACTTAAACGTATACTTCTGTGGGGCAACGCTCTTAATGGATCAATTCCAAAGAGGCTTTTGGGTTTGCCAAACATCACTCAAATTGATTTGCATGACAATTTTCTCTCTGGTGAACTTCCGATTACCAATTCAGTCTCAGCTAATCTTCTTCAGATAAGTCTATCGAATAATATGCTCTCTGGATCCTTGCCACCAACCATCGGCAGCCTTGTGGCTGTCCAGAAGCTTCTTCTTGATCGGAATAAGTTTTCTGGTCAGATTCCTTCGAGTATTGGGAGATTACAGCAACTATCTCGGATAAATTTCAGCCAGAATAAGTTCTCTGGTTCAATTGTGGCGGAGATAAGTGAGTGTAAACACTTGATATTTCTTGATCTTAGTGGAAATGAGCTTTCTGGTGAAATTCCTAACCATATTACCAACATGAAATTATTGAATTATATGAATCTCTCAAGAAACCATTTAGTTGGGCCTATTCCTGCTTCCATAGTTAATATGCAGAGCTTAACCTCTGTTGATTTTTCATATAACAATCTCTCTGGTTTGGTTCTGGGAACTGGGCAATTTGGTTACTTCAATTACACATCATTTTTAGGCAATCCTTATCTCTGTGGACCATATTTGGGGCCTTGTAAAGATGGGATTCTTGCTAGCAATCACCAAGAACATATGAAAGGATCTCTCTCAACTCCTCTCAGGCTCCTGCTAGCTTTTGGGTTTTTCTTTTGTTTAGTTGCAGTGACAGTTGGATTGATCTTCAAAGTTGGGTGGTTCAAGAGAGCAAGGGAGTCTAGAGGATGGAGATTAACAGCCTTCCAACGGCTTGGTTTCTCGGTTGATGAGATCTTGGAATGCCTTAAAAAGGAAAATCTTATTGCAAAGGGAGGTTATGGCACAGTATATACAGGAGTCATGCCTAGTGGTGATCAGATCACTGTGAAAAGGCTTCCAAAGATGAGCAATGGGTGTACTCGTGACAACAAATTCGATGCTGAGATACAAGCTCTTGGGAGGATTCGACACCGTCACATCGTTAGGTTTTTGGGTCTCTGTTCAAACCACGAAACTAATCTTTTGGTATTTGAGTACATGCCTAATGGTAGTCTCTATGAGGTTCTTCATGGCAAGAAAGGAGGTCACTTGCTCTGGGAGACAAGGTACAAGATAGCCATTGGAACTGCGAATGGACTTTGCTATCTTCACCACCATTGCTCACCGCCCATTGTTCATCGAAATGTGAATTCGAACAACATTATGCTTGACACCAACTTTGATGCTCAGATTGCTAATTCCGGGCTTGCGAAGTTCTTACAAGATTCAGGGGCATCGGATATTTCAGCTACTGAGCCAGGTATGACGGTCACCAGAGCTAATTAATATTCATTTAGGATCGGGACGTTTTTATACCATATGATCTCAGACAATCCTTGAGAAGCTTGGTAGTATTAACTTTCCATATGTGGATCTCTCTTGAAGAATGTCTGAATTGCTCATACTTTTTCTAATAGAAACTAAAGAATGTGATAAATGGGATGTTTTCTTTTTCTTGCAGAACACACCTACTCGCAGAATGTCGACGAGAAATGGGATGTATATAGCTTCGGTGTCGTCCTCTTGGAACTTGTTAGCGGTAGGAATCCAGATGTAGAACTAAGCAACAGTGTCGACTTAGTTCAATGGGTTAGAAACATGACAGACACGAAAAAGGAAGAAATACATAAAATAGTCGATCAAAGACTCTCCTCAGTCCCCCTGGAAGAAGTGATACACGTACTCAATGTCGCCATGCTGTGCACTGAAGAAGAGGCTCCAAAGCGTCCAACGATGCGGGAAGTTGTCCGGATCTTAACCGAGCATCAGCAACAATAATTCTTGAAATAGAATAGAGATACATGAATCATGATCTCAGTCGAGAAGTCACTGTTTTAGAGTCTCATGATGGAACAAAAAGGAAGCATTATTAGTTCACAGACTGCCTTGTCTTATGAAGCATGTGGTGATGATTTGTTTTAGGACTTAGGAGTATGCATTTGCTGGGTGTTTTGTGTCTAGTTTTTGGGTTTTGCTCTGCTACTGTGAGACGTACATGTACTGATACTATGCAAAATCACAACTCTCTCCCATCACATGATTAAATAAAATTTATTTTATGAACAAGAAATCATAAGTTGAAGCTTAAAGAATTTAACAACTGTTTAATTCTGTCGTTACATTCTTTGATACTCTGATTTAGTGTTAATTAATTGTTGACTTTGAAATTAATCATGAATTTGCGGAGTAACGTGGGGAGTATTATTAGTATTCCACTAAATGGGCCTCCAAGCACCATATCAGATAATGATAAAGAAGAAACATCTAAATTGAACACTACTCAAGCTGAGGTTAATTTTCAAAGAAAAAGTGAATTAAAGATGAATATTCATCCATGTTGTGCAAGTGTCCGGTTGGTTGTTATGTCAAAGTGATGAGCAAACGCATTAGAAGGCAAGACATGATTGCAAACAAGGAGCACTCCTCTTCCCTTTGCCAATAATTTCTTCACCTCTCATCATTGAAAAGAAAACAAAATAATAATAATAATAAAAAAATTGTATAGACACTCATAATGCAATTTTAAAAAAAAATTGACAAAAATATTAATTCTAAATATTCTTTTTCCTTCTAAACGTAACACCTCTTCCCTTGTCCCAATCGATTGTTGATATCTATTCATTACCACAACTGTCAACCAGTGCCCGTTTATAAACACTATAGCTTATTTAAAAAATCGTCAATCACAAAAAAGATACTCTAATGACTAATCCAACCCTTTGGTTGTGAATTAAATATCGACATGATGGCGATATAGTTTTATTAGTATAAAAATAAGTGGTGTGGTTTCAACATCAATCTCTCGGAGAACATGTGGCACGAGTAATCTATAAGAGACGGAATGTTTCTATTAAAGCTAATGGTAATTGGCCTCTCTTCAGCCTCTGATGAAGGAAACTCCTTTCTCAATGCTTCCTGCCAACTCTTTCTTTGCTTTCTCCAATCCAATCCTGTCAATCAAATATCCCAACTCTTTCACAATCAATGTTTCACAATCAGATTAAATCTCATGCGAGTCTGCGACACTGTGTTTGTTGCTCAACAAGTTCACATTAAGCTCATCACTAGTTTAAATGAGTATTCATATTTGATTCTTATATTAAATTTTCAGAACTGGCAATTGCATACCTCTCGTATTCATTTAGCGGGCCAAGGGAGTATACTTCATCTATACCATTGCGGCCAAGTCGTACTTTTGTTGCAAAGAATGGAAGTTCAGTCACCTGTACAAGACAAAAATATAAGATGAACATTATTCTAATTGCTGAAAGGGAAAAAGACAATAACTTGGATAAAAGATACCTACCTGAGAAGACACGAACGCGCACTCAACAACACCAGCATCTCCTCTTAAGCCCCTGAGGCATGCATCTGCAAACTTAACGGCAGCATATGCCTGTGCATTTCTGACATGCATTAGTCAAGTTCTTTCTATTTTTTAGATTTATGGTAACCAAACAATATAATAAGCTATTGTGATAGTGATGGCAAGGGGTGAAAATAAACTAACCATTGAGAGAGTTGCTGAACCAGCTCCTGCTTTGGCCTGCAAAGAGTTGCAGGTTAGTATAATACGTTATTGTGATAATGTTGATGATAATGCAGCAGAATGGATTCAACAAGTGTAAAACTCTCTATAGATGTTGAGCACTTGCAAACTAGTATGGCCCAATTTGCAGGTCAGCCTAATTTGCGCCCCATGCAACAGTCTACATATTAGATTTTAACAGAAGATAAATAATGGTTCTGCCTCCATCACATGTTACGCCAATAAAACTTCAGAAAACAAAAAGAGCAAAATAACTTGAGGAGGTGATGAAAACTGCTTATATGACCTTTATATAGCAACATCTAAACAACTAAACAAGGACGAAGACAAGTCTGATTCTACATGAATTACACGCTTCTTCTAAATTAATATACTCAGTTCATTATTCTTCGTCCAGTATGAATCCACACCATTATAATGTCATTTATCGCCAATTAATGTGTTCAAGAACACAAGCAAGCATAGACACTGGTATTTCGGCATTTATTGGACCACTGGTATCTACCAAACCAGCAAGCTTTTGCTATTAGAGCTGTTCATTAAAATGCATAGTTATAGAGATATCGAGTCCAACAAACAAATGAATTTTTTACCTCAACAACTTCTGTTCCACCATTTTGAATCCTATCGGTCAGGTAATTAATCTCTTCTTGTGTGAAAGAACTTGGAGGCTTGACCTATACAAGCCACAAACAACAAAATAAAAACTTGGTATGCAAATCAAGACATCATGTAATTCAATCAAATCAGAAACACGCACAAACCTGAGAAAGAAGGGGTAAAATGGTTACACCAGCATGACCGCCAACAACTGGAACATCAACATCCCGAGGGTCAAGACCCAATACTTCTGCCTGATAAAGACAAGATAACATGAAGTCATGACATAAGTAACTCAAGAAAGAAAACCATCACAATACTGGGGAGTACATTTTTCTAAAGTAACCACAAGAAACTCAAAAGTGGTCACATCAAAATTCTAATTGTACAGTTATTTAAGTGAAAAGGATGCCACGTTACCATTCATTTTAGGTATCAGGCTTATCTAGCAGGACCTTCATTCAAATAAAAAGAGAGAGAATAGTGGACTATAGCATACCACAAAGGTATTGGCTCTGACGACGTCAAGCATTGTAACTCCCAGAAGTCGCTTTGGATCATAAGTTCCAGCTTTCTTGAAAACTTCAGCTGCAATGGGCACGGTGGAGTTCACAGGATTACTGATCAGGTTGACAATGGCTCTAGGACAACACTTTGCAATCCCTTCACAAAGAGTCTTGACAATTCCTGCGTTTATTTTGAATAGATCATCCCTTGTCATTCCTGGTTTCCGAGGAACGCCTGCAGGGATTATAACAAGATCCATGCCAGTAAGCGCAGCCTCTAGCTGCTGCTGCCCCAAGAATCCACGCACCTGAATTTTCAGAAATTTTTTCAATATCCCATCCACTTCGCTGTAAGAACTCAAACTTGCATAGCCACTCGAGTAAAACGAATCATAAAAACAAACTCCCCAATTCAAACGCAAATACACGAAAGTTCCCTCACAGGATCTTAAATCACTCAAAACCCATATAACATAATACGTTCTAATTTCAAATTGCACGAAACCCAAACCCAATAGAACATAGATAATAAACTCACCACAGCACCCGTGTCCATGTGGCTAATATCAGCAGTGACGCCAGGGGCATTGACTACATCATATAGATGTAGGACAGAAACCAGAGGATTCATCTTCATCAACATCGCAAGTGGCTGTCCAATGCCACCGGCAGCCCCAAGTATTGCGACTCTGAACCCAGGAGCTCCGCCTTTGGCCCGGCAATTCGCCCTCCTCAAAACTGAACTCTCCTCCATCTATTCCAAAACAACCAAAATCAAAACAAAAAGAAGGGAACACGTAAGAACCCTTGATCCATAACTAAATCCCCATGTCCCCATATGGGTTAATGGGTTACAGACCAATGCGTCGAATTTCACAGTGATCTTGACAAAATAAGCCAAGATGAAGAGAAATTAAAAAGCAAAGAGAATGAGAACCTGATACTTGGGAGGATGAAGATGAGCAGAGATTCGAGCAATGCGCTGGTTAACATCAGGAATCGGCTGCATGGTTAGTAGCACGAACAGAAAACAAAGGCACCGCTCCAAGATCAGAAAACTTTGGGAAGTTGGCGTTGGGAAGAGGAAAATGCTTGGCGGGTCAAATTATATGATAATAATACAATAAACAAATGGTTGGGAACTGTGATGAGAAAGAAAGACCATCTCGTGGCCAATCTTATCTTACCCAAACTGTTTATACGTGTCAAAATACCACTTGTTGGACCCCACGGGCGGGCTGGACAATGATATATTTCTTTTGGGCCGGGCTAGATCTATAAGCCCATATAAGCGAGTTTTTCAATTTTCAATTTTCAATTTTCAATTTTCAATTTTATTTTCTAAAAAATATGACTATTGAGTAAATTAGTGCGAAATGCTTTTTAATATAGATGAGATTTAAGTTTACACCTATGTTTTCATCCATGGGATCCCTCTTAGACGTATTCCATATTTATTTGGACCTAACTTCATATATTACAAAATCTATTCACTAATCATTTTATTTTTTAAAATTAAGCTTATAGACATTACTTCCGCCTAAAAAAAATTAACTTTAAAAAAATTGTATTCTGTTTAAATTAAAAAAAAAATCTAATTATTGTACTTAAAAATGATGCGAACCATTACACATCATCAAAAACTAGACAATTTTTAAAAAAACAAAAAAATTACCAACGAGATTTTAATATTTGAAACCTATTAAATATTAAACTAAAAGACAATGAAAGCACAGTATATAACTTGTATTTTTCATCCCGTTCCTTTTATATTTAATGTTTTAATCTTGGAGTACCTTCTTTGTTTTCAATTGTTATTTATAACAATTTTATATAACTTGTATATTTCACGATTTTTCAAAAGGATCCATCTGTATTCTACCTCTCTTAACACACATTTTAATAAGAGTATCCTTCAAAGTGAGTGTTTGGATTCTCATGCTACCCCACTTTTTTTACTAAAAACCCACACTAGACTTTATAACATTAGGAGGTGTTTGCAACTTAGGTAATTTGAAAGAGTTAGTTGGGTGGATAAAAAAGCCAACTCACTTTTTATTGTTTGGTTATTCGTATCAACTCACATTTTTCACTAAAACATTTACATTTCTCATTTTGTTATTCGTATCGACTCTTTCAATTATTCTCTTATAATTATTACCGACTCAACTCTTTACTTATATCCCTAACCAAATGTTTCCTAATATATTTGATAAAATCTCACTCTCTAACCAAAATGCTTTCGCGTATTTAATTTTCAAATTTCTCTCAAACTTTTAATATTTATCTCTTATTTAATTTTTTGTTATCTAATTAATACATCTCTAACTTTCTAATCCTTTTTTTTTTCATTACTTTCATAACTCTAATAACATTTTCGTACAAGCTCCAAATAATTTACATACTAAATCACAAAACCAACATATAATTGATAAAGAAATTTATATGATGAATTTAAAAGAATATAACATATGTGAAATTTAAATTCAAATCATTAGAATTGATGATTGATAGAAATGATTAGTTCAATAATTTTCTTAAAACTCTAAAGTCATGCTAAATCATCAATCTACTAAGATGCATTTAAGTGGATATGTTAAGGTAAATTGGATTAGGCAACCTTTTTAACATACTTAAGAAGGAGGCTACTTGCCTTTTAACTTCTCTCCACTCCACCCATGTTTGGTATACCTATATAATAAAGCAATGAAAATGGTTAATTAATTGATTAATTACGAACTATAAGAAACCAATATTAAAAAAAGCAATAAGAAAAATTCTGTCGGTGTCCCCATTTAAGATGGTTGAGTGTTTCTAGAAGGGTTATTTTCTTAGAATCTTGGAGTTCAGTCGTGACTTCCTAAGAATAAACCTAATTTCCCATTTCACCCCTAAACACACTTGTCAAACAAAACACTCCACAACCCATTCTCACTATAATATAATCAAATCAAAATCCTTTTAATCCATTATTAATTAAATCTCCCCTTTTATTATTTTTGAAATCAAAATAAATCCCAACTTAGATCTTCTCTAATCTGTTCATCTCCACAGTATGTGAATCCAAATCCAAATAAAATTAAATTAATTCAACATCTTTATCCGACCATTCCAAATAATTAAAGAAAACAAAAACAAAAACAAAACAAAACGACATTCCAATTCTCAAATCATCGTAACACTCAAGCTATCTTCCTTCTTTAATCTTTTATTACACAATAATTTCTACACACGTTTACTTTTTGTCACATGTAAAAACAAAAACCATTTCTTTTTTATTTTTTCTACATTAAAAAAATCTAGTTTATTTGTTTTTATTTAATATTGTTATTGAATTTCGAGTCTGCATTTGAGCTGGCTTATTTGGAATTAAACGAAACCCCAAAAAACGATGCTTTTTTTTTTTTTCCTTTCCCCAAACTCGCTCGAATTTGGCCTATAAATTGCATGTGAAATCCATGAAAATGATGATCTCCCCATCTATATGTTTTATAAAAAGAAAAGGAAGAAAGAAAAAAACCCATTTTGATTTAATCGATAAAAACGCGTTTGAAGAACAGAAGAGAAATGTGAAAAGGGCCCTTCACCAGCCACATCGACCTCCATGCCTTTTCTTTTGTCTATATAAATCAAAGTTTTCTTTTCTTTTCTGTTCTTTTCTTTTGTTCTGTAGATGGATGGAGATCAATATAATCAGGTTGGTTCATCACTCAAACAAAAAAAAAAACATCTCTATTATTATTGTTGTTGTTGTATATATGAGTTTGTCTGGTCTTAATCTCCCTCCCATCTTGTTTGAATGATATCATTTGGTTTCAAAATTTAGATATAGAGCCCACTTTTGTAAAAATCGAAAGAGGGTCGAAGAAATTACAAGAGTGCAAATGTGAAACCTTGAGATCTTTCTTGTGGAATTAGAGCAAAATTTTTGGCAGACAGGGCCAAGCCAGGCAGTACAAATGGAAGCTACTACTACTACAACAACAACAACAACAAAAAAAGTTCTTGATTCAAAGATTCAAGCCATTCTTGCTGATGATCTTAGAAGAATCTGTATGAGTTTTTCTTCTTCTTCTTCTTCTTCTTCTAATTTGGTAATTTAATTTCTTCGAACTTTAATTAATTGTTGGATTATATAATTCATATATATTTATATCGCATATTGATGAAATGTTGTTGGGAATTAGATATTAGATGATAGCGTAGAGAGAGGAGAAAGGGAAAATTTTTCTTTTTTTCCTTTTTTCTTTTTTGGAATATGAATAATTGGTTTTTTTTTATTATTATTTTTTAAATTAGGATCAATACCCACAAGACAAATTCTTTTGTTTGCGTGGATTATGATCCAAGCAAGAAAGAAAAAAAAAACACATAAGTAATTAAGTTTCAATTCTGAGTATATAGTTCTCTTTTTTGGTATTTTGCTAAGCTGTAAGGCTTTTTCTTTTTGAAGGATGAAATGAATAAATTGGAACAAAGAGCATTGGATTGTCAGAGAAAAGGAACCAAATTTTAATTTGCATCCAAAGTTTGAGGCTCTAATGTTTTCTAAACCACATTTTTGTTTATGTCGAATATTCTGCTTTCCTTCTTTATATTACTTATTTCTCAACAAATTAAAAATTTAAAAACACCCTTTAAAAACTTTAAATAATTAATTACAAAGCTTGTGCTTAAATTTTAAAATAGTATTAGACTAAAAATGAAGAATTCACGATTTGCTTTATATATCCTAATTGACAATAAGATTCATTCTCTAAACAACAAAGATTCAAATCTCAAATTTTTTTATTTGTTAAACGTACCTTTCATATTTAAGTCTAGTCTAACATTTAACGAAATCAAGAGTCATATTGAAATAAGAAAACAAAACTTTTAAATTAAATTTATGTATATGTGATTTCTCAACCACCATATCCAAGATATCATAGTGGATGTCACATGCTTTAGGATTTTTATGAATTTAAGGCTAAACATATAATATTAGTAATAATGATGTTTTTAGTTAAATCGTTTGCTTTTAATACAGCCTCTCTTCCAAGAGAAAATAATACACACGAAAGAGTAATTTCCATTTCCAAAATTCGTTTATATGGGAAAGGATGATTATAATTAAATTAAACTGCCTTTGTTAATTTCATTTTTTTTTTCCTTGTTTGGGTTATAACGTTTATAAGAAATGGCCATAGTTTTACACGTGTAAAGAAATGTGTTGAACTTAATTAGGAAATGGACATGGTTTCTTGTTAATTAATAGTTAAATGCACCTGTGAATGTTGATAAACTTAGTTAATAAACATCTATCATGTAGTTTTTAAATATAATCTACCTTTTCTTTGTTTTATTATTAATTTTTTATTTTGTGTTTTGAGTTTAGGTTTTAATTGGTTTAATTTGTATAGTATTTCACCCTTCTTCTTTTCATCTTTTGCGCTAATTAATGTCTATTTTGATATTTATAGGTTAATTTTCAGTTGATTAATTAAAGTAAGCAATGAAGAGATAAATTTTAATTTTAATTTGAATAATTTGGTGACAAAACATAGAGGCTATTGATAAAGACGGCTCATCTTTGTGTTTCGATATGTGACGTTATTCTTTTAAATTTAGTGTGCTTATATATAGTAGGACTTCAATAAATTAAATTCAATTTGGTTCTAGCTATTTGATTGTTAAGGTCCATCAATAAATGAGTCATTTTAAAATTATAAAATACTACGTAATTAAAAATATAACTTTATATTTGTAGTACCTATAATATAATCATTATATATATATATATATATATATATATATATATATATATATTATATTATATTATATTATATTATATTATATTATAGTTTAATACATAATCTTAACAAAGTAACCTAATAGTTTAATACATAAACTTAATTAGTTTTGAACATGTAGATTTAAGTATGCGACTCAAACAAAGTACGTTTCTTTATTCATTTTATCAAATTTTATATTTTTCTTACGATTTTCATTATCAAACACTCATTCAGTACAACCATCTATCATATTCATGTCAACTTTAAGGGTTCGCATGATCTTCCTTTCTCTTTTTCCTGTTTAGTTACATTGGACACCATAGAAAAATATACATATCTCATACAACTGATATGTTATTTATTACAGAGTAAAATATATATATATATATATATATATATATATATATATATATATATATATATATGAACTATGTATTTTTGTAAGATAGATACGATATAAATTACTATCATATTGGTTATATGTTAAATTCTGTTATATTTTATTTAATGTCTTTTTTTTATTTAATTTGAATTTCCTTACTTTTAATAAAATTTAAATTTTAGTCTTTACCATTAGTTTCTAATTGATTTTGTCTGGGAGATAAAAAGAGTGTTTTTAGTTTTATTTTTCAAAAAAAAAAAAAATGTAACCTTTACCAGCAATACTTTACAAATTGCAAAAGTATTTTTATATGGGATATTTTCTTACTTGAAAATTATAACCTAACATGCTCTCCGAAACAAACTAAATTATATAGCACAACAATAAAAATATTTGTAAAAATAATAATAGTTGACTAGTCAAATGGTGAAAAGTTTTAAAAGATCAAGTTTGTCCTTTAGCTACCGTCATCAATTATCAATTAAGTGATAATTGCTGTCAATTACAATAATTGATAGTACGTTTCTCAAATTGAAATTGTCACCGATAACATCTATTAGTGATAATAGTTATTATCAATGATAACCTTCAATTTATCATAATTATGATTGTTTCTTATGGTTTTTTAAAATTGAAAGTCATAATTCATAGCAACTATCAACGATAACTTTCAACATGAGAAAAAAAAAAAGTAAGTCTATTAGCGATTAGTTTTAGTTTGAAAAATTTGAAAAGAAGTGTTCAAAATAGTGATTGGACCCGAGTCTTTTAGTATTTTACTATAAATGTGTCTTATAAACAATTATTTTATTGTTGTACTAGATATTCTATTACTTTTTACTTTAAGTTTTACTTATGCAGGTGACCCTTGGAACTACACCATCAAAACTTGAAATAACTTAACCAAAAAGTGACAACACTGTCTTCATTTTCTTTCATTCCGGCTTCTAAATATTGTCCCCTCACATGTTTATCATTTCTAGGCCTTTGCAATATACACACAAATAGTATATATTCTCTTTGCCCAATCTTATACTAAGGCTAATTCACTTGACTTACAATTTGATTTTTTAAACTCTAAAATTGTTGCACAAGAAAACATATATTCTCTCACACATTGATAACATTTTCTAGTTTGCTTTTTTTTTTTTAATTTTATTTTCCTCTGCCACAAGTTTTCTTTTTCACTTTGCTTTATAAAATTACGAATTTGGTCTCACATGTTGATTCTGTTAAACATATAATATAACTTGAATCTATTACATACAATTTAGGTACTAAATACAAAATATAAAATATAGGTTGGTTGAATAACTATTTTAGTTTTGAATTTAGTTCATAATAACTTTGAAAGTAGATTCAAATTGCTCTATGTAATTTTAAAAATTCAATTTCACCACAATACTTTAAATTAGCTTAATGCAACCTAGTTTAATTCAAGGGTGTGTATGCAAGTGTTTAATTGAAAAAAAAAAGCCACTTAAAAGTATTTTTAAGTAATTTTTATCAAAATGATTTAAATAAAAATACTTTTTTCTCACCACTGTAGAAAGAAGATTTTAAAACTAAAACTAAATTTGTGATTTGATTATTTAAAAAAAAAATGTTTGAGGAGGATCACCATTTTTCCTTTCTGGTATAACAAAAAGATGGATTTAAATGTGAGCAATAATAATGTTTAAAGGAACATTTTAGGATAATTATAATTAACATCAATTTTGAAGATAATGATTAATTGTATAATAATATTTTTAAAAAAATTACAAATATATTAAACTGGATAACAAAATAATTCACCCATTAGACCAAAAGAAAAAAGAAGAAGAACAATAAATTTATTTTTGAGTAACCCTACAAAGCACAACACCAACTCGAAGATTCAAATGGATTTGAAATTTGAACTGTCGTTTTAAATCCCACCAACGATAATGCCACGTCATAGGGTTAATTTGTAGAGAGAGTAACTCCCACGTGCCACTCGCCGGTAGCACGAGTACCTCAACCCCCTCGCCGCATCTAACTCATCGTCTCTCATTCTATAAAACCCCCCAACTACAATCCCCCGCAATGCCCACTTCTGATCCTTAGGAGAAGCGTCTTCATAAACGCTCCTTCTGTTTCCTTTCTTTCCCATTTTTCTTCCTCCATTTCGATTCCACAATGAGAGAGTGCATTTCCGTTCACATTGGTCAGGCCGGTATTCAGGTCGGCAATGCCTGCTGGGAACTTTACTGCTTGGAGCATGGCATTCAGGTTTCCTCCTTTTTTTTTTTTTTTTTTTAATTTTTTTTTTTTACTACTTTCAAGTTTTCGCTTTGATCAACTCGTTGTTTGTTGCTTTGGATGGTTGTCTAGGAATGGCTGGCGTTATAAGTTTGAGATCTAGGGTTTTGTGGTGTGACTCGTTTGCCATTTCCCAGATCTGGTGTTCTTTTGTCTCCTAATTAGTGTAACAGCGTTTTTTACTTCAGAATACACCTATGTGATTTCGTTTTAAGTAGATCGACCACATTTCATTCTGATACTAACTTCTATGGAGCCCCACTTTGAACTTCTGTCCAGATCCTTGCATATTTACCCTCGGTTGCGTGATTTTTTTTAAAGATGTTCTAATATATTTCGGTTTTTAGCCATTTGTATATGGTTTCAACCAAACTGTGACCTTTCTTATGAGTTAGGTTGAGGTGTGATTTAATCAATTTCATGTTCTGGGTATGAGTATTTCTATCCTAATTTTTTTTCTTTCTTTTTTTACACCATTTGGACTCTATATAAGCGGACCTGCCAATGAGGAAGGAGTTCTAGGATTAATGTAATGTGGGATCTGGAATGGTTCTGTTTGATCACACACGACATGAAGGGAACTTGAAAGTTGAAACATTTGTCTTACATAGCTCGGTCTTCGTGGTTGAAATTAGTTTAGCATGTTTTTTTTTTTTTTTTTTTTTTTTTTTTTTTTTTTTTTTGCTTAATTAATGGGATTAGTTCACGTAACGGTTCTGTTTTAACGAGTTACGTTTTCTTGTACTTTTGACCACTGGCATTTTCCATGTGGTATACATACAATATCATTCTGAAATACTTGACTTGGTGGAATGGATGTGAAAGTCTTGATCTGATATGTATATTCTTCTTGCATCCCTGGACATGAAATATAAATTACAATGCACCTTGCGAAATTTTACAACTGAAATCTGAATGCATTTTACATTTCTTTGCAGCCCGATGGACAGATGCCTAGTGACAAGACAGTGGGTGGGGGCGACGACGCCTTCAACACCTTCTTCAGTGAGACTGGTGCTGGAAAGCATGTACCTCGTGCTGTTTTTGTAGATCTTGAGCCAACGGTCATCGATGAAGTCAGAACAGGGACATACCGCCAACTCTTCCATCCTGAACAGTTAATCAGTGGCAAGGAAGATGCAGCTAACAATTTTGCTCGTGGCCATTATACGAGTAATTCAATCGTCTCTTCCTTTCTTTAGTTAGTTCCTGTTAACAATTCTTTGTTTTAACACGTTTCTCCTTTTGTATTACAGTTGGTAAAGAGATTGTTGATCTCTGCTTGGATCGTATCAGAAAACTTGCCGACAACTGTACTGGTCTTCAAGGTTTCCTCGTTTTCAATGCTGTGGGTGGAGGAACGGGTTCTGGTCTTGGATCCCTTCTGCTGGAACGTCTTTCAGTGGACTACGGGAAGAAATCCAAGCTTGGATTTACTGTTTATCCTTCACCGCAGGTGTCCACATCTGTAGTTGAGCCTTATAACAGTGTCCTTTCAACCCATTCGCTTTTGGAGCACACCGATGTTGCAGTGCTACTTGATAACGAAGCCATTTATGATATCTGTAGGCGTTCCCTCGACATTGATCGACCCACCTACCAGAACCTCAACCGCTTGATTTCTCAGGTACGAATTTCATTCATTTGTCTCCCAACCCTTTTTTTTTTTTTTGATATCTAAATGATGAAAGTCAAATGTTAAATTCCCAGGTGATATCATCTCTGACTGCATCTCTGAGGTTTGATGGTGCACTGAACGTGGATGTTACTGAGTTCCAGACAAATCTGGTGCCATACCCTAGGATTCACTTCATGCTTTCATCATACGCTCCTGTGATATCAGCGGAGAAGGCGTACCATGAGCAACTCTCTGTTGCAGAGATCACCAACAGTGCATTTGAGCCTTCATCCATGATGGCCAAGTGTGACCCCCGCCATGGAAAATACATGGCCTGTTGTTTGATGTACAGAGGAGATGTGGTTCCAAAGGATGTCAACGCAGCGGTGGCTACCATTAAAACCAAACGAACCATCCAATTTGTTGACTGGTGCCCAACAGGATTCAAGTGTGGTATCAATTACCAGCCACCTACTGTTGTACCAGGCGGGGATTTGGCCAAGGTTCAAAGAGCTGTATGCATGATCTCCAACTCCACAAGTGTCGCAGAGGTCTTCTCCCGCATTGACCACAAATTTGATCTCATGTACGCAAAGAGGGCTTTTGTGCATTGGTACGTGGGTGAGGGTATGGAAGAAGGCGAGTTCTCTGAGGCTAGGGAGGATCTTGCTGCGTTGGAGAAGGACTACGAGGAGGTCGGTGCTGAGGCGGGTGATGATGATGACGAAGAAGGAGAAGACTATTAGGTTGGAAAGAAGTTTACATGTTTCCACATTAGTAGTTCCCCTTTAGTTTCTGTTATCTCCGGTGTTATTGTTGCTATATGTTGTAATAGCCATGTGCTTCACTTAGCAGTTGACTATAATATTTGCTAATGTGTCCTCCTCTGGAGTGATGCAGCTCATCGTGACCGTATTGCTTGCTTTAATGGTGTGTATCTCCTTTCTACTTCAATGGTGTGTTGTATGATGAATAAAGAGCGTGTTTTCCACTTCGATAGATGTAGCCTGTTTTCATAATAATATTCCATTCTTTTCTTCGTGCCATTATTTTCATTATGTTTCTTATTTGAGTTCAATTCCATTATTCACAAATCTATCTTATGTTGCTATTTCAAAATTTATAATAGGAATTACGAACAGATTTCCATTCCCAAAAGATGTTTTCTACAGTCCTAATCTGTAAACAATATTATTTAAAAGAATAAAATAAAATAAGAAGTCCATGATCATTTTATTTTGTAAATTTTGATATTTTTGATAAATTTTCAACTAGTCTATAGATTTTTTTAAACAAATATTAGATATTAGATAAAGAAAAGAAAATTAAATAAACTATAATATATTAACTTGGGATAGCTCTGGAGATATCTTGTTTACAATTAAATGGAGAGAGATTATTTTGTTTAATTTATTATTAATTTTCTTTTGTAAGATGAATGAAAAATATAAATTGGAGGTACTAATGGTAAAACTTCGTCAAATCAGCATTGAAATATGGATTAGCCTTCGACGAGAAATTTTTGACTTCCACGAAATTCCAAATATTTAAATAAATGTCAAAGTGTTTTGGTAGTGATTGATTATTTGGTCTAATTGGATTTTATTGGCCTAGTTTAGTAAGATAAGACCTAAATCCACATGTTTAAGTCTGGAGGAACTGATCTATGAACCGACCAAACCCAAGTTATAAGACCCGCCAAATGACTCTATTAATAAAGTTCTCAAAAATTTTATTCTATAAAGTTGAGAACTCTCCCAATAGCAAAAAGACTAGATCACCAAAATACAAAATCCTTCCAAAACTCCAAAAGAACATCACGCGTACATATTCAATCGAGGATAACTCCACGAAACACGTTTCTTCCAAAACCTCGTGTGAACAATCCGTATACAAATTTGAAAAATATGTTGAATTATAAAAAAAAAACTCCAACATTTGTTCATATGTTTCAAAAGTATCGATATCCTTTCAAAATTTGTTATTATCATTTTGTAACAATTTCAAAACTAGATTGAAATAGAAATCATTTAAATTTCAATAAAAAAACGAGACTTAAAATGGTAAGATGACACATCGTTTCAATATTGGTATGAAATTCTATAACGTAGATTTTGTCGTTCAATCACAAAATGTGACATGACAACCTTTTTCTTAAAAAAATTATTTTGTGATCGAAGCCAGTAATGTTCTTCAAAATTATTTTAGGGTTTAAATGGAAAGTATAGAAAAAGTAAAGTGAAATAAAAAAATGAAGCATTAAAAGTACTTTGATATTTTAAATATTAAAAGTTCGTGGAATATGAGACAAAAAAAGACACGTCATAGAAATGCGGACATTTCTTTTTCAGGTGCCAATCACTTGGAACGGCTAAGCAATTCAATGCGTCCCCTGCCTCTTCTCCTATCTATCTATCTATCTATCTATACCATTCTTTTCCCTTTCTGCTTTTTCTTTTTTCGATTTAATTTAAAATTATCATTCCATTTCCATCCTGAATCGAACTCATATTAATCTAATCTTAAAGTAATCTGATTCAACAAATAATAATAATAATAATAAGAAAAAATTTATTTGATATATTCCCTTCACGTTCTTCTATATTTGCCTCGAACTTTAATTTCTTCACTCTCCCTTTTCAGCCCTTCGCATAAGTAATGGAATTACACATTCCTATAGGAAACTTATAGGCTTGCTCAGTTTAAAGCTAAGCTAAAGAGTTTGCTTTACTTTTTGGGATTCTGAGCTTCCAATTGCTGTTTTCTTTTCCAATGCAATGGAAAAGGAAGAACAGCCCAAGTTTTCTTCTACCCCTAATCTTGAACACCAAGCCAATGGAGTTTCAGTATGTTTCTTACTATTTTTCTGTAATGGGTTTTGTCTTTTTGGTTCGTTTTTGCATTCCTTCCTTCCTTCCCCTTTTGATTGATTTCATCAGTTGTGTCTCTATTGAAAGACGATGGGGACAGTAAAAGTTTGTGGGGTTTTGCTTTTTGTTTTCGATCTTTTGTGTTTAATTTGTTCTTGTGTTTAGAGATTGCATTATGGATGCTAATTAGAACTACTACTGTTTCTAACAGAGTAAGAATGAGAAGAGTGTATCCGATGGGACAGATGCAGCAAAAAACGCCAAATCTGGATGCCAATTATTAGAGAATGAGTCTCCCCATAATCAGCATTACACTGCGCTTCTTCAAAGCGCTCACTATCCTGAACATGCAGAAAAGCCTTCACCGTCAACTGCCCCTTCCGCCGTGAATGAGCGACATCAGCTGCCGCAAAGCCCGGCTAATCTTCAGCATCAGCTTAGCCAGCCTCCGCAGCCGCAGCAATTTGTTCTTTCTTCACAACCCTTTTGGATACAGCCACAGCCGAGTATTTCCTTTGGAGCAACTGAAGGTAGCTGGCAATCTCCGGCGGCGTTTGGCGCTGGAGCCTCGCCGATATGTCAACCCCAAGCTCCTAATTTCTATTACCCAGTTGGATATCCGACATATCCAGGTTTTCCAGGTGAGTTTCAATTTCAGGACTATTTGGTAGAGTAATTCTGTGGGGATTGCTTGATCAATTAGTGGGTGTTTTTCAAACCTTGTTTGTAATTGAATGTGATGTACATTGATCGGTTTGAGTTTTGAAATTTGAGTCTGAACTTTAACAGGTTCCAGGGATGGCTCAATTTGGTGGGGTCAAACACAACCAATACTGTTTCCTGGATTGTCCAATTATCCAAGAGCTTCATGTGGTTTTGTATCTTCTCAATCTTGGCCAATGCCAATTCCTAGTTGTGCAACATCTTCCTCTGGACAACCCCTTTTAAGAGGAGTCATCAAACCACCTGAAAAGCTTTCTCAAAAGCATAAGAAACTTTGGGAAGCTCAGGTTTGTCATAATATTCATCTTCAGTTTATGTGTGTTTGAGATGTTATTGTAATGCTGTTTTTCCTGCTCTTTGATGCAGTCTGCAGAAAATGTACAATTGTGGAGTATGATAGGAGAGTTGCAAGGGGAATTAGCAGTCTACAAGGGCCGCTTGAGTAAGCTTGAAGCTGAAATTTCATGTTTAAGATCTTCAGCTACTAATGAGCCTGCTGTGGAAGTTGGAAATGGTGACATTACATTGAGGGGACAACCAACGAAGCGAGGAAGGTTGAAACGAGGTACAGCCCCAGTTGGTTCACAATCTCCTTTGCAGCCTCATACACGAGTAAGAAAGCCAGCAGTTGGGAGAACAAAAGTAGAAGATGCAAAACAAACTCTTCTTGGAAAAGATAGCTTGAATAAGGCGGATGATAATAAACATAAATATTTTACTTCCCTTGACATTACAAAGCAAGACAAGAATGAAGACAGTTCAACTACCATCAATCAAAACAATGGGATCGTGGAGATTGATGATGACACTCTCAAGATGCCTGCCTCTTTAGACAATCAAGTTCTTGAACAATGCTCTGAAATTCAATCATGTGGAATTGAATTCAAGCCACCATCAGTATTGAAATCCAATTATGAAGGTAATCACAGTTCAAAAGTCACTTGCTTAATCCTGTCTTGGCATACCAAGAGTTCCTCAACGATCCTGATGTTGGTTATACTAATACATATAAAGAAAATTTCATATGGTCTTTAGGAATCATCTCTGAAGACTCCGAACGAAATGACTTTAGAATAGCCTCCTCAACAATCTACACCAATGGAAATGTTACCAGACAAGGAATATCTGGGTGGAACTTTAAACTCGTGGACGAAGCAGCCGAATTGGGATTTCCTCCTCCAGTAGTACACAAAACGGGGAACGAAGATATGGCAGATGAATTCAGCTCAGGACCTGAAGAGATTGAAACACAAAATGGTTCCTCCTGGTGTTGAAAGTAAGCTCTAAATGATCAAATGTTGTTCTACCTCCAATATTAGGTAATACACTAAAATGAGCCAGATAGTGGATAATTCTGCCCCAATTGGCAAGCTACTGCCACTTGATGGAGATGGTTTGACCAATATTTTGTACAAGGGCAGAATGGATTCAGCTTGCTTAACATGGTACGACTTTAACCCAAATTACTTATACCAGAAAATCTTGCATACTCAAAATTTGTCTATGTTAACTTGCCTTTTTGTTCTTAATTAATGTCAAGATTCAATATACCACATAAAAGTTGCAATGTTATGAGTAATATTGCATGGAGAATTATGGACTGAAAGTACAATCCCTCAAAACCTGGACAGATGGGCGAAAAAACCATTACAACGAAGTTTTGGCACTACATGTGAATATAGAATCAAATAATTGGGTCATTTTCATTAGTACATAAATTCTGGAAAAAGTTGTCTACACCTAGTGTGTTTGTGATCCGGATACGGCGGAAGAATCTTTACAAATTCATTTTACATAGTAGATGACGATGGATAATTTAATCAAAATCTTGATCGAAGGAAACTCCTATGGTTTAAAATAATCATAACCTTAGTTAAGTTAATAGTGGATGATATGTTTCGCAATTGAAATCAAACCCTTAATTTGTCTTGCACTAAAAGTCGTTCGTAAGTCATGTCGAGCCCTACATTTAGGTCCTACCTTACTACCTACTCTCCCATTGTTGGAATTCACTCCGGAGAAAAAACTGTGGTTTGATTTGGATGGCATCAAACCCAAATAGGGGCTTTAATTGGAATTGGAAAGGAGTTTCCTTTTAGGAGTTTCCTTTTTAGAAAAGGGAACTTTGAATAGATACCCATATTGTAGAAAGAGAACTTATCTCATCTTTACGCATTTTTGAAAAATAAAAGGCATGCTTTTATCTTTACCCATTTTCAAAAATGGAATTTTTATCAAAACCCATATCGTAAAATACGAAAATATGAAATCTTTCTCTTTCTTAGTTTGCTAAAGTCCCATGGTTAACAATCCTAAAGCCAAGTCAGAGAAATAGAATGTGTGGACTGAAAAGTTAGAACCAAAGGTTGAAAGAGAACCCTGAGATCATCAAACGTCAGAAAGAAAAACCCTTTTTTTAAATTGTTTTTTGTTTTTTGTTTAATAAAAAATCCCCAACGAAGCCCTACCATTCGTATCATAGTATAGACTTGTTTTGTATATCGAGAAGAGTCAAATTATGACTCATAATTCATAAGTCATAATTCATGAGAACTTGCCATTCCTATAAATCCATACGCTTTTCTTGGTCTAATCTGTTAGGCAAAACTCCATGCCTCTCCTCCAAATCCGGATATCCAAATCTCTACATTAACACATAATTTACCACTTTCTTTATTATAGCCTCTAATGGCCACCGCCACCGTCAAGCCTCCTCGGCCAAAACTAGCCTGTTTCTCCTTCGCCGCCTATGCTAAAACTGTCATCGACCATCTCAAATCCCTCCAAATTCCCGTCCTCCCTGGCCTCTCCGACCCTGAATTTACATCCGTTGAGTCCACCTTCCGATTCTCTTTCCCGCCGGACCTCCGTTCGATCCTCCAAGAGGGTCTCCCAATTGGGTCTGGTTTCCCCAACTGGCGGTCCTCCTCCATTCAACAGCTTCACATTCTGATCAATCTCCCAAAATTCTGCCTCCTCAAGGAAATTTCTCAAAGAAAATTCTGGTGTCAATCTTGGGGGGCCCAACCTGATGATTCAAACGACGCTGTTGCTTTGGCCAAGCAATTCTTGGACAGAGCCCCTGTTCTTGTCCCCATTTATAAAAACTGGTACATCCCTTCCGCCCCGAACATGGCCGGAAACCCTGTATTTCACCTTGACGGTGGGGAGATTCGTGTTTCCAGCTTTGACTTGGCTGGATTCTTTCAAGCCCACGAATATTCTCAACTGGGTAAGGCTGAACCGGACTGTTTGGTGATCGATTCACCAGCTTGGGCAGCGACAGAGGCCCGAGCAGTGGAATTCTGGACGGAAGTGGCTTCGAGAAAGAAAGCGAAAGCGCGTGAGGTAACGGAAGGGTGGTGGAATGAAGGGGAATTTGAAATGGGGTTGGACGGATGCCTTGAGGACGTGTTTTGGAAGTTGCGAGAAGGTGGGTGGAGGGAAGAAGATGTCAGAGATATGATGATGATGGACCGCCATGATCGGAGCTTGGAACAAAATGAGACAACAATGGAGAAACTTAGAGTATCAGTAGGTGAAATTTTACTTAGTGGGGGATGGAGCAGAGACGATGTGGTGTACTCTCTTGATCTTGAATGCAATTCCGCCATTGTTATTCCTGACGAAGAATCAACATTTGAAATCAATCTTCATCATTATCATCATCATCAGCCAATTAGAATCCCTCAAGTAGAACGCAAGAAAAAGCCCCGCAACACCACCACCACCAACCACCTTAAAATGCCCCCATTTTTCTTTGCACCACATCGGAACTTAATCCTCTAACGTCTTTTCGTCTTGCTTTTCCTCTTAATTAGCCTAGTTTACCTTCACATGAATGACCCCTTGTTCATTACGTAAATTATACAGTGTACATAAATACACATTCTTTTTTCTTTTGGTTAATAAAAGGAGAGACGATAAAGGTCCAATTTTGATCCCACCGATTCATATTTCATATTGCATTGTTTGCTGGCATTATTAAATATTAATGTAGCATTCTTTCTTTTTGTTGTATTCGGAAGGAAGGGAAAATGGGATGTCATGTCATGTGGGGAGGCTAGGAAAATGACCTTATGAATGAAGTAATATGTTTTTTACGTTACAGAAATAATTCTCTCTCTCCATCTATTGGTGGGGCGGTGGCGTTCTGAAATGGGCAGCCGGCGTTGACAAATCGGAGAGGAAACTGTTAACGGCGGTGACTGAGGGGTCATCGGAGTCCTCAACTACGTTGACGGAGAAATAAGGGCCTAAAAGTGGGAGTCGGAAACCGAGTTTTGAAATGAAAAACGGACGAATCGGTCAAGATGTAGACTCTCTTACGCACCGGTCTAAAAGGGGTATTAATGACAGTCTACTAATGGGAAATTTCTGGTTCTACATAGGTTTGGAGAATTAGTTTCTTCTACTTGCCATAATAGCATTATATAGAAATGTTAAATCCTAAATAATTTGATCTTACTAGTTCGAAGAAATTTAGAATTCATACTCTAGTGGATCAAAAATAGTATAATCTATAATTTATAAACTCCTATCAATAATACATTTAACTACGCATAAAATATATATATACAGAAATTTGGGGGGTAAAATTTGAAATGAAAAAAAAAAAACGAAAACCAAATTTAAAATATTTTGTCATGTTTGAAAAACTAAAAATTTGTTGCTACATTCACCATTATGATAAATGTTTTAGGTAACCTTGAAAAGTTCTCTTTTAATGATGTGCATTGCGTAGTTTGACTTTATTGCTCGTTTGGCATTGGCCAAAACTTTCTAATTTGATTTTACTCGCAAGTTCCTTGCACTTAATTAATTACTTGGTTGCCTTTAAAAAAAGAAAAAAAAGAAAAAAAGAAAAACGAAATACTTGGTTGTCCTTTGCTTTTCCTTCATTGAATTATTATTACATGGTATGGTATATACCTGTCTTTTGCAGGATAATTATGAGTAATTAAACACATGAATTATGAGATTCCTAACTAATACTGCATGAATCAAGATCGTATCGAAAAAGAATTATGATAAGACTGAATTTGGAACCAAGGAAAGACAAGAGAGGAGCAGAATAAAGAAGGAAGTTGCTAGCTTGAACAAATTCCGAGCCAAGAAGTAGATTTAAATCTTTAACTTAATGAGGAAAAGAAAAACAGTGAACGAAGTTTCTTCTTCTTTACAAAACTAGCCACGTGGCTATGACTTTTGATTATACATTTCATGATGAATTGTCAATGTTTAGCAAAGGTTATTGCGTATAATAGTCAAAAGTGTGTAAAAGTAAAGCATAAGGCAAGTCAAAAGAAGATGATGCCTTGGAAAGTTGATGGATGCTTCATGACAAGGCATTTAGTTCCTATGTCAAATTCTACATGATGGTAGTGAGTTCCTATTAGTGTTGTAGGTTACCATGTGGCTCATCTCAACATATTGAAATATTAGCCTATATGTTTGTATTGTCAGTTACTGATGCACCATTAAGTTATTAAATTCACTATACTCTCTTAGCTCAAGCTTTTATGTTAAGAAGTCTTACCAATAAAATATACCTAGCTCCCAATTTCAGAATAATGATATGATATGTGTTGCCTGCTTTAAGTGTTAGCACAATCTGATTAAAGTTTGAATAATAAATAAGTAATATAAATGGCTAACAGAGACTTCGAATCTTATGATTGAATATAATGTTTAACAATAGGTCTATCTCTATCTCTCGACGGCAATATGTCCATTTCCCTAACCCATTAAGTTGGAACTTAGCTTCAGTTTGAGTTGGGTTTAAACGTCGTTTTTTATTATTTCATCTTTAGATTTTTGAGCTCCAGTTGGGTTTTCAATGTGGAGTTTTTTTTCAGTTGATAGGAGATGTAAGAAACTGAGATAAATTCTTCTTTTAAATATAGAGATGCCTATCATAGAAGAAAACTGACACCAAAAGGTGTTCCACCAAGCACCATCATGATATCATCCAACAAACATTGGGAAAGAAAAAGAAGATTACAAATGTATCTACTAAAATTTGAATCTCAAAAGACCACTCAATGAACTAATCTGAAGCATCAAATGCTCAAAAATCATCCTAGCTTTCCAAATTCTTCCAGCAGCAAAAACAAAAACGATATATATGCAAGTATATATATATTTTTTCTTTTTCTTAATTTTTTTTTTTTTTTTTTTTTTTTGCTTAAAGGACGTGTTGCTGCATAGAATCAGAAACAATAAAGATCCTTAAGAAAACAGAAAACAAATAGAATGACGAAAATTCCTTATGAAGAGGATATAAGATGTCACTCTGTGGCTGTTTCATCCTTGTTATTCCCTTCTGTTCTGCTTTCGGGTAAGGTATCCAAATCTGTGCGAGTATCCTTCTCCTCCTGAGGTAAAGAAGACCCTGAAGAATCACCAGTATTACCCTGATCCTCACTGCTGTTTGTATCAGAAAATATGACACCCTCATTGTGGGAATCAAAATTTTCTTTCGGGTGATCGTTATAATTACCATTGCTTTGATCAACGTTCTCATTGTCATGCCGTCCAGCACCAGCACCTTCAGTAGTGCTTGAGGATGCATCATTCTCTTGGGAGTTTGACACATCTGAAGGATTATCATGGTCATTCTTTTGACCTGAAGAATCATCATTTGAGTTGCTATGAACAGCATTTTCATTTTCATTGTGGCTCACTTGTCTATCTGATTGATCGGGCTCAGAAGTATTCAACTCTTGGGATGCTTCATTTGAAGTTTCTATATTGTCAGTGGAAGTTGAATGTGATGGACTTGAATTTTTTTGTTCACTGCTGAGAGTGGGGTTAGCTAGATCAAGATTGCTGTTTTCTTCAACTGTTTCAGAAGTTTTCTCGTTAGAAGTAGCTGAATCATCCTGGTGCTGGTCATTCTCCTTGGACGCTGGTTGCTCTTCATTGTTATTAGTCACTTCTGCCGGTACCTCAGATTGGTTGTTCCCACTTTTTTCTGCTTCGCTTCCATTTTGGACTGACTCATATTTATCAGAATCAACAGCTTCGCGACTTGTCTGTACATCCTTATGCTGAGACTCATAGTTTTCTTTATTTTCAACCGACTCTACCTCATTTAGTTTTGCAAAACCATCCTGCCCATTTCCAGTGGCTGTGTTTTGATCTTCGTGTACAGCACTGGAAGCATTATCCCCTTTGTATTGTGCTTCTCTTGCATCGTTATTACTCCTGTCATTCCCATCTTGAACCTGTTCTTCAGCTGGAATTACACTCTTAATACTAACTTCCTTCTGTTCTTCCTTCTTAACTGTCTCGTTTTCTTTGTTCTCCTCCTTGTTCTCGTTACCGTTGTTTTCCATGGTATCCTTGGAACCTTCCTTAGTCTCACTGATACCCTCTTTGGTTTCTACATTAACATCTTCTCTGTACTTCTCCTTGGTCTCTTCCTTCTCATTGTCACCACTCTCCTTCTCTCTTTCTCCTGCATTGTTGCTATCTTTTTTATCTGTCTCTTCAATTCCCCTCTCCTCTTGATTTTCATTTTCTTTGTTTTCTTCATTCTTCTCCTCCGTTCCACTCTCTTTACTCAGGCTTCTCTCCTCGTTATCATTTTCCTTTCTGTCTTCGGTCGGCATCTCATTTACCTTATCTTTACCTTCATTTTCTTCTTGATTCTCCTGTCCTTTGCTTTCTTCATTTCCATTCCCTTCTTGATTCTCCTGTCCCTTGCTTTCTTCATTTCCATTCACTTCTTGATTCTCCTGTCCTCTGCTTTCTTCATTTCCATTCACCTCTGAATTCTCCAGTCCTTTAGTTTCTTCGTTTCCATTCACCTCTTGATTTTCCAGTCCTCTGCTTTCTTCACTTCCATTCACGTCTTGATTTCCCTGCCCTTTGCTTTCGTCATTTCCATTTACGTCTTGATTTCCCTGTACTTTGTTTTCTTCGTTTCCATTAATGTCTTGATTTTCTTGTACTTTTCTTTCTTCAGTTCCATTTACATCTTGATTTTCCTGTACTTTGCTTTGTTCGTTTCCGTTTACATCTTGATTTTCCTGCCCTTTGCTTTCTTCGTTTCCGTTTACATCTTGATTTTCCTGCCCTTTGCTTTCTTCGTTTCCATTTACGTCTTGATTTTCTTGCACTTTGCTTTCTTCGTTTCCATTCACCTCTGGGTTTTCCTGTCCTTTGCTTTCTTCGTTTGCATTGACATCTTGATTTTCCTGCTCTTTGCTTTCTTCGTTTCCAGTTACGCCTTGATCTTTGCTTTCTTCGTTTGCATTGACATCCTGATTTTCCTGCTCTTTGCTTTCTTCATTTCCATTTACGCCTTGATTTTCCTGCTCTTTGCTTTCTTCGTTTCCATTTACGCCTTGATTTTCCAGCACTTTGCTTTCTTCGTTTCCATTCACATCTTCATTTTCCTGTCCTTTGCTTTCTTCGTTTCCATTCACTTCTTGATTGCCTTGTCCTTTGCTTTCTTCATTTACATTCTCTTCAATCCCTCCCCCTCTACCCTCCTCTCCATTCTCATCACTCTGACTCTTTTGAATCTCCCCATTTTCCTTATCATTCTCTTTAATCTCTTCATTTCCTTTGTTTTCGCTTTCGATTTCTTTGTTCTCTTCAATTTCTGTTTCTTTCCTAACCTCACTGTTCTCCTCTCTCTCTTTCTCTATATCCACCACAAAATCTTTATTCTCAGTCTCCTCCTGAACTTCTTCTTGATTGTGAAATTCATCGTTCCCACCCACCTTTTCTTCATTATCACTCCCAGACATACCCTTTTCCAGTTCACTCCTGGTTTCTTCTTCATCCTCTCTGTGGCTCTCATCTCTTATGATGTTTTCATCAACTCTCGGATGGAGGTCTTTCCTCCCTAATTTCACAACCTCATCAAGTTTTGTGCTCTCATTGAAAGTAGCTTTCTTACCACGAGAATGCTGAACTTGGTAAACGAGCCAGACGCAAACCCCAAGCAAAATAAAGATTTGTAGAGCATGCTTTACCTTAAAGCCTTTGGATCTCTGACTCCTTCGAGGGGATGATCTGAACATTATGAATTCTAAGCCTTAAAGTCCTTCCTCAAAATCCCTGCCAATCAAGAAAATTCAACGATCACCATCAAATCAATAAACATCCACCCTAGTAATAAACAATAAACAAAAAACCAAAATGCCAACAATTTCTGGAATGAGTTCCAGATTCATAGTCTAACATAGAGATCAAAATAAATTCATATTCATTACACATAGTTGTAATATATAAACATAAAACATAGCAGAACTTAGATCAATCACAATCCACATTCCATAACGAGTTCAATTTCTCATTTCCTAAACCTGCAGCAACCTACTATTTTGACACAAGAAATAACACAGAGAACAAATGAAATAACAGAAATGTAGATTGGACTGGGAAAATAAGAGAGATCTATAAATGGTCAATCCAAAAGAGAAAGCAAGATCATATGATTGTACAAATGAAGTTGGAAAAACACTGAAGACGGAAGCAGAGAGAAAAAGAACAAAGAAGAAGAAGAAGAAGAAGAAGAAGAACCTGATCAGAAAGGTGGGTGTGGTCGTCAAATGGTGTTGATTAATGCAAGGAAAAAGGAGAGAAAAGAATGGGAATTATAGGGAAGTCCAACCAGAGTTCATGCAGATTTTCCGTAGAGAAGAAAAGAAGTGAAATTTTTTTGGATCTGATGAATTTCTTCGTCGGTGGTGTTTCAGTATTTATAAGCCAGCGCATAATCAGCTCAATCACAGACTTTAAACCCATCAAATTTAAACACTTTCCTCCACGATCTCTCTCTTTTTTTTTTTTTTTTTTCCAATCTTATTCTTGAAAAAGTAATTCTCTTTTCTACGTTAAATTTTATCCCATCTTTCAATTTAGCAAAATTAAATTCTACTTCCCGTTTTATGTGTTACGAAAAACTTTATAAATAGTTCCAATTAAAAATAAAACTATTATTTTTTAACATAGAAAAATTCTTATAAATAAATAAATAAATAAACTACTCTAAATTTTTTTTAAATATATCAAAATGAGAACAAAATAAAGAAATGTAACCATTATACTATATTTACAATCATAAAAATTAAACTCTAATTTTTAGAAGAATAAAAAATGAATATATTTCTTTATTTTTATTTTTTTTTAATTTCACTAGAATTTGTATAACACATCTGCAAATGTAGAGTAGATATATAATAGGTTTAGATTATATTTGAAGTCATAAATTTGTTTAGATTGGTGTCATTATATTTGTTGGACTCATTTTAGGATACATATTTACAAATCAGATAACGACTTAAATATTTATAAGCAAATAAGTTTAATCATCCGGTTACTAAATGGCCACGTGTCTACAACAGGTGGCACAAAGGTTTGGTTCCGTCAGTCGGTGTCGGTGACCCAACACTTGGCTGACCCGCTTGGCCTCATCTCCACTCTCCATTTTGTTGTGCCCTAAATTTCAGAGTGAAGAGCTCCCAATGACGAATCTCTAACTTTTTCCTTAAGGTATTTAACCCATCAAACTCCCACAATCACTCACGCCACCAATGGCTTCCAAGATTCTTGCTTCCTGTTTACGCCGAACCCTCACAAATTCCTCTCCCCCCATCTCGCGCTTCCGGCCTATCTCCACCGCTGCTGCTGTCGCCGCTTCTCCGTCGGAACCCCATGAGGATGAAACTGGGATTTCTATGAAAGGTGTTAAAATATCTGGACGACCGCTTTATCTTGATATGCAAGCTACATCCCCTGTTGATCCTCGGGTGTTAGACGCCATGCTTCCTTATTATATTTCGCGCTATGGTAATCCACACTCTCGTACGCATCTTTATGGTTGGGAATCGGACCATGCCGTTGAGACGGCTCGTTCCCAAGTTGCTGCTCTTATCGGTGCCTCGCCTAAGGAGATTGTTTTTACCTCTGGAGCTACTGAGTCCAATAACATATCAATCAAGGGGGTTATGCATTTCTATAGAGAGAAGAAAAGGCACTTGATTACCACTCAGACCGAGCACAAGTGCGTTCTTGATTCTTGCAGACATTTGCAGCAGGAAGGTTTTGAGATTACCTATTTACCGGTTGGGTCCGATGGAATTGTTGATTTAGAAAAGCTCCGTTCTGCGATTAGACCCGACACTGGCCTTGTTTCGGTCATGGCGGTTAATAACGAAATTGGTGTCATTCAGCCTGTAGAAGAAATTGGGAAAATTTGCAAAGAATTCAATGTTCCTTTCCATACTGATGCGGCTCAGGCTCTTGGGAAGATTCCGATTGATGTGGAGAAGTGGAATGTGAGCTTGATGTCCTTGAGTGGACATAAGATTTATGGACCGAAGGGTATTGGGGCTTTGTATATGCGGAGGAGGCCGAGGATTCGAGTTGAGCCCCAAATGAATGGAGGAGGACAAGAGAGGGGTATAAGGAGTGGGACTGTGCCAACCCCATTGGTCGTGGGAATGGGCGCAGCCTGTGAGCTTGCGATGAAGGAAATGGAATATGATGATAAGCGAATTACTGCACTGCAGGAACGGCTCTTAAATGGTATAAATGCGAAGCTTGAGGGAGTTGTGGTGAATGGTAGCATGGAGAAGCGGTATCCTGGTAATCTGAATTTGTCATTTGCGTATGTTGAAGGTGAAAGCTTGCTTATGGGATTGAAGGATGTGGCTGTTTCGAGCGGAAGTGCATGCACCAGCGCCAGTTTGGAGCCTTCATATGTGTTGAGGGCGTTGGGAGTGGATGAGGACATGGCTCACACTTCAATCAGGTTTGGCATTGGGAGATTCACCACGGAGGCTGAGATCGATCGAGCAGTTGAGTTGACAGTCCATCAGGTGGAAAAGTTGAGGGAAATGAGTCCCCTTTATGAGATGGTAAAGGAGGGGATAAACATCAAGGAGATCCAATGGGCCCAACACTGATTGCTTTTGTTCTCTGATATAAGATGTCCATATGCCACTTATGTGCTTGGATTTGTATGGGATATGTGGGTTGTTTGGCAGTAATGACGGGCCATCTAACTATATTACGTTGAACCATATGGATAGTTTCCAATTCATCTCCAGGTTTTACTCATCCTCGCCCGTCTAGTGATCAGTTGCCCTCAAGAAGCCCCCTGTATGGTCCTGAAAGTTTAAAATAATAAGCAACTATGTCAGTATTTGCCCTTTGTGCTTAATATGCGATAGATTCCCCCTCCCCCCTCTTCCCCCGCAGCAGGATTGTGATTATTATAAACTCTGAATCTAACATATGCATTCGTCAATGGTTTCAGTTTTTCTAGCTTAATTGCTTTAGTAGCTGAGGACATTGCTTTTATTAGCTTCTCATATGTCTTAGAACTGTGCCTTTTTTGCTTGAATATTGGGTAGATACAGTTGAATAATTCGGTTTTTTCCCGCCAAAGATGCTACAGTAGTGTATATAAGTGGATTCTGGTTGGAAAAATATGTTTGGCATAGACACCATGCTGCAATAAGCTGTAGTACGTTGTTGGTCGATCTGCCTGAAATTAATAGTTGGCATAAAAATAAGGTTATTCAATCACTTCCATATGATCTTTAGAATTAATTGAGTTAGTTTTCATCTCCTCGAATTATTAAGCGTTTGAGATCTTCTGCCAATAGTTTGGATTCCATGTATCCATTATCTAGACTTGTTTGTAGGTCAAGTCCTCTGCTGCTTCATTGCATACGGTAGTTTCACCATAACGACAACCGTCCTCTTTGACACTTCCTTAAGAAAGTTCACGATTTTAGTTCTTGGTTTTTGCCTCTTCACATTTGGGCCACCTGATTCAGCAAAAGATAGGTTAGCTAAATACCATTACCGTTTGTGTTTTTTCTCGTCCCTTTGGGGACATCAGATTTATGTTTTTTCTCCCTTGGGAAAATTTGTGCTTTCTCTTCCTTTTTTACTGTCATATACCAGCTAAAATCTCATTCATATGTTTTGTAAGTAAGGCACGCAACTTCTTATTAATGACGATAAGACATCATCTCGTGCCACTCCCAGCTGACTTAGATTACAGAATTTCATAACAGCTGACTAAGATTACAGAAATTTCATAATCAGAAGATTAAAGACAATCGTAGTAATGAAGAGGTTTGTTTCCATTTAGAAAAAAAAATCATAGAATGTGTACCTGCTGTTCATATTACGTGGGAACTCGTTCTTCCATCTCTCTTTCATGTTGAGGTTTCTGTTGGCGAACGCATACTAAAGGTTTAAAGGCCCTTTCCTGGTATGTATACGTGAGTTTTCTTGAACGGGTGGCAGTGAGCTTCAGCTTCTAACTCCGTGGATGTTGAAGTGTTGCACATTTTTTAGGTGACAGATTGATAGATTTAATGAGTTTTCTGAAGATATTTATTCCATAAACTATGTTTCTGATTGCAGTATTCTTGGTTGGCTTGAATCTTACTCGGTGGGATCACATATATGCTCCTCTGTTTGTGTTATAAAACTAACATTCTAAATCTTCCTATAAGAAATTCACATCTTCTCCAGATCAAAATTCAGTGCAATTTTTTGGGTACGGGAGTTTCTAAGGAAAGTTATTAATTTGTAGATAATTTATATAATTTTTTAAATATAAATTATTTATTTTTCATCGCAGGATTGTTGGTTAACTTGAATCCAACACTTGTAAGGATATATACCTATGACACTCTACAATTACGTGTTCTAGAATTAACATTCCAAGTCCATGACTTCTGCTGTCCAGAACTTTGTTGGTGCTTGAATTTGACTTCAGTGCAACCTTTCCCTGTTGGCTATCTGACTTTCTTGCCTGGGAAAGGTTTTTTTTTGCCCTTTGTGCAATTTGAAACAGTGAAGGCTCTCTATGTGCAAGGGGATAGCCACTCTAAATAATGCCTCCCATCGTTTAAATAAGAAAAAGCAATTAGGCCAAATAAATGGGTTTAAAACAATGAAAGATTCTGGTGTGCAGCTGGGCAGTATATGTAACGAATATGAACATGGGTGTGGTAGGTATAAAGTTCAGATTTACAGAGGGATAAGAGCAAGATTGAATGGCCATATCTATCAAGTCCAACCTACTTGTTCAGTTGAGACCGTGTAGGAGCCCTGGAGGTACTGTTTGGTCTTCTCTATTCTGTATTGAACTTTCACTGTTTAGTAGCATTATACACAATTGAGGACTATAAATAAGTTAATGTTTTAATTTTCCGTTAACAGTTTGCTAATATTAATATAGTTGTCTTGGTATCTGCGTTCTTTTTATGTTTAAAAGTGAGGATGTCAACAAAACCTCTTTATTCATAGCAGTGTACAACTTATTCTTTGACCATCTTGGGCAACTATCTCCTGCAGAAGACCAGGTATCAAGGAGTTCACATGTTAAGTCCGAAATATATTAGGAAAATAAGAAAGCTTGTCCTTGTCTTTGTTTGTACATGTCTATTGTAGCAAAAAGAGGGCTTTGGATGAGGCGAGCTCCGAGAGAGCTTTGTGGTAGATTTTAGTTGCACGTGGAGACTGTCAGAGGAGGAAGATTGATTTTAGGTTTAATGAAAGATAATGGCTATGGTTTGGCTGATGCTTGATAGTAAAGCCAGAAGGATTGTTGTAAGTCCTTCCTGTTTGTTAGTAATCAGAATGGATGGGGAACGAACACTTCTTTCCTTGTATCTCTAGGAATGTTTGGATGAAATGTAAGAATTCAAATGCCATTCCTACTAACATCTTCCTGTCAATCTAATTGGCCCTTGAGATATTTTTCTCCTTTTTTTTTTTTTTCCTTTTCTAAGAACGCATATAACCACACCTAAGTTTCGGATGCTTCTTATTCTTCATCTGCTTATCAAGTAGGTTATACAATTAAGGCCAAAATGTATAGTTGGATCAAAAGACCAAAATGTATAGTTGGATTAAGAAACCAAAATGTAGAAATAGTAATCGGGAGATTTTTTTACTAACATTTATTGATTTGGTAGAGATATAATATTCAAAGTTACAAGAAGGAAATGCATGAGTATGCTTGTATTATCTTCTCATTCATTATCCTTCTAGTTATTTGCTTTTTAGGGGCAAAGGAGGAGATATAGATAGAGGGGGGGATCTGAGTTAAAGTGGGTAATTATTTAAGCACTTTCTTCTTTTTTTTCCCCCAATTTTGTGTTGGTGGTATGTGGCGGATATTGTTTGGCTGCTTGTTGCTCTGTTTTAAAAGAAGTGCAGAGTGCTCTCTGTACATTTAACACTGACTTGAACTGTATACAATATGGATCCTTAATACTATCTTATTTCCTTATTTAAAAAAATGCAGATTTTCATTTATATATGAATTCTAGTCTTTGTTAGCATTCATGAGCCCACCAAGGAGACCCGTAGTCAAGCTGTGAAAATCTTCTTGCACCAGACAGAATCAAGAAACCAATGGGGGTTTCAAATGGTGGTTGGGTGTGTTTGGTTGAATTATGACTTCCCTTTCCTTGAGCTTTAATTGAGGCTGCTGCATTCTTATTGAAACATGCAGGTATTTGTGTTGCAATATATCCATTAAATGTCCTTTGTCTACAGAGAAGAAATCAAGTGCTCAAAAGGAGAAGGAGGTTCAGCAGAAGAAGCAGCATGTGCAGTACAGTGGGGGAAGTTTTTAGGCAATCTGAATGAAAAGCTTTTCTTTTTTGTAAAACATGTGGAAGGCGCTAAAGGAAGATGACAATATAAGGTATCTGATTGGGAAAGTGATTCTCATTTATTAATGAGATAAGAAGAATGATGGCAAATATCAGTTGTGGCCGTGGGGGAGAAGGATTGTGAGTATGGCCCAGCTGGGAAAGTGGGGTACAAAAATGGGGTTAGGTTGTTTTCAACGCTTTTAGTACCGATGAAAAAGCTCAAAAAAGCTTGAGAAAGAAGCCATGGGGAATCAGAATCCTTTCTTCCCTTTCACTGTTCATGAGCCTGGTTCTCAGCTTTTCAGTTTTGTAAAATCTTTTTTAATCTTTTTTATCGATTTTGGCACCGACATTCTCTTTTTTGTGTGTGAGAGAGAGAATGAGAGATTAGTGCATGAGTTTGAGTTCTACTTATTAGAGAATGAAGTGGATTTATGTCAATCATGTTTGTTTTATTCCAAATACATCTTGTGATTTAAGCTTTGAGATCAACATTTGCACACAATTCTCGGTAAGCACAACTACATGTTTTGCTCTTTATTTAAGTGTTTCTACTTATTTCGGGCTTAATAGTTTACACTTACATCTTAACTCTTTTTCGAAATTAACGAGTTTAAATCTCATGTTTGTTTTTAAACTTGTAAATTTGTTTGGTTTTCATGTCCGCTGCATCTTTTGAAATGTCTACTTTAGTATTTAAACTTTAAATATGGTTTTGCTTCTTTCTTCATCATAAATTCGTTTTGAGTTTTCTTGCGAAAAAGTTAAATGTTTATGCTCGTACATATATTTAATGTTATGATATTAAAATATATAATTGGAAGAGATGCTTAAACGAAAATTAAATGAAATTTAATAGTATGTGCAAGATCATTGAAAGATTATGATGTTATATAAATTAACTTCACCCCTATACTATTTAAACTATTAAACTATTTAAATATGACTATTTAAATTTATGCACATATTGGTTTTCAAAATTTTATTAATGCCATATGAAAGACTGATTTTCAAATATCACTATAAAAGAGACCAGAAGTGGAATTTATCAAAATAATAATAATAATAATAATAATAATAATAATAATAAATATTTTAAAGCTCTTAAACAAGAAAATATTAACTTTTAATCTAAAATGATTTTGAAATTACTAAAATTATTTTCGTATTTAGAATTACTTTAGAATACTTTATTAACCATATAATGTTTAATTTTACACCTTTAAATTTATTTTCTCATACTATTAATATTGATATTTGAAAAAATAACAACAATATTCTTAACTATTTTAGAACCATTTCAAAACATGTAATCTTTAGTAGTTAAGTTTTAAAGGAGCAACACTAACACACAAGTATATGATTTCAGATCCCGAAGAATACTTGAACGTGATGGACATGAGGTCCAAGTTCCGTATCTCAAACCTTATAAGCAAAAATGAGATTGCCATTTTCAAAAGCATAGCAAGATTGATCTTATTATACCCCTTAATTAATTGGCTTTAAACACGATACATTTTGGTAAATTATATTTTATCAAATTGTCTTCAACCCACGCCGAAAGAATTGTCAAGGAAAAGGAAATAAGATGGGTTCCATCTAAAGAAATGAAATAAAGTTGGACAGTATGGCCTTTCTTATAGCAAATCAAGTCTACAAAGAGGTTTATTCTGTACTTTTTCTAATAGTGCAGGTTCAAGGATACAATTTAATAAGTTCCCTTTTTCCCCCATTGTAGAAGTTGGCCAGTACTTCTTCTATTTTCAAATTTTAAATTTGAAAGAATGGTGCTATGAATAGAAATTTATGGTTTGTTTTTCTTTGTCGAGAGTATATTGATACAAGATCCAACCTAATATATTTTCTAATCATTCTATAACAGCTATAAATATACATAGAATGTACTGTTTTCAAGATCAAGAAAAGGATTAAAAAGCTCTCATAAAGTAAAACATAAAAAAGGCATGTTTTTTTTACAAATAGGCATCTTTTGAAACTGTAAAAAGTTTTTGTAATGCCTCGATTTTAAGTGGGGAACATAAATGAAATCGATGTTATATTTGAATGGAAGGATTTTCATAAGATAAAAAAAGATTTAAAAGAATTGAAAAATGAATAGTCGTAATGTTGGAAGTTAAATTTAGTATTAATTTTGAAGCCATGCATGACCGTTGATCTTGGTTTCCGTAGTTTGTTGTTGTATCGTCATTCGAGTAAAAGTCCAATTTGTTGGCATTGCTAAGTGATTTTGGGTTCAGAACATATTATACTGAGGCTTTTCACAAAGATGTGAGAGTACTTCTACTTGTCATGTCTTGTCTACATAAAAATAAAAAGAGAATAGAAAGATTGATGGCTCTAGGATAGGATATATTGGCTTTATATTGATACAGATTGTAGGCTGTGTTCCAATGAAAGAAATCTACACCCACATGAAGAAAATTGAGTAAGCCCAACTAAAATACCTTACACATTAAAGGCAGAAATCAATAAAGTTTACCATATATATAAACCATCAAATTGAAGTTTTTAAAAGAAAAAATTGAAAAAGGAAGAAGCATATTAAAGACAAAAGTGCAGGTTTAAGTTAAAATAAAGAACAGAAAGGTAGAAAGGTGATAGAGAATCCACCTAGGAAATGAGATGAAGAGAAAGTTGGTTGGAAAAGATGTGCAGTGTTTGGTGCATAGTGTAGACTTAGGAGATTAGGCATCTAGGTGAAGTCTCAGTGTTTCTCGCTCAATTCTCTCTTCCCAGGGGAACTTGTTAATATGTATATATATCTATATATCAATTTAAAGAAAAGATGAGAATGATGATTATGATTAGATAATCTAGTGGAATGATATACTCTATAAGGTATTTTTCCCCTCTTTTATACTTTTTGTTTCTTGGGGACACCAAAAACAGTGCCGTGCACTAAACCATTCCTCCTCCATTCTCATCACCACCCACTTCCTTTTCTATCTCTTTCTTTATCTATATCTCCAATTCAATTAACCGATTTGAGACCAACAGCAATATGGAAGGAAATTGAAGTAAGAAACCAAGTTCAACTCAATCATAATACTCTTCCTTATCTAACTAAAACGAGAGAGTGAGAGAGAAATCGGAGATGTTAAGTTGAAGAAATTAACAATCATATATATAATGATAATCACTAATTTACAGAGAAAGAGATTAGTGGAGGAAGGGTGTTTTTAAGGATTGAAGATTAAGCTCCCACATTTGCATTTCCAGCTCATAGGCTTGTAATTGGAAGCTTCATCTCTAGCATAAGCTATGTTCTTCATTGTTGAGGAGTTTTTAGTTCCTGATTTTTGTGGATTTGCTGGAACTTGGATGGCTTCACAATGACCACACCAGCTACATCTTCTCTCACATTTTGGTGGTCTTGACCCAATTTGTCCTCTTAATACCATTTTATCTTCACTATTATTCACTGTCTATCCCAACAATCCACCAAAAAAAACCCAAAATTAATATTCTTCTCAATCAATTTAGCTTCCACACAAAAACAGTAAAGCATTAGAGAAAGTAAGAAAAGAGATGGTTTCTGGACTGACCTTGCCGTTCCTTGAAATAAATCTTCCTGCAAGGAAAAAAAACTGCTCGGTTAAACAAAAAATGAAATTGAAGAATAAAAATATAGTTCTGAACTCCCTTCTGAAAATTCAAAAGATACCCATTTACCTTCAGCCATGAATCTCATCTGGGTCGATACCAAAATCAGAAAAAAGAGAAGAGAAACAATCGGACATAAGATTATTCTGCTGCGCCGGCCAATGACGCCATTGTTGATACACTCACACCCCATTTTTTTCTTTTTCCTTCTCTTCTCACAAAGAGAGAGAGAGGGAGAAAGAGAAGCCAGAATGTGAAAGAGACAGGAAATTCTCCCTAGAGAAGAGGAGGTTTAAAATAAAACTAAGCAAAAAAAGGTTATCAGATAGAAAGCAAAAAAAAAAAAAAGTGTATGGGTGAAGGAATGAAGTGTGAGTTAAATCAGAATGGATGAGATTAGCTTCTGAATTTGCACTCTATACTGCTCGTACGTGTATATAATATATATATAATTTGGTCTGAATCTGTGTTAGTGTGGGAAAGATATTTGAGATGATGGAACGTGGAAGACAAAGAAAAAGAAAGAAAGAGAGAGTACCAAAAAGTTCAGAACTCGAAAGAAGAGCCTCCAGAAACCATAACCCAACAGAAAAATAAAATTGGTGGGAAAAGGGGGTTGTAAATTTTGCAATTGTAATAAAAATAATTGATGATAGAGAAGAGAAAAAAAGGAGGAGGCCAATGGTAAAAAAAAAAAAAAAAAGAACAGACCAAATTTTGCAATGGCAGCAGAGTGAGAGAGTGGGATATATCGTTTTCGTTTCTCTTTCTTCTCTTAAAAAAACAAAGAAAAAGAAAGCAAGAAACAGAGAGATTTGTTAATTGTTTTGGTTTTAAGTTTGGGAATTTGAGTTTTCTTGTGAGTTTCGTTCTGAACACTTCCACCTAATCACGCCATATCCATATCCTTTCTTCTTCCCAAGCAAGAGAGTGACTACAAGATTTTGGCAACCATGAATTGGCCTGTCATTTCTCACAATTGCTGACATACCCTCCAACAATATAATTATTGCATCTCCTTTCATTAGGCTTCTTCTTTTAACATCCTCTTACCTCCCTCTCCACACTTCAATTACCCCAATCTCAATCTTCTTCATCACTTGGATTCATTTCTTGCCATGGAGCTTGAAGCTAGCTTCGTTGCATTGATAACAAAATATCATACTCAAATTATAAATTTTTCCATTGATATAAAAAAAAAAAAAAAAATCAATAAATTTATTATTATGTAATTGAATAAGATGTGAATATAAGGGTTGAAATCCTACCACCCTCAATTAAAGTAAAACTTAAGAAAGCATTCATTACGGTCGTAGTTGTAATGAATGAAGTGAATAAGAAAATGAATTTGATGAAACCTGTATTAATGTATTGTTGTACAAAACGACTTAAAAAACAAAGAGAGGATATTATTATTATTATGATGATTATTTATTGCATCTTTGTGTTTAATTAATTAAGTGTACTACTGGACCATTCAAATTGTCTGTTTAAAGGGGAATTGGATCTGTCACAAAAAATGTTTGAAGTTGGAAATAATTTGTAGAATTTTCGACAAAAGAGTGGGTCTGTAAAGAAAAAGGAAACCGACAGTACTTAGAAGTATTGTGAAATTGTGGTCTATACACTTCAATACACAGTATCCTTCCATATCCCTTTACTATTAATTACAAGGGCCCCCTTCCCCACCTAAATCATCAATACAAATCAAATAAAATATAACTCTCATAAATCTTTCTTTCTTCATCATTGTACTCACCTTTCTCTAACTTTTATAGTATTACTCTCTATAATTTTAAAAAGTATTTTGGGTTTAAAAATATTCCTACACCTCCATCAATGTTTATCAATATTTTTAATAGACATAATAAATAAAAGTCTATGATCTAAAGTTTAAGAACATTGAATTAAAAGAATGTCCACAAAGAGTTAGTTAGGTTGATGAGTCGACGTTCCTAATGGCACTGCCGGAGTGAGTGGATAGCCGGAATCTTAAACTCTGCGGCGGAGGGGGTTGGGATTTAGATATTAATGGGAATGGGTGTTGTACTTTGGTATAGGGAATGGGATTAGTTATGAATTTATTAGAAGGGGAAGGACACCAAAATTTGATCATTATTTTGTTTGTCTGTTTTTGTCCACACACCTATTATGTTTTGGGACGAATTACAATCCATAATACTTTTTCTAACTTTTTTTTTTTCATTTTAAAAATTATTCTTATACTTGCAAAAAAAATTTTGTGTTGTTTTAAATGAACAGTTCAAAAATGTTTAATTCTAATTCTACGTTCTCTTAGCAAAATCCAACAATCGATGAATAAATTGTAGGATAAAAAAACATATTTATATATCAAAAAAATATTTGAAAGAATGTCAAAATCGTAATAGCATGAACAACATTAGGAAATCGATAAATAAAAATAAACATAAAACATAAACACGGTAGAAGCCCGATATATACAACTCACTACATCCATTTAGAATGTAGTAAAAAAAACGTAGGCTAAAAAGCATTACAATAAGATAGTTTGTTTTCTTCGTGGGAAGGAACATGACAAAAGTGTCATAGGATTTACGTAAAAAAAAAATAATGTTTCCAATAAGGACCTCCAACATCAACAAGAGAGTAGTCCTCTCCATTCAAAAGTTTCACAATCTCCAAAGTGTTTCAACTCTACCTTAAACGACAAACTGAAACTCGTCCGTTTTTTTATTTATTGTATACCTTGCATATCAACATAGTTGAATAGTATTAAAATAATTATAAAGACATATTTATAGTTAAAACAAATGAGTATAGCACTCTCATATACTACAAATTTTCCTTATAGAGAGTACGAAAAAGTTGTAATAAATGCTTTGCATCCGTAGCTGGTGCCAAAATTTATGTCTCTGGGAAATTTGTGATTCTACAAAAACAACTTTGCAACTTCACTCATTTCTTCTAATAACTTTCTTTCTCGACATCCATCCTCTCATATATATTACAAATAATGAATCTACCTATTATTCATTAATATATATATATATACCAATGCATGTCAATTAAACCACAAACAAAACTGAAAGGAAATTAAGTGAAAACAAGAAAAACAACAAACAAATCAAATACATAGAAAAAGGACATACAACCGAGGAAAAAATGTCTCAAGAAGAAGTCATGCCTGAGTTCCCTTGATACGAACTCTAAGCTGCTAAGAATAATAAGAAAAATCATACAACACTTAACTAAAGATGCAAGTTACGCCACATACGAAGCGACTCTCTAACCTTTTAGTTAATCATTGAGATTATGTCTCTCTTTTTTACCATTCCATCAATCTATGATGATTCGTATCGGTTCTTATTTCTACTTCAATCTTAAACGTATGATTTGGATAGATTGATTAAAACAAAATAATTTGTTTAAAGTGTTTTTATTTAAATTCTTTTAATGAATTTATTTAATTTAAATTTTGAAAATATGTAAAAAGTTACTTTTGAATGGTCGTTAAAATTACAATTACATAAAACCTGAAAGGAAATCTTTTTAGCAGACTGTGTAAGTATGTAGCAAATTCACCCTTAAATAGGTCCATCAAAGCTTTGGAGTGCAATATAAATTGGGCTTCCAAGGTATATAAGGCCCAACTCCAAAGCCCATTCTCCATCTCACAGTTACACTCCCACAATGCCGCACTTTTTTTTTCTCTCTCTTTTTTCTTTTAAATAAGCATTACACTGATGTATCAGTAGAGCATAAGAAAAATAAAAGTATATGTAGGAAAAAAAGGGTTTTTCACAAGGTAAATTAAAAATTATAAAATTAAATGCAACCTAGACTACAACGTAAAGTTGTTGGCTTTATTCGAGTCATACAATCTGGATATTTTAAATACTACATAAATATCAAAACGAGCCTAGATCGTAATAAAAATGTAATATTTGTTAGTGTCTACAAAGTTTATAGTTTGAATCTACCGACTATTATTATACAAGAAGAGCATTGAGTACCACTCACGTAAATTCATATTTGTTTGGAATTGATATATAGGCAATTATTTAATTAGTAACAAAACAGTTAGACAAAAAACTTTCATATTCACTTCAAACTTATTTACTTGAAAGATATCAAAACCTTCCGATGACTTCAAATCGTATATAATAAAAACAAAATAAGTGGTACGTGGATTCACACAACCAAAAGATATTGTGCCCAAAATTATTTTATATATATCCTCTCTCTTTAATTTAATATGGTTTAGGATAAAGGAAAGAAAAAAGGGATACGTTAGCATTAAAATAAGCACCTTTCAAAAACCAAAACATTTGTTGTTGTTAAACATCATAATAGAAAAAAGAAAATTAACATATACTACTTATTTACATCATATCATTACGTAAAAATTTCTTTGCCCATTTCTCATTTAATTCCCAAGTTCCAATTTTATTTGCTGCTATTGAGTTATATAATATTAATTAGTTAATTTTTAAGATAAAATAAACTAAAATATTTATAAATTGTAAATACTTATAGTGACTTTGAAATTAATTAACAATTTTTCTTGTTGTTAATAAAAAAAATTCATTTAAATAGTTAATTTCACATAAATAATTAATTTTTTGAATTTAATGGTTGAAGGTAATAATTATCCATATACGATCTAAAATTCTAAAGGTTGAATTCAAACATATTGAATATCAAACCTTGTGCTCGACCACTAACATCCAAATGACATTAAATTTGTGTATTTTTGTACGGAGTTGTAGGATTCCACTTGGTTGCTTAATTAGCAAGTAATGTAGATCATCGGCGTACACACACACTACTGTAGTTGGATAGTTTGAGCATGACTCAAGTAATTAAAAATTAAACCTTTAATAATTGAAAAATAGCGTCCCATATTCATACATTAACTTGACTGGAAAGTTGTAGGATTGTTCTAAGAAATTTGAAAAATTGGTAGGAAATGAGAAAAGGGTTAATGGGAAGAGGAGACCATTGTCCTTGCAATCATAAACAAAAGAGAAAAAAGAAAAGGGTGTGAGCGTCAGCCATGAATATAAATAATGGGCATTGAATTCAAGATATGCATAGTCAGAGAAATGGAATTTCGAGGCACTTTCCAACGTGACGCCTTCAAATTCTACACTAAAAACCAAATTTTATTTGAAGAAGAAGAAGGATATTGACCGTTGTTACTTATAAATAAATGAATTATATTATACATATATCCGAGAGGGAGATGGGAAAATCTATAATTAACTGAAAATTGAAAAGCCCCACTTCACATGCACTCTTTGAACAACACATAAAAACTTGGCAGTTCCACGTTTGAAAGTGATAGCAAATTTGGATTTGTGAGGGACCCAATTTTGAAGTTTCCATGAAACTGGGTTTTAAGCTTTTTCTTCGAAAGTTGCCCTATTTCTTAGTGGGCCGGGGAGAAAAAGCCCAAAAGTAAAGTGAACAAACCCACCGACGAAGAAAGAAAACACTTTCAAAAGTATGAATGTATTTTTATCTATATTTTAATAATTACCCTTTCTTTTCTTTCCAAGCTGTGATTTACAACGTAGATATGATAACATCCTAACCTAACCTAACCATGGAGATTTATGTATGGATGGACATTACACTATTTGGCTTTTTTACGATTTATTTTGAACAAAATGCTCACATAACGATCCAATATATTTGTTGCATATACAACATGTAATCCAGATTACAGATATAAACAATTCACGGTTAAGCAAGATTATGATTTAATACATAAGAGTATGCTTAAACAAACACTAGTTCATATGAACGTTAAGATTTTCTCAAATCCTTTTTTCTTTTAATACTTAATTTATTTAGACGAAACAATACAAGAGATAATTTAAAGTCAAGGCCCGAGAATCTAATAATTAATGGCCACTGACAATCTTCTTTGTCCCTTAGTGGCTTGAGAACATCAATCGTACCTATTTTAAAGGTCTTTAATAGTAAAAATTGTCTCTACAAATCAACACAAGTCATTTCAACATATTTTATTTTCACTCGTATACATCACTAATTTAACGATAAAATTCTTACGACTAAGTCATTAAATAAGAATGTGTACCTTGCTGACATAACATTCATTAGTTGTACTGTTATGTTTTAATTATCAATTTCATATAGATGTGATATAGATTTATTTATGTTTTGGTTTTAAGTTAGGGGAGTTAGGATTTAATTGAGTATTGTTTTTATAATATAAAAATTTTGGGTACGTCACACTAAAAGAAAGATGTAAATAATGTGGGAATGGGATTGAGTTCACGTGGAAATCAGAGGGTTGGTCTCCATAAAGCTAAAGCATCTCACGTGACTTAAAAATATTAATGTCCTCTCCTTTAATCTCGTCTTATAATGCACTATTATTATCTTTTGCTTTCCAATGTCAATTTTTCTATTCATTACTTACTTTACACGCCTCTCTCTCTCTCTCTTAATCATCATATCAAATCTTCATATCTACTCATTAGCCACCCCTCTTGACTAACTACACTTTCCTTTTTCCTTTCTCTATTTCTATTTTTCTTTTTTTTAAAAAAAAAAAATAACTACAATGCAATGCAATATGATTGACTTCTTCCATTTCACAATAAATAAAATATATTATATATGATCCAGGTTTAAATTGAAGTCTTTCCTAATCCAAATCCAATACAACCTAACCCATTAACTATCAATACGAATTTTAGCCTTTCTTTTTGGCTTTTAGTGTTTTCCTTCATCATAACACTTTAAACTGGTCAAAATAGAGAAACACAGGGAAAAGAAAAACATGTAGAACTCATCATACATATCACAAATATTTTCTTCAATAACAATATTAATTTACTTTATATACAAACATATGAAATCAAATAAGGAGACATAATAATTGGATTAGTAAATTACTATATTTTTTTTCTACAAATTAAACTAATTTAATTTGACTATTCTTTCTCTCTTACTCTTTTTTTTTTTTTTTTTGGGTTTTCCTGGTTTTTTTTTTTCCTTTTTAAAATAGAACCAACTACAACTAACCGAGGCCCCAACCAAAAAATCCTGGGTTTCTGGGGATTTTCCTCCTTGATTAATTAATTACCTAATTTGTTGTTGTTGTTGTTGTTTTTCTTTTTTGCTTAATGGGCTAGCCAAATTCTAATACGTATCCAACCATAATACTAGCAAGCAGCCGAAGGCTTGGTGAAGGCTTTGTAGAACCGGGGCTTGGTAGCCATCGAGAATGGGCCCTTAGAGTTTCCGTCGCCGTTAACCGTGGCGGCGCCACCGCCGATCCGCTCACAAGACGGGCACATAGTGAGTGTCGCCGCCGGCATTTGCATGAACAGAGGCTGTGCTAGTTTCAAGGCTTTCAGTTCTTGTAGCTCTTTTTGTAGCCTCCTGTTTTCGTCCGTTAGCGTTTCGCAGCATCTCTTTAGAAACTCGCAATCTACTTCTGTTTGCTTAAGCTTTGTCCTGCAGATTCATTCAACATCCCCTGTTTTAATTTATTTGATCTATAATCCCAAATCCCCAATTTTTATTTTCTGAAGACAGATCGATTAAATTAATTAATTACCTGGCTCTCCTATTCTGGAACCAAACTTCAACTTGTCGAGGCCGGAGATTTAACTCTCTGGCTAAGGCTTGCTTTTGCTTCTGTTAATTAAATCAGAACAATTTCAATTAAGAAAGTAAAAAAAAACGAGAGAGAAAAAGTAATATATACCATGGATTAAACTTAAAAAGGGAAAGAATACATACAGGGTTAAGAGTACTGTGAAGTTTAAAGCTCTCCTCCAAAAGGGCAGATTGTTCTTTAGTTAGCCTAAGTTTTTTTCTAGCATTAGAACCATCTTCATCTTCATCGCTGACACGAGAAGAAGCTTTCTCCTCTTCAATCTCTTCACCGGAAACGTCTCTTTCGCGTTTGACCCTGCTGCCGGAGAAGGAAGAAATCGCACTGTGAGGCGAGGGTTGGCGAGACAAATCAGGGGTTTCAGAAGGGTAGGTATCGACGGTGGAAAGCCCCAAAGTTAAGGAGGGCTCGGATTCAGGAGGGGGAAAACAGAGCAAATCGAGTGGCTTCTTGGGCTTTTGAGAAATTAGATGAGGAGGATTAGAGGGAAGTGTTAATCCCAAACCAAGAAGAAGGCTTGTATTAGAAAGATCATCAAAACCCATCTGAGGAAATGAATGAATGAAGAAATTTGGGGTATGAAAGGTTTTGGTGTTGGATGGAGAAGATGAGGGAGGGGGTTTAAGAAGAGGAGGGGGAAATGGGTTGGTGGTGGGCGATGTGTGGATTAATAATCAAAGCAAAGAATGAGGAGACAGACGAATCTTTAGCATTGGATGAAAAATTATCGATGCCCCCTTCTTCTATCTCTCTCGCTACTTACATAGGTTGACCATATGTACCCCACTACTCATTATTATACCCAACAATAAAAAAATAAAAATAATATTAAATAAAATTGTTTTTTTAAAAAAAAAAAAAAAAACAAAAACAAAAGGAAAAAGAACTTTTTATCTCTAATGGGAGTGGGAAACATATATACATCAAGGGACAATGCTGTGTATATGCGCCAACCATAAGCACTTGTGGGATTTTTTATGTCAAATAAATAAACAAAATTAACCTTGGTTAAATATAGAATGAAAAAAGATGAAGGATTATTTGGGTTTCCTGTTTTTGTTAATTAAGCCGTTACTTGACTAAAAAAATGGTATCTAAGTTAAGAACTTTCAAATTTCCTTTTTAATTATTTAGAGGTCTTAACTTGAAATGGGTTTATAATATAATTGGTATGATTTGGTCCGGAATGTTCCCTTTTGGTGTGGATGCCTTTTTTTTTTTTTATATATATAATTGAAACCACTAAGCCAAGGAGTATTAAGTAGGTTCAATATATCATCACATGGCTTGTCTCTCTCTATCTCTCTCCATCAATATGTCACCATGTGTTGCCCAATATCTACACAACTCCATACATCTCGACATGGGTATGTTTTAACTTACCCCATAACCAAATATATATATATATATATATATATATATATAATATCATGTTTTATATGTGATTTAATAAATAAATATGATTTTTTTTTGGAAGTGGAAATATGGAAAAGAAAATAAACACGAGTGAGGAAAAAACAAAAAAGGGGGGGGGGGGGGGGGGGGGGTTGCATTGGGGGTTACTTTTTTGTTGAGTGCAAAGGGATTAGCTAGAAAGAGATGGGCACTAAGAGTATAGGGTAACATTATTGGAATAATAATTATGATACTTTTCTTTTGTTTGTGTTGTGGGAACTTTAAAAATAAAGGAAATAAGAGATTAGAGAGAGAGAGAGAGAAAAGTTGGTAGACGACAACATTGGAATTTTGTTCAAAGAGTTATAATGATGCTAGAATATGATTCATCAACAAGAATCCACACCTTTACCTCACTACAAAGTAGTTGCTCGAGTGGACTTTGGACCTACTTTAGTACTTCGTTTATTTATTTTCTAATAAACATTTTATTTCTATTATTAAATTTTCAAAAAAAAAAAACACAAAACAAAAAAAAAAAAACAACATGTGTCGGCATTGGCTGAGATGACAAGTTAGGCCATCTAAATAGCATGACGAACCAACAAAAACCAAACACTTCAAAAGTTCAACACGATTTCTTCATTTTGCCTTCTTTAATTGACAATTATGTCTAAACATTCAGACATATACCTTATCCCCTTAAATTTCATCTTTCTCAAATTACACAAACTTCACTTAATTACACTCTCCCCATCTCTCCTAATATATATTATTTTAACAATAATCGACTCTGACTTTACATGGTTTTTTTTAATTTTATATAAAAAGTCACAAATTATAGGTGGACTTTTGCCTGACTCTTTTTTTTTTTTTTTCTATCATAATTAGTTTAAAATATATAGGAATCTGATTTGTATGAAGTTCCTGAATTAAGTAAAGCAACTCGCTTGTTGGGGGTAGAGTAATATAAAATAATTCCATCTGGTTTTAAAAAGGTCAATACATAGTAATGAAAATTGTATTAATTTATAGGTAGAGACGTGTCAATGGAGTGATGAAAAACAATAATAATAGAAATAGAGGGGGTGGGGGGGGGGGGGGGGGGGCGGGGGAGAGTATAAGACAGGTGGTGACCCACCAATGATTTTGTTGGGATGGCCATTTGATTCGCTGGCGTTTGATTGTGGAGCGTAGAATTTGGCAATAATAATGGAGGTAAATAATATAATTTATACAAAGAAAATGGATAAGGTCTTCCATATTCTTCTTCTCCTTCTTCTCCTTCTCCTATCCGACCGTATTTGCCTATTGTCTTCTAAGCTAAAGCCATCATCATACTTCTCTCTCTCTCTCTCTCTCTAAATTATTGAAGACTATGTTTGGTTAGATCTTTGTACACTTTTTCCCAATAATAAATGTATACTTTATATTCAATACTCACTATAGCAACACTCCTTCACCACCACGTATTTATTCCTCAATAATACTATACTATACTTCACTCAATAACAATTATTGCCTTTGTATGATTAAATAATCCATCAGATTTAATGCGGTTTTTTCTTTTGCATGTACCAGTTTCTGTTTATAAATCATCATCGTATATATATATATATATGTTTTGAATTACATAGACCGAACAATTGTTCTATTTTTTAGAAGATTGAGAACAAAAGTCTTGTGATATATTATAATAGATTGACCAATTTTGAATTTTTTAAGGTTGTTTAAGGTAAGATTAAATGAGTCAAAGTTCAAATAAAATTAGAAAGGTGACATAAAATTTTCAAATAGGTGAACCAATGCTACTTGACTTAATTAAAAGAATGAGATCAAACCAAACAGAAGGGGTATAAAAAAAAAGGCAATTAGGACAACAAGGGGGGCTACGAGTTTCTGTGCCAACCAAGTAAACGGTTTTCTAACGGAAAAAAAAGAGAGGGGAAAATAAGAAGAAGAGGGGTTAATTATGAGATATTAAAATTGGTTAGAAGCTATAATAGGGATGAACGTGATGAGATAAAAATGAGAAGCAAATTGGGCGCAATGTGACAAATACAATCCACCGGCGGTGGAAATAATAGTCAATAGCATAATCAAAGCACTTAAGATGTAAAGAAAAAAATAAAATAAATAAAATGTCACCATCTTGGGGTAGATATGAATGCGTGGAAAGAAGATCATGTAGCATTAATTGGGCAAACATAAGTCTAGTCACCCCAATATGATGTCATTATTGTTTGATTATTTTCAGGGTGGGGGTGGAAAGTAAGTGAGTTTATTTATCACATCAAACAAATAACAATAATAACACTAATAATAACACAAAACCTTATCTCTCCTCTCACCGACTTTTTCTATTTTTTTTTATTTAAATGCATTTTCACCATTCAAATGTTCGAAATTTTACCTAATAAGTTAATTGTCAGATTCTCAATATTTTACCAATTTTCATTCTTGAATAACAAATTATTTGGACTAATAATTTTGAACGATCTAGATTTGGATATTGTTTAAATTATTATTTGTTATTTCTTTGACTTATGGAAAAATATTCGGCTACAATTATGACCGAGACGTTACATAATCTTATGGAAATTATTGTATGTTAGAGATATATAATATAGAGTTTGTAGGTGGTGGCTATGATTTGTGTGTGGATGAATGGTCCTGCAATTATAGGGTAGTAGTCTTGACATAATTCTACATGAATAAAAATCTAGGTCCTAAAAGTAAATATGGAAAAGTAGTCCCCTCTCATTTCTCCAGTTGAATTGACATGAATTAAATAGTGAATATTCAATTTTTTTAATATCAACAACATCGAGCAAAAAAAAAAATTATTGTCCCCCAACTTTTGAGATAGTGCTACTCCTACGCATTTAGATTTCTAGACTTTAAAATGATGGTGATTGATCTATTATTATTATTATTATTATTATTATTAGAATAACCTAAATTAATTAATACACAGTTGTACGGAAATTTTTGATAAATTTGATAAAATATTTTAAAAATATAGCAAAATTTTAAATTTTATTTAATTAAAATCTATCAATTTCAATCATCGATGTAATACAAAATTTTTCTATATCTTATTATATTTAAAAATGACCCCTAAAATCCTGTAATATGAATTCAATGCTGAATGAAACTATTGGTAGCAAATTTGATCAACAGCAGTAGTTCTTTTCTCTTGCTTACCATATACTTTCGGCGGACTTAAAACCATAAACTAAATTTGAAATTAGGTCTAGAATAATTTGGACCAATATAAAAATATCCTTCTAATTGACATTTAAATTAAAATGTGTGTGAATGAATGCTATAGGCGGACATCAAATATATTGAAACGAAAATGGGTAAATTATGTTAATTTTGGATGAAGAATGAAGAAACGAAATAGAGGTGTGAAGTGAAGGAAAGAAGGAGAGTTTGTAATATTATAGTAATGGAAAAGAAACAAAAAGAATTGGGAATTGGGAATGGGGAAGGAGATATTGTGTTTGAAAAAGAGAGATAGAGGGAGGGGGAGTGAAAAGGGAGGGGGTATTGATTTCAGATTCACACAGGGCGTGCTTGCGTTTGAAAGTAGTTAAAAGCAAACCGCCACGTCAGCAAGCACACCGGCTTTCCATCACAGAGAAAGAGAGAGAGGTGTCGTGCGCACGCATCTTTGGTGAGGGTACAGTGCACGCATGATGCTCACATGCGGACACGTGGGTATGATTGAAGGATAAAAAAGTAATAACCTCAATAATGAATTAAATAAAATAAAAGAAAAGGAGGAGTAGTAGTAGTTGGTTGGAGACTCGTGGTTGCCGGCAGAAACAGTTGGAAGGTTTTTGGTTGCTTAAAGTGTCGCACGCGGCTTCCCTTTCCTTTGCCCTTCCTTCCTTCCTTTCCTTTCCTTTCCTTTCCTTTGCCTCTCATTTTAATAATCATTTTATTTTTTATTTTTTTAAAAAAATAATTAAATTACAAAAAAAAAAAAAAAAAAAAAAAAAAAAGAAGAAGAAGAAGAAGGGTATTGATTCTATCCATCCCATTAACGTGTCAAATCAAATGAAACGGTGTCGAATTGAATATTCCTCTTAAAAACTGTTCTATTCAGTTCCCACACATGTCCCCTCCCTTCAGGGGCTCCTTCATATATTATCGCATTACCTTTTTTCTTTCCTTCTTCAATTGATGAACACTGACAGAGCTACGTAGATACTTTTCCATTCTAAACACACACAAATGAAATACTGCTTCTCTCTCTCTCTTTCCTTTTCTTTTTTCTTCTTTAATCATTTTGTTAATTTCATGGACAAATGATTACAATTAATACAAAATCATCAATCATGGAATAAATTAACACCACCTTTGTGTGCACGTGTTGAAGCACTGAGTGTTATCATGAATAAAATTAAACACGTACTTAAATTTTAATGTCCCACCATTTCATTTTATATTAACTAAATGTAACATGGTCAAATTATTATCTTGGGAATAAATAAAACTAGCTAACGTAATTTTTAATTATATATATATATATATGACAAAAAGATGTGTGATTTTTCCTCTTTCAGAGTTCTAACAACTTATTTAAAATTATATTTGGATGAAGAAAAATTGAGCATGGTGAAAGAATTCGAATTGTTATTAGATGATACGTCATCCATCAATAAATGGTTAGAGTTTTGAATATTTGAGATGGAATTATTGTTGTGGCAATGAAGAGAAGGTAGAAGCAGGTGGAAAATATACTACACGTCTTTTATGATTACGAATTGAATATTTATTAAATAATAATTAGCGTAATAATTAAACTAACCACGGTGTCCAATAGAGTGTTTAATGACAATAATGAACAAATTTGAATGAAAACAACTATTAAAAAAACAATTTGAATACTTTCTTAATTGATTAAACTTGCTCGTTTACCATAATTTGTTGGTTGATGACTTAATAAATGTTGTTGTTTATTTAATTAAGAAAGACGAAATCCGAGACAACAATAATGCATGCTGTTTTCTTTTATTAATATTATGGTTAATATTGAGGAGAAAGAAGGGATTATGATGTTAAATTTATTTAAATGGTTGAAATAGTAGAAAGATAAGAACGGAGGAATATGTTTCTACAACCGTCTCAATTAGTGTGTTGAAACTGAAAAGGCAATATTCCATTTGTTTTTTTTTTTTTTTTTTTTGAAAGGAAAAATGGAATTTTCTTTTACTATAAGAAAAATATATATTTTTATATATATATATATATATATATGTATGACATTTGTATTGGAAATTAAATATAGATGTATTAAATAATGTGTTATTATTGTCATGTTGATATTTTTATAATGATATTTTGGTTTGACTTAATTGCAAATCATTCTTAAATTGATTGTTATTCTTTATTTGAATGAATAAGAATAGATTCCAATCTAATCTTGATTCTAATATTCTTCCCTTTACTTTTTTTAGAAAAGGGGAATTATAATTCTGAATATTAGGTTTTGGGGACAGAAATATAATTAAAAAATGGGTTTGACAAGATGTGGAGCCACTTAAGTTATTGTTGAAAAAGGTTTGATAAGGCATGTGGAGAAAAGTTCCATATGGCCACCGGACCATATTTTCCCTATATCATTGGTTTCACTTTTATTTCTTTACACCGCCAATACTATCATCATCTTTATCCTTAATTTTAACTTACATCTTAAAAATATTTTAATACTAGGTGCCTCGATCAGTGAGCAGAGTCAAAAGACATGTACACCCTAATGAAGATTTGAAAGCTCTCCATTTTTCGTATTCAACATATGAATCTATCTATTTATAGCTATTTAATACTTTTACCCTTACACAGGTACAATTAATATATAAATTTCTCTAACCTAGTGATCACACATATCTATTATACATTTTTTTCTATTCTTTAATTGTTTATTTTGAAACAAAAAAAAAAAAAAGCACACGACATTATTGTGTTCTTATAATTTAAAAACAATATAACGTTTCTTTGCTTTCTTAGTTAAAACCTTTAGCATTGTTGTTGAAAATTAATTTTAAATTATAAAATTTTATAGTCTACTAGTAATAGATAATGATAAACATTGATAGACATATATTTAGCATCTATTAGTGATGGATAGATGAAGTTTATAATCGGTGTTTATCAGTAATACTATATTTATAAATACTTTAGCTTGTATTGGAAACTAAATTATTAATTTGTTGTTAAAAGTTCAACGTTATATTACACAAAAATAGCTTTGCCTAATATCTTTTACTTATACTATTAAGTAAATGAGATTAAAACCACAAAATTCTTGATGACTAACATTTTGTGTAATTCATTGAATTATGAAAAAAATGGTTTGTTTTTTCTTTCTAAAAAATAGGATATATTTGATGACTTTAAAGCTTTAAAACTTTAAAAATAGAGTTTTGTGCATCTAAAAGATGGGATGAGATGACAAAAAAGCAACATGAACATTAGCATATTGTAATTTACGAATATAGTGTAGTCTACTCAAAAATCCTTTTGAAAAATATCATTATGCAAAATAAAAAGCCACTCTATTTCCACGTTTAAAGAATCGAATGCTATGTCACTTTAATCCAAAAGTAAAACCAAAGTTCAAATACGTACACCATACAACATCAAATATATTAAAAATAAATGAAATATTAAGATTTAAATTTGTTCGAGAAAGATGAAAAAAAAAACATTCGGTTCAATGACTATTTGAATTTTTCAAATTAAGTTCGTAGGCATTACTTCAAATTTTAAGTTTATTCGGTAGATTATTAAATCTCAACCAATAGTTGTTAGGCTTATAACTATTGTTTTTTTAAAACCAAGGGTATAAAGTTTATGTAGTGTATTATAGATAAACATAATGTTACATATCAAAATAATGATGGGTAATAAGAAGAGTGTCGTATGCTTTAATACAAAAATGGCAAGACTCGACAATATTTGAAATATATAATCACAACGTATATTCACAAATTCATCTTAACAACTAAAAATGCATAAAACAATAGGCATTTGTAAAAACTCTTTGATTAATAATTAAAATGTATTAGGGAGAGGAGAGAGTAAGAGAATTGTAAAACATATATAGAACATTTGATAAAATATTCATATTTTATAGAAAATTTATTATAATAAAATTTGTTTTTAAATGATTTTATTCTATACGATACAATAATTTGTAAAGTTTTTCCATGTTTGGAAAAACTTCTTAAAATAACTAAAATTATAATAGAAGAATTTGAAATAAAACATACTTTTAGAAATTTAAATGAAATGATTATCAAATAAATTATAACAAATATAATTTTGGAAATGGTGTGAAATGATGTAGGACAGAAATAATCGAGAAAATATAATAATAAAATAATATATAAATAAATAATAGAATTAAGAAAATTAGAAAATTAAAAAATTAAAATTGTTGAGTTTTTTTTTTAATTTTCTTCGATTTCCGTATATTCTAATTTTGTTATATTTTACGACTCCACCAAATGTCATTATTTATAATTAATTTCATAAGTATGGGATGAATTAATTGGTACATGACATGAATGTTAGATGATAAATTAGTTAACGTGTAGCTATGACCATTAACCACATTAATAAACATCTATTTGTATTAGTATTTTTATAATGAGAAAGTTATTGTTTTGTTTGAATTCTGACTTATATAAGTTAAAATTTTATTTAATAAATATGAGTTTATTATAGACTTGCAAAAGCTCTCGTTAAAAAATAAAAATAATAAAAAAGAAACATTAAAACCAAAATTGAAAGGAAGTGGGCGGCAAAGGAAATTCTCCACGACATAAAATTCACACGACACCCACGTGAAGTTGGTCCCCCGTTCAATCCATCTTTAATTCTCTTCCTTCGTCCATCCACTTACAATTTCCCCGACAACATGTAGTATTACTCATAATATAGTAATAATTTTAATGATTTATGATCACCTTAAAAAAATAAAAAATAAAAAACATAATTCTGTCCACCCATCATTAACTAACACGAATTGATGTAAATCGTAAAGTACTTTTAACCATAAAACTTTAATAATTCCATCAACCTAAAAAACTAGCCATATCATCACTAAGGTAATTAAGATGTGTGTGTATTTGTATATATGGTATACTTTGTATTTTTGTGTGGATTAATGGGAAGGACGTGACATGAATGGTTAAAACAGAATAATTAAATAAAGACGGCAAAATGCATTATTATTCTCTCTCAATCATGTCAAATGTGAATGACTATATATAAGAATCTTATCCTTTGTGGAAACTAGAAAAGTCCACCATAAATCATATAGGTCTCCCTTGGATTCTGCAGTGGAGGAGGAGGAGGGAGGGGCCAATATTAGTTTTAAAATGCAATGGGGTGCATAATATATTCGGATTCTTTTTATTTATTTAGTAGATTTTCAAACGGGGAATGGATTGATTGCTTTGTGCAGTGCCCACTGTGGGTTGCTATTCCTGATGCTCCCCCATGGAGTTGTACGAAACGGTGTACATTTGAAACGTAAAAGTCTGGGAAAGGATGTTATTGTTAATAGTGACTATCTCCTTTCTATATATAGGAGGAATGGGCCTTTAGGCCCCTTTCACAGCTGTTGGATTCCACCTATGAATTGGGCTTCAGTTGGGCTCCTGATGGCAATGGATACAACAACTTGCGAGGCAAATATAGATATCGAATTGTGCTTTCGTCGATGATTCTCTTGAGTTTTTTTTTTTTTTTTTTTTTTCTTTTATCTGTGTTGGATACTGAAAGGTTATTCAACCATGGTCGATCAGTCTTTTGGGAGCTGAAGCCATTATTGTAGTTGTTGGGGTGATTTTGAATGGTTAGGAAAATTGTCCTCAGAAGTTTCTCGGGCATTAAATCAGTCTATAAAGGGGTTAGTTAGTTGAGCCTTAAACAACACATAAGGCCAGGAAAGAAGAAAGAAATAGGGTGGAACTCGTTTCCAGCTCTCCCAAGGGGTGGGTTTGGCGAGTCAACCATAAGAGTTGTTTCATTTGCATTATCGAGACCAGTTAGAGAGGAAGAAATTAGACCAACCCCTCTATCAGCTCTTCAGCATCGGAATTTATCTTATCCACTTTGCTTGGTCCAAAATTCCTAAAACAACCTCGTAGACAAAATACAGTCGATAAAAATAATATTACCAATGCAGCTTTTTAGGAAAAACAAGAATTTAAATGCTTGAAATTGCGATCCATCTTTTTCAATTTTAAAACATCTCACTTATATAGCAAACGAAATTGAAATACAACGTTCAATAAATAATATCAAAATATAGTATATATCATACACTGCATTATTTAAGAAAGACTAACAAACTGCCTAATATTCCTCCTAAAGTCATGCTAGAAACTAGGAAGGTCCTTAAATTCCATAAATGGGCGTTGGGCTCCTCAATAGTTCCAATATTGGGCCGAACTGTCCTACAAAACGGCCCAAATTAACAGTTTAAAAGTCTAAGACAACATGACTTGGATTTTATTTATTTATTTATTTATTTAGCACTGTCGCACTCAATTTAATTATTTTCCTTCCCAGAAAGCCTACTGAGATTTTAACAAATCTTAGGTTAATTTAACCTTTAATTTCTAATAATCAAGCCGTTAATTTCAGAATCAAAATTACGAACATTAAGCCAAAACGACGCCGTAGATTTCATCTCCTTCTTATTCTCCGCTGACTTTCTTTTGACTGTAGCGTGTGAATTTTGGTATGAGCCAACGAGGACTGAGCGAGTAAAAAGTTAAAGCGATTCAGAGCGCCAAGAAAGTAGACCGATCATGGCTCCCACTTCAGAGAGGGAGTGAGAACGGAACGCCAAAGTAAGTTTCTTCTTCCAAGATCGGTCGTGGCTGATCGTTCAATTGAGGAGTTTTTAGTGTATTAGGGTTTGTTTCCCTTTCCAATTCGGACTCCGAAATGGCGAGTCCGCAGTCGGCCGGAGTTACTTTGAGTTCCGGTAAGGGTTTGTCTTTGACTCCAGGGTCTAGGGTTTTGCAAACCCCACTTGCCGATGAAGCTATATGGAGGCGTCTGAAAGAAGCTGGTTTCGATGAGGAATCCATTAAACGTAGGGATAAAGCTGCGCTTATAGCTTATATAGCGAAGCTCGAAGCTGAGGTTTGTTTTCTTCAGTTCTTGTGACTTACATTTAGTTTATCCACTCTCGTTTTGTATTAATTACTGATTCCTTGTAATTCTGCTATTTTGGGTGCATAACGTCTGTACACTGTATCATTTCTGTCAGTTGTGTAACCGTATTGAAATTAATGATCCATTTTCTGATTAATATTTAGAACTAAAAGTGAAATTGAGAAAATATCGAAAGGTTGGGTGAACTACCAATTTTGTAACTCCTGTTTTTTTTTTATTCTATCTCAATTTCATTTTAAAGAGTATTGTTATTCAAATCCATGATGCTGTGAAAATTGAACAATTTCATGTTGCAATATGCCTACATTTGAAATTTTGGAGCCCAAGATTATAAACTTGATGTAATATCTCTTCGCAGGTAGATGGGTTCATCATTTCTTTCGTTTTAGTAGTGTATTAAGAAAGGGTAGAAGAAAGATCCCTACACTTGCAATAATGAATTTTACAATATGTGTTATCCTTTCCCAGTAATTTTTAACTCTTATTCCCTTTAAAAAGGATTCTATCCTTCTCAGGAACTTCACTGTACTCATGGGCAATTAGTCTTTAAGAGTGACCAATTTGCTCTCTTTTTATAATAGATGCTATGTGTTTGGTTTATATCTAATAGTCATTTGTCTCATGGTTTAATCTAATAGGATAGGGTTCTCTAATTGGACTTTAGTTTTTAGTTTCTTCTAGTTCACCTTTCACACTTTTTAGTGTGCCTGGACCTTTGTCATCTACTTTCTGTCAATGAACTTTCTGTCAACAATGAATGCCATTTCTACTGTCAGTGGTGTAGGACCAATATGTACAATACCATTACTGTTGTTTGCCTTTAATTAGCTCAACCATATACCTTCTTAATATGAAATTCTCCTGATGAGTAATTATTTTGAAGTTTTGAGTTGGTTTTTCTTCTGGTGGGATTATATCTTAACCGAAAGAGCTCTGGTTTTTGTATTGCACTTATAAATTTTCCATATTTTTCCCTACTTAGCTAATGTATGTATTATTGTTAGATGTTTGACCACCAACACCATATGGGCCTTCTCATACTAGAAAGGAAGGAGTTGGCTTCAAATTACGAGCAGATGAAAAGTAAAGCTGAGACAGCTGAATTAATGTATAGGCGTGACCAAGCTGCTCATTTGTCAGCTTTAACTGAAGCAAAGAAACGGGAGGACAATTTGAAGAAGGCTATTGGTATCAAGGAAGAATGTATAGCAAGTGTAAGTTTCTATTTGTAAAGGAGTTTTCTTGACCATGCATTGCATTTAACTTTGCTTTCTGCTTTGTAATAGCAAGTGTAAGTTCTGAGAAAGAGTGTATAGCAAGTGTAAGTTTCTATTTGTGAATGGGTTTTCTTGACCATGCACTGCATTTATCTGTGCTTTCTGCTTTTATAGCTTGAGAAGGCTTTGCACGAAATGCGTCTAGAATCTGCTGAAATCAAGGTTGCAGCTGAGAGTAGACTGGCTGAAGCACGCATTATGATGGAGGATGCTCAGAAGAAATTTGTTGAGGCTGAATCCAAACTACATGCAGCAGAATCTTTACAAGCGGAATCCAACCGGTGTAATCGTGCTGCAGAAAGAAAGCTCCAGGAAGTTGAGGCACGGGAAGATGATCTAAGGAGGCGTATGGCGTGTTTCAAGTCTGAGTATGTATTTTGCTCTTGTTTGTTTTATTCTTTCAACATATTTGATGTGCTTTCTTGTATTCATTTTGCAAAAATATGCTTTGGCTCTCTTTTCTGTAGGACACCATGATTGGTAACATCCAGAGTATAATTTGAAAAAGGAAAATTAGGGAAAATTATACAAACAATAAAACATTGCAGAAGAACTCGATTCAGTTAGAGTTCAGAAATTTGTATACTCTGGATGAAGCTTTAACATATATTCTCTTGTTTCAGTTGTGATAAGAAAGGGGAGGAGATTGTGCTTGAGAGGCAATCTTTAAGTGAAAGACAGAAAGCATTGCAGCAGGAGCATGAGAGGTTACTTGATGGACAAGCTTTGCTTAATCAGCGGGAGGAGTATATATTAAGTAAGACTCAAGAGCTAAATCGGTGTGAAAAAGAGTTGGAGGAGTTAAGAGCTAACATTGAGAATGAGCGCAGAGCAGTTCATGATGAGAAGTCCAAGATGCAACTTTCAGAAGCGTCTTTATCTAAGAGAGAAGAGGTTAATTCTTTCCCCCTTCTTATTTTGGATAGCATAATATCCTGTGAATAAGTTATTGCTTTGTCCTGAAATAATATTGGTTCACATTTTGGATTTTCAGGCTGTCAATAGAATGGAAATTATGATGAACAGGAGACAGCAAGAGCTACTTCTTTTACAGGAAAAAATTGCAACAAAAGAATCCGTGAGTTTCTCTAACCTATTCTTTATCTACACTTTTGCATCACTCTGGTTCTTCTTATTAATTTTACTTGCACCTTAAGGATTATGTTAACCTTTTTCTTCCTGGAACGCATCCTGTTTCAATTTATGTGTACTGAACTACCTTTTGAAGCACTCATTACTTTTTATTCTTCTCTGATCGGGTTCTGCAGAATGAAATTCAAAAAGTTGTTGCGAACCATGAAAGTACTTTGAGAACAAAGATATCGGACTTTGATGCTGAGCTGCAAGTTAAGCAAAAAGCAGTTGAAGATGAAATTGAAAGCAAAAGACGTGCTTGGGAGTTAAGAGAGATGGACCTTAAACAGCGGGATGAGCAGCTCTTGGAAAAGGAACATGACTTGGAGGTTCAATCTAGATCATTGGTAGCAAAGGAGAAGGAGGTAGAAGAATTATCCAAGTCTCTTGATGAGAAAGAGAAGAACCTGAAGGCTCTTGAACAAGAGCTTGAACTTAGTAAACTACTCCTGCAGAAAGAGAAAGATGAGTGCTCTAAAATGAAACGAGAGCTTCAGTGCTCCCTTGATTCTCTCGAAGACAGAAGAAAACAAGTTGATTGTGCAAAGGACAAGCTTGAAGCCTTTAGGAGTGAAACAAATGAATTATCCCTACTAGAGATGAAGCTTAAAGAAGAACTTGATTCAGTTAGAGTCCAGAAATTGGAATTGATGGACGAGGCAGATAAGTTGATGGTTGAGAAGGCCAAATTTGAAGCTGAATGGGAGATGATTGATGAAAAGAGAGAGGAGCTGCGCACAGAAGCTGAAGTTCTAGCTGCAGAGCGGTTAGCTGTGTCCAAGTTTATCAAAGATGAACGTGATGGTCTTAGATTGGAGAGGGAGGTAATGCGTAAACAATTCAAGAATGATAGGGAGACACTTTCTCGTGAGCGCGAGGAATTCTTGAACAAGATGACATGTGAACGGTCTGAATGGTTGAATAAAATGCAGCAAGAACGTAAAGACTTGCTAATGGATGTTGAGGCACAGAAAAAAGAGCTTGAGAATTGTCTTCAGCAGAGGCGTGAAGAATTAGAAAGCCAGTTGAGGGAAAAACTAAAAAACTTTGAGCAAGAAAAGAGGAACGAACTGGATAAAATTAGTTTCCTTAAAGAGAAAGCAACTAAAGATTTGGAAGAGGTTGCATTGGAAACAAAAAAACTTGAAACTGAGAGAATGGAAATTAATTTAGATCGTGAAAGAAGAAACAGAGAATGGGCCGAACTGAACAATTCCATTGAGGAACTCAAGGTTCAAAGGGAGAAACTAGAAAAACAGAGAGAGTTGTTGCATGCTGACAGGGAGGAAATTCTTGCTGAAATTGAACGTTTAAAGAAATTTGAGAATGTGAAACTTGCATTGGATAATATGGCTGTGGCTGAGATGAACCAATCTGATTTAGACACTGCTCAGCCAATAAGTTATCCAAGAAGGCAGCCACTTGTTAGAGATGCTGAGCACCAGATTGATACTCAAAAGATTACTAATGGCTTTGACTCCGCATCTATGCATAAAGTAGATGGTGATGTACCTCCTACTTCCACTCGTTTCTCATGGATTAAACGTTGCTCTGAGTTGATATTCAAGCAATCTCCGGAGAGAGAGAGGGCGTCTACAAGATATCCTGTTAAAAATCCGATCAGTCAGGCTGACCAATCAAGCTCAATATCTGGACAACTCTTTCAGTCTCCTGAGTTTGAAATGGATAGGGGCAATGAGAAGTCTCAAAGAACTATTACTGAAAGGCAGGATGTGAAATATGCAATTGGAGAACCAAAAGTAATTGTTGAAGTACCTCCAACAAGCAAGGACATGAATGGAGTACCTGTTCTTGAATCTGAGATTGTCAATGATGTTACATTGTCTGATCATAGGGTTTTGACTGGAAGGAAAAGGAGAGCTACCAACATTACTCATCCTGATTCCCTAGGACAACTGGAGTTTGAAAATAACAATAAGAAGCAGAGACAAGAAGAAATTTCCAGGGATCCTACAGAAGATTATTCTAGTTGCCCGTACGTCTTTTTTGTCTTGTCAAATAAACTTCATTCATTTTCTGTTGATCTTTAGTTCTTATTCTCCCTACAATGTCTCGATACCTAGTTTATCTAATGGTTATAGGATTAACAAAGTTTTATAACAGATTTAAAAGTGAATAATTTGATTTCAGTGAAGAAGCAACCCAAATGAACGTGCCTGAGGATCCCAAGGCATTTGTGTCATCCACAGAGAACCGAGAAAGTGCCAAGGAGGCTGAAGTTGTTATTGTAAGTACAGACATCAACATCATTGAAGTTACAACCTATAAACAGAAGAACTCTGACATATTGTCTGACCAAGATACGTTGAACCATCAGGAAACTCTTTCAGAGAAGGTATGCTGTTTATTGTGTGACATTATTTATTTGTACGCAGTTTGAGCATTCCAAATTTATGGATGGTATATTACACTGCAGCGTTGAAATCTGTGTAACGGTTCTGCATCTACGCTTAGGAAATGTTGAACAATCTGCTGTTTGCTGTCAGGTATTATTTTGCTATCAAGTTGAAATTGTTCATAAATAATTTGTTAAATTCATTTGACATTGGAGTCAGCATGTTGATGCGAACAAGTTGAGATAGAGTTTATGAAAAAATACTTCTTCAATTGAAATACTCAATTCAAAAGAGTCAGCTTTTTTATACTAGAGTTTATGAAAAAATACTTCTTCAATTGAAATACTCAATTCAAAAGAGTCAGCTTTTCTATACTGGACCTTGAACCAACAGAATGAAATCAATAAAGGTTAAAAGAATAAACATTGGTGATTGGAGCCAATGTTTGTTAATCAATAATTGCTGGCAAAGAGTTTGGAGCCTTCTCCACCTAAAATGGAGGACTCGGCTCAGATGCTATAAATGACAGTGAAGGGGGAAGGGAAGAGAAGAGGTGAGCGAAGTTATGATTTGAAGGGAGGAGGAGTTCAGAGCAGAAGGTTTGTTCTAGAGATTGGGTTTTTTTGCTGTTATTCAGACATATCATTTTCTGCTTGCTGGGGTGCTTACCCTTTGCTAATATTTTATTGTGTACCCAATTTTATAGTATTCTGTTGATGAGCCGTATATCAACCTCCAGTTATGCCATAATATGCCATTTTCTTTTATTTAGGAATTACACCTCCGCAAGAGTTAAGAGAATTGTGCAGAGAGAGCCCTAAGGAGAAGCGAAAGAAAAATCCTCGACATGTTGAGAAAGGAATGTGTTAAGCACTTATCCGAGAATATATCTGTTTCTATTGTTTGCTTTGGTCTTCTTGTGGCGATGAATCAAACTAATTTTTGGCAGAGCGCTTGTTGAAGTGTCGTGGCTTCACCCCCCTTCTAAGGTATAGGTATAGAGGAGCTTTAATTTCTAGCATGTTAATATCATCTCAATTGCTCCGAATTAAGATGTCAATACACAGGGTCTGATAGTATAAAAGGGCTTTTAATAACATTTAATGTTTTAGTAGCCATGCCTTGAAGAGATAGGGGTTGACCTTTGGGTGGTGTGTATATGATTCTTTTGTTGACTGTGTGTTGAAGGAATGGGTTTGTAAAATGTTTTCTTCGCTTTTAAAGGATGCGCTTAAAATGTTTTAGTTAAATCAGCAGATTTAATATGCACTTCAAATCTGTAATTAATCCAAAACTTAAGTGTGAACTTTAAATATGTAGTTAATTCATGCATTTATGAGTTTTATATTCAATGTTTCATAAATTCTCTTTATTAATTCAGAACTGTAGTTTGAAAATAAGTAGTTTAGTTTGTTCTTATAATTCGGGAGTTTTTGTTTTGAATAACGTACTTTTAAACTTATTGAATTTTTACAGGGTTATTTTTTCTCCCCTTAATTTATTAATCTATTTTGCAAATCAATAGTTTTCTTCTACCAACTCTTTTTTCTTTTTTGGCTATTTAACGCAATGAAGTTAGGATATATATATATATATATATTATATAATTTATAATCGATAATCTAACACATTTTTATAGTTCTTTAGTTTTACCCATTGCATCATGTTCTATCTACATCTACCTATACTTCGTATTTTTTAGATATCCATCACTGCTTTATTAAACAAAATCATTGTTCCGAAGAACTATGACTATTTCAACCATCAAGTGTCTTTGAAGTTCTTAAATGTTTATTAAGTTTAATTGATAAGTATAGAACGGCTCAAATTCAATCAGCAGACTGTCTGTTCTTATCAATTTATCTAACATGCCATTTAAAACTACTATATTATAACCAAAATAAATAGACTATTAAATTCGTACCAAGATAAACACAAACTAAAATATGACGTTAAATTTTGTTCAATAAAATAATCTAAAATCTAGAACTACTCAAATGTTTATTACGTTTCTATATATATAAATTTGTCAAATTTGTTCCCTTTGAGTCAACGATGGTGCGAAGAGTTACAAATTTAGCCTTTAATTATAAGTAACACTTTGTTTAATTCATTGGACAATTGATGGATAACTCCATGTTTCTTAAAAACGCACTTCCTCTTTCTTTTAAGAAAAATGGTTTTTTCCTATCACAATTTACTCAGTATATAATTTCTTTCTTTTTTATAAATAAAATCAATATAAGATTATTCCCTTACCACAAATTAACATATATTTCAAAATTAAGAAAAAAAAAACCACTTCCTAAATTTCAAAGGAATAGCCATCTCCCTCCAATTTATCTTTTTAATTGCATTACAATGTATGGGAGAATTTTAACATATACTATAAAGATTGAGAGTTATTTATTTTCCATTTATACGTATATTTTTCTTTATTTCATTCGTTTTATTTTAACCAATATTTTCAAAGAATTTTTTTTTAGTATATTTTATACATTGAGAACTAAAATAAAATAAATTTAAAATCATGACGTCTCTTCTTAAAAAGGAAAAAAAAAAGGGAGGGAAAAAGAAAGAAAGGAAAGTTAATTTTAATTTTAATATTGATTTTCCAATTTTTTGTTTTTTCAACGATTTGTTTACGTCCGCAGATACTATTAATAAAGAGGAAGGGAACAAAGCGATCTCCCAGTTGTAAGAGAAAGGGAAAAAACGAGCGAGTTCATTTCACAGTGTGAGAGAACGAGAAATGGAAGGCAGCGCCGCCATTGCTGGTCTCAGGCCTAATTATCTTCTTTGTTCATCTCGCCGTTATTCTCCTTTTCTTCATTCTTCTTCTTCTTCAACTTCTTCCTTCAACAGAAAGCTTTCATCTCCTTTCTTTCTCAAGGTCTTTCCCCCTTTCCTCTTTACTCAAACGATTACTGTTTGATTTTTAATGCTTCTGTCATTTTCTTCGTTTTCAAATTGTTTTCTTCTTGTCTTTCCAGAAGAAGCTTCGTTTTCCTTCCATCAATGCTCGTCAAACGGTTTCTCCCATCAGGTGTGATTAAAAATCTTGTTTTGTAACTGTACGGTTTCCTCTTCTCTTCTTCTTTTCGCGTTGACTACTCTGCCTGAGTCCATTTCTACTGGTCATATACTCGATCTATATAGGAATATATTGAATTAATGTTGAGAAGAGCAGGAATTTCTTTTATTATATTTCAGTTTATAATCTTTTGTTATTTAGATGGTGAAGTTTTTGGAAATTATTGGGCATGGCATTAATGAAATAAGATTATATCGAATCTAGTAAAATGGTTCAGTATCTTCCTAAGTGTATCTCAGCAGTTGTCAAAAATTATTTCCGGACACTGGACCTTATAATTATGGTTATGTTGTTATGTATGTACATATGAATTACTAAATCTCCGTCTGGATTGTTATGTTTTTTACGTTCGACTGATACCCACTAACATTTGTGCAACTCTGCAGCAAAGACGTAGGGGAAATACCTGAGTTAGATTGGGACAATCTTGGTTTTGGGATAATTCCTACTGATTATATGTATGTCATGAAATGTTCTCAAGGTGGCAACTTTTCTAATGGTGAATTGAAGCGGTTTGGGAACATTGAACTGAGTCCTTCAGCTGGAGTCTTAAATTATGGGCAGGTTAGATCATTTAACTATTTTAAACGTGATGCTTATCTTTTTTCCCTTCTAAAGTTTGTCTCATTCTCTATTTATGAAGTAGCATGATTTAATTTCTTGCTTTATCATTTTCAATTGGTTAAGTAGTTCTGCATCTACTCTCACTCTTATTTGGGGTTGGTTTTATCCTTGTTATGACTGAAATCTGTTCTTGCCAGTTGAATCTTTCCAATAGTTTTTGTAAAATTTGGTACCCCTATTCCACCGTTTTTCGTTCTTTATGGAGGTTGGTTTTATCTTTATTTTGCTTTTGACCGGACCCTGTTCTGTACCAGTAGATAACTTTCCAGAAAGTTCTACAAAATTTGGTAGCATTTACAGAATTTTCTTTCATTCTTATTCCAGTTGATTTTATCCTTGTTGTGACTGAAATCTGTTCTTACTAGACGTCAATCCTCCAGCAAGTTATGTAGAGCGATCAAATATTTTTTAAAGGAAATGAATAGAGGGACAAAATCGCATTAATGGAATCTTATTGAGTGGCTAAAATTGGACAAAATGCCAACTGAAAGGGAGGGAGAAAATCGTACACTTGTCGAAAAACTTGTTACTTTGTTCAAGGAGATTTAATGCATGGGCATGCAAAGCACCACGTACTGTAAACTTGAACGTTACTGGGACCATTGGACTCGGAAGCACTTAGTCTCAGTAGTTGTAGTAGTATAGATCCGTTGCTTTTTATGACTAATTCAACTTGCCAATTAGGATAATCACAATTATATACTTGTATGATATATGGTCACACAGTAAGGATACTTGTATGCAGCATGGTTGAACTACTAATGCATTCTTTTCATTATATAATTCATTAGATTGTGTATTTTGCTTGACAAATATTATTCTTTCTAAGTAGGGATTATTTGAGGGCCTAAAGGCGTACAGAAAAGAAGATGATTCTATTCTTCTCTTTCGTCCAGAGGAAAATGCATTGAGGATGAGGATGGGTGCGGAGAGGATGTGCATGCAATCACCAACTGTTGATCAGTTTGTGGAAGCAGTGAAGGCAACTGTTTTGGCTAACAAACGTTGGGTAATGAATATTATTGTTTACATCATGCTTTCATTTTGTTTGGCATGTAGTGTATGACGTTTAAGTTCATAATTAATTGCTCCTCTACCTCCTTTTGGCTTGGCCATTGGATTGGAACAGAAGCTCCCTACCAGTGCTTTCCAAAATTATTTGACATTACTGAATTCGGAAAGGCCTCTATTGCTGATGTTTGGTGTCTCGAATGTTCCTTATGGACCTTAAATTTCAGTAGAAACCTTAAGGAAGATGAAATAGATGAATGGGCTGCTCTCGCCCATCTCATTCTGTTAATCCATCTTACACAGGAGAATATTTGGGACTAACGTGTTTTATTTTCTGTCATATCTCTTATTTCTCACCTTGCAATTGAAATTGATTCTCCTTTGAGAAACATACATATCTCTCTCTGGAAATTTCCTGTCCTAAAAGAGTTAAGTTTCTTCTATTAGATTGTCCATTCTTGCCGAAATACTATGAATAGGCTCCAAATAAGATGTCCCTGGTTCCAAATTTAACCATCATCATAGTGCTGCCTTTGCAAAAAGAGTGTGAATCAGAACCAAGTTTTCTTCCATTTTTCCCCATCTCTGTGAAAAATTTGGGATTTTGTCTTCTCCGCTGTTGTTTGGCATATTGCTGCCTCGTTGGACACCATATCACAGATCAGAATGTTGTTCACTGATCACCCTTGCAAGGAAACAAAAGGGCATCTATGGGCTAGATGCCTAATTCGAGCCACTCTTTGGAAAATTTGGTATGAAAGGAACTGAAAGGATTTTTAAAGAAAGGAAAGGTCGCCAGAAGATGTTACCTAATCATCATTATTTAATACCTTTTTCTGGTGTAAAATTATTCTCAACCCTTCAATACTTTCGGCTTGAATTTCATTGTATCTCATCGGAAAACCGTTTTGTTACCCCTATATGGGGTCCTTTTTTATCACTCTTGGATATTTCATTCATCAATAAAATTGTTTCTTATCCAAGCAAAAAATAATTATTTGCTCTTGCATCTCAGGTGCCCCCATCAGGTAAAGGTTCATTGTACATCAGGCCTTTGCTGATGGGCAGCGGAGCAGTTCTTGGTCTCGCCCCTTCTCCTGAATACACATTTATAATTTATGTTTCGCCTGTTGGAAACTATTTCAAGGTTTGTCATTTTGTATAACCATAAACGCTCAAAATTATATTTGTAACTGTTAATTCCGTTTTATTGGGGTTTTCCACATGTTTTTGTTCATTAGTTGATTGACAATTGAGATTTCCACTTAAACGTGATTATTAGTGGTCACAATCCAATCTTTGTGATTGGACAAATGCTCAACTTAGTTTGAGAAATCCACTATATCTGCATTGCTGGCAGCAAAACTGTCAAAACTAGTAAGCTTGGAATATACTATGACATATGTTCATTTCTCCCCACCTATATGTATAGATATATACATATATATTGTTTTGAGAAGATTCCCCCCAACCATAAAGCTATATTTGATGTCATAAATCAATCTCTTTATATTATGATGTGATGGCTTTTACTCTACTTTAAAAATTTAAGATTTATTGCTAAATACAGGAAGGCCTTGCACCTATCAATTTAGTTATTGAGCATGAGTTGCATCGTGCGACACCTGGGGGTACTGGAAGTGTAAAAACCATTGGCAACTATGCGGCAGTGAGTATTTGTTTTATTTGACATTTTTTTGCATTACTTGATTATGTAACAGTTGATACCGTTTTAAATAGCAATTTGCTATTTTATTATTATTATTGTTTTGGAATAAAAACCGTTTGCTTCTCAATTAAACCAGGGTCGGTGCATGAAGTAAGCTTTAGTTATATCGTGGAGTAGCACAATTGTGTTTAACCTTCTAGATTTAGAAATTGTGCAGTGTGATCTTAATTTTTGATTGAGTGATGAAGGAAACTAAGTCTTTCCTCTTTAATTATGCTGTTTGTTCTGAGCTGAATAACTTAAATGAAGATGTTTTCACCATACAATTATGGGATTGGAAGATCATTCGTATTATTGGGATGATTGATATCATTTTTGAGATGTTAAATTTTTGTTTGTAGGTCCTGAAGGCGCAATCGGCTGCAAAAGCGAAAGGCTATTCTGATGTTTTGTACCTTGATTGTGTACATAAAAAATATCTCGAGGAGGTTTCATCATGCAATATTTTTGTTGTGAAGGTACTCTGCCGAACACTATAGTTCTTTATTTATTATTATTATTTTCTAGATTAGAAATAAATTTCATTAATAAAATAAAATTTACTGACAGAATCTAATACGGTTATTTACACTTAAAGAGTTACTGGGAAGTCTATTAGTAAAGTTTCAAAAAGAGGACTCAAGACGTTAAGACAATAATCTGTCTTATTTATGGACATACTGGAAAAATGGCTTCTCAGCCACAGATTCTACAGAATAGTTCTTATAGATGAGGCCAAATTATTTTTGCATTTTTCCAAATGATTCAAAAGGAGAGCTGTACGATTTTTTATGTTCTAGGAACACATTTCTTCGCTCCAGATTTTTTGTTTTTATAAATTGCACTATTATGTAATGTTAATGATAGAGATTAGTAGTGATATCTCAATCTTGGGTGCGAGCATTAATAGCTACTGGGTCCCAAGGATTAGTTTTCCGCAATCTGCATGACAAGAGACCCAATAGGGACTTACCCCTGATGATATGTGCGAACCATTATTTCAAATAATTCTGGAAAAAAGCCAAAAGATAGGCGTTGCCTGCCCTATCTTCGAAGGTTATCTGTTCTCTTCACTATTCAATGAGTGGTTTTATTTCTCCTTTGTGTCTTTGAACGTTTTGCTTAGGTAATTTGATAGCATTGTGGCGAAAGATTCAAATTTTTAGAAGTGTATGGGCCTGTAAATCCTTTTAGGGAGAAACTGGAGTCTTGCAATTTTTTAGAAATTTAGTTGGACTATATGATTATTTACTTTAGGTGCGATGCCTAAGATCTTTAGGAGGGTTTTGAGGGTTGAATTTAGAAATATACTATCAAACTGTTTCTTATTTCTTTTTTAGACCTGTCCATTTATGTTCCTTGAGCTCTTATCACTTTTACGACATGAATCTCCCGAACAGTTACTGTAGTTTCAGTCCTAACCAGGAACCTTATATTCGTCTACCCTCCTTTTTTATAGTTCAATCAATTGTCAATTTTCTTAAACTTACAACCTTTTCCTGCCGGACTATGGAGGCTGCATGATACACATGATGATAGATTTATTCGATATATCGATGTTTTAATTTTATTTATAACCTTTAATTCTGAAATTGCCAAGATGACCTTGATAATTACCCGAGCTAGATTTTTCCTGTTGCCTTTTTGGTGTCTGCAATGGTCTATTTGTTTCAACAAAATCTTTAAAAATAATATGGGTTCACGTGAATGCACCTGACATTCTTATTTGTTTTGATCGGCTGATGCAATTGCACCCGGCTCTTCATTTTTTTTTCCTGATTAGGGGAATGTGATATCCACTCCTGCCATAAAAGGAACAATATTACCTGGAATTACGAGAAAGAGTATAATTGACGTTGCTCGTAGCCTTGGATTTCAGGTTCAACATTATAACTTCTATCATTTTTTTTGTTTCCTATTTTGGTATCAAGTATAATTGATGTAACGCTCATAACCATGCCAGCCCGAAGTAGTTAGATAATTAAACCACCCTGTTTTTGTCGTTGCTTCTCTTGGTTTGGGCTTCCTTATCTTGTATTTATATATTTTGCTAAGTTGCATATCAATGAAAGAATGATTATTTTAATGAAAAAAAGAAAAGAAAGGAAAATAGGTCAATTTGATTTTGTTCAATGAGGGCACGCTCCAGTGGCAGCCTAGATATCTTTGACGTCGTTTTTTTCGTTGTAGGGTCAAATAATTGTCTTCTTAGATCACTTAAAATGTCCACATAATGCTAATAAAAACCATTTGTGAAGCTTACTCGTATTATTTGTAAAATGGCTCTATTTAGCAACTAGAATCGTATAATAGTTTCTAAAATATTTTGAGAGGAAATCATCTTAGATTGGTCTAATTGTCACTGAAAGGGGCACGTCAACAATTGATAACTTGGAAGGGATGGATGACATCAAGCCATGATGGTCACTTGTTCTTGGGATTTAATATCTGGTGGACTTGTGGCCATCTTGACAACCAAATATTTTAGGGTTGTCTCATAAGAATAGTCGGACAATTTAGCTTGGACGATATTAAAAGAATATTATTAACTTGGAATTTGTAATATTAAGGTTATTATACCACTGTCAACATATTTATGATTTTCTAATAGTCATTTTCAAAGATAAACCATTTTGAGTTAGTGTAATGGTCAAATTATACCTATTGGTTTGATAACAGAGTTGAAAAGAATGAGTTCAATCAAGATGACCTCTTACCAGGATATTATATTCTACAAGATTTTTTAAAATTTAAATGTCGTAGGGTTTATGAGTTAGTTGTGGTGTTCACTTGGGGATATTAAAAAAAAACTACTTTCAAATTTAATTTCCTATTTTTGATTTGATCTCATCTCAACAGGCTAGTTTACAAGTGTTTTGTAAGTCGAAAATGTGATTGAGTCGGCTCTCTTTAGTACGTTGTTTAAATACCTATGTAAGGAATATTATTTGTTTGTCTTGGTAAAATAATGGATTGTGATAAAAAGACGAGAGAAGTGGGCACTGATTTGAATGGGTGTCAGGTTGAGGAACGACTTGTGGCAGTGGATGAATTACTTGAAGCTGACGAGGTCTTTTGTACGGGGACAGCAGTGGTTATATCACCTGTGGGCAGCGTCACGTATCTTGGAAAAAGGTAAATTTTACAAAAACAATGTCTGGACACATTGAGAGACAACGAAACAGTGGAACGAGTAGTTGGGAAATTGAAATTGCGTTCTGATTGAAAGAAAGTACATGTTTCCGTATTCATTTGTTTTTGAACTAGAAGAGATTGCAACACATACGTAGAATGGGATTAAAGTCTCTTCAACACAAACCATTCATCATCACTAGGTGTGTGGTCTTGGAAATGGGAAATCGTTTGACTAGATTGAGATTATAAGTCCATTCTTTTTACGTGGGTTACTCGAGTAAGGGCAATAACATGGACGTGTGGTTTTTGGAGCATTTTCCTTACATTGATGTGATGGCTGAATTTTGCAGGATTGCTTATGGAAATGGTGTTGGGGTTGTTTCACAACAACTCTATTCCGTGCTTACCAGATTACAAATGGGGCTTATCGAAGATAAATTGAATTGGACCGTCAGTCTATCGTAGGCATAGGCTGATTTTGTAGAATCATCGTTTACCCTTTCTGCCAGTCCCGAGAGATTTTGTAAAATTTTCTCCAGTTCTAATTAACGGTGTAGATAGGTTTAGAAAATGTTCCAAGAATAATGTTAAGGTTTATCTGTATGCTTTGTTTTGAACTGGAATTGAATGGCCCGATGGTGTTATGAATATCGAAAACTATTTTGCATCAAATCACAACAATTGTTGGTTAGGAAATTGAGCTTCAATTCTCTAAAGATGGGGTGTTGCCAATACCACTGACCGAAAACCCGAATAAGTCTATCTGTGTGTAAGGAATAATTGGTTGAACTGCTACCAATTTTTAGTTCACACGTAGGGCTATATGGAATTTGACAAGTGTAAGAATAATAATTGAACTCCATCGCTATATTTTGGACGATCTAGACTGTTGAATTAAATATGCATTGATTTGATTAGAGCATTGTTTTTTTCCTCTAAAGTTTGGCCAGATTGACTTCCTTAAAAGCGCTCATGTTATATTATTTAATTTTTCCTTTTCTTTTTCTCGTGTGAATTTCAATGAAATTGTTGCAACATTTCAACAAGTCCAGTGAAATATAGTTGGCAAGCATATCTATTGAAGTGGGATTTGGCACTCCCCTAATTATATTATTTATTCTCATTTGTTTAACAATGAAGGAACGAAGATGGAGCCGTTGACATTTTGGGATTGATCAAGGCAACGTTGTATGTGACAGTATCGTTCATCCAATGCCACACTTTCTTCCTTTAGTCCCTCGATCAAAAATGTAGTTAATAATATATGTATTTGATTGGTGGTAGAAAGTCCAGATTTCGTTATAGTATTTCATGTTATAAACATTTTTTTTTGTTGTATTATAATAATAATAGTTATATGATATTAAAAATTAGTAATGGTACCTAAAAAAATAATAAGAAAAATTATTTTTTTAGTTTTGAGTTTTTAAGTTTCAAAATATTACACACATTAAGTTTTTAAGTTTTAAATTTGATTTTAATTTAGTTCTTAGGTTTCAAAATGTTACAATTTTACCATTGAACATTGAATATGTTTTTCAATTTGGTCCTTATATCTCAATGTTTACATTTTTAACCTTAATTTTTCACTAAATACTTATTTTGAGGGTTTTTTCAAAAAAAAAAAAAAAATTATTTACCTACCATAAAACAAAACCACTAAACAAAAATTCAGTAAACTTGATTCTTTCAGGAATGGTAAATATTTTGTCAAATATTCTATTTTTTATAATTTCACTATTTTTTTACCTTCATTAACCAATGTATTTAAAATACTTAAACGAATTATAATTAATTAAACATAACTATGATTCATCATTTTTAAAATTAAAATATAAAATTTTACTTCTTAATTATTTTAAATTAATTAATCAACTTTCACATATAAACAGGATTATAATTAATTAAACTTTAACTATTCTCTGTCATTTTTGAAATTAAATTTAAAATTTTAATTTATAATTATTTTAAATGTCAATGTTTTTGCCGTTAGTATTTAATAAATAATTGAGATTGAAAATGTAAAATCTTAAAATTTATGGACTAAATTATCAAATCTTAAAAGGTAAGATTATAATATTTTGATGCTTTAACATTAAATTGAATTCAAATTCTAAACTTATCAAATGTATAACCTTTTGAAATCTAGATAGAAACTAGAACAAAAAAAAAAAAAGTATTTTTCCAAATAATTGTAACTATAATTAGTATTATGATGTATAAATATGTTACGAAACTGTGCATTTGAAAAATTGTTTAAATTTAAATTTAATTTCTGGAATTTCAATCAAGGATGTCACACATATAATTAAAAATATGAAATACAAATTTGTTTTTATCGAATCCTTTTTATTTAACTTGTCTGCAGAATAATATGTCCTAAATTACTGAATGCAACAGAATTTTTATAGCTGATTTGCATAAAAGTTCGAGCAATATATAAGTTAGTATCCTTCTTGCTCCTGACAAATGATGGGCTCTTTCTAGATTATTAGTCAAGCTTCAACTCCTCTAATATTTGCAAACCAACCACCAACAACTTGACTATCAATTTTAAAATTAAAATAAGAAAATAATGGGCAAAGGAGTATGAAGAAAATGAGTGTTTCTTCTACCAAGTTGCAACGGATCCCATTTTTTAATTAATCAGTAGAAACGTTTAAATTATTATATATATTCAATGAAATTAGTTTAGTATTCTTAAATCTGATTTCATTTTTTGTCAATATTTCTATAGTGTCATATAGAAATAGTTAACCATGCTTCTTTGACATATCATTACCATTTAAAAAGAAGACAAGAGGAATACATTAGAGATGGGAATGCAATTAGAAGTTATAAAAGTTTTAGATGTGGTCTATTCCCATTTATAGTTGGGTGCTGTTTTACAACTGTTGAAAGAAGAACAAAAACAATTCCCCATAACTTGTAACCCACATTTCTATGCCACCAAACAAAACAACAATATTAAAATAAACAAAAAAAACATGGAAGCTGCAGCAGGCAAACATCAGTCTGAAAAGATAATGAAATGAAAGCTGGAAACCAATCTTATCAATCTTTCATTGACCACATCACATAATACTAATATTAATAATAATAATAATAATAATAATAGTAAATAAATAATAACAACAATAATAATGTAAAAGAATTTTATTTTAAATATAATTGTTCTTCAAGTCTTTGTCTTGTTGCCTCAGGAGTCCAAAAGTAGGTCAAATTTGGAAGTAAAATAAGCTACACACATTCCATCTTGTCATCCACCTAGCCCAACACCCTCTCCAATTCACACTTTGAAATCTTCAAAATTTCCTATTTTGTCTTCATCTCTCTATTAACTTTTTTATTTTTGACCTTTTGCAAACCCTCTCCTTATACAAATATTTTCTTTATTATTATTTTTTTAAAATAATTGGTCTTTTCTTTTCCCCTTTTAAACTCGAGGGACACCTGGATCTTAAAAGAGATGGTTAGAGAGGAAATTAAAGCTCGTAGCTGACTATTTAGGTTTAGCTTTACTGAGGAAGAAGATGTTGATTCCATGAAAAAGATTTAGTTTCAATTGCCATTTATATATATTAAAAGCTTTGTACTTTAAGCTTTGTTTGGGTTTAGCCAATTTGAAAGACTGATTCCATTGTTAGCTAAGCATGAGATCATTTTGATGTTCAACCAAATGTCGTGTTTGCTTACATTTAGCCTTTTTTATTTTTCTTCTTCCTTTTTTTTCCTTTTTTCAATTCATTTGATTGTGATTAGGAACCGTGTGGAGAATTAATTAGATGTTTGTGTTTGAAGAGATAACTCATATATATATAAATGATGGGTTTTATTATATTTAAATGTGTTTTTTGTTTTTCTAGATGTTCTTAATTTTTTTCTTGTATAGTTTCTGTTGATTTTTATGTTCAACTTATATGGTCAGAGACGTCTGCGTTTAAACTTAACAGAATTACATTCATTGAAGTCATTCAAAGAAAAAAGAGGAAGAAGAAAGAAGGAAGAGAAAAATCAATGGTTAAATTGAATACGGGTGAAACTTAGAAATATATTATCCAAATAAAAAAAAGCTTAGGTTGTTATATATATTAGGGTTATCTTGAATATGTCAATCTCAAATTAATTTTCAACATATATATATATATATATATATATATATACACACACACATACTTTTTTCCCCATTTGTGGGCTCAAAAACTAATATGAATTTACCCTAACCTGATAACTTTGGGTACTTTGAACTTAGAGGTGCTTGAGTATCGTATTTTCTTACAAATGAAAGGGAATTTATTTTATTTTATATTGGGTATTGCTTCATTATCAATCTGCTAAACTTGACTGACAGTAGGTTTGTCAACGAAAATGGGTTTGATTGAGAGAGTTGTAATTAAGGTTGTTTTGATTAACTTTAAAAATTTTGGGTTTTCCTCCTAAATGAAAGCTAGCGAAAAAAATTTCATCAAATTAAATCTCTTAGATCTCACCATAGACAACAAAAGCTAATCGAATGCACAATAATGGTTAACAAAAACTTAGTTCAACTTACACCTCTTTGTATCTGTAGGACGATGTAGAATTATATTCGGAAGCGATTTTAAAATATTTTAATTTACAGGTTTTTTTTATTTTCAAAATCAAAATTAACGTTAATATCTCCTTCGATTTCTATACATAAAAGAAAAAAGATATAGGAATAAAAGATGCATCAAAAAGTTCGAGAACATGAAAAAAAATGTCTTGAATAAAAGTTAAAAAAGATGTTTGAAACTAAAATGAATGGTTTTGAAATGACTGTAATGTTTAAAATAGAAATATATCATTAATTATATAAAATCAATTTAATGTTATGATTTACTCAAATAGATTTTCTTTTAATCATTCAAAAATTATATATATTTGTAGTTGATCTCAAAAACAACAAAAGTGGTGTTATTGTTATTTTTAACCAACTTCAAAAACATTTTTAAACATGTTTTTTACTCACAATAATACAAAAACATGTAGAAAAGAAAAAGACATATTAATCTCCAGGACATACAATGGACACTGTCAAAAACAAATATTTGAAAAGCATATTATATGCATCCCACATCACAAACATGACCATATTATATGAAAGAGATAGAAGCTATCAAGGCCAAGTGAAAGACCATTTCCATCCCTTTGGTGTTGACAAAGCCATATGTTGTACTTTACCTTTTCTCACTCTCCATTATTAATTATACAAGACACAGAAATCATACCCCAACAAAAGGATCTATCGATTTTCTCTTTACTCGGTTTAGTCTTTGAACTTTAAGACAACATTTTTATAGTTAGGTTTCTCAACTTTCTATTTTGTATTTAATAAGTTCAATACATTTTAAGGTGTTCGACCATTATTCAACTTTTACGTCTCTTTTATAAGTTATTAATTTTTTTGGTTTTTGGTGATCTATTAGAATACTAAAAAAAATAAAAATTAAACCCTTACTAAACATAATAGTGAAAATTCAAGGACCTTAGATAAAATGTTTTAATTCATATCTAATATATAAAATAACTCGTAACCTTTTTTTTAAAATTGAATGTTAATGCATCTTTTAAAATATAATTAAGAGTCTACCAAAAGTTTAAAGTTTATATTATTTAAATTTAAAATTAAAGACTAATTAGACGTAACCAAAGATAAGACATAAATATTTGATTTTTCTAAAATTAAATATAGTTTTCCTTAACTTCTGGCTATGCTATGCATGATTTTTCGTAAAGTTAGAATTCTTAGTCACATTTGAAAAAGAAAAACTAATGCTAATAATAAAATTTTAAAACATAATCTTTTAGCTTCAAAACATGACTCACGCCCTTGAGAAAAAAAGAATGAGATTAATTTGAGAAAAAATGTTTTTCAAAACGTACATTTTTATTTAAACACACTTAATAAAAAATATTTAAAATATGAGTGGTTGTCTAATAATTCAATATTTTTCAAAAATAACATATTTTTAAATTAAACACATAAAAATATATTCCAAACATCCGTTTAAAAAAAGTAGTTAGACTCCGCTCACTACTTCAGACAATTTCCACTGACTTCTGAGGACACTCCGAGACGGATGAAAACAAGGGGGGTCTTATCCTTGAAATTAAACACATAAAAATATATTCCAAACATCCGTTTAAAAATATTAGTAAAAAATATATAACAAAACGATAAATTAAAAGATAAAAAGAGGTACAATTTATAGGTTAAATCTTCAAAGAATTTAAATAAAAAAATTAAATGATTGTCAAACAAAATTTAAGAGAATAAAATTACACTCCTAACAACGATAAAAGAGAGAGAAGAAAAAAAAAAGGAAAAAAGAACAACATAATCTAATGTGATAAATTCTAATCTAATCCTAATCTAAGGAGGGTGAAAAAGACGAACAAATTAAAAAAAGATATAAATACATATTATATATATATATATATATAACCTTTTTGACTTATTCATATGATATTATGGTGAGTCAAGTGAGGATATGCAGATTTAATTAATTAATTAATAAGAAGAAAAGGAATAAAGAAGAATTAGTGAGATAACAATGGAAATATAATGAATTAATTAGAAAAGAAAGAAGAAAAAAGAGTGGAAAAGATAGGCATAAGAAAGTAAGTTCCAAAATAAAGAATGACGCAATATGATTTGACAGTGGCTGCCTCCTTTTCTTCTGCTACCAATTCCTTCCTTCTCTCAAAAATATATTTAAAACAAAACAAAACAAAACAAAACACACACACACACACACTCCATCTTTCTCAATACATTATTATCTCTCACATCTGCCCTTTGTCTATTGGTTATTGCCCATTTAATCCTTTCATTCATTCATTCTTTCTTTCTTTCTTTTCTTTTTCTTATTATTATTATTTTTTTTGTTAGCTAACCAAAAGGCCACTCCCTCCCATTATTGTTTGTCATAATTTAAAACTTTTTTCTTTGTCTTTAACTAATTATTTTATTATCCTTTTCATTTCATCATCCTTATTATTATTATTATTATTATTATCATCATCAATATCCTCATTTTACACCCATTTGAATTGTTTCTCTTGACATTTGGTCACCAACCTTAACGAAAATTTACCCATTTTTATTCACACCTCTATCTAGTCTTTGCTTCTATATTTTCTCACCTTCTAGATCTTTCTTTCCTTTTTTTCTTCATTTAATAATTTTTATTTGTGAATATATTAAGGATGGAAATTTTTGAATTTAATTTTACAACTTCTAGAAGAAAATATATCCTTGTACGTCGTTGATATTTGGGTAAATCATTTTTCTTTTCTTTTCAAAATTTCAACGGCTAAACCCTATTTTGATAAAAGCATCATTGCTTGAAGTATATAAAAAGGTAACGACCTTTGGGATAAATTAATTACATTTGTCTAACTAGTTTGGAAATATTTTGAGTAAATTTGGAAAATCTTAAAGAGAAAGCAAATGTTTGCCTCTCCTATTTATGTATATTTACGAATAAATGAATGTTTAGTGATTGTTGTTTTCAGAAGGTTTAGGATTGAAAAATATGAATAAAAATCGTATCATGAGAAACAATAAGAATTTGGTAATTGGACTTTTAGGATTCTATTTGATATGTTATTATATTTTCTAATAGATTTCTAAGAAATTTAATGATTCTTGGTAACCCTAGATTACTTGTCTAAGACACAAAATTGGTACACTCTGTTTCCTTTAGGTAGGTGAATGAATGTTGTACATTAAATAGATATGTCAATCTTAAGATTAAAAATAACAGTATAGACTTGAAATTTAATAGAAACAAAATTAAAAGTTTAGAAGTCTTGTAAATATTTATGGGGTATGGATAAGGATGTTACAGGCGCGTGTCAATCTAATTGAAATACTTCCTTGTACCTACCGATCACTCATCCTTTTATTTTCTTTCTATTTTTTTTAAACTACGGAATATTTCTAAAGTTTTGATGACTTTTTAACCAAAAGTTAAAATTTTGAATTTTTTTGAGATATTTTTAGGCTTAGAGAGGTTGTTTATTGTCATCACCACAGTACAAATTGGTGTATTAATTAAATATATTTTTGAAAATTTTCCTTTTATTTATTTATTTAATTAATTAAAAATGCTATTTTCCTTAAGGGGAAGAATAATATAATAAAAGACTGTGAACTAAATTTATAATTTAATAAAAGATGAAATTATTGAAACCTAAAATTGTGTAACTTGAGTTGAACTGGTGAATCTATGATTTTGTGAAAACTAGTCTGTAAGAAAAGTGAGCTTATGTAGGGATTGGATTACGATAAAAAAATAATAATAATAAAAAAAGAACAAAGAATTAAGTGAATGTAAATTCAATGCAAAGTATTGTATAAGAAAAAAAATACATAAATATAACATTTGTAAGTTGTTTTTAATCACGAATGTAATGAGAAAGTAAAAAGTTAGAACCCTAGCTACATAACTGGGAATCTGCACATAGTTTTTTTCATCAGTTGGAACTTAAAAGTGAATATATTTTGTGAGAAAAAATTGAAAAATAGAAGGGAAAAAAAAAAAAAAAAAAGAGAGAGAGAGAGAGACGAGAATGATGGTAGGGATCTATTGCCCTAACACTATTTTTGGTTTAGGAAAAGAATATATATGTTTGTCAGAAAATGTTTTTGCTTCACTCTACAGTCTACACAGTCTTATCATACTATAGTTTTGGTACTTAATTAAGTTTTCGTAGAGAAGTATTAAACACGATATTGTTGAGTAATTTATCAAGGTGGCAGCAGCAGGGCAATATAAACCAAATATCTCTTATGTACCCAAAAAAAACCCTGCTCTCTTGCAGGGCAATACCTATCTACAGCATCATCTCAACCTTTTTTTTTTTTAATTTTTTTTTAAATTTTTTTAATTTTTTATCTTTTGAAAAAAGATGAAAAAATAAGAAGGGTGAACAACTTTGGCTGACCAATTCAAAACAGCTTTTATTTTTTATTAGTTAAAGTGGGTATTCCCTTTCTATAGGACACACAAAACAAACACCTACGCACACATATGATACATATATCATTAAAAAAAAATTCTTTCATACACTTTTGTTACTTTGGAACCATTCTTTCCCTTCTTCCTGACTAAACCCCCATGTGAGAGCACTCCCCTTCCCCCCTTCAGATTTTACTATTGATCTAGTACACACACTTTCCCCTTCTTTCTAAATTCTATTTCTATTGCCTTTTTCTCTTGCGTGTGTGTGTGTGGTGAATATTATATATATATATATAATTAAATAAATGTGAGTGAAAAAGATATTAGGGGGACGAATTCACATGAATTGTTGCATATATTGGATTAAGAGGAAAAGGTCAAGGACAAAAAAGAAACCTTTTTTAAGTCTCCAAATTGTGGCATAAATTTCAATTTATTTTAATCTTATTAAATCATAAAGTTGGGACCTTTTTTTTTTCTTTTCTTTCCAAAACTCCCTTTTTGAAATCCCTGTGTGTGACCCCTTCCTTTACATGCATCCTCTTCTCCTCCAGCTACTACTCTCTCTCATTCTTATATATATATATATATAAACCTAACCATTATCATCATGTTGGGTATCACCAAACCGATCACCAACAAATTAAATAGCTGAAAAAACCACACAAGATTAGATAAGAATTAATTAAGGAAGAAGAGAGATCATGGGAAGAGCTCCTTGTTGTGACAAGGCCAATGTGAAAAAGGGTCCTTGGTCGCCTGAGGAAGATGCCAAACTCAAAGCTTATATTGACCAATTTGGCACCGGCGGTAACTGGATTGCCTTGCCTCAGAAAATAGGTACCTTCCAAGTTTCTCTTCTCTATTGTTCTTAGCTTTAATTCTTTACACTTGATTTTCTTTACAAAAAGCATAAAATTGTTAGGTCTTAAGCGATGTGGGAAAAGTTGCCGGCTGAGATGGCTCAATTATCTCCGCCCCAACATCAAACATGGAGGTTTCTCCGAGGAAGAAGATAATATCATCTGTAGCCTCTATATAAGCATAGGAAGCAGGTAATACTTTTAATTTAATTTTTTTATAAAAACTAAATCTCCTTAATTCTTCAATTATGTAATCTCTGAATTTTTTTCTGTGGTTCGTAGATGGTCAATAATTGCAGCACAATTACCTGGAAGAACGGACAACGACATAAAAAACTATTGGAACACAAGATTAAAGAAGAAGCTTTTGGGAAAGCAGCAACAAGCTTTAGCGGCTAGAAGAATTCCTGCCTTAAAAAAGGATGATTTTGATAAGAATTTCAATAATATCATTCATCCTTCGTCTTCACTCAATCTCAATAATTATGAAGCCTCATATGTCCCAAATCTCAATACAAGCACCCAAGATCATCAGGTTAGGGACTTGATTTTGAAAATGGGTGGAAAGTTTTATTATTCTGATCATCATCATCCTCCATCATTTCAATTCAACAATCCGATGGAGAATCAAAATCCATTAGTGTTTCAAAGTTCAAATTTCGGTGAGTTGAACATGGAATTTGGAGTGAGTAATGATGGAATATTCCATGGATCAGTTGATCAAAACAGTAGTGGTGGTGGTGAATTTGGAGATCCAATAATGTTGGAGAATTTTGAGAATGGGTTAGTGGAGGATTTTAATAATTATGGGATGATGCCAAGTAGTAGTACTTCTGGAGAAAGCAGTTATAGTTTGGGTGAAATCAGTTCTTTGGGTTTTAATTATTCAGATTTTGAAGCTTCCCAACATCAACATCATCATGTTATTGCTCCTGCTTTTGCTCATCACTCTTCACATTATTCCCTTCAATGACCAAAAAGAACAAACAACTTCAGGCTACATTACAAAAAGGGTTTGTAAATTTTTATTTGGGAAATTTTTACTGGGTTTTCTAATTTTCCCCCTTAATCCAAACTCATTCAAGTTATTATTCCCTTTGTTTCTTGTTTTCGTCTTTTTCACTCTTTCTCTCTCAAAATGCTTCATCTCTAACTTTATTATATATCTCTCTATTATTTATTATTTCCCCCCTAATTTGAGTTTGCTCTCTTCTAGAACTAATTCTTATTCTTAATTCTCATTTTCTATATTAATCTCTTTATCCCATTCCATATATATATATATATATATATAAAATAAATTTTATTTTCTTTTCCTTTAATCTTCTATTTAGTTAAATATCTTTATGGAAATTGTAAGGTTTCCGAGGCAATAATATAATACTAGTCGTTCTTCCCTAATTGTCACAATGTAGCCGACATTTTTGCACGGTTACATGTAATTTTTGGTAATTGGTTTGTCTTCTAATAAAACTATTAGGTTCAAATCTAAGATATTTGTTTAGTTTCTAATGTGTCACACATACACATATACACCAGTGTAAAAATGTCAGTAATATTTACGGTGTGGTTCATTCTTTGTACAAGGGGAAAGCAAAAGTTGTTCAACTCCACTCCTCTTGCTCAAAGAAAGAGTGTTTGTGGACTCAGGCCCTAAAGTGTTCGAAACACTCTAAATTTTATCACTCTATTTTTAATTGGCTCAAAACATCGGCCTCCCAGGAGTGAAACCGTAGGGTAAAGAAGTTAATATGACGACCAAATTGATGTTTTTTAATCATGGTGTTCACAAAAACAAGGGGTAAAATTCATAATTCCAAGTGCCCAACTTAGACCAAACACACGCAACTGTGGAAAACCAAGTCAGAATTTAAGTGTAATTATTTAATGAGGAGTTAGGGGTTGGGGTTGGGATTATGAATGAAAGGGATGGAAGTGGAAGGGTTTGTGAAATAAAAATGGAGATTATTTGGCAGTGAGTTAGTTGTTATGTAGCAACGAAAAGCATCCATAAAAATGGCTGCTTTCTAACACCAACTATCTCCATGTCTTTCTACAAACTTCGTTTCCCACACATAAACAGCCAGCCCATGTAATTCCAACCAAAAAACGAACGATAATTATAAATTATAATATATATTATATATGTATGTATGTATGTATATATATAATATAAGAATGAGGTAGCTAGCTAGGGATTGGTATTGTTACACATATATGTTTGTGTTTTTGAGTTTACAAGGAAGGAGAAAAGGAGTCCCCCCTTTGGGCTCTTATTTATTTATTTATTTATTTTGAAATGGACATTATTGTTATTATAATTTATATAATTTAGGTTTGGAATATCTATATAGACATAATATTGAACAGCGTTATTACTGTTCCTTTCTTCACAACTTGGACCATCCCTTGTCTCCCATTATTAGTATTACACACACAACTTAACCACTTACTTATTATCTTTACATCCCCATATGGTCCCACTCTTCTTTCAAAATTTAAACATATCTCTTAATCAATCTTTTCTTTTTTTTCTTTCCAAATCCTTTCATTATTCTTTAAATTCAAAGAAATTTATTTGTTTCATTTTAAACAAAAAAAAAAAAAAAAGTTACATCCCAGCTTGTGTAGTTGATAAAAAAACCTTACTCATTCGGATTGAATGTTACATTAATTGAGTGAGGGTTTTTTTTTTAAGTGTAAAATACACGTCTGTTAACCTTTTTTGTCATTTGATTTTAAAGATAAAACCCCGTTTATCTGTTATGACATTTGACTATTGAGATCCGATCAAATATGTATACTCAACTATAATGAACATGTTAAAATGAAGAATAGATGGAAATTTTTGTATTTGGGATTAGAGGATCCTCCTCCTTGGCTCGATTTTATTGTTTTTGGCGAAATGCTTGTCGTATCCCTCTTGGGCATAGCATAAAAAAACATATTGTAGATCTAAAAATGTGTATGGTCATAGTTATCGGAAGTTGCGATAATAAAAGCTTATCGATAGTTTTTTTCTTTCAATAATAATAAGAATGAAAATCCAGGTTTCAATTTAAATTAATTAAAATAAATAATTTTATTTTTGGTTTCATCCTCCCGTACCAATAAAAATAGTTATATTTACTTATATATACTAATGATTATCCTCGTTATTTAATGGATGGGAAGTTTTGGTCGCACTCCCAACCTATAAGTTGATATTAATTAAATTGAATATTTTACTTTAAATATAAACCTATCATTTTACTTTATTTGTTGGATCAACAAAATTTTCAATGAAAGAGATGTAAAGTAAGTTCAATTATTTGTACTAATCAACAAATGTATCTTAAACCTATAAAACTTTACTTTTATGAATTAAACTTATTTTTATGTATAGTATTTCCATTTTGAAGAGAAAAACTTTTTAACTTTAATTTATAATCTTACGTGACTTAACCTCCCTTCTTTTAATGTTATTAATTGATGTATTATTCCATTAATTTAAGTTTTTGGGTTAACGGGTGATTTAATATGGTAAGAGAATATACATATATATAGTTCATGAGTTTTTGTGTTTAAGTTTCTACAATATTATATTTCTTCATTTAACATCAATTTTTACTAGACCTTGTGTTAAACGATGATATGTAATTAAATTCTTCATTCACCTATTAATTTAATTTATTTTTATCGATCGGTGATTTAAGCTAGAAAATGATATATACATATATATCCCGATATATGCTCTGCCCTTATTCATTAAAACTTAATTTTCAAATCTCTTAGTTGTGGATGATTTATCTCTATTTTGCATGTAACCTAATATTGAAAATGAAATTATGTTATATATAAAAAGTACATAGTCAATCATATAGATGAGACGAGACTAATTAGAGTGAACTCAAATGATTACAAAGTAGGAATCTAAGATATGGGAAATGACAAATTTGAAAATGAAGCAAAAGAAAAAAAAAATCTCAAGTTCCAACTTTTTTCTTGAATCTACTTGTAAATTGTAATATGTGTGTGTGTGTGTGTATATATATATGTATATATTTATAAAGTCAAAGGCTGATTTTTTAGGAGTTTTAAGTGCAATGGTTAACGTGCAAGTTGGACTTTGTCTGTCAATGTGTTCCAATGCAAATTCAGCTTTTCTTCTCTCAATTATTTCACCATTTTTCACATCATTGTTTGACATTTTGAGCTGACTTATTTGAACATTAACCCAAAATTATTACTCTTCATTGTTTATTATTAATTATTAAATCACTTTCATAGACTTATAATCATTCTAAATGGCTAGCTAGCCTGACAGTCATAATTTAATCAATGACTTGAACAGTCTTCTAAAATTATTTTGTTTCTATCCTTTTTGTTACATTCTTCCTAAATTTTAATTAATTATCTCCACTCTCCACGAAATATACTTCAATTGTTGATCTCATGTTCATTAATTATTAATAAATAATACTACTACTACTTGTAATCAAAGAAATAACATATAAATTTATATAAAAAATCAAGTCTAAATTAATATATATGATATATAAACATTTGTAGATAAAACAAAATTTAGATTTATTGTCTATCCAATTATATCGTTTATATAAGAAATTTATCAATGATAGATTTTACTATTGCTACGATTTTAAAAAAAATTGTTAAACAGTTAATTGATTACTACCAAATATAATTATCTACGATAATTCTTTTTGAAGTATGAAAGATTAGTTTTTATTTATTTATTTATATTTTTTTGGGTATTATTAGCCATTATTTAACTTTGAACAAGATTTGTGTGAGAATTGACTTGCTCTATGCGAATAATTTTATGTGGGTATGGTTATATAAGATAGGGGGATTGTATTAAAATTATTGACACGAATAATATCGAAAGAAAAAGAAAATCAAAGCTCTAAATTTGAAATAACATAATAGGGGTATTGTATAAAAATATCTAAGCTAAGGATAAATTGTTTAGTGCAATAATAATATATTTGTAGACGACAAGCGTCCAATAATCAATTAATGTCAATCACGTGGTTGTTGAAAAGTAATGAATTCAATAATCCTCAATTATGTTGCTCTAATGAGACCAGTTTTATTTAATTAACTATATATAATTATTTCAATCCAAGAAAAGTTGACATCATTTCAAAATAATTAAATTGACGGAACCCAGGATTGACTCCATCAATTAGTTACCATGGAAAATTCTTCCATTTCGATAGGTTATTATTGAATCTTCCTTATGTTAATTTAATATCTAATACTAACAAATTAGTAAATTCATGTCGGAGAGCTTGCCATTTAGACCTAATTCTATTCTATCTCGTGCTTTAAATGATCAAGTATTAGAGAATTTTGAATAAAATGTATTATATAAACTCTCTAATCCTAACGACGTTGTCCCTCTAAATTAAGAATTATTATCTAATCAAAATTGTTATATTTCTCTTTTTGTAAATGTAATGTATAAGTGAAATTTCTATGTTGATTAATTTGTTTATTACTTTATGTTTTATATGTTCTTTCATCGATTCCATAACATGTCACATGATTATATTCACTTGTAACAATTATGTTACAAAGGTAGAAGAAAAGATCCAAATCTAAAATTCTAAATTTGGAAATCTCCTTCTAATTTTTTTTGAAATCGATGAATGATGATATGGTAATAGATAAAATATGATGTTTTAACTTAATAATATAATAATTAATTCATCTATTTTATAACAACAACCATCATGAAATCTAGTTTTTGCATCATGTGATTCAACAAAGAATAATTGAAATTTTAGAAACGGTAAGAAATAAAAGGCAAGAAAGTGTTATTAATCTAATGAATATTTAATTAATAGGGGTCTAATATCGAGGGTCAAAAGTACAAATATTTTTGTGGCCTATGTAATGTCTCAACTAAGAAAACCTCTAATTATGAAGCCAACTTATTTGATGTCTTCTTCAATATAATATTAACCAAATATATGAATAATATTTAGTTTAGACCACAAAAAAATACTGAAAAAACAAATCCACATAATCTTACAAACATTCTCAACAAAAACAAGAAGGAAACAAACAACATTTCATTATTAAATAAACAAAAATACTTATTTTAATTATTGCAAAACAACAAGAAGTTAATTTTCCTTAGGAAAAAGAAAATAGGTTGTAATTAATTAAATCTAATGGGAAGCAAAAATTCGTTACATGTGGCGGCTAAGATGTTATTAATTTTAAATGCCCAATTGAAGGAGACATTTCAAATTCATACACAATATATAAATATCAGCTCCTTTTTCTTCTTTAATATTGATATAATATGTGCATCCGAGGGGCTAAGTTTAGACAAAAGTTAATTAATAATAGACTAAGGTTAACTTAATATCATCTAATATATATATATATTTTACATTCTCAATCTCTAGCATGAATTTAATATATAATAGTAATTTAGTTTCCACAAGAAAATACCATGCATTATTGAAAAAGAACGTTAGATAACAAAAATTGAGATAGATTATATTAAAATGGAACCAACGTTAAAGTAGAGAATTAAGATAAGAAATAAAAGGAAACTAAGGATTTTATCCCAAGAAACTTCTTGATCAATTTCCAAAGAAATGAAGCAATAATTTCAAAAGGGTGTGTCCATATAAAAAGTTTTCTTTTTTGTTAAATAAATAAAGATATAAATGTGTGTGTAAGCAATGACATCAATATGTTAAATGGCTTGACTCAATATAATATATTTATATATTAATTGATCATGAATAATGTTTGTGGTATTCCTTTAATTACAATTGAAACAAGGACGCACTTAATTAGCAATTAGCCACTATATGCAATCAAATTCCAACTCATATGATATACCATTACCATCCAATGTGATAGCCGTTTCAATAACACTATTAATATCTATCTTTTAGTTCCTTATACTTATCCCTACCTATTTAATCAAAACAAGAAAAATTCAGTTCCATATCAAAAATGTGAACATTCCATTTATAAGAGAAGTGATAATGTGCCAAATAATTCGGAGGGAGAGAGATTCAAATGAGAAAAATTATAGTCGACGATTATTATGTTTTGCTTGTTTTTGTTTTCAGAAATTAAGTTTATAGACATTGCTTTTAATTCTAAGTACTTCTTCCTGTTTATCTTCTACCAATAATTTAAAAAATCAAATAAAAATTAAAAAATTAGAAAAAGGCACTTTTAAAATAGTTGTTTTGTTTTTTAAATTCGGACAATAATTCAACTATTGTATTTAAGAAAAATGTAAATAATGGTAACACGCGGAAAGAAAATAAGTTCAATTTTGATAAACAAAAACAAAAAACAGAATAGAAGTGTAATTGGCTGAAAAATAAGTTTTAAATGATTTTTTTTTTGTTATACAATCAACAATTTAGGGGCTAGTTTTAAAAAATCTAGCTAAATATCTTGAAATTTGTCTAAAAATATAAGAATGTTTAATTAGGAAAGATGAGTGAGAATTATGAAAAAATAAGCCCAACTTTTCAAAATCAAATTACTTATCACAAACATACAATCTCTCAATTGGCCGACTTTTGTTTAGTCTTCTTTACTTTATATTTAATTGATCTCTCGTCCTCCTCTATATAAACTCTCGTTTGTACTTTTTTTTTTCTTATACTTACAATCTTATCTAAAATATGAATGCGATAATTTAAAAGGAAATTACAGCAAATGATAAAACAATTTAACACATCTTTTTTACCTATTGTGAATATTACAAATATGATAAATAATTAATGATATTATATGATTATCAAATGACTATCAGAGAGTTATTGAAGAACTATCAGAAGACTTTTAAATTTGTTACTTTTGCAATTTAGAAAATGTGGTAATATAGATTTTATTACCGTCATTCTTTTTGCTATTTTTGCCAATACCCCTAATTTAAATGTGTTTACATAGTTGAAATGATCAAATATATCTATTAAATCTCATCTCATCTATCGTGAAAAAAAAATCACAAATGAATCTATTTTATAGGTTTTAAAACATATATTGGTTTTGTGTTGATTAAAATTTTAAAAGCATTTATTTTATTTTTTAAATGGAGGAAAAAAATTCTAAGGGTTATTCTCAACCTTTCCCTGGAAAAAAAAATACAAAATCCAAATAGATTGCGTTACTATTTAGTATGAGATGAAAACATAAAAAGATGTTAGGTTAATTTACAAGTTTAGTTTTAAAACAATTCTGGTGCAACAAAAACGTAGTAGATTAAACGTAATGGACCCATAACCCATAAATTCTAGAAAAAAAACTCGACTTTGATAAAAAGTAGTCTAATAATTTACCATTGAAGATTAAAAACGGCTTCATAGGTTCTTAGCTTTTAATTTTGTATTGATTAAGTTTGCCATCTTGAATTTCCAGCTTTATGTCCATCCTATCTCTAAAATTTTAAACTTGTTTTTAATATGTCTTTGACATAATCAACATATAATTTTCAAAATTCACTCTATCAAAACATAAAATTTAAATTTAGAGTTTTATTATATATAAAATTTAATTTTATATCTAACGGATCTACTATCAATTTACAAAATTTAAAATTCCATTTGAAATTTTTTTAATTTCATTTAAGAAGGATGATCATTTATTATACAATAAAATAATAAAAATCAAGCAGAAACAAGTATGATTAACTAAATTTACAATAATTACATTTACATCTTGGTTGAACATATATATATATACACACACACACATATATGTGGTACAAAGATAGTTGAATATTTTAAAATTGGCTACTTTTATGAGTAATATTATTGTTATTATTTAAGGGTTGGGAAGAAAGGTAGAAAGAAAGAAAGAAAGAAAGAAAGAAAGAAAGTAAGAAAGAAGGCCATAGAAGGGTTGATTGAATCCAATACAAGCCACGACAAAAGCCCCCCGACGATCTTCCAATTCATACCCAACCTTTTCTCCCATTTTCTCTTTAAATATTCATATATTACAATTCATCAATTCCTCCCACTCACTTTATTTTATTACGTAGATGTTGACACTCACTTACCCTAATTTTATATTTATTTATTATTATTATTCTACCCCCTCATTTATATACCTTTTTTTTTAAAAAAATTAGATTATTAAACTATAGTAATTAACATTCTGTGCTACACCTACTGACTTTGCCTTCTTTTTCCAAGAACTTTGCCACTATCAATTTGAATTTTAAAACTTATTGTATTATCTAATCCTGGATGTTGGATAATAACCCATCAATATTTAACTTCAAAAGTTGACTCTTTGTACCTGCCTTCCTTGGGCTGTAACCGAGCGATAGAGTTGGGGGCTTTACTACCCCATCTACCATTTTATTCTAAATAAAGCGGGTCGGCCTGATCCAAGCCTAACGGGCTTCCAAAAGCCCATCAATTCCTAATTATGGGCCTCTCTTATTTTGCAGAATTATTACGCTCATTATTAGATTTTCTTACATTTCATTCCTTTCTTTCATTTCGGCTCAATTTGTAATTCGAAATTCAAATTACATTCAATTCCCACCATTTTCAATTCAAACCTCTTTCTTATCATTTTCGATCCATATAACGTCTCATTATTATATATAGTTACGATAAAATGTTAAAATGATAGTGAATTTCTTATAGTCAAAAGTGAGCATTCTTCATTTATCCAAATATTATATATTAGTACAGTTTTATGATTAAATGTGAGAACGTTGTTTAGAAATTACATAAGTATTGCATCTCTACTCATAGTTTTGTATTAAAGAATATTATTGTACATATAATTTGAAAAGTACATGAACAAAAAGAAGAGACATCTAAAAAAACACATAAAAAGTAAAATGGAGAAACAAAAGCATATAGGACAAATAGTTTTGATCTTTACCAAGCAAATGAACATCATCATTCTTTACTTTCTTTGAAGTACAATAATAATGGGTTAAAGTAATAAAAAGAATAAACAATAATAACCCTTTTGCATAGAACTAAAGTAAGTAATTATACTAAAAAGAACACGAGTGGGTGAAAAGACAAAAAAGCATATCTTTATGGAAAAAGGAAAAGGGCAGGAAGCGGGATATTTGGGATACCTCACCCACTTTAACATCCAAGAACCAAAAACCAAAAAGCCCAAGTTTTATTTTGTTGGTTTGGCATTAATTTCACAGACAAATACTAAAGCTATGGTTTTTAAAAAAGCAATGCCAATTCCTCCTTCGACATATTCCACAATCTCCATATGTTTCCTCCCATTTCATGTAATTTCCCTAAATCCACGCATATTGTACTACAAAAAAAGAAGAAAAAAACACTCTTTTTTGCTTCTCTGGCTGTGAAATGAACTTGGATGGAGTTTGTGATTTAGAGAGGACAACATGCGCTGTTTCTCATATTTTATTCTTTTGACCAAGTATTTTTGTTTGAGGGAAATTAAGGGTTATTGAAAATGTGCAAAATGCATAGTTCTACTTCAATTGAGTGTAAAGGAATATGTTTCGAATGGATGTGTATAATATCCACTTTTGTCGTTTAGTATAAAGCAAAATACCATATGTTATACCATTGTTAGAAATTCAATTTGTAATACACTAAAGCTACAAGTCCAATCCAAGAGATCCGAATGGAAAAGGTTCAACCAGTCGGCTGGGTCTTGACGGACAAGGCCCAATATGAATTTCAGCCCAATCTTAGCTTGATTTTATTGACCCAGCCAACTTGAATAGACCGAACCAACTAGCTTCGGTCGGGTCAGTCTAATATGTCATATCATATATACCTCCCAAAAAACTCTAGCCATGTATTTAAAAGGAAAACTACGAGCTGCATCCATCCCGAATGTTCATCTATCTCCTTCGTTAATATATACACATACATACAACATGCATGCGGTATACATATATATGTATATTATATGAGTATTTTTCACAATTAAATACTTAGTAGTTAGTACATTATGTAAATATGAATGCAGTTCAAGATGTACTTAAATTCAAAATTTTTAATGATTTAAACATGTGAAGGGATGTTAGGCACCATATTAATACCTACTACTTGTATCAAATTTATGCAGATACCCAAACAAAAGATTTATGAAAATTGACAATGAGTTGGGATCAATTCATCATATGACAAGTACAACACAGCTTATGTTACTCACTAGGGCTAACCAATCAATTTTTTATGACAATTTTTGTCACGATAATTTGAGATTAGTGTTCAAATAACTTGACTATTAACAAATAAAAATCTTCCCATACATATAACACCAATGCAATTAATTGATATTAAGTATAGAAAATTGTATGCTCTCTTCATTACAAAAATAATATTTGTCTGGGACTAATAACTCAACTAGATTCGTGGGCAATAGACTGCCATGAATTCAAAACATAAACTAATGGGAAAAATACATGAAAATCACAAAATATGTATATATATGGATGAAAATATGAAATAGGTAGATATTATATGATGTATAAAAGTCAAAAAAAGAACGCCCAGAAATCATGGAAAAAAAGTCAAATAAAAAGACAGTGACATGATAGTCAAGAAACATATCCTGCACAATAGATTATGCAAAACTTTCAAAAAAGCAAGATCTCAAATATATTTATGTGATCCCCATGCACAAAACTGTTTATTTACAAGATCACGATTTATTTTTTCTTCTTCATGCATGGTCAACTCCACTGCATAAAAATCTTTCTTTCTTTGTTTTTTTTTTTTTTTTTTTTTTTACTTTTTTGTTTCTAATTTCAAAGTGCAGTATCCAACTTTTATAGATTTCGTCCAGATCGTTTCATGTAGATATTTGATCCGTGAGTTTGAAAAACTTTGGATTTCGCTTGACACATGTTTTTATAAATTGTAAAACATAACTTTAATTTGTTTTTACTCCACTCATATTTCTTACCAAGTTTGTTTGTAATCGATCTCCGACAACTTTTTCTTGACAATATTTAGATGGAACATAAATGATCGTTCTTCAAGATAAATTGGGATAGAAAATAATCATCATTTTTTTTCAATCAGAAACAAAGCATTCATATTGAAATATTGATAGAAACGAAAGGAATTTCGTAGAAGGCCCTCGATTGCAAAATTTTCTAGTGTTGCCTTTTCTTTTTTCTTTTTTTAATAATGCTATACCATAGTAATGTAAATTTATATAAAACGATAACCATTATACTATATATGTCGAGATTTTTTGATACACAAATTTAATAAGATGAATGAAAAAAAAAACAAATAGACAACCAAAATGAATATGGTAAAGATAAGAGAGGCTAAGTTTGGTGCAAATTTAATTGTATCAAATGGGATGAGACGAGGAGTAGGGTTTTTGGTGCCAAAAAAAAACATATTATATAAATTCAAAAGCAAGTAAATTTTATTTTTTGTTGCTTCATAACCAAGGTATAGCTAGCCATAAATGAGAAGACAAAGTCTCTGATCCTTCTGATCCCAATCATTCAAAACATAAGAATCAATTGTAAAATCTCAAGACAAAGTCCAATACAAAAAATTACAAGTGTGCAGTAGAAAAATATTAATGGATGTGTAGAAAGCCAAGTCATGTTCCTTTGGCCCTCCTTGTCTCATGCTGCTTAGGCATCACCAGAGGAAGAGCCACAACGAGTTGCTCCTTATTATAAACACTCTTTATTAAAAGAAATATATAAAAATCCTAATATCCCTTTATGCCCTTTTCCCAAACCCTACTACGTATAATATATATGCATGTATATATATTATATATGCATGCAGATGTTTTATGTTCCCTTTTTAGCATGCATGTGCTACACATAACTTCTTCACGTGAAACCCACATGACTTCCATACCATCATGTACCTTCGTGAAAGAGAGAAATCAAAAGTTAGCTTACTTGAAGATTTGCTAATAATAATAACAACAACAACAATAATAATGCAACAAACCTTAGCTTCTAGTTTCAATGATTCTCAATTATTGCTCTTATCTTGTTAATTAGTTATTAATCCCACGTTATCAAAGGAAAAAAATGGATATATATATATATATATATATATATATATATATATATATATATATATATATATTTCTTCAACGATTTCTTTGTTTAAAAAAATTTTAGGTATATTTTGATATCATAACTACTTTCCTTGTGGGTTGTTGTATAATTTAACTAATGATTTAAAAGTGTGGCTTTGGAATAGTTGAATGAAAAAGAAAAAAGAAAAGGAGAGATGGTGAACAAACAAACCTAAGTTTTAAAGAATGAAAAATAGAAAATTGATATCGTTATCAATGGGACCGAAATAATTTAAAAATTCATATTAGGATAAAACTATATTTATGCCTTTCTTGTCAATGTCCCAAATGATTTTGTTAAGTTGACATCATGGGTTGAATATATGGGTCTAATGGGTGATAGAAATGTGTAGTAAGAGTTTGTCTCAAAACATCTCTTTCAATCAAGGGTTTTCATGTCCTTTTAATTATATTACTTTGATATGTCTACGTTTGAAAAGCCGTTTTGATTAGCTAATTGCCGACTTTACCAACATCTTTAATGAATTACTTAGACCATTCAACCTCTCTTTCCTTTTTCTAGATTAAACTAGTTTAATTTCTTAATTACTCTCAAATTATTCTCTCGGATTCATTAGTATATATTTTTCTTCAACAACGTATATAGTGAGAGAAGATTCCTAAATATTCAAATCCCTTCCCTCATTTTTTTTTGTATCAATAAAATAAATTAATATCAACCTAATACTCGGCTGAAATATTTATTGGACTATTTGACAATGAGTTTGGTTTGATTGGTTGGTTTTTAAGCTATAATTGTTTACCAAGTATAAATATTAAGAATTATAATCATAATCATTATATATAGTTTAATAAAAGCCTATATGATTACTTGGGTATATTTTGTGAATCTATTTAGTAATAATAGAGTGGAGGTTCTAACTAATTTTTAATATACATTGGTTATATACAAATTATAAACTTATAATTTAAACTTTGGTAGAACATATTTTAATAATAAATAAATTAGAAGGGTTTCTTTAATTGAGATTGTTGAAATAGAAAATGAAATCAAAGATACAATCTTGGCTTTTGCACCGTCCAAAATTGAGAAAAGAAATTAAAGGTTGTTTACATGTATATTGATATTGAAATATAAAATAACAATAAAGGGATTGGAGTGAGGAACCGTTACGCGGAAATCAGTGTGTTCTCGTTGAACTTAAGTATCAAATCATGTGTTATTGTGCCCTTACTTCATTTTTTAAAATAAAATTATTGTATTATTGAGAGAAAATTAATAATAGTAATAATAATACTACTAATAATACTAATAAAAGAAAAACAAAATCAGAGCACTTGCCCAACCGAAACCGGGCAAAGTCTTGAGGCACAAACAGGTTTAGTCAAACCCCAACACCCAAAAAGATCGACCAATATTCTCTTGTTTTTGGTTTTTCTTCATGTTATGTTTTATAACTTGTTAGTCCCCACCACTTAATGTAATTGCAAAACTTCTTTATAAATTATTTCCAAATCTTTTATTAAAAAACTACTAATTAATTATTTTATTCATATGCTTCAAAACTAAACTATATGATATATTTCAACACAATATTTTATTTGTTTCCCATATTTAAATATTTTTCTTTTCAAACCCAAACTTGGAATGGGTCGTTAGAACTAAGTTGACCCCCGTTAAAGTTCTCACACCCATTTTCACACAACTACAAGTAATTAATTCCCTTTAATCACCCGTGCTGAAAAATAGGAACTTTAGTTGATTAAATCTCAAGGATCATAAATAAAAGTTTCGTTTCATATTGACTTTTTTTCCAATATTGACAAACTACACTTCAGCCCAAGGATTACAGATGAAGATTTGTATCACAGTGCTTTTATGTTTGGATAATTTGACTTCCGTTCCCATTGTGTTAAATATTATTTTATTTTCATATTTTGAACTACAATTTTCTTTTGAAAATATAGATTGGTAGAATAATTAAACTTTTAAAAGTGAAATTGATAAAATACATGTCCGTGTCAATTGAGTAACCTTGTTGAAAATTTTCAAATTACTATTATAATTGAAAGTTTTAATAATTCTTCTACTTTGGTGGATTTTTTTTAACTAGTTTCAAAAGGATATGGAAAACTTCTCAATTAAAAATTTAAAACTATGACTTCCACTTCTTAGCCTAATATTCTTCTAAAACTAAAGAAGAGTTAAGAAAAAAAAAGAACTGATTGTTAACAAATAATATTTATAGACGTGCAAAAAAAAGTGAGCATCAAGGGTAAAAATTAGTTGAGAGGTAATACTTCTTTTGGATACAATTAAAGAAGTAAAAATATAAGAATTCACATAGAAAGACTAATTGGCCACTAAAAGAAATTGTTATTGAAATATTTGAAATAAAAATATGAAATGTAAAAAAGAGATTAAATTCAAAGAACTACGTAGATCATAGAATGATAAATAAAATAGGAAAATAGTTCAAAATAACTAAAGGACGATATAATATATATTTATGTATTTATATATATTGGAGTTCAAGGACTAAGGTAAAATAATAATAATAATAATAATAATAATAATAAATAAATAAATTAATTAATTAATAAGATATATAAAATATATTGTCGCCCCCTCCCCCTATTTTGACGTTTGAAAGGTTTTGAAAAAAAAAATAATATGGTGGTCGGTAGGCGTGCTTATTTAGTACGAGCACATGACATATACGTCAGTCATTTAATTCCTTTTACACCCATTCTTATATTTTACTAATATTTGTATACTTCTACATAAATATAAATCTTACAAGTTACGGCCATGACATTAGTAACGTAAGTCATATTATTTGAAAATTGAGAGAAAAAAAATAATTCCTGCAATCATTCTGTGGTATAATTATTTAATGTATCTTAACAAATCTTGATCATTTGTATTAAAGTTATTTAATTTTTCAAAATCCAATAAAACTCACAGAGATATTCTAAGATCTTTATATGTAACTGACTTGGTATAATCATATCCAATAATTTAAAACTACCTCTATTATACATATAATGATTTAACATATATTGTTGATACTCCCCCTTTAAAAATTGGGTATGATCATGTGGGAAAAATACAATAATTTTCGATAATGTGGCAATAATACATTTAAGTTAATGGGAATGGAATCAATACCAATTTTTTCTTGGGTGACTAGTTGGTTTAAAAAAAAAAAGAAGAATAATAATAATTTAGAGTTGATAATGATGAGTGTAAATTGAATGCATTAGATTAAATACATATAATTAGATTAAGTTAAGGGGTAAGGGTTGTGTCTATGTGCATGGTTTTGACTAGTTCAAATTAATTTAGGAGTTGAATTTTGGAAAAGTAACGGATGATTTTATGGGGGTTTTAATTAGGAGTTGAAAGGAAGCAAAATATAAATGCATGGTATTGGTATAGGGAGGAATAGATAGTTGGATTGGATTGGACTATTGGATTTGATGTGATAGATTGATTTGTGTGTGTGTGTGTGTGTGTTAGGTTTCGATTTTTGGAGAAGTACTTTAGAGAAGTAAAACTGATTAGTCGGCAAAGGGATTGGGGTTTGGATTGAACCGCGTATTTTGTTTGGATGAGACAACCCTACTTTTTCACAACTACTAAATCCTACGTAAACTTCAATATTTAGTCAAATCATTCTTCTTCTTCTTCTTCTTCTTCTTCTTCTTCTTCTTCCACTTTCTTTCTTTTATTTAATTACTAATTAAATAATAATATCATCAAAATTCAAATGTAGTTTCTTCTAAGATAACTCCCCCACACCTCTTCTTTGGTTTCGTCACTTTTCAACTTTCACTTTTTCTCTACCGTCTCTCTTTTTAAAATTTACATGTCTAATGGAAAATTCATTTTAATATTTTGTGTGTGAGAGGAGACAGTATGAAGTTAGATGTAGAAAATTCATTTATCTACGCAATGCTTGAGGTAAGGAGTAAAGTTGTGAAACTACTCCCCTAATGTCACTCTTTGAACCAAACAATTCCTACATTTTTTTTTATTTACTTTTTCTGTTTTGTTTTTATATTTATTTATTTACTTTGTAAGAAAATTTTAGTATGGATGAGGTATATGTAGAGAGATGCCAAATGCTGAAATCAAAGTTGAAAATTTGAGAGGTGAAATTGAAAGAAAAATTATTAAATTATACAAAACAATACCTCTTGACTTCATAATTAACTTTAATGTTATTTTTTCTAAAATTGCAATAACTTGTTTTTAGTAAGACGTGATTCTTACAAAGATTTTCTAAACAAAAAGTTCTCTAAAAGAAGAAAAAAAAGGTGGAAGGAAAGAAAATGAAACTTGTAGAATGTAAGTAGCAAAGTTGAATCCTATCACATAATTCAGAGAAAGTAAAATAAAGACAAAGTTTTAATTTAATTCTTTGACTTAAATTATTGTTTGGATTTATCCTATATAATTAATGTCATAATTTTTTTAAAGCAATTTGAACAAGCATCATGTGGGATCAATAATATCCAATTTTATTAGAGTTAATTTAAATTGCTTTAAAAGAAAATAAAATGAGTGAGATTTTATATATAGGTTAATCAAAAGGAAAAAAACAAAATTAGAAAAATGGGGACAAAGTTTGATTCTTGGAGGGCCTAGGCATTGAAAACCAACCTAATACTTTGACTGTCTTTGCTATTCTGACCAACAACCCACTTGGGATTGGCCTTCTTTTGCTGTACAACACAACACACAAACACATATTGCTTAAAATCACAGATTTATTATTATTATTATTGTTGTTGTTGTGATTTGTGTGTTTGGTTTTTGTGTAAAAGAAAGAGGTCGGTTTCGGTTGGGCAACCAATGACTCAACCAAATAAAACCGGTTCATGTCGGCACACCTTCTGACTATTGAAAAACCCCCCACCGTCTTCCGCCGCTATTATCGCCAACGGCGCCGTTTCACTTTGCAAGCCATCTCTTTCTATTATTATTATTGTTGTTGTTGTTATTATTATTATTATTATCATCTCTATATATTAAACAATAATAATAATAATTGATTAATAAATAAAATCTTCTCACATGGCCAACCATAATCGTTTCAACACATGATAACATCTCGCATAAAATCCTCCACGTTGGAAAATTCATTCGATTCTAACATATTTCAATTAAATATTCTAATGTTAATTAGTGAGAGAGAGAGAGGGACAGAGAAAGAATCAGAATTAATGAAAAAAAGATTAATAATTAATTAATTTAATTAAGCCACTACTAATCCCACAATGGACCGAGTGCACTTTTCTTTTTCTTTTTTTTATCTAATTACAATATGAAAATTCTAAATTTGGAATATTTCAACAAGATTAAGAAAAAAAAAATTCCCCCAAATATGGATGATGAGTAAAAAAAAAACCAGGCTATCGTTCATAGTGGAGCTTGCGGTTGGCTTGATCTTGAACCGATTGCCGGAAAACCCATTTGGTGAAAATATTTTTCTTGATATTCTTGGAAAATTTGTTGTCATGAATATTTGTAGTGGTAGTGGAAACGTTTGCAGTAGAAACGGATCTCAATTCTTGAACAAACGACTTCAATCTTCTGATAGCGAGTTTCAAGGTTGACTGTGACATATTAGCAAAACAAACACGAAACCAGCCTGGTTCAGTGCAATGACAAGATGATCCTGGTGAAATATTCAAACCCACTTCGTAAACAATCTTCTTCCATAGCTTTAATTCACTTTCAAACGTATCTGATTCCAACAAATGCCTCATATCTACCCAACAAAACAACCCAGCATTACTCTCCAAACACTTAATCCCAGCCTTCTCTAATCCACTCACCAACATTTTCTGTCTTTGTTTCAACCTCTTTTGATTCTCCGAAATATAGGTTCTCGTAAATTTCTTGTCGGATAGCATAGCTGAAAGAAGATATTGTGTTTGAGATGAAACCAACCCAAAGCTAGACATTTTAGTAGCAGCCGCCACAACCATTTCATCGTTAGAGTAAATTGCACCAACTCGAAAACCTGGGAGCCCTAAATCCTTCGATAAACTGTAAACAATATGAACTCTCTTCCAAACTTCCTCCTCTTCGTTACTCCTCTCCTTAAGTACCTCCATCGCGCTCACGAATCCTGGAGACCCAAAAACGGTCCCGGAGTAAATCTCATCGCTGATCAAATGAATGCCTTTGGAGGTTATGAAATCAAAAACCAAGTCGAGTTCATTTCTTGTCATCGTAGTCCCCAATGGGTTAGATGGGTTTGTAACCAATACGCCTTTGACACGTAGGTTGCGACTTTCAGCTTCTTTGTAAGCTTGTTCTAAAGCGGGTTGGGTGACTTGGAAGCCGTTGGAGCTAGTGCAATGAATTGGCACAATCTCAACTCCGGTTCTCCATTTCAAATCTCTATCAAATCTGTTTATAGTAAAGTAAACAAGATTAATTAGAATTATATTATTTATTATAGTCATAGCTTGAAGTTATAGTAAAGGGAAATATTTAAACTTAAGTGAATGTAAAGGAATTAATTTTAATATTATTACTACTAACCCTGGATAGTATGGAGTTGGGAGGAGAAAGGCATCGCCAGCCTCTGCAAGGCAGAACATAAGTGTTTCATTGGCTGATGTAGCGCCAGCTGTAAGGACTATGTTATTTGCTTCAAATGTAACTTTGTTTCCTCTAATTTCCGCCATAAATTCTACCAATGCCTTTTTGAATGCGGGTAAGCCGTGGTAATCTTGGAAGAGAGCCAGCTCTCTAAAAATTGATTTGCCATCACGTTTAAAGCTGGCTGCGTCTGGATTTTTTGTAAGCCATGATTCGAGAAGATCAAATGATAGCTGAAAAAAAAAAGAGTTAAAATTAGAAAAGGTGAATAATTGAGCTATATATAGAACATAAAAATACTGATTTTTTTTTTATACATATGTATGAAGAAGAATATGTATAATTACTTGATTCTCGGCAAGACCCATCTGAATGATGCCGTTGGGATTAGAAGTCTCATCAAAGGGGTTTTTCTCATAAGCTTCCCATCCTAAGAAGTAGGAGGAATCTTGACCGTGGGAATTGCACGTGGCTTTTGTGGAAAGCATCTTCATTTTTTCTTCAGTTGTGCTGCTAAGGTAGCCTCGGGATCGATGGGAAGAAGAATGTGTTGAGGTGAGGTATATAGGTATAAAAGATTTATGAGATTGAAAAAAAGTGTTGAGAAATAGAAATATATAGAGAGAGAGAGAGAAAAGAGGTGGATGTATTGGTTGGAATATGGTAGATAGTTCTTCGAATGTTTGAGTTGGAGAGGTGTTCAGCAAACGTAGGGTGGTATTTATAGGACAAAATCCATAGGCCACGTAGATGGTGACAACAAAAACTTTTGACCACATGTGGGGTCTGGGATTTGGTTATGTATTAATTTAATTGATCTAGAGACAAATATATATGTATATGTATATAGGTATATTAATTATTTAGATTATAGAGATAATATATATGATTAAATTGAATAATAATTAAGGGGTTGATGATTTGAAGGATTATTTATGGAAAGTGTGTCCGACCAGAGCAGGTTTGGTTTGATATGGAAGATGAAAATGGGGGATTATGAAACATAAAAAAGAAAATGTTATGGAATTGGGGGTTAATTTGTATTTGTAAGGGGAAAACACAGAAATGAAGAAAATAAGAGGGACAGGAGGGGTTAGAGAAGATGGGAAAAGAGACCCACCTGATTCTCAAAAATCAAAAAAAGAACTGTGGGGGTGGGGTCCATATGTTCCCTGATTGCACAATCCCCCAGCCACTCTCTGTCTGCCATTTTCTTTTCCTTCTTCTTTCACCTTAATTAACATCCATTACTCTTTCTCCTCCTAATTAATTCATTAATTCTTTAATACTTTCTTTTCTTCTTTTTCGAAAAAAAAATGTATTTTAGTCCCAATTGAAGGTTACCTAAAAAAAAAGGGATTTTTTTTTTAAATACGGTAAAAAATCAATACTAATTATAAAATATGACCAAATCTATTAAATCCTATATAGTTTATTTAACTTTTTTTTTTTAAATGGTTTTAATTTTTCGTTATCTAAAAAATATTCTTAAAAAATATGGTTTGATTGGATAAACATATTTATTAGTCTATCTTGATATTTTTTAGTTCATTACAAGTAGATTTTGATATTTTCTTATATTTTATAATAATTTTGGTTTATTTTATTATGTTTGAAAATAACTCTTTAATTTTTTGTTTTAAATTTTTTAAAATCATTTAGTTCGTAAAAACACCTCTTTCATCTTTCGATTCTTACTTCGTTATTCACTTTCTATCGACATTTTAAAACTAAGTTTAAATTCAAAAACTTTTAAAAAATAGTTTTTAAAATTTTATTATTGTTTTTTTACTCGAGAAAATGGATCAAAAGAGAATAAACTTTAATCTTAAAGACAAAAACAATAATTTAAATGGTTATAACTAAACAAAAACTTAGTTTCTAAGTTTGGTTTCACTTTCAATTTAGTCGAATATTAACTTCAAATTGTTAATATTTTATCATCATAACTTGAATTCTTTTTCAATTTTTTATTAGATTTTTTAAAAAAATTGGACTTCCACCATCGATTTTTCATTAAATAATACTCACTTTCAATTAGTAACACTCATTTCTCTTAATTAATTTTATATTTAAGTTTAGTAGTGATGAAAAACAGTCAAAATTTATCGATCTTCTTTTAAAATAAAAAAATTGACAAACAATTTATATAAAACCACTTAAATATATAATTAATTACATTTTATTTTTCTACTAGGTATAAATATTTTGTCAAATAATGTTCTATTTTTAAATTTTTTTAAAAAAATTTAATTAAAAAAATAAGATCAAAGATGAAGATCAATAAGATGTAATGTTTTATAGATTAAAAAAAAAGTATATGTATCCTTAATTAATTAATATTATTTAAAAGCATAAGTAGGATCTTAATTTGCAGTTGTAGTCTATAACCCGTCCATATCAACGCAACAAACACACTTTGTAAACGCTGAAAAGGTTGGACAAAACAGGTCTCATATCAAAAGTTTATGTCCGTCGGCCGGAAAAACACCCTACTTCATGTCTCTCTATACTCTATACACACACACCTAATTTTCCTTTATGGGTTGGTAACTTTTTTCAATATCAAATTCAATATCTTATTAAATATTCTACATTATTTACCCCAAAAGAAACGCTAAAAGAAGCGTTTTTTCCATCCAAAACACTCCTTCTTCTTATTATTATTACTATTTCAGCATCTACAAAAGTTTTTCCAATCTCCCGTAATTTCTTATACATTGGACCTTTGAATTTCATCTTATAATAAATATTCTACATGACGACTTTGAAGATTATTATTTACTTAGTGACGACCAACGGTGAGCCATGACTAAAAAAGATCATTTATTTATTTATTTGACTATCATAGATCGGTAAATACTAAAATATAACATAAAAAGTAGGGTAGGAGAGTTGCATGACTAATAAGTTTGAAATATGTTTTTTTATTCACTTTGTAAATTAAAAATGAATTTCGTCTTTACTAACATCTAAAAGAATTTTGTTTTCTTTTTTCTTTTTAAATTTTCCCCGGATACCCTTTTGGTTTAAAAGTAATGTTTAAATATATGAATTATTAATCTACCTATAAAGTGATCTTTTTCCAATAACAAAAGTTAAATTATTTCTTATTTACTTCTATTTGCTCCTCTTTGTCAAAACAATGATGTTGTCGTTGTTTAAAAAAAGTTTTAGTGATTAAACTCAAATCAAACTTAATATTGAAAAGGTAATTTCTTGAATCCAAACAAAAATGTATATCAGATAAGATTATATAACTATAATTTGTTTTTATTCACATTAAAACATATGAATTTTAATTATATATACTCTGCCGATGATATATTGATTAAATTTAAAAGAGAACATATGGCCATTAGAATACATAACATATCAAAGGCTCATGTCGTGTCCTACATATATATATATGGCGTAGGGACATAGAGCTACATAAATAATCCTAATTCTTGAACTTTTTTTTTAAATCAACATTTCCTTTTTAACAAAGTATCAAAAATAAAAAGGGTAGTTCAATTCAAATTCGGTGGTCTCCCAAAAGTTGGTGGCCCATTGGATGCATATATTTTTCATATTTCCATTGATAATTTGCCAGCATGTGGATGGTAAAAGATTGGTGGATTTTCCTTTACGATCCATATTTTATATTATTCTTGCACATAATGCATAATAGTTTAATATAATCCATAGTTAACATATATCCACTCCGCTATTGGTTTTTGGCTACATGGTATCTGGTTCTCTTCTCTGCTTTGGTTCTGTGTAATCAAGTTATTAGGATTATTATTCAGTTTGTTTTCCTAAGTTCTCAAAATAATAATAATAATAGAAAACTAAGAAAGTCAAATTTTAGAAAAGGAAACTGCCGGCCCTAAAAGTAATAAACACTCATTCACATGAATCTATTGGTTGGAATAATTACAATTATCCACTATTTACTTGGTCTTCTTCTTCTCCAAAATTATTCTTATCTCTTTGGGAAAGAATATATATTGAGGAAGCCAATTTGATTAGAGAAATTAGGATTTGTCCTTATGGGTATATGATATGATCTAATGATCCTCCTAGAAGGTGACTTTGCTTTCTTCATGGGTCAACTGATCTAACGCGCAAACAGATATTATTGAAGTTTCTTGTCATACCAAAAGAAAAAAAAAAGACAAATTATATGAGAGAAAAGTGAAAGTTATGCTTCTGTTTTTTGCTTATTTATAATAATAATAATAATAATAATCAATAATATATTAACTGCCCAGAAAATAATGAATAATATTGAAGTTTGGAGGGTTTTCACGTAATAAAAACGGTCGGTGAGTGTCACGAGTTTTTGTTGTGTTTTCCATCAACTTGTTGATTTTATAATCTAGCCTTGTCGTTCGAGTTGATGTACATGAAAGTACTCTTGTTCTAGTGTGATATCAAGACAACCGTACTCTAATTCCTAAATCTATATCGTGAGTATATAGTTTATGTTTGTTTAAGCACAAAAAGAAGCGTTAGAGTTCTATTAATTAAATTTATTAACTTTTTCCTTCGGTTCGGTATGGTTTAGTGAAACTATTTATAAGACTTTTTTTTCTCTAAAACCCACATCTCGAAATTGCATAGCATCTAGATTAAGTTCACTCAATTATTTCTCAATTAGCACACTTTCTCTCACTTAGTTGGTCGGTTCGAAAACTTGAATGTCTGACTTTTCCTTTTTCTGATGTGTGGTATTTCATGCAGCTTGCTAGTCCTGTTGAACTTGGACCTGCCCGAACACCTTAGGCCTCACAAATCTTCTTAATAGAAAATTTAAGATAAGGAGAGAGATGACCATAGACGAACTCTTTCGTTAATCCCATCATGCATATATTTTTATCATATAAATATAGGATAAAGTAAAGCGAAAATTTAAAAGCATTCATTAGGCCGGAAGTTATATTTTAATTGGGGGAGAAATAAGGGAATTAAGTAAAGAGAAGAATACTTTCATCCCCTTCTCTTTTTTCTTTTATCATCCCTTGAGCCCATAAAACACTTCCACAAAACACTTGCGTGCACTTAGTTTCTGAGTGGTTAGGTGTCCAACTTTTTAAATTACTTTATTCTTAATAAATCACCGACTCAATCTACAAAACTTAAATTGATTGATGAAAATAAATTTAATATCTAATATTCTAGGCTAGTTAAACTTTTAGATTAAATGGATAATATTAGAGCATTCAAGTGTTTCAAAAAAGTCTTGTGTTCAATTCTCTACGTTGTTAATTTCTTTCTAATTTAATATTGATTTCCACTCTTTAGTTTTTTTCTTCTTATTTCAAGTTCATAAATAAAGGAGAGAGTTAGATATGACGACACTGTGCAAATTTAAGTTCTTAGATCGAATTGGTGATAATTTTTTTTATATAGGGTTATATATAACATATGTAGTAAAAAGAAAAGGTAGGATTTTATATTATTCCTTGAGGTATATAGGTCGAGGTTGGTAAAAGAGGAGGGTGGTGGAGTGGCAGTGACGGCCATTTTCGCTCCCCAATTTGGAGTCTATATATTTTTTTTTTCTTTTTCTTTTTTTTTTTTAGAAAAGAAAATTATGATTTGTATGAGACTTACAAAAAAATCTTATATTTCAAGAAAATTAAAAAATAAATAAATAATAAGAGGGAGACAGGTCATGGTTCCTTTGCCTTTTGTTGATTCTTAATATGTCTGAGTGTTTCCCAATGTCACAAGAGAAAGGAAACAAATAAATTCTGAAATTGATAACATTTGCATACAGTTTTGTACAAGACAATACAGGAAAAAAAGAAAAGAAAAGAAAAAGTGGACCACATATATTATCATTAAAAAGAACAAACCCCTGTGTGTTTTTCTCTCTATCTCTTTCTTGTATATGTCTAAATTCAATTAGGGTATAGCTATTGATACAAATCTAGAGAGATTAGATGGCATTATTATTGATTTAACATAATTATATTGATCAGGAAAGGAAAAAACAAAAAGAAAAAAAAAAAAAAAAAAAAAACAGAAGAAAGTAGTAGAGGAATTCGAAGGAGGGTTGTAAGGTAACTTCATATATTTATAACAAAAGATGTTGCTAAGGGTATGTAATAAATTAGGGGTCTCTTATTTTGGGGAGAATGATCTGATTGATGCAAAATGAAAATGTGTGACAAATAAACCATTGGGGCTCTCTGGGCAGACAAGGGAAGGACATGGTAGAAAGATGCCAAATTTCTTGATTAGAAATTCAGATCATATATAAATACTCTTCTATTATATATATATATATATATATATATAGTCTAGTTGGTTTATTAATTCATTAATTTTATGGTCCCTTAGCAGCTTATTGATATGATTTTGGGTTTATCTTTGTTGGACTTTAATCCTTCATTCATTAATTCCTCCCTATATTTATTAATATATACCTTATATAACACATCTATTAATACTAAGAATATAACACACTCTTACTATTTTTATACTTTTGACTTCTAATCACATCCTGCTCCTTGTACTTCTTTTTTTTTAAATTTAAAAATTGAACCTTTTTTTAAGGATTCTGAGAGATTGAGGTTTTTTACTGTATCAAAGGTGTGGAATATTTCTAGAATTTAGGAAAATTTTCAATTTGAATTGGTTAGCGTTATAATATATGTAGGTGTGTTTTTTTTTTTTTTTTTTTTAAAGTAATAGGGGTGGGATTAAAATATTTGATATGCCAATATAAATTGTTCACTTTGTATGCAAAGTGAAATATTTTACAATATTTGATATTATTATACACCTTTTGTTTCTTACATTATTGGGTATTGGGTATGCATTTACGATTAGTCAATAAATTAATTAGTTAAAAAGAACCCAATATAGAAAGAAAACCATGATATGAACCAATACAATATAGATGAGCTAAAAATGTATTGTTTTAACCGATACACAGTTGAAGGCAAGAAATAATAATGTAGATAAAAAATGGAAGAACTAAAAGCAAAAAAAGAATCTAATAAACCCTATAATCAGTTTTGAAGTGTTTAAATAAGCATATACAAGTGAAGGATTAAGACAAATGTCAATGCATTTAAGTTGTGGACAGTTGTGTTGGTTGGTGCAAAATAAGGTTTAAACCGTAGTGTGCGGTGATAAGTAGCAGTGTTTTTGTTTTCAAGTACAAAACCCTCTCCCTCTCGTTGAATTAATTAAGACAAAACCCCATTGAAGATCAACCCCGTTTTTCAAGACCAAAGTTGTAAGTGAAGGTAAAAAAGGAATGAATTAAGAAAAGGGAGCCACGTGATTTGTAGGGAAGATAAGGGGTTATTAAGGCATGTGAAAACGGGGGTTAATTGCCCCCACCACCACCATTTAAACCATAATAAGATTGAGTGAGGCATTTGAGACAATCAATCTCTTACGGTGACAACTAACATGGATCCTCACGTTACTCCATTCCTCACCCTTCTTCCGAGGAGACACTCCCATGGACCCTCTTTGTTTCCTCTTCTTCAATTTTGTAGGTCCCTTCTAATTCCCTCTACTTTTATCCTTTAATTCTTTCACTAATCTTCTCCTTAATTAATATTACTAAACACATAATAAATCAATCAATACAAACTCTGCCAGTAACCTACCATGCCTCTCCTCTCTCTGCCTCTAACTCTCTCAATCTAATACTTATGTTTTGTTATAGAGGAAATTACTTGTCAAAATATGGAAAACATCCAGACATTTAATGATCGGAAATTGACTAGAATTTGGTAGATCTCTACAGATTTTTGGAGCAGACAACAGAGAAAAGAAATGTTTCTAAGTCCAAAAAGAAAACCAAACCGTCCAAACTATATTTATTAACTTGAAAGGAGCATTGAAATGGTGTAGACCAGGATTTTGTCGCTAAACCAATTATATGCAAGTGGGTCATTAGCCGCTAAGCTTTGATGACACTCAGCATGGAGCCATTCACCTCTTGTCCTCTCTCTCTCTCTCTCTCTCTCTCTCAAAATTCTTAAGAGAGAAAAAAGAAAAAAGAAACTGATCTATTCACCCACTTCTTCTACAAATTAACAGTGCTGCTTCCTTAAGGACAATAGGGACCATTTTTTCTTCACTCCATTCCAAAATCCAGCTGTGTTATCTCTTCTGCTACCTAACACTTTCACTTTGATTTAACTGTCTTTTGTTTCTGCTGGTTTTTCAACTAATTTCAGAAGTATTACATGGAATGAAATGAATCTTCGAACTAGCTAAGGTTTGATGCAGCCACAATGTATGCCATTGGTTTTTCAAACAGTGGAAGGTGGTGTGAGTTGGAGTTTGGGGTGGCTTTGGGGCCTCAACAGTGTGTGACTAGTAACAAGACTGCAAGTTGGAGTTGGCTATGGCCATTTCAAAAACATGTTGCTATAGCTATTTGCTCAGCTACCTAGCTAGATAGGCAAGGTCCACCATATAATTAGAGACTAAGCTGTCATGTCTCAAAACACATGAAAACGACTAATACATTACAAATACAAACCATTCTCTCTACACAAATTATGATTTCAAAGCTTACAAATGAATGGATTTTGAGTATGTATGCATTGTAATTGCTCAAATTAGCCAGCAAAGTAAGAAGGGATGTTGCAAGTGTATTATGAAGGGATGTTGCAAGTGTATTATGCATGTGGATATAGAGTTGGAAAAAAACCAGAGATGAAAACCCAAAATCTCTTGAGAAATAATGATTTGAAGAACATGGTGTGATTCAAAATGGAGCTAGCCCATTTTTGGTTTGGCTGTGTGTGTGTACTTGGGAAAGGCCCATGAAGGAAGTTGGGTTGACCCACAGCCAGCTGGGTTTACTGAGATGAATAACCAAATAGTTTGTAATCTGGAAAATTAATAATGATTGGATGATGGGTTCCCAAATGGGAAACACCAAGAGCTGAGACGGGCCAGATAGACATATGAACCTGCATTTCACAAAACATTCAAGGACCCTGACCCAGTTAGAACAGGACCCATCATTCTGGTAAAAAAAGAATCAATTTTCATGTTTTTATAACAGTAAATCAAAGTTCAAAGTCGGCAGAAATTGGTTGCAAAGAACCCGACTACGTCTAACAATTATTTCTATTTACAACCTGAACAGGACCATTCAAGCACTTGACTATTCACCTTTCAAGGGACAGAGCTTGCCTTGCAATTACAATTATATAATGTTGGGTTGGGACGTCGAAGTGTTAAACATTAAAAACAAGAAAATGATGTCTGGATTTGAAGTGATATGGAATTGGGAGATTCTAAGCGAATTGATGAAGTATAAGGTTCAAATGCTTTTTTTTTTTTCGAAACCCAGCATTGAATGATAGCCCCACTGAGAAAGAAATAGAAAGCTAATCATAATTAACCAATTTAAACAAAACCTCTCAAAGTTTGGCTTTGTATGTCAAAGTTGGCACCGATACAAACGAGCAGCTTCAATCACATCCTGGGACTCCGTTTTTCAATTTTGAGATTGCCCTCTGATTTTCTTTCTCATAGACCTGTTTAGGTTGCTGGCTATATCTTGCATGATATTCGAATCTATTAAGCATAAGCCTGATTTTAAATTGAAATCAAATTCGTTAAATCGAAATCAGTTGTTTTAGACTTTAAGACATGGAAGCAAATTCACTCCACTTCAAGCCCAAGTCATTTCTACAAACTACAAGGTTAAAGAAAAGGATAGAATCTTGATCATTTGATAGCATTACCAAACTGTCCGGATGCACAATTGAAAATCATTTGCGAGGAAACTAGATTTTGCTATAATATGCATTACCATTGAATACCAACACAGTTCTTTGTACTAAGAAAAAGTCAAGGAACGGTCATTGCGTTAAAGTTACGTGCAACTGTATTCGTGAAAAGAACGTGGACAAACTATATTTGTTTACGAAGATAAAAAAAATTATACAATATCAAGATGTCATCAGGATACATATGCTTGCTGAAGTTCAGTGTTATTAAGTAATAGGTCGAAAACAAGAAAGCAAAGAGCCAAAACGATATGAATATCAGTTGTATCTATCTCATTAAATAAAAATAATTAATATATTGTAACGTAAGAACTTGAGACACTAAAATCTCCTGTGGTTGACAATTTTGCGCCAATAATATTCCCCCAACCCACCATATCAAAAGAAAAAGACAAAAAGCGTACATCAAAGCGGATTCTCCACCTCCCCAGCTTCTTTTATGTTTGTTTACAACATTAGAATGACAAGAAAAGGAGACAAAAAGAGTGAGAAAATAATTCCATATCTTGTGATTTGATATCAATGGTATGAACTGAGATGGAAAACTTGGCAGCCGGGCTTGTAAGACTGCTTGGATGCTGCTTGCTTAAATTTCTTGGCAGCAGCTTCGTTCTCTTCTAAGCTTGTTTGGACAAAAAATCGAATCCACCAAGACGAGCTTCGCATTTTGGCCTTCAAATATGAAGTAATATATCCATTACATTAATGAAATCACACAACCATGATTTCTTATTAAAAAAAAAAACAACCATGTTATGAACGTCTAGTATGCCATGTAAATCATATGGCTCTAACTAATCTCTTTACGTAGGATGCCTTAAGTTTTACTTTACCCCTTTGAATTTCTTTTTACATAAAGAAATCACTTCCACGGAGGGGAAAAAATATAAGAGCACTTGCAGATAGGAGGGAAAAAATCCAAAAAGAGGCCTCACTAGCCCCGAATCTATTGGTTTATGTAAAATTAAAATGTAAAATTAAAATGGAAAAGGAAATGAACCTCAAGCTAAATGAAACCTTCACTCAACTCCACAATAGAATGATATTATCTACTTTGGACAGAAACTCTCATAACTCTACTCTTGATATATCTTTCTTCTGTATCCAGTAGTGACGCTAAACAAGCTTAATTTGAAGTGCTTGTCTTTGGATTTCCAAATGGGGGCACAGAAGTGAGTCAAGGGCAAGCGAAAGGGATTACTAACACAAGCTTATATTTTTTTTTTTATTATTTAAGATATATATATATATATATATATATATATATATAGAGAGAGAGAGAGAGAGAGAGAGAGAGAGAGAGAGATTGTCTAACGAGCCTTAAAAACTGATTTCTGTAGGTCATATCTCTAACTCTCCAGCTTGCCAACAGTATACAAGAAATTCATTCTTGAAATTTTTATGTTTTCTATAAGTAACGATTTTATTGATGGTATGAACAATCTTCAATTTCCAAATTGGTCGCAACCCTTTCTTCATTACTATCTTTACTATGTTAGTCAACTGAATTCTCATTCCAAATAAAGTTATTCTTGAAAATTATTAAATAAACAACAGATGTCCCAAGTTATGAAACATCAAATAACAATGCAAACTGTAAAATGATGCCACGGTAAATTACAAAAAGGTACGTGTAGGGAAAAATTACGAGAAATTGATTGCATTTTATATATAGTTTTAAAATACGAAGTCTACTTCCTACAATCAACAGGGGCACAATTTTTCAAAATTAAAATAACGCAATTTAACCTTAAATAGGCTATGATTTGGGGAAGGTCAAATGTATAACTTGACCTAATGCTAAATTTCGTGCAGAGAAAAAAATCAAAACCTTGATTCGAGCTTCTTAATTGTAATTTGACTTAAACCACAAATCTGAAAGCCATATGAGTATGTTTTAAAAGCTTCCTTGTTCAATATAGTTCCACTAGCAATTAGATGTACGAATTTAACAATGGGTAATACTTAAGTGCATCGCAAGATGCCATCTTAACAATGGGTAATACTTAAGTGCATCGTAAGATGCCATCTTTATACATTCCCCTCTCATTATCCACACAATATATATATATCTTTCAAAAAATAAACAAGTAGGATGATTGGACAATTTGGTAGGATGCGTAAAAATACATGCTATCCCAGATGCACCTAAGTATTTTTGTTCACATATAAGCCATATCAGTTATAATTTTATGCGAGAAACACAAAAACATCGTGCATGAGCATATCCAATAAAGATGGCACACACAACATTCAAATAAAATGCAATAAGTAGTAGCTTACCAGTCGTCCAAACTTTGATAACTCGTTTACTTTTGCTTTCTGCTGACCAGGGGAACCTAGACAAAAGAGAGAGTAAAAGGTCGAGATCATTATCAAATGGAGTAATATTAACATTGGATAAGAAATAATGAAGAGCAACATCAAAATATTGTTATCAAGAGGAATAGGAGAAACAAGATATGCAATAGAGAAGACTATTAATTTTATTAGATGTTTCCTTGTGTTCGTAACATAGTGACAACATCTATAGTCCAAATCATCGTGTATGATTGTCTTGATGACAATCAGTTGAGAGGAACTTTCCAATGGTTCCTTGTGGGCTAAGAAAAGAAGTGAAACATTTGAACAATGGTAGCTTCTTCTATCTAGAAACAAAGTAATCAATCCTCAATGATGGTCAACTGGAAAACTCTAGTTGCCTTGAGTTTTCCATCCTAGATTCAAATCCTCTGTAGCCAACTTGTACAGTTAGTAAGAGCACAGCATCCAAAAATTCAATGAGGACATTCACCACATGATTGTGGAGTTTCCAGAGTGATAGCAGATACACTTCAAAAAAGAGTGTTGCCAATGACGAGTTTCAAACACAAAGTGCTTGGTCGTAAAAAATTAGGATGCAGTGGAAAGATACTTATGATGTTGCATAGAGTTTTCAAAAAGTTACCGGTAAATATAACAAGACCATCAGAAGAAACCCTTGCGAATTCTGGAAGAGTTTTGTTCAGGTATTTGGGGGATAGATAATCCAATGCATCTGACACAATAACGTGGGAAAATGACTTTGCCCTATAGGGTAGAGGGAATTTGATATCTGCAACACGTACAATGCCTTTGTTCACAAGTGATTTGCAGTTTCCATCAGCATCTTCTATGTCATATGGTTCTATGCCCCATGCTTCTGTTTCACCTTCTTTCAATAGCTTAGATACCACAGAGCAGGTATCGGGACCTACATGCAAAACTTTGCGCATGCTATTGCCAAACGCTTTCTTTAAGATGGTTACTGCTCTTTGCAACTCCAATGTGCATGAAAAATCACCTACAAGTTCAATTTTGATCTGTCTTTAAATACCTCCTCAGCCAATGAAACTGTAATTTTGAGAAGTAAATGCTCATAGAAGCAACCAAATCTTATAGAAACATCACTAGGATTAACCATTAAAATATTACAGCCTTGCAAGTTAGTTAAAAACAACCCATCAAACAAGATACGAGAAATACAAATGTGATATCATCCGTCTCCAATGAATTATCTAGGAAAGCGAACAGTACGAAATTGCAAAATTATCTAGGAAACTTCTATATATTGAAAAAAGGCCAACCTATACAATGCAATAATAAAACTGCTGCAAGGATATAATAACTATCCATCAAAAAAGCTTCTCACTCTAATCAACTTCCTCCATATTTTTATCATTTTGCCCTATTTTAGCCAATACAATGCATACTTCACCAAAATAAATTAAACTAGAGCCACAATAACCAGAAAATAATAACAATATGCAATTAAATTTATTACATGGAATCCATAACCCCCGGGGTTGTTGGGAGAGAAGATAGTAGAGTTCGAAAATCGGGCTCCTTGGGTCATTTCCCAGTCAAAAAATTCTTTGATGACAGGGAACCTAGGAACGGCTTTATGGAAGGTGAAATGTCTAAATATGAATTGTAACAAGTACAAAGAAAGCAACATAGCTACTGTTAATTTTAAATTGTTACATGCTCTGTTTGCAAGCAATGGAGGATGAAGCTCTCTTTTCTTTCATTATTCATATAGTTCAAAATGTTGGGGGTAATATTTCACCTCTTTGGATGTTCTATGATCTTTGATCTTACCCAAAGGAATATATCTATCAATTGCTAGGTAAGCATGGATTCATAAACAACATCAAAATTTAATAGGTCAAGGAAATCAAAGCTATTATAAGAGGATTTTGATATGAAAGAAATCAAAGAACTTCCCAAAGCCACATAAGCATTGCATATAAGAAAAGGTGATAAAGAAGGAGATGAGCCTGCACCCTACGCGTTAAGGAGGTTACAAAAGGAAATATTGTTTTACCTTCAATCTTGCTGACTATCTTGGTGCCTCCAAATAAACCTGCATTAATAAATATTAGCTCAATGAATGAGACAATATATCCCATTATTCATTTCTTCCTGATCAAAGTATACCACCCCAAACTATGATCAAAGTCAGTAAAGACACTACGGATCCTAACACATTATCATGTAATGAGAAGTATATAAAATGTAAATTGAATGCAAACCTGGTCCACTAAAAGCATAGACAAGTAGAAGAACTGCTCCCTGTGAAAACCCAGAGAAAAATAAAAGTCAAAATTCAATTACCAACTATATGGACTATATTTTACTGAGTGGTAAAAGTACTATGCAATCACAGATTATCATCCACCCACCGAACTAATCTACAGGTAACGATAAAATATATATATATATATATATATATATATAACAAATCAGGAACGGAAATTGATTCTCAGTCATGATAATTACCACAAGGACCAAGCATATAGATAACAAGGGTGATGATTTTGATTTCGCATTCAGGGCCCCAGCGAATGGAAAGCTTCCATTGCGACGCGTGGAAGTAGGTTGCCTCCGTTGCATGATTAATAGATCAAAAGAATATGATTCTGCATTTGATGAGAACATAAACAATTAATAGTTAGATTGCTTAGCCATTGAATGTGCAATAGAACTAGAAATCAGTTAAAAATGAGCACATTGATCCTAAAATCCTTTGCCCGAATGGAGCAACTTGTTACAGAAAGTCACCGACACATAAATCAAAAACCTTGATGAAATTTTAAGATAATATAAACCTGTGGCGACTCATGTTTATGCCTCCACCACTTCCAACACCCCAACCCAACAAAATCAAGTAAATCAAAATGACAAATTTTATACAAATTTCAAGAGTGAACTTCCACAATTAAATATCATTTATAGTCACCATAACAAGAACACTAATCTATAAACTAGAATGTATATAAAACCCATAAAATAAAAATATGAGAAAGAAATGTTAACAAAAAGAAAAAGAAGCAAATGGGCAAAAAAACAAAAAAAAACACCATCCAGTCAAAACAAAACAACATAATGTCATAATGGTAACAGATGGAAGCGCATAGATCAAATGCTAACATTGTGGGTGAATATGTTTCACACCAGAATCTAGAAAAGAAATAAAAAAACAATAGAAACCTTTCAAGATGCGAACAAACTAGAGAGAAATTAAGCTAAGAGTATGGATAAAGGAAAGAAATACAATGTAAAAGAAAGACAATAAGATCTAATAACCTCAAATCATTACAGAAGCAATAAAGAAAGTAGCAGCACTTAGCGTGTGAAAGTCCAGATCTTGGATCTGAAAATTAAATTTTGGGTATTATTAGTTGTGTGTAGCTGCATACAACAAGAGGGGAGAGATAAGGAGGAGTAAATGCAAGTGGGAAATCTATAATATATAAATGTATATTTTCTTTGATTAAAATTAGTGATTTAAAAGAGAAAAAGAGTATTTTGATTTTATAAATTAAAATGGTGGTAAGAACGGAAGTAGAAGAAAAATGTCCTTATTTTAGGGGTTGAGGTAAGGAGATTAAGATTATTAAAAATTGATTAATGATCACTAAGAGAAAGAAAGCATTTGTGGGACCCTTCAAAGTCCACATTTCCAATAATCAAAATGGACAGCATTTCTGTCGGTCGTACCCAGCCCACCCAAATCCAAACCCACTAAGCCAAGCCTTCAACTCCACTCTTCTGTCTGTGGGCTTTACCGAGAACCTAAACTTAGGCCCACAAATATTCATTCACTCTCCTTAGTTTCAGTACTTTTAACTTTTTTTTAACTTTTGTATGGGTGGTACAAACATGGTGGTATCATTGTAAAATTTTCACTATGTAAAATTTAATGGACAAAACATTCATTATCTTCTTGTATCATTAGCGCAAAAAAAAAAAAAAAAAAAAACCCTAAATTGTGTCCATATGGCTTTAGAATTTTTAAATTGTAAAAATAGTAAATTCGTCCCGTCCAGCCTAGTCCAACTCTATTGTCGAGTTGAAGTAAAATATCTAAAATATCCCATTTTTCAAATAAATATAGTTAATTGATTATCATCCGATTAATTTTTTATTTACGTATAGTTTTGAAATAGTCATTTGATTACTTCTTTTTGTCGCAGTAATTTTTTATATTACTTCTTGATTATCATCTTATTGCTAATGATATTGATTTTTCATCTCATTGTTATTTAATACATTTTTTTATAATTATTGAGAATTTGAGTATTATGTCATCATGACAATTACTATATGATAATTAGCCAATAATTGTTACCTAATTACTATATGATACTGATTTTTGAAGTAGAATACAACTTGATAATAGTTGTCTGATTATTATTTGATATTAGTAGTTATTTGGTTGATATAGATTAGTAACGAATTGTTGTCCTTTGATTATACATGTAAAGAAAAAAATTGGTTTAAATTAAATGGAAATAAAGGAAAAAAATGGAAAAAATTCAAATATAGGTTTAAGTTATTATTATTAAAGGGAATAGAAAACTCTGTGAATGCAATAACGGAGTGAATGTAAAACCTCTAAACCTACTTGAGAAAGAAAAGTCGGATGAATTTTACTATAAATATAAAATTAAAAAATTAAAAAATTAAAGTTATGGTGCAAATATATAAATATATTTTACCGCAATTTCTCAACATAAAAAGAGTGTGAATTATGTGTTTAGTGTGTAAAGAATATTTGCAAAAGAATGCAACAAATGAGAACCAGATACACATTCATGTTTTTCTCCATAGTATAACAAAATTTTCAAATATTCTAAATTGGGAATTTATATATTTTAAGATAATTATGAAACTAATATTCGACAATGCTTACTTAGGTTCAATATCTCTGTTATAAATAAATAAATAAACTTTGTTCTAAAATCAGTAATTAATAACTAAATTTGATTTAAGATTAGATTTGGGTTATGAGTGTTTATTATCATCTTCAAGAATAAGTATAGAATATGTTTAAAGTTTTTTATTCTTGTCACAAACAATCAATTTGTAACTCATCTGTTCTTCCAGTGCAATCTTATCTTTTATCTTACTCTTTTTTTTTTTATATTTCATTTTAGTTTTCAATTGCAAAAATGATTTTTGTACTTTAATACAATGATTTTTTATATCACTGCAGAGAACCTTGGAGCTTAACCAAAGTTGTGTATACAGTCTATTAGAATGGAATAAAATGCACTTTTAATAAAGCTAAATTCTCCTTTGGTAGGAATAGGGACAAACCTTTCCTTAGAAGCCATAAGAAAACTCAGCTTAAAACTATGTAAATGCAAAAGAAACTAAATTAACCACGCACCAATGAACTAACCATACAGAATCCAAACTGAACAAGCATAGGATGCTTTCTTTTTCCTGTCTCCTCTGAGAATTTTCAGTGCTTCTTAGCTAGTTTTTGAAGCTCTTCTTTCTGAATTAACACCAACAAGCTGTTAAGTTGAAGAAGCAGTTATTGCTGAAAATGAAAGTGGAATATAGCTGCTGCACTACGGGATTTTTCAGTCGCATTGGAATAGTCATCTTCTTAGTGTTGTTTGCTGGGTTAATGTCTGGCCTCACTCTTGGCCTTATGTCTATGAGCCTTGTTGAGATTGAAGTTCTTGCCAAGTCTGGAAAACCAAGTGACCGTAAACATGCCGGTAATCTATTCTTCTTCATTCTCATCCGTTAAATTCACTTTCTTGGAATTCCGAAAAAAAGCTTCTCACAGAACTTTCTCCCACTTTGTCATTACTTTATTTTAAAATTTCGTACCATCTTCTCATAGAACTTACCCAAATACTATTAGATAAAAGTGGGTTTTATATTGTCTCTCAACATAACAGCAAGGATACTCCCAGTTTGTAGAAGACAACACTTGCTGCTTTGCACTTTGTTGATTTGCAATGCTGCAGCCATGGAGGTAACTATAAACTGTTGAAAAGTTAAGCTTTATACTGTACTATATCAGCTGAAAAAAGAAAATCTTAGTTCTATAATTTACTTTGACAGGCACTTCCAATTTTTTTGGACAGTTTGGTGACGGCTTGGGGAGCTATATTGATCTCTGTCACTTTGATCTTATTATTTGGCGAGGTGATCCATCAAACTTTCCCTTACCTTTGTAAGTATTTTCAGTGAGAACAAGTCATGCAGCTTTTAGGCCAAGTTAATGTAAAAGGTTAGATTTTTTTCTGAACCAAAAAAGTTAGAAACTAGAGCATGTTCTTATGCTTTGTTTTTGCAGATTATTCCTCAAGCTGTTTGTTCTAGATATGGTTTAGCAATTGGTGCAACAGTGGCTCCATTTGTGAGGGTTCTTGTTTGGATTTGCTTTCCTGTTGCATATCCTATAAGCAAGGTAATTGTTCTCTTCAGCCCAATTCGATTGATAAAGCACATTGGGCCGTATAAAAAGTTAACAAGCATGATGGTAAAGAGAAAACGGTACATATATATGTGTCTCGAATTCTTGTCCCCTGGTGGGTGGAAATAGAACATCATCAAAAACCTGAAAATTTGATTTTTTATTTTGACCAGCTATTGGACGTTTCATTGGGTAAAGAACATAAAGCTCTGTTCCGTAGAGCAGAACTGAAAACACTCGTAGATTTTCACGGCAACGAGGTTCTGTCTCAAACACAAGTAGCTCTCTCTTTCTCGCTCACATTCTCTCTTGTGTGGCTAAGTTTGTGTCCCCAAAAGTGCAGGCTGGAAAAGGAGGAGAGTTGACACGAGATGAAACAACCATAATAGGAGGAGCACTGGAACTCACAGAGAAGGTGGCGAGGGATGTCATGACTCCCATTTCTGAAACTTTTGCGATTGATATCAACGCCAATCTTGACAGGTTTACTGCCTAATCTGATCTTCATCTTCACCACAAAAAATGCACCAACTTTGTTCTTATTTCCTGCATCCTATATACTAATGAAAACAATGCAGCAACTTGATCAAGTTAATTCTAGAGAGGGGACATAGCAGAGTGCCTGTGTTCTATGAACGCCCTACAAACATCATTGGCCTCGTATTGGTAACCTTCATCCACGCCAATTAGCAATAATAATAACAGCGATATTCTTTTACCTGAAATCTTTATATTTAAATTTTAGGTGAAGAATTTAATTACTAGGCTTTCACCAGATGGGGTACCAATTAAGAACTTCCCAATTCGAAAAATTCCAAGGTATTTTTATGCCAGTAATTTTTCTGTGTACTGCATGTTATGAAATCTTTCCAGATATTAGATAACACATCTGATCTAAGAGACGCTTACTGGTGAAGAACTACCACATCATTCGCTATCACTATCAACCATATGATTTTATATTCTTTAATCATCAGTAATAGACACTAATGCAACAGCAAGCAAAAATGAGATTTCTTTCTAGACTCCTTGTTGACTTCCCACTAGGCTTATAATTTATATACAAACGAATGCCTGCTCATTTGGGCTATCTGATTACAGAGAACCTAACATTAAAAACCCAAACTTGTCCATCAGGGTCTCGGAAACAATGCCATTATACGACATACTAAATGATTTCCAGAAAGGTCAAAGTCATATGGCTGTTGTTGTAAGAGAAAAAGAAAATCCAGAGGGGTCTGTTGGCGGAAATCAACTTGAGGGTAAGCATTTATCTTCTTCATTTCTACATAACTTGGCTTCTTCACTTACAATGATGCATATAAGTATATAAAACAAATGCACGTGCAGCAAAAGATGTGAAAGTGGAAATTGATGGTGAAAATCAACAGGAAAAAGGTTTAAAGACCAAGAGACTGAAAAGGCTAAACACATTTGTCGATCGTAGTAATTCCCATCGGAAGTTCTCTGGAAGTAAGAAATGGTCTAAAGACTTCAACTCAGAGGTCCTCCATATTGCTGATGACCTGCTGCCCAAGCTCTCTGAAGAGGGGGAAGCAATTGGCATCATAACACTTGAAGATGTCATTGAGGAGCTTTTACAGGTTAGATTACTCTTAATTTACCCATCAATGTTACAAAGTTGAAGTACCCTTAATTTTTGTTCGCTGCAGGAGGAAATCTATGATGAGACGGATTATCGTACTTAGAGAGATCATTTGTTAAAAGTCAACACAAAGGAACTCGAAGAAAATATTTGAAGCGAATGATGATACATGGCATTTGATTTAATTAGATTATATTAGTAATTTATATAGGGGAAATGCTTGATTGCTTATACGAGAAAAGGAACAGGGCTCTAACTATATGACTTGTAAACTTTAATTTCTTTTCTTTTCAATCAAAATCATCATTGTGATGGAACTTCTCAAGGAAAATTTGTCACTATTACATTTAGTACACCACTACTGAACTATAATTTATCACTAGTTTTCAAAACAAAATTGTTCGCTCCACTGGTTGTTGACCATTCGAGATCGACAACCCAAAAAACATTAAATCAAACTGAATTTTTCTTCTTATGTCTGTTGTTTTGATCATCGTTTTTGTCTTCTCTTTTCCCTCCACCACGGCGAGATCTCTTTGGACCCTATTTTTAAACAAGTTGAAATGATCAACAGGCGGTTAGGTGGACGACCAAATTGTTGAAGTAAGACAAGGGTGCATTAGCAATCACTATTATGAGAATACCATCATATATTGAAACAAGTGAAGTCGTACCTCAGCCGAAAATGTTTTAAGAGGGTCTTTGTCATTTCTTGATTTTCTTTTGAACCCACGCCGACGGCCAGACTGCACATTTCCCATTGCTGCTCTCGCAAGCTTGATGATCTTGCTGGCTTCTTGAGTTACTGGGTCCACAAGATAGTCAGGTACATCACGCAGGTGAGGAGCAGGGGGATTCTTGCTGAGAATTTTATCATGTTTCAACAAATCTGCACAAGAACATCCAATCAACTTATGCAGCGTAAATGGGTAAATCTTGGCACAAACAATTAAAAATTCAGAAAAATATACTACCTAAGTCCCTCGGGTTAGATTCAAAGTGAGCTTTCAATCTAGACAGGAGACAGAACAAGAATATGTTATATAGTTATTAAATGGATAAAAATATGGGCATAATGACACTTATATATTGCAAATTAAATTGGATAATGTGCACGAAGAGAAAGACAAGGACATGCTGGTTAAATGAAAATGATTGTTTTCGAATATACGGCAAACGGAACAGTACTATTCATAAATTTAGAAAATGCTCACTTTTCAGAGTTAAGAATCTCATTCCTCAAATCCAGAGCTCGAGATTCTCTGATAGCAAGTTTTGTCACACTCTTAGAAACATCCTGCAAATGCACACGGACTACATCAACAATGACAGTTCAAGATTTAAATGGCCATCCTTGAGAAATATCCTATATGTATCACACAAACCTCAGCTCTATAACGTAAAGACTCCACTGCATTTTTAGTAAGTAATGGAAAAGGAACAATAATGTCTGTTTCCCCATCAGCTCTCAGAAAAGATTGTATTTCTTCAAAATTATCCATCTCATCCGGAGAAACCTATCACGAGAGAGAGAGAGAGAGAGAGAGAGAGAGAGAGAGAGAGAGAATGTATTAATGAGATATCAACACCAACTTTCATTGTCTTTATATTTACCAAGCACACATGTTTCCTTTGAGAAGGAGACTTAACATAAGATGATATCTAATCAAATACACAAGCTCACCAGCTGGGTAAAAGGATGTAGAACCCTGAAGATGAACAGAGAGGGCAGTTATAATTAAGAGAGGCCAATGTGTTTGGCTTAACTTTTCAAGTGTTTAACTTTGAAAATAAGTCATTTTGGAAAAAATTGAACAGTTCAACAATTGCTCAAAATAGCTTTTGAAACATAAAAGTGTAATTTAAATAGTTTTTATCAAAAGAGATAAACAAAAAATGATTTTTTTTTTAAACACACTTCTTTCTCTGATCAATTTCCTTACAGGCCCTAAATATGTCAAAAGAACTAAAAACATAAGAAAAGATCACCAACCCTCAAACTCAAAGAAAATATCAAGTAAATAATCACTATACAAGCAGTATCTTAGAATACCAACCAACGAGATAGATGCACCAGTATTATAGGCTCTTCCAGTACGTCCTATACGGTGTATGTACCCTGCTGCACTTGGAGGCAACTCAAAGTTTATAACCTGAACAGATGGCAGTTAAGTTGCTGTTAAAAGCTTGTTCGATAGTTGAAGCCATCAAGAAACTGAAAAAGATAATATCAGTAACCAGACAATATATAAACTATGTAACATGATTAATAATGAGAGAAATAGAGAGAGATTAATTTTCCTACTGTGTAAACATTTTTGAAGTCAATTCCTCGTACTACTCCAAATTCAGAATCTATCTTTTGCTTGGCACGTTTTCTGGACTTTCTCTTATCAACATTACTCTCCTCGTTGGCCTCTTTTTCTTTTGTTTGACTGTCATCGGTTGCAATTAAATAGTCAAACAGCCCAGCGTTAAATTCCTGTCAAGAAAAAGAAAGAAAAACAAAACATCTATACTAGGTTAAATAACACACCAAGATTGCTTACGATATATATCACCTCAAGTAAACTGCACCAACACTAAGCTTTTATAGATAGGCATACCTCAAGAATATGGAGTCGGGAATTTTGCGGCAATTCAGCATTTAGAATGGCAGATTTGATTCCAAACTGCATGAGGTAAGCAGCAAATCAGCTAATAATAAATTTTCAGGTTGGTCACCTGGGAAGGGTGGTAAATGGAGCATCTCAGATTATACAAGGAAATGAAACAGAAATATAGAGAAGTTAAATAAAAGTACTCTTTCTCACAAAAGGAAACAATAAAAGCACATGACAATGATCCAAAAATCATCTGCCCTATATATATAAAAAGTTATCATGTACACTAGATGATAAATTAGTACATAGTATACGCAAAGGAAAGAAATTGTGCACAAAAAAAAATTAAGATCAAAATACAATTTTCAAAAACAATATTTCAGAGGTGGGAAACCAGAGTCATTTACCTTCTCCAGAAACAATTTCAACCTGAAGCCAATGTCTATGCTATTCGTGAATATGAGAACTTTTCTCTGAACCAAGTCCAACTTTAAGAGTGAAAGAATATGAAGTAACTTGTCTCGAGCATCACATGAGATCTTGTAACATTAAAAAAGACACACATCAATACTTTTCAAACACGTGTTTATAGGTATAGAACAAATTATATATGAATAAAAAAACACAAGAATTTTTACCACTTGGTCAAAGTCAAGAAAATGAAGTTATTATAATGAGAACAAAGAATAAACTCAGAAAGACATTTTTTCATTAAAAAAATAATAAACAAAGTCATATACACTAAATAAAAAATGTCAAAAGGAATATCCATCATTAAAAAAAATGATTATTACAAACTTGCAAGAATACTGATGTAAATTATTTAAGAGAGAAGCCGATGTAGATATGTTCACGTAAAGGGCATAGTGAATAATATCTTTTTCATGACCAGTTTAAACCTACCCAAAATTGTTGAACATTTTTCGGAATCAGATCATCCTTAACGTCCCCCACTTCGGGTAAAGTCAAAATGAAGGGATTGTGCAAGATCAACTTCTTTAATTTTTCAACATCCTCACTGTCAAATATCCAAAGACCAAAATGATAATATCCGCATTAATTGATCTAACGATGAATAAAATTCCATAAACCAATGAGATAAAATTCAATAAAGCTAATTTTAAACAACTAAAATCTAAGAAAATGAAATGCGAGTATATCTAGTCCTCTATAGATAAATATGACATGTACGAAAAACTAAATAAATGGACAAACTGCCATCAAGTTAAAGCATAGTCTAGCAACAGAAAGCCTCCAAGAACATATCAACCTGCAGACACTATAAAATAGAGCTTGTGAAGGCAGTGTAGATAACAACCTTGATGTAGCAGACATTAGAAGGCATTGACAGGAACGTGGGACGTGTGCTGCAAAAGCTTTTATATCATCTTCATAGCCATATGACAATAGCAAATCAGCCTGAAAACAAATATATAACAATTTCTATCAACACTTAATCCTATAATAATTTTTTTATTCTTAGTGTGATACTAAGAAACTGAAGCTTAATATTTAAAATCCTAGAATCAGAGTTTTTCAAACAAGTGGAAGAGAAAGAAATAGAGTTAGCCTGTCAACCTTGATCTCTAAGCAGAACCTTCAAGCCGTGTTCTTTTTTTCTTCTATATGAATAACCAAACTATCGTTGAGAAGAAAGGAAGGAATACAAGGACATAACAAAAAGGAGACAAGCTAAACAATGGGCCCACGATCAAGTAAAATGAGATCCAACAGATAACTACAAAGAAGGCTTTGCCACCAAAGACCACAGAAAAATGTTGAACCTAATAAGGATGCAAGTATCACTGCTTCCGTAGTTCCATGACTATATATTCACTCATCTAAACTGCACCTATATTATTCCTTATATTTCTCTTTCCTTTCTTCCCTAGAACATCAACCTATAAAAGAAAGTTTCTAAGAAGAAATAGAGTATATCACTCCTTGGAAAAAACTACAACCAGTATCATTCCGTATTTATTTCTCTTTTAATGATTCTAAATTCGAATGACTAACATAAAACAACATGTAGCAATCCTACAGGAAAAACCCTAAACGAAAATGCCCTGATGAACTCTTATTACCACTTAAAATATATGATTTTCAGTTAGCTCAGCCTCTATTATTTGATCTAAGAAACACGAGGACTTAAGCAATGGTCTGAATAGAGTGATTTGGGAATCCAAAATCGTCAAAAGAGTGAGAGTGTCCCTATGGATTCTAGCCCAGTGCACTCTTTGCAAGACAAACTCAGAGAAACATGCTCACTGCCGAGTAAAAAAAATGCTCTCTGTTTTAGGGCTGAACTGATGCTTACAAAATCTTCGTGCTCTATCACTAAGTTGCTTACAGGAACGATGTGTTCAGTTTTTTGGTGCATATGGTTGGTAAACAACATATAATTTATAGAGGTCAGAACCCAATTACGCTGGTTTATGGGATCATGTTTGCCTCCACCTTCGCAATGGTCATGGTGTTTTCTCACAAAATTGTTTTGATATTATGATTTATTGCATACTTTTGCCAATTGAGAGGCCTTTTTGTAACCCCCAGGTTTTTGTCGGAATATCCCATTCCCCTTCTTTTGTATATCTCTTTGATCAGTACATAATCAATTGAATCAATTCCTTCCCCATAAACCAAGAGATTTTCTTCATCCTACTTGGCAGTAGTACGAAGATTTTGAAGTTTAAACATGAACATCCATATGTACCACCACCCGTTGAGAAAATGAGAAGAAGCAGAAATGCTGATCAAATAAGTACCATTATATTACCTCATCTAGAACGAGAATTTCGAGAGATTCGTTAATGGAGGTTGGTTGAAGAACACCAGCAGACAAGCATTTGGGGATGCAAGCAGGCGTAGCAACAATGATATCAGGTGGTCCTGCCAATGCTGTCCGCTGCAAGAGACATTTATCAAATAGATTCAATGACCAGCACAACAGCCGGAACCGCCAACATCTAACCTTTTGTTCCAAAATTTATCCCTTCCAATTTACTTGTGTAAACAAAAATGAACCTGGACCAACCAAATCAGAATGTGACATGCTGCTTGTCAATTGGGCAACTTTCACTTGAACTCGACAAGTTTCAATAAGAGAAGAAATTTCCTTATAAACCTGCGTGCATAAAGCACAGAAGTAATTCGTTAATTGATCAATTAAAGAAATACTCAAATCCTTTCTAGAAGCATTTGCAGAACAGCCGTACCTGCTGACTAAGCTCCCTGGTCGGAACCAGAATAACTGCACTTGGACCCGACTTCTTCGTACTAGAATCAGTAAACAGCTTCTGAAGCAATGGAAGGAGATATGCGAAAGTCTTCCCAGAACCAGTCTTTGCCCGAGCCACCACATCCTTACCTTCCTGAAACAAATAAAACATCCCAAAATAATTCCTCAGATGGATCGCAGAGTAAAAAAGAACCCATAATTCAAAACTTTGAAAGGATGATGATTTGCAAATGTAAACAGTAAACAATATGCAACAAAGCAGCATCAAGCTCGTTGCATCAAGAATTGAACAGTCTCTCCCTCCAATCAGGGACCGAATTCTTACGGTGAAGGGAACAAATACCAGGGGCGTCACTGATGATTAATTGCGTACCAGAATTAACGGAATTGCAACGTGTTGTATGGGAGTTGGCTTTTGAATTTCCTTCTTGATTAACGCGCGAACTAGACGAGGGTCCAATCCAAGTTCTTCGAAACTCAGTTCATCTTCTTCCTCTTCCTTTCCCTCCTCGTGTTCAACTACTTTCGGAACCTTCTCCATGTTATCAAGTAAACTCAGTACCAATCAGCTGAAAATACAAGCCGATACTTGAACACGCAGGGGTTTCGTAGGGTTTTGGGTGGGAGTGGGAATCGAGAATCGGAGATTGTGAGGACCATCATTAGGGCTTGAGTCGGGTCAAAAGCCCATTTAAAGAGGGTCGGCCCAAAATCATTGAGCCCCGGCCCATTGAGAAGCTGCTCGACTTACGATTGTGGCGCGGCTATGAATATCGAAGGAGGAGGAGGAGGTTGTTCAATTTCTTCATAAATAATTAGAAATAACAGTTAAATATATTTGAATGACGTCATCCTCACCCATCATAATTTTCGTCGAGAATGTCAAAGTTAATTAATTCATATTTAAAATATATATTCATAGATGCCCCTCACCTACTTTAGACCATTGAATGCTAGAATACATCCCTCGTGAACTATATCCAAGCAAGGAAGTACTCTTCAACTTAAAAATAATATAATGTGAATTTTAATTTATTTGATTAATTATTTTCAGGAACATATTGCAAAACGTTGAACTATACTTAGATTGCCTTTTTAATAACCGTATCATTGAAATTTGTTCGAACACGACAACACCCTACAGCATAAATGCCATAGCATTTATTAGGCACAATAAGTAAAACTAATTTCCCAACTTTTCGCAAATAAAGTAAAAAAACAAAGATGTAAACAAATTTGGTATAGAGAGAGAGAAGGGAAGAAAGCCCAAAAGTGACAATTGCCCCCACAATGGCCCAGGCCCATGACAAAAATCCCATGGAATGGGTGGCAAATGGGGCCCAACTCATGATGAAATGCATGCCATTCTCGGAAGAGCCATTAATTTCGGGGAATGAAAGCATGTTTGACTTTGACCCACCATTCTCTCTCTCTCTCTCTCTCACTCGTTTCATCTCCTTCCTCTTTACTTTCGGTGTGATCTATTAATTCGAAAAAGGATTTCACAAACACGGATACGTCTTCTTTTATCGTTCTTGAGAAGGAAGATGGATACTGTTCTTATTAATTAATCGTCGTAATATTAAATTATTTGATACTAAATACAATAAGTAGATACCACGAGAGTACCGGAAAAATCTTCAATTTAAGCTCTTTTAATTCAATCACACTCAACAAATGAGTGCTATTCCTTATCATGACATACACACAACCCCTACCCCACTCCCTCAAAAACCTTTCTTTCAAAAACAAAAGGTTCCTTTTTTTATTTTTATTTTTTATTTTTAAAAAGGAAAAATTGCGAACTTTTTACTTTTACTTTCTCCTTTTCATCTTTCTTCCAAAATCCTCTTTCCCCCACTTTTTCCTTTCTGTAATCTAGACCCTGTTGCCAACATCATACAAACTTCTCTTCGTATTTGTCTAATTTTGGCCGTTTCCTGTTTGTATTAAGAAGTTGGGTAAGAATATTTGCAATTTTGGAATGAGTTTCATTCCATTCCTAAGGAATAAGCATTTTAAAATATTTTCTAGTTTCCCATTCTTTTAACTCATTCTCCATTTCCACCATCAGTAAACTCCAAAGCTGTTACTATTCAACGACCGTTTTGTATCAGATAACTTCAATGAATTGCAATTTGAGTTTTGGACTGATCCACAACAGTATTACTGACTCTTCTGAATTTCAATTTTTCATACTCAATATCTCCAAACAACTCACAGAATCAAATTCCCTTAAATTATAATAATGCTATCCCAGTTCCATCATGTTATTTTATGACACTTCAGCCAAGGTTTCATCTATTTTTATATAATTTTTTTTCAAATAAAGTTGTCCAACTCAGCATAGGTAATGCAGTAATAATGCTTTCCACTGTGCCACCTCAACTACAGTTTAGGGTAAAAGTAGTTTGTGATATTATCATGGTGATTCACAAGAAGCTAAACAGTGTTTTGATTTGTAAAGGGAAAGAGAAAAATGGGTATTCTCTGACGTAATTGCACAGTAGAGACTAATAACGGTATGGCTTAAATTCAAGTAAAGCCCAGACATTCATAAATTCTAGAAAAACAAAGAAAATGATGGATGGGGGAAGGAGTGATTGATGAATTCCAATAGAACAAAAAATGGCCAACAGAGGTATAAAGAGAACAAATTTGACCAAAACAAATTGGCAAACAGACAAGGGCTGAACATGTAAAGAACATAGCCAATCTGTGTGTGTTTGGGAGAACTTTATTTTTTTTCCTTTAGTTGTTCCTTGTCCTTGCACACAAACACACTATACACATCTTGCCATGTAAAGAAGTTTTTTGTGCTTCTATCTTCAGACAAAGAAAATGAGGCAACTGTTTGAAGTTAGCACTAAATTTTATATACATAGATAAGACAGTATGTGCCATGAAATGGAAGAAAATGGGAGCCCAACTTGATTTTAAGTTCTTAACCAATGGGTTTGTTTCTTTTTTTTTTCTTTTTTCTTTTTTTTTTTTTTACATTGTTGATTGTTTTGAGAAGAAAATGCCTAAAAAGGTGAGGAGCAAAAAAAATATTGAAAAAGGAAAAAAGATCCTTCTCCGATGTTGTATCGAGAAGGCATCTTCCAATTACAAAAGGCAAAAGAAAAGGACTAAACCATAACTGATTTAGGAAAAGAGGGGTGAGAAAAAGATGGAAAATGGTATATACCTGAACAGAAAATCTTATCAAGAATTACAACTCGTTAATCTCTGCTTGAAAATGGGGGATTAAGATCAATAATCAGGCATGAGCTGACTAATTTTGCCTTCTTCAACCACCATCTTCCGTTCTGTGATTTTCAGCCATATACAAACGGCGGTGAAGCTAAGCACCAAGCTAACGAGTCCACTCCCTAAACCGATTCCAACAATAGCGATAACAGAGAGGCCCCTGTTCTTCAATGGCGCCAGAGGGTAGCCGTAGAGATCCTTGTTGCCTTCAAACGAGGAGGCATTAAATTTGGGCAAATTCCCACTTCGATTACCGAGCGTGGAAGGAATTGGTCCAGAGAGACGATTATTCGAGACATCGAAAGTAGAGAGTCTAACGAGAAGACCCAATCGTTGGGGAATCTGCCCAGTAAGCAAATTGTCGTGGAGATCGATAACGTTCAAGTAAGCACAAAATGCGAGCTCCTGAGGGATCTGGTCGGTGAGGCGATTAGCAGAGAGGTTAAGAACGGCGAGATTCACGAGATATTGAAGGTCGGAAGGGATTGGGCCTGTGAGGAAATTGGAGGAGAGGTCGAGGGCTTGTAAATTAGTGCAGTTTGCAAGAAAAGGGGAAATAGTACCGCGAAGGGAGAGATTATTGAGGGAAAGCTTGTAAATACGGCCACTATTGCAAGTGGCACCATGAATGTAGGAGTTGAAGCCATTGCAAGGGTTAGCAAGGTTGGATTGGGTCCAGTTATGAAGGGAATTAGTCGGGTCTTCTAAAGATTGGCTTAGATTGACGAGGCATGCCTCGTCGTTTGGATCTGAAGAAGACAAAGGGAAGAAAGCGGCGGAAGCCAACAAGCCAAAGATCAGCAGGGTGCAACCAACCATACTGAGGCTGAGGAGAAGGGGGAGCCCACAGACTTGTAATCAATTAGAGTTCTGAGAACTCTAATTTCCCTGTGATTATGGAGGGAAGACCAGAAGAGAGAAAGATGAGGAAGAGATAAAAATCCAGATAAAATGGGTAGTGTAAGGAGCGGTACGAAGGGTAGTAGTAGGTTGAGGATTGAGGTTTCAGAGGGGGGGTGGATTATGGAGGATGGTTTTATTGTGAGAAAAGGGTTTGATGGATGAGGGAAGAATGGGCAGTCGTGGTGGCAGTCAGAGGGGGAGGAAGAAGATGAAGAAGATGAAGAAGACGAAGAGGACGAAGAGGAGGGGGGAGAAAATTGGAAAAAGTGGAGATTGGGAATGGTGGGGGGGGGGGGGGGGGGTGAAAATGAAATAGGGGAGAGTATTTTAGACAAGGAAAAGGAGAGGGGTGGGGTCTGCGCCTTGGGGGATTCGGCTACGGTTGTGGGGGCGGCGACTGCGCATGTGAAGCCGAGGATAGCGACCACTCCAAAGGGTATTTTCGTCACTTAGTAACTACCACCACCATATACTCTAAAGTTTGGAAACTCAAGACTCGATTCAACAACCTCTTTTTCTAATTAGTATTTTAGGATGATAATGAGTTATTCTATTGCTGTCAAGCTAATATCGATTGATATAACTTTTTATTTTAGAAATGAAAAGTTTGAATATTTTAATTCGAACATTGTACTCAAATTTTAGCTTCTTAATGTTAATTGACATAATGTTTCATCGTAGAAAGTTTTATTTTAGAAATGAAAAGTTTAAATATTTTAATCCGAACATTGTACTCAAATCTTAGCTTCTTAATGGTAATTGACATAATGTTTCATCGTGTAAAGTTTTAATTCTTCATTACACATTTATTAATACTAAATCTGAGTATAATTCAATACTAATAAGTTTGGCTTTTCATCTAAAAGGTTTGATCTTCATGGTGTTTCTTGTCTTTTGCTACATCTCTTATTCCTCAAGGAAGACATAGTCTGGAGTTGTGAATTCCATAAGATGAACTCAAAACAATTGCATTTTTAGTCAACCAATTGAATTCATCAAGTTTCACAAGAAAAAAATGAAAAGTCGAACTTACCTTGTGCACTTTACAACATTGAGGTTCACACAAATTCTATATCACTAATATTAAACATATTTTCAAGTGGGAGCTAGAGGATTGACTTTGTAAATAGTTTCATATCAACAACCCTAACGTATAAGCAATTCTCTCTATTTAACAAAGCTAAAACAGTTTATGTACTATCGTAGAAATTAAAGTGTACCGAATTATACACCATAATGATTGAAGCACTCTTACATGTCAACCCCATTGACGCATACATGCTAGAGGAGTGTGCTAAAAAACCTAGCATGTACGTGTTCCATATACTTAACAGCATAGTCATTTAAAAAATCAACATACATTTTAGACTTTATGTCTATCACATTCTAAACTTTAGGCTGTTTGTGTCAATATGTAGGTAAGTCTTTAAAGTAATACAATACTAAATAACTCACACAACAAGACATTGAAAGTTGCTAAAAGTTAAAACTCCTATTATATACAAAAATAAAAATATAAGAATCTATTAAACTATACTGATGCAAACTTTACAATTGACCATTTATTAAGTGTAATTTTTCTTTTAAATTTAATCAATATGGGGTGTGAGAAAACCAAATTTTATAACTTCCAAATTGATAGTACAAGCATCATGTAAGTTAAACTATGCTCATTGTTAATTGTACGAATTGTTTTTTTTGTTTGATCACTTATCAAATATATCATGATTTATTTATAAAAAAAAATAAAAAATATATTGAATTTGTAATATGTTATATCAAATTTATCTTACTTTTTTTTACTTAAAGTTTATGGCAGGTTTTTATTTTTGTTTTTTAAGGGAACAATTTTCATATTGTCCTTACTCGTATAGGTTTTAAAAAGATGACTGTTTGAAGAAACTTATCTTACATGTATGAAATAGTATATAATATTTTCTTCATCTTTTTTCTTGTGAGAATTGAATCATATGGAGGGTTGAAAAAGTAAAATTGCTCCAAAGTAAAATTTTGACCATTAATTTTTTTTCTTATATTACATTTGTAGATAAAAACCTTTAAAATATAAATACTCATTTGAGGAAAACTTTACTAATACTTTTATTTTTGATAAATTCCCAATATTTTTTTCTTTAAACTTAATTCTCGAACTAAAAGTATCCCATCTATAATGTTATTTGGCACAAACAAACTACATGGGTGAGCATATCAATTACTCGAATTCAAATAAACCATACAGAAAAGCTACTTGTTGAAGACCGATACTTTCTTCTTTAAGTTCAATCCACAAATTTGAACCTTTGACTTGATCTTAACAAAATGGAAGTACAGTCAATACACCAAAACCAAATTTTAGTAAATAAAAAACATTATTTAATATATATTGAAATCCGATCCTTCAAAATTAATATTAAAATACAAAAATTGATAATGTGAGAACGACATGTGACTCCTTTGTCCCTTAATAAATCCATCACGTTGTCTTTTGGGAATATATGAAATATATTTTTTCATAATTAAATCAAGGATAGAGAATGGCCCCAGTTTATGATTACTCACCGCGTGAGCCTTCTTATTGATGTCATTATTTGTTGTGTTGAGGCCATATTTCATAATTTACGTTTTAAATTTTCTACCATATGATTTGAAATCATGGAGTCAACATGACCTACCAGTTGCAATTATTCACATACCTATGATGACATTAGTTTTCCTCTTAATTAATTTCATCACATCCAATCACTCTACTTCAGTATACATACTACTACAAAAATTTAAATATAAACGAATATGTTAGATATATACGTGAATATATCCTTAAATCTAAGTATCAGTTATGATTATTAAATATTCATAAATATTTCCACCATCATTCTTTAAAAGACAATAAAATACCAACAACTATATTTATAACTTAGTTTTAAAATAAAAATAATATAATTATTGATCTCAATTAAATTTATAAACTCTGTGACTTTTAAAGTATCTATTTGATATCAATATTTCATTAATATATTTGTAAAATTGAAATATCAACGTGTGAATTATTGTTACTAAAACAATTTTGATAGTTTTATTTCATGAATAATGTTAAAAACGAATGATTGTCCGATCACATTAATCATTATATAAATAGCTGTTTTATTTGTTTTAATTTAGATATTAGGTAACAATTTTGTATATATAAATTTATTAAAGTTACTCTTAGAGCTTGCCAGCAGGGCAATGCTGTTGGGTACTCTTTAAGGTTTTTTTTTCCCATCTCCCTCTCTCATAATAGAGAAAATGGCGAATTTCAATAACTCATTGTCTATTGCCTTACCATTAATTAATATGCAAATTTCAAAATTTACCTCTGCATTTGACAATATTTATTAATTTTCATAACAAACTTTCAATTTTTTAAAATTCACTCGAAAACTTTGTTAAGTATTGCAATATTTTACCTTAGCTTAAATAAAAATACTAATTTAGTGTAGTTAATAAGCATGCACAACAAAATGAATACAAAAGGATTAAAGCTACTGTTTAGATTCTATAACCAATAGTCAAGAGTATTTAGTAATAAATACCCTAAAATTAAGTAAATAACAAATACTCATCCCATTTTTAACAACATTCATAACCGGAGAGGAATAAATAATATCCACCTCTAAACCATAGGATAATTTTAAATTCATTACCAAACTTTAAATTATAATTTACTTTTAATTGAATTGAGAATTAAAACTAACACAACAAATACATAGATATAAATTAAAATAAGTTAAATTAGTAGGGGTCCTTAAAAAAGTGAGTAAACAATTTCCAGTCAAGCAAATGGGTGGCGGGTCCACGTGCCATCCCAACTCGAATGGCTTATTTTCTACTTCCTCCAATAAAAAGATGAAATGTAAGCAAGGAGCGCATGAGCCAAAAATATAAATTATAATTTTGAACGGCTCCAAAACACGGATTGTACGACCCGGTGTGGGAAAAATGAAAAACTAAGTAAATATAACATCCACAAATGAAATGAACCCACGTGTTCTCGACATCTTTTTTCCCCTGGCATTACACTATTTAAAACAATTTAAATTCTAAGACATTCTTTTTACTAATTTATTACGTGAAGTTTAAATAATACAGTACATAGATCTTTAATGTATCAACGACAGTACCGTAAACTTTATTAGTCTTTTGGAAAATACAATAACATAATTTGAAATTTGATTAATTGAATGTAACATAAATTTAAAAACATAAATTAAAGGGTTGGTTTCTTTAAAAAGGCAGTCAAGGGTTAATTTAATCCTATCTGATTGACTCGAAGCTCACTCCCTTGAGAAGCTGCTTTATTCCGGAAATATATGTACACATTTTCAATAATATATACACATTTTTATTATAAGATATGTATACACTTTTTCAATGTTCTGAGAGATATTCTTTAAACAACTTGTTAATATCGGCATTAAGAGAGATAGAGAGGGAGGGAGGAAGAGAGAGAGAGAGGGAGGGAGAGAAACTACTCAGTATCTGTATGAATGTGCCAACCTAAAAAAACTCAAAAGCAAAAAGAAAAATCCATCGCCTTGAAAACACACATCTAAAATGTGTCTTTAAATAATTCTTACTTTTTAAAAGTTTAAAAGGGTTTTTTAAAAAAAAAAAAAAAAAAAAAAAAGTTAAAAAGTTTGAATTATATTTTTTATTCACTCTTATAAAAAATATTATACTTTTACGTGACTTGTTTTGGTTATTGCAAGTGTAAGTGGAACCTCCATAATGGATTGTTTAAAGATATTGTCATTAAACTTTGACATTGCTTTTGGCACCAACGGAAAAAAAAAGTATTAAATTTGGTATATAACTCAATCTATGTGGTATAAAATATTTCTAGATATATCTAAATAAAATTTAGGCTAAATATAAAAACAATAGATTTATTTCTTTATATATATATATATATATATATATATATATATGTATATATATGCGTATATGCTCTATGGAAAATAAGCTATAGAAGATAAGCTTTCCCTCTCCAATTTAGGTTATCTCATCAATAGTAAATATTGTCGTAGAATTAATATTTTGAGCATCAAGTCAAATTGTCTAAAGTAAAGAATAATTTATATTTTGGTAACATTTTTGTTAAACTATTTAAAATAGAAACCTTAATGCTTTTGTTAACCTTTGTCAATAGGAAAAAGGATTATTATATATAGGGTGGGGGGGCAAAGAAAAGAAGAAAGGGGAAGGAGGGATTTTGTTTGTAGAGTTGGAATGAAGTAGACAGTGTAGTTGAAATAAAAAGGTATGAAATGAAATCCAAGATAGTGAGGGCTCTTTCAGCTTTGAGTTTCAATTCAATGTGCTTTGTCTCAACTAAACATGGTGACCAACATGAGTGCCAACACAGCAACACACTGTTGGGATCACCCCAGACCCGTTCTTATCCCTTGAAAGTGAGCCCTTCCACTGGGCCCATTTCCCCAAACCCTTAACTTCCTGGGCCCATTACCCAGGCCCACCCAAGTCCACCTATCTCTCTCCCTCCCCATGCTTTTTCACCGTTTGTTGAGTACACTTTTTTTTCAGTTTCTTTTTCATTTTTAGAGATAACAAATATAAGTCATTTGCATCAAATGCATACTTTTGAAAAGTTGCACCATTATCCTTAAAATTTCACATACATTTTAAAATAACTACTGAATTAGAAACTTAAAATTGTGTATCAATGATCTAATATATAAATTATGTTACTTTTAGCATTCTTTAAACATTGTTAAAAATTCGAAATGAATTACTAGTTTTGAAAGTAGGGAAGCATTTGGAAAAAAGAGAAAAAGAAGAAGAAGAAGAAGACAAATGGCTAGTTGAGGGACAATTTTTTCATAATTTAACCAAAGAAGTAATTATGTTTGAATTTGTAGGAGGTCCAATCCAATAGCGAAAAGTCTAAAGAGTTTCAACATCTTCAATTAGTGGCTCTTTGCCTCCATGTGTGGACACACTTCTCCTATTCCAAGGTCGTATATATACATATATTTAAAAGAGAAAAAAATAAAAATAAATCAATCACTTGTGCCACAAAAACAAGTTCTCTCATCGTACATCTGTTTATGTCCACTCCTAATAAAAAGTAAACATTTAAATCATGAACTATTTGACTATTTCACACACACACAAATGAAGTAACAAAAAAGGGCAAAATAATTTGTATGGTGATTTGGAAAAAGGTATTGATTGGTAAACAGGTGGTTAAGAATGCACAGAATCCAAAACTGGAAAAAAAAAAACACAACATGAAAGAAATTAACAAGACAGAAAATAATTAATTGAGGTTGAGGAGGAGCCAAGGCAAGAACAAAAGAAATGTGATCTCCTAAAATAATTGGAAAGGAAAAGAAAAAAGAAAAAAAAAAAAAGAAAGGAATAATGATAACAATAATAATAGAGGAGAAAGAAAACAAAAACGTCTGACCGGAGACGAACTAGTTGAGGAGAAGACAGTGAAGTAGGGGAAGGACAAGGGCACGTACAATGTAGAATGGCCAAGGTTGTCGACGGGCCCTGACGACAACAATATCCATATATCTCTCCACTCCAACATCAATTAATCTTTTATTTTATTTTTTTTAAGAAAGGAAAATTGGATTTGAGAGACAGTGGGGGCAAATATTGCCGGAGGATGAAGGTTTAAAAATTGAAAGGTGTGACATAAAATATAATTTGTTGACTGTTGTGAGATTTAGGATATTATTCATACATATATACTAATAAATTCCAAAATGGAGTTTGTGGTGTGTAGCCTAGCTCTGGCTTATAATTTCTAAGGAACCCACACCTTTCACTTTCATTTTCACCTTCTTGCTGCACTCCCACACACCCTATCATCGTCTGTGTATGGCTATGGCCCCCTTTCTCTGCACCACACTTTTGGATTTTACACAACAAGATTCCTTTTCCATTTTAACTCCTTTTTTCTTTATTTTATAAATTGTATTAGCTAATACCATTGGAGCTCCCGGTTCATATTATTGACAGATAAGGTCGGAACCATACCCAATCCAAACACGAAACCGCATTAGGCCCAAATTCTTGGTCTAAGCCCACACAAAGTTACAAACCATACGTCTGCTTCTCTAATTGACCTATAATTCTGTTTTAGACCAGAGTTTCAAATCTATATATTATGTATTTCTTTTGTCTTTAACAAAACTTAATTTGTTCTGTTAACTAATTTTATAAGCGATGTGTGTATTTGATCATGGGTGATTCACGTTGCTTATTGTTTTGTTATAATATTATATAAATTTGTCCACCATGTATACTTTTTAGTTTTGTTTCGTTAGAAAAGTTTATCTTCGTGTATTTAAGTCCTTTTAAAATTTATCTGCGTGAGTTGCTATTCAATCAATGTCAATTCCTTGATTTGACTTTTTATAGTTTTAGGTGATTGGAATAACAAATATCTTGATCACTAACGAACCATGTTAGTTTCACATTTTTAATTATAATAAAAATTAGATTGAAATAGAGTTTCAGGCTGCACAAACTTTTTAATTAAGAAGAAGTAGGATGCTGCTTTTCCATCCAAAATGTACATCACATTGCATAGCTACTTTCTCTTATTCATTCCTTTCTTCCTTTTTCTTCTCTTTAAATATATGATAATGGAGTCTGCCTAATTTTGAAATCTTGGTTAAAGGTGACCCATCACAATCATCGTCCTCTCCGGCTCTCTCCTCCTCTCTAGATTTAAGTTACATCCCTATTTAATTTAGGTTGAATTAATTAAAATTTGAAACTAATAATTAAATTTATTAAAACCTTAAATCTCCAAATTTTGTTTAAAATACATCGTGTGACACCTATGATTATTTTGATTAAACTCTTGAATTATAATATGAATTAATTTAAACAATTAATCAGTACTATTTTTAAAAATTATTTATATACCCTTTTTGACACTGTTAAACTTCTTCAACAGCCATTGTGCATTAACAAAATAGACTATTAGAATTCATGCGTGGATGAATTTCATATTTTTATAAACTAACAATAGATGATCTAAAGTTTTCTCGTTATGATATTAAAAAAAAAAAAAAAAAAAAAAAAAAAAAAAAAAAGCCTCGTAACTTTTTTTACACGTTAGAATCATGACTGGGCTTGGGCCACATTTTTGGGCCAGTCTTAAAGCCCAAATAGCATAGCCACTTTTAGAATCATATTTGCCTGTTGCATCATAAATACTTACCCTTCCAGTTTTTTCAATTATATAGTTTCCAAAGTGACTCTATATATAGCACACACCAATTATAGCATCATAATGATTAACACCACCAACTCAAAAATATAAACAACTGGTGGGAGAGGCTTTTAGAGCCCCAAAATTTGATTATTTTGTTATTATAATATGAGTTATAGCAGTAGTTTGTCTTTGGAGTGGAAACTATATTAGTATAGACAATGATAATAAACATTGTAACACACAAAAATAAGAATAACATTATAGTTAAATGTAGGTTTTGATATAGACGAACATATTAACAATTACAATTATAATGACTCACTCTACTAATTTACAAGGGATGCCAACGTTCCAAAATCTTTATTTTAATAATACATTAAAAAGTGGAAGTGTGAATTTAGTAGTTGTTGTAGGTTGATTTTCAAGGATCATATCACTAATTTTCCTCCACCTTTATCATAGATGTAATGATTTTAAGCATCTAATTTAAAAAAGTAGTCAACAACTTAAATTTGTTTCAAAAGTATCATTGTCGATTTTTATTAAATTTATAGATGAAAAGTGTGTTTACGAAGAAATTTATATAAATATATGTGTGTGTGTGTGTGTTAGTTATGAAGTTTGGAGGAGGTTAAAGAAAGTTAATGGTTAAAAGTAAAACAAATTCACCAGGAAATGCAAGGGTATGGTAAAGTTAGAAGGTCCATGTGCAAACTCACGTGTTCTTTTATTCCCATGCGGGCAAGTTTCCAACTTTTAGTCTGTAAAGAGATGTGAATCCAAATCCAAAGAAGCTTTTTCCAACCAAACCAAAACAAAAGAAAATTTATGAACCAAATCCCAAATCACATCCAAAATTCCCATTATATTCTACCATTTACAACTTTTTCTACTCAAACATTACCTTTTTTGTTCCACAAAATGCTCATTTTCTTCCCACTTTCTTTTGGTTTGGTTATTCAACTACAATACAAACACACAACATGATGAGATGTATAAGGGCCTTATTGCACCTAAAAATGACCCTACCTTTTGACTTACAAATCCTTCTGTCCACCCCCATTTCCCATTCCCTTTCTACTTTTATTTTTTTACCACTTACATTCTCCCTTCCCCATCCCCAATGTTTATACATACTCCTTCCTTACGATTTTAGGTCTCAACCTCCACAAGTGTAATTTTTCAATTTACATTCTTTTCCGAATTTCATTCAACCAAATAGTTACTAAACATGAACTTAAATTTTCATACGTCAAGTCATTCATAGATTAATTCTTAAACTTGGATAGAATGTTTTAGATGTCGATTAAAGAAATTGCAATGATGATACTCAAATAGGATTTTGTCGAAGAGTTTAAATTTATGAAAGTTTTAAGGTTTAACTATTACTACAGTAAATTTTACACATTTTTTTTTCAAAACCAATACAATAATGTAAATCAAGAAGAAAAGTTTCGAGTTTAAATGAATATTTTTTTAATTGTTGTTGGATAGGACTATATTTAATGCATTTAGTTCTTTTGTTTCCTCTCTCCAAAAATTGGAAAATTGGAGATCTTTCCATGGAATAAAGAGGAGAAATTATGATCAAAGTAGGAAGTACAAAGGAAAAATGAGTCCCCACGTGTGAAGGTACGTGCACACGATGGGAATTTAGATTTGATCACAATATGACAATAATTCAAATTTAGATTATTAGGATGTGGGATTCTTTTGCTTTAATTCCCAACATCATGATTGAACAGTGAGTGTATAAATGTGGAGAGAAAAGTACTGTATATAGCAATACAATACATTAAAACTTTATTTATCCTTTTTTATTTTTTTGGAAAACAACGCATATTCTTTCTAAATAAAGCAGCAATTTTTTCAGTCTATTATGGGCCAATATGTCTGTAACCAAACACATGTTTAATCCTGGTACGGTTGTTTTAATTTGCTGCACTTGAAAAAAAAATAAAAACAAAATCCTTTTAAATTTTCTCTTTGGATTATGGAAGGAATGTCTGTCACTTTGCAGAAAAGCTAAGATAAAAAAGAGGGAATCAGTAATGATGATGTTATGGATGAAGATTGATAAAGGATTTTTGTTTGCGGTCAAAGGCTTTTAAAAGCAAAAGGCCACACCACACCACAGCTGAGCTGATCCATCGGCCTCTATTTTTCTTTTGCTGGGCCACACCTTCATCCACACTTCATTTTTGTACTTCAGAAAACACCAATAAAGCTGAGACTTCAATTATGATTTCAAAAACAAAAGAAAAGAGAGAGAGAGAGAGAGAGAGAGAGAGAGAAATATAGAGATATGAAGATTGAGAGAGATTCCAATTTGAACTTCAATGGACTATTGTTTAAAATATTCCTCATCATTCAGAACTTTTCTCACAAAAACTTTCATCTGATAAGGATGGTTTTGGGAGTGTTGAAGTTCTTGATCTTTCAACATGGGAAGGCACTATATCAGGAAAATATCAAATGGACCTTTTTTTTCCCTTTCTTAAGTATCAGTCCAGGCAGCAAAAACTGGCAACTGGCTCATACAATTTGCTGCCCTTATCTGCTGGGCAGATGCAATCCAGGAGGTGTTCATATTATTAGCCGAGGTAGCAAACGGCTTAGATGTCGATTGAGGCATTCCGAACACCATCGAAAGGCTTGTCTTGTCTGGACTCTCCTCCCTTGAGCTGCTCAAGCTGCAGCTAGTAACCATTGAAGATGCATTGGAGAAATGAGCTCCCATTCTGGCAGAATCTTCGACTCCAAGTTGTGATCCATCATCGTTTATCGCAGACAACATTCGTGGCTTTGGAATGAGCTGCTGTGAGGACTGATAAAGAGCCATCTTCCAGTCTGATTCACTTTGACTACTACTCTGTGAGGGCAGAGGCATAGCTTCTGAATTGCTGTTGTGTGTAGAAGGGCTTTGTCTAAGTGATTCATTGTCAAACTCTGGCTGTTGCTTTCTCTTAGCTAGATCGCCACTTAGGAGGGTACTGCTTGCAATGATCCGCTCCACATCATACCTTGTGATATCGAAATTAGTAACAGCATTCATTCCTCGAAATTTTATGGCTGCTATGTCATAGGCCTCAGCTGCTTCCTCTTGAGTACCTAACAGTTTCAAGGAGCAAGGGATTACAAAACTTTTCTTCTAGCCAAATATTAAAAATCAAAGTATAAAAAAAGCTGTACTTCTGTATGCATCTGTAAAAGAGCATTTTTGCTCTACCAAGAAAAGAGATGAAACAATTACAAAGCGACTCAAGCACAGCCTTATTATTTTCTGAATAGTTGGTTTTACAAACGTGAGCCCTACCATTCCCAAAGCAAGAAAGAGACTCAATTTCATTCTAGCATATGACTTATTTATGACAGCTTTAACAAGTAAAATGCAGAACACAGGAAACAAAATTCAAACTATTTAATCAAAATATTCACCGAAAAAAAAAGTATCTAAGAGCACTCACTGAATGTCCCAAGATAGAGATCTTTGTTACCAGCAACCCGGCCAATACGAGCCTGCCATCTTCCATGTTGATGATGTCTGCAATATAATACAATTGGGAACAGAGAAACTTCAGAAAGAGATTCACTGAAAAAAGTCACATAAATCCAAAAGCAAAATGATAAAGATCATAAATATATTACAAAGCTTTGAGTTGAGACTTATTAGACCTTGTTACACCTCGGTATATCGAGGCCCCTCTTGAGAACCCACTGCTTCTTCTGAGGATTTGAGTTACAAATTTTAGTTTTTTAGTTTACGTCCATATATGATTGAAGGAATATGCCATAAATAATTAATACACATGGTCAAAATGAGCTTGCCTTCTCAGGTGAGCAACATATTCCTGCCTGCTCATGTTTTTCATTTCCTCTAATTCTTTCTGATAGTTTTCCAACTGCTCAGAACAAGGATTCACTTTGAGTAAAGCATGATAATTATTAAAGAACATTTTAAATTAGATTTAAGAGAAAAGTAGAATTACAGGAAAGTTAATGTGGGTGGAGGGTCCCCAATACTTGAGTGCAGCAAGATCATAAGCTCTAGCGGCTTTTTCTTCCATATCATAACCTCCTAAAAAAACCAGTTTTTGGAACCATTTGATTAATCATTAAACAAGGGGGAAAAAACTTGACCAATAATTACTCAGTCGAGATTCTGGATGCTTACCGAGGTACACTGGACATCATCATTTGAATCCAATGGCGATCCCAACCCCCCAAAAAAAAAAGAAAAAAAAAAAAAGAAAACCAATTGAGTGTGTTATAATTTAAGCAAGAACAAAAAGAAACAACAAAATGTTGATCCATGGAAGAAACAGAAGCACCATTATGTTTTTTTGTTTGTTTTTTGGGTTTCGGGAGGGGGGATTTTTCTTCTTCTTTCTTTCTTTGTTTGTTTTTTTTTTTTCTTTTACCTTGCCTTCCCTTCCTGCTTTGACCTTCTTTCTTGCAACTGTTGTCCCATAAATGTGCTTCATACCTACCCGTCCATCTGTGCCTGAATGACATTATTAAACATTGAATCATGGAATGAACATGAAGAAAAGTAAAACAAAGCAAAATAATAATAATAATAATAATAATAATAATAATAATAAGTGAAGCGAACGAATTTAGAGAAAGAAGAAGACCTTGTAACCCCTCTATATTGTGAGGTTCTCTGTCCGAAGGTATCTAAAGACTTCCTATGAACAATTTGCTTTTGATCAACCTTCTCATGGCCTCTTTTCTTTGTATCCATAGCAGAACAGTCAGTCATAGCAGGTGAGACATGCTGCGTGGCTGTGACACAGCTAGACTGAGAGCTGGGGCTCATAGTCATAGACAAGCTCAATGACTGCAAATCTCCATAAGCCATGGCATTAATAGAACCAGATTCACCACCATTTTCACTCATGCAACTAACCATCTTCTGCTCGAACGAACCATTGTTAGTGGCAGCATAATTTCTAGGAACGGCCCAATTCTTCATACCAGAAATATCACTCTGGGCTACTGCTGGGTGTTGCTGCTGCTGCAGATTGCACCCATCAGGCAGGATTACCTTCGAGTCTTGAAGCATCAGTTCACGGCTTCTCAAGGATGAGAAATGTGCAAAGGATTGGTTGTTGGGCTCGTGCGTTGGGTTTTGATGGCAAAATATGCTGTCTAGACTGAGAGCCATAGCTTCCCTGTCATTACTCTCATAGTGATGGGACCCCATAGTTGCACCACCAAAGAAATCCTCTAGTTTTGGAGTAGTGCTACTCACCACTTCAAACCCAAAAGGGAAACAATAAAACAAAATAAGAAAATGAGATTGATTAAAAAAAAAAAAAGTCAAGCGTCTTATTTTTCTTCTAACTCAAGCAGAGAGTAACAGGAGCATATTCTTACCTTGTGGATGTTGCCTGCTGAGAGCTTCCATGGAACAAATTGAACCATCTGACTTGAGTGGCATGGCAGACAATGGTGAATAAAAGCCACCATGTTCTCCATCAACACCATAGCAAATGCCATAGTTAAACTGAGATGGGGAGTGAAAAAGATTTGCAGGAATTGAAGGGGAGACAGAAGTAGCAGCAGAAGAAGAAAGCTCCATGTTAACGTTAGGGGAGACAGAGAAGCCTAGCCAGTTACAGTTGTTGCCATTAACATTATTCATGGAATTACTTCTACCTTCGGTTCAATCTATCCCTCTTTTCAACACAATGCTCTAAATTTTAGAGCAAAATCTCAATGATTGACCAAAAAAAAAAAACTAATGATTCCAACAAATCCTTACTTCACCCCCACTTTGAAACTGGATATATTTTGTTTGTTTGCTAGTAGCAGAGAGAAACATGTCTAACCTTTCATATAAAAAAAACCAAAAAACCCAAAGTTCAGCAACTCATAGCCTATTAGCCAACACTACCAACAAAAAACCCAGCTCTCTGTTTGAAGAAAGCAAGAGAGGGGGTTTAGATGGAGCAAATAGAATTAGCGTTGGGGGGTCATGGCATGCCTTTGGTATCTATAGGGATTTGTGTGTGAGAAAGACCATCCTTTTGCTTTACCCTACGCTCTCTCTCCACCTACCCTTTTCCTTTTTTACTTCTTTTATGTTCTTGGAGTTAAGGCATGGTTTTGTTGAAGCTTTTATAGATTTATATAAACATGCAAATCCTCTGCATACTAAATACAACAATATAGAAGGGAGGCTGCCTTTCATTACTCTCTGTATAATCTAAGACTTAAAGGGCACCCCACCCCACACCACTTAAGCAAAATGTAAACTTTGAAGCACCCTTTAAAAATTATTGACTAATAGTGGGCTTTGTTGAAGTGGGTTCCACCATATTAATGTGATTAAATGGTCTGATGAAGCCTCTGAAGACCTTGAATTAGATTTACACATACGGAAGACAAACTGTCCCTTTAGTCACTTCATATATTCAGCAGCTTCTGTACTGCATGGACCTACGCATCTCAAAACACCACCCTTGTAGCCAATTGCCAGCTACGCCCACCAAAAAAACAAACAAACATATATATATATATATATATATATATATATATATATATATATATATATATATATATATATATATATATATATATATATATATATAATATATATATATATATATATATATATATATATATAATATATATATAACCTCATCACATACGGCGCCGTTTCTCCCTATCGACTCTACTGCTCATCCTTTGACTTCAAAGCCTTTGTTAATTGGATGGATATGAATCACACTCTTTAGTCTTTAGTTTTTAGGCATTTGCCTTTGCCTTTGCCTTTGCTACTTAATGTAAGCCTTTTTTTTTTTTTTCGCCCCCTCCATTTTGTAGTCTTTTTATTCGGTGCCTGTTTACTGCTTCAGAATTCAGAAGGAGGAAAACAAAAATAAAGTGTAAAAGAAACTCCTTTTTTCAAAATGGCACCTCGTTGAATGCGTTGGATCAGATATCCAGCCATTAGCCACCAACTAAACAACGCTTTTTCATTCCAATTAGGACATGAGAGAATCTTCTTCTTACCCATTGAGCTTTTGGTGGGAATGCGTTTCAAGAATTTTCACCTGTTTTTTTTTTCTCCATCAGAATCAGCGCATGCTCATATAGAAATTGCTTACTCAAACGAAAAGACGACATTTAATATGCAAATCCTATTTTTTGTATAGTCTATAATTTAGAAGCTATACCTTTTTTTTTTATATAATTTTATATACTTTCAACTTTTAACTCAAGAGACGCATAGTTTTTATATTAGAACTTTAATATAAATGCCTCTTATTAATTGAGACGTAGTCTTTATATCTTTACTTTTATTGTATATCATGTGAGAATGAGAATGTAATGACCTTACATTAATTGATGCTTTTTATTTATTTATTTATGACCAATAGGTACATCTCAATCCAAATCTTTTTAATGTATATTCCCCTCTCTTTTCTACCCAAAGTTAACTGAAGGAGGAGAAAATTAACCAAAAGGTAAGAAAGGAAATGGTGAAGAATTATTAAAAGAAAAAGAAAGAAATGTGTTTATGGGATCTTTTGCATTTATCTTGTATCAAACCTCTAAAAGCTGCCAATTCCACTTATTGACAAATAGTACTATTTACCAAATATTGAGAAACTTCAAAGATCTAATTTAGCAAATACTTTGTTCTTGGCTGCATCTAATTATACACAGTGATCTCAATTATTGAGCAAATTAAAAGTGTTCGATTTGGTGGCTACAGGACCGGCAAACATTCACAATTATTCTCCTTCCCCACCATTGTTCTAACATATCTTGAGAGTCGTCGAGTTTTTCTTTTTTTTTTCTTTTTTTTTTTTTTTTCTTCTACTATGCTTCTGTTTTTAATTTGATATTCATTTTACTTTTTAATTTATTATTGCTTTTCTAAAAGAATTTAGTCTATTTACTAGGTTTTTTTTTCCCTTCTTCTTCTTCTTTTTTTCTTTTCAATTTTTATGAATCCTTTTGAAATGCTAGCTAACTTCCAAAAACAAAAAGTAATTCTTGAAAACTATTTTTTTAGCCAGATTTCATTAGTGGTTTTGTCTTCAAATCTCTCTTTTTTAAAAAAGCTTGTTCAATACCTGCCTGTTTCTAAGAAAAGTCAATATAGCATATTTTCAAAACTGTTTTCTATATTTTAAATTTGAACCAAATTTCAAAAAGAAAATTTCAAAATAAAGATATATATATATAAGAATTTGTGTGTGTGTGTGTGTTTTTTAAGGAATATTATTAAATGGTCTTCTGGCTTTCAAAGTGGCTATGATTGTAAAATTGTTAAGGAAAAAGGTCTAATTATCAGTTTATAAAACAAAAGAAATCATTGATGATTAAATATACTAAATCTTTAGAAAATGGAATGGACTAAAAAACAAAATCGGGAAACTCTCTTAAGCATCAGCAAACCAACTTGGAAAAATGAGACTTTAGAGTCCAATTTCTCATGATTACAAATTCCCATTTCTGGGTCCCTTTTCAAGTCTCAATCCCATCCATCTGAAATGATATATATATACACACACACATATAATTCCACCTTATTTTTGCATGTAATTTTGCATGACTTATAAGTTTTTGGAGACAGATTTTCAAGAGGGCATCATTTGGTTTTCTAAAGAAAAGTGGGATTTTTATTTCTCCTTTTTGGAGTATTTGTAACTGAGAAATTATATTAAAGAGAGAAAACCTCTCTTTTTGATTGCAGCAATGATGAGAAACTTCATCATTCCTCTCCTTCCCCACATTAACCCTCAATGACCAATAGCATTCCATTTCCAAAGGAACTTCAAATATAGTGATACATGTCAAATCAATAAGGTTCAAAAAAACTGAAGAAAAATTGGACTCAACTGATCAACGATAAATTTGAAACCCAAAGAAAGAGGTTTAAAGTGCCTCAGCTCAGCAACAAGCAGCCCCCTCCCCCTAAGTTCGATCCTACCCAAAAGGCATCTACTCTACTACTACTACTAAACTACTACTACTACTACTACTCCCTACAAGGCTACAGGACATCAAAATCCATTGTAGAAATGAAGGGGTATTTTTAGCAGAGGTTTAGCTAACAGAATAGCCGTATAGGGCCCTAAAATTCTTTCTCTAAACACAGTGAGAGACTTTGAAATGGTATATTAAATGGTATTCTTGTAAGAGCAGGAAATGCAATCTAAAACAAAATCTAAAGCAAAGATTTACAGAAATGGACAGAGGTCAACAGAAAAAGTAAATTGTGGATAGCAACCGAACTGAGAGCGACCACATAACTGTGTGTGGGTACACTACTGTTTTGCATGGAGATTAAAGTTCTCTGTCCACTTTCCCTTTTTTTAGAGAGAGAGAAAGACAGTATCTTTCTCAAAAACTTAATGGCCTACCTCCATCAAACCAATGCCATCTCCTGCCATTGCCAACCCCATTGCTCTCTTTAAGTTGCTTTACCATTCGGTCCATCTGTCTCTCTGCTAGAATTAAGAAACATGTCATGTCCCATTCAAATTTTAGATTCTTTTCTTTATGGGGCTTTGGTGACTCATAACAAAAGAAATTCTGACCATAAGAAATGAATTACTCAATCACCCAGTTTTGAGGTTTAAGATAAACAAAAGTTTGGGATATACTGTGGAAATATCTTGTGGGCTTTAGCTTAGTACAGTGCTTTTAATACTCCAGTTTTTCCATCATCCAAAAGAAGAAAGAAAAGCCCCTCACAAAGACAAAGCTGTAAAGCAATCTGAAACCCAAACCCAACCCCCACAAATTAAGTTTGATCTTAGTACTTAACAGAGGAATCACTAAAATGCCCTTTCTTTCTTTCTTAGGATCCCTATGTTATCAGACAGATTGAAAACAGAGAAAGTCTCGTTAGAGAGAAGGACTAAAAGAAAGAATTTTTTTTCTTCTTCTAATTTTTAATTAGCTTTGGCGCTTGGTCGAGTTCCTTTAAGGAAGAATCCAAATTCGGACCTCTCCTTGATGAACAAAAGATGTGCCTTTCACATCTATTCTGCTACAATGTACAGGAATTATGAATTAATTTTGTTTCTTTTCTTTTAACTTTGTCTAATTCTAAAGATTAAAACAACAGCACATCAAATGTGACTTTCGGACAAGGGTTTATTTGGTGGCCTTATTTTCCTCCTGGAGTATCAAGGGCTATAAGACGTGGTTTGACTTAGAAAACGTACTGAAGAAAGGGACAGGTACAGATTGCTTTAACACCAATACATGGAATCCAGCTTACACTTTTAATTTTTCTTTGCCTTATATACCTAAAAGGAGGATGTAATCAAAATCTGAGGAATGAAATGTTGTATTTGTTTTGTCTTTTGTGATGAGGGTTCAAATCAAGAAATGGGTAGCGTAATCTTATAGTGTAATACTGAAAAAGGAGATCAGAACATAGTGAGAACATAAAACAAACATTTGGTGTGCATCCCAGCTGTTTGTGTTGCGAGAGCAAGGCTCTGTTTTAGGCTTTGGTTCTTCAGCCTCTCATTTGATCAATCATCAAATCACCGAACGACGAAAGTGGAAAGCTTTAAATTTTGTCATATAGAGAAAGAAGGCCATATCTAATCTATCGAGGTCGCCATCTGTCTCCCGTAGCCATAACTCCTTTGCCCTGTTTTTCGCAAGTTTTGGGGCTTTTTACCCATTTCATTGCTTTTCTAAATGGGAAAAACGTTTAACTTAAAAGGGTGATATAAATAAATCACCAACCAATAATTTTATGGTAAAAAAGTGAACTGTTGATTTCTTTTTTAAATACAACTGAGTGATGTCTCGCAGATTACATGCAACTATATTGTATTACTTTCTACCCATTTTTTTATTTATTAGATCAATTCGTGATAATTCGTAGAGTAATTCGTATTAATTTTTACTTAAAAATAAAAGTCAAGTAAAATTGAAATTTAGATCGAAAGTAATTTAAGTCAAATCTATTTTTACATTTGCCACTCGAAATCAACTTAATATAGCAAATCTTTTGTCATTAAAAATTGATACGATATTTGAATTTCTTCTCCCAACTTATTGTCCTAAAGAAAACGTAAAGTATTAAAGTTAAGCATGGGACGGATAATTTTAAATAAACATGGAGTATAATTAATTATTGTTAGTTCTCAAAATTATATAAAGAAAAAGAATCAAATTTTTAAAAATGAAAACAACGATAATACGCTGGCACTTTATTGAAAATGTTAGTAAGTCAAGTAGTTGATGGGAAAGTAAGAAGAAAAGATAGTGAAGCTTTCCGTTATATGTGAAAATGAAAATGGTGGCAAGGCATTAAAGTGGACTAATTTGAGGACTAGTAATTGTAAGTTTTTGTATATGAAGTTGGAATAGATTACAAATTTGTAAGTCATAAAGTTAAGTAGTCTATCTAATAAGTAGCAATTAAGAATGACCCCTATTAAAATTATGGAACAATAGGTCACATCACAACCCTTTAGATGGACTGCAATATCAATTCAAGGTTACTCAACTGTCATCAATTATAGAAAAGGAAATGCCTCCATCAAGTCTTAATGTTCAAATGGTACTTATTAGCTCCGTTGTTGTTGTACCGTGGTTATGTGATTTCTTTTTACTATAAAAGAACGTGTCATACAATAATTGAGATTAACTTGTATCACACATCATGTTTCGATCCAACCTAAATGTCTTTGTATTAGATTAAAAACAATAAAAGAAAACTAGATTCATGTCTTAAACTTTGGATGTCGTATTAATTAAGACCACTAACTAATAATTATATCAATTTATACATTTTATTAAGGTTAGTTTGGATGACCATGTGTGCAACATATAATTGCGTCAATTAAACTTTCATAAATGAATTTAATTCTAATTCAAATAAGATTTTTCTTTAGAAAAATTTCTATGCAATGACTATAATTGTACATAATGTTACTCTGATGATATCTGATGCATTTGGTAATTTTTCAAAGATAAAATCAATAAAAGAATTTTATTAATTTACTTATGACAATTTAAGAGTTGAATTGAAATAATTACAAGTTTTGTTGAACAACTTTTGAAGGAAAATGCAACCCAGACGTGGATGGATAGACTTTAATAAATTATAAACCATCTAGTATGGTTTTAATTGATTCAACTTAGAGTTGTGAGGTATAAATTAATATTCTTACCGTGAATAAGAGATTTCAACATTTTGTTAATTTTTATTTATAGTAAGCAAAATAATATAGCTAAATAGAAAAGTAGCAAAAACCGGCCCTAAAATATAATATAAATGTAGTTGTAATTATATCTTCATGTTTTTTTATAATACTAACCTTAAACTCTAAACCCTAAACTCTAAACCCTAAACTTATCAAAATGTTAAAATTGAATCCTGAAATTTATAATAACGGTAAAAATTAGACCCATAAATAATAAAATTTAAAAATTTCAAACTTATATATAATCGGTCAAATTAATATAATTATATGAGTTTGATGATCCAATTTTAAAACTTGAATAAAATTGACTAGTACATTCTTAGTTTTAATGTTTAATAATGTAATTGCAACTATTATTATAATATAGTTTAGAGGTGGTTTCTGCAATTTGTACAAAAAAAACGAATGTGAAAGAATCGTTGAACAATTTTGTAAGAGAGGATTGTTGACATATTCCTAAAATTATAAAATTATAGCTTCTAGTATTAGTTAGATTGTAGAATTGCATAGAGTTGCAAATATGGTAAAAATTCAAAATAATTAAATAAACAGTAACATTTTTAAAATTTACAAATATAACAAAATATTACTATTTACGAAACACTATCAGCCCATTCCATATTGTTGCAAATTAACTGAGGTCTTTGTTAATGGCATGTGTTCCATGATAACGTGAACAGTGTAACCACGGTTCACAGTTTTTGACTGTGTTGGAAAAACAGTAAACTGAGATTGGGTCTATATAAAAGTGATTTCTGACCCAACACGAAAAGCACCTCGTACCACTGAACCGCAGGCTTGGAGTACAGCCCATGACAAATTGACCATAAATCACGATGGGCCTTACCAAAGCCCATAATTTAAGCTGGCTTATCGACTACCGAGCCGGGTTCAACTGGGCTTTGAACAAAGGGATATCTGTGGAGGCAGGCCCAGTTATAATCAAATCACTTAACTCGCCCCAGCCCATCTCGAACCTAAGAGCCGAGGGCTGAGGGCAAGCGCATCAATCCCTTTCTTAAAGGTCGCTCTCGAGGCCTCGATGTGAAGTAGGTTTGACCGAGAATAATAAAAGAAAAAGAAAGTACTTAAAATGAAGCTGAAGACAGATCCATCGCTTTTAGGAACCCTAATTCTTCTTTAAGACAAGTGGATGAAAAAAATATACCTTTTGAAATCATAAGGTCACGTGGCCTCTCTCCCATTTTATTATTATTATTATTATTATTATTATTATTATTATTATTATTATTATTATTATTATTATTATTATTATTATTATTTGGGTAAACAAAAAATAATTTCATTTTAACAAAAAAAAAACAGAAAATTTACTCAAGATACCTCACCAAGTAAATTCGTGGATATGTGATATATAAGTTGTTAACTCTACAAATATTAGTGATTTTGTTTCCATATGATTAAATTGGGTATACATTTACCTCTTAGCTTTTGAAATTTATCGTTATATAGTTACTAGATTCCCCGGTAAAATATATGTTCCATAATTAATCTTTCTATTTACAATAGAAAGCATAGGACATATTTTTTATGACCAATATATTATAACTTATAAAGTACACTCTCATTTGTAACGTGTTCACAAATATGAGTTTAAATCCTACTCTATGGGTCTATGTTTTGACATTGAATAAGGGGATTCAACCACCAAATTACAAGCACATATAAGAAATTATAAAAGATATATTTAAAATATTTATTAAAGTTATACATCATGCATATCCCATAAAAGATATCATATCAAATAACCTAATAATAGAGTTCAACAATACATGACAAATTTTATGAATTTGTATTATGTGTTAGGATATAAAATATATATTCTTTCAAGCCCTAGATCTACATTTCACAAATTAACAAATATTTGACATCTCCAAAAAGTAGCAATTAGAATATCTCATGCATAGTTTATATGTTCTAAAGTTTTTTTTTAAAGTAAGTTCATATATACATTATGACACATGAGCTATAGTCAAATAAAGTGGACTAAACATTGACCAATATTTAACATACTTGTCACCATGTTAATAAAATCATCTAATTCCGTTCATCTTTTATACGTCTCATATCTAATCAAATATAAAAAAAAAAATTAAAGAAATAATAAGAGTTATCACGTGCATCCAAATATTTTTAATAATATTTGGAATACATTTATCTTTACGGATCATATTTTAGTTAAAAAAACGAACACTTTTTTAAAAAAATTATCATTCGACAAGCTATAATTAAACAATTGGGTACAATCTAAAATGATGATAGTATAACTTTAGTTTTTAACACATATTTGAATTTTGTTCTTTTCAGAACATGTTACCCATTAAAGATTTTAATAATTAATATATAATAGTAATATATTTTAAAACATTAATGGTGGATATTCATATACTAGACCTCATTCATATTAGTACATACGATTTTAAATTGGAGGATATAATCAATTTTAAATTGGAGGATATAAGCAACATTAAATAGGGCATAAGCAACAATAATGATAATAAATTAGTAAGTTTATTTTGCACTCATACATGATAGTTGCACTAAAACATGGAAGCATGTGTCGCCATATCAATGAGTTAGTTTTTCGATTTTAATTTGTATAGAAAACTCTTCTCCTATCAAACAAATTTATCATTTGTGTCACATGAAAGTCAAATGCATTTTATCTGATATGAATTTTGACATCAACATAATAACTTAGTTACCCATCAACCATTCAACTTTACAATTATCTTTTAATAAACAAATGTATATAAAAATTTGAATATAATTTAGTGTTGTATTAATTATTATTTTCAAAATCGATGGTTTAATTCTCCATTATTTTTATATAAAAACAATATGCATAACTACATGATTCGCAATTGAATTATATTTTCTTAAGATTGAAACCTAGAGAAAGAATGAAAAAACGTCAAGAAAAATTCGACAAATTAATATATAAGATCGAGAGCATAAGCCAAGGAACGTGGTTCAAAATTCATATATACGTGGACAAGGACCATATAAAAAGAATTAGTGAGAGAGAGAGAGAGATCTTTAATTAGGTGTGTTGAAAAGAAATTAAAAGAAGAGAAGCATATAAGAAGAGGATATGGAAATGGAAGAAGTGAATAGAGTTAGAACAAAGTAAGGTTTAGTTGAATTGACCATACATTGTGGCTTTAGAGGTTGTAGGTTTTATGATCCACATTAATACACAAACTAACTTTAATGCTCTCTCTTTTGGATTATACGATCATTAATGCTCCATTATTATGATCAATTCTTATAAATTTTGCACTCCCCCCCCCCCCCCCCCCCCTCCATTCATTTTTAATACTCACCACTACTTTTTATTATTATTATGGTCGTCCTCAAAATAAATCCATTTTCCAATTTTTTTTTACGTTATTAATATATATGTTGATTCGATTATATGATAAAATTTACATGTTTTTCACTAATTACATTAAACTTTTCTATTTAAGAAAGATCATGTTATATTTAATTTTAATTTTATGATTTTGTCGTATTAAAACTTGATTTCACCTCCATTATTTAAGACACATGTACTTTTTCTCTTTCAATCATTATATATATATATTCTCATACTTAGTCACTTGAATTACGATATTAGGATTTTTTTATTTTATTATTATTTTTTTATAATTTTAAGTTTTGATGGTTGTTCTATCTTAATTTTTTGATTGGGGATTTTTCCCATTCATTTGTTAAAGTTTTGATTTTTAAATAATTATATTGACTAACAATTTTTTAAGAATAATAATTAAGTTTATAACAATATTCTAAAAATAACTGCAAATATAACAATATCGATGGTCTATCGTTACTATCGTTAATAGACTTTTTTTTTGATACATTTGATTATATTTATAAATTTTTAAAAATTATTGCTATATATTTATTTATTTATATTTTGAATTTAATTACTATTAAATATTTCTTATTTTTATTGAGGTGGGTGAATTTTGGGAATTGTTTTTTTTTTTTTTTTTTTTGGTTTTGCTTAATTGAAATCATAACATGTTTTGGAAATATATATAATTTTCTCTCTTTTTTTCTTCTCAATAATTTTTTTAACTCTCTCCATTTTTCTTAGTTTTAACTTCTTTTTCTTCTAATTTGTTTACATCCTGCTAACAATTTTCTTACAATCAAGTTTTTGTTTTCATTCTTTAAGTTTTAAAGTTATTTTACACAATTTCTTTTTGTCATTTTTTCCCCAAAATTTGTTACATCTCCACAATTTTATTTCTTCATCTATGAATTTTCATTGTCTCTAACATTTTTTTCTTCTTTGAATTTTCTGTAGCAACTCTCAATTTTCTCATTGTATTATTTTATATATCTCTAACTTCTTCAAACGTACGCATAATTTTAAACATGTTAATATTTGATTCTACACTATTACAAACAATTTAAATTTAGTTGAAATTATTTTAGTTATTTGATAATTCTAACCATCTTTGAAAGTAAATATTAATCATCTATTAATACTTTAATAAATCAAAATCATTTATACAAGTATGAAACTAAATATTGTTTAGAATCTCACATCGAAAAAAAATTTTAAAAACCCTACATTTCTTATAAAAAATATAAACACCTTCTCATAATACTAATGGATTTTAAGGTATAATCTCATACTATTTGATAAATATTAATATGTAAAATAACTAAAAATATATTTAAAAAAAAAAAAAAAAAAAAAACATCTTATAGAACTCATTACTTCAACACTCCCAAACATCCTCCTCACTAAATGAAGGCAGGTGGAAGTTAGATGGAAGAATCTATCCAACATATGAAATTGAAGTTAAAATTTAAAACCTTTTTTTTTTCTTTTCCTCGTGGAAAAAAAAAGAAGTAATATTGAAAAATTATTGGTTTTAGGAAGTAAAGAGAGAAAAAAAGGGGTGCATTGGATTCTAGTACATCCACCATTGAGTGAGCTTCTTTTGGCTCATCATAATTACACCCAATGCGCACCCTCACCTCAACCATTATGCACAAATCACAATGCCAATGCCCTTCTTCTCTTTCTCTTAATAATTTTCGTAAAAGCCTATGCTATATATATATATATTTAGCCTTTTAATGGTAAATATTATTTCAACCATACCTAGGCCTCACAATTCAAGTAAACTTAAAAGAATAACAATGATGATAATAATAATAATATCTTTCAAATATATACGTTTGTCTTTAACCCAACTCACTCATTCAATAATTAAGAGATCGATAATATATATTCCTAAGTAAGCTGAAAATGTTGGAATCCTTACAATGTATTTATAGTTCTATTATTTATATCCTCAAAATAAAATTAGATCTATTTCCCTACCCCCTACCTCTAATTTGTATAATGTTAACCTCTTTTATTCTCTTTTCTGCCAAGGTCAATGGGGTTTGTCAAAAAGCTACCATGTTCTAAGTAATCTTTTATTGGAATTAGTATATCTTCCAAATAAATGTTAGATTTTGCATTATTTTAAATTTATTGTCCAAATCTATGACTATTAATTATTATTGAATTATAAGATTGATATCGAGTCAGTGATATCTATTTCTTTTCATGTTTGAGATTCTTTTCCAATCGAGTGAGAAATCTTGTATTTGGACAAAAATTGAAAGAAGGTAATGCAAAAAATGACCCAAGTAAGTCAAAGTTAAAAGAGATTTTGAAATTTATTTTATTTTGATGGTTAATTAATTAAATTACTTCGTATGACATTTTAATTTGTTTTATTATTTAAAAGGTTTAAGATTTTTTTTTTCAAGAGAAATAAACATGTAGATGAGATTTAGGTGAAAACTTTCCTTTAAACGCAATAAAATTGATTTTTGAAATGAAAAAAATTAACTGAGTTTTCCTAAAGGGTTGAGTGGAAAATAATTATCCATGGACCCAATCTCCAAAAGTTCAGCATGAGGATTCTCAAACTAATCCCTTACATGGAGAATTTTGTGGGAATGGATATAATGGAAATTGAAGGCTACTCATCTTTCTTCCTGTCCTAATTGAACCATCTAATTCAAATATAACTTATTATTGATTAAGATATATGACTAAAAGAAAAAATGACATACACATTTTACAATAAAATGAAAATATTGGCAATACTTTATTCATCTCCATCAATATTTCCTCTGAATAGATTCTAAGTATAGGTGTATTATAAAATATTTTCAATAGTTTTATTATTTACAATTATATATATTTTTTAATTTATAGACATTACTATATTATCGATGATGAATTCTAAAACTTTACTATAGTTTATAAATATCTCGATTAATTTTGTTAGATTTGTAAACAATCTTTTAAAATACATCTTAAATTTCTATCTTTCTTGTTAAAAAGAACATCAACAATTAATCGGGAATTCCTACCATTGAAAGGCCAGGGGCTGGGGCAAGATGAACAGTGGTCGTCAATTTGTTCTTTTTTTTTTTTTTTTTCTTTTTCCTTTTGCATACAACAGGAAATTTTGATGGCATTACAGAATGAACTTCTAAATCATTAATATATATTATATATTAGTTGAGTTATGTTTAATTTTGGTAATTTTGCATAGTTGTTATGAATGATCAAAGAGTTTCCAAACATATTATTTTTAGAAAATGGAAAGATTTTTTTTTAGTTCAACATGGGGAGAAAGAAAGGACGGTCTCTAAGCCAAACACCAAATATGTTGGTTTCCTCATGTGTTACACGTCAGAATGTGAGCAATGAAATTTTAATTTACGGACAAAACAAGAAGCTTAAGACAATGTTTTTGTTGATGAAAAACTCGAATACCATCAACAAAGACTTGGAATATTTTGTCGTTGAAACAATTTCCAATCTTTAAATCTGCTGTAGAACAACCTTATCGGTACAATACTAGTAAATTTTAAAGCTTTTTGCATGAAATTCATAGGTCTGCCATCAAAATTCTGAACAATGCCTCGTAAGCCCATCGCTCCAATGATGAAGAAGCATCAAATTTAAGCTTATCATGAATTACACCCTTTGGAGGCTTCTAGCGGTTGATGCAAACATAATCAATAATAATAAAAAAAAAGAGAGCATTTAGGGTCTTGACAAATTCGATCTTCTTTGACCTAGTTCTTTGTAATTAGAGAACTCCTAAGCTCATTGGATAGGGTTAAACACTGCATCTTCTGAGGTCATATGAAATACAATTGAGTTGGTACTGGTTCTACATGACAACAACAATCAATGCAAAAATCTACTTTTCCATTTGACTTAGAGCCTTTGAAACCCTACATATATATATATATATATATATATATATATATATATATATATATATATATACACACACACATATACACATATATAAAAGAAGCAAATTAAAATTAGCATATTTTGGTTCATATATGATAGCACATGGAACCACGCCTTCCACAAAAATAAAGAGCATCACATTTTATTTTATGAATAATAGATATTCATTTTTACTAGCTTGGTTTTTCTTATATTTCAAAATTACAAGTAAATGATATAATATTAAATTTATTTTCATCTTATCTTTTAAGTTAATTGGTAATTCAAGATAAAATTGAAATAAATGGTGTAAGAATAGATTCAAATTCTTACAATGTTATTACATTTCTCGAATTAAAATATTTATTCCCATTTGCTTGACTTCTCTATTCTCTTTATCAAATATGAAATATGGTTATGTTCATAGTAGCTCAAATTATGTTTTGTATCTTTTTTTTCTTTGGGTCAAAATAACGTTTTTGCATTTAAATGTCTATTTGGACTGCTATAAATAGATGGCTATGTCAAAGGAGTGCACATGTCCTAAATTTAATATACCACCAACTACTCACCACAAAATAAATTATTTACATTTATCTCATTTACAAAAAAAAAAAAAAAAAAAAAAAAACTAATCACTCTATATATTTGTGATTCGGCGCCATATTAGATTTTTTTTAAAGAAAAAATCAAATGATTGTACTTCTTTTTACATGATTTGTGTCCTTCATAATTAATATGTAGTGCAATTATATTAGCTCTCTATCTCTCTATCTCTCTCTCTCTCTCTCTCTCTCTCTCTATATATATATATATATATATATATCATTTTTCAACCTCTCTGCTTCATATAATTTTCCTTTAAATTAAATTAACTTGCTTTGTTAGAGTCAAAGTTATATATATATATATGTAAGGACTACACCTACCATTTTACTAGTCAATGGATCTCAATAATAGTTGTTGTACTTCAACAACCGCACATGTTGAAAATAGCACTTTTAGTGAAAAACAACCACTTCTTCATCCATATATTTTGTTTAACCATTGCTATATATAAAGTATTTTCATTATTGCAAACATTCATTACCATAGTATTACACTATATGTCCCTTCTCTATTTTACTTAAATAACTAAACACATTGTTCTTTCATATGTTTCCATTTTTCAAACAATCCATATGTTAGAAATTTGTTCGTACATTCAATTACTAAGTTGAATGCGATATTAAACTCAAAGCTCAAATTTAATATAGTGTGCATTGCTTTATTGCTATAATATCTTTCGAGTAGTTAACACTTAAGCTTTCTCATTCTATTAATCATTTAATTTTTAATTTTAGTTTTTAAACTGTTTTCTTTTTTTCTCCTATAAATTTCACCTTGTTAAAAAAACATTTAAAGAACTATACCTTTTAGTTATTTCAAAAGCTTTTTTTCTTGTTTTTATTTATGTTTGTTTTTTTTTTCTTTAATTTTTGAAACTTAATTAATATTTTAATTATTTTAAAGAAAAAGTAATAACTGTAAACAGGTATGTAAAATTAATATTTTTAGAAAATAGAATCGTAATTAAAGGAGATGAGAAAATAGAAGTATCACCAAAATATACATTTCTTTCCTAACAAAAATGGATAAATAATGCTAGAAGGTGTTTTGTAGGGATTGCATATGTATCAATAAAGAGCATATCTATTCAAATTAAACAAAGAGTAGTCTATGATCTTTTTAAACACATGTTTTAAAATTCGTAGGTTAGAAATATACCTTTTGAAAACTCCACAAAATGAATCTATTTTTATAAATTTAAAGACTAAAAAAATACATTTTAAGAACCTATGGACTAACTATATGTTCAATCAAATCTCTTTAGTTAGGATATTTTTTTTAATCATTAATAATTTTTTTTTTATATTTATTACACACATCCATTGTTAGTCAATATTAATGCGTGCTAGGTCATCCATAACAAGTTTCAATCAAAGTTTGCAAGAAATAATAATAATAATGATAATAATGGTATACATATATTTATGATGATAGATAAAGCAAAAACATCTAAAACCAAGTTTATATCCACACATTCACAAAAAAATAAAAGAATAAAATAAATGTTTTTTCCATTTATACTTTGATTCACGTGAAGGGAATTCTTTCTTTCTTTCAAAAGCACTATCATTTCCCTCATATTGCAAAAGCAAAATATATTTATTTTTGGAAACTCTAAGTTCCTTCCTCTTATACAATTTCAAAAGCTCCCATCAACTTTGAACACATTTAACATGGATATTGGCCACCATTATCCCATCTTCCATAAATAAATGGATCACTTAATTCCGTAAACCTTATTGTTATTTATTATGGTATAACAAAGGTGGTTTATTAGAAGATCAAATGCACTAATGTTATTTTCTATCAAATTAATATTAGTTATATCATTAGGTTTCTACGTATTTCAAGTCAATAAAGAAACAAGATTGTTAGAGGAATTTATCTTTTACTCATTAACTTCATGTATTTGGGTTGATTGATGATCTAACGTGTTATGATTATCGATTGATTTTAAAATGAAATTCTGTATTATTTAATATATTTATTCACGATAGTTGAATTATTACGAAAAAAGAGAAGAACGGCCCATTTTAAGATAAATAAACACGATAATTTGATATAAAAAACAACTGAGATTAGAAGGGGGGAAAGTTGAGATGTTTTCCCAAAAAGAGAGTGAAAATATGGAAAAGGAAATGGAGTGAAAGAGGAGGGGGAGAGGCAGTGGTTGGGGAGAAGCAAGGTGGCAAAGCAGAAGGAGTTTTTGGAGGAATATCTGAAAGAGGAAGGGGAAGTGGGTCCCTAAATGAGAGGTGTTGGTGGGGTCACGTGCCTAATAGCATCAATCTTCTTCTTCTTCTTCTTTCTTCTTCTTCTTGTATCTGTAATTTGTAATTTGTAATTTGTTATTGTTATTCATGCAACCACACGCCACTCGGCTGTACCCCCAAATAGTGACAGATAATTCAGAAAACACCCCATCCTCAAAATCTTACCTTTGCATTCCAATCCTCCCCCCCAAGAAAACAAAAAATATCCTCTTTTTCCTTTTTGAGGAATTTAAGATATTAACTCTCTAGACTTAATGGTCTTAATTAATTAATTAATTAATTAACTAATCTTTCTTTAGAACTCATAACTTTTTACCACATTCTGTCTTCAACTACTGAATCTTCTTCTTTTGTGTTGGATGAATCTTTCTCCACTTAATTCACTAACCACCCATCAAAATGCTTCCTTTTTTAAGGAAAATTTTTGCAATGGAGGGGACGGATTTCATTTTGTTTCTTCCCCCACTTTTTCTTTTATCTTTTTTCATGTGGGTGGTGGAGGGATTTTTATGAATGTTAGTTTGTTTGAAATTGGATATAATTCTCAAACAAAATTTTGGTTTGAAGAAGGGGGAAGGAAAAGAAAAAAAAAAACGAAAAAGAGGGATAAATTAGTGAGAAGGTCGAGTGTGTTTGGTACTCCAAGCTTTGTCTGTTCCTTACTTTCAACTCTCTCTCACTGCAATTATTATATATATATATGTGTGTGTGTGTGTATTTTTCTCCCCTCTCTAAAGATCAACCCTTTAAAAATCAGTTCCGTCCTCACGGTACACAAAACCCAACCCAAACCCAAGATGCGCCTCTGTCTCCTTCTTTTCCATCTTCTTCAACCTTCTTCTTCTCCTTCTCCTGTTTCCTTCTCTTTTTTGCCTATCTTCTTTATGAACTAATGCTTACAACAGATTTTGTAGATTGGTGTTCTTTTCCAGAATGGACTTTGGGGTAGTGGGGTTGGATAGTTTTGTGGATTCGAGTGATGCCCCTTCTCCTCACCCTGCATCAGACCCTGATACTAACCTTAAATCTCTTGGATCTGCTTTCTCTAAGCAGGATAGATCTGGGTTTGTTGATGATGACTGGAGGAACTCCAAGATTCCTAAAACTGAAACTGTCTCTGCTTCTTCTAAGACAATGCCGCTTCATCAAGGCTTCCCTTTGTTGAGATCTAACACTTTGCTTTCTAGTGATGGGCGTCAAAAGGAGCACATGCTTAGCTTCTCTTCAGTTAAATCTGAGACTTCCTTGCAAAATAAAGACTCTGACCTGATTTCGAGGAATACCCAAAACTCTATTTTTCCTTACAATCAACAGAAATCTTCAGTTTACTCTAGAAATACAGGTAAATGATAGCTCTGTTTCTTTGAGTTTCATTGAGTTTTTTGTTATTTTGTTCCACACGTCTTGAGCTCTGCTGGAGTGGATTGCCATTGTCTTTTTTTGATAAATTTACATCGTGAGATGTGGTTCAATCTGTGGGAATGACTGAGTTGCATCTTGTGAGAAGTGGTGGGGTTTGTTTATTTAGCTTTGTTCCCAACATTCATTTTTGAGGCGTGTTGAGGAAAACTCTAGGTTCCATGATTCGTTTCTGGGATCGGTTTGGCTTTGGTGAAAGTTTTCAGTTCCTAGATTAGAAACTTAAAGGAAAAATAATCGCTTTAAAACTGTTGAAGAATCTGAAGAGGGTCCACAAGATTTACCAAACCTTGATTGTTTATAATAGAAACATCAGCAGTGAGTTGAGGGTTTTGTTGGTGTGCAGGATGTGTTTCTGGAAGCTATAGTAGCATGCATGGGCCTGTAGCTGGGATTAGAGGACCATTTACACAATCACAATGGGTTGAGCTTGAACATCAGGCATTGATCTACAAATACCTCTCTTCAAATGTGCCTGTACCTTCTAATTTGCTCATTCCCCTCAAGAAATCCCTCTATCCCTATGGCTTGACTTGCTCTTCTGCTGGATCCTTGCCTCCAAACACAAGTAAGTTTGTTCTTTCTATGTAACATATAAATCGATTACTATATTGCTTTTCAGAACTCTGCTCTTTGTCTTCGTCTGTCTTTATTTTCTTATTGCTTATGGGGTTGGGGAAGGTGTTCATAGGCACATGCCTGCATTTTCAACAATGGGAGGAAGATCTGTATTCTTTTCGGCCATTTTCAAAAAGTGATGTGTATTGGAATTGATTAAATATTCCATGATGTGAAAAAAATCTAGAAGTTCTGTTATGTTTTTATCCATCATCACATGTTATCTAAGTATTATTGCAAGAATATATGCTGGGTTTGGAGTAGAATATATATGCTTAATGCTTTTCCCTTTCCGAGTTGTCTTTTGTCTTTCTTTATTTCTCTCTCATTCTCCATTTTTCTGGTGCCTTTCTTGATTAACGTACTGTAGGGTGGGGTTCTTTCCATTTGGGTTTCTCCGGCAATGCTGATCCCGAACCAGGAAGATGTCGTCGAACTGATGGAAAGAAATGGCGGTGCTCTAGAGATGCTGTTGCTGATCAAAAGTATTGTGAAAGGCACATTAATAGGGGCCGCCATCGTTCAAGAAAGCCTGTGGAAGGCCAGACTGGCCATTCCGCCCCTGGGACCACCAATCCAACAGCCATGGTAGCAACGATGTCCACATCGTTGTCATCAACGGTGATGCCCAGCGGCGGTGCATCCAACAACCTCCCTATCATTCAACGCCAGCTCAAGAGTTTGCATCCTGTTGCCACTTCCGATCCTGGTGCTGATGCCTCTGTCAATAGGTGACATTTCTTCATTCCACACAACAAGAGCTTCATTTCTATGTTTTGATCTTATAAGAACAAACTTACATTCATCAATATGAATAACAACAATGACAATTCAAACTCTTTACTTCCTTCTCCTCCACTTTAATGTTGATGGTAGACCCCATGGTTTTATCTTTGCTTTGTGAAAGTGACTTGTCATCTTAGTTGAGACTTAGGATTCCTTTTCCAGGAAGATATCATCATATTGCTATCATTTTTATTTACTTTGAATACAATAGTTGGGTTAAAGGCATCTTGATTAAATGGCATCCCCAATTTAATGGGCCTCTGGCTATCATCAACTCAGTTAGTATACTTTTTTTTCCTTTTGGGGTAACTTTCAATTTACCTTTTTTCCTGTATATACATTTGCTTTAGGTTGCTAAACAAAGAGACTGTGTGTAGCAGAATCCAAGAGTCTGGGGGCCTCTCAATGATGTCTTCCACTGTCAATCTCATGTCATCTAATGATAAATCTGGTGCAAAACAAGAGATTTCAATAGGAGAATCCACACAATCTGAATTTGGACTTGTTTCCACTGATTCCCTCCTAAATCCTTCACAGAGAGGATCTTATCCCAATCCCAAAAACTATGACTCCTTCCTGATCTTCAACGACCAAGAATCCCAAGACCAAGACCAACATCCACTTAGACAATTCTTCGAAGACTGGCCCAAGGACCAATCGACTCGCTCAGTCATGACTTGGCCTGAAGAATTCAAGTCAGATTGGACACAGCTCTCCATGTCGATACCCATGTCTGATTTCTCCTCGTCATCGTCCTCACCAACACACGAGAAGCTAGCTCAATCCCCTCTCAGGCTGTCTAGGGAGCTTGAGCCAATCCAGATGAATTTGGGGGTAAGCAGGAATGATGGTGAGCTAGTTCAGAAGCAAGGCAGTCAGATAACAATGTCATGGGGAAGTTCAATGGGGGGTCCTTTGGGAGAGGCATTAACAAACGGCAGCAGCTGTGTGAAAGCAAGCAAAGTGCCACCATCACTGAACCTCTTAGCTGAAGGATGGGATGGCGGTCAGCTTGGATCCTCGCCTACTGGTGTGTTGCAAAAGGCAACATTTTGCTCCCTTTCGAACAGCAGTTGAGAAAAAAGCAGTTCAGGGGGGGGGTGTTGCTACTGGCTGAAGCTCCTTTCTTCCTTTTCCGTAGACAGGAGTTTTCATTAATATTCATTAAGAAGGAATGCAAAAAAAAATGGTGAACAGAAAAAGATTGAGAAAAATGGTGATGTCTTGGTGGAATATGTGATTGAATCAGAAGTTGGGACCTTTTTTTTTTTTTTTAATTTGTTCCATTTCCAGCTCAGTGTAATCTTCTTTTTATTTTTTCGCCCCCCTCTTTTTTCCAACTTATTTGTTTGTTTGTTTCATTTTCTAAAGTATTGAGTATTGACTTGTGCTTAATTCTAATTCAAATAGGGCATTCACTGTTTTTTCTTCCCCTATCATGTGGGTTTGTTGGTATTTACAGTTTTGTGAATTTGAATGAAAAATTATTGATGCTTTTCAGCATTTCCTTCCAATACCAATCACATCCACCATCATTCTTCTGTGTATAATAAATCTCCAACAGTAAAATGGAAACAGCAGGGAATGTTGAGAGTTTTGATACACAGTCTAATAAACTATTTACTTGTAACAATCTTCATATGATTCTGTTGTTTGAACTTTTGAGGTTCAACTCAATGACAGTTCGTTCCCCATAGGGAAATCCCAAGTAATTAGTTGAGAGACGATGAAGGGGGTGGAGGAGACAGATGGGAAAGTGGAGTGGCTTTAGATTGGGACATTGGCAGAGTCTGTGGCTGTGTGTGGTTGCAGAGAAAAGAGAAAAATGTGAGAATGTTTAAGGTGGTGGAAATTGGAATAAGCATTTGCAATTGCATGGTCTGTTACGATATGAATGAGTATTGAAAAAGGAAGAAGAAAAATGGGTTAAGTGAGAGAGAGAGTTCTGAGTTTGGCAGACAGGAGACACTTCTGTGGGCTGTCAAGCAGGCAGAATTCATCAACATGGGCCATACTTCACCAACCCGGGCCCCTCTTTAAAACACTTTCCTTACTATTTGGCCCATACCTTTTCTCTCTTTCTCTTGTCTTGTATCCTTTGTACTTCTTCTCAATCAATTATACATCTATATGTATATATATATAGTTTCTTTTTCTTCTAAAATTTAATAATAATTTAAATTTAGTTAGAATAATGGATGAGGAAAATAGGAAGCAAGCAATAGAAAAAGACAAATCCAAGTGTAAGACAATACAAGTCATGTTTTTAAAGTATCTTTCAATACTATGATTGGGTAGAGATTAAACTTAGACTTGGATTTAAATTGTAGTAGAAATTCATGTTAGTTTAGTTGTTTTTTTCTGTTTTGTTTTCTTCATGTACAATGGTGTTATAATATGCTTGTTTTGAAGGTGAATGCATAAGGCCTAAGTTAAACTTTTGACCAGGATGGGGGATCCTACCCCACTGTTGGTCCTTTTGTGTTTTGGCTTCTTCTTAAGGAAAGTTATGCATTCTATAAGAAAAGAAAAAGAACACAATAATTACAATTTTGAATAAAAATGAGTAAGAATCAATCAACATAAAATCCTGAAGGTTCAGATCTATAGCAGGTGCCATGATTCACCCATTCTTGAGTCAAATTAATAGTTTCATCTATAGGAATGGGAGTCTTTCTTATTTTTAGTTTTTAGTTCGAAGAGTAAACCGTGAATAGTGTTGACGATAATTCTGAAAAGATATTTCACATTTAGTTTGATTTTGTGTTCAGTAAAAGGGGCACAAGTATTATAAATAAAAACTAGAAACGGACATCCAAATTCTAAGGAATGAAACTAATTTTAGATTAGTAAACCCACAGGTTAAAAATCTAAAAAAATTGAAGATCGAGAAATTCAACAACTTAGTGAAGTCGAAAAGAGTGAAGCTTAGTCTAACCTTGAGTGAAATTAAAGATTATCCATTCAAATTAAGGATTGAATCAATCAAACAAGGCGACACTTTCTGTTCAACTTATTCTGAGATAATGGGCAATTATAAGCACAGATGAATGGATGATCATAAAAATAAAGAGATGAAATTCATCAAAACCCAAAGAAAAGGGTAGCCCTAATTCGTAAAAAAAAAAAAAAACGCGTAATTTCAGATTGAGGAAGAAATGGAAGAAGAAAAAAAAGGTGGAAGAAGAAGGCTCAGACACGCACAAACGAAGTCATCAAATCAAAGTAAATCCGGAGGTCCGCCTGTGAATTAACACAGTACAGTATTCAGATTCGAGAAATGAATTTGTTTGTCATCACTGCCTCATTTCCACAGTCTCCTACCAATTTCTTTTTCCAAGATTTTGAAACACAATCAGATTCTTAATCAACCAAATCCAAAACAAAGTTAGGAATACATCAAACTCAAACAGAAAATGAAGAGATATGAGAATGGATTGCCTCCCGCGCTTCCACTTCCGCAAAACCCTAAATTCAAAGCGACAAATATATAGTTGGGATGTAACAAAGTGGGCCGGAAAGCCCAATTTCTTACAAATTGTCCGCAACTAAAGTGGGCCTCGCACTTTTCCATGGACCTTATGTCAATTTGTTGACCCAAATCAATTTGGTTAAAATAGAGCCATTAGGAAAATCCACACAAGTTGAAAATGTGAAAAATACATGTTAAACATAAATAACAACATGATAAATGTAAGTTAATACAAATAGTGAGGTAAAAAACATCTTCAATTGTTAGTAAACTCAAATGGTGAGAGAATTTTTTTTACTCATCAAACTCAATTACATGTCGGTTGTCCAAGCATCTCTCTTAAATTATATTTCAATCATCTTTAATACGTGCACAATTGTTAACCGTACACTAAAGGTAAACATCTATTGGTTCATTATTCAAATCAATAATGCGACACTTAGTAAATAATACTTCCTTAAGTATATCTCAAAGCACATGCTTTTCAAACCATTTGTCCTGAAATGGTAACAAATAACCAATATTTGCGTTTTCTTCTTTTAAGAGTAAATACTTACTTATAAAACTATTTGTCTTGAAATGGTCACCAATAACCAATATTTGCTTTCTGTTTTTTAATAGTAAATACTTTCTTTTTATAAGTAAGTGGTTAAATATGAACTTTTTTTAAGTAGGCAAACAATTACGTTTATATCTAACAGTGATTGATCAAATCATAATTTTGACTAATCCAATCACTCATACATTACTCTTTTAGTTACATATACTCAACCAAATTTCTAAATTCAAACTAATATGTAACAATCGTAAATAAAACAACAATACTAATCATGTTAATAGGACATATGATTTGAAATAATCTCTACCCATATAAAGTCACAAATTGTTTATTACATACAGAATTAAATTAAGAGTGAAGAAAAAAAAAATCAAACTTATGACATAATTCAAACACATACAATTTTAGTTTCGTATTAAGTAAGAAAGGTCGTGATATTACATATTAAAAGCACCCACATAAAATTCTTGAATAAAACTTGATTGGTTTGAACTTTAAACTTATGTTTTTCTTGCACTTAACTCCAAAACCCCTAGCTTTCAGCTGCCATTAACTAATTTAATTTATGTTCAAACATTCAACCGAAGAGCCGCCAACTCATGAATTATTCTAAGCCTAATCCTTTGAATAATTGTGCCATGCATTATTCTTGAAAGTGATCCATTCTATTTTTTTATTTATTTATTTAGTTTTGATGTATAGAGACCTTGGTTTCAACGTAATATATACATTTTTATTTGATAAGGGTTTTAATTAATTAATTTCTCCACCTACCATTAACGTGGACTTCCCATTACGCTTTAACTCTTTATTTATTATTTTCTTGTTGGTGTTTGTATGTGGTGGCTCATTGTATTTCTATTTTATGAATTTGGAAAACAATGCTTCAAACATTACATTTTCCAAATAATCCCTCTTTTTTTTTTCTTTTTTTTAATAACCATTTTAAATGAGTGCATGATGCACTATGGAACTTTTGTTTCACAAAGCCTGTTGTGATTTATTCGTAGTTGGAACGAAAATATTTATAAATTAACTAATATTGTTTGGTATCAATCCATTTCTTCTATATTTGTGCGTCATGTGAATGTGGAAAATACCAACAGAAAATATCGATATGCAAATCAAAATTTGGTGTAAGGAAAATTTCTATATAGAAGTGAGGTGTGTAATAAAAAAAATATAAGAACTTTACTTGAAGAAACAAATGAAAAAAAGAAGTTAAGAAATAAACTAAAATTATGTATTGATGAGATGAGAAAATTTGAAAGAGTGTCCATTGTGATCTGTTTGTAGTCAATTTTCACGAGCATTTAATTGGTCAATTTAGGAGGATTAGTCAATTTTATTTGATATTGATCTTTCCCTTTTGGAATGAACCTATTTTGAAATTTCCACTACCAAACTTTTCTAGATAAATATTTAGAATTTAATTTTTGCAAACCGTAGTTTTTTTCATTGACACTTTTGTTTTATAATGGTAAAAGTTTTTATAGAACAAAAAACAGAAAGCAGTATCAAACACTTCTCTATAAAAAAAAGTTAAAAGAAAGAAAAGAGAATGATATACTGAAATAAATAAAATAAAAATAAGAATATCAATCCAAAATAATTTTTTATTTTATTTTTTTTTTGTAGAAAAAATAAAAATAGTATTATTTAAATTGGTTTTGGGAAGGCAGAAAAAACCAAACCGATTTAGTTATGGAAACGAAACTACATCCCACGTTTACCGCCCAAAGTACTTAAGAAAATATAAAATAAATACAAACAAATCCCTTCCTCTTCACGTCACACCCACCAGCTACCATTCCCTTTCTTCTCCTCTTCTTCTTCTTCTTCTTCTTCTTCTTCTTCTTCTTCTTCTTCATGCTCTCTTTTAAATCCCACTGTATCAGCCTCCCCTTTTTCACAATATCATATCATCAAATCATTGTTATTATTATTAATATGAGTACTCATCATAGAAAAGTCCTTTCCCAAGGAAATATTATTCCTCATCATCAAAACCCCCCAGGGCTTTCCAAATTCCGGGATTTTCAAGCCCTTGCCTTACACTTACACTCACACTCCTCTTCTACTTACAAAAACCCAGATGCTTCTCAGTTCGACCACCTCGTTTCTTCTAAGATTCCTCCACCGCCCTGCCGCTTTCCGCCTTACAATGCCGCCTCTGCCAAGGAGGAGCTGGATGATCCTTTTCTCGTGGCATATAAGGAGTGTACTAAAAGTGTTAAAAACAAAGGAATTAATAACCTTGGTGTTGTGAAGAAGAGTAAGTTTTTTTTTGGACGTTTTTCTTGTAAGACTATTGATTCTTGTGATATTACTGATCAGAATAGTTTCTTTAAGCTTCCTAGAGATACAATTCATGTCTCCACTTGGAAATGAAATTAAACACCTCCATACCTTAATAAAACATTATTCACCTTCTATTGTCAATTACTCTTTTTGTTCTTTTTTTTTTTTAAAGTCTTATGTTAGCTGACAAATATACGAATTTCAAATTTGTTGGATAAAAGATTCGTCTCTTTAATGATTTCTTTGTATTCTGTTCATGATAAATTCACAGAGCAAAAAGAATGTTAAATTACAATTCTTTTTGATATAGATAAGTGCATCCTATCATTGTCTTTTTTTTTTTTCCTGGACTATATTGCAAATTTAGTATATATATTTTTTGAGACAGTAAATTTAGTAAGTTTGCTTGAGGCTTGGCGTTTTCATTAGCGTAGGGTGTAAGAAGAAGCACTATAATACCATATTATTGAGTATATACATTTGAGAGAAATAAATTTAGCTAATTATAATAGAAATGCATCTTAAACAAGGGAATTACGTAATATTTGTGAACAAACTACACTAAGTTCTAATTTTTAAAATGGCTAAAATAAAATTTTTGGTTTGTTTACTTTTAATCATTTTACTCGCTACTTTATTCTTGATTTTTTTTTTTGCATTAAAATTATTGTTGTTATTTAATTAATTTTTGTAAAAAGTTAATTTTGAGGAACTAAGTTGAGTTGAAGATTAAATGGAAAACGGAAATATATCTTTCATTTAAAATCGCAATAAATAAATTCAACTTCAGAATTAAAAAAAAGAAAAGAGAAAAAGAAAAACCATCTATCGTATTAATTGTTTTAGGGGTTGGCCTACTAGGCCTAGCCGCAATCTCGGGCTGTTAAATTCTTGGGAGCATGTGGTCGATGGGCCTACTTAGTGGGTTTGTGGGGTCTTCGTAATGGGCTGGCTTTGGCAAAGGTAGGCCCATTAGTTGAGGACAAACAAATAAAGAAATATCTGGCTTTCATTGTCATTTAACCAACGCCTTGGCATTCAGCACCAAGTTGGTCAAAATACTACTTTTTTAATTTTGAAACCAAGTGGATTTCATTGTATGAGCTGATGCTTAATCTATGAAACATGATGTTATTGGTACCATATTTGTTTAAAAAAAAAAAAAAAAAAGGAGGGGAGGGGGGGGGGGTGATAAAAAGGTATTTATATTGAAAAAAATGTGGTGAAATTATTAAAGATCTCTTTTTCTTTCAAAGAAAAGAAAGCCTATATTGTTGTTCCTTTTTATTTTATTTTCTTTTCTATAGGTGTGGTTGAAAAATATGTGAGGGGATGAAGAACTGTTGAATGTATTTGGATTGCTTAAGTGCTCTCATTCATAATCATAACCATATCAATTTTTTTTTGGAGATTCATTTTCCAAGTTCTTATGTTTAGTATTGACCATATCAAAAGATTATGATGAATTCTTTAGTAACTAATTAATTATGTTTGAGATGGTTAGAATATGTTTTTATCATTGAAGGGTCATTTCATTTATTCAAAAATAATATTCATTTCTAAAAGAAAAAAGTGAAATATGTTAATTAGATTAGTCTCCACATTTTAAAAGAGTGAGATAAATTATTGAAAATGGTGTTTGGTAGTAAAAGGTTTTTCAGTAATATTTGTTTGTTAAGAAAAATGAATTGAGTTGAGAGGAAAAGTTTTTCATCATTAAATTGTAGACCCTTTTCTTGGTATTCCAAAAAGAGAGGGAGGATTAAGTGTGTAATTGAAGTTATTTGTCAAGAAAAAATAAACAAGCAAAGAAAAATAAAAATAAAAACAAAAACAAAAACATGGGCACTTTTGAAACAAGGTCATAGTAAAGAATAAGATAGTGTTATTTTCTTACCTAGCATTTCGTCAACAAATAAAATTAAAAGGTGAAGTTTGAACCATCCACCTGTCAAATGAGAGTGATGTTTTACCATCAAACTATATTTAAGGATATTGATAATCAAATTCTATTGGGTAATCTCACAATAATAATTAAAAGAAGAAAAAAAAAATTAAGGGCCCAGTTAAATGGAAAAATGATGAGGCTTCACAATCATTTAAGCCTCCCTCAATAATTGAGATTTGAGACAGGAATGGTAATTATATTAATATATTAATCTTCAATTTGGGGAAGAAAAAAACTAATGCATGGAATTAAGTGAGTGAGATTTTTGTGTGTAAAAAATTAAAATAAATAATAGAGGAAGAAAATTAGAGAATTTTGATTATATAACTTGCAAATGAAGAAATCAACAGAAACACAAATTTTCCGCCCTAGAACTATAATCAACCTTTTTCCCTTGATTTGATGTCCATTGCCATCCTTACCTACTATGATTCTAACAAATATTTGTGATTGGTAATGAGTTGTTATAATCAATGATACAAGAGTAAAAATGATAGCAAAAAAACTAAGTAAAAAATAATAAACAATATAACAAAAAATATTTGAAATAGTAGTTATACTATAATAGTTGAAATCTCAATTAGAACCTTGGATATAAATTGTGACTTCGTCCACTAAAAGTGAGACCCAAATATTCTTTATTTAATAAAATAATTTAGTGTCATGTAACACAACTTTAAAATACCATTTATCATCGTTTGATTTTATTAATGAAAAAATATATATATATTTTTTAAGAAAACAATCCAAATACAACTTAAATATATGACTATCTATGGGGACGATTTATTCAAATATATGGGTATTTATAGCCTCAATTTCAAACAAAGGAAATGAAAAATACCATTTAAGTTGTTCTTCATTGTTTTTTCTTTTTCATTGTTATCTATATCATTTTAATATATTGAAAGTAGGAAAAAATTAGACAATTAAAAATCTAAAGATGAAAATTGAACTATTGTAATCTTCAATTAACTTGAATAAATAATTTAAAAACTAAATGTAATAAATGAACTAAATAAATAATTTAGCTCATATTTTGTATATCGGAAAACATGCTAATAATAATTAGCAAATAACTTAAAGTCATATTTCTTCCTTCGTCATGACCGCCTTACAAAACTTCCAAAAGTTACAATTGTAAAGCTTGTTGAAGTGTTTTCATGGCCTCTACAAGTTTAGTAATTTTTGATTTGTCATCTTCACCCACCACTAAAAGATAAAAAGTTAAACCAATTTAGTTCTTTTTTTTTCTTGTTCTTGTTAATTAATTCTTAAAAAAAATCTAAAACCCATTTATCTTTTTAATTTATCTTTCATGGGGCGGGGATAGAAAATGAACATGTCATTTTCAATGGTAGATAGATATGAACTTTTAGCTTCTATTCACAGTAACTTTAATTTTAGATTTGAAGTTTATATCTAAAATAAAATTAGTAATTTCATAAGAAGAGATATGTATCTTTGAATTAAAATTAACATAAAAATAAAAAGAGTCTTATAAAGCATGAGTAATCGAAAACAAAACAAACAATGTGATCGTAAGATGCAAGAACAACAAAAAAAAATAGAGTTAGGTTAAAAACTATGGAAACAAATTGAGTTTTGTTTTATAAATCAAATCCATACCTTTCAAATATGATAAGTTTTGAAAATGATTTTTCATGTAAGCTAGACCTTGCATTGAGTAACCTCTAAATACTATTTCTCAAACAACATTATATTTATAAATTTTGTCTTCCAAAATAAACATCTAAATAAAAAGAAGGGAAAGAAAAGGACAAAGCAAAATCTCTTCTTCTTCTTCTTCTTTCTACCTTCTTTCTTCTTTTCTTTGTCAGTTGGGATATCAAAATCTAAATAAAAAAGATGAATGGCGTAATTTTTTAAAATCTCAGCCAGATAATGATCACTAAATTTAGTTCAAATGGCAAAAACCATATTGTTATTAATATTGTTCATATAGTGCAAAAAGTAACACAAACACAGTACTATTTCTGCCGGCCAAAAGAAAGATAATTAAAACAATAAAATTACTATTAGTCGTTTCATAATTTGGCTCTATCTTACTCACACAGTTTCCACATATATATATATATATTATAAAAAATCATGCTTTTTTAAAAAACAGAAGGCAACTTTATGATTAAATATTGGGAAAATATATATATGAATGGGGGTAGTAAAGAAAAAATAGAAACAAAGCAAAGTTGGGTGGAGAAAAAAAAAGAATGTCATTATTGGGGAACTGTTAAGGCCATAAATAATACTATGCGGGGACTATCCAATGCATCTTATTGGATGAATGGCTTTAACTTCCAAAAATCTACTTAAATTGATGATGGGGATAAAAAAGATGGTATGTTTGTGGATAAAAAAGAGTGAGGTTTCAATACAAGAAAAGTTTATAAATAATATTAAACATATACTTTTAATTGGATTGTGATCAAAATTGGGGTCATACACTTGATTCTTTTTTTCAATTAAAAACTATGATCGGTTGAAATAGTCGTCATTCTTACAATTATTGGACTACTATACACAATTCTATTTTAATATTTCTTTTCAAATCTTTTACGAGGAAAAACACCCATTTTGATTTTAGTCTTATCACCTCTTTTAACCCATTATTTTTAATTTCAATTAACCTAAACTTACATTACTAGGGTTAGAAATTCTAATAAGAACCACTAGTTCTAACCAATAATTAAAAAAAAAAAAAAAAGAAGTAAAATTCTTTGTTAGTTTCAAAAATAAAATTGGCCAGCCCACAAATTAAAGATGGAATAATATAATATTCCGAAAGTTAACATATTTTCTTGTCAATTTCATATCATTTATTTGTTCTATAATTTATTAAATGCATTTGAATAGAAACATTTTATCGAAGGAATCAAATTACAACATCTTAAAATTATAACATATGTCTAAGTTTAGAGTTAATCAATAGATATAAGAATTTATGGTCCAAAATGATATAATAATTTATTTTAAAATTATGAATTTTGTTTCAAAGAGATTTAAAATTTGGATTCAACTACTTTTACAAAATTTATTATCGAGTATTTCTATAACATTTACGATCTAATTAAAGACTTTTGAGTAAAGTTGTAACGCCCCAAAAATTAAGATAATTTATTGGGCGTTATTTTGAATCCATTTAATGAGAATTATTTGATTTAGGTGGGAATTGAAATTAATTAAATATTTCTTGGATGAATATTTAATTAATTAGAGGTTTTGGCATGTGGTGTTTGTTAAGTTTTTGATTAGATGGTAAGTTAAGACAATTAAGTAAAGTTGTGGATTTTTAGTGTTGTTGAAGTTGAATTTAATTAAATAATTGTGGATGTTATTTAATTAAATTGTCGGGTAGAAAGTTTGTTGGAGATTCAATAATTATATGTATATGTGGAAATATATATATAATTATTATGTTAAAGGAAAAGATAATTATATTTGTTGAAATATAATTATTTAAGGAAAAGAGATGTGTTTTGGAGAAAGGATATTTATTAAAGGAGAAAAAGTAAAATAATTATATTTTGGGAAAATATAATTATTTGTAAAAGGATAATTACTTTGGAGAAAGATAAACAATAATTAATTATTTGTAAAAGGATAATTAATTACTTTGGAGAAGATAAATAATAATTAATTATTGTGGAAGATAATTAATTATTTTGGAGAAAGATAAACAATAATTAATTATTGTGGAAGATAATTAATAATTATTTTTGGAGAAAGATAAATAATAATTAATTATTGTGGAAGATAATTAATTATTTTGGAAGAAAGGTAAATAATAATTAATTATTTTGAAGAAAGATAAATAATAATTAGTTATTGTGGAAGATAATTAATTATTATGTAGAAAGATAAATATTGTTTATGGAGTGAAGTTGTTATGGTTGAGTTAAGATAATTCATGTTGGAAGTTATGAGTGATTTATTGGAAAAGATTTGATTGATTTAAATAAATTGAGGATTTAAGTAAATTTGAGATTTTGGAGGGAAAAGTTAGTTTTGGTGGAATTGTAATTAATTGAGTATATATATATGGATATATATATTCAATTAATAATATGGAAAAGTGAAGTTAATTATATGATGGAATATAATTATATTTGTTTGGAAAAGAAGATAATCCATAAGGAGAGAGATGGTTGATTTGATTGGACAAAAAGATATATATTTATTTGCAAGAGAGAATAATGGTTTAAATAAATATATATTTATTGTAGATTTTGGTGAGAGAAAAATAATAATAATAAAGAAGTATTATTATTATTACTAATAGTTATAAATGTCTAAGATTAAGGCATTGATTTAGGAAAGATAATGGGAATAAAGATATATGTATATTTTTTGGTATTATATATATATCCTAAAAGGAAAAGGAAAAGAAAATAATAATAATAAATATTATTGTTATTATATATATCCTAAAAGGAAAAGGAAAAGGAAATAATAATAATTATTATTATTGTTATTATTTGGGTCTATAAATAGATTGGAATGCTTAAGTTGGAAAATAAAGGAAAAAGAAAAAGGTTCTTCATCTTCTTCTCTAAGATAACCCTCTGCTGTCGCCGCCTCAGTTGAAGTTAAGATTGGTCTCTTTGGAAGCTTGAGAATTTAAAGTGATGAATTTTTCATCAAGGATAAGAGGATTTTCCAACCTTCATTTGAGTAACCTTGGTAAGCCAAAGAAATTAAATTAATATTTTATTAATTTAATTTTGGATCTATTTGGGGTTTCTGTAAAGGTTCAATTGGCTAAACTTTTTTTAAGATCTAAATCTTGGATTTTTCCCAATCAAGGTTGAATTGGTTTCAACCCAATTTTTAGAAAGTTAATTAATTTGGGAGAATTTTTGGATGTTAGCCAATTGCTAATTTCATTAATTAAGATACTAAGTTTTCCTTTTATGATTAGGATCAAGTTAATTGGAGAATTTTACTGTCAACTAGGGAGTACCTTTGTTTGGCTAAAATCTCCAGGTAAGAGATTCTCCTACTAGACCTTCGAACTGAATTCAAGAGACCGCATGTAATTATGATTATGCATTGATGGTAGCTAAAATGCATAATTTGATGATAATGATTATACTGAGATTATGATGATAGTTGATGTTGATGATGATGACTGAGATTATTATGTTGATGATTGATGATGATGACTGATGTTATGTTAATGACCGGTAGTATGTTGTTGATGACTGTTGATGATTGTTAATGCATGATATATTAATCACATGATTAAGGACGTTAAGATTAATACTCATGCCATGTTATGATGTTATGTTATGCTACATGCTATGGATAGGGTGTTCTGTTAACTTTGTCTATTAGAGTCGTACCTGCATGGGTGTCCTTCGGGATCACCACCTATTTAGGACTGTGTGGTCCGACGGGACGCCAGTCTAGCATGGATATAGATATGATTCGAGTGATTCGACGGGGTCCTCGCATCCCGATCGTCTTAGTGTTACCCCCGGGTTCACTACAGACCAGCATGTCCTAGGTGCTCCCCCGGGACACCGAAGACCAGATTTTCGTTCCTACGGGAGCGCATGTTGCACGTGTTCGGGAACGTGCCAGAGATTGGGTACCATTTTCAGGACTCTAATGGGAAGTTAACAGACACCTAGTGGGACTAGTAGTAGGTCCCTTACTGAGTATATGTTTATACTCACTCTTTCTATGTTTAATATTTCAGGCGAAGGTAAAGGTAGAGGAAAGCTGGCGAGCGACAGAGAAGGATCCGTGACATGCCATATGGGGACTCAATTTTGCTTCCGCGTTTATGTTTCAGTGTTTTAATATTCCATTTTTAATGAAAATTTATTCTTCCCTCGTTTCAAAAAGTGTCTCTTGTCATTGTTCCGTTTCAGTAACGACCTCAGCTTAGTATAAAGAGTTGGGTCGTTACAGTTGGTATCAGAGCGTCAGCTTTTAGGTTCTGTAGACTAACTTACGATGTGAGTCTCTGATTTTGTCTCTATATATGGCTATTACGGTCCTTCGTCACTCGCCAGGTATGTATTTTATGATACATGATTATGAATATGCACGTGACCTTGCCTGTATTAAACTAGAACTGCATGAATGTTATGATTTAATGGTGATGGCTTTGGTGGTAAAGTTTTAAGAAAAATGTTGGCACGTAAAGATGCTCAAAGGGGTGATTGAGTAGGCAAAAGAGTTGGACGTGTTCAGCGTGATGAACTGTTTTGTGACTGGATATCTAAGAAATAAGTTATGTTGGTGGTTTTAAAGGGAACTAAAGGCATGGTTAAGTTCAAGTATATCAAGCACATTTGATTGTGTTTAGAATGGAGTTGCTGGAGAAGGAACAAAGCAAACTTTAGTGCATAGTTATTTTGGTGAGACTTCAAGAAACTGTTTTTGAGTTTACCATGAAGGATAAGTTACAGCTAGTTCAAAGTACAAGTGATGAAATAACGAACTCCTTTAGAATAACTAGCTAAGTTGATGTCATTAAAGAAAGCCAATAGTTGGACAAAAGTTTGAACTTTATCAAACAAGAAAAGAGAAATTAGTGAGTTCTAAAGATTGCTAAATGGTGGAGAATGCCTTACTAAGGGTGGAAGTCCGAAGTTGGAAAATAGAATGTAGTTTTTGAAGAGTTATGAATTAAGTTTCACTTAGATAAGTGTAAAGGAAAGAAAAGTGTTTGAGAAAAGTAATATTTTGTCAAGAGAAGCGAAGCTTTGCGCAACATGAGAGTTGCACTTAGGAAAATTTTATGGCAGAGTTACCAAGTTGAGAAGGCTACTTAGGAACAAGAGTATGACAAGGGAGCTCGATACTCGAAATTGTTCAAGGACTAAAACTTTCGAGGACGAAAGTTTCTTAGCGAGGGAAGATTGTAACACCCAATAAATTTAAGGAACTTATTATGGGTATTACATTAAGTGGACTTCAAAGTTAAGGAATATATTCGGTTGTTTTGTGTTGGATTAATTAAATATATATACATGGGTGTGTATATTTAATTAAAGATTTTGGAATTTGGTAGAATTTGTTATTAATTAAGACGTGAGAGCCAAGTATCCCAAGCTGTTCAAAGATTAGAACTTTCGAGGACGAAAGTTGTTAAAGGAGGGAAGATTGTAACGCCCCAAAAATTAAGATAATTTATTGGGCGTTATTTTGAATCCATTTAATGAGAATTATTTGATTTAGGTGGGAATTGAAATTAATTAAATATTTCTTGGATGAATATTTAATTAATTAGAGGTTTTGGCATGTGGTGTTTGTTAAGTTTTTGATTAGATGGTAAGTTAAGACAATTAAGTAAAGTTGTGGATTTTTAGTGTTGTTGAAGTTGAATTTAATTAAATAATTGTGGATGTTATTTAATTAAATTGTCGGGTAGAAAGTTTGTTGGAGATTCAATAATTATATGTATATGTGGAAATATATATATAATTATTATGTTAAAGGAAAAGATAATTATATTTGTTGAAATATAATTATTTAAGGAAAAGAGATGTGTTTTGGAGAAAGGATATTTATTAAAGGAGAAAAAGTAAAATAATTATATTTTGGGAAAATATAATTATTTGTAAAAGGATAATTACTTTGGAGAAAGATAAACAATAATTAATTATTTGTAAAAGGATAATTAATTACTTTGGAGAAGATAAATAATAATTAATTATTGTGGAAGATAATTAATTATTTTGGAGAAAGATAAACAATAATTAATTATTGTGGAAGATAATTAATAATTATTTTTGGAGAAAGATAAATAATAATTAATTATTGTGGAAGATAATTAATTATTTTGGAAGAAAGGTAAATAATAATTAATTATTTTGAAGAAAGATAAATAATAATTAGTTATTGTGGAAGATAATTAATTATTATGTAGAAAGATAAATATTGTTTATGGAGTGAAGTTGTTATGGTTGAGTTAAGATAATTCATGTTGGAAGTTATGAGTGATTTATTGGAAAAGATTTGATTGATTTAAATAAATTGAGGATTTAAGTAAATTTGAGATTTTGGAGGGAAAAGTTAGTTTTGGTGGAATTGTAATTAATTGAGTATATATATATGGATATATATATTCAATTAATAATATGGAAAAGTGAAGTTAATTATATGATGGAATATAATTATATTTGTTTGGAAAAGAAGATAATCCATAAGGAGAGAGATGGTTGATTTGATTGGACAAAAAAGATATATATTTATTTGCAAGAGAGAATAATGGTTTAAATAAATATATATTTATTGTAGATTTTGGTGAGAGAAAAATAATAATAATAAAGAAGTATTATTATTATTACTAATAGTTATAAATGTCTAAGATTAAGGCATTGATTTAGGAAAGATAATGGGAATAAAGATATATGTATATTTTTTGGTATTATATATATATCCTAAAAGGAAAAGGAAAAGAAAATAATAATAATAAATATTATTGTTATTATATATATCCTAAAAGGAAAAGGAAAAGGAAATAATAATAATTATTATTATTGTTATTATTTGGGTCTATAAATAGATTGGAATGCTTAAGTTGGAAAATAAAGGAAAAAGAAAAAGGTTCTTCATCTTCTTCTCTAAGATAACCCTCTGCTGTCGCCGCCTCAGTTGAAGTTAAGATTGGTCTCTTTGGAAGCTTGAGAATTTAAAGTGATGAATTTTTCATCAAGGATAAGAGGATTTTCCAACCTTCATTTGAGTAACCTTGGTAAGCCAAAGAAATTAAATTAATATTTTATTAATTTAATTTTGGATCTATTTGGGGTTTCTGTAAAGGTTCAATTGGCTAAACTTTTTTTAAGATCTAAATCTTGGATTTTTCCCAATCAAGGTTGAATTGGTTTCAACCCAATTTTTAGAAAGTTAATTAATTTGGGAGAATTTTTGGATGTTAGCCAATTGCTAATTTCATTAATTAAGATACTAAGTTTTCCTTTTATGATTAGGATCAAGTTAATTGGAGAATTTTACTGTCAACTAGGGAGTACCTTTGTTTGGCTAAAATCTCCAGGTAAGAGATTCTCCTACTAGACCTTCGAACTGAATTCAAGAGACCGCATGTAATTATGATTATGCATTGATGGTAGCTAAAATGCATAATTTGATGATAATGATTATACTGAGATTATGATGATAGTTGATGTTGATGATGATGACTGAGATTATTATGTTGATGATTGATGATGATGACTGATGTTATGTTAATGACCGGTAGTATGTTGTTGATGACTGTTGATGATTGTTAATGCATGATATATTAATCACATGATTAAGGACGTTAAGATTAATACTCATGCCATGTTATGATGTTATGTTATGCTACATGCTATGGATAGGGTGTTCTGTTAACTTTGTCTATTAGAGTCGTACCTGCATGGGTGTCCTTCGGGATCACCACCTATTTAGGACTGTGTGGTCCGACGGGACGCCAGTCTAGCATGGATATAGATATGATTCGAGTGATTCGACGGGGTCCTCGCATCCCGATCGTCTTAGTGTTACCCCCGGGTTCACTACAGACCAGCATGTCCTAGGTGCTCCCCCGGGACACCGAAGACCAGATTTTCGTTCCTACGGGAGCGCATGTTGCACGTGTTCGGGAACGTGCCAGAGATTGGGTACCATTTTCAGGACTCTAATGGGAAGTTAACAGACACCTAGTGGGACTAGTAGTAGGTCCCTTACTGAGTATATGTTTATACTCACTCTTTCTATGTTTAATATTTCAGGCGAAGGTAAAGGTAGAGGAAAGCTGGCGAGCGACAGAGAAGGATCCGTGACATGCCATATGGGGACTCAATTTTGCTTCCGCGTTTATGTTTCAGTGTTTTAATATTCCATTTTTAATGAAAATTTATTCTTCCCTCGTTTCAAAAAGTGTCTCTTGTCATTGTTCCGTTTCAGTAACGACCTCAGCTTAGTATAAAGAGTTGGGTCGTTACAGTTGGTATCAGAGCGTCAGCTTTTAGGTTCTGTAGACTAACTTACGATGTGAGTCTCTGATTTTGTCTCTATATATGGCTATTACGGTCCTTCGTCACTCGCCAGGTATGTATTTTATGATACATGATTATGAATATGCACGTGACCTTGCCTGTATTAAACTAGAACTGCATGAATGTTATGATTTAATGGTGATGGCTTTGGTGGTAAAGTTTTAAGAAAAATGTTGGCACGTAAAGATGCTCAAAGGGGTGATTGAGTAGGCAAAAGAGTTGGACGTGTTCAGCGTGATGAACTGTTTTGTGACTGGATATCTAAGAAATAAGTTATGTTGGTGGTTTTAAAGGGAACTAAAGGCATGGTTAAGTTCAAGTATATCAAGCACATTTGATTGTGTTTAGAATGGAGTTGCTGGAGAAGGAACAAAGCAAACTTTAGTGCATAGTTATTTTGGTGAGACTTCAAGAAACTGTTTTTGAGTTTACCATGAAGGATAAGTTACAGCTAGTTCAAAGTACAAGTGATGAAATAACGAACTCCTTTAGAATAACTAGCTAAGTTGATGTCATTAAAGAAAGCCAATAGTTGGACAAAAGTTTGAACTTTATCAAACAAGAAAAGAGAAATTAGTGAGTTCTAAAGATTGCTAAATGGTGGAGAATGCCTTACTAAGGGTGGAAGTCCGAAGTTGGAAAATAGAATGTAGTTTTTGAAGAGTTATGAATTAAGTTTCACTTAGATAAGTGTAAAGGAAAGAAAAGTGTTTGAGAAAAGTAATATTTTGTCAAGAGAAGCGAAGCTTTGCGCAACATGAGAGTTGCACTTAGGAAAATTTTATGGCAGAGTTACCAAGTTGAGAAGGCTACTTAGGAACAAGAGTATGACAAGGGAGCTCGATACTCGAAATTGTTCAAGGACTAAAACTTTCGAGGACGAAAGTTTCTTAGCGAGGGAAGATTGTAACACCCAATAAATTTAAGGAACTTATTATGGGTATTACATTAAGTGGACTTCAAAGTTAAGGAATATATTCGGTTGTTTTGTGTTGGATTAATTAAATATATATACATGGGTGTGTATATTTAATTAAAGATTTTGGAATTTGGTAGAATTTGTTATTAATTAAGACGTGAGAGCCAAGTATCCCAAGCTGTTCAAAGATTAGAACTTTCGAGGACGAAAGTTGTTAAAGGAGGGAAGATTGTAACGCCCCAAAAATTAAGATAATTTATTGGGCGTTATTTTGAATCCATTTAATGAGAATTATTTGATTTAGGTGGGAATTGAAATTAATTAAATATTTCTTGGATGAATATTTAATTAATTAGAGGTTTTGGCATGTGGTGTTTGTTAAGTTTTTGATTAGATGGTAAGTTAAGACAATTAAGTAAAGTTGTGGATTTTTAGTGTTGTTGAAGTTGAATTTAATTAAATAATTGTGGATGTTATTTAATTAAATTGTCGGGTAGAAAGTTTGTTGGAGATTCAATAATTATATGTATATGTGGAAATATATATATAATTATTATGTTAAAGGAAAAGATAATTATATTTGTTGAAATATAATTATTTAAGGAAAAGAGATGTGTTTTGGAGAAAGGATATTTATTAAAGGAGAAAAAGTAAAATAATTATATTTTGGGAAAATATAATTATTTGTAAAAGGATAATTACTTTGGAGAAAGATAAACAATAATTAATTATTTGTAAAAGGATAATTAATTACTTTGGAGAAGATAAATAATAATTAATTATTGTGGAAGATAATTAATTATTTTGGAGAAAGATAAACAATAATTAATTATTGTGGAAGATAATTAATAATTATTTTTGGAGAAAGATAAATAATAATTAATTATTGTGGAAGATAATTAATTATTTTGGAAGAAAGGTAAATAATAATTAATTATTTTGAAGAAAGATAAATAATAATTAGTTATTGTGGAAGATAATTAATTATTATGTAGAAAGATAAATATTGTTTATGGAGTGAAGTTGTTATGGTTGAGTTAAGATAATTCATGTTGGAAGTTATGAGTGATTTATTGGAAAAGATTTGATTGATTTAAATAAATTGAGGATTTAAGTAAATTTGAGATTTTGGAGGGAAAAGTTAGTTTTGGTGGAATTGTAATTAATTGAGTATATATATATGGATATATATATTCAATTAATAATATGGAAAAGTGAAGTTAATTATATGATGGAATATAATTATATTTGTTTGGAAAAGAAGATAATCCATAAGGAGAGAGATGGTTGATTTGATTGGACAAAAAAGATATATATTTATTTGCAAGAGAGAATAATGGTTTAAATAAATATATATTTATTGTAGATTTTGGTGAGAGAAAAATAATAATAATAAAGAAGTATTATTATTATTACTAATAGTTATAAATGTCTAAGATTAAGGCATTGATTTAGGAAAGATAATGGGAATAAAGATATATGTATATTTTTTGGTATTATATATATATCCTAAAAGGAAAAGGAAAAGAAAATAATAATAATAAATATTATTGTTATTATATATATCCTAAAAGGAAAAGGAAAAGGAAATAATAATAATTATTATTATTGTTATTATTTGGGTCTATAAATAGATTGGAATGCTTAAGTTGGAAAATAAAGGAAAAAGAAAAAGGTTCTTCATCTTCTTCTCTAAGATAACCCTCTGCTGTCGCCGCCTCAGTTGAAGTTAAGATTGGTCTCTTTGGAAGCTTGAGAATTTAAAGTGATGAATTTTTCATCAAGGATAAGAGGATTTTCCAACCTTCATTTGAGTAACCTTGGTAAGCCAAAGAAATTAAATTAATATTTTATTAATTTAATTTTGGATCTATTTGGGGTTTCTGTAAAGGTTCAATTGGCTAAACTTTTTTTAAGATCTAAATCTTGGATTTTTCCCAATCAAGGTTGAATTGGTTTCAACCCAATTTTTAGAAAGTTAATTAATTTGGGAGAATTTTTGGATGTTAGCCAATTGCTAATTTCATTAATTAAGATACTAAGTTTTCCTTTTATGATTAGGATCAAGTTAATTGGAGAATTTTACTGTCAACTAGGGAGTACCTTTGTTTGGCTAAAATCTCCAGGTAAGAGATTCTCCTACTAGACCTTCGAACTGAATTCAAGAGACCGCATGTAATTATGATTATGCATTGATGGTAGCTAAAATGCATAATTTGATGATAATGATTATACTGAGATTATGATGATAGTTGATGTTGATGATGATGACTGAGATTATTATGTTGATGATTGATGATGATGACTGATGTTATGTTAATGACCGGTAGTATGTTGTTGATGACTGTTGATGATTGTTAATGCATGATATATTAATCACATGATTAAGGACGTTAAGATTAATACTCATGCCATGTTATGATGTTATGTTATGCTACATGCTATGGATAGGGTGTTCTGTTAACTTTGTCTATTAGAGTCGTACCTGCATGGGTGTCCTTCGGGATCACCACCTATTTAGGACTGTGTGGTCCGACGGGACGCCAGTCTAGCATGGATATAGATATGATTCGAGTGATTCGACGGGGTCCTCGCATCCCGATCGTCTTAGTGTTACCCCCGGGTTCACTACAGACCAGCATGTCCTAGGTGCTCCCCCGGGACACCGAAGACCAGATTTTCGTTCCTACGGGAGCGCATGTTGCACGTGTTCGGGAACGTGCCAGAGATTGGGTACCATTTTCAGGACTCTAATGGGAAGTTAACAGACACCTAGTGGGACTAGTAGTAGGTCCCTTACTGAGTATATGTTTATACTCACTCTTTCTATGTTTAATATTTCAGGCGAAGGTAAAGGTAGAGGAAAGCTGGCGAGCGACAGAGAAGGATCCGTGACATGCCATATGGGGACTCAATTTTGCTTCCGCGTTTATGTTTCAGTGTTTTAATATTCCATTTTTAATGAAAATTTATTCTTCCCTCGTTTCAAAAAGTGTCTCTTGTCATTGTTCCGTTTCAGTAACGACCTCAGCTTAGTATAAAGAGTTGGGTCGTTACAGTTGGTATCAGAGCGTCAGCTTTTAGGTTCTGTAGACTAACTTACGATGTGAGTCTCTGATTTTGTCTCTATATATGGCTATTACGGTCCTTCGTCACTCGCCAGGTATGTATTTTATGATACATGATTATGAATATGCACGTGACCTTGCCTGTATTAAACTAGAACTGCATGAATGTTATGATTTAATGGTGATGGCTTTGGTGGTAAAGTTTTAAGAAAAATGTTGGCACGTAAAGATGCTCAAAGGGGTGATTGAGTAGGCAAAAGAGTTGGACGTGTTCAGCGTGATGAACTGTTTTGTGACTGGATATCTAAGAAATAAGTTATGTTGGTGGTTTTAAAGGGAACTAAAGGCATGGTTAAGTTCAAGTATATCAAGCACATTTGATTGTGTTTAGAATGGAGTTGCTGGAGAAGGAACAAAGCAAACTTTAGTGCATAGTTATTTTGGTGAGACTTCAAGAAACTGTTTTTGAGTTTACCATGAAGGATAAGTTACAGCTAGTTCAAAGTACAAGTGATGAAATAACGAACTCCTTTAGAATAACTAGCTAAGTTGATGTCATTAAAGAAAGCCAATAGTTGGACAAAAGTTTGAACTTTATCAAACAAGAAAAGAGAAATTAGTGAGTTCTAAAGATTGCTAAATGGTGGAGAATGCCTTACTAAGGGTGGAAGTCCGAAGTTGGAAAATAGAATGTAGTTTTTGAAGAGTTATGAATTAAGTTTCACTTAGATAAGTGTAAAGGAAAGAAAAGTGTTTGAGAAAAGTAATATTTTGTCAAGAGAAGCGAAGCTTTGCGCAACATGAGAGTTGCACTTAGGAAAATTTTATGGCAGAGTTACCAAGTTGAGAAGGCTACTTAGGAACAAGAGTATGACAAGGGAGCTCGATACTCGAAATTGTTCAAGGACTAAAACTTTCGAGGACGAAAGTTTCTTAGCGAGGGAAGATTGTAACACCCAATAAATTTAAGGAACTTATTATGGGTATTACATTAAGTGGACTTCAAAGTTAAGGAATATATTCGGTTGTTTTGTGTTGGATTAATTAAATATATATACATGGGTGTGTATATTTAATTAAAGATTTTGGAATTTGGTAGAATTTGTTATTAATTAAGACGTGAGAGCCAAGTATCCCAAGCTGTTCAAAGATTAGAACTTTCGAGGACGAAAGTTGTTAAAGGAGGGAAGATTGTAACGCCCCAAAAATTAAGATAATTTATTGGGCGTTATTTTGAATCCATTTAATGAGAATTATTTGATTTAGGTGGGAATTGAAATTAATTAAATATTTCTTGGATGAATATTTAATTAATTAGAGGTTTTGGCATGTGGTGTTTGTTAAGTTTTTGATTAGATGGTAAGTTAAGACAATTAAGTAAAGTTGTGGATTTTTAGTGTTGTTGAAGTTGAATTTAATTAAATAATTGTGGATGTTATTTAATTAAATTGTCGGGTAGAAAGTTTGTTGGAGATTCAATAATTATATGTATATGTGGAAATATATATATAATTATTATGTTAAAGGAAAAGATAATTATATTTGTTGAAATATAATTATTTAAGGAAAAGAGATGTGTTTTGGAGAAAGGATATTTATTAAAGGAGAAAAAGTAAAATAATTATATTTTGGGAAAATATAATTATTTGTAAAAGGATAATTACTTTGGAGAAAGATAAACAATAATTAATTATTTGTAAAAGGATAATTA